>NC_140422.1:19295833-20655000 GCF_965140295.1 Lepidochelys olivacea
GTGATCTGAACAGCTGTTCACTAGCACGTAGACTTAGACCATCAAGTCATTTCACATGTCACTAGATTGACATCTGTTAAGAATGACTTCTGGCCACTAGTGATCTAGTCTTACTTTGAGCTGGTAAATTAGAGGAGAAAGGCTCTAAATCCCACTTCCAGTGCCCTGAGCCGTCCTTTCCATCACAGGTTATTTTCTAATGAAGTGACTTCCTAAATGATGAGTGTTTTTTTCATTTTGCAGTTGTTATTTTTCATGTGAGGTCTTAAAACTGGTTGCACTCTCATTAATCGACTTAGCTATTATAGAACCATCCTGTGAAATACATACTATTATAATATTGTGCTGTTTGCCAACATCCATTGCACCCTTAATGTTCCACCAGTGTAGTGCTAAATAATTAATGAGTTCATTGAACTATAGAAGTATAGGGGTTTTTTCTTGCACTACAGAATCTTTTCTTTTTCTCTAATACTATGAAAAAGTAAATTAATGTTGGTTTTCTAACGTGCATGAGCTTTTGGAATATAGTTAAAACCCATATTTTCTTTTGATCTTCTAGCACTGGTGTATTACTATAATTGCATTCTGCTTTGTACTGATATGAATCTCAGTCTCTGAAAAGAAAGGTTACAGTTAAATATATATCTGCAAACATTTGAGGTCACTCAAAGTGCGGTCACTTTGCCTGTTTAAATTAGATTTTTTGTTTTCAGGTTATGATTATGGCTTTTCTCTTGAAGGGATAATTGCAGTTCTTTAAAAGGGAATTTATTATGAAATCATATGTGTCTTATGCTCAGTCTTTAGGTACTTGGATTTAGACTGGAAAAACACCTTTAATGTGCATGAGAGTTTACTTTTTATCAAGTATTTGACTGGCTAGCGCTCTCCTTTAATCAAGGTTTTATATAAGTTATCTAGGGACCACATTTATGACACCGCGGGCCAGAGTCTAATTCTGAGTGACCAGTAAATCTTTCTAAGGGTTATCCCAGATTTGTTATTGCATAGAGATGTATTTCAAAAAGGAAATTGATGCTAAAATTTCAGAAGAATATCAGCTCCTCTTCTTTTAGTTTTGGCAACAATGCTGACTAATGATCCAAAGCCCCTCCTTAGAATCAGTGCCATACCAAGAGGAAGGTTACTGCATTTTTCTGCACTGCATGTCATACTACTTCGTAAAACTGTTAACTAATGGTAGCCAGGTAATTGCCACTATTTTTGCTACACCTGGCATATGGGGTCTTCTAACAATAAAACTTTGAAGTCAATTTAACATCAGGAAATGGAGAATGAGGTTGAACTCCATGCTTTATGTTCGTCTAAGCATTGCTCCAAAAGGTATTTTACAGCCTTTTGCCCTGATCCTGCAAACACTTAGAAATGTGCTTAATTTGGGCAATGGAATTACAAACATCTTAAAGTTAACCATATGTTTAACTGTTTACTGAACTGGGACCTTGGTTTATGAAAGAGTGATTTGTCGTGGAACAAAATGGGACACTAACTAAAATTTTCACATTAAATTAGATGCCAGCTCATGGCACAAAGAGAATTTGTATTTTCTTCCCTTTCTTAACACGCTGTGTCATTACATGAGCCCTCCCCACTCACTGAAGTCATAAGGGCATCTACCTACATGTACAGACACACCCCTTCTCTAAAATGTTTGTAGGCCTGGTAATCTGTTGAAAATATTCTGAGGGGAAATAAAAAATGAGTATGTCTAACACAAAGGAAAAATTAAAGTGGTTATTAATGCATGAGTGTCAAGTAAACCAGATGGATGGAAGGAGGTGACTACATCAAAGGGACACGTGATACAAAGGAACAGGAGGCAATTACAAGACAGAAAACACAACACCCAGAGACCACCTATGGTGATAGAGATCATCACAGCAAGGAGAGATAGAGAAACATCGGAAGCCAAATCCCTGGGGAGATAGCTTTCGCTGGACTTAGAATCAAGTGATAGGGAGACAGTGAGAGCTCACGTCCAGTGTGGTCACCTTTTGAGGAAATCAATTTATCTGAAAGACTATGTAACCAACTGACAGGTTTCAGAGTAGCAGCCGTGTTAGTCTGTATTCGCAAAAAGAAAAGGAGTAATTGTGGCACCTTAGAGACTAACAAATTTATTTGAGAATAAGCTTTCGTAAGCTACAGCTCACTTCATTGGATGCATTCAGTAGAAAATACAGTGGGAAGATTTATATACATAGAGAACATGAAACAATGGGTGTTATCATACACACTGTAATGAGAGTGATCACTTAAGGTGAGCTATTACCAGCAGGAGGGGCGGGGGAAATCTTTTGTAGTGATAATCAAGGTGGGCCATTTCCAGCAGTTGACAAGAACCTCTGAGGAACAGTGGGGGGTGAGGATGGGGAATAAACATGGGGAAATAGTTTTACTTTGTGTAATGACCCATCCACTCCCAGTCTTTATTCAAACCTGAGTTAATTGTATCTAGTTTGCAAATTAATTCCAATTCAGCAGTCTCTCGTTGGAGTCTGTTTTTGAAGTTTTTTTGTCGAAGAAGTGCAACTTTTAGGTCTGTAATCCAGCGACCAAAGAGATCGAAGTGTTCTCCAACTGGTTTTTGAATGTTATAATTCTTGACATCTCATTTGTGTCCATTTATTCTTCTACGTAGAGACTGTCCAGTTTGATCAATGTACATGGCAGAGGAGCATTGCTGGCACATGAGGGCATATATCACATTGGTAGATGTGCAGGTGAACGACCCTCTGATAGTGTGGCTGATGTGATTAGGCCCTGTGATGGTGTCCCCTGAATAGATATGTGGACACAGTTGGCAATGGGCTTTGTTGCAAGGATAGGTTCCTGGGTTAGTGTTTCTGTTGTTTGGTGTGTGGTTGCTGGTGAGTATTTGCTTCAGGTTGAGGGGCTGTCTGTAAGCAAGGACTGGCCTGTCTCCCAAGATCTGTGAGAGTGATGGGTCATCCTTCAGGATAGGTTGTAGATCCTTGATGATGCGTTGGAGAGGTTTTAGTTGGGGGCTGAAGGTGACGGCTAGTGGCGTTCTGTTGTTTTCTTTGTTGGGCCTGTCCTGTAGTAGGTGACTTCTGGGTACTCTTCTGGCTCTGTCAATCTGTTTCTTCACTTCAGCAGGTGGGTACTGTAGTTGTAACAAACACTTGATAGAGATCTTGTAGGTGTTTGTCTCTGTCTGAGGGGTTGGAGAAAATGCAGTTGTATCGTAGCATTTGGCTGTAGACAATGGAGCGTGTGGTGTGGTCTGGATGAAAGCTGGAGGCATGTAGGTAGGAATAGCGGTCAGAAGGTTTCCAGTATAGGGTGGTGTTTATGTGACCATTGCTTATTAGTGCCGTAGTGTCCAGGAAGTGGAACCCTTGTGTGGACTGGTTCAGGCTGAGGTTGATGGTGGGATGGAAATTGTTGAAATCATGGTGGAATTCCTCAAGGGCTTCTTTTCTATGGATCCAGATGATGAAGATGTCATCAATGTAGCGCAAGTAGAGCAGGGGCATTAGAGGATGAGAGCTGAGGAAGCCTTGTTCTAAGTCAGCCATAAAAATGTTGGCATACTGTGGGGCCATGCGGGTACCCATAGCAGTGCCGCTGATTTGAAGGTATACATTGTCCCCAAATGTGAAATAGTTATGGGTGAGGACAAAGTCACAAAGTTCAGCCACCAGGTTTGCCGTGACATTATCGGGGATAGTGTTCCTGACGGCTTGTAGTCCATCTTTGTGTGGAATGTTGGTGTAGAGGGCTTCCACTTCCATAGTGGCCAGGATGGTGTTTTCGGGAAGATCACCGATGGATTGTAGTTTCCTCAGGAAGTCAGGGGTGTCTCGAAGATAGCTGGGAGTGCTTGTAGTGTAGGGCCTGAGGAGGGAGTCTACATAGCCAGACAATCCTGCTGTCAGGGTGCCATGAGATGCCTGAGATGATGGGGTGTCCAGGATTTCCAGGTTTATGGATCTTGGGTAGCAGATAGAATACCCCAGGTTGGGGTTCCAGGGGTGTGTCTGTGTGGATTTGATCTTGTGCTTTTTCAGGGAGTTTCTTGAGCAAATGGTATAGTTACTTTTAGTAACCCTCAGTGGGATCAGAAGGTAATGGCGTGTAGAAAGTGGTGTTGGAGAGCTGCCGAGCAGCCTCTTGTTCATATTCCGACCTATTCATGATGACGACAGCACCTCCTTTGTCAGCCTTTTTGATTATGATGTCAAAGTTGTTTCTGAGGCTGTGGATGGCATTGTGTTCTGCACGGCTGAAGTTATGGGGCAAGTGATGCTGCTTTTCCACAATTTCAGCCTGTGCACATTGGCAGAAGCACTCTATGTAGAAAATAACAGAACGCCACTAGCCATCACCTTCAGCCCCCAACTAAAACCTCTTCAACGCATCATCAAGGATCTACAACCTATCCTGAAGGATGACCCATCACTCTCACAGATCTTGGGAGACAGGCCAGTCCTTGCTTACAGACAGCCCCTCAACCTGAAGCAAATACTCACCAGCAACCACACACCACACAACAGAACCACTAACCCAGGAACCTATCCTTGCAACAAAGCCCATTGCCAACTGTGTCCACATATCTATTCAGGGGACACCACCACAGGGCCTAATCACATCAGCCACACTATCAGAGGCTCGTTCACCTGCACATCTACCAATGTGATATATGCCCTCATGTGCCAGCAATGCTCCTCTGCCATGTACATTGGTCAAACTGGACAGTCTCTACATAAAAGAATAAATGGACACAAATGAGACGTCAAGAATTATAGCATTCAAAAACCAGTCGGAGAACACTTCGATCTCTTTGGTCACTGGATTACAGACCTAAAAGTTGTACTTCTTCGACAAAAAAACTTCAAAAACAGACTCCAACGAGAGACTGCTGAATTGGAATTAATTTGCAAACTGGATACAATTAACTCAGACTTGAATAAAGACTGGGCGTAGATGGGTCATTACACAAAGTAAAACTATTTCCCCATGTTTATTCCCCACCCCCACCCCCCACTGTTCCTCAGACGTTCTTGTCAACTGCTGGAAATGGCCCACCTTGATTATCACTACAAAAGGTTCCCCCACCCCCGCTGGTAAGAACTCACCTTTAGTGATCACTCTCGTTACAGTGTGTATGATAACACCCATTGTTTCATGTTCTCTGTGTACATAAATCTCCCCACTGTATTTTCCACTGAATGCATGCACTGTAGCTCACGGAAGCTTATGCTCAAATAAATTTGTTAGTCTCTAAGGTGCCACAAGTCCTCCTTTTCTCGTAACCAACTGAGTCTGTGGTAAAGACAAGACTCCAACTCAGATGTGTGCCAGAAGACTCTGGAGAAAAAGACGAGGGGAGGGCTTCTGGGTGGTGTTTGTTTTTAATGTTCATATAAAATGCTTGTGAAACAGGGATGGAGTATCATGATCAATGAAACTAGAGTCAGAGAACCAATGCTCCCTGGAGGAACTGTGATTGATAGGAAAGCAGGGAGTTCGGCTAGAAGCAACGCAGTCCACAGGGTTTAATAGAGTTCCGCTTGTTAAACTTAGTGTACATTCAACCCTCACTCTTTGCTAATGAAACAGGGAGCCCTCCTTTCTAAACGTATGCCCACTAATCTTCTTTTTTTGTATGACTAAAGACTTTAAAGAGAATTTTTAATTGTGAAATATTTAAAATGAAGCCAGTTTTCCAGTAAATATTTGCCTTTTGCACATTTTTTTGAAAGTTAAATAAGAACTTTTCAACATCTGGAGATGTATGAACTGGCCATCTCAATGCTCTTCCATTCTAACTATGAAACATAAATCGATTTCTTAAATGCATTTCAGGCCCAATCATGCAGTCCTTACACTACCGAAACTCCTACTTGAAAACTGCACTGACTGAGCAACCCTGAGGAGAATGCCCACACCAGCATTGTTTGTTTTTAAAAAAATGTTTGTCACAGATATCACTCTTGTAACAGGACAAACGGCAGCCACCTCATTTCCAGCATTCTCTTTTGCTTCCTTTTTCTAGAGGCATGGAAAATATCCGCGTCATTTGCGAATGATGCAATAACCCATGCTCTTCTGTTTGTTTGTCTGAACTTTGTCAAGCAGGCAGTTTGTGCTGGAGTGATGAGATACCAGGAGATAGATATAGGGATGGGTCTCAGGAAGTGGGGTATGTGTGACTCAATGTTGTGCAGAGATTGGGGCACCCTTTGCTAAATCTCCTGATCCTTGCATTGAAGTAAGTGGGGTCTGGGAGGCATTCAGCCAACTCTCCAACGGTCATGACTGGAAGAGATGCAGCGAAGGCTAGCCTGGCCTAGATGGCCAATATTTGGTATTACAATGAACTACCATCTGACAGGTTGTTCTTCAAACAGTGTTCTATGATACGTTGAACACTAGTGTGGCCTGTGATTAGCTAATGCTAAATTGTAGATAAGTGTCTGATTTCCCTGCTGTGCTGCATCAATGGGAGAAATTCACTCCTGTGCAGAGGGCCTGCTCAAGTCCCTCCAGATTACTTTGCTGTTTGTTCCCAGGGGTTTTGTTTTAAAGCTTTTTAAAGTTGTCTACCAACAAATTCTGACTGCTGCTCATGTGGACAAGATTAATGTTGTTTTACAGCTAAATCTGTCCTGGTAACAAAATTTTGGCTTAAGTTTAAAAGTGTTCTGTGAATAAAATGAATTGCATCAACAAAATAAAATGCATTCTGTCCAATACGTATAGATGTTCTGTCAACAAGATAAACGCACTAACCATTATAAGTATCTGTGCAGATGAAATGCATAGTAACCTAATTGCTTTGCCAACAAAATGCTAACCTGCTTTAATCATTCTGTTCACAGCATAATGTAAAGTGATTTAGTGGCTAAAATGAATCCACTTACAAATTGTTTTATGGTCATAATGCAGCCCCTTTGTAGAATGTGAACTGATGATAATAATTTTATGTGCAAATGATTTTTCAATTAAAATGTCTTTTCACAGACAAAATGGGAATGTTATAAACGGTTCCCAATAACGGTATGGCAGGGTGAAGGCATAAAGTGCTGTCAAATACATTAACCAAGCCACTGTTGAAAGAACTTCCATGTTAGAAATGTGATTTATTTTAGTAAATTTTATAATTTCCTTCCTTTTACATTTGAAAAATGTTTTTAATGTGGCTTCATTGACACAATAACCAAAATTAGAATCTACATAAATAGTATCAGCTGCCATTTTCCTTTTCTCACTCCTTAATTGACTAACTTTTATTACTCATTAATAACCACTTACACTTTGGTAATTATTTTCAGCTATCTATACTCCATTATCTTTATTACAATAATTACAGTGACCACGAAGGCCATAATAAATCACTGTACTACTGTTGTCTTTATTTCTGAGATTATGATAAAGGAAGAAATAATACTGCCTAGCCTAATTGTTGCAATTCTCTTTCATCATCATATAATGCACTTTGATCTTTCTGTATCTTTATTACACTCTCTAAGCTGTTTATACAGCACCTGAGACATCTCAGTGAGCAAATAAGTCTTCATCCTCAGATAGCTTCTGTCATTAAGCACAAGTGAACAATTTTTTCCTTTTAGTGATAAAGTCAGTCTTAAAAATATTTGCCTCCCTTCCTTATAGCTCTATTAGGAACTATTAACTAGAGAATCATTAAAACACTAACAAATGGCTATGAGTACTGTACTTAATTTCTTATCTCGTTTGGCAGCTTCCTTTGATACCCCGGGATGGATTTTTCCCTGATGTACTTGAAAATTTTATTCCCTCAGAGCCGGACTCTGCTGAACTAAGCAGAATGGCTTCCTCATTACATCAAGGAGGAAGAAATGTATAATTATGTTGAATTTATCAGCCCACTGACTGTGCCAAATAGTTGCTGCTACAAAGCAGTTGACTTCTCTCGTTTGTTGCAGGACCTGTGTTCTCTGAAAACAACAGGCCATTGAACCTACAGCCAGTTTTATACATTTATTATAGCTATATTAATTAATGACACCTGTCAATTTCACACAAGTTCAGTCTGTATTTTTCAATTGTAAACACTGTAACTAAATGTTTACAAGTTGGCCTCATGAATTAAAGCACCATACCCTGTTCATGGGGACTGAAGCCCTAAAAGTGATCTGAGAGTGGGAGAATTGCTGGATTACAACCCAAGACCGGTGAATGGAAAAGCCCTAACACATGAGGGGATTGCCCTCAAGGAGACCAGTTAAAGAGGCTGCTAGCCTTGTAACCAGGCTAAATACTTTACTACTATAATACCATACATCTCCCGTGAAGTAGCTCATGGAGAGAATGGAAGCATTGAGAAAGCCATTCATGTTCATTCCAGCATACAGGAGGCTACAGTTAACAAATTAAAGTTGTAGTCATAGAGTTTAAGGCCAGAAGGGGCCACCTGATCATCTAGTCTGACCTCCTGCATCACAGCCACCAACCCCACTCAACACCCACACACTAAACACAACCACTGAAAATGAGACCAAAGTATTACAACTCACAGGAGACTACACAATTTTGTGCCACAGGGAGAGTCTTAGAGGGACTTGAGGTGCACCAGTGCTTGAGACCCTTGCAATGACAGGGAAATGATTAAATGAGATATACCCAGATAATGCTGGCAAATGACCTGCACCCACTTGCTGCAAAGGAAGCCAAACCCTTCCACCCACCCTCACCCCCAAGGTCACTGCCAATCTGATCTGGGGGAAACGTCCTTCTCGACTCCACAGATAGCTGTCGTTTGGCCAGGCTATACCAGGCATGATAGGACAACAAAATCTGGGAGCTAGTTTGATGTATAGTGTAATGATGCCAAATGTGTATTGGGATAAGTTGTCAATATGGAATGGGAGAAGTCTGTCTCATTCATATAAAATTCTACATCATTAAGGTAATAAAATGAAAATAGGTGGGGTTTTTTTGTTTTTGTTTTTAGGTATTTTGGCCATTTAACATATTGTAGTTTTACACTGTGCAATGATTTAAATAGACTGTTCGGTGCACCTCACTGCAAGATCTCTCAATTACAAATTACCAGTACAGCGTTGTCATGTCAAATTCTTCCTGTGTTTTTATATTTCTGAAGTCTTATCTCTCCTGTTGGCTTCCTCTCAGTAAAAAGCCCAGTCTTCAGCATGTTAACATTAACAAACAAAGGGAAAAGCAACGAAGTTTTGCTCTCAGCAGCATTTCTTTTGGTTCCATTTTCATGATCCCACGTGGGTATTTTTAATTATGAAGTAAATCTGAATCAAAGGAGATATATACTTTCACCACCTCTGCTAATGCTCTGCCTGCTGTTAACAGACTGCTCTCCAGCCATGGAACACTGCAGTGCCAGTTTTGGTTATTACACCATAAGGGGCATGTCTACACACATCTTTAACCTGAGTTTGGGAACAGTGTTTTAAACATATTATGTGCTCATGTTATAACTGGTTCATCTGTGACCGTGGCAAGCACCAATGGCAGCAGGGTTGTTTAATATTGAGATCCCACTTTACCTTACTATCACCAAAACTGTAAAATATAAAAGCATATGTCAAAAGAGAGAGAATTTGTCAGTGTTACACATTTAAGGCCTGAACAATAGACTTCCTTTCTGTCTCAAAGCCATCAAGTGTCTGCATCCTTTATGTTGCTGGGGTACTCAGAGCAAGCCAATGGAGCTCCAGGGGAGGGTGGAACCGGGTGGAGTGGGCTTGCCCAGCCTAGCTGGAAGATGAACTGATTAAATATATCCCCTTGTCATCTTCCATAGTTAGGGCTTGTTGTGAAATTGGACCTATAATTTGTGCCTGCTTGGGATTTAACAGTAGAGGAAAGTAAGTTAAGTTGTTTTTAATAATGAATGTTATAAACAGGTGCAAGAGAACCAGACAGACTAAATTATTTCAAACAAAAAGGCCTACTGATATGGTTCAAGGACTGTCTTGAGGTTAGATTTAATAAATAAATAAAAATGTAGGAACAGAATTAGATATGCCATGTTTGGCTTTTTGGAAATGGGTTTAATTAGTAACCAAACTAATAAGGGGGTAAGCCATTCCACCCACCATTCTCTTTGTGGGTCCTTTTTTTTTTGTAATGAAACTCTTTCCCAGTTGAATTTTGCATGGCCTGAGGATCCTTTGCAAACTTTCAGAGAGCTCCATTGTCAAACGCTTCCATGATTAAAAAAGAAAAATCAATCCACTAGTGTTCTGCCATTCACAAAATACATGGGTCTCAATGTATACGGCTCTTACATTTGGGCTGTGACCTTCAGGATGCCCCTGCAAGCAGCCTCCTGCCTAGATTTCCTCCTTCTGGAGTCCTGGTAACTCCATTCAAGCATTCAGACTACAAATAGTCCGTTGCAGGGTTAATTTATTACAAAATTCCCACAACCATAGTTCAGATTTCCCCAGGTACAGTCCAAATCTTCCCAGGAGTCCATCAACACAACAAATAAAGCTCTGGTATCTCACCCTACACAGGCTCTCAGGCTCTTGGCATCTCTTGCCAGGCCTCACTCCAGACTCAGCTCTGGTGTTTTTCACCATGCCTCATCCTAGCTTCCCTAACTGGGCTGCTTCTCCATCCTGTTTCATTAGCAGGCATGGCTCAAGCTCACGCCTGGAAACCTCAGCAGGCTCACCCCATCTTTCAGCTCTCTTTGGCCCTGTGGCTGCAGTTCTCGCCTCTCAGAGAGCTAGCAGGCTTCTTCCTCTGCTGCTCTCCGTCTTCAGTTATCTCTGTGTTCTGAACTCTCTTTTGCCTTTTGGCTATCTGCTAGGAACAACCCCGCCCTCCTTATTACACCAAACTTCATTTAAGGTCCCGCTACCTTGTTACGGGCTGGCAAATCTGAAAAAGGGAGAGAACAGTTTTGACCAACAGTGCAAAGAGTTAGAAACAGTTTACACATTTCTTTGCTATGCTGTTGCCTAAAACAGGAAGGTCTGTTGTGAACTTATTGTGTGCCATTCATTACAGCTACTTCTGGAGTAAACAGTACTCCTGGCCTTCTACAGAGGTGTAGATTCATATCCATTCAGTTTAAACACATACATCTTTCATCTATGTTATAGATCCAAATATGAAATCTACCTACTTAGCATATCATGAAGATTTGTGAAATTTCCAAGAGTGCGGTCTTTGAGGACCAGAAAACCCTGAATGGATTATGCTCACTATTATGCCATACACAGTTATCTTATCTGTGATAGGCTCTAACGTTGGAAAGGGCCTCAGTGGGTAGGTCTACCCTGCAATTAAACACCCACGGCTGGCCCGTGTCAGCTGACTTGGGCTTGCAGGGCAGTTTAATTGTGGTGTAGATGTTGAGCTTGGGTTCTGGGACCCCATGAGAGGGGAGGATCCCAGAGCCCAGATTCCAGCCCGAGCCCAAACATCTACACTGCCATTAAACAGCCCTGTGAGCTCAAGCCCTGTGAGCCTGCCACAGGCCAACCTTGGGTGTTTAATTGCAGGGTAGACACACCCAATGTGTCCTTTGTTTTTCACCTACAACTAATTGAAGGATCAACCAGGTAGTTAGGTCTTTAATATTGTGAACTGAATTCCATTTACTTACTAGAACTAAACTGGGCTTGCAGATCTGGAGGGTCCTTCCCAGACTCTGACCCAGTACGGATGATGGTATTCACTTACCTGTTTGCACTGGACAGTAAACGTAACTGATGGGCTCTAGGAGCAAGAGTAGCTGAAGATCCACAGACCTGACATAGTTATTTGATACAGAGCCTCAAGGAGGACCAAGGTCAGAGCCATCCCTGCTGCATGCTTTAAAATGGTGCATCACACACTTCCTGTGTTTGCCTTGCTCTGGTAGGTGCTATAAAGTGGGTGTGCTTTTACCTTTCTACCTTTCCCTTTGACATTAACCATAAATAGCCTTTGTGTTCAGACAGTGGAATGCAGCCTGGAGCTCAGGGAAAGGAGTGAAGGGTCTGCACCTTTTCAGGGTTACTCAGAATCTACCCCCCCCCCCCCATGTTCTGTGATTGCTATGGCTGTGTGGATATGTATGATCCACTGAGGCTGCAATATTGTCTTCTATGTGTCCAGCCCAGCCCACCCCTCCCCACCCCAAAAAAAAGACTAAGCTCATACTAGGTTGGTGAATCCGAAAAAGTCACAAAAGCATTTAAATATATTGAATTAAATATTGACTGTGTTTGCTAGAAGTAGCCCCAGAGACCTCGCCCCGCATCAAAATCTGTAATGATAAAAATGCAGATTACAGGCTGTTTATACCTTTGAGATCTGCAGAAATTTCTCCCCATCTCCCACCCTCCTGAGTGTAGAATTTAGCCTTATGAATTGGAAGGGAGGCTAAGTGCATCCTGATCCTTGGAATGCAGAACAAGTTTGATTTGTCTCTGGTATTTAATTTTTAACAAGTTCCTCAAGCTAATCTGTGCAAATGTTGGCTGAAGTAGAGAATCTGACCAAAATGCAGTTCAGAAGCACTGGGCCAGAACCTCAGCTGGTGTTAGTTGTTATAGACCCATTGATTTCAATGGAGTTACAGATCTGGACCATTATTTTTAAATGCATTGTATTGGACTAATTTTCTCTTTTCCCTTCTTTCATATTTTCTTTATTTTGACATTTATAAGAACTTCAGAAATCTGAAGAGTTTATACAGTACTCTGTTATGTAACACGAAGAAAAAAATTTAAAATGTTTCTCCTCCCTTGTGCCCCTCCCCCCCCCAAGCAATCAATCTCCATCAAATACATCATCAGCTCATGTTTTAATTTACCCATCGCGAATTTCCACTGGCCAAGGTTTACAGGGTCAAACAGTGTCTCAACAGCCTGGTCTCCTTTACGTACTGGCAGATGGCAAGCTTTAATATTTCATGGGAATACACTTCCAGTTTCCTTGGGACAGATTGTGAATCCCTTATACAAACTGAGCATTAATTTATACAAGTAAACTCACTGATTTTATTGGGATGACTCATTTAACTAGCTCTGACTCATGGGATGACTCATCTAAGTAATATGCCTGTCAGAGACCCGAGGCACATACTCAAAGTGGCTAGCCCGTCCCGCAGTTCGTACCTCCACAGCTACACTCTATTTTTAGCAGGTAGTGTGGATAGGTCTCAAGCTGGGAATCACACTCCCCGATCCACGTTTAGACCTACCCTAGAGGGCTCACAATATGGCCCTTCATAAACTGTTTTCACCAAAGGTGACTTTGCACCATTGGTGACTTACAGCTGGCCCCTTCCCCTCCCCCCCCCAAACAATCTATTTTGGGAGTAAATTTTGACGTCGTCATTTCAAAGTGTTCAAAATAGAACTGTTTGTTTGTTTCTCTTTTGTTTTTAAACAATAAAATGGGTTTCAAAATTATTTACTTGTACTTTGTTACTAAATTATAGAATAATTACTATAACATATGGATATCAAAAAGCACTGCATTAGGACTCAGAAGACCTGGGTTCTATTGCCAGTTCTGCCAGTGGTCTGCTGGGTGACCTTGGGCAAGATTATCTTTCTGTGCCTCAGTTTCCCATCTGTAAAATGAAGATAATGATACTGATCTTTGTAAAGTGTTTTTAGGTCCATTGATGACAAGAGCTTATAAGAACTAGTTCTTGTTATTAATTGGCAGATCCTGTAAATCCTTAGTCATCTGATTGGGTCTGATTATTCACATGAGAAAGGACCACCGAAGTCAATGGGACTGCTCTTAAAAGTATAAGCAGAGGTTTGCAGGATCTTGCCCTACATGTTATTCATATTGCAACTACAGGGGAAAAAAGCAGTATCCACTTCCTCGAAGTAAACAATAAAAAAATAGGAGGAAAGGGACTTTGGAAACTTGATCTGCTTTTGACAGGCAGACAGATGATAGAATTTAGAAATCATATAACTATGGTGGATTCAGCACTGCTCCGTGCTGTTCATTGGTTATCTGAAAAGCTTTCTTTTGGCCAGAATGAAGGCCTAAGCTTAAACTAACTTGCATGCATGATTCAAACCTAAAAGCTAACCAACCTTACAAAACCCATTAAAAAAGCTATCAGCACTAAGATAGAAATGGAAAGCTGATCTATGGGAAGTGGTTCCTTGTAACCTCCTTGACCCAGCCTTGCTTTGAATGATACCCATGTGATTTGCATCAATATTTTGGAGAGACAAGAAGACTGAGGGAATGTCCTGTGCATTAGGAAGAGTGATAGCCAAACAGTGCTAAAAATCAGAGTATATTTCTGTCTAGTTATTTAAACTTTAAAAGTTCAAAAGGGCATAAGATTTTGTATTAGAAAATCAATGGTAAGTGTTGGGTGCATAACACCATCCTTTTCTCTTAGTCTCCCCACACAAATTGTACAGGAGTGTTGGGGTCCATGATGATTGAAAATGTTGTTGGTTATATTTGTTCTTAGTCTTCCTTATGTCTAAAAGATTAGGTAGTAAATTACAACTGCTCTGCTGCTCTGTTGCCTTTCAATTAATATTTTAAATTTGTGTTTCCACATTTTAATTTTCAGCCGGAAGGTTTAAGAAGATAACTTTTACAATGGGATTAGCTTCAGCTCGTGGCTGTGGACCTAATCCATTTCAGGTAGACATGCAAATTCAGCATGGGCTGCACCTTCGGCTGTTGAGTGACAAGCGAGTATCAGCTAATGCATCTGCACTATGGTCTACTACTTTCATGTGGATCAAAGCAATAACCTGGGCTAGGGATGGAATTCTGACCCCACTGACATCAACAAGAACCAATATATCACCAAAAAATAGAACCACCACCATTTTCAGTCATCATGAACCCCAACACTCAATGCCATTGACTTTAGTGGGGCCAGGATTTCACCCTCTTTTCAGCCAAGTGAAAAGGTTTCTTTGTATTCTGCTTCTTCCATTTATACTTCCATCTTTTCCAGCTTTCACAAGCAGCTCTTTTTTCATTATGGAGATGGGTTTCAAAATCTCCAAATCAAACCAAACCAAACATCCAAACACCTACTAACATCTTTTAAAATTACATATTGCAAGCTGATTCAGAATCTGATTGACTATCAGTCTGAATTTTTCACTCGACTTTAGTGTCTGAGTACAAGCAAAGCACCCTGAACAGGCTCTGAATTTTGCAGCTTAGGTCCAACTATAATTCTACTTAGCCTGTCATCATGTAGGATAAAAAATACTACCTTTTCCTCTCAGATTTCCCCTCTGTTTTGTATAGGTCCCAGCTGCTGGGACATCACTTTAGGGAAGCTATTTAGGCTGCTCTCCTTTACACAGGAACCAGCCTGATCCTAGGAACCCTGGGAGTGGGGAATGGAAACATGATGCAATGGTTATTTAGGGCCAATCTTCTCCTTCCCAGTCCCTTAGTTCCATCCAGTCCTTTGCTGGGTGAAGTTTGGCTGGACCAGAGTATCTACCCCACAGACTATAAATTTATTTTATTACCAGTGTCTAATATTTCTGATTTAGTTATACTGTCTGATTATTCTCCCGTTCACCTGTCTAAATCAGGAAAAAATCCACTGGAACTACTTTGGTGAAAGGAAAGCCAGGCAATATTCTCAACTTCATGCTTGTAGGTTTCCATTCTAGATTGGAATGAAATGAAACGAAATGAAACACTGACTCCAACCCCACTGCTGCACATTGGGGAAGCTTGGATTTGGATATGACTTTTGTGACTTAGGTTCATATCTGTATTGTACGAAGAATATCTCTGATTATAAATAATCATGCAATGGGAGAATACAAGCTTAATGTTGTTCCTACTTTTACTGCTTCCTACCTGTGTTCATAATAACCTGTGGTCAAATCTGTTGCCAAACCTTTGTTACTTTGCTATCAGAGTAACCAAGGAACAAATATAATTTCCAGAGCTCCCACCATCCAGGGGTCTGAAGGAACGTTGATAAATAGACTGTTTATGCCTCCCACATTAGCCCTGTGAAGTAAGGAATTGTCATTTTACAGATGAGAAGCTGAGAGGGTAAGTTACAAAGGCCATACACCAAGTTTGTGGCACAGATGGATATGAAATTTGGATCTGCTGACTCCCAGTTAGACCACACTCCTTGGAATTATTAAAAATTAAAGAAAGGAAATGAACTGCAAATTCTGTATCCCCACCAATCATGTCAGTTTATTTTCTTTTAAAATCAGTTATTTTCTCTCCCCTTTGCCTTATGAGTGTTAGAAGGATAAAAAAAAAAAAGCTTACAGTTGCACATCAATTTCTGTGGTCCTGATATTGCCAGCCTTAACCCATTTACCCAATTGCTCCATTTACAAGCCCTTAGAGGCAAGTTGCAAGTGTACAGACAATATAAATATTTTGATCACATTTTTACTCCATTAATTTCTACTTTTAGTGACCACATTTCTTGTTTCATATCCTCCTGTGTCAAAAGACATAGCTCTGCTTTTGAAAACTATGGGAAAAGTCAACCTAAATTGCTGGGAATTTATGCTCTTTCATGACCTAAATTTCGTTGAAAAATGCTATTCAGACGTCTAATAATTGTGTCAATTAAGTCTTTTGTTGCTCGACATTCTACATGGTGGGCAGTTTTGTAGTCTTTTTCAGTGCACCCTGGTAATGCCTGTACATTTAATAGTGTTACTTTACAGAGACTTCTGATCTGCTCGGCTTCCCTTGGTGTTAATGCCAGACAAAAGTAGTGAACCTCTGAAATCATTCTAAAAAGAGGTGCAATATCAGCTAGTAAATCTCCTAGGTCCTCTTGCTGATTACAGTACAGGGATTTCTGATGAGCAGCATCAGATATTGGATAATTACAGGGATAAATTACCATTGTCAAGTATTGGTAGCAGATTCTCCTGTGCAAGTGCAGCATATAATAAAAAATAAAGTCTTTGATATGGGACCATGTGTTCAGTGCAAAATGGTCCCTTAATTTAAGATTTTATAAATTCTGTAAGCTGTTGAAGATACTGAACACAGTGGAAGTGGACTGTGTGTATATATTAAGGTAGAACCTGACCCTTGATTTCTCTAACCTTGTTACCCATTGATTATTTCTCCCTCCTCACTTCCTTTTCTTGTGTCATTATCTCTATTACTTCATCTCTTTCCTGCAAAACTTCTTCTATCCCCTCCATTCTCCGTCATGGTGGACATCCTCACCCTCCCAGCATCTCTGCTTCATCTTTGACTCAACCCTCTGCTGACCAACACATCCAGACTGTTATCGAATCTTGCTATTTCTTCATCCCCAGTATCACATAGATCCAACCTTTTTGTGTCTGCCCATACTGCCAAAACCCCTGTCCAAGCCTTGATCATGGCATGTCCTGAATACTGTAATCTCCATGTCTCTGTCTTCTCCAACCTCACCCCTTTCAATTCTATTCAAAATTCTGCTGCTAAAATAATCTTCTTGGGTCCTTGCTCTGACTACGTCACTCTTCTCTGTAAGTCCCTCTACTGGCTCCCCTTCTTCCACTCAATCACACACAAACTTCTTGTCCTTATTTCAAAGCCATTTGCAGTTTAGCCCCACCCTACTTATATGACCTTTAATTTCATCACAAGGGAAACTCCTACCTTTGCTCGGCCAGTGATGCCAGCATTGATCTGCTGATTCTCCATTTCGGTGACGAGCACTTTTGCTCTCTCCCATGATGCTCCTTTTGTGTGGGGAAAAAGTGTCAGCGCAAATCTATAAAGCCACCCTATTAGCCTCTTGCTAGTCTCTCCTCTTCCCTAATGTAAATAGTAAAGTGCAACCTCATGACAGCTAGGCAGGTGGCAAGCTGTGATTTTTCTCTCTCCCACACCAGTTCTACATCAGTGTAATTCCACTGACTTCAGTAGCGTTGCCCTTGATTTTAAGTGAGAAGACAAAGAAGCCTTTAAACTCTCACTATTCACCAAGCTAATTGTTCAGAGCACAGGATGGGTCGGACAACATACAGGATAGGTCTTTCATGATTCCTGCAGGCTACCGTTCTATGGCCCGAAATATGAGATTTCATTATCCATGTCACTACTGTAGCTTCTAGACTGGCAAATGTTGGTAATAGCATACCATCTAGACTTTCATTTAAATTCAGCCTTCATATTTGCCACAATGATCTTTTGTGATGGTGAATTTGAAAGGTAAAATAATGTTGCTGTATGCCTTCTGATTGGGCCATTCTGATGCAGAAGGAGACAGAGCTACATAGCCATAGTGTTCCACAGGTCACTGGGGTTCCTGGAGAATTGAATGTGGACTCAATGCTATTTGCTGCCTGGAGGTTTACCCTAGCTTCCTTGGCAGGCAGTGCAAGAGAGTGTTTTTATAGAGATCTCCTCCCTGACTCCTCCCTGCTGTGGACTTTACTGTAAGAGGCATTGATCTGGGCCATTGGACCTCAATTTACTCACTTTAATCTCATCCAAGTAATTCCTTCTTGTATCACGGAGCAGGGTATAAAAGAACAGCTTTCTAACTCTTCTCCTTACCAAGTAGAATAGCCCTAATCTTTGCTATTTCTCATTGGATGCAAAACACAGCAGATCACTAAGCATTTTCGGGACATTTCAATCTCACTGACATTTCTTCTGCGGTGAGGTAACCAGAGCTGGATACAACAACCTCTATTGTTTTAAAACCAAATGTCATATTTTCTGCATTATTTGTAGAGCTGGGAAAATTTTCTGTCAAACTGTTTTTTTCCAGCAGAAAATGACCTTTTTGACAAAACAGATTTTTTTCCACGGCGGCGGGGTGGGGAGATCTACAGTTTTTGATTTTGGGTCTTTTGATCTTTTGATGAAAACCTGGAAAATTATAATGAAGAGACCAGCTGTGTTAATTATAATGAAGAGACCAGCTGTGTCCTGTGTTAATGTTATGTTATGTTAATAAATTAACAGTTATTTATATTTGCCATATTAAGCCAGATATTTACAGTCCTCCAAAACTGTTAACACTGCTGTGGGACTGAGTTTCTTTCTTTCTTTCTTTCTTTCTTTCTTTCTTTCTTTCTTTCTTTCTTTCTTTCTTTCTTTCTTTCTTTCTTTCTTTCTTTCTTTCTTTCTTTCTTTCTTTCTTTCTTTCTTTCTTATAAATGATCATGACTTAAACACCACCACCACCACCACTCCCCTTTTTGATGATAACTAAAAATGATTTGTGTTCATTTCTATCTCAGCAGCCAGGAATCACTTTGATGATATCTCTCTTACAACATTTTTCCAGTGTGGATTGTGGCTGGACCCCTACTAGAATAACAATTTGCTACAAAATGTCTATAAATCCTTAAGGCCTTGTCATATTAGAGAGAATTTAGCTGCACAATATTGGCAAAAAGATGCAGAATCATTGATTAAAAAAATAAATAAGAACCAGTGGGTGGTCTAAATTGATATTGACAACCCAACAATGCAAACTATCTCTACCTGATTACATTGGCTGAAACCCCTATAGAGACTTTGATGCAAGCTAATGGCTTTTGTCACGTTACAATAATTTTGAAGTGTATCATTTCTGAGTATCTCATGTATTAGTTTCTTTTGTGCATGTGGGATGGGACTGGATGTCCCAGAAGCTATAATTCATGTTTTAGCTGCAGGCCTCTTAAAGATGTAGAGATTTCTTTGTCCAAAGAACAGAAACAGGGACTGTAGATAACATGATTTTACCATTGTAATGTATTTAATGTCAACCATTAAAAAAAGAACTACCTTGGAATTCAAATCATGTTTTTTGGAGGGAGGAGGATAGAAAAAGAAGGAATAGAAGAGGCGAATGGAAAGAGAATATCTAAGATTATAGATTTACAAAGCAACGGGAATATCTAGATCCACCAAAATCAATTGCAAAGCACCAATATGATTTAATCGTAGTCAATTATTATCCATGTAACTTTGTGGTCTTGATTTTGTTATTTCTATGCTGGTATGAACAGGATTAATCCAGTGGGAATTGGGTTTGTTAATAAGCAGGTTCTTATGGCTTTGCATATTTAATTGGGAATTTACCTGCCAAATTGGGAAAGGGATTTACATTATTCATTGACAGTTTAGAAAGTATATTTATAGGAGCGCTCTTTGTAGTGTGCTGATACTATTTGATCCTAATTGACAAAATCTCCGTATTTATTTTTTTATAACCAAGACTCACCCGCACTTGTTTAATGTCTTACATTTTTTGTTATAGGAGTTGGTTTTTGTCACATTTTGATACCACTTGAAAATTTCACTTTGAATTTAAATTAAATGTTCATGCAAAGTTCTCAAACTTGAATAAACTGAATTGTCACGCAAAGTGATAAACTCCTATAAACTTTCAATGGGATTTATGAGGTTAGGCAGCTGCAGCCTTCTGTATTATTGCTTGATGGAAGGCGAATTTCGTATTTCGGATACATTTTAGTGTTGTGGCTATTCCTCTCATGGCTGTCTATGGTATCCTATGCATTGTGGCTTTTAATAAAGATAAGCAGAAAAATAAACCATAGAATGAATCTCTTTAACACCTTTACAATAACCATAATAAACTGGGCTGATAAAAATGTGACAGCAATTCTAGCATTTAAACATAGTAAAATAGACCCTATTTTGCTTTGAATTGCAATGCAACATTCAAAACAAAACAAAAACGTATGTGAACTGAGATCAATACAACAGACACTACTATGACAATTTTTAAAAGGTTCTTATATTGCTGTTCCTGCTGTTGAAATGGAGCAAGATGGGGCTTGGAAAAGTTATGATTATCATCGTTTTACAGTTTCCCAAGGATTACTGTGGTGTTTTAGTTTAAGAGGAACACTGGATCAGGTGTTAGAAGAGCCATTCAAAGAATCTATACACAAGCATTTATGGACAAATCTTAAACCTAGCAACCAGATAACAGGCTGTATGTTGGGGAGGAGAGGCAGGGAGGAGGAACTTCCCACTGTGCCATGGAGTTGCTTTTGCTAACTCCTTCTGTCACCCTCCCCTAGTGGAGGACACCATCTTCCCCACACACATGCACATGCATTCTCACTGCCACCCGGGAAGCCCTCCCACACTTTCACACCAGCCTCCCCTACCCCAAGAAACCCTACCTCCCCCACGCACAGAAGATTCACAATGGTTCCTTTGCTAAGGGTATCTCTGAATGTGAGCTCTAGCTCATGAAAGCTTATGCTCAAATAAATTTGTTAGTCTCTAAGGTGCCACAAGTACTCCTTTTCTTTTTTCTGAATGGGTGAGAGGATTATAGGTGAACTGTAATAGGATTTGGGCAAACACTGTGAAGATTTCCTCAAACTTAATAAGCAATTTGCTGTGACTGTGAATTTGTGGCCCTTTTATGTGTCGCTGAGTATTTCAATGATTAAGTTAACTGACAGGAAACATTGTGGAAACACTTAATTTTAATTGAATCCTGCAGAATACTCATGGCAGGTCAGTTTACAATGTGTATTCATGCCAGAAACCTGGATGTACATTATACATATCCAGTCAGGTAATGAATAATTACAATGTGACCAATTCATCCCATTCAACCACAACAAGTTTTACAATCTCATGTACTCCCAATGCTGAGTTTGCAAATAAAGTACAGACCAAGATATTTTCAGAATTATTGGGATGATATTTATTGAAAATATATAAATAGAAACTTGTGATCCGGATGGCCCATTCATGGACAGCAAAAGAGGCAAAATATGTTGCATAAATTGGTTATGAATTATTCCCAGATATATTCATAGTTTAATTACTAATTTTTAATATAGATACATAGAATTATAAAAGTTCAAATGACTTTGTTTTAAAGAAGACAAAAAAGTGAGTGTGTCAGAGAACAAGGGTCACAACAGAGTCCAGTGCTGGGGTGTTGGTTGTCTTCTCTTCCCTTCCCTTAGTTTTGTTTTAATGGGATCATAATCCTACTCTTTTTTCCCTTCTCTTCTCTTATGCTCTCTACCACCATCTTGCCCTCTTTCATCACACATACATATTACTAACCCCCTCCTCCTCTTCAGACCTCTCACCAACCCACTTTCCTATGTTCTTTCTCAACTAATTAGGAAAACCATTGCTACAAAAAAGACAATTTTTGGTCTCTTATTTTACCAATTAGCTATGGCTTCCCTCCTCAAATTCCTTGTGCTGTAAGTGTGTGTACAGTGCCTGGGTATAAGTGATCACTTTATAAAAAGATATCCCAGTCAGAACTGACCCGTTAACATTAACACCCCTTTCTTCCTTCTATGACACAATGATTTTGTTTTTTGCTGTATGCAGAGTAGTTTAGTTCGTGTGAACTGATTTGTTGAGGGTCAGAACAAGTGAAACTGAAACGGTAAAATTGTTTTTTTTCCCCTCATGAAGAACATGGCAGAATGCATTAGGACTTGATGGTTTCTCTTGTGTTGTGAATCTCTTCTACAGCCCTGGTGAATGCTACCAATCATTTCCCATTCTTCCTGTCAGCATTTCTTCCTGCTGCAATCATAGTTCTGTCACTCTTGCAGGGCACTATATATAATTTTGCTAAGATTATTTTATCATCCTTGCTGGCCTTATTGAGCCACTATTGCACTAAAGAAAGGAAATTCATGTTGAAACAAGTCAACACTGCTTATAAATGTCGTAAAGATATGGAAGTTAACTCTTCAACTGGGGACAGTAATTATTGTTAGCTAGCAAGGGCTGAATCTTACATACTTCTGAGGTTCAGTTCACGTAACGATCCAATCATGATTACTTATTAAAAGCATATATGAATGATCTAAACTTTCTGAAGCTACCTCTCTTCTTTCCGCTCCATCCCCCCACCCGCTCTGTAGCAGCACTTCATTGTAGTGGCACTCCCTCCCTCGACAGGACCTAAATCTATCTATCTCCTGCCCTTGTGCCCCCGTCCTCATCCGGAGTTTCTTCTCTTGGGTTTCTCTGTCACACCAAGTTAGGGTAAAACAGCTAGAAAAGGGTTACGTGATCTGTCTGTTACATGATTCAACAGGGTATTTAAGGGGAAAATGTGTCTTCTTTCTGGGGGCTGAGAGAGGCCAGGGGAAAGCCTGTGGGGGCTGCAGCCTGTGTTGGTCAGAGGAATCGCTTTGTTTTGATGTTACTTGTGTGTTTTTTGTGTTTTGAACAATAAACTGCCCTGAGTCAAAGTCCTAAAACAGACTTGTCTGTGGCACTGGTTCCTTCCTGGGCTGGTGAGAAAACCCCCCATCTTATACTTGGATAGCCCCCTTCCTCTCCTCTGGGCAGCTGTATCAATGGCAGGTTAGGTTTCAAGTAATTCTGTCCTGTGACCATTAACATGGCTTCCATTAGGCAAGCCCAAAGACCTCACTCCAACATTGTGGTAGCTTTGGAAGTGGATGGATGCTTCCTTAGCTCAATCCTTGTTCTTCAGGGAGGCCTCAAGCCTTTTTCTCTATACTAAGCTGAATTCCGTGTGCTGTTGGGATATATACCTAAGAGCATATGATACTTAGGTATATATAAATGTTCAACTAAAGAGCATATGATACTTTAGTTGAACATTTGGCTCTCTGGAGAACCACAACTGTCAGAAGTGCTAGGTCTCTCAACAAAACTAGGGAAAGGTAAGACGGGCATTTAGAGAGCTCACAGGAAGGCTGGCAGTACCTAGCAGTAAAAGCCATGCTATAGAGATACTGTATAGTTATGTCTACAGAGATTGTATTTTTCTTGTGTAGAGAAGGAATGATCTGTGCATTGGAACTTTGAATTGCTGCAGCTCTTACACTGTAAAAATGAATCAGGAGCAGAGGAACTAAAGAAGCGGTCAGTTCTGATTCTGTGCATATCAATGACTCCTGTCAGCAGAACACAAATTTTATACCAGAGAATAAGTTTAGAGTCCAAAGAACTGATGCATGTATGTATGATGCAGTATGGGCTTCATGCTACTCACTTTCCACAAGTCTCTTATCTCTTCCTGTTTGAAAGTGCAAATGCCTAACTTCTGAATGCTTCACAGAAATACGGCAGGGTCGGAATACTGAATAAATGTAATTTCCCATTTTATACCCTCGTACAGGGAAAACCAGCTGATCTCTCTCGACAAAATAGGTAGGGTGTGTGTACACCTGCACATATCTGATATAAAAATAGGAGATTTTTTTTTCACCTCAGAAGATTAAGGTCAATAATGGGGGTGCAGGAGAAACCAACCAAATTTAAGTAAAATATTTCCAACTTTGCCTCTTATATTTATTCAGGTCCTTGGCCATTCCCTGATGGAAATCAGATTTGTTTATTCTGTGTACAATCAGGACAATTGCTTTTTCCCTTGCTGTGAGCAGGACACATTCATCAAATCAGGACAGTCTTGATTACCTCTAGACAGATGGCAACCCCAATTTGCAGCTCTGTATGCCACTATGAAGCATGGTTTTTTTTTCCTAGACCCCAGTAAACTGATTGCATTCAGCAATAATGCTACCGTTTCTAGTGTTAAACCCGTCACTGATTGAGCTATTAGCAGCAGTAATACTGCCCACAGAATCTGAAATCATTTACAATTTTGAAAAGGTTCATTTCCACCAAGACTAATTTGTGTTCAGCGATTCGTGTCCTTTTCGTTTAATTGCAATTAATATTAAAATTCTTATTATGACTTCTATGGATTGTTGCAATAGCATCTACAATATGGTAGGCACTTTCCAAACATATAAGAAATTCCATGTCTCGAAGAGCGTACAAGTCTTAAAGACAAGTTAACAGAGGGTGGGGGTGGCTTCAAAAGAATGCAGCACACACAACCAGAATAGTCAGGGTGCTGCCTTACACAGCTAGTTCCACTTTCTGTATTGTTCTTTATGTGCACAATTTGGGAATTATTAGCTTCTAATAGTTGTGGCAGAAAAAGTGGGTCTTGCAGAGGGATTTGAACGATCCCAAGATAGTGGCCAGATGTATCCGCTCAGGGGGAGCATTCCATGGAGAGCATATACTAGGGAAAAAAGTACAAAGATGGTTCTGGAAGAATAAGATAGAGAGGGCAAAGAAAGCTGTCATCATAGATAGAATGGAATGGATTAGGAGGATGAGGCAAAAAAAGACAAGAGGCAATACTCTGGTAGGTGTAGAGATGGGAAGAGAATGTCCATTTGTTTAAGATGGAAAATTAAGCTTAAATTGGATGCAGTGGACAAGGGGAAACCAGTGAAAGGAATCAGGGAGGCTAGGTGATGTGGACATATCAACAAGCAAGGAAGAGGATATTGACAGCTGTATTTATATGCATTGGATGTGATGTGGGTATCAGGGCAGCCACAGAGGAGGAGGTTGTAGCAAACAATGTAGGGGGGCCTGGAAAAGAGCTTTAGTAGTCTGTACAGAGAAAAGGTCAGATTTGTGGCACTTTTAGTTAGCTGACTGCTGTACATCCTTATCACTAACTAATAGTGGGCCTGATGCTCCCTTCCACCTCTACAAATGGAGGAGACTTAAATCTAGTGGATCTCTCTTGAAGAGAGTCAGAGAAAGTGGAACTATGGGGCTGCAGCATCATCCTATGTCCTAGGACCCTTTTAGACTCCTTTCCTATATCTCTGTAGATCTTCCCTCCTTATTGTTTTGGGATTAAGCCTGGAAACAGGGCTGGACTACTCTCCACAGCATTATCTTTGGATTCCCCTGCGGATATCCAAGAAACTACATAATAGAGAGATAATGTTCCTTTAAGTATTGCCAGTGAGTCATTGTAATGGCTACTGAAGCAGCTATAATCCCAAGAGAAACTGAGACAAGTAGAGCAATATGGAGGGATCATCCCTCAAGGGAGACACCTACATAGGTGCTGGAACTAGGGGTGCTGCAGCACCCCCTGGCTTGAAGTAGTTTCCATTATAGACAGGATTTACAGTTTGGTTGAATGGCTCAGCACCCCCACTATACAAATTGTTCCAGCACCCCTGGACATCTATGTGTATAGGGTACTGGAACTTTCCTTTCTGGGGAACTGCAGCATTGCACTTTCCTTTCTGGGGAACTTTCCTTTCTGGGGAACTGCAGCATAGCCCCTGCCCATTTTGTGGTTCTAAATAGCTCCACCAGAAACTCTTGAGTTTAACTTGGTGGAATTTCATGGTCCATATTCCTGGTCCCTCTATGAGAGGGATCAGTCTAGTGACTATGTTCTAGTCCATTTGTGTGCAATGGAAAAAAAAATTGTGTATATATAATATGTTTACTGAAAATGCTATTATTGTATCAGTCCAATAGTATTGCCACAAGGAAACAGGACTAAAAGTAGGTCCTGTTTCCAACAGTAGGTCCTCTTAATGGGGAAAAATGGCTTCACACAATTTAAAATGTTACTTTTTATATTGTGTGTGTAAAATTAGCATGAAATAACATCTGGAGAGCAATAAACTGCCTAGAGCTTGAACAATGAACTCTTACTAAATGCTTACTAGGGCCTGGCCTATACTAGAAAATTAAGTTGGCATGACACCTGAGCAGCACAGTTAAGCCAAACTAACCCACCTATGCCAATGGGAGAACCCCTCCCCGCAGTTACCAAAAAATCATTTCAGACAGATAATGGAAATAAATGGTCAGGTTTACCTGAGTAGGAGGATGTCCTTTTGAATTTCTATCTTACCAATCTATCTACTTACGGTCATTGTTATTGTCGGAGTAGTCTGCCTTTCAGTATTATTTTCAAAGTCAGATGTTTTGTAACTTTATTATGATGGTTCTAGAAGTGGAAGATTTAAAAAAGTGCTGGAATCTGAAAGCTCCAAGGCTTATATGAGTTATTGTGTAGACTGTCATGAAAAGGTCATGTAATATTGGTTGTTAGATAACTGTAAAGTTGACTGCCAACACCTGGGACAAATCTATACTAACATATTACACATTTCCTGATTCAATGTCTCTTAAATTCAGTCTTGTTTCACAGTTCTCTAGAAACAGGATAACTGCTAAATTTGGATCAGTGTTTTATTACTAAGTAGGAAGAAGAGTAGGAAACAATGCTAAGCAGGGTAGGCCATTTGGCCCACCAGTCTCACCTCCTTTAGGTTTTATCACAACCTCATTTCCCTTCTTTGATACTCATTCCTTCCCTTCCATAATACAGCCTAGAATCTCTGACTTCATATGTGCTCTTTGCCTCAGATTGCTTCCTCCTCACCTGAAAACTCCAATGTTCTCTGCTCTGTAACAGCCTCTATCTTCTGTCATTAAAAGCTCAGATTGAAAATAGTCACCAAAAAAACATGCAAAGAGTCCTGTGGCATCTTATAGACTAACTAATGTATTGGAGCATGAGTTTTCAGTGGGTGAATACCCACTCATGAAGAAACTTGCACAAGTACAGACAGATATCATCTTCCTTTCCACATGCAAACGGATGGACATCATACCAAATGAACATGAATGAAGGTGAAAAATTCTTTGCTATTTACATACTACACAGACCACAGTGAGAGATTATGCCATACACTAAAAACGACGAAGTGGGTATTCACCCACGAAAGCTCATGCTCCAATACGTCTGTTAGTCTATACGGTGCCACAGGACTCTTTGCCGCTTTTACAGATCCAGACTAACACAGCTACTAGCCCTCTGATGCTTAAAAAAACATTAAATTCAGCTGATGCCTCTGGAAAGCCTCAAAGTAGATTAACATAGCAGGTTCTGAGCTTCAGAATCTAGAAACTTGAGACACCTGTTAGCATAGCACATGGAATCTTAAGTAGAGATGGCCCCAAATCCAAAATTTAGATAGGGGTGTGAAATCAGAAAGCTTCTGGGATCTTCTGATTCTTGGTTTTGGTTTGTGGTGAGAAACATGTGCAAAAACCATGTCTGGATTTGGGCCCAGCTCTAGTTTGAAGTTCTAGACCTGTATACTTTCCCATTATGGTCTGGAGGAGCTGTATTTCTCACTGTCTCTGATACTTTGACATCATTGTTCTCTTTGGGTAAAAGCCTGTGGGCCTTACACAGGCAGAACTCCCATTAACAAGGACTGAGTATGAATTGCAGGATTTGGACATTAAAGAAAAGGCACTAGTGGTTCATGCCCAGTGTGTCTGAGTTCCAAGGCATTCTGGTCAGAATGCCTCCTGCTAGACCCTTGGAAAAGCCAGTGCCTTTGCTGGCCGGTTCTGGACATAGGCCTGCCAGAGCCCCTTCCTTCCCTATCTCCTTTGGAAAGGCTCTTGCTGCTTTACGTGACTAGCCCATGCACAAAAGCAAAAGTGGGATGATGGTTTCTCCTGCTCTGTCAATACCCAGTACAGGGTGTGCTGTAGTCTGACCTTTAGTTCCTCTTCACAGCACCTCCAGGAATCCCTAACAAGGCTCTCAATGCAGTTTTGGAATCAAGCAGTTGAAATCCTGAAAATGAGACTTTTTCCTAAAATTGTAACTCAAGTCTAGGTTAATTGGGGTGAGGAGACAATGAATTTAGGATTTTCCTGTGATTTTCAATGGTGAATAATGTCAGCTAATCAAACAGTCTAAAGAAATTGAGAGTACTTAAGTGTCTGACACTGCATGCTTCTTAGTGTCAGAAAGGAACTGCACACTGCAGTGCCTGTCCTGTGTCTTTCTGGCTCACAGAACTCTACTTGAAGTGTAGGGAATTCCCTATGCAGAGGGCACACAAGATGAAGCTCAAGCTCCATAATGCCCTTCATTCCTGTAATGGCCTGATCCAAAGCCCACTTAAGTCAGTTGAAAGACACCTGTTGATTCAAATGGGCTATGAATGAAGCTCAGAGATCTAATGATTGGCTTTATTCCTGTTGCTTATAATAGCACGAAAAGTCTGTGTTGATGCAAACTTAGGCAATATAAATCTAGTATTGTTTGGATGTAGTAGGTCTCAATTATCTTATGAAAAATGGGCAAGTCTCCTTTTCCCCCCTCTTCTTGAGATGTGTATTTCAAATTTGAATACTGCAAACCATGTCTAATCACCATTTCTATCACAGATGATATGGCTGTCGTCCATAAAACATGGAAAGAGTGCAGGAGATTAATTAGAACTACAATACTGTGACACAGATGCTATTAACTCTCTTTGAATTCTATTTAATTGAGTGTTGCTTACAACATTTCCTTTCTCTGTTGAACATCTGATAAATAAACAGTATTTTTATTCCTGTTGTCCTTGTCCTTGACTGCATTAAAGATCACTCCCAGCCTCTTTTTTGGATTCTCTTTTTATTTCTTAAAATAAATGTAGGAAAAGCATAATTAATCACAGCAGAAAGAAAATTATCAGACCTTTCTTTATCAAATTGGAGAAAGTGAGTTTGCCATTCATCCACATGCAAAACTGCACATGGTTTCTACTGATATTCTGCATGCAAAACAATGGATGATATGGCCTTTATTTGTAGGTAGGTACAGTATTTGAAAACTAAAGAACAGTGTCCTTCTGATGCAAGGGAAACTGTTTCTCTTCATTTGAGTACAATATCTAATGAGCTGCTAAGTTCTACTGTATTTTGTTGCCATATTTGCAGAATCCAAACTTAAAATGGAGAATTACTTGAAATAGCAGTTTTGTGCTGTGATACTTGTACCACCCTTACCCAAATTCATTAGAAACTTACTACACAAGTCGCCCTATTGAAGTGAGTGGAATTATGCAGAGTAGAGTAGCATTCAACGTAAGTAAGATTGCTATGGTCCGGTGCAAAGTCAGTCATAGAACAAATTGGCAAACTTCAAGGTAACATCAAATCATATAAACACAAACTTTAATGGCCAGCATCTGTCAAGCATAGCAAATGTTATTAAAAGGTAGTATGTCTTTGGAACTGATTTCAAAATCAGCAGGAAAAACAGATTCATAACAAAGCCCTTAAAGTCAGCCTTTCTACCCAGCACACCATACTGTTTAGCTCCATATATTTTCATTATTTCAACACACAC
The DNA here is from genome assembly GCF_965140295.1 of Lepidochelys olivacea. Taxonomy (NCBI): domain Eukaryota; kingdom Metazoa; phylum Chordata; order Testudines; family Cheloniidae; genus Lepidochelys; species Lepidochelys olivacea. The sequence continues at coordinate 19,325,775 of NC_140422.1, forward strand.
ACACTTTCCACAGAGATTGTAATCATACTGGTAACATTTTTCTTATAGCAAAAAAAAAATGTAGTGACACAACTAAACTCTTACTTTTAGAATAAATACTATTTTCATTTTTTTTTATTTCTTTGTGCCGCACTTTTATCCTAGCTTGTTTTATTGAAACCACGATAAATGGCTAACTTTGATATTTTGAAATGGAAAAAAAAGGTCAAAGATGCTCATTTATTTATTTATTTGGATTTCACAGGTTGTTTTCGTACTCTGGTTCTGAAATAAATAAAAATGCAATACTGGCCAAACTTGTAGACAGTAAGAGTCTTCTGGATATAATGATAAACTGTGGCATTTTGCTTAAAGGTAGACTATAAATCATTGGAATACCATTTAATCTGTTTGTATGAGGGTGTGAATTCTAATATTAGTAGTCAGATGTTAGAGTGCGTATAAAGTTAGACCTATATTGAGTGCATCGCTAGGGATTCAGCAGTAGGAAACCTTGGTTATCTCCGTCTGCCCTACTTAAGGGATGCTTTTTTGCAAGAACTTTCAAAGCACATAGGAGTCTAGCTTCATAACATCACCCCTTGCCCTCCATAAATAAAGTGTCGGATGTTGCTTTCAGAAACTAGGTTACAACTAACTTGCCTCCTTCTTTGTTTTATTTATTTAGTTCTCCCAAATCTGAGGCCCAATTCTATGGGATACAACGAGCCCTAAACTCCCATTGCCTTTGATAGTTGAGGGAGCTCAGCACACCATGCAGAATCAGATCCCTGGTCTGCTATTCTGGGCAGCTGTCATACTGTATTGAGTTCCCTTCTTTTTTAGCTCTAATACAATGGATCCTTGCTAAAGGAGTTTGATGTTATATGTCTAATTATCATCCTAACTTTTGCTTAGAATAATAAGAGTCTGGGAGCTGTCAGCCTGGAAAGAGCAGGCTCCAAAAGAGAAAGAGGAGCAAGGATTATGCATCCCTTTCCCCTTTCATCACTGGATCTTGAAGTTGGTTGGGTGAACTGAAGAAGCAGGTTGCAGATCCTAAAGCAGAGTGCAGTATGCACACTTCCTCTGCACGGCAATGTATTTCCTGATACTCCACTCCTCCCAGAGCTGCCTCTGAAGTGGGTAGCTGTGCAGTATCTCAATGCAGGCTCACAATATTTGCATCTCCATTGTGTGCCATTTTCTCTTCAGGCAGGAAATGGCGTTTCTTTTGGACCTGGGACTTTTGCTGAAATGTTGCTGATAATGACCACTGTGCATAGAAAACAGTTGTATAATATGGACCAGAATTAGTAATCATAGTCATTATGGCAGTGCCTGAGGATTAAACAAGAATGGTGGGGCCTCATTTTATAAGACAGTGTACAAACCTAGAGGACTAGGCAATTCCTGCCCCAGAGATCTACCTAGACAAGACGGGTATGGGGTGGGAAGAGTGAAATATGTGATGGCAGCAAAGTCACATTAGTTCCAAGACCTTTTGTTTGTTTATTGTGGTGGGCTTAGTTAGGAGGGGATCAGCTAACTGGGAGGCAAAGGGGACACTGAAGGGAAATGTGGGAAGGTGGGCAGGGCAGGGGAGAAGATGGTAAGAGACACTGATGGAGGAGGGAGAGGGTTGGAGCGAACAGCCAATCAGCACAAGATGGAGAATGTCCAATCAAGGCTGTAGAGGAAGTTCTCTGAAGGTCCTTTCTTTGGTTACTTCTGTGGCTACTCCGAATAACTGGAGTGTCTGGTTGGTTGCTCCCCGCAGTTACCCCCCCCCCCATCTACATAGTTGTGGGGAGAGGTGGCATGACCTGGGTTCCATTATTTCCCCAGAGTGTGTGTGTGTGTGGGGGGTCTCTCCTGAAGAGTTCTGGGTCTAAAAGATGTTGGGAGGAAGGGTGACCCCAGCTGGGCCCCATTTTACTCTCTCCCCCACCCCTCAAAAATGCAGCAATTCCTGCTTTTGGCTGCTTCTGTGGCTGCTCCTACTGGCTTGAGCCTGGTTGGTTCCTCCCTACAGTTTTTTTCTCCAAGGCCACATGATGGGCATTGGCCTTAGGAATCACTTGCTGACTACCAGCACAGCTTTCTGTCAATTTATACATGACAGCATGAATGTATTTTTTATTTTATTTTAGCTTTCCCTAAATATTCATCTTAGTGGCTCCAAGGGCCTACGCATTTTAATGAAGCAGTTTTATCTCACTTTTAAAAGAATGGTAAACAATATCATCCTTTTAAATGTGTTATCTGTTGTCTCCAAGAATTATATTAGTGGAACTGTTCTCATGGCAATTGTCTGGTTTTGGTAGAACATTTATTGAGATGTCTAAAGCAGGGTTTGTGCCTGTTACAGGGTGGCTTGTCTTGGAGAGCCTGCAGCTAAGTCAACCTGATTACAGAATGAGCCCCACCTGAGAGGAATCAAGCAATTCTCCATGAAGAGCAGAATGTGGCTGTGGTAAAGAGGGAAACCCAAGGAGATTTCAGCTTTGACTGTCCAGACTTAGAGAGCAAGAAGGCTCCTGCAGGGTTCCGAGTCGTCAGGGGAAAAGCTCAGTGTGGGAAAGTAAGCTGCAGGAAAGCAATGCTTCTATATCCTGGGAAATTTCCCAAAATCTGGAAATTTTTAAGAGCATGTGCCCTGCAGTTTCCCAATTTGCCATGCAATTTTACAAGGTGAAACATTTTACTCAAAAATTCCCAGATTTTGGGAAATTTTCCAGGATATAGAAGCACTGGCTAGCGCCAAAAATTTTCCAAACTGGTAAATTCCCAGAGGCTCAGAATTTTTCACCAGATTTGGGAAATTTTTAGTGCTAGGTTGGAAAAAAAATGTCACCATGCCTAAACAACTGAGTAAAAGAGGTAATTAGAGACAAAAAGGCATCCTTGAAGCCGGTATGCAGTTCTGGTTACCTCATCTCAAACAAGATGTATTAGAAAAAGAGTTGGTACAGAGAAGCGTACAAAATGATTAGGGGCATGGAACAGCTTCAATATGAGTGGAGATTAAAAAGACTGGGACTGTTCACCTTTGAAAAGAGATGAACAAGAGGGGACATGATAAAAGTCTATAAAATCATGAAGGAGAAAGTGAATAAGGATGTTTTATTTACTCCTTCACATAATACAAGAATTGGGGGTCACCCAATGAAATTAATGGGCAGCAGGCTTAAAACAAGTCTAAAGAAGTACTCCTTCACACAACACACAGTCAACCTGTGGAACTTGTTGTCAGAGAAAGTTGTGAAGGCCAAAACTATAATGGGGTTTAAAAAAGAATTAGACAAGTTCCTGGAGGATAGAACCATTAATAGCTATTAGCCAAGATTGTCATGGGCACAACTCCATGTTGTGGGTATCCCTAAACCTCTGACTGCCAGAAGCTGGGACTGGATGATGGGGGATGGATCACTTGATAAATTGCCCCTGTTCTGGTCATTCCCACTGAGTCATCTGGTACTAGTCACTGTTGGAAGACAGGATACTGGACTAGATGGACCATCGGTCTGATCTGGTATGACAATTCTTATGTTCTCAGAGTGAGGAAGAAAAGGTCTCCAGGTAGAGAGGCCTGAGAGAGACTCTGACTAAGCAGGGAAGTGACTGGGAGATCCAGTGGGGAACTTGAGAAGAGACACAGGAAAGTGGCCCAGGGAAAACCACAGTACAGGTAAAGGAGAAGACCTAGCTGATTGGTACAGGGTCCAGAGCAGGGTGTGGTACTGGGTTTGCCAACTGTCCCAAAGAAGGTGGCATACAAGCCCACTATAAGTGTTGTTGAGCGCAGCAAGGGGACAGCAGGCTGAGCTGAGGACTGGCTGAGGAAAAGCCCCTGAGAGGGTGGAAGGAATTTTTTGTTTCTGTTTAGGACATTTTTGGACTTTTAGTTTGGGACAATTTGGAACCTTGAAAGGGTGGACCAAAGAAGTTGACCCCACTGGAGGGCCTAATTACCAGACAGAGAAACTGCCACAGTGCTGGAGTGACCATCAGCAGAGGGTGCTAACCCAGTGAGAGAGCTGCTTTGCCACACCTGGCCTAGTGGTATGTAAATTTCGGTACAGTGCCATTACACAGTTTGTGTTCAAATACCTCTGCCTGGCAGAATACCTTTGCTGTACTTGTTTGTCATCTTTTGTAACTGAACATGTTTCTTCATAAATTTCAATGCCTAATACAATAAGAAGCCTTGTCTAAGCCCCCTGAGATTTTAATTACCAGTGACTGGCATGGATTCCAACAACAAAAGACAAATGTCAGCTGTGTTAAGAATACATTTCACATTAGGCCACTTAAAATATTACTGTGCTTCTTATTTTTCACATAATCCATTCATTTATTAGTGTGTTACTATTACAGCAAAGTTGTTTGCAAATGGTTTGTCATGTTTCATCAGTGACCCCATTCTAAAACTATCCCCTGTTTTTAAGTGGGGGATTATAACTCCGCCACAAAAATTTGCTCCAGAATAAAGACTACTTTAGTCTTGTACAACAAGAATTAGGTTGCTTCTGGTAATGATGAGGTTAAAATATTGATTTCTATAGTAAATTATATTGCTTTAGATATTTTTTAAAAATCCATGTTTGCAGATATGCTGAATAATTAATCACACCATTTGATAAATCTGAAATTTTTACTGTGACAGATTTTAATAAGATTTTTATTTCAAGGATAGTCAAATGCATCTGGAGTGATATTTGATATTTCAATTTATAAGGCTATTACTCAGCTGCAAAAAGATAGATATGTCTTACTTAGGTGATCAGGAAAGATATCCTTTGAATGTGTACCTTCATCCCAACTGTGACTATAAAACTTTTTAAGGCCAGATTTTAATAAAAGTTCAACTGCGAGTTAGGCACCTAAATGAAGTGGCCAGATTTTCAAAAGTGCTGAGCACTCAGTGGCTCCTGTTGTGAACAATGGGACAATTGTTCTCTTCTTAAAACAGGGCCACTTATTTAGGTGGCTAACCAGGAACTGTTGGGTGCTGAGCTGTCTTGAAAATCTGGTCATGAGATGCCAAGTGATCTTTATGTTTGCAATTAATCATTACCCAAAGATCATGGTACCAGGACACTCTACCTAAAGGGTACAAAGGCCTGATTCAGTGAGAGGCAGAGAATCATCTTCTCTATAGCTACACAATAATAATTCTCATTCAATTCTATTCCCCATGAGCAGTCATTTCACCCTTGTTTGTTGTATTTTTATCCTGGATTACCACTGGTCAGAAAGACTCTTTTTTTTTTAAAGTAATTGTATTATGTTCACAGCATACACATAGAGAAGTTAAATGAAAACATAAATACTTTTGCCAGAAGGTTGCAATTCAGAACGATTACACACAAGAACCCAAAAACAGAGAGAGAGAGAGAGAGAGAGAGAGAGAAAGCAGGCTGCTTGCTAAGGCAGAGAGGATCAATTCATTTTCTAGGCTGCACTTTCCAGACTGACAGCTTCCAGATCCAAGCTTCACTACAGAGCCCAGTAACCTGCAAGCAGTACCAGGGAATTTCTTCACTCTGTGATAGCTTACAATTCCAACACAGTCTTCAATGCATCACAGCTCACACCCTTGTGTTTGTAAGCACATAGCAAAGTGAAAGTAAAGAATATACCCTGATCTTCAGTGGTGACTGAACCCAGTCTCATTTTGAGGTTTCTCATGCTGCCTGTATACTAGTGTCTGTGCACACAGGTGTAAGAGATCTCAAAATATGCCTGCAGAGTTGCTGGTTGGCAAAGAGAGTTGATGGTTTGCATATGCAAACTCCATTGGTCTGACTGGTTTTCTGGATTAAAATTGTAACGCCAACACACACAGATCTTGGAATCTATCACCTGCATGCGCATAGGTTAGCAAACAGAAAGGAACACAGTAATATGCAAAGCTATGTATGATATTTTTTATGCTAAAACTGGCAATGAGAAAACTGTTTTTTATAACTTAGTTTTTTCTTAGTTTTGAGAGGAATTCTGTGATTTCAACCTCAGCTTTCAGTAAATCAATACCAACTATTTTGGTTAAATCTGGAAAGCTGATGATAGGTTTGTTTGTATGCATTAGTGTATATTCCAGAGGTCATTGTAGCTCACTACTGTGACAAATACTGTCAATTTGAGGTTCTGCAGTGTTTGTCTATTGTACAGTATATTAATTTCTTAGTCATATCATTTGGTAGGCTTTGTGATGAAATGTAGGTTTGTGGGGATTTTGTGTGTGCATGCACAAGTGAACTTTCTCCTCTAGGCATGTTGCTAGAAAAATGGATGAGAAATTTTAAAGTCTCTCAAAATAATCAAAAACTAGATGTGTAACAGCTGTTGTCTTCTCAGGAAACCTTATGACCTTTTTGTCTCAAATATATTGGATAGTTTTACTAACCTCATTTTCCCTTAAGCAGAAGGCAGCTAGCTTTGTCTTACAGCTGTAGCCAGAGAAGTGGTTTAAAACATCACTTGAAAAAGGGATATAACTCAGTAAAGGCAAGATCTGAACTACGTGTAGCAGGAATATGTACCAGAATTGCCTGTACAGAGGGGTTGAGACCCTCCCAGATGGCTGGCCACACCAGCTTGTTTTGTATACCACATGCATTTACAAAGAAGCATAGTAATGAGATGGAAAAGCATTATGACTCAGTCCAGCTTATTGCCATGGCAAGATTTCATTCTTCGTGCTTTATCTTGTCTAATTTTAAATGTCTAAAGTGATGAGGTTTTCTGATATTTCCCCTGGAAGTTTAGTCCAAAATTGTCTCACTATCGTTAAGGTTTTCCTGATATTTTATGGAATGGAGACGCTTGTCTTCTGGCTAAAACATAGGACTGGGATTTGGGGATCCAGATTCTATTCACGGCTCTGCCACAGACTTCCTTTTTAGCCTTGAAGAAATCATCAATCTCCCTGTCTCAGTTTCTCCGTCTGTAAAATGGGAGTGACTTCACAAGGGTGTTATGTGAATTAGCTCATTGAATATTTGTGAAACTTGTTAGATTAAAACCTCTGTACAAGTGCAAAGTATTATATACAAACTTATTCAGCCTACATTTTCTTAATTTTCATCCCATTGCTGCTCTTTTACCCTGTTTTAATGGCTAACCAAGCTAACTTCTTCTTTTTATCCTTCCTCAGACATTAATCCCTGTAACCTATTAATTTTTGCAGCTGTTCTCTGTATGCTTTCTCTTTTGGATATTAATGTGTCAGAACTTGAGTATTATATAACAGAGTGCAGTCTCCGTTATATGTTTCTTGATCAATGATGTCACAATATTGTGTGCGCCCCTTCTGATGTGCATGCAGGAGTTCCCTTTGACATCACTGGGTGCTGAGCAAGCACATCTGAAAGCAGTATTTGGCCTTAGAGACTTGATTCGGAAAGTTTGGAACCAAAATAGTTTCTAATTCTTTTCGTCAACGGTAATTACAGTAAACCATTGGGCCTGATCTGCCATTCTTATTCACCTTTATGGCATGATATTACTTAGAGAAAGGTACTACTTGAATAAGGCCAGGATAGGGTTCTGTGTACCCTGAATTGAAGAGACTTGTTCCGGTGTGTAAATGAGATTGATAGCTTCTATTTCAGTACATTAACAACGACCAAACTTTTTTGTTTTCTAATTACTGTGTACTGTCTTGGTTGCCCACAATATTTAAATTTGTTATTTTACTCCATTAATATGTATGATTCTGTAACGTCAGATAAAAAATTGCCATGAGGTGCCAGAACTCATTTTTGGAAGAGCAACACATTTTTAGTCACAATTATATGCGTTTATAATTGAAGCTAAAATAAACTAATGTGATGCAAATGAGAAATTTGGGCTGGGATTTTGGATGAAATGACTTGTGTACAGTGCTACAGTAGGGATTTTAGTATCCAACAAATTAAGAGATTTTAATGAAGAGATTAAGAATTCCCAACTCACTGATGTGTCTCTGCACAGATAAGTTTCCAGAAGCCTTACTGACTTTTGCATACATTTTTCTATAATATTTAATAAGATATTAACTGTATTTCTAAACTAAAAATGACTATTCTTAATGACAATTGAAAAGGAAAGAGCACGCATTTTTTGATGGTAAAGTCCATGAGTTTGCTCCTGATGGGCCTTGGGGAGGGGGTGGGAGAACTACTAAAAGTCCAAGGTCTCAATTTGTCCCTTGACTTATGTATCTGCTTTGGGGAAGTCTCACTCACACATATGCATCTGAAGAGAAAAGTTCTACCAGTTCTATCGATAAGCCATTTCAAGGCCTCTGTGAGGTTATGGGTATCATCCATTTCAACTTTGAATTCATGTTTGGGGCACTGCATGATGATACGTTCAATGCTTTGGATGTTCTTATCACGGTCACATGCAGGGGAGTCTTTGATTTTCCACTTGTACATCAAGTAGCTGCATCTTCCTTGCTTTGTTTGCATGTGGTTCTATGAGGCCCAGACTCTGTGTGGCAAGTTGAAACCAAGAGGGCAGGGATAATGTGCTTGTTTAGAATGGTGGATGAGGTCAAGACACTTTGCCATTGCCTGGCAGGATCCAGAGAACTGAGGTGGTTGTGTGACGTCCATAGTGGTTTTTGCAATTTCAGGCATAATTGGGGTATGTTGTTTGTAACTTGCTGGATGGGAAGTTCAGGATACTCTTTGGCTTGTTTAAGTTCTCATTATGTGGCTATATCTCATAGGACAGCTGGAGATTTGATGTTTGTTAATACAGAAAGCCATGGTAGAGACATTGTTTTTAAAGTTCCTGTGATGATTCACATGGTCTGATTCAGCTGCCTACCTACAAGTTGGGTATGGCAGCTTCTTGTCCACACCGTTGCACAGTGCTTTGCGACTGAGTACAGTAGGGCCAAGGCTGATGTTTGCAGTACAAGGGCAGTTGATCCCCAGCTTTTTCCTTCTAACTTTTGGATCATGTTGAGGCTACTTTCCTGAGGTGGTCATGAAAGATGAGTGTACGTTCAAGAATCACACTGAGATATGTTGCTTTGGGTCATAATGAACAGGTTTTACCACACACTCAACAATTCTGTTGTCAAGGTGGAAAGTAGAGACTAACGATTTGCTCGGATTTGGTCTCAGCTGCCACTTTTGGAAGTACTCCCCCATGAACTTAAGGTCAGGTATAAGAGTTCCTTCAAATTCTTTAAAGCTACAGGATTGAGTTGTAAGTGCCAAATCATCGGTTTATGCAAACTTCTGCTCTATTGTTTTAGGCATATCACTCATGTAGGTATTGAAGAATGTCAGAGCAAGTACAGAGCCTTGTAGTAGCCCATTATTCTAAGTGTGAGGCTTACTGGTTTGATCTCCAAGGTATACGCACATCCTCCAGCTGCTAAGCATGTGGTGTTCAGCAGCTGGAGAATCCACATGCAGGGGATCGCTTTGGCCAGTTTCAGTAGCAGTCTATCCTTTCAGACTGTGCCATCTGCCACTGACAAATTGATGAAGGCAGCACCAGTCTTGAGTTTTCATTGGAATCTGACCTTGACATTTGTAATTAGGGTCAGGACCTGGTCGCAGCAACTTCTGTGCAATCGGAAACGAGCTTGCTCCTTGGATAGGCTGGCATCCACACGGAGCCCGATTCAGTTCAGAAGCATATGCTCCATTCCCTCGTAGATGGTGCTCAAGAGGGAGATTGGCCTATAACTAGAAGGGTGATCTGCAGGTTTTCCAGTCTTCAGGAGCGCAATGACCTTGGCTTTTGTCCACATGCATGGGATTTCATGGTCTCTAGGATATTGGTGAAAAAGCTGCATCACCCATTTTTGTGCTACTGGACCCTGGTTATATAGGAACTCAGGATAGATATAATCTTTTCCCGCTGCTTTTCCCAGTTTCATGGCTGTATCAATCTCCTTACTGGTGAATGGTCCAGACCACTGGGATGAGGGAACGCAGGTGGACAACACCTGCCAGAGTTGATGCTGGACTTGTCTGTGTTAGTTTGTCCACTACCTGTTTTGATGTCTGCAAATATGGCACTGGCTTTCACCTGCAGCCCAGTGGCATGTATGGGGTTTACAGCCCCCCGGTGTGTCAGCAGGTTCTAGGCGCATCTGCTCCAGTGTGTGAAATTTAGACCTTCTACACATTCAAGCCACAATTACCATCTTGCTGCATGATGATCCAGTGATGCCAGGAGGGCTTTTCTGGGTCTCTGCACTCGTTATATTTGTGGAGGAGTTATTGGTTCTCTGCAGTCCAGCAAGGAATGTACGATGACCTGTGTCCACTGGGGATGCTCTTCTTTGTGGTAGAGATTTGGAGTGCAATAAAACGGTCAAAAGTCTTTGGCATTGGGGGAATGCAGGAGATTGTATTCTCCATAGTCGTGGTGAAAGTGGCTGTGACGGGTTGGATCACAGAAATGCCCTGGGGGCTGCCAACTGATGTGCCAAGACTACTTCTGCCCCTGCTTTCTTGCCCTGGCAGCTTGGGACTTCAATGTCCTGCCTGGTTTCAGCCAGACCTGCTAGCCTGCTGCAAACCCAGATCCAGGTCTGAACCACATCCCCTAACAGCTTTGGGCTTAAACTGAAAGCAGCTTAAGAAGTGTTCCTGTCTTTAACACTCAGATGACCAACTCCCAATGGGGTCCAACCCCCCAAAAATCCGTTTTACCCTGTATAAAGCTTATACAGGGTAAACTCATAAATTGTTCGCCCTCAATAACATTAATAGAGAGGTATGCACAGCTTAGGGTTAATTACTCTGGGTTAATTAATAAGTAAAAAGTGATTTTATTAAATACAGAAAGTAGGATTTAAGTGATTACAAGTTGTAACAGACAGAACAAAGTGAATTACCACGCAAAATAAAATAGAACACGCAAGTCTATTTCTAATACAGTATGAAAACTGAATACAGATAAAACCTCACCCTCAGAGGAGTTCCAGTAAGCTTCCTTTTACAGACTAGTCTCCTTCTAGTCTTGGTCCAGCAATCACTCACACCCCCTGTAGTTACTGTCCTTTGCTCCAGTTTCTTTCAGGTATCCTTGGAAGTGGAGAGGCTATTTCCTTAGCTAGATGAAGACAAAATGGAGGGGTCTCCCAGGGATTTAAATAGACTTTCTCTTGTGGGTGTATACCCCTCCCTTCCCCTGTGTAGAATTCCAGCTACAAGAAGGAGTTTTGGAGTCACATGGGCAAGTCACATGTCCATGCATGACGCAGAACTTACAGGTAGCAGCCAGGGTTCACATGCTAACTTGAACGTCCTCATGTAGACTTCTTATGTGGATTGGAGCCTTCCAAGATCCATTGTCCATTAAGTGCTTCTTGGGTAGAGATCTGTCAATCGAATGTTAAAGTCCTCTGATGGTCCAAGTGCAACTATTTGGAGAAAATGTTAAAGTTGACCAACTCTGGTGTCCTAGTCTTCCAGGAGGCCCATGTTGCAAACAAACTAAAAATGGGAGAGTAAGACAGGCCTCTCTCTCCTTATATCCCTGCATGAGAAACCACGACCTTGGGACCAGATATTCAGGAGTAAGTGGATATTGTAAACCCACTAATTCATCTCCTGCCTTGGAAACAGGAACATTGGGAGTGGGTGGAGGCATGGCATCCCACCATGCCCCTCAGTGTGGCAGACAGTGCAGCTCAGCCTACAAGGGGGTGTCTCTATGCTGCTGGTATTGGCTTCCAAATCAAGGGGGAAGCAGGAGGAGGATCATGCTTCTCAGAGATACAGTTTGCTGCACCTTCTTGGGAGCAGTGCAGGGAACAATGTACTGACCACACACACAGCTTGTGGTAAAGTCACAGTTTAGCCCAAAGAGATGCTTTTCGAATTCTGTATTTCATGCATGTGGTCTAGTAAGAGTGGAATGAAAGAGGGTCTGATGATTTCAGGGTGATTGCATAGCCATTAGTGGTGAATGTGTCATGCTAATTATCATTGTCAGTGCAGTTTTTACAGATTCTGTTAGTGTTTAATAACATTGTGTATCTTGTGAATGTCAGGTTTTCTAATCCTGAATATTTGGTGTTCTGAAAGTTAAAGATAAAACTAAGCAGCAGCAAGCAAACAGGATAGAAGCAGCAGCAGCTCGGACAGAAGGAATGACAGGATTAGTCAGTGTCTGGCTGGTCCATGCTTGTACTGAGAGAGTAATCATCCTAAATGCCAACATTTATTAATGCTGTTCACGTCAAAGGCTGTCAGAGATGAGCGCTATGCAAGAGCCAGTGGCATCAAAAGAGAAATATTGATTAAAATAAACTGCAGTCTGAGTTTCAGCATCCTCACTCAATACATATTATATTGCTTCATATTCTGTAACAAAGCCTCTAAGGGCTGGCAAATTCAGTATAGTACTTAGAGAAGTGTCAAATCATGATCTTCACTTGATGAACACTTGTCTGTCTGATTCCTTCCATTTACCGTTAGACTTAAGGGAATAATAGTTGCAAATGGGAAAGATCTTAAAATCTCAACCCCTCTCCCCCTCCATATATAAAATAAATATAAAAACTCACATTTATATTTGTGTTTTGTGTGTGTTGCATATGTACGCATCACATGTAAATTCTGAGGTAGCTGTGTATGGATTTTCAGATAAAGAGTGTTTGTTCATTCACTCAAAATAATAGATTTTATGTATGTGACCAAATATACTCCATTCTCAGGGGAATACTATTAAATGGTATGCACACCCTGAAATTGCTGTTAAACTGTTTTACTCGAAGATGGTATAGTAATCACCATTTAAACAAAAGAGACTACTTGCGTACTTACTTTGTAAAATAAGAATTGGATTCTAAGATGAATAAAGTGCCAAGTTTTTTCAGCAAGGCTTTAGAGAGCAAAGTTATTTGTGATCTTATGAAACTGCAGGTATTTCATTCACACAGTGCACAGTCTAATACTGATCAACGTTTTTCAGGATTATAAGTAATGGAGCACAATTATTTATTTTTATTTAAAAATAAAATGACAAAACAGTCCGTCCGTCCCCGCCCCCGACTTCCTAATGAGATAAGTCAAGCCCTGCAGCCATGGCTCAGATCCAACCCTGAAAGAAACGGCTGTTCTTGCTTCTAACAGGAAACTATTCATATTTCAGTTCAACCAGATATGTCCATGCCACTAGTTTAAACTTGAGAAATGCCCAGGACTGAGTTTACCCAGACTTTTTGGTATCCTCATCACCCAGAGATAACGTAGGGTTTGTTTTGTTTTGTTGCAGAGGTTTAGGCAACTAACATTAACACATTTATTTCGCTGGTACTTATGCAGAAGGTCAGAGTATCTATCTGCCCAATTATATTTTTTTAAAATAATTTTGAGTATAAAATCTGTCCCTAAAATTAGGTATGAGTAGCTTGTCTGATTGTTACATGGTGTCCAGATAGCACTGTTCCTTACTTTAGATAAACTCTGTGGCAGGGTGGACTAGGTCCGGAGGTCACCTGCCAGAGGCCTTGTGGCCCTGCATCACCCTGTCCCAGAATAGATCTGTGAGAAGTCCTCCAGGCAACCTAGAGTGGCCGCAGAAGAGTGGCCAATCAGAGGGGCTGCTGGAGTGACCAATAAGGGGCCAGAATGGCCAGATAAAAGGCAAGCAGCAGAGCAGAGCTTTCAGTTGCTGTGTGGAGGTTGATGAGGGAGGTCTAGGTGCCTGGCTGGCTAGATGAGCAGCAGGCCACAGGCAGCTCACTGCAGAGAGCTCACCAGGCAGAACTGAGCCCAGGGAAGCCTGCCAAAGACCAGGTGCCTGGTTGGCTGGAGAGAGTAGCAGCAGGACCATGAAAAGGTCAGTGTGTGCAGGCTAAGCCTAGGGGACTGAGCCCAGGACCTGGGCAGGCAAGGGTACTGAGATTGGCCCTGCTGGTCTTGTTCCAGGGTGGGCTGCTGAAAAGGACACCAGCTCAGGGTGCTGAGATAGGCACTGGCTGGGTGGCTGAAGAAGACAGTGCCTCTGGGAAGAAGCCTTAGAGCTGTGGCCCCATACAGGGCTGAGAAAGAACTTTGGCTGTACACCCTGGAAGGGGGGACAGCATGTATAGCTTGGCTGGAGGGCTGAGCTACCAAAGACCAGCTGAGAGAACTACTGGATGGGAGGAGGAGGGCACTCGCAAGAGGCAGGTGCCATCCCGTTGAAAGAACAAAAGCAGGCTCACACCTAACTGAGAGAAAGGGGGCCATCCATGAGAGGTGGGTGTGAAAAGAAATGTTTGCAGGCACTACTGGCCAGGGAAAAGACGGCATGCATGAAAGGTGGGTGCTGACCCTGTTACAAACCCCCATTTAAATCCATAGTGAGCAGTGATTCTGGGAACATCAAGGTAGGAAAGAGAAGAAGAAAGTTTGTAAAAGAGATGTAAGGAGGCTGAGGCCTGGTCTACACTGGGGGTGGGGGGGAAAGGGCGGGATCGACCTAAGATACGTTGACTTCAGCTACACTGTTCTCGTAGCTGAAGTTGCGTATCTTAGGTTGACTTACCTCACGTCCTCATGGCACGGGGTCAACTGCTGCCGCTCCCCCATCGACTCTGCTTCCGCCTCTTGCCACGGTGGAGTACAGGAGTTGACGGCAGAGCGATCAGGGATTGATCACTATCTGGCAGGTAGTGTAGACGTACCCTGAGCGAGGATCTGGGGTGACCAATGGAATGTCCACATTGCAGTCAGGAGTGTGACTGTCGTATGTACAGTCTCGGTAGCTGAGGTACCAACAGCAGTCAAGTCACAGCAGCGTGAGCTAGCTGCCTGAATACAGGCCCTCAAGGGAGCCTGGGTATGTACTCAGGCAGCAAACCTGGATGGAACTTAGCTTAGGTATGTCTATGCATGCTGCAATCTTGCCTTCAATTGTATCATGGGGGGAGTGTGTGTGGGAGAGATGAGGCCCAATAGGCACAGACATATTGGGGACCTCATGGGGTACTGACCTGGGTTTTATTCCCACCTCTGACACTGGCTTGCTGTGTGACCTGGGGCAAGCACTTCACCTCTGTTTTCCTCTATACTCTCTGCCTGTCTTCTGGGCAGGGATTGTCTTATGAGGTGATACTGTACCAATCAGAATGGGGCCTGGCGTTTTGTTAGGGTTGCTAAAGTAATACAAGTAATTGATGATGATTGTCCATATGAAGGGATATAGCTCAGGTAAATCTGTCTGGACAAAGGAGCAGTTAATTTTACACACCAAAAAGATGTTAGGACTAAATTCTTGCTCCTTTTCCCCAAGTTGCACAGGGGGCAGAATGGGGCTGTGGTAGCTGAGCAGAGGTCCCTTGAACCTTTCTGTGTGTGCAGGACAGATGCAAGGCAGAATAACTTAAGCAGTCTTTGAGGCATCTCCCATTCAGCAGGCTTCCCTGGGCATGGCCCAAAAAGCAAGTTGCTTACTGTCAAACAATAGCAGGGACACAGGAGACAAAGGTGGTTTGGTCACAACCCCAAACGTCTAGCCATACTATCTGGTGGCTGGGAAGCACGGTTAGGCAAGTTACTTTGAGGTATGTCTACACTGCAATAAAACTCCAATGGCTGGTCCATGTCAGCTGACTTGGGGCTCAAGCTGCAGGGCTATAAAATTGCAATGTGGACATTTGGGTTTAGCCTGGAGCCCAGGATCAGGGACTTTTCCCCATCGTGGGGTCCCAGAGCATGGGCTCCACCCCAAGCCTGAACAGCTACGCTGCACTTTTACTGCTCCACAAGCCCGAGTCAGCTGACACAGGCCAGCTGTGGGTGTTTTATTGCAGAGTAGACATACTCTTAGGGATCTCACATAGAACTTAATGGAGCCCTAGGTAATCATTTTGCATGGCTCCTGCATGGATGCAATGGGGGAGTGGCTCTCTGTACCTTGTAGCCCATATGGTGCAGTTTGACAAGAGAGTTGAGTTCACAGAATTGTCACACTTAAGACTCATTTCCCATGGTTACAGATTTTTTTAGTAAAGTTTTTTTCATTCTTTTGATAAAACACAGACAACTTCTTTCTCAAGTATATTGTAACTCTAATAGCTCCAACTTCTCATCTATTTACATTCATATTTGCATAACAGGAGGGGGAAGAGCACGTGTGTGTACATACACAAATGGCACAAAAGAAGAAGAAAGGGGAAGTGCATAAGATCTGTTCAATATTATTTCTAAATCACTACTGAACTTCTTTAGCACCAGTGTCCTTTGTGTCACTTATAACTAAGCAACTAGAGTAAATTATGTTTACCCACTTCCTATTTCTCTCCAGGATTCTAGAAATTATCCAGCATCCGTAGGCAAAGTAGCACATGATGTGGATGAAAAACAGGTTTGAGTTCCTCTTCAGAGCATATAAAAATACAATGAGAATTCAGCTATCTTGGGCTTGCTCCTGTATTTGTTAGGAAGTAGAGCCCACACTGACTTTGTCTGAGTAAGGCAAGGAGGATTTCCCACACCAGAGCTTATTGCCATTTATGAAAGTATTGCCGACAGTATTCTGCTGCAAATAACATTTTAGTTCTAGACATGATAGTGACTATGCCGCTGATTCTTCCACCCATACATTAACCCTAGCTAGGTTACCAAATGACGTTAGTAGTCAAATTTCAAGTCAAGCGAAAGGATGGCCAACATTAGTGGTCACTTAAGGCTAGATTTTAACATTAGACACCATCCTAAGTAAGGGCTAGAAAATAAGCCCCACCTCAGGAGTAGCCCTAAGAGGTATTTTGATTCAAACACCTTTTGAGAGACAGTCCTTTCACTGCTTCTTCCTGGCTTGGGGAACAAGGGATAGTGATTTACCGCTGGCCTGTACTAACCTAATATTTAGAAGCCAAAAGAGGTTGGCAGAAATCACTAGAAACATGAAGAAATTGTTGGGGTTTTAGTTAAGTTCTAGTCCATTAAAGGCCTCAGTTTATGCTCAGCTGCCAAGGTTTGAGCAGCTCCATGTATGACATGTATACAAATTATATGATCAGCTAATTATGTATTTACAAATTTACATATGGCCCAAAACATCATTTACAAGACACTGGATTGAGTGCTGGTGAAACTAGACTTTCCATACAGAGCTCCTGGAGCCAATGGCAGCAGGTGTAGAGGATGCTGAGCCTTAATACTTATACCTCTCACCAACAAGGGGCACGTTCTTGTGGTGAGCTAGAGACAGCTTGGGTGGATCTAGAGGTAATCAGTGGAGTGCTTGTGTCGGGGGGGTGGGATTTGCAGTTGCTGGGCACGAGAGAACCTGTAAGAGTGGGAAGGAGGCTATTGGTTGGCACTAGTCCCCCAGCTCATGTGCCCCCCATTAACTCCTGTCCCCCAAAACTGCTCCTGCTCCCCTCATGCCCTTCCCTCACCTCTTTCTGCCAATAGCTCCCATCATCCCTTTCTCCCAAATAGTTTTTTTAAGAAACCTTGCTTTAAATTACATTGAAATATGCTCATATGGATTCTCCTGTCTCAGTGTTACACACTTTAACTCCTGCTAAAAAATATTTGTGCAAAAAAAAAAAAAGCATCTCCCTTAAATGTCAGTCCCTCAGTCATACTTCTGTTGCACCAGGCTGCTTCATAACAGTCTGGAAAGAGATTCCTCATCTCTTGACTCGGGAATTTGGAGGTATTTAGATCCAGGTGCTGTATGTGGAGATCTCTACCTGCGCTTCCCGTTGCTTTGTTATCTACAGCCATGAGGACATTAGGATAGGGTCTGTAGGACTGCATAAAAGGAATGTCATGCTTCTATGAAGATAACACTCTTGACAAGTAACTAAACATAATAGCAGATTAAAGCATCTCTGAAGATTTGGTTGAAATGTTAGTCTATTGCTTTAGGCTATTTTGATAGCTTATACAGCTGGTGCAATAAACAAGCAGGAATCACACAAAAAGAGCGAGTAGTTCCCTCTTTCTGAGAACCAAACAAAGAAATACATAAGACAAACTTTTGAAACTGGTACGGTTACAAGAACGATGAGACATAACAGGCAGATTTTAGGGAACACCATATATAGGGCATCTGTGTATATTAGTGCTATCCCTAAATCATGGCCACTGCATTTCAGAAATGATCTGGCTAGAGATGACCGTAGAGAAACCAAAGCCTTAGGAATGAAGGAAACTTGTGATCATAAACAGAAACAGATATGCATATACTCCTCTTACAGCTGAGCCATGGTCTGTAACATTTATGGTAGTGTTATATTTAGGATAACCTCTGAGAAAGTTGTACAGCATTCATCAGAGTGTGGCAGAAATAGAATCATAGAATATCAGGGTTGGAAGGGACCCCAGAAGGTCATCTAGTCCAACCCCCTGCTCGAAGCAGGACCAGTTCCCAGTTAAATCATCCCAGCCAGGGCTTTGTCAAGCCTGACCTTAAAAACCTCTAAGGAAGGAGATTCTACCACCTCCCTAGGTAACGCATTCCAGTGTTTCACCACCCTCTTAGTGAAAAAGTTTTTCCTAATATCCAATCTAAACCTCCCCCACTGCAACTTGAGAACAGAACTATTGTTTTTACTGCCTCCCGAGGAAGCTGAGAACCCTAAATGTCTCTAGGAACATTTGTCAGCGTATCCGGTTCCAAGCTTGGACCTTTAGGGCTTTTTGTTTGACTTATGCCATTTTCACATTAAAGGGGACACAAGGAACTTAATGATGGAAAATAAGCCATCGTATTAGACTGAGGGTATCCACGGGATGGAGCCATTCATTCACTGAATTTCTTCTATTTTTTTTTTTTAAAACTTCTAGAGGAGCTGTGGAAACTGGAGTCACCGAAGAACTCAGTAAGCTGAGTTCTGAGCTGTTCACTAAGGCCCACGTGTTTTCATTGACTGCATGCTACACTGCCTGGAATGAGGTCAGGAGACAGGCCTAACCAGTCTAGCAAACAGCATCCATAGGAATGCGTAGGCTACATGATATGCTACATGTATTAGTGAAATTACTACTCATGTATTTGTGCTATGTAAAATAACGGCATCTGAAATATGATCCTACAGGTAGGGCATGAGCTAAACAAAACTTGGAGGCACTGGACATGTAATATGGAACATATGATACTATGCAAAAGTCAGAGGACTGATTCCCCATTGCCTTGTACCTCAGTTGCTATTTACGCCTTTGCACAGTTTCATTTTGCAAAGCAAGTGCAAAGTGGACAGAAAGTGCTGTAGTTCTGCTCAGGAACTGCTAGACAGCTTTCAGGTCCAGCAACTGTTCCTACTACATATCAGGAAAGCATTAGCAGTTGTTACTGTGGTAGTGGCTTTTGTTTTTTGCCTGTTTGTGGTATACACATTATAATGCCACACGGACTGGAATACTATGTTTTCAGGGAATTTACTGGTTTTCCAACCATGCTCATTAGACTTTCTAGTTGTATGGGCTGTTGTATGTATCTGAGGACATGCTGCCATGAAAAGATATGTCTGTAAAGTTAAATGGTCCATCTGGATCCTGTGGTCCAAAATCCACACTTGAGTTTGTGCAGAGGGGCAGAAGCAGCTCCTGTTCCAGCTCTGTGGCTATAGAGAGGTTGTGTGGCATCTGTCTAGTCAGCTTAGAAAGGCTGGGATTATGTCCATGAATTTCAGCCTTCCCCCACCCTGCCCCAGCCCCATGAAGTTCCCTTCAGCCTGAGCCTAGTCACCCAGACTTTGTGCAGTGAAAGGTGAATTTTACTCTGTAGAAACGCCAAATTAAAATTCTGATGTGAAAATGGGTCCATGTCCTTTCCCTCATGAATGCTGCACGGGTGCTATTGGGATGTAGCTGCTGACTGATTAGGTGGAGAGCCCCTCTAAAAATGATCTTAGTTTCTTTTATTTCTTGACATTACATACAAACAAAAGATTCTTAAGGGCAAAAATGCAAATTTTTCAAATTAGTTCTAAATTTGTATTTGTTAATATGTATGATATACTGGTTAGGAGATTAATTTCAAGTTGTTTTTCCCATGAAAATGTTTAAATTAATATTGCCACTGCTGCGCTTGAATACATATTCATAACCATCATGGCCTGTTGATTTTTGTGTGTTATTGGTATCCATACTTTGGTATTTTATCACTGTTCCTCAGTATATTTCTGTTTCAGACTCCAATGAGTGAACTGCTGTTAGGAGACAGAGAGGGCACAGTCAAGGTCAAATGATAGATGTTTCCAGGCTAAAAATATTTTTAACTGACATCTAAATGTAAATAAGATCTGAAACAAAAATATTATCTTCAGGCTTGGTTACTGCCATACTCTCTCCATCGGGATTTCCAGCAGGGAGAATTGAATAGAGAGGGGCAGAGTTGGCCTTCAAGTCCTATGTATCCCATAGCTACAGTGCAGGCCTCTGATTCAAGAAAATTAAAATGGAACATGAAAAACTAAGCCCTTTTCCTTGAAAATATAAAATGATATAAACCAGATGCTGTGGCTGAAAGAAACAAGCTGAGATCCCTTTCTGTAGTGCTGCTCATCCGAAGGACCCCAAAATATGTGTAGAATCAGATCACTGAACTTCATAAGACCCCCATATAAGATAGGTAACCATTATCCCCCTTTTACAGGGGAGTCAGCTGAGGTCCAGAGTGAGTAAGCATCTTGATCAAGTCAGTGGGAGACCGGAGTGAAGCTTGGTGAATAACAGATTTTTTTAGTTTGCTGGCAATTTTTAAATGTGTGGGGTTTTTTTAATCGTTGTCTTGGGTTTGACCAAATACCAACATTTTCAGTGATTAGAAAGATTGAAAAAAAATTCATTTTGAGTTGGATAAAACACATTGATTTTGACCTTTAACAGTTTTAATTAAAAATTAAATTAAGGGAAATTTTGCAACAAAGTCATTTCAAAATGGAAAAACTAATTTTTCAAATGTTTTTGAATTTTTTTAAACGAACAATTTGGCAAAACTGATATGAATTAGCAAAATTTCAGCCAGCTCTAGTCTTGGTTTCTGATTAGTCCTGCGCACTAAACCAGTAGGGCTGGATACTCACAAATTGATATCAAATGGAAAAGCTAGTCTCTAGTTAACTTCCTTTCTAGATTTGTGTGTGGAAGAGAGAGAGTTCTGGATAGCGTGCACAGTAATAACCTTGGCCTGGATAACTGATTTCTGGCTTTGCTCCTGTAGTTGTGAAGTGACTCCATACAGGTTTCAGAGTAGCAGCCGTGTTAGTCTGTATTTGCACAAAGAAAAGGAGTACTTGTGGCACCTTAGAGACTAACCAATTTATTTGAGCATAAGCTTTCATGAGCTACAGCTCACTTCGTCGGATGCATACTGTGGAAACTGCAGAAGACATTATATACACAGACCATGAAACAATTCCTCCTCCCACCCCACTCTCCTGCTGGTAATAGCTTATCTAAAGTGATCACTCTCCTTACAACATGTATGATGATCAAGGTGGGCCATTTCCAGCACAAATCCAGGTCTTCTCACCCCCCACCCCCAAACTCTCTCCTGCTGGTAATAGCTCATCCAAACTGACCACTTTCCTTACAATGTGTCTGATAATCAAGGTGGGCCATTTCCAGCATAAATCCAAGTTTAACCAGAACGTCTGGGGGGGGGGGGTAGGAAAAAACAAGGGGAAACAGCCACTCCCAGTCTCTATTTAAGCCTAAATTAATAGTATCCAATTTGCAAATGAATTCCAATTCAGCAGTTTCTCACTGGAGTCTGGATTTGAAGTTTTTTTGTTGTAAGATAGCGACCTTCATGTCTGTAATGGCGTGACCAGAGAGATTGAAGTGTTCTCTGACTGGTTTATGAATGTTATAATTCTTGACATCTGATTTGTGTCCATTTATTCTTTTACGTAGAGACTGTCCAGTTTGACCAATGTGCCAGCAATGCCCCTCTGCCATGTACATGATGGCATATATCACATTGGTGGATGTGCAGGTGAATGAGCCTCTGATAGTGTGGCTGATGTTATTAGGCCCTGTGATGGTGTCCCCTGAATAGATAGGTGGGCACAGTTGGCAACGGGCTTTGTTGCAAGGATAGGTTCCTGGGTTAGTGGTTCTGTTGTGTGGTATGTGGTTGTTGGTGAGTATTTGCTTCAGGTTGGGGGGCTGTCTGTAGGCCAGGACTGGCCTGTCTCCCAAGATTTGTGAGAGTGTTGGGTCATCCTTCAGGATAGGTTGGAGATCCTTAATAATGCGTTGGAGCCATACAGTTATTCAGGGATTCGTTTTTTAAAAAAAAATTTGCTCTTGAGGTGGGGGCCAATAATAAGTGTTTTGAGTCAATAAGAGGTTGGGGTCTGAACACTTAATAGATTGCTCTCTCTATTGGCCTGCTGCCCACAACAAACTGTCAAAGAAACCCTGTAACTGTAATCCAGAGACCCATATATGTGGCAATGATTTCATGTGATTTGTTGTATTTATCATACAACTGTCTGCTCCACCTATCCAAAAACTACAGTGCAAGATGCTTTTGATAACTAACTGACATTACCTTATTACTTCCAGTATTGGTTAGCTTTTCCCTAAAGAAAGTATGAAGTTTACCTTGCTATTTCTAGGAGTCCTATCCATTTTGAAGTTTTAGCATCATTTCAAGTCAATCTGCACTTCAGTGAGGAGGACCAAATCCTAGAGCTGCTTGAATTGGCAGATTTTTTTTTTTAAGGATGCCCACTATACATCTAACCCTAACTTCCTCAGCTTCAGAGACCTGCCATTATTTGCAGCTGCTGACTGACTAGCATGAGTGATTTGATCATGGTCACAAAGGAAATTTGGAGCAGAGCCAGGAACTGAACATAAACCTCCTGAATTAGAAAGTGCCTTAATCAGGGATGATTCTTCCCCTCATTACCACACAGCCTCACTGCTAACTGTGTAGCTTTCCTTCGAAAGGAAAGAATGATGATGAACCTGACCAAAAGCTTAGAGACAATAAAAGAAATTCCATTTGCCCTAAATCAGCTCAGTTGCTCCTTCAATAAAAGCAGAGATTTCCATTAGCTTTTTTAGTAACTTTGGGGTGGGTGGGGGGAAAAAGATACTTCCAAAGGAATCTACCTTCTAGGATAAGGGAACTGTATTCTAAGAGCTATGAAATGGAATAGCACTTATGAGTCTATATAGAAAATAGTCACATTCTACATTTATAACTGGTATGATGGTTGATACTTTCCTTTGGCGCCACTGAAAATGAACATATAAATAAAATAAAACATTAAGAAAATGAAGTACTACAACATAAGACCTAAATCTAGATGATTTGCTAGGGAAAGTCTTCTGAAGGTGTTTTCTAGAGTGATTAAAACCAGAAAGAAGTTAGTATGAACAGTCTGACAAAATAGGTTTTTTCTTTTTAAAATTAAGATTTTCTAAAATCTGTAAAATTTCATTACACTAGCCATTTTTAACCTTCATGCATTTGTATGTGCCTGTTACCAGTTCTGCTTAACATTTCACATACCTTAAGGATGTGAGCAGAAGGAAATCAATGAGAAAAATGCTATTGCTTTACCCGCAGTAACATATCCTTTGCTTGTCATATCAGTAAGTGTATTACCTCTCCTTCTTCAGAGACTACAACTTCTGTTGATGCCTGTGTATTCTTGACATTTCATCTTATTAAGTGATCTGTTTCTCTTGTTTCCCCTGCAGCACAAAAGATAATAGATACAAAGACTTCATCAGAAATCCATTTCCCCACCCTACTCAGTTGCAGTAATATTTTACATATAAGAACTGTACAGAACTGTGTGTGTGAGAGAGAGAATGAATGAAACATCTAGAGACCTTCTAGACTTGGACTCCTAGCCACAGATGGCACAAGTGGGGAAAAAATAATTTGCCTCCTATTCATAATTCAAGTTGTACTTTAATACTTTAATACTAATGTTTGTTTACTGATCTGACACACATGCATTTGTGCTCAAACTTCTAATCTCTGACTGCAGTGCTTTGGAGCAATGAAATGTGCACACTTCACTGCCTTCTCCAAAAAGCATTCTCTTTCCTCTTCAGGTTAAAAGGCCCTGATCCTGCTGCTGTAGGAATTTTTGAATTTAATTGAAGGAGTCTCATGCCCTGTGATATTAACTCTGAAACCTGATTCTTGTTCCTATGATTCCTAGGGTTGTGTTGTGTTGTGTTTAGTATGTGTAGACCATTGCAGTGCTATTTCCTTGAGAGCCAGGTGACTGCACTCTTTGCTCAACTGAATACTTAATTAGCTGCATTGCCCATAATAAAATTAATGAACAGAGCATATAAAACCAAAAGGGTGATTTTTTTACTGGTAGGATTAGTTAGCATATTGTACTTGGAAGTGCCCTGTGGATGCAACATCACCACAATGCAATCACTCAGACTGCACTCCATTAGCAGGCTAGTGTATAATTTTTGGCAGAATTTCTATAAATTGGAACCTTTGCACGTCGCATAAATCAAGTTAAGAGAATACAATCCTAGTGGCATATTAAAAAAATCTCAGCTGTATGTCCTCCTGCCAGTCATGTTAAGGCTAACAATACTTGAAAAGTCAAAGCACAACCCCCAAACTTTCACAGCAGTGCCTGAGGTTGAAGTCATGTAAATTGGAATAATGCAGCTAAATTCTGTCACATTGTTCTTTGGGAAAGTTTAAGAGTTACTGTTCCCTGCAAAAAAAAGTTGCTGATCAGAACCAAACCAGGTAGGCCCATGTAGTGAAATACAGACCTAATGTACGTTTGTGCAAGTTTGCTGACTTCAAAAAAGATACTTTTGATCATATTAGGTGAAAATTTGCCCCACGGAGGCCATAGTCAATGTTGTCCAATGGATTTTCAGGCGTGGCATGCCCCAGTGGACAAGCCAGAGGCTAATACAAAAGTATTGCAGTCCTTTTCCCTCATTCATGGTGTGAGAAATATTCACTTTGTGTTTAACTTTGCTGTGTTTAACTGTTATTTTGAGTGCAATATTTATAAATGTCCATCAGATGAAAAAAAAATCTCGTATATAGTTACATCCCCAGCTAGAAGATGATACTGCAGCTGTAGGTAGAATGGCTTTTTTCATTTGCAACTCACAGGAGATTGAGATAGCTTCTCCCTTTAGAGGCTGCTGCAATGCAGCATACATGGGGCCACACTTTTTTCCATCTGGAAAGTGAGGTTGGTGCAGAATGTGGTAGCCTGTTTGCTAAGTGTTTTATCTTAGCGTATGTCTACACTTCAATCTGAGGGGGGCATGTATCAGTGTTCATGTCGCACTGCCAGTCAGTACACAACCCAAGCCAGGGAAGTAAATGATCCAGCCAGTCAGGGGTGAAAGTAAGTTAGAGGACTTACTGGTACACCGGCGTCCTGAGCAGGGGCCATGGCCTCAACCGGAAGAGGCATGACCTTAACTGGAAGAGGCAGGGCCTTAAATCTCCAGGCCCTTTAAATCTTGATTTAAAGGGCCAGGGCTCCAGCTGCGGTAGTGGCGGCTGGGAGCCCGGGACCCTTTAAATCACCCCTGAGTTACCAGCTGCAGAGGTGGCAGGAACTCGGGCTCAGGGGCGATTTAAAGGGCCCAGGGCTCCAGCTGTCGCTACTACAGCAGAGCCCCCGGCCCTTTAAATCACTGAGGAGCCCTGGGGGCTCCCAGCTGCCACCGCTACCCTGCGGCTCTGGGCTCAGGCAGAGCTTTAAAGGGTCTGGGGCTCTGCTGTGGTAGCGGCTGCCTGAGCCCTTTAAATCCCCACCTGAGCCCTGCTGCCCAAGCCCTTGGGTAGCGGCGGCCAGGTTCCATCGGGGATTTAAAGGGCCCCAGGGCTCCAGCCGCTGCTACCACCCCGGCCCTTTAAATCCACTCTGGAGACCCGCCGCTGCTACCCCAGGGCTCAGGCAGCAGGGCTCAGGTGGGGCTTTAAAGGGCTTGGGGCTCCAACAGTCGCTACCGCCCTGGCCCTTTAAATCCCCGCCAGAGCCCCACCACCACTACCCCAGGGCTTTGGCAACAGGGCTCAGGCAGGGATTTAAATGGCCAGGGCAGTAGCAGCGGCTGGAGCTCCGGGGCCCTTTAAATCCCCGCCAGAGCCCCGCCACCACTACCCCAGGGCTTTTAATTGCCCCCTGGAAAAGCCAGTCCCGGTACGGCACACCGGCTCTCACCGGTACGCCATACCGGGGCGTACCGGCTTACTTTCACCTCTGCAACCAGTGGACCAAAGTCAGTGATGAATCCTGGTCACGTGCTTCCTAAGACATGTTGCACGTATGCTAAGAAGACTGCAATCAGAGGTGTAACGGCAGCACATAAACACTAACTCGGGTATGTCTCCATCTAGTGCTAGCTTGAATAACAATACAGCTAGCTGTATTGCACAGGCTGTACAGCCCCACCCCATCCCCAGCCCTAGATGTAAACTCAAGCGGCTAGCCCATGCTGCCATGGTATGACAGCTATTGTTGGAGCTAGCAAGATCAGAGTTAGCTTAATCTACATATGCTGCAGTCACCCCTCTGATTGCAGTGTAAACAGACTCATACAGATCAGATGAAACTAGTGCTGCTGTGATCTGTATTAGTTGGCTGTTGAAATGCAGGTAGAAATTGTGGTGTGTGCTTTTTTTTTTTTTTTAAAGCTAGAAAGTCTTAAATGACTTGGGGATCTACCTACTTTGTAGACCCTCTCTTTCTCTGCATCAGACTGCCACAGTTGTGTTCAGCAGAGGCATTCAAGTTGAAGCTCTCTGTTAAACAAAGAGTTCCCTTTCATATGGAGCTCTCAATTGTGGAATGAGTTTCTGCCCTTGGTTCCAGATGATGGGGGGGGATTGTTCATCTTCAGGGCAAACTGTAAGGCCAGTCTTTTTTTTTTTTTTTTGGTCCAGGCATCTGAAGTGGGTGAGGTGTAAATAGGACAGTAGTTTAAGGAAGATGGAGTATTGGAGTGGAGTTTCTGCTGGAGTTATCTGGTGATTGCTCCTGGTTTTGTTTCATTATTCTAAATAGTGACAAGTAGTAGATTTGACTTAAAAGGACCTTAAAAGGTGCCAAAGTAATAATATATAACAAAGTAGGTTTGTATTCCATTCATTGTTGTAAGGACTGAGTCCCCGTTCCCCTTGTCACAAATTCATTGGGTGTCTAAATACCAGATTTTACTGTTAAGTCTGAGTGCCTACTTGTGGTTTTCATAATTTTCAGCTGAGCACCATGTTGCCTCATATTTGTGTAGGTTCCAGAAAGTACATTAAATGCCCTATGCATATGAAATGTCATGGCTACATGTGGGGGTTTTTTTTTTGTTGGTGGGGTTTTGGAGTAAGTGACTGAAGTGTAGATCTGAGACTCCTCTTTATGAGAAATCACACCTTCTTTTGGACTCTTAAGCAGTAGCAGCCCAGCCCAGCAACAATACCTCCTCTTTTAGAGGCTGCAGCTAATTTCTCCTGTGCACAAGTATCTTCCTTTTGTGGACTATGCACTTGAAAATCTCTTCTTAAAACCAAGTTCCTAAGACCAAAGAATTTCCCTGAGCCATGCCTGTTATGAGGGGGGATGAATTTCAATGGCAAATGCCTATGTGGACCTGCACAACCCACTTCTGACATGGGCATGTTGGACAGTGAATCCCTGTAGTGTCAGATCCATCAGCAACATTTTTATTTTACTGTGTACTGTAATACAGTGCAAAAAAATACGAAATAGCTCTTGTCAAGGTTCCTCCCCCACTCTGAACTCTAGGGTACAGATGTGGGGACCTGCATGAAAACCTCCTAAGCTTACTTTTACCAGCTTAGGTTAAAACTTCCCCAAGGTACAAATTAATTTTATCCTTTGTCCTTGGAATAACCACTGCCACCACCAAACTCTAATTGGGTTTACTGGGAAACGTAATTTAGACACGTCTTTCCCTCCAAAATCTTCCCAACCCTTGCACCCCACTTCCTGGGAAAGGTTTGGTAAAAATCCTCACCAATTTGCATAGGTGACCACAGACCCAAACCCTTGGATCTGAGAACAATGAAAAAGCATTCAGTTTTCTTACAAGAAGACTTTTAATAGAAATAGAAGTAAATAGGAGCAAAGGAATCACCCCTATAAAATCAGGATGGTAGGTACCTTACAGGGTAATTAGATTCAAAACATAGAGAACCCCTCTAGGAAAAACCTTAAGTTACAAAAAAGATACAGACAGAAATAGTCATTCTATTCAGCACAATTCTTTTCTCAGCCATTTAAAGAAATCATAATCTAATGCATACCTAGCTAGATTACTTACTAAAAGTTCTAAGACTCCATTCCTGATCTATCCCCGGCAAAGCAGCATACCAACAGACACAGACCCTTTTTCTCTCCCTCCTCCCAGCTTTTGAAAGTATCTTGTCTCCTCATTGGTCATTTTGGTCAGGTGCCAGCGAGGTTACCTTTAGCTTCTTAACCCTTTACAGGTGAGAGGATTTTTCCTCTGACCAGGAGGGATTTTAAAGGGGTTTACCCTTCCCTTTATATTATGGCAGCTCGGGTCATACAAAACATTACCAGCAAATGTCTCTGGTGAATATACACCCAGAAAAAATCCATAGAGATTAGGAGGCCTAAGTACGGTCAAGCCTCTCTGAAACATCCCAAAGAATGTTAGAATATTTTCTGAGGCAAGGTGGGTGAGGTAATATCTTTCATTGGACCAACTTCTGCTGGTGAGAGAGACCAGCTTTTGAAGTTAGAGCTCTTCAGGTCTGGAAAACTCAGGCTATGTATGCACTACCGCTTACTGAGGCATAACTTACGTCACTCAGGGTTGTGTCTAAACCACCCCCTGAGCAACGTGAATTACAGTGACCCAAGCACTGGTGTGGGCAGTGCTCTCTTGGCAGAAGAGCTTTTCAAGCTGAAGTGGCCTGTTAATGCCCCTCCAGTCATTGAAAAGTTGAAGCATCTGGCAGGGATTGTTAGTGGGTTACAGGCTGTTATAACACGCCATAAATACAATGCCTCTGCACAGAGGTGATGCATGGGGGGGGATGGACAACATGGAGGATTGTTCCCCTCTCTTCCCGCCCCCCCCCCCCCCCCCCCGCCACACAGATTTGCTGCTTGGCTTGTACTGAGATGCTCAGTAACACTGCTGAAATCAGCTGCCCGCACTCTGCCCACCCCACCCACTATCCGCAAGCACAGGTTGTGTGTCTCTACACATGCCTACCACAACATGTGGTATACCTCATGCAGTGTGCTAAATGCCCCTATAATAGGAGTGGGCAAACTTTTTGGCCTGAGAGCCACATCTGGGTGGGGAAATTGAATGTAGGGCTGGGGGCAGGGGGTTGGAGTGCAGGAGGGAATGCAGGGTGTGGGAGCAGGGGTGTACAGAAAGGGGCTCAGAGCAAGGGGTTGGGGTGCAGAGTGCAGGAGGGGCTCGGCAGGAGGGTGGGGTGTGGCAGGGGGCTCAGGGCAGAGGGTTGGGGTGTGGGATGCAGGAAGGGGTTGGGCGTGCAGGCTCTGACCTCCTGCTGCTTACCTTGACTGTCTCCAGGGTGGCAGCTGCATGCAGCAGGGTGAAGGCCCTGCCTGCCCTGGCCCCACACAACTCCTAGAAGCAGCCAGCACCACGTCCCTGCTGCCCCTGGGGGGTGGGGGGGCCAAGAGGGCTCCGCACACTGCCCTTGCCTGCGGGTACCTCCCCCCGAAGCTCTCATTGGCTGCAGTTCCCCATTTCCGTCCAATGGGAGCTGCAGGGGGCAGTGCCTGCAGGCAGGGGAAGTGCGTGGAGCCCTCTACCCACCCCCTCTCCCAGGAGTCGCAGGGACGTGGTGCCAGCCGCTTCTGGGAGCGGAGTGGGGCCAGGGCATGCAGGGAGCCTGCCTTAGCCCCGCAGCACTACCTGGGTGACAATCCCGTGGGCCGGATCCAAAGCCCTGACAGGCTGGATCTGACCCATGGTCCACAGTTTGCCAATCCCTGCCCTATAACAACTATGTGGGTGAAACCAGACAATCGCTGTGCTCTCCAATGAGCTCACATGGGAACATGATAAAAGACAAAACATCCTATCACCTGGGGGTAAACACTTTTCACAAAGTGATCGCTCTATATCTGACCTACCAGTCCTCATCCTCAAAGGAAACCTGCACAACGTTCTCAAAAGATGAGCCTGGGAACTAAAATTCATAAGTTTGCTAGACTCTAAAAATCATGGACTGAAGAGAAACACTGGATTTATGGCTTATTACAATCTGTAACCCACAATCTGTAACTTCCCCTTCCCCCTTTCTTTCATGATTATAACTGGATGGGTGTTAATGGGTCACTTCACCTTGAATGGTACCTTGAAATGTGTTAACTACTTATGCTAAAAACGATCTGTTCAAACCTTATACTTAGTGAGACTGAGAGAGTTTCTCAGACCTGAAGACAAGCTTTGTATAAATTGAAAAGCTTGTTTCTCTCACTAACAGAAGTTGGTCCATTTAAAAGAAATTACCTCACCCACTTGTCTCTAATATCTGGGACCAACATGGCTACAACACAGTTCCAAATGCACTGGAACCCAGTGGAAATCTTGTAAGAAAACTTGTACTCATGATGATATTTTCTGGCCAATTTTGTTAGACCCAAGAGGGTTGCATAAAAGGTGGAAGCAATATCCTACCAATTTGAAAATATAGTTAGCTGACACATTTGTATCCCTGCTAGTGCATACAATGATTCTGATAGTGGTATTTCCAGTAATTGGGTTGAATGATGACTGGCTCCCATTAGTTCCTGAATGCAACCTGGTTCTGTTTGTGGTTACCTAAAGTCATGAATAAAACATGGGCTATATCTATGTCAGCTCATTAAAATTGTAATAAGATTTAGTAACGTTTAGCTAAGACTTAAACCTTTTACATGAAATGAGAGATGTCACTGAGTCTGTTTTATGTGGAACAAAAAAAATTCTCTAGAAAATAAAATTAGTGAAATGAACTGTGAGATACTAAGGAATTATATTATCTCCTGGAATCAATCTATGGTTAAAAAAAAAAAAAACCCTAATACTTTGCATTCCTATTTCTTTTGCTGGAATTTCTCTGCAGCCTGATTTTTATTGTCTTGGCAGACTGTTCTGTGTATCTCTATTTCCTTTTAGCATAGGAAGACATAATGCCTAAAACAGATCACAGGAACTTTGTGCCCACAGATGTATTGAGTGTAGAGTTTTTTGTTTTTTAAATCACTCAAAATGAAAGAACTTAACAATTAAACCCTGTACTTTGTGCTTTTTTGATATTAAAGTCAAGATCCAGAGTGCTCTGGGGTGTTAGAGGAAAGATACCACCCCAGTGTGTGTTCCAGCTAAAGTCAGTAAACTGATTCTCTGGTATCAGTGAATCCAGGATAGATAATAGATGGTAAAATATATAACCTCTATGAATAAACCATGAAATATTCTAAAACAATAAAACACAACATGGGAACCTTGTTGCTTAAAAATAAATACTTAGGCCTTGGCTACGCTTGCAAGTTAGAGCACATTAAAGGAACCCTGGGCGCCCTAGCTTACTACCTGTCCACACAGGCAAGACACATAGAGCGCTCTGACTCCATGGCTAGAGCGCTTCTGGTACTCCACCTTGGCGAGTGGAATAACGTTATGTGCACCCCTGCTGGAGTGCTGAGGCGCCAGTGTGCATGCCCTGGTCTGTTAGCACGCTCTGATCGTGTCCCACAATGCCTGTTCTAGCCACTCTGGTCATCACTTTGAACTCTACTGCCCTGCCCTCAGGTGACCAACCGTCAGACCCGCCCTTTAAATTCTCTGGGAATTTTGACAATTCCCCTTCCTCTTTGCTCAGCCAGGTGTGGAGTGCTCTCAGTGAATCTTTCCAGGTGACCATGCCTCAACCTGCCAGGCAAGCCCCAGTATGGAGCAATGGAGAGGTGCTAGACCGCATCAGTGTTTGGGAGGAGGAAGCTGTCCAGTCCTAGCTGTGCTCCAGCTGTAGGAATTATGATACCTTTTGGGCAGATATCAAGGGACATAATGGAAAGAGGCCATGACTGGGACACACTACAGTGCAGGGTTAAAGTGAAGGAGCTGTAGAGTGCCTACCACAAAGCCCGCGAGGGAAACCGCCACTCTGGTGCTGCCCCCACTGCCTGCCGTTTTTATAAAGAGCTGGACGCAATACTTGGGGCAACCCCACCTCCACTCCGAGTCTGGACACTTCAGAGCCTCGTTCAACAAGGCGGGAGGAGGAGGGGCAAAGCAGGCGCGAGGGTGCTGAGGCGGAGGAAGACCTACCTGCATACAGCAGGGAGCTGTTCTCAAGGCAACAGGAAGGTAGCCAGTTGTGGCAGCAGGTGCTTGGGGAAGGACAAAAACCAGAGGAGGTTCCTGCTAAGTGTTTTTTATTTTGGGAAGGAAGTTATTCAGTGCGGGCTCTTGGGGTGAGGAGGGTTAGGGCTGAATAGGGCTAGATGCGGAATAGGGCAGTGATGTGCTCTCTCCCATGGTGGTAATCAGCCTCAGTGATCTCTTCAAAGGTCTCATCCAGAACTTGGGAAATGTGCTTGCACAGGTTTTTCGGGAGAGCCACTGTGGTCCTTGTCCCAGTAAGGCTAACATGTCAGCGCCACTGTGCCGTGAGGGGTGGGGGGACCATTGCTGCATATGGGCTAGGGCAGAAGCCGCATTGCAGTAGAAGACCCTCCCTTGCTTCCCAGGTCACCCTCAGCAGTGTGATATCTTCCAGGACAAACTCCTGTGGAAAATGTGGGGACAGTGTTCAGTATAGGGGGCCCCTGCCGCTGTTGGCTCTCCAAGGTACAGAAACCCAGAGGACAGTACAGCCGTGAAACAATCAGTCACACTTGACCCTGTGCTTACTCACCATTTTGGGGCTCCTGTGGGTTATGTGCACTCGCTTTGGGATGGGCAAATTATGCTATTGTGTA
The DNA here is from genome assembly GCF_965140295.1 of Lepidochelys olivacea. NCBI lineage: Eukaryota > Metazoa > Chordata > Testudines > Cheloniidae > Lepidochelys > Lepidochelys olivacea. The sequence goes on from NC_140422.1 coordinate 19,358,647, forward strand.
GACTGTACTTGTCCTTAAGTAGGGGGGAATCATTGCTCTGTCTGGTGTGAACAATGCTGCCTCTGTTAAGTGTTGCATTTTTGCCTTTACAGCTGCAACCTTGAGATCTCAGCCGTCCATGTTAACACCTGCCAAAAGACGCCAAAGAATCAGAAAGAGGCCACATAGAAGCAAGGAAGAAAACATGTTGCATGAAGTAATGCAGCATGCAAGTAATGAAAATAAAAAAAAGTCCAGGAGTGGTGGGACAGTGAAAGGAGGATCGGCTAGCAGAATGAGGAGTGCTGGCACAGAAGTGCAATGCTCTAGCAGTAAAGCATAATGATAAGCATAATGAAGCGCTAAGTGGACTCTATCCAGGTGCTCGTAGCCATGCAAGCAGAGCATTACCATGCCTACCCTCCCCCCACAGCCCTTGTCCCAAAACTTTCCCTTGTGCTCCCATGTCACCTCCAACCCACTTTCCCCAACATCTGGGATCTTACTGACACCAGCTGCCTCCAACACCTGTAGCTTCACCACCCAGCCCTGACAACTACAACCCTTACCCACTGCACTCAACCCCCATCACCATGCAGTGTAGCCATCCTGAAGTGCAGCACTCATGAAACAGCACTCCAGACAGGAAGGCTGCATATGAGAACAGGACATACGCAAATCTGTGATTGTACCATTCCCCACCCCACCCCCTTGCCCTTTGTTTCCCCAAGTAGTTGTTTCTTTTAAATAAATGGATATTTTGGGTTTTGAAAACATTATTGCATGAAGTAAAAGATACCGTAGCCCAGGAAAGAAACAGGCACTACAAGTCAGCGTAGCAAACACAGATTCCTACTAACATTGGAACCACTGCACTTCACTCCCATTACTGGTGGCTTTCAGCCTCAAATTGCTCCCTCAAGGCATCCCTAATCCTTGCAGCCCCGTGCTGGGCCCCTCTAGTAGCCCTGCTCTCTGGCTGTTCAAATTCAGCCTCCAGGTGTTGAACCTCCGAGTTCCATGCTTGAGTGAATCATTCACCCTTCCCTTCACAAATGTTATGGAGGGTAGAACATGTGGCTATAACCACGGGGATGATGTCATTGGCCAGGTCCAGCTTCCCATACAGAGAGTGCCAGCGGCCCTTTAAATGGTCCAAAGCATACTCCACAGTCCTTCTGCACCGGCTCAGCCTGTTGTTGAACCTCTCCTTGCTGCTGTCAAGGCTCCCTGTGTAGGGTTTCATGAGCCATGGCATTAAACGGTAAGCGGGGTCTCCAAGGACCATGATGGGCATTTTGACTTCCTCGACGGTGATCTACTGGTCTGGGGAAAAAAGTCCCAGCTTGCAGCTTCCTGAACAGACCAGTGTTCCAAAAGATGCATGAGTTATGCACCTTTCTGGGCCAGCCTGCGTTAATGTCAATGAAACGCCCATGGTGATCCACAAGTGCCTGGAGAACAATAGAGAAATACCCCTACCAATTAATGTACTTGGATGCTAGGTGGGCTGATGCCAGAATTGGAATGTGTGCGCCATCTATCACCTCTCCGCAGTTAGGGAAACCCATTTGTGCAAAGCCATCTACAATGTCATGCACATTACCCAGAGTCATGGTTCTTCTGAGCAGGATGCAATTAATGGCCCTGCAAACTTGCATCAACATGATTCCATCGGTCAACTTTCCCATTCCAAATGGGTTAGCGACTGATCGGTAGCTGTCTGGAGTTGCCAGCTTCCAGATTGCAATAGCCACCCACTTCACCACCAGCAGGGCAACTCTCAATCTCATGTCCTTGCGCCGCAGGGTGGGGGCGAGCTGCTCACACAGTCCCATGAAAGTGGCTTTTCTCATCCGAAAGTTCTGCAGCCACTGCTCATCATCCCAGACTTGCATGATGATGTGATCCCACCACTCAGTGCTTGTTTCCTGAGCCCAAAAATGGCATTTCATGGTGGTGAGCATGTCCGTGAATGCTACAATCAAACTCATGTCATATGCATTACTTGAGTCGATATCATTGCAGCCCTCACTGTCCCTTTGGATCATAAGGAATAACTTGACTGCCAAACGTGACGTGCTGGCAAGACTCATCAGCATACTCCTCAGCAGTTCAGGCTCCATTCCTGAAGACTGAAAGGGAAGACAGAGCTCGCAGTACAAAAAATGTTGAAAGATGGTGCCAAATGTGGACGGAAACACAGGGATTGCTGGGATGTGAACCAATGCATCACAGGGCATTGGGATAGGCCCCAGAGTGCCCCACTCCTCCTGCCCCCTTCCCACAAGGCACAGCGCCAGAATGGGAAGAGGTGCTCTGTGGGATAGCTACCCATAATGCAGTGCTCCCAATGCTGCTGCAGTTGCTGCAAATGTGGCCACGCCAGTGCGCTTGTAGCTGTCAGTGTGGACAGAGTATAGCGCTTTCCCTACTGCGCTCTCCGAAGGCGGGTTTAACTCTATATCTGCAAGTGTAGTCGTGCCCTTAGCACCATCTCCAAAAGATAAATCTTTTTGTATTTATATAGGTTTAGCTTCTAGACAGGTATTTCTTGTGAGATCCCTTGAAATAGACTTGACCAGTGTACATGTGCTATGGAAAACTATTCCAAGGAAGTTAGAGAAAACTATACTGTTTTATCCTTGTCATTGAATGCAGATGGAGAAAGGTTCATAGGGGTGAGATCTTTATTGCAGCCACAGTTCGAGAAAATCTCAAAACTTATCAGACACAGTGTATAGGTAGGGTGACCAGATGTTCCATTTTTAAAAGGAACAGGGCCTTTTATGGGACTTCTTCTTGTATAGGTGCCTATTACCCCCCACTCCCATTCCATTTTTCCACAGTTGCTATCTGGTCACCTTATGTATAGGAATTGAAGTGCCTGAATTCTTTCCTCAGGTCCATTACGCCCCTACTTTCTTTATTATACATGGGAGCAGGTAGAGAGGGTAAAATAATATTTCAGACCCTATAGATCTGGAAAGATGGGATGTTCCTAGGGATCTGTGTTGATTTAATTCTGCTCTCAATATGTCCATCACAGTTGTACCAGTGTCTTCAAGAGGGGGCATTTAGACAATGCAGAATGCTTCTGAAAGTCCCATCCCTAGTCAGTAGTTCCATCAGCACTTTATCTGTATTGAAGAGTTTAACAGTGTATACTGCCCCTTTAAGGAGAAGAGTAGTTAGGGTAAGGAGGGTGTCCAGGCTACCCCGTTCCAAGTAGTCTCACCCAAACAAAGACCCTGGGGCAGGGGACATCTCGGGGAGACATGGAAGGAGAGTGTTACGGGGTCACTCACCGCCTTGGCACCTCCTGCTGGCCATTTCAGGATTAGCTCTGGTCAGTGGATGTGCCCTCCGGTGGTGGTAGCTCTCCCGTCCTTGTCTCCACGGCAATTTCAGTCTCACTGCCTCTGCTTTGTGGCACAGCCCTCCGGCTGTGTCACAATCTGGGTCCTCCCTTCTGGGAGACTCCTTCCACAGCAGTCTAGATGCTCCTCACAGCAGCTTAGCAGGACATAGACTGGCCACTTCTTCAGCAGCAAGTGGTGTGTGCGAGGGAGACCAGGGCCTGCCCACTACTCTAGGTCCCAGCGCAGGGACCCTGTAAACAGCAGCTTCGTGCTGCCCCTCCTTTCTTTCTCCATCAGTCTGTCTCAATTCCCTGGCCACTTCCCCATAGCCCTGGCACCTTTGGCTCTTGCTACTGGTTCCTTTGCCCTCTTCCCAGGGCCTCAGGCCTGCATGTCCTAGCAGCCCTGTTCATGGTACTAGTTCTGCAGTCCTCTAGGAAGCTGGTCCCCTCCATTGGGCTTTCTGCAGCAGACTGGCCAGCTCTGGCCTGCAGCTTCCTTTTATATGGACTGGCTGGGCCCCGAATGGCTGGTCCAGCTGCTGCCTAATTGGCTGCAGCCACTGCTCTAATTGGCTGTTTTCCTTGCAGCCCTCCAGGCTGGGTTTTAACCCTATCACGGCCAATGCGGGGAAAATGCCCCATCACAGAGAGGAAATGGGGAGAATGAGTCTTGGAGAGAAGAGATGACTGTTTCTTTAAGGGCTTGGAGCCAGGAGTTTTGTAGTGTAGGGTGTGGCAAGGCTCCCCTCTCCCCCAGTCAATCAAGACACAAACCATGGAGGGAGGAGAAAGCTCTTTGCTCTCATTGTGAAGGCAGATAAAACAGAGAGACAATTTACCAGTGGACCTTCAAGCCCAGGAGGGAAAGGGGTGACCCAGCGTCATCTTCTGAGGCTCTGGCGGAGGGATGGAAACCAGCCCCTGCTGCCCAGGAAAGCACTGTCCAGGAAGCACTTTTGCTATCAAGCTTTTTTGTTTGAGGTAATTTCATTTTGAATAAATAAAGATTTTTGGATAAATTTTGTGAGTAGCCCAGGTGCAGCTGAACCAGGGAAACTTCGAGGGCCTACCCAGACAGCAAGGGGGAGAGCAGCTCAGGAAAGTAAGCAGGAACACTGTGATAAACAGTGTGCTCACTTATAGGGCAACACAGTCTCTGCCCCAGAGTCACATAGACCTTCTGGGTAGCTAGCCAGCCAGAGCACTATAGAAACATTGCAGTCTGTCTTTGAAAATCACTATGATGACTGTAGCCTGCCATATTCTTCTGATAGGAAATGGGAAAGGCAAAGAATACGGGAGGTCAGGCTCCACCCAAGACAATGGTGTTTTCACGAACATTGACTTCAATGCCATTCTTCCTTACCAACTGCCTGGAGACGTTCACAGCTTGAAAACGTGTGTGAATGCAATTACTGACACTAAGACCCCTCAGGATTTCCTGGTCATTCAAAACAGTTATAACATGTGATTACATGGTTTTGTTTAAAGGTACAGGTCTATTCTGAAAGCGACTAAGTGACACTGTGGAGTTCATGTACCTCTCTATTTTTTCTCTTTGCCTTCTGACAAAGCTTTACAACTTTAAAAGATAAAAACAAATTAATTGACTTTAAATGATGTGCATCTGATGTATCACTAAGGCAGTGAGAAGTGTTAGCTGAAGCAGTGGCTCTCAAGCTTTCCAGACTCCTGTACCCCTTTCAAGAGTCTGACTGGTCTTGCATACCGCCACCTGACTTAATAAATACATGCTTACAAAATCAGATATAAAAATACAAAAGTGTCTTGGCACACTTACAGAAAAATTGCTTACTTTCTCATTTTTACCATAGTTATAAAATAAATCAATTGGAATATAAATATTGTACTTACATTTCAGTGTATACCATGTAGAGCAGTATAAACAAATAATTGTCTATATGAAATTTTAGTTAGTACTGACTTCACTAGTGCTTTTTATGTAGCCTGTTGTAAAACTATGCAAATATCTAGATGAGTTGATGTACCCCATGGAAGACCTCTGCGTACCCACAGGAATATGCGTACCCCTGGTTGAGAGCCACTGAGCTAAAGCAATGGAAGGAGGGTGGGGCACTGATGATATAGGACTAGGTGAGAGGTTCAGCTTTAAAAGAGTGTGCAGTAAAGCAGCAAATTTGAAAGCCACTGAATTATGATGCATATAATCTTCACTGTGCACTCTTAAATATATCTGTAACACTCACTCCTAGTTATAGATTTATATTGTGGACTACCTCCAACTCATAAATAAGTGAACTTAAAACTCATTCACTTCTGGCTAACAAAACCAAACCCAGCAAGACAATTTATTGTTGCACAATCTCCTTTCTGTGATTGTGTACCTGATCATAGGATGGCAAATCCAAGAAATGAGTAGTGCATTCTTACGCAGATACACTCTCAATAGCTTATTGTGTGCAATAAACGTGATAGTTCAGTGACTTCAGGAAAATGGATATTGTATTTTAGAGATGAACTGAACTACCAGAAAGTAATTTGGATGGTAGTAACGAAAGGTAGTCACTTAATTGTAGATAGCAGCAGAGACTTTGTCTGCATGTACAATTTCAGAGCAATACATAGGGAGTTAAGTGTAATGTATGGACCTATAGAAGTGAGCTGTATATGTGTCTTAATTTCCTATGCACTATGCTGGACATTCTCACTTCCTCTTCCCTATCTCCAATGCCAATGGCACATATAATTCCCCTCTCCTGCACAGAACAGATGGGTGCAAATACATAGCTTGTAACAGAGGTGAGGTTATGCCCGAGCAAGAACTGCGACAACATACTCTTTGGGCCAGATCTTTAGCTGGTGTATATTGACACAGCTCTACTGGCTTCAATGAAGCTATGCCAATTCACTCTAGCTGAGGATCCAATATTCCCTTCGTATACTATGGTCATCAGGCCACCTTTATGTATCAGTAACTAGAACTGATCATAATAGAATTAGATATAAACTCAGAATCAGTCAGGCCACTAATCCTGCAAGTTCATCGTTCTGAGAGAACCCAGGATAGCAATTACTGTACAGAGCTTTATAGTTGTTTGGTTTGTTTAAAAACAAAATGCCTGCTGTAAACAGAAGATATTTCTTCACTGATAATTCGCATTTTACATGGAGCGTAGACCTTAAATAAGCTGTGTGGCACAGAGACATAATTCCATAGAGTTCTCTTAGTATTGCAAAATGAGAGAAAATCTGAAGTGTTTGTCATTAGAACTTCTACATACAAGTACTGCAATGTCACCTAGTTGTTGGCTTTTTTAACTCTAGTACATATGAAGTATTATGTTAAGGCATGTCATTGCTGTTTCAAATATTTTCTGTTTATTATTTCCTATTCAGAGCTGTCAATCAAAATGGTGTTATTCTTGGATATGATATCACATCTAATAATTAACAAGATTTTTGACTGAGAGAACAGGTTGGTTAGTCATGGATTTGACATCACATCCACACGTTACAAAGTTTTCTACTGACTGGTCATAAATGAGACTTCCATTGGTACGTGAACCAGATTTTAGAGATGTAGCTTGAGTAAATTGAAAGGAAGAAGAGACTACCTGGTTAATACCAGCTACAGAGCAATGTATGGAGTTTCTGATTTCCCGTTGTGCTGTACTGGACCTCAGCAACAGCTAGGATCAAACAAGTTTTCACCATTGCTGTCTCTCTGTGTGAATGTAGTTATTTGAAATAGAAAAGAGTAAGAAAAAGGGGGAAGAACCCCTACAGTTAACATTAAAATCAGTTTTCCGTATAAAATTGTTGTAAAAACAAGCGTACAGTCATTTAATGTAACTTATTGCCATTTAAACAAATGTGTTTTGCTGGGATATTTTTAAAATGAAATTGCATTGAGCCAGATCCTTTGCTGGCGTAAATATATATAGTTCAAGTGATGTTAATGGAGCTATGTCTATTAACATCAGCTCAGGAGATGGGCCTGTTATTCCAAGTAACAAAAGTACACTCTAGGGCCTATCCTTCCTGTGCAAGGCCTAACCTGGTGCATGGGGGGTTGTGAAGGTGAGGAAAGGAATCTTCCTTCATCTCAAAGCTGCTGTACAGATGCTGCTACAGTCCTAAGGCAACTCTAATCCATGGACAATGGCTAGTGAGTCTGTTTAGCACTGGAGTCACTGCCCCTGCCTCAACTTTCACCTTGGCTTGCACTCTACTGACTGCTGGATGCTGGCACCAAGAGAGCCCCCATCGGACTCCCCTCCTGGGTATATGGGGTGGAGCATCCCTGAGAGGGCAGAATTTGGCAAGCCCGTTCTCCCATTTAGCAGATCTGCACTAGTTCTGCAGGAGGCAGCATCCTCTACAATCACACTGGAGATGGAAGAAGGGTTTGGATAAGTTTGAATTCTGTTTTTAAATATCAGATGACTTAAGTGATTACAAATATCCAATGTTTAATGGTTCAAAGTGTGCTTGTGTGTGCGCGTGCATGCATATCTTTTCAAACCATGAAGTCCAGACTTGTAGACCCAGGATCCGGTATATTTGGTTCTGGTCTAAGCCTATCACACAGATAGATTGCACAAGTCACCATGTTCCTGGTCCGTGATTACCAGCATTCAGAGAGGTTTCTAGTGTTTCAGTCAAGTTAAAAAAGGCCATAGTATGCAACTGAAGACTGTAGATGAAATTCTGGCCCCACTGATGTCAATGGAAATTTTGCCATTGATTTAAATGGGGCCAGAATTTCACCCTGTATGTTTATTGTGCTCCTTGTTGATGACAAGGAATCTTGAGATAAAAAGAGAGATCGGTTTCTTCTGTTTCTTATATGGCAATGGGTTGGTACAAAACAAAACCCAATGGAACATGTTTCAGAAATACGTCCATCTACATCTCTCTGAGATGTTGTTTCAATAAAATGACATGCTTGTCATGAAGCAAGTTAAAAGCCTGAAACATAACAAAAAAAATACAATATCAGCTGACATATTAGTGTTTTTCAGTTCATGGCCACTGTGATGGGATTCCTGGGGTACCGTGGGACTGCTGTGCTCCCTTAACTCTCCAGCCTGGGCTGTCTCTCACAATGCTTTACTAGTGAAAAGCAGCAAATCTCTCCAGGTGCTTTAGTCACTCAGTCAACAGCATGCAGGGACACATCCAGCTAAGTTACATGAATGCTCTCATGAACCATACCTAGGGAAACACCAGCAAATCCCCCTAGCCCTATACCCCGGTAATTTACCATCTTATGCTCTCAAGACCTTCTCTTGAACAATGCAAGCTCATTAATTTGTTCGCCACTTCACCAAAGGATAATGGACATGGATCAGCCTTTGTAATCTGAGCAGATTCCTCAAGCACTTTCAAAAACTCACGGGAAAGGATAAAACATTAAAATAAGTTTATTAACTACAGAAAGATAGATTTTACGTTACAGTAAGTGGTAGGTATGAAGGTCAGAAATATTTACCTAAGTAAAAAGAAAAGGAGTACTTGTGGCACCTTAGAGACTAACCATTTTATTTGAGCATAAGCTGTAGCTCACGAAAGCTTATGCTCAAATAAATTGGTTAGTCTCTCAGGTGCCAGGTGCCACAAGTACTCCTTTTCTTTTTGCGAATACAGACTAACACGGCTGCTACTCTGAAACTTACCTAAGTAAATACGCATTTTAAATCCTAAACTTTCAGACTACGCAAGATTTGAATCAAACAACTTTTCTTATACCATTGCACATTGCAGGCAGGTTACAGTTCTTAATACACAAGCTTAATTTCCTTCTCAGTCTGCGACCAATCTCCTCCATTCAAAGTCTATATCTTCCCAGTGTTCTTGTTGCCTTCAGAGTAGGTGGGGGAGGAGAGAGGTGGTCTCATGACGCTGCTGTCCCTTATTTCATACCCTCAATTCATGTCCCAGGAAAGATACTGGCTCAGATATGTCCTGGTGGGCCTTGCTGAGTCCTCATTGTGTGGAGTTTGTGCAACTCTCTCTCTCAGAATTGTAAATCTCTTGTTTACAATTCCCTTCTGTCAATGGCTTGTGATGGTTGCTTAATGCCTGTTTGGTTGTGGGTCACCACCTTTGTCACTGAAAAACTAGCAGTGGGCGTTTCCCAAACTCACAACGTATTTCAATAACAACTATAAAGCCAAATCTCATAATTTGATATACATTAACAATACACATATTTTGACAGAACAAAGAGTTTCAGCAGATCATGACCTTTCATATGGTATCTTACATGGCATGCTTTGTATGAAATATCACAGCCACATACAAATGATTAATATGGGGGTTACAGGGTGCTACTCTGAGGTCCAGTGCATCATAGCCACCAATATTTAAATTAAAAAGTTTGAAGGAGGTAGGGAAACACATTGGCCTTGCTTCCAAAACGACTGAAGTGAGTAATGACACTCCTATTGACTTTGAAGGGTTGGGGACTGAGTGCTTTATGAAGAACTAAGAGACACCTGCAGCAACTTTTTCATACATGCATATCCAGCTAAGTTATACGCGAACAAAAGGAATGCGTAGGAAGACTGAAAAACATCCTAGAAATATGAATACAGAAGAGAGGTTTTTGAGCGAGTAACCAACATTTAAAAGAAAATCTGAACCATGCTGTTTGAGTCTGAGATGGGGCTTAATGAAAGGTATTTTATGGTAGATGGTGATCTTGGCAGTGGCTTTCCTTTTTTAGTTGGTGTAAAATATCTACTTACAGACAAACAGTCAAATTTTCCCACTGAGTGCTCAAAACTTAGATCAGCCAGGTAGACAGGTTGAGCTGTGTGTGATGCTCAGTCACAGAGAGAGAAGGCTTAGCTTGTTTATTAAAATGGAAATATGCCTGTGACATGTTCTAAGAGCAGCAATAACCTCTATTTCCCTTTCATCACTACTTTAATTTCAGCACATTTTACTGCATCTCTCATATTCCTCACATCCTGCGGTATTTGATGGAACTTTACTCCAGCAAAACTCCTATTTGCATGACAGGGAATTTCACCTGCATAAAGACTGCAGGACTCGGACTCGGGTGCCTCGCACAGGCTGAGAGCAACATGTCATAGTATGTGCATCATATCTGGAGTGTGACGCAGATGACTACCAAGTACTGATATCTACTAGAGCGTCTATGATGAAAAATATGAAACTAAGGATTAGCTATGGTACAAACACTTTTTGCTGTGCAGTGCTGGCGTAATCTAGTAAACCTGGTGTGATTGGCCCAGGGAGGATCATTCCAAGGGTGATCCTACAGGGCAATAGAGCTGACGTAGAGGTTCATGTGCCACTTGCCGTTCGCAAAAAGGGGTTGTTTCAGTGGCTGTTAAAGCCTAACATAAGCAAAGAGGGAATGGCCATGTACAGAGCAGCATCAGGATTAGGGCCATGCACATCTGAGCTTTTAGCCTCCTTTGCACGGGTCCCCAGAACTAATGCTTTTTGGTCCAATCCAAAGATCTACAAAGATCCTTTGTATTTAAAGGCTGAGTACAAATCAAGTATTATTTTAACAGCAAAAGTAATGAATTTATGGACGAGGTTGTTTACATTCTCCATCCTTCTGCTCGTACAAAATTGTTCCCATATATACAGTTCCCTGTCCAGTGCAGTTTTTAATGTCTCAGGTAATAGCGTTTCCATCACTTGTGTTTGAAAGTATTGATATTACTGCAAACAAGGTTAGTGGGAGATATATTTATGGTTCATGCTCTGATGGATGATGATGGTGGGGGAGTGGAGAAAATTACTCTTCCTTGTGATTAGGATTTTCTGGATGAATGGCAAATGAACCAATTTATATTAAATTAATCACAGGGAAACAATTACTCCCTGATCCATTTTTAATAGTGTTACTGAAGGGCTTCAGTAAATAATATCAGGTTTCAGAGTAACAGCCATGTTAGTCTGTATTTGCAAAAAGAAAAGGAGTACTTGTGGCACCTTAGAGACTAACCAATTTATTTGAGCATAAGCTTTCGTGAGCTACAGCTCACTTCTTCGGATGCATTACTATGGAAAGTGTGGAAAGATCTTCTACACTTTCCACAGTATGCATCCGATGAAGTGAGCTGTAGCTCACGAAAGGTTATGCTCAAATAAATTGGTTAGTCTCTAAGGTGCCACAAGTACTCCTTTTCTTTTTAGTAAATAATATGCAGCTCTATCATTTAGAAGATTGTGAGCCAATCAGTCATCTGTTAACAATGGCAAGATGCATTGTGGCACACTGGAATTAGAAAAGTATCAGTGTTTCACATAGAACAGGGTACCTGGGGAGAATTGGTGATAAAGTAACATGCAATAGGACTGGCATTATTTATCCACTCTCTTGTCCTATACTGATGCTCATTTCTGAACAACATCTAAAAGTTAATCCCCTTGCGAAAAAAGATGTTTCAATGAACACTGCCCAGGTGGATTCCTGTGGAGCTCTTTACAGGGTCAGAATCTAAGAATTTGACTTTTTAAATCATATTAATTTAGGACCAAAGTTGGCAGCAAAACTCATACTGATAACAGGGGTCATTTTGCCTGAGTAAAGACTTGAGGATGTAGTTTTGCGGATTTCCTATTTTCAAGTGAAGAGCTAATCTAAACCACATTCATTGGTCTCATGTCTGCTATGGCTCTTAGCCCTTAAAAATACAAATGTGTGAACCAACAGTGGGCCTTGCAGGTGTCTGTGTGTAGTGCAAATAATGACAACATACATAATTGCAAGGATAGTTACATGCCCCACTAGATGTACTTGGCCACCTAAGCCTCTAATTACACTTCCATTTCAGGTAGTTTTGATGCCCAAGTAACAAATGCTGGGGAAAACTAAACTATTTGATTGCAAAAGAAGAACCAGATTTTGAAAAATCGGCCTATATTGCTTTAAAAATATCTCTTCCCTCCCACCCCAAGGGCTAGATTGCAGTCTGTTCTGTGTGCTGGTGGAGAGGGTATAAATTGCCCATTACTCCCTTGTGCCAGCTACACCTACTGTCATTCTGTGCTGGAGGGAAAACATGTTCCATAGAATGAGAGGGAAGGGGAAGGGAATGGATGGATCTGCACTCTCTTTCCCACAGGGATTCTCAAACTGGGGGTTGGGACCCCTCAGAGGGTTGTGAGGTTATTACATGGCGGGGGGGGAGGGTCGGGTCGTGAGCTGTCCGCCTCCACCCCAAACCCTGCTTTGCCTCCAGCATATATAATGGTGTCAAATATATTAAAAGGGGGGCGGTCACACTCTGAGGCTTGCTATGTGAAAGGGGTCACTAGTACAAAAGTTTGAGAACCTCTGTACTAGTGCATCAGGTGATGTATATTGGGCTAGATATAGATCCTCTGAGAGTCAAAATCTCCTTCCTGTCCAACAATACACTTCCCGTTACTTTGTGTTCATGGCAGAATCAGGACTGAGCCCATATTAGGAAATCCATGATGTGAAGAACAATGTGCTGACAACAAACAGTATAATAAAGCCTTATCCTGAATACGCTCCACTTGATCTTCAGAATTCTCATTCTAGCAGATTAGTCTTTCAGTCCCATGAATATACTATTCTGACCATTGGTATTACTGTAGTTAAAGCTGAGTCAACCTTTCCATTACACACTCTTCTCTTCAGTGATTTGTAATAAACCATGTCTATTAAAATTCGCTAAGGGCTGAGGCTTCCCAGACGAGCCTGAACCCCAAAGCAAATGATTTCTATCAAACCTAATGAAAGAAATCTGTTTGGCTATCTTTTCAGCTACAGTGAGATTTTTCCGGTTTAAAGTTAGTGGACTGAGATGCTGTTTTGCAGCCTTTAAGCTGGTGGCCTATTTCACTGGACCTTATTTCACGAGACTTGGAAAGGAAGTAAATGCCACACCTGTGTCCTTTAAAGGCCCTTGCCTCAGGGCACAGCTTACCATTTGAAATGATGGCCCTAGCTCCTGTTTGCTAGAGCTGGGAATGGGTGACAGGGGATGGATCACTTGATGATTACCTGTTCTGGTCATTTCTTCTGGGGCACCTGGCATTGGCAACTGTCGGAAGACAGGATACTGGGCTAGATAAACTTTTGGTTTGACCAAGTATGGCTGTTCTTATGTTCTTAAACAAAACATATACATAACACAAAATAAAAGAACTCACTGACACAGGCTGGCTACAGTTCTTGGAGGCCTTTCCTTTGCTTCCTCCAGCCAGGGGAAAGGGGACATACCTGTCCCTTTCCTTCTCTCCCCTTTTGGCCTTATACATCTCACTCAGTTGTCTGATGAACAGAGATCTCTTAACCTTTTCCAGGCAACTGCTCCCCCTTTATCTACACTTGTAGCCCCATTGCTACGCTTCAGATATGAAATAAATCTGTTCTGTTTAACAAACTACTTTTGTCATTTTGGGGCAAATGGCCTGCTCCTGATCCCATTAAAATTGATGGCAAAACTGGCATTGGGGAAGAGTTTGGGCCGTAAGGACTAGTTTGTGCTCAGGCACACAGTTTCAACTCTTGCATGAACTTGGCCCTAAAGGTCAAAGCTTCATTTTTTAAAAAAGGCTAGTGCTTGCCTTAAATTATTTTTAATAAGTACAAAACTTTTTAATCACGAGCTATAACAGCATATGTACTAGAGCTGGTTTAATCCTGTGACTGATGTGAAATGAATATACAGTCTTTATCCTATTCTGAGTTGCCAGTTGTACGTGTACAGCAACACCACCACTGTAATTAGCACCGTTGTTGGTAGTCCTAGCAGAGAAGCTAATGGTTGAATGGCTTCCTGCTTACCTTCTCTCACCTGTTATAATAGCCAATGAAATCTAACTCCACTGTGATTTTCTGTCTTCTCTATATTAACTCATGTGCCTAACTGGCTGTTTGCACATGCAAATACCTAATGTATGTGTGCAAATTACTATGATTGCATGTGCAGATCAGACACTGAAAAACCAACAGGCAAAAATGAGTGCAAATTGGATGTCATGTGCTGCTTAGAGGCAAATAATTTCCTAGCAATTCTGTGTGAAATAGGAAAGAAAGAGAAACGAACAAATAGAAAAAAAAAATCCACCAATGAATGAAATAAGCTATCTGAATATAGCTTCCTGAGCTAGCTCCTTGATGATCATTGTCAAAGAAAACTTTGGAAGAGATACAGGGGAAGTATTAGATGCAGGGCAGATGAAGAGAGCTATAAAGCCACCTTGCCCCCACTCTGACTATTTAATGAGGAAGCACTCTAGACCCATGTGAATTCCATCACATACCTTAGAATCTATATAATGCCATAACTGTAAATGGCATTTTACAACACCCTGCATTAAGCTGACTTCTTCTCCAATTCCCCTCCACTTGGTATTTTACACAGGCGAGATACCATGTGTCAAGCAAAGGAATAAATAGAACCATATCTCTATTCTAAAAAAACTCACTGCCTAAATGCATGAGCAGGCAAAGGTGTGTGATTGCTGATGGGGCTAATTACCCATTTGAAGCCTGAATTTTTGCTGTCCTTATGTAGGAAAAACTGAAGTAAATGGGAGTTTTACCTACACTAGGAGTGCAAGATTTAGTAGCTAGAATCAGGGTCTGGATAATGCCATGACTGGAGCCTAAACAAACACTTTCAGATAAATTTAAAAGTGGAAATGGAGAAGCTGGATTCTTCTGACATTTAACATGATCTCATAGGCCATCTTTTTCCTGTGACAATACACCTTGCCAATGATCTGTTAATAACTTTATTAGAACTGCTCAAAACAAACTCTTTCTCCTATTTCATTTGTCATGCTCCCAAAATCTTTTTTTGGAGGTGGAGATGTGTAGCTGGCATTTCCTAATGCCAGACCTGTCAACCACCAATCTCATTTCTTAATTGCAGAATAAGTGCACTTTTTAAGAAAAGGAACCCAAATATCTGTTATTAATTTTTATTTACAGATTTAAGGAATAATAATCAGTCATGTTCATTATGTAGTCACAAATTTACAGTGTTCCTCCCTGTGGCATCTGGACGAGTTAAAGAATAAAAAATACAAAAGCCAATGATTTAGAAATCACAAAAGAAAGACAGGAAATACATTGATTTGCTTTAGGTGTATTCAACACAAAGCCTTGGCTGAGAAGATCTGCCCTGCAGTGTGCTTGGAAAGCTAACAAATGTAGGGTCTTAATGACCACCAGCTAGAGTTAGCTGGGGGGTCTTCCACTGAAAATTCCTTGCCCTCCTACTCCTCAAGATCATGCATTTGAGGAGTATTGGTTTAAAAAAATATTCAGCTGATCTCACAGGGAGAGAGTTGGCCTCTAAGGTAACCAGGTTCAAGCACCATACAGAGCATTTATAGATTTTTAAAACAGTTACTTGAGCTGAACCCAGGAGCAGGTGGGAAGTTAGTGCAGTGCAGGGAGCACAGGCATAATGTGTTTATGCTGATCCACTTCACTAAGTAGGGAAGGCCTGTTGTAGAGAAAGGAGATAGGTCAGCTGTGTTAGACTGGTGTCAAGCAAGAAATGAAGGATTGCTGAGTGAAGTATTTTCTATTGCCAGACTGGTTTCTCTGATCTTATCTTATAGATTTGATAAGTTGAAATCCAAATGACTGTAAAGCCATTTCCACCTCAGCCATGCTATGAGAGTATTGATTTTGTTACAAGGTGATGGGTAAATAAGTCTGTGATGTACCATAAGCTTTAATAAACAAATGGTTTGAAAGCTTAAAATATAGGGGTGGTTGGGGATAAAATCTTGCTCCCAGGTAAATTTTTCAGTTTTTTATTGACTCTTCAATGGACCTTAGGTCCTAACTCACTTAGGTGCTTTTGAAAATGTTACCTTCCATCTTTTTCGTTTGCTATAAACAGTGATGGCTACTTTCAGAAGTAAATGTGCGTGTGTGCTCGTGCACTCTACTAACATGCTGAGAAGTGAAAGTGAAGAACATATCAGGAACAAGAGCTAATGAGAGAGCATGTGATTATAGATTCTTTGGGGAGGGCACCGTCTTTCTGTCCTGTGTTTGTACCTGGTCACCCTTGGCGTGATTGGGTCCTGGTCCAGGCACTGCTGCAATAAATAATAATTAATAAAAGACATAAGGTGAATCAGTAATGAGCAGTATCACCCTGCTTTAATGTTCACCTTCTCCCATTGTTCTGTTAGTTGCTTCTCCTGATATGTTCCTCTCTTTTGCCCACAGTGTGTAAGTTACATAACGTACAGATGAATACTTTGTTCTGCCATTGATAGCACCTTGTGAGTTTGTCCCCAGGTTGTTTTCCCTTTTGTAGAACTGTCTCTGTCCTTCCTTCTTTTTCTGATATGGAAAACGGACATGCTATTTTTATAAATGAAGTAGAAAACAAACACAAATAAAATCCAAACTGTGAGAGTGTAAAAATATCCATAGGGAAGTTCATATGATATCATGTTTTGAACTATGTTAGGCACATATTTTAGATCAGATTCTTAAAAGGATAGAAGTAAAATGAGAGTAGCAATATTCAGCTTCACTCCACTTGATATAAATCTTTCTAAGCTGCGGCCATTCTTCCAGAATTCCTGAATGTTACTCAAAACATTCTTAAGAGTCAGGCCACATTATGCACGCTAAAAATTCTCCAAACCATGGGTACGTTTTCAAACAAAGCCTACATAAGATGATGAGGGATTACTTCAGAGTAAAACAGACTGATATTTAGAATATGGTTTTAATTTATAAGAGACTATGCAATATATCTGTCTAAGTATTTCTGCCACACTCATTGCCATGGTATGGTATGTGAGTGCTTAAGCTGTGGTAGGCATGAATTGCTAAGAGATGAGAATATGCATCTTACATTGAATTGAAAGTGAAAAGGAACATATGTTTGACCCAGAAATTAAAAAATCAAGCCAATGGATTCCATAGTGACACATTATTGATTATGTATCAATCAGGTAATTTTTAAACTAATATAAATCTCCTCTGGGAAAATCAAAGTGGGGCAGAGAAAGCTGTTGTAGTTAGTCTTCGTAACTCCCCAAGTGTGTTTGGCACTTAAGAAAAGAATATAAAATCCAACGGAGGTGTAACAGAGACAGGGTACAAAACCACAATGCAGTGGTCACTTTCTTCCAATCTGCCCTTGTGTATAGAGCACCCGTCTTGATCTAGTATGTATTTCCACTATTCTGTCCCCTCTCTCTCTGGTCAAGACCCATTTCTGCCAAGAGGCTGACCATAAATAACCAATTGACTGTAGGTGGGCTGATGTCCTGAAGGAACTTCTGATTCCAATCTGACATTAGGTGCCTTCTAGATTTTTCTGTGAATAAATTGTGTGCACATCATATTATTCATTATTTATATTGCAAAAGCATGTAGAGGCCCCAGCCGAGATTAGGACCCCATTGTGCTAGGCACTGTGTACATGAATATAAGAGACAGGTCCTGCCCCAAACAGTTCACAGTCTAAATAGACCAGATGAACAACAGGTAGCAGGGGAGACAGAGGCACAGAGGTTAAATGACTTGACCAAGGTCACATAGCAGGCCAGTTGCAGAGCAGGGAATAGCACCCATGTTGCCTGACCTCCTGCCCTATCCACAAGATATTAGTACCTTCCTATGCATAATTCTGCATTATACACTCTTATTGCTACCCCTATTATTTCTTCTCTCTACTCCTTCCTACTGCTGTTCTCAATTAGGCTGTAAGCTGTTTAAGGTGGGGACTGTGTTTGTACAGCTCCTAACACAATGGGGTAGTGTTCCTAACTGGAGCCCCTAGATACTACTGGGATACAAATAACAACAGATAATACAGACAGACACACAAGCAGAGTGATCAGTGTGATGGCTGCAAATGGCATGTTTGGGGCGGGAGTACCCTCTGATCCCACTGAGGGTTTCCAAAAGAAACTACACCATCTGCTCAAGAAACTCCCTGAAAAAGCACAAGTACAAATCTGCACAGACACACCCCTAGAACTACGACCAGGAGTATTCTATCTGTTACCCAAGATCCATAAACCTGGAAATCCTGGACACCCCAACATCTCAGGCATTGGCACCCTGACAGTAGGATTGTCTGGCTATGTAGATTCCCTCCTCAGGCCCCACGCTACCAGCACTCCCAGCTATCTTTGAGACACCACTGACTTCCTGAGGAAACTACAATCCATCGGTGATCTTCCCGAAAACACCATCCTGGCCACTATGGATGTAGAAGCCCTCTACACCAACATTCCACACAAAGATGGACTACAAGCCGTCAGGAACAGTATCCCCGATAATGTCACGGCAAACCTGGTGGCTGAACTTTGTGATTTTGTCCTCACCCATAACTATTTCACATTTGGGGACAATGTATACCTTCAAATCAGCGGCACTGCTATGGGTACCCGCATGGCCCCACAGTATGCCAACATTTTTATGGCTGACTTAGAACAAGGCTTCCTGAGCTCTCATCCCCTAAAGCCCCTACTCTACTTGCGCTACATTGATGACATCTTCATCATCTGGACCCATAGAAAAGAAGCCCTTGAGGAATTTCACCATGATTTCAACAATTTCCATCCCACCATCAACCTCAGGGGACCAGTCCACACATGAGATCCACTTCCTGGACACTAAGGTGTTAATAAGCGATGGTCACATAAACACCACCCTATACTGGAAACCTACTGACCGCTATGCCTACCTCCATGCCTCCAGCTTTCATCCAGACCACACCATACGATCCATTGTCTAAAGTCAAGCTCTACGATACAACCGCATTTACTCCAACCCTTCAGACAGAGACAAACACCTACAAGATCTCTATCAAGCATTGTTACAACTACAATACCCACTTTATATGTGAAGTGAAGAAACAGATTGACAGAGCCAGAAGAGTACCCAGAAGTTACCTACTACAGGACAGGCCCAACAAAGAAAACAACAGAATGCCACTAGCCATCACCTTCAGCCCCCAACTAAAACCTCTCCAACACATCATCAAGGATCTACAACCTATCCTGAAGGATGACCCATCGCTCTCACAGACCTTGGGAGACAGGCCAGTTCTTGCTTACAGACAGCCCCACAACCTGAAGCAAATACTCACCAGCAACCACATGCCACACAACAAAAACTCTAACCCAGGAACCTATCCTTGCAACAAAGCCCATTGCCAACTGTGTCCACATATCTATTCAGGGGACACCATCACAGGGCCTAATCACATCAGCCACACTATCAGAGGCTCGTTCACCTGTGCATCTACATATATGTGCCAGCAATGCCCCTCTGCCATGTACATTGGCCAAACTGGACAGTCTCTATGTAAAAGAATAAATGGACACAAATCAGACATCAAGAATTATAACATTCAAAAACCAGTTGGAGAACACTACAGTCTCTTTGGTCACTTGATTACAGACCTAAAAGTGGCAATTCTTCAATAAAAAAAACTTCAAAAACAGACTCCAGCGAGAGACTGATGAATTGGAATTAATTTGCCAACTGGATACAATCAATTTAGGCTTGACTAACGACTAGGAGTGGTTGTGTCATTACACAAAGTAAAACTATTTCCCCTTGTTTGTTTCCCCTCCTACTGTTCTTGTAAACTGCTGGCAATGGCCCACCTTGATTATCATTGCAAAAGGTCCTCTTCCCCCTCAGCCCCCCCGCTGCTCTCCTGCTGGTAATAGCTCACCTTTCCTGATCACTCTTGTTACAGTCAGTATGGTAACAACCATTGTTTCATGTTCTCTGTGTATGTAAAATCTCCCCACTATATTTTCCACTGTATGCATCGGATGAAGTGAGCTGTAGCTCACAAAAGCTTATGCTCTAATAAATTTGTTAGTCTCTAAGGTGCCACAAGTCCTCCTTTTCTTTTTACGGATACAGACTAACTTGGCTGCTACTCTGAAACCTGTAGTTAGGTTGGATTACAGAACAACAGGGGAAGGAGGGGAGGAGGGACAGACCGGGTAAGAATTGGGAAGGAAGGAATAAAGCGCAGGAATGGAGTAAGGCTGAGGTGAAGCTACTGCGAGACATTAGAAACTGAATTATGGTGAAATGGTAGTTGTGGCATTTGTATTATTCTATAAAGTATGCTCTGGAATGTGTAGGCTCCCACAGAAGTTTGTGGCAATGACTCTCTTTATCCTTCATTTATTCTTTGCTTCGCAATAGAAATAAACTATCGTGGAACAGCATGCAGTAACTACAAACAAAACAGGGCACTGGTAGTAAACAGTGGGCTAGTCTCCATTCAGTCTTCTTGTGTGAAGTGTGTGAAGGTAGTTTAGTGAGGATGTTTTTCTTGTCTGATTTTATAGGACACCAGTCACTTTGATAGGGTCGGGGAGGGGTGCTTCAGATGGAAAGGGGCAGATTTTCCGCTGGGGTAATGAAAGCCACTGGAGCTGTGCCCGCTGACAGCAGCACAGGGTCAGGCACAACCTTCTTGTTGCGTACTGCACAAGGTCTGGCAGGAAGTGTGTGATACCAGCTTGTCTCCTTGTACAAAATCTTACACCGTCATCTTAAATTCACTGATTTTTCAAAAAATGTCAGTATAAAAAGGTTTGTAGTATTGTTTTTCCTCTCCTCGTTCCATTGGAATGGTGCGTGTTGCATGCTGATCAAGAAGAAGATAAACTTGGGGTTAAAGAAGGTTTATAAAATAAACAACCCCTCCTTTTTCTCCGCTACATGTCTTTTTCTTAAGATGTCTGTTTTCCACTAGTAAATGTGTGTTTTTGCTGGGAGTAAAAATGAATCCTTGGGTGCTGATTCCACTCCTTTATCTGTGCCTTCCCTGAGGCGACAGCTGAGGTTAGATTAAGTTAATTCTAAATGGAGTATGTGGATTTGTTAACTATCAGGGTGAAAGCTCATGAGTGCCATAACACTATTTAATTAAAATGTTTTTCTATGAGCAATGATAATGTAAATAGTGAAATTGAGATATTCTTGAGCCTATGAGTAGCTCTCTTTTGGTACAGAGAAAATGCTCAGTTAGGGCATGCAGTACACACTCAATACTGGAAATTATTTAGGGCTCTTTATCCACTACTTAATGCCTGGACCTCAAGGTGGTTCCTACATTTCAGAGGTTACGCAGGATTTCAATATTCACAGGGATTTAGCAGTGCTTGTTTATAAAGTCCTTTTAAATAAAGGTCATGCATCAGCTTCTGTCCGAGACCATAAAACCCTAGTGGGAGGTGATACGCTGACCCCTCCACCTTAAACTGCATCCCCAGGTTCAGGACAAGCCCAGGCTTTTGAAGCAAGAAAATGATCCCTTTGGTGTGATTTACTCTGATCATCAAGTTTATAACTGATAGCTGTGATCTGAAGTGATTAGCAAGTGTTTTGCTATCACTTCATCTCTCCGCTCAGCCTTTTGCAAGTGCAAGAAATGCCAAATGTGTGAGGGAGAGAGGCAAAGATAAAAATACAGTATGATGTCCTAAACCTCCAGAAAAACAACTTTCAAAATATGGATGAAATCTGCTTTGACATGAGAGAGACTTGGAACTTTGTAGCTATATCAAATCTTCAAAACCTTGTCATTTTACCTAGCTGATGGGCGCAACACTGTGGCATTCAGTTGCATTTCATGAAGCTTCCTTTCAAATTTTATGAAGTTCTGGTTTCAATTATTTTTTGAAAAAACTTTAAAACCCACGGTTCTAGCATTTATCTCTCTTACAAGATGCTTTAATATGAATAACTATGTAGATTATGACTGTAGGGAAGGTCAGGATGGAAACTGAAACAATTGCCCACAATGTTCCCTACATCCATCCCTATTAGATAATTGACACTAAATTGTTAGATGGTTACAGATAATATAACTTGTTCTTTGTTTATATTCTGTTTTGCCTTGAGCAAATGTTACCGCTTCAAAGGCTAAATGCAGAAGTGGTATTCAGCAGGAAGACTAGCATTCACAACAAATTACAAACATGATTTTAGGAGTGAATCTCTGACATGCTGATTCAGAACAAAGCACTGGGGGGCCTACTCTCATCAAAAGTTCATAAACAAATATAGCAATACTGACCTAAATAATAACACATTTAATAGTGGTGTCTACTCCAACTTTAATTTGTAGAGCTGGTTGAAAATTGTTATTTCTATCTCCAACCTAGGAAATTCTGATATTTGTAAACATTTGTTTTTGCTCCAAATCAGAATGAAAAGTTGAAATATCAAATTTTTTCTTTAAAACAGAAACTTCTGAAAAAAATTGATTCGGAAATATCAACATTTCATTTCAGCTCAACTCAATTATTGGACTGAGTCTATCTGAGCTGCTGCAATGACTCTTGGGTGATATGAGGAACCTGCTTTATGCCCCTTTGGGCTGGGCTCTCCAGCTGGACTACATCTCCCATGATGCACCACAGTAATGGGACTCCCATGATGCATTGTGGTGTTTCAGTCAGAGAAAAGACTGTGGTACATCATGGGAGCTATAGTCCAGTGAGGGAGCTGGGTCCATAGAGGAGAATAAGGGCAAACTACAACTCTTGTGAGACAACGTAGAAGTTCAGGTTGACACAGATTAATGCCAAACTGACTGGAAACTAAATGTTTTGATTTGATTTGAAAAAAAAAAGGTTTTGATCAGTGTTAACCCAAAATGAAACAAAATATTTCATTTCGCTTTTTCCTTATGGAAAATTAATAAAATTCAGCCATTCGGTGCCTGGGAATAAGGCATGAATAACAGTTTGGTTAAAAGATAAATGGAAAGATACGGTGTCCATGGTGCTGAAGCTTACATCAGTTTTCCTGTGGAAAATTTTGATTTATGGACACTGCATTTTCCATCAAATAAACATTTTGATGGAAAATTCCTGACTACTTCTAATTATTTGTATTACAGCAGCACCTAGAGGACCCTGCCCTAAAGAGCTTATAATGTAAGTACACCAAACAGACAATAGAATAGGGAAAAGGAAGTATTCCCTATTTGACAGATAAGGAATTGAGGAACTGAGAGACGAAATGACTTGTCCAAGCTCACAAGGTCTATGACAGAGCTAGGAGTTAAACCCAGATTTCCTGAGCCTCAGTCCATTGCTCTAACAATACTGTTCTTGCTCTTTATATTTGTACTCCCTTTAAGGGCATATAAAAACTGTGCAATAGGCCTAGAGTCAAATTCTCCCTGTGCCAAAGGCCATCACAAGGCCTCTGCACCATTTAAATGGAGCTTAAGCCTCAAAATAGGGCACAGAGGTGAATTTCATACACAGTGAGAGAATGCTATATCTCCTTTAAGGATGGAGGTGGTTAAAGGGCTGTACTCTATACATTGTCAGGAAGACCTATTTTTCTCTAAGGAGAGTCAACTTACACAGCTGTTTTCCTTAAATAAAGAGAGGGCACAAGCACTTTCAGAATTAAATGTTTTGATTTTTTCATTTCAAAACAACTTTTAGTTTTGGATTTTTGTTTTACTTTATATTATAAATGAATTTTAAAACAAAAATAGAAATCAAATGTTTTGATTTTGAAATTCTATGTTTTTGTTACTATTTGGAATGAAAACATTTTAAAATTGCGGGATTTCCTGCAAAATGGAAATTTCTACAGAGCTCTAGCCCCTATCTTGCGAGCTGATTCTCATGGATGGGCTTAAACACAGGTGCAGAACCCAGTGAAATCAATGGGGCTCTGCATGAGTGCAAGGATCCACCCAGTTAGATCAGCTTGCAGGACCTGGGCCTTAATTATGAAAATAGTAATAGTTATAAATATAATTAAGATAAACAATGAGGGGAGAGTGAGATTGGAAAAAGACACATAATTTCCAAAATGTATTTTCTTATATTTTAAATTATAAGAGTTCTGGATTTAATCCTCAGTCACAATGCATGAGCAAAAGATGGAAATAAGGGAGTGGTATGGCATGGAAGCCCCAGTATATGAAGTGCTTTTGTGTTATTTTGCTTAATTAGGCTCTAGGGATTTGGCTGGAAATATTTACACACCAAAAGTAATAATAGAATTTCTTTTTCTGGAAAGCCATGGTAGAAGATGCATCAACCTCAAAAACTTTTAAAAATAAAGAAAAGAAAAATAGCACCAAAAAGTTCTAACACGATTATAGAAGTGACATGAAATAACAACTATAAGCTCTCTTGTGGGAGTGAGATAAAATAGAGCTAAGTTGGCTCAACAGAATCAAAAAGAGGCCAAAACAGTGGAAAGATGATAGGGGAAGAATGGAGTATGGACATAATTGATAAAAAGATCAAGTTTAATTTGGAAGACACAGAAAGGGATCAAAAGCCAAAAATCCAGTTAGTTAATCTCAACAAGTCGAAGTGCAAGTCTGGATGCACAGTCCCTCATATTCCCCTCTTCCTTGTTCTTTCTTATGATCCAATGAACACATTTTGACAAGGCACAGATTGCAGTGCTCAGATTGGTGCTATACTTCAGCATTCAAACAGTTACATGTAGGACCCCAATCTGCTCTGCTTCATTTTATTCATCTCAGTGCTGTGAATTTGAATCACTACAGACTTGTGGATTGTGGACTGGGATAAGGATTCACAATAGGTTTCAGACACATCTACTTTGATGTAACCTCAAAACTGAGCTGGGTAGACCTTTCAACTCTTGAGGCCCAATCACATAGACACCTGGATAACTTTGTTCATCTGACTAATGACACTGTCTTGTAATGTGTTTGCAACATTGTGACCCAAAGCACACCTGTATTCACACCTTATCCTATTGTAATAATCTGTGTACAAAATATGCCTTGTAAGGTATCGTTTGGAAACTAGTACTTACTGGTCAATAATATCATGGTGAAATGTATGTAGCAACATTATAAGCAAAGTTTGAATTCCAGCTGTATAATGTTATTTGCACATGTTCAAAACCAGTGCAGCCCTGCCTAGGCAAAAGTTGTTCAACAGGTGTATTCTAAACAAAGGAATGTGCTTACCTCAATTTACATATAAGTAGTGAACAGGATTGTCAAGATAGCCTGGAGAGGAGATGGCAGGAAACAGAACAATTTGCATTTCAGCAAACACAAGGGGGCAGGGGGAGAAAGAGCATGGAGCTGTCTTCACCACCACTGTCCCTGTCACCTTCCTCACAGCTTGAGTAAACTTTACTCTGAATAGTATCCATCAGAAGAATCCACTTCAAGGATTCAATGGACTACAAAAGAAAGAGACAGAGAACCCCAGGTTATCTCTTTCAACTAAGAAGACAAAGGCACCAGCACTTTTGGGCCTCTGGAAGAGATCCTGACCAAGGAAAGGGTCAGTCACTGTCTTTCAGAAGACTGTGAGTGAGAAAGGCCACCTTGAACAAAGCCTTAAACCAAAACTTGCTACATTAAATTTTAAACTTTTAGATGCATGTTTCCACTTTTATTTGCTGTGACCATTTCTAACTTTATCTCTTATACTTGAACTCATTTAAAAGCCTATCTTCTTTTGTTAATAAACCTGTTTTTATGTTTAATCTAAACCAACAGTGCTATGTTTGTACTAAAGTGAATATCAACTCTAGTTAACGTGGCAAACTGGTGTGTTTTGTCTCCTTAAAGGAACAAACAGATCTTATCATTCCTCTGAATGTTGCACGAGGGGGCTAGACATAACAGAGCACATGGGTCTGGGGAAGTTCTGGGGATCGGTTGGGGGTTACCTGCTAACACTAACCAATTCTGGTAAAGACAAAAGTGTATCTGGCAGGGTATTGGATTCAAAGTGGCTGAACCAGAACTGTACAGCATACAGAACATGAAGTGAATATTGGCTGTTGGGTGTGTATATGTCCCGAGCAGGAGCCATAAGTAGCAGAAGCATTTTGGGGCACTCAGGAATAAAATATAAGTGGTGACATAACCTCTCTCTGATCTGAATTGCACCTCTGACCATGACAAACATTTCTTATTGAAGCTGGCTTGTGTGATGATGTGTGAGATGAAAAATCACACTTAAACTAATTAACCCATTTGCAAATCTCAGAAAATTAATTCTGTTTTCAAAGGGTATGTGCTTTAAGTTAAAGGAAGACACAGTATATTATAGAATTATAAGAAAAATCTTTGACTCCTGCTTCAAATGTAAATCTCAATGCAACCTTAACTAGGGCTTCTTCATAGAGCATGGCTTTGAGAGTTGCTGAGCACCTGTATTTCCTGTTTATTTTAATGGAGCAGCAGGTACTAAACATCTTTGAAAACCAGGCAAGAGATGATTTAACAGACCGAGATTTTATTTTTGTTAGTCTTCGGATTCCATACTCTTAAATATCTTTTTAATATCTGAGGATCCACAGAATAAGACATGAGAACACTGTTTCTCTGTTGCATTGCTCCTTATGTAATCACCTACACCACTACAAAGGGGATGTTAATCATTGATATCCTGCTCTGATGGAGTTCTGTGTTTAATGATGCAAAGGACTTTGCAGAGTGCCAGGCAGCAAAGATTTGGGTCCAAGAAATTTTATTGGTCACATTGTGTTCACTTTCTAGCTCTGAAGCAGACATTTAAAATGGTTTCAGTTCAATGAAGAAGTGTCCTTTGTTGTTTCATAGTTCAACTTCATGACCTGTATTTGAGAGTAAATATTGAGGGCTGTGTGTTGTAACTTGTAATCCATTAAGCAGTGAATGTTTCCCCTCTATTACCTTTGTATTAATTTACATTTAATTACTGTTGTGTCTGCTCTTTTCAATATTTATTCCAAAGCTTTGGTTTTCATTTTTACATTTTAATTCTAATGTAATAGTGCTTTACACATTACTAAGGTCCCTTCTTCTAGACACTTAGGGTATGTCTACACTACGAAATTAGGTCGAATTTATAGAAGTCGGTTTTTTTGAAATCGGTTTTATATATTCGAGTGTGTGTGTCCCCACAGAAAATGCTCTAAGTGCATTAAGTGCATTAACTCGGCGGAGCGCTTCCACAGTACCGAGGCAAGTGTCGACTTCTGGAGCGTTGCACTGTGGGTAGCTATCCCACAGTTCCCGCAGTCTCCGCTGCCCATTGGAATTCTGGGTTGATATCCCAATGCCTGATGGGGCTAAAACATTGTCGCGGGTGGTTCTGGGTACATATCGTCAGGACCCCGTTCCCACCCTCCCTCCCCCCGTGAAAGCAAGGGCAGACAATCATTTCACGCCTTTTTTGTCTGCTGCCAGCCAAAGATGTAAAGGATCGATGGAGTGGGTCAGAACAAGAAATAGACCAGATTTGTTTTGGACTCATTTTCCTCCTCCCCTGTCTAGATCACACTGCAGTCAGTCACAGAGAAGGCGCAGCGAGGTTAATCTAGCCATGTATCAATCAGAGGCCAGGCTAACCTCCTTGTTCCAATAACAACGATAACTTTGGTGCACCATTTCTTACTGGAACCCTCCGTGCAGTCCTGCCTGAAATACTCCTTGATGTACAGGCACACCCTTTGTTGATTTTAGCTCCCTGAAGCCAACCCTGTAAGCCGTGTCGTCAGTCGCCCCTCCCTCCGTCAGAGCAACGGCAGACAATCGTTCCGCGCCTTTTTTCTGTGCGGACGCCATACCAAGGCAAGCATGGAGGCCGCTGAGCTCATTTTGGCAATTAGGAGCACATCAACCACCACACGCATTATCCAGCAGTATATGCAGCACCAGAACATGGCAACGCGATACCAGGCGAGGAGGCGACGTCAGCGCGGTCCCGTGAGTGATCAGGACATGGACACAGATTTCTCTGAAAGCATGGGCCCTGCCAATGCATGCATCATGGTGCTAATGGGGCAGGTTCATGCTGTGGAACGCCGATTCTGGGCTTGGGAAACAAGCACAGACTGGTGGGTCCGCATAGTGTTGCAGGTCTGGGACGATTCCCAGTGGCTGCGAAACTTTCGCATGCGTAAGGGCACTTTCATGGAACTTTGTGACTTGCTTTCCCCTGCCCTGAAGCGCATGAATACCAGGATGAGAGCAGCCCTCACAGTTGAGAAGTGAGTGGCGATAGCCCTGTGGAAGCTTGCAACGCCAGACAGCTACCGGTCAGTTGGGAATCAATTTGGAGTGGGCAAATCTACTGTGGGGGCTGCTGTGATGCAAGTAGCTCACGCAATCAAAGATCTGCTGATATCAAGGGTAGTGACCCTGGGAAATGTGCAGGTCATAGTGGATGGCTTTGCTGCAATGGGATTCCCTAACTGTGGTGGGGCTATAGACGGAACCCATATCCCTATCTTGGCACCGGAGCACCAAGCCGGCGAGTACATAAACCGCAAGGGGTACTTTTCGATAGTGCTGCAAGCTCTGGTGGATCACAAGGGACGTTTCACCAACATCAACGTGGGATGGCCGGGAAAGGTGCATGACGCTCGCATCTTCAGGAACTCTGGTCTGTTTCAAAAGCTGCAGGAAGGGACTTTCTTCCCAGACCAGAAAATAACTGTTGGGGATGTTGAAATGCCTATACGTATCCTTGGGGACCCAGCCTACCCCTTAATGCCATGGCTCATGAAGCCGTACACAGGCAGCCTGGACAGTAGTCAGGAGCTGTTCAACTACAGGCTGAGCAAGTGCAGAATGGTGGTAGAATGTGCATTTGGACGTTTAAAGGTGCGCTGGCGCAGTTTACTGACTCGCTTAGACCTCAGCGAAACCAATATTCCCACTGTTATTACTGCTTGCTGTGTGCTCCACAATATCTGTGAGAGTAAGGGGGAGACGTTTATGGCGGGGTGGGAGATTGAGGCAAATCGCCTGGCTGCTGGTTACGCGCAGCCAGACACCAGGGCGGTTAGAAGAGCTCAGGAGGGCGCGGTACGCATCAGAGAAGCTTTGAAAACCAGTTTCATGACTGGCCAGGCTACAGTGTGAAAGTTCTGTTTGTTTCTCCTTGATGAAACCCCCCGCCCCTTGGTTCACTCTACTTCCCTGTAAGCTAACCACCCTCCCCTCCTCCCTTTAATCACCGCTTGCAGAGGCAATAAAGTCATTGCTGCTTCACAGTCATGCATTCGTTATTCATTCATCACACAAATAGGGGGATTATTACCAAGGTATCCCAGGAGGGGTGGTGGAGGAGGCAAGGAAAATGCCACACAGCACTTTAAGCACAGCACTTTAAAAGTTTACAACTTTAAAATTTATTGAATGACAGCCTTCTTTTTTTGGGGCAATCCTCTGTTGTGGAGTGGCTGGTTGGCCGGAGGCCCCCCCACCGCGTTCTTGGGTGTCTGGGTGTGGAGGCTATGGAACTTGGGGAGGAGGGCGGTTGGTTACAGAGGGGCAGCAGTGGCAGTCTGTGCTCCAGCTGCCTTTGCTGCAGCTCAACCATACACTGGAGCATTCTGGTTTGGTCCTGCAGCAGCCTCAGCATTGAATCCTGCCTCCTCTCATCACGCTGCCGCCACATTTGAGCTTCAGCCCTGTCTTCAGCCCGCCACTTACTCTCTTCAGCCCTCCACCTCTCCTCCCGGTCATTTTGTGCTTTCCTGCACTCTGACATTATTTGCCTCCACGCATTCGTCTGTGCTCTGTCAGTGTGGGAGGACAGCATTAGCTCGGAGAACATTTCATCTCGAGTGCGTTTTTTTTTCTTTCTAAGCTTCACTAGCCTCTGGGAAGGAGAAGATCCTGTGATCATTGAAACACATGCAGCTGGTGGAGAAAAAAAAAGGGACAGCGGTATTTAAAAAGACACATTTTATAAAACAGTCGCTACACTCTTTCAGGGTAAACCTTGCTGTTAACATTACATACATAGCACATGTGCTTTCGTTACAAGGTCACATTTTGCCTCCTCCCACCGCGTGACTACCCCCTCAACCCTCCCCCCTCCCCGTGGCTAACAGCGGGGAACATTTCTGTTCAGCCACAGGCAAACAGCACAGCAGGAATGGGCTATACTGAGTGTCCCTGAAGAAAAGCACCCTATTTCAACCAGGTGACCATGAATTATATCTCACTCTCCTGAGGATAACACAGAGAGAGAAAGAACGGATTTTGGTTGAATGCCAGCAAACATACACTGCAATGCTTTGTTCTACAGTGATTCCCGAGTATGTGTTACTGGCCTGGAGTGATAAAAGTGTCCTACCATGAAGGACGAAATAAGGCTGCTGTCATAAATATAAAGGGAAGGGTAAACCCCTTTGAAATCCCTCCTGGCCAGGGGAAAGCTCCTCTCACCTGTAAAGGGTTAAGAAGCTAAAGGTAACCTCGCTGGCACCTGACCAAAATGACCAATGAGGAGACAAGATACTTTCAAAAGCTGGGAGGAGGGAGAGAAACAAAGGGTCTGTGTCTGTCTGTAGTCGTCTTGGCCGGGGACAGAACAGGAATGGAGTCTTAGAACTTTTAGTAAGTAATCTAGCTAGGTATGTGTTAGATTATGATTTCTTTAAATGGCTGAGAAAAGAATTGTGCTGAATAGAATAACTATTTCTGTCTGTGTATCTTTTTTGTAACTTAAGGTTTTGCCTAGAGGGGTTCTCTATGTTTTTGAATCTAATTACCCTGTAAGATATATACCATCCTGATTTTACAGGGGGGATTTCTTTATTTCTATTTACTTCTATTTTTTATTAAAAGTCTTCTGGTAAAACACTGAATGCTTTTTCATTGTTCTCAGATCCAAGGGTTTGGGTTTGTGGTCACCTATGCAAATTGGTGAGGCTTTTTATCCAACATTTCCCAGGAAAGGGGGGTGCAAGTGTTGGGAGGATTGTTCATTGTTCTTAAGATCCAAGGGTCTGGGTCTGTAGTCACCTAGGCAAATTGGTGAGGCTTTTTACCAAACCTTGTCCAGGAAGTGGGGTGCAAGGTTTTGGGAAGTATTTTGGGGGGAAGGACGCGTCCAAACAGCTCTTCCCCAGTAACCAGTATTAGTTTGGTGGTGGTAGCGGCCTGTCCAAGGTGTAATATTTTGTACCTTGGGGAAGTTTTGACCTAAGCTGGTAAAGATAAGCTTAGGAGGTTTTTCATGCAGGTCCCCACATCTGTACCCTAGAGTTCAGAGTGGGGGAGGAACCTTGACAGCTGCCCTCCCCAGAAACCTTTTGCAAAGGCTTTAGGACTACATCTAGGAGAACCGCAAATGCCAGGGCAAAGTAATCCTTTCACATGCTTGCTTTTAAATCATGTATAGCATTTTAAAAGGTACACTCACCAGAGGTCCCTTCTCCGCCCGCTGGGTCCAGGAGGCAGCCTTGGGTGGGTTCGGGGGGTACTGGCTCCAGGTCTAGGGTGAGAAACAGTTCCTGGCTGTCGGGAAAACCGGTTTCTCCGCTTGCTTGCTGTGAGCTATCTACAGCCTCCTCCTCCTCATCATCTTCTTCGTCCCCAAAACCTGCGTCCATATTGCCTCCATCTCCATTGAAGGAGTCAAACAACACGGCTGGGGTAGTGGTGGCTGAACCCCCTAAAATGGCATGCAGCTCATCATAGAAGCAGCATGTTTAGGGCTCTGACCCAGAGCGGCTGTTCGCCTCTCTGGTTTTCTGGTAGGCTTGCCTCAGCTCCTTCAGTTTCACGCGGCACTGCTTCGGGTCCCTGTTATGGCCTCTGTCCTTCATGCCCTGGGAGATTTTCACAAAGGTTTTGACATTTCGAAAACTGGAACGGAGTTCTGATAGCACGGATTCCTCTCCCCAAACAGCGATCAGATCCCGTACCTCCCGTTCGGTCCATGCTGGAGCTCTTTTGCGATTCTGGGACTCCATCATGGTCACCTGTGCTGATGAGCTCTGCATGGTCACCTGCAGCTTGCCACGCTGGCCAAACAGGAAATGAGATTCAAAAGTTCGCGGTTCTTTTCCTGTCTACCTGGCCAGTGCATCTGAGTTGAGAGTGCTGTCCAGAGCGGTCAGAATGGAGCACTCTGGGATAGCTCCCGGAGGCCAATACCATCGAATTGTGTCCACAGTACCCCAAATTCGAGCTGGGAACGTCGATTTAAGCGCTAATCCACTTGTCAGGGGTGGAGTAAGGAAATCGATTTTAAGAGCCCTTTAAGTCGAAATAAAGGGCTTCACTGTGTGGACGGGTGCAGGTTTAAATCGATTTAACGCTGCTAAATTCGACCTAAAGTCCTAGTGTAGACCAGGGCTTAGTTTTGTATTGGCACCTGGGACTCATTCTGTGAATTTGTGTGTATGGTCGGATGTGTTAAAAATGCAGAATATTGTACATCTGCAGCCAGTCCCAGCTAGTTCTAGGCACTACTTGTTAATGCTTTCTCTCTCTCTGATTTATTGTTTCAAGTGCAGTGGCCATGGTTATATGCACAGTGGCTGTTCCTTCCTAAAGATGCCTATAGTCTCCATTGCTCTACTCAGCTACCCTGGTGACTTTGGACTTTTAACTCTCCAGATTAGTTCCACAGTCTCAGCATAAATCTCTCACAAACTTTTTATCACCCACCTTCTTCTTTGATTCTTTGGCACAGCAGTTGTCAAGATCAGGCACGGGCCATGTCTTTGTAACAAACTCTTTAATTCAGCACATATAACAACTGGTAAAACCAAGTGAAGAGCTCCAGTTCCTGTTGAGACTCATCATTGTAACTCCCTTTTGCTGGGCTGCACTGATACTTTTGTCAAAGGACCCAATATTTTCAGATCTTGCTGAATGAAATGTCACTTCCAAACTTTCAGCTTTAATCCTGTCTCCCTCAGATGGTTCAGTGCCATATCTGTCTACCACAGATGTTTCAGGAAGCCACTTGAGTAAATCAATAGGCCATCAAAGCAAACCAGCAAGGTAGAAAAGCCAAATTACTCTCACTGCATTGTAAAAATCAGTAGGACCTGTTGGAACATTTTTCAGATGAAAAGATATGTTCAAATAATAAATCCACAGGTATCACAAATGTAGTTTTTGTTGGGGTTTGTCTCTAGTAGCCTTCTGATGGTTGCTCTACTAGTCACATTACTCATGGCTGAAAACTAACTTTTTCCATGAAGAAATTCAAGGGATCTTTTCTTTTCTTCCTTTCTGATGGGGGCATCAAAGTTATGCTAGTCAATATTCACTCTTATTTTAGACATTTTGGGACTAAGGTATCTGAACCAGTGTTTTCTGTGTGCCCTTCTGTCTCTTGATGTTGGGATGGAAAAAATCCCCAGAGTCTTTTGAGTTACTGCATACAACTAATTAAAAAGGAGCCTGTGAGGTTATGCCATATGTATGGCAAACATTCCACAAACCTTCTTTTCCCTCACTGCATACTGATATTTTGCTGGAAGGTGCTAATGGCTTGCCATCAATCACAGATCTGGTTAAAATCGGTGTTATAAGTAACTTTCATTCAGATTAAATGAAGCTGCAATTAAATTCCCCTTTGTGTGGTGATAGCTGAAATAATAGAAGCCACTGGCCAATGCAGCAAGGCATGAACCGAAGCTAAGCCACATGAGCTGAGGGGTTTCTGTGGGAACTGACTGCA
Organism: Lepidochelys olivacea; assembly: GCF_965140295.1. Taxonomy (NCBI): domain Eukaryota; kingdom Metazoa; phylum Chordata; order Testudines; family Cheloniidae; genus Lepidochelys; species Lepidochelys olivacea. Next base: position 19,392,428 of record NC_140422.1, read on the forward strand.
AATTTAGGGCCTGGGAATTGATTATTTGCAGTTGTGTGTATCAGGGTGGAAAGAGACCAGCAAGCCAAGAGAGCAGTGCAAAGTCAGAGAAACAGTGGTGGGTGTGGCTTCAAGAAAGGAGTACAGAGTTCTTTGGGGCACAGGACTTTCTAGAAAGACGGGCTTGGAAATAGTAAGCAAGGAAGCTGCTTCATGTTACTTGTTTCTGTTGTGTTCAGGGAAACATGAACATTCTTTGACAATAAATAGGAAATAAAAGAAATACCTGTCTCATGTCAATTTTTGCTCCTAATGCAAAGAGCCTGGTTAGGCCCTGAATATGAGCCAACTGCTTGGGCCAAGGAGCAACAGTGGGTTTAGAAGTGGGACCCAGCTACAAAGGAGTGAAATTGTGGTCTGGCTTTCCTTTTGAACCAAGATGGAATAGTGGAGGTGCTTGCAGAACTCAAAGATGGCCAAAAGAATTTGAAAAACAAGAGCTGGAGTCTTTGCAAAAGGAGTTAAAACATCATGTGGAGGTTTCTCAGCAAGGACTCAGAGATGACTCGTGGATGGAGATAAATTCTGTGTTGGGGCAGCTTTAAAAACCCAGCTACAAACTGACTGACTGAGGTGATCAGTAACCTGACCATCATGGACCAGGAAAGCTTTGGTTAAACTGGAATTGGACAACAGAGGTGAGTCTCAGCAATGACTTAAGGGTCTAAAAAAGCTTGAGAAGGAATTAAAAGGGTCAGAGATTATAGTGGAAGCTAGCTGCCTGAGTGGTTTATTTGAGTCAGTTCAACATTATAACCCAAATGAATGGCTGGGGAGATGAAGAGTGAGTGGGGTGGGTTGTAGCAAGCAACTTAAGTGGTCCATATCCTATCATGCTGCAGAATTCACTCTCAGAAAAGAGACTGAGGGTATGTCTACACAGCAATTAAAAGCCCATTGTTGGCCCATGCCAGCTGATTTGGGCTTGTGGGGCTCAGGCTAAGGGTCTGTTTAAGTGCAGTGCAGATGGTTGGGCCTGGACTGGAGTGTGGGCTCTAGGACCCTGTGAGGTGGGTCCAGAGCGTTAGCTGGATCCTGAGCCTGAATGTCTGCCCCGTAGCCTGAGTCAGCTGGCACAGGCCAGCTGCAAGTGTCTAATTGCAGTATAGGGATACCCTGAGTTATCCAGAGCTGTATTCTTGATATGCTGTTCAGAGCCAGACATCGATCTGAACTGGGCAGGGCACAGCTAACCACTAAGAACAAAATGAAATCCCTCTGGAACTGGCAGAGGATCTGAGGAGACTTATGTTTCTGATATATCCAGATACCAAGGACAACTTCCGGGATAAAATAGTAATGGACCAATTTATAAATCCTCAGCTGGACTTGGAATCACAGATCAAAATCAGCAAAAGGAGGTCAGAGAACTTGAATCTTTCTTCAAATCAGCCTCTAGCGAGGAAGATGGGAGCTGGTTGCCATGATCTCTGTAAATGCTGATCTGTGTTTAGTATGCATGATGGAAAACGAGATTCTAATCCAGTTCATGGCACTTGTGAACACTTGGAAATATTGTCAAAATTGCTTTGTAAAACAAGGAGATTTACAATAATGCAAAAAAATAAGGGAAACAGTGCTGTTCAATGGTGGTAGTGTGGGCAGTTCATCATCAACAACAACAACAATGGGAATTTGGTTGTTCAATACACAATAGGATCGTTAAATTGTGTGGGACTGGTGGACTTGGCTCAAATGTAAGTTATTAGACCAAACACATTAATAGTGATAGGGAATAGAAGAACCAAAAATGAACCATCTACGTGGTCTCAAATGGAGACAGTGTGTGGGGAACAGGCAGCCATCCAAAAATGTGGAAAATTGGATTTGAAGCAAGACCTCTGGAATTAGAGCAAGAAGTCTGGATAGCTAAGATAGTGAATGATCTAATAATTGTGGCTAATAGCTTTAATATATGCTAGGGAAGGAATTTTACAAATTCCATCTGTGGAAATTCCCTCTGAAAATGTGGCTAGATGAAACAAATAGTTTGTAGACAATTGGTTTGCAGTGAGCAAGTTTTTCTGCCTCCAGGGCACAGAAACTATCATAACAGCTACATGCTGCAGAAGCTTTCCAGCAAAGGAAAGAAGGAGAATGGCTTAAACCTACTTTGAGACCCAGGTTCTCCGGGGAATTTTAGCTGCTAAATTTCTTGTGTATCAGAAACAGGAGCAGATTGCTGTTCATTTGCTGACTATACGTGATAAACAGCAAATAGTAAAAAATGGAACCATGATTGCAAAATGTGAAACAACCAGTGGATCTAGTAAATGTAGGTAGAGAAGAAAACCAGAAGAGAGAAAGGGATTGAGGTGATCTCCCAGAGTTTCTGTTGGAGTCGCTCTGATGCAATAAATATACATTGAAATGAATAGCAGAAGAATGGTCTAAGAGGCTTTCTGGTTAGGAATTAGGAGTTGTTCTCCCAATCCAACAAAGATATGGGTTGTACTGCACTGGTCCAGCACAAGACTGATATTGGGGGGGAAACAACTCCTTTACACAGCCATATCACCATTTACCAGGAGCAAAGAGGGAAGAGATGTTACCAGTCATTAAGGAAATGTGTTAGGAAGATATAATTGAGCCTTCAGCAAGTCTTTGGGCATCAGCCATAGTTCTGATTAAAAAAAAAAAAAAAGCAACACCAGATTCTGTGTGGACTATAGAAAACACAAAGTCACTCTAAGGATTCTTATCCATTACCACAGGGTCTGACAGCCTGGGCTCCAGCCTGAGCCTGGAAGTCTACACAGCAATGAAACAGCCCCGCAGCCCAAGCCCTGCAAGCCTGAGTCAGCTGGCATGGGCCAACTATGGGTTTTTCTTTGCTGTGTAGATGTACCCTAAATGTGTATCATATATTTAATAAGTGGTAGCTGATCTTTGATATGGCATTTATCTGAACTGCCCAGGCCAGTCAACTCTACCCCTTTCAGGAGTCTAATTTGTCTTGCGTACCCCCAAGTTTCACCTCACTTAAAAACTACTTGCTTACAAAATCAGACATAAAAATACAAAAGTGTCACAGCACTCTGTTACTGAAAAATTGCTTCCTTTCTCATTTTTACCATATAATTATAAAATAAATCAATTGGAATATAAATATTGTACTTACATTACAGTGTATAGTATATAGAGCAGTATAAACAAGTCATTGTATGAACTTTTAGTTTGTGCTGACTTTGCTAGTGCTTTCTATGTAGCCTGTTGTAAAACTAAGCAAATATCTAGATGAGTTGCTGTACCTCTTGGAAGACTTCTGTTCCCCCACCGCAGTGTACCTGTAGCCCTGGTTGAGAACCACTGGCCCAAACAAATGAGAGAGCTCATCCATGAACAGCTGTCATGTATTTGCACTTCTACACCAGGTCACAGCCTCTGCATGCTTCAATATGGCCATTGCTTTCATTTTAAACTAACCATAATAATGTCTGGTTCTCATTTCCACTATTATTTCCAACAAACTGAAGGGCCATGTGTATGAGGCAGACACTATTTTATACCATTGCATGAAGCTGCAACTTGCTGTCTTCAGAGGGTAAAACTTCCAGATCACTGACAACAAAGCTTCCACTGAGGCTGCGAGAGCAGTAGTTGTTCTGTGCCATGAAGAAGAGAATTCTGCTTCAGATGCTGAATATAGAAATGTTCTTGGAACACTATCAAATTCCACATACAGTATTGTCACTTAATAAAGTATCCCCTCAAGCAAGTCTTTTACCAATAAAGAAAATAATAGATCACTAAAAATTTGAACTGAGATAAATTTCGTGTCACTAGAAGTCAAATGGTAAAGGAATTTTTAACCTTTCTCTTTTGAATGAAGATAATTGCTTTTCACCTGTGATTAGGAACCCACAAGGTTATACTGTAGGTGTTTCAGTGGAATCAGACGCAACTGGAAAAATTTATTATACATTTTTGCAGCCCCCATGGATGTACAGTACTTGTGCCTTAAAGTTTATTTATACTAACTGAAACTTCTTTGATTTACAGTAGATCATCTCTTAATGCTCATTTACCTTTTCACTCTAATTCTTTAATTACGTACCATAATAAATGGAAGTTATGATCAATATCAGTTCTTGTTACTGAAAAGTCATTCCAACAAATTAAATGGAGCTGTTTTTATTACAGGTTGGAAAGATTTATCTGGCAGTGGTTTCATTAACTGGATTGGAATCTTTTTATACTTCTCCCCTAAATCTATGTTGTTTCTGAACTTTTCTTGATTTTAAAAAAGAGATATCTGAAAGGACTGACTTTAATGTCCCCTTGTAACTCTGGTGTTAACACTAATCAGTCAAATTAAAGATATAAAAAGATCCCTTGTGTAAAAAGCATAAAATCTGTAGATACATAATCTTGTTAAGAATATCTCACTCCCCACCTTGAAATTTTTTCTTCATTTTAGTGCATAGTGTTGACATATACATAAATCAGGACAGACCTCACAGCATTTATATTGCAGTAAAAATGTTTTTAAACTTGTGAAATATTGGAGGATTCAAAGGGGCATGGATAATATGCCTGAAATTATTGTTTGACCCCTGTACTTCCCTTGAAACAAAGGAATGATGAAAATACACTCATCTTGCTGTACAATTAAGAGGAAACATGGATGGAAGAAAACTGAGGGCATTAAAATGTCCTGTCTTTTTGACAAAGGCATGCATCTTTTATTTTCAAGGGTATGGTCTTATTTTTAAAATCTTACCTTCAATGTTATTCATAATTATTCTATTCAAGCAGGATTGTATCTGTTTATAAATAAGTGATGATATGCTATATATGGCAAGTGGAACAATAAAAAGGTGAAGATTTATTGTAGACTCCAGCATAATGCAAAAAGGATTTGAACATAAAAAGTAATTGCCTTTCTTGTAAGGGGTAGTATACATTACCAAGATTTCCTCACCTTCTTCAAATGTGGGAATTGTAAATTGATCAACTCAAAGTATTACATGAAATTTACAATCTTCAGGACAGTGAACATAATGTGGTTTTGAGAGAATTGCTTTGTAATGCATCACACAGTACTGGAGAAATGCGCCAAATGAAAGACCTAAGTGTATTAGGATGCACTGTTGCATTGGGAAGGCAATATACCTAATCTGTTAGGGTGCAAATACATGATAGCTCATCCATGAACAGCTATCTCAGTTGTCGGGGCAGTTCAGATAAATGACATATCGAAGATCAGAGACCACATATTAAATATGATATACACTTAGGGCATGTCTACATAGGGGTGCTGGAACAATTTTTATAGGGGGGGTGCTGACAGCCATTGAACCGAACTGTAAACCCTGGATATAATGGAAACCACTTCAAGCCGGGGGGGGAGGGGAGGCAGCAACACCCCCAGCACTTAGTTCCAGCACCTATGTGTCTACACAGCAAAGAAAAACCCACGGCTGGCCTGTGCCAGCTGCCTCAGGCTCACGGGGCTCGGGCTGCGGGGCTGTTTCATTGCAGTGTAGACTTCCGGCTCAGACTGGAGCCTGGGCTGCAGGACCCTGGTGGATGGGAGGCTCCCAGGGCTTGAGCTCCAGCCCAAGCCTGGAATTCTACACAGCAGTGAAACAGCCCCACAGCCCAAGCCCTGCGAGCCTGAGATGGCTGGCACCGGCCAGCTGCAGGTTTTTCTTTGTTGTGTAGACATCCCTGTAGTGTTCCATGGGGGGAAAAAAAGCCTTTAAAAACTACTATGAACAATTATCAATTTGAAAGCATATCGTGTATGTGATTGTGTTAATTCACGGGATTTCTGAATGTTCACTTGAGATGCATTTCCTATAGAGCATAAATTCGAAGAATGAAAAAGGTATAATTTTTCAAAGCACCTATGTGATTTAGTAGCCTATGTCTCATTGTCAAATGACTCAATCTTTTAAATACGATTGAGTTTTTTCAATGAGATTTAGCCTCCTAAGTGTCTAAATCACTTTTTTGAAATGGGATGTAGGTCACTTAGGTACTTATGAAAATTTTACAGTAAAACTAGAAAAACATGGATAACTGACTCTAGATATAAATGTGAAGATTAAAATATATAATTATAAATTATTCACACAATGGATGTTACATTCTCATACACTTTACTTCAAGAAGTCATTAAGACAACTCCATATATTAGTGAGTGTGTCTAATCTATTATTTTCAAAGTATTGTGACAGGGTTGGGCCAGATGGCTATAGGAGAGTAATAGAAGGCAGATATATTAGCCCCAGTCTAAGTAGGTCCCTTTTCCCTGAGTAAGGTAACAGGGAAGGTTTTTTTTTGTTTTGTTTTTTTTTTTTTTAAACAAAAAGAAAGTTTATTGGTAACGCTTACAGAATTACCAAAGGAAACAAAACAACTATGCAACAAAACAACGCAATCAGAAGGTATAACACAGCAGCTTTCAGGAGGGAGAAGTGTTCAGGCTAGCCTGGGCCCAGAGCGGGGGGGCTTCCTCGACACTCGTGGTCTTCCACCCTCCTGAGTTACCTGGTGGCCTAGAGCGGGGGGGCTTCCTCGACACTCGTGGTCTTCCACCCCCTCGAGTTACCCAGTGCCGCGCCCAGTGTCACCGATCCTCCCTCTCCTGAGAGTGCCCGGTAAGATGGGCACGGCTGCGGGGTGGGCGGTTTGGGGGGGGGGGTAGACACCCATGTATTATAGGACCCCTCCTAGATGACAGGAATGATGGTATCCACAGCGGCAATGGCTGGGGCTGGCGTCTCTCGCTCTTCCCCTCAATCAAAGGGTCAGACGGAGGGAACCGGACGGGGTCACCGAGCAGAGAACCCCAGACAGCGCCCACCGCTCCTCGAAGGCTTCAAGGGAGTCGGTGGACGCCGCCCAGAGGAACTCCGCTCGGATACGTGAGTGTACTGAGGATCGGAAAACGGCCCCACAATCGCAGGACGTTTCATGGGCCAACCTCCTCTCTCTGGTTTTGTAAATGGCTGTTTTAGCCAAAGCTAGGAGGAGGTTGACCAGAAGATCCCGCGACTTTGTGGGGCCACGAATGGGAAGTGTATAGATAAAAAGGTGGGGGGAAAAATGAAGCCAGAAGCGTAATAAAATATTTGTGAGGAGCCGGAAAAGGGGCTGCAATCTGGCACACTCTAAATACACGTGCACCAGGGTTTCCCTCACATTACAAAAAGGACAAGTGTCCGGAATGGGGGTAAACCGTGTCAAAAACACGCCCGTGCTCACAGCTCCGTGAAGGAGCCGCCAACTAATGTCCCCGACGGGCCTTGGGACCAGGGTGGAATACAGGCTGGCCCACCGAGGTTGCTCACCCTCCAAAGGTGGCAGGAGATCCCGCCACTTTGTATCGGGGCGGGACACCAGGGTGTGGGCGTGAAGGGTGTGAAGCGTAAGTGTATATAAATATTTCCGTGAAGCAATTTGAAAGCTAACCGGCTGCAGTTCGTGCAGCCGGCTTGCAGTGAAAGGGTGAGGGGTGTGTTGGGATCTATGGGGTGGGGGCCCGATGGAAAGGTCCGGCGGGCCTGGGGTAAGGGATGGGCGGGGTGCGCCCTCGCACAAGGCTCGGCTAACATAAGCCCGAGCAGCGGGGGTCAAGGCGGCCTTCACCTCCTGAAGTACGCGCCGGGGGGTACGGAGGCTGGAGAGCCCCATGCGCCGAGCGAGCATCAGGGGATCCAGCCAGTCTCTCCGGTCGTAGTCCAGGAGGTCTCCGACCCTCGTGACTTCCGCCAGGACCAACCTCTGGCGCACCGAGCGGGACTCCGCCACCTGCACACGGAGCTGGGGGTTGTGTAGCAGGGGCTCCGTGAGGAGATCTGCCCCCACGGTGGCCGCCACGGACCTGGTTGTTAGAAACAATTTCCAGGTCCGGAGGAGGTCCTGGTAGAAGACCGGCAGCCCGGAGAGGTCTCGCGGAAAACCCCTCGGAGAAAGATAAAAGAGCTGCCGGTCATATCGAAACCCTTGGAAACGGCGCAGGAAGGCGTGCGCCAGTATGCTCCACGCCGAACTACTTGCACTATAAAAGAGCCTCTGCAGGGCCTGGAGGCGGAAGACGCGGACCTGAGTGTACAGACACTTCAGGCCCTGCCCTCCTTCCTTCAGGGGTAGATGAAGAACTCCAACAGGGGCCCAGTGCATTCCTGACCAAAAGAACTCTAGAATCAATCTCCGGAGGTGGGTCAGGAAACGCGGGGCCGGGGCCAGGGTGTTGAGCCGGTACCAGAGCGTGGACAGGACTAGTTGGTTAAGCACCAGTGCTCTCCCTCGGAGGGAGAGACATCGAAGAAGCCTCGTCCATCTCCGGATCCGCTCTATCACCCCGCCCTCTAAATTTTGCCAGTTCTCCGGCGGGGAAGGATGCGTGGCGGAAAGGTAAACGCCGAGATAGAGCAGTGGACCCGCACTCCACCGGATGGTCTGAAGTGCGGGTGGGAGGGAGCTCACCTGCCGCCAGTCCCCCACCGCCAAGCCAGAGCTCTTGACCCAGTTGACTCGGGCGGAGGAGGCTGCCGAATAGATGGCTTGGCATGCCTCCACTCGCGCCAAGTCGCCCAGGTCCTGGACCACGAGAAGTACGTCATCGGTGTACGCCGACAGGACCAGCCGCAGCTCCGGCTCCCGCAGCACCAACCCTGTCATCCTCCTGCGGAGGAGACAGAGGAAAGGCTCGATCGCCAGAGCATACAACTGGCCCGAGAGGGGGCACCCTTGCCGCACTCCTCGCCCGAAGCTGACCGGTTCAGTCAGGGTCCAGTTGAGCCTAACCAAACACTCCGCGGAGGCATACAGCACCCGGAGAAAACTCACAAACTGAGGTCCAAATCCAAACGCCTGCAGAGTGCTCAGGAGGTACCCATGGTCTACTCTATCAAACGCCTTCTCCTGATCAAGAGACAGGAGGGCGAACGATAGACCATCTCTCCGCCCGAGTTCCAAAAGGTCTCGGACGAGAAAGAGGTTGTCGAAAATGCTGCGACCCGGGACAGTATAGGTCTGGTCTGGGTGGACCACGTCCGCCATCACGGACCCCAGCCGCAGCGAGATTGCTTTCGCTACGATTTTGTAATCCGTGCTAAGGAGTGAGACGGGACGCCAGTTTCGTAGATCGCGGAGGTCCCCCTTCTTCGGCAGCAAAGCGAGCACCGCTCGCCTGCATGACAGAGGGAGGACCCCGCTCTGCAAGGACTCAGCCCAGACGGTGACTAGGTCTGGGCCGAGAATGTCCCAGAACGCGCGGTAAAACTCCACGGTCAGCCCGTCCATGCCCGGAGATTTATTGGTGGGCATGCGACGGAGGGCTTCCGAGAACTCGGCCAGGGTGAGAGGCAGCTCTAGTCGGTCTCGGTCGCCCACGCTGACCGTGGGGAGTTCCTCCCAGAGCACCTCGCAAGCGTCAGGATCGGTCGGGTCCGGGGAGAAAAGGCTTGTGTAGAAGTCACGGGCCCTCCCACACATCTCCTCCGGACCCGTGAGGGGGGTGCCGTCTTCCGCAAGAAGGCAGGTGACGTGTTTCTTGGCCCCCCTCGTTTTCTCCAGGGCATAGAAGAAGCGGGAGCCGCGGTCCATCTCCCGAAGGAGGCGGATGCGGGATCGAACGAAGGCACCTCGGGCCCGGTGGTCCTCAAGGGCCCGGAGCTCCTCCCGCTTCTCCCGGCACGCTCCGCAGAGGGACGGGTCCTCGGGATCGGCGGCCAGGCGCCTCTCCATCTCTAAGACCTCCCGTTCCAGCTGCTCTATCGCCGCATTTCGCCGTCGGCTGGTGCCCCGAGTGTAGTCACGGCAGAAGAGCTTGGCGCGCACCTTCCCGAGATCCCACCATCGCCGCACCGAGGGAAAGGCACGCCACTGCTCTCGCCAGGCCAACCAAAACTTCCGGAAGGACATCACAAAGCTCTCGTCCTCCAACAGGCTGTTATTAAAGTGCCAATAGGCCGGCCCCGGTCTCTCTGCACGGAGGGAAACCGTTACAGCGACTAAATGATGATCGGAGAATGGGGCCGGCCGAATGGCGGAGGAGTGGGCCTGTGAAAGATGGAAACGGGATAAGTAAATACGGTCCAACCGAGAGTGGTGTGACCGATGGGCCTCCACCCGGACGAAGGTAAACGTGGAGGTGTCATCTGGGTGATGGTCACGCCAGATGTCCACTAGGGAATGATGGTCAACTATCCCTTGGAGAATATTCGCAGCGGCCGGACTCGGTTCGGCCCCTGAGCGGTCCCGTTCCTCGAGGGTGGTGTTAAAGTCCCCTCCCAGGACCAGGCACTCGTGCGAATCCAGGGTGTCGAGAAAGTCGGACACCTGCTGATAAAATTGTGGCCGCCTGGAGCTCATTTGCGGGGCATAGATGTTAACAAAATTAACCACGAGCCCCTCCATACGGACTCGAAGGTGCAGCACGTGGCCCGGCACGGCCTCATTGACCCCTAGCACCTCAGGCCGTAGGTTGGGGGAGAATAGGGTTGCCACTCCAGCCTGCCAGGTCGCAAAGTGGCTAAAGTATACCCCGTCCCCCCACTCCAGCCGCCACCTGTCCTCGGCGGCCGGGTCTGTATGGGTCTCCTGCAGGAAAACTACAGAGTACCTCCCCTCCCGAAGGTAAGAGAGCACCTGGGACCTGCGGAGAGCCATCCTACAGCCCCTGGTATTCAGGGTCGCAATAATAAGAGGCGTCATACGGAGGGCTGGGGGGGTGGGGGTCTCGTATTGGCGGGGGGGTTCAGGGCCCCCGGCGGGTTGCACAGCAACCCATGACCCATCCCGTAGGTGAGTAGATCGCTGCGGAAGCTGCGGGCTCGCTCGTAGGCCGCAGCACCGCGCTTTCCTTGCCCCCTGCCCTCCTTTATAAGGGCCTTTGTGGCCTGGAGGAGTTGATCAAAGTCCCCCCATAGCCGAAGAGCCAGCTGTGCCCTATCGCGGGCGCCACGGGAGTGCTCTAGGAACTTCCGTAGCGCATGCCGCAGCTCATGGGGGGGTGGGGTTACAATTCCCAAGGTATTCCCTGATGGGCCTCTTAATACAGCCTCGTGGTCCGCTAAGGCAGGTAGACAGGGTGCGGACCACCGACGGGGCGTCTGACAGGCTGGGGTTATTAAATTCACTTCACACCTTGGGGTGGAGGGGGATGGCAGGGGAAAAATTGCCACTCCTAACGGGTCGCGACTAGAAAGTGCAAAGACTGCTCCCTGGGGGGAGTCTGCAAAAGGCGGAAAGGAAATAACCCCAGGGGCGGCATTAACATTGCAGGAGGAGGGACCTTGGGCAGGGGCAGGGGTGGGGGCAGGGGCAGGGGTAAGGCTCTGGGGTGCAGGAGGCGAGCAGCTAAAGGAAAGTGCCTCCTGAGCAGAGTCAAGGGTTAAGGGGGAAGGGGAGGGGCTCCCAAGAATGCTAGGTGCTGGCTCCATGGTGATTTTAGCGGTCACGGCATCAGGTGGTGGACCGCCTTCTGCAGGGTGCTCACCCGGAAAGGCAAAAAGGGGGAGGGAGCATGGGGAAAGGGAGGCTGGGGTAAGGCTGCCCAGCTCGAGGCCAGCCGGCAGCAAATCATCCCCTCCCTGGGTGACCGGGGTCAAATCCAGGGCCTCAATCTCCGCATACACGGAGGAGAGGCCAACTCCTGCCACCCCGGGGGCCTCTCCTCTAGGGCCCGCCTCAATGGCCGCCTCGGGGTCTGCGGGGGGTTCGGGTAGCGTCCAGGCAGAAGGGGTGTCCTCAGAAGTCTCGGAGGGGAGGGTTTCCCGTGGAGGGGGGATTCTGCCCTCCAATGCCAGTCCATCTTCCCCTCCCGACACCGGCAGATGGATCTCGCTCGCGGCCGTGGCGGGAGGCTCGATAGCAGTGCCTCCTTTCCTGGTCTTCCGGGGGGCTTCCGCGTCGGGTGGATGCAGCGGAGCTCGAGCCTTCCGCTTGCCTCGCTTCCCCTGGACTAGGGTCCAGCCCTCCATAGCATCATCTGGGGGTTGGTTAGCAGGGGTCGTGTCGGGGGGCGGAGGCGATGGTTTAGGGGTTCGGGGAGGTAGCGGTGGGGCAACATGAGGGGCGGGGGCTTCTCCTTGGGGAGGGCCCTCTCTTATACCCGATAACATCCTTGCCACACCCTCCTCCATGGGCTCTATTGGGGTGGTACTAGCAAGGGTGGAAACCCCTTGCTCGCCCGGGCATTGTAGGGAAGGTATCTCTTGGGCCCGGACGGGAGCAGCGATGGGTCGAGTAGGAGGAGGGTTGGTTTCAGGTACTGGGCAGCCAGGGGCGTCGGCAGCGACGGGGCCGATGTCCTGCCGGGTCTCGGGGGTTTCGGGTGCCCCTCCCCCCCGAGCCAAAGGGCAGTCTCTGCGGACATGCCCCGCTGAGCGGCAGAGGTAGCACCGGGCCTCTCCGGTAGAATAAAAGACCCGATAGCGGGCTCCCTCGTAGGGGACTAGAAAGGACCCCTCAAGCGCCTCTCCGTCACGCGCCCCTGCCGGTGGTAGAAGCTGCACTTGCCGGCGGAACGAAAAAATGTGACGGAGGGTGGGGTCCTTGCAGCCCAACGGGAGAGGGCTGATGACAGAAACAAGTTTCCCCAGGGTGGAAAGAGCGGGTAACAGGGCAGCATTGGGTAAGAAGGGAGGAACGGAGGTAAGGACAAGGCGAACGCCCAGGTCTTCTAACGGTTCTAGGGGGACAAACACCCCCCCTACCATCAGGCCCCTCTCCACCGCCTCCTGGGCGGCATCCTCCGAGGCTAAGAAGAAAACGACCTTCCCATACATCTTGGAGGCCGCCACAATAGCCGTGGGTCCCACCACCTTCGCCAACGCCTGCACGTATGTCTCCACGTGGGGCGAGGCGGGCACCAGGAGGCAACGGATGCCGTGCTTCCTGGTCAAGGCGGGGAAAGGGCCTCGGCCGCTGGTGATGGTGGCAGAGGCAGAGGGGGGGCGAGATGACGAGGCGGCAGGCAGCGGGGAGCCCGCTGCCGCCCGGGCATACGTCCTGGGGGCCGGGGGAGGGACAATCGCAGAGCTGGTGGAGGGAAACGCTGGGAGGGGCGCCACGGTTGATGAGGAGGCCGCAGCGGTGGGGGCAGCTCCCGCCATGGAGGGCTCAGTGGTTTTAGCGGGGCCCTTTCCCTTCTACCCGCCCTGGCCCTTCTTGCGAACCGGGGGGGGTTTCCTAGAATCTGGGGGGGTGATGGGTGCAGCAGCAGCAGCAGCAATCACCCTGGTGCCTCCTGCTACCGGTGCCCCAGCGGGGGGGTGGCAAGTACCTTAACAATAGTAGTAGGGGGGGGACCTTGGGGGTTGGGCTGGGGTGGTGGTGGGGAAGGGACAACTAATTTTATTGAAGCAGTCTCACCCCTCTCGTTCCCCGCCATTGTGAGCAGGGAGAGACAGGGAGACACCGGAAGGAGGGGGGGGGAGGCAGAATAGCCCCTCCCTCCGCTGGCTGCGGACGGGAAGGGAAAAAATGCCAAGGGAGGGGGTCTGGGAGGAGGGGGGGAACAAAATCGGGGTCCAGTAAAAGGGGCAAACTGTGGGATAAGCAATCCGGGGGGGGGGTGCAGACCCACACACATTTGTCCAAAGAATCTCGGTTGGTCGGTTGTTAGGTCCGGTCCGGAAGGCAAAGTTCAAAGCAAACAGCTGGATCCGAAGGGAGATGGCAGATTGCCAGCAGGGACAGACTGCGGGGGGGCCGTGACAGTTGTAATAACGATGGGGGGGGTAGGGGCACCGATGGATCGGGGGTGGGGGTCTCCACGCCACACCCCCTGTGCCGCCACAAACGCTTCTGTCCGATGGAATCTCCGTCTCCGGCTGTGTTGGCTGTGTTCCAAGTCCTCCGGTATGTTAAGAATGCTATAAGGTCCGAGCTACTGGCGAAACGGCTGGGTCTGGGGGTTTCCACTCCCCCCTCCGGACAGCAAAATCGGCAATCTTCCCCCCCCTCCTCCGGGGGCTCAGCTGAGGCAAATAGCTGCGCCCGAAAGCAGGCGTGGGGGGGGGGGTGGCTGGCGAAGGACGTAGACGGAAAAAAACACAAAAAATAAAAAGAAAAAACAAAAAAGCGTCTGGCCCGGTCGGGGGGGGACTAAGGCAGGTGCAAAAAGTAAGAAAAATCCGGGCCAGGGGGCTTTAGGAAAGAACAGAAAGCAAATAGCTGAGGAGCAAGCAAAAGACGTTCCGTTTCCTAACAGGGAAGGTTCCAGAACAATCAGGAATCTTCTGGAGACAATCAAGACAGGCTGATTAGAACACCTGCAGCCAATCAAGAAGCTGCTAGAATCAATTAAGGCAGGCTAATCAGGGCACCTGGGTTTTAAAAAGGAGCTCACTTCAGTTTGTGATGTGCGTGTGAGGAGCTGGGACAAGAGGCACTAGGAGCTGAGAGTGAGAACGCGGACTGTTGGAGGACTGAGGTGTACAAGACACCAGGAGGAAAGTCCTATGATGAGGATAAAGGTGTTGGGAGGAGGTCATGGGGAAGTAGCCCAGGGAGTTGTAGCTGTCGCACAGCGGTTCCAGGAGGCACTCTAGACAGCTGCATTCCACAGGGCCCTGGGCTGGAACCCGGAGTAGAGGGCGGGCCTGGGTTCCCCCCACATCCTCCTAACTCCTGGTCAGACACAGGAGGAGTCGACCTGGACTGTGGGTTCAGAAAAACGGCCAAGCTGAGGGCTGCCGTGAAGCTCCAAGGCGAGCAAATCCTCCAATAAGCGCAAGACCCACCAAGGTAGAGCAGGAACTTTGTCACAGTATATATCCTCTCAAATCCAATGTTACAATTATGGTATGCATCTAATGGGCAAAATTTAGTAAATAGGAAGCCTTTCAAAGCTGCAGATTGATTTGACAGCAAACATGGCAAAGATGTCTCAGTAGTGGGGCTTAGTGTATTATTTACCTATTCTGCAGCACATCTTTAAAATCAAGTTAATAAAGCAAACTCAGTGTTAATCTCCTCTTTGTGTATAGAGTCTGGTATTTCTTTGCCCAAATCAGTGTGTAAATATGCACTGAAGAAAATTATGAGCAGGACTATACTGATCTGCTGTACAGCACAAGTCAGAGTCTGCTACTACAACCCTGTGTATTTTGACAGGTGTCCACGTTGCTTTGTATAGCAAGAAGAATGAGGACTGGTTGATGGATGCTGACCTGTGCGTATCATGTAGACTTCTCCCGCTTACTTTCCATTCTGAGAGAGCTGATTCTGTTATCATTTTTGTAATTCTTTTGTAAACCCTTTAAAGGCAGACTCAAAGTAAAAATTGGAAGCTGTAAACCAGCAGAATGGCACAGCAGAAAAACAGGTGGAAGAAAAACTGGTAGAATCAGCAAGAGCTCACATTCCATAAAGGGCACTGGGCTTCAGTTTAGCTCCATTTAATTTAATGGGACTGTATGGACTTAAACTAGCTGAGGATCAGGCCCATCCAATGTAGCTTTTGCACAAAGTTCAGTTCTCATCTGCTATATCTTGGTAATTCCAAGAACACACTAACTGTCAGATGTGAAGTGATTTTAAAACTATGGTTTA
Organism: Lepidochelys olivacea; assembly: GCF_965140295.1. Classification (NCBI taxonomy): domain Eukaryota; kingdom Metazoa; phylum Chordata; order Testudines; family Cheloniidae; genus Lepidochelys; species Lepidochelys olivacea. Next base: position 19,407,983 of record NC_140422.1, read on the forward strand.
ACATCACCATGTAGGGATACATGTGAGGCCAGCTAGTTCATCAACATCAGTGATCCAGTCCAGGTTTAAACCCAAGTCTCCTTAAAGTGAAAGGATAATGCTTGCACTACATACAGCCTGGTTTCTCCAACAGCTTTGAATATACTTCCAGCAAAATACTTTTGCTACAGAACCTTGAATATTCACCTACTATCCTAAGTGGGGCTCATCAAAGACATTTTGAGTAAAATTTTTCACTGAAAATTCGAATTTAGCTTAGTGATATTTTCATGAGAAATTTCATGGTGACCAAACTTCTTGTTATGAAAATAATGAAAATGAATTTTTAAAAAATTTTCTTTAACTTTCTTGTTCCAAAATAATGGGGAATTCCCACCTTTAAAATCTTTTTTATTCCTTTTCCTCTTTTTCCCATTGGAAATTGTTTTGGGGATGGGGGAGGGTGAGTTAAAATAAAAGAGAGAGAGAGAGAGCAAGCTGGGGAATAACTACTAAAACTAAAGATTTTTTAAAAATTCCTATTAGTAAAGTATGAAAAAAGTTTGATCAAAAGTGAAATTAAAACTCTCATTTACTTTTATTTTTGTGTGCTTTCCTCTCACTTTTTCATCTTTTGCTACTGAAGTAGACCAAAAAAAAAGGAAGACAGTTCTTACTCCAAAGAATTTTCATTTATTTTTAGAGGAATTTATTTCCCTCCACCCCCAAACTTTTATACAAGCAAATGTTTTGAGTCAGATCTGTTGAAATGAGGGAGGGTGAGGTTTATGTATATTCTGCTTTAAAGTTTAAAAGCTGAAATATAATTCTGAAGAAAATGAGAAATTGATAGGCTATTTGAATGGACTAAACAAAACAGATTTGTTTTCTTATGTTTGACTAGTTATCTTACACTGCAAATTTTGAAAACTTTTACATCAGGATAAAATACCGGAAATGCAAAGGTCCTGAGACAATAAAATATTCTTTCTTCAAAAGAATGGGCCAATTTCTTCCCTGGTATAACTCCATTCAAGTGAACAGTTACCCCTGGTAAATTTTTTGCCCAATTGTGCTATTATTGGTGCATTAGTGACTGCCCTTATAGCAAGCCTACAAGGTATTACTATTCACATAAAATGAATTGCAGAAAAGCTTAATTCATGTTTTCTACCCACTTTGATCTACACAAAAAAAATTAAAATTTATTCTTGGCATAAGAAGTAGCCACATCTCTTTTCCACTATAAGGAAAACATCTGCTTGCTTTTAAAGCTTGAAACTTAGTACCCTAAAAATAAGTTAGTATCTGTAGTAAAAAAAACAACAACAAAATTTAAAGTAACGAAGCATAAACATCAGCACATATAATAGGAAATACAAAGAAAGCTATAACAAGCCTTTAAAGTTTTTATTACAAAAAATATGTTCCACTTTCCTTTGTCTTGTAAATGCAATGAAAATATTTTATTTAACTAAAGTTGTGTAAGAGCACATAAAAACTGACTGAAATACTCTACAAGCAATTAGCAGAATAGGTTAGTGTGACATGGTGAGCTGCAGAAGACATGATCCTGCAAACACTTGCTACTGGGTTTAATGCCTACTACCTTGTGTAGTCCCATCGATGTTCGCTAGATCTGCAGTCCACACAGGACTCCTCATTTGGAAAAGGGGTGTTGGGAGTAGCACTGTAACTGTTGTCTCCCAACCCCCCACTATCATATATTCCCACCTGCCTTTTCCTTCCTAATCTTTCTCTCCTGATGTTTTACTTTTTTGCTTTGGAAATTTGCCCCATTCCTTCCTGATTGGTAGGGCTATAATGCCACACTTTCTTTGTCACTTTGTAGACTTGAAGGAGGCAGGCTGGTGACAAACTGAAGTAGTAAGTAATTTTCCCTTAAACCATAAACCTCAGATTATGGTTATCACAACAAGCAATCGTTTGGACAAATATTTTTTAATTAAAAAATTAGAAAACATGATGAAATTGTCACAAAAAACTTCCCTTTTTTTTAATCCTATCAAAAATTGACCAAATTGTCAACATTTTGAAATTTTTCAAAAAGCTCTAAATATGTGAAAAAGTTGTAGGCTGAAACTTGTTTGCATAATAGGGACTCATTTTCTGATCTCCAACAGAAAAAAGGACTGACTTCATCCCAAAACAAATTTGTCCAGCTCTAATGATGTCATACTTCACTTCCAATGGTGTGGAGTTTGTTTGTGTCACAACTCTTAATGCAGAGGTTCTCAAGCTGTGGGTCTGCACGCCAAAGAGGATCGTGACCCAATTTTAATGGGGTTGCCAGGGCCAGCATTAGATGTGCTGGGACCCAGGGCTGAAGTGTGGGGCAGCAGGGCACAGGCTGTAGCCCCCACTCCACTGCACCGCGGGCAGCGGGGCTCAGGCTCTGCCCCCTGCTCAGGGTCATCTAGTAACTTTGTTGTCAGAAGGGGGTCACGGTGCAATGAAGTTTGAGAATTCCTGCTCTAATGTAATTGAAATAACATAATGTAATTGAACTAGATGAGCACCTCTGTTTAGGTATCTTAAAGGACTACTACATAGTTTGTAAATAACACAGGATATAGAAGTTATTGGGTGTTCTGACTGAGAACTGCACAAGTGGATATTGTATATGGTGACTTCGTTTTTACAGGAGTGTGTGCTATAAGGGATCAGGGCCCAGAAGCTCCCAAACACTTGTACTGGCAGAGAAAATTGAAGGTCACTGGACCTGGGCATCTTCTGGATCCAGGAGTTTGAGCAACAGCAATGGTCATATGACTTTTTGATTTTAGCAATAAACAGTGCCTCTGATAACAAGACCGCGCAGAAAGGGCTTGTGATGGGGTGTATAGACCCCATACAGATGAGGAAGGTGGAAGAGAGGCCTGGGGGCAGGGCTAACCTTACTCCTCCAGCCTTGTCAGTCATGTATGACAGACAGAAGGCCTTTAAAAGGAAGGAAACTGTAGTCAGCTGGGGCGGGAGAGGAGGAGGATTGCTAAACAGGAGACTGCTGTTGTGACTCCCGGAGCCACAGAAAGAACTCCCATTGTCACCCTGTTCCTATGGAGACTGCAGCAAACTCCCAGGGAGAGACTTAAGAAGGCTGGCAAGGGGTAAGGGCCCATGTAAGAAGTAAGGAACTAAGGCCTATGTAGGAGCTTTCCAGTGCAAGTAACTGTTAACACAGAGTCTCTGTGGCAGGTAAATTATTTCTGTTATCACATACATGAGAATTAAAATGTTTCTGAAGAGATCCCAGAAGATCATTGAGTTCTTTTAGTTATAAAACCTTTGGAGAAAAAAATTGTTATTGTAGTCTCCTGTGGATGGTGCTTCAGGGGGTGCTGGATATGGCCATCATTGTGAGTGAAATTAATTATCAAAATTGACACCATTAACAACAGAGTTGGCCTGAACAAAAACACCAGACCTGGACATCCCAAGGTTAGGGTGGAATTTAAAAATCCATAATCAAATGTCTTGATTGGGCCCTCTTTCTGTAATGAACTGAACCAAAGCCAAGGGTCCAAACACTCCCTGAATGCTGAGTGTTAGAAATCCAGATCTGCGTCCACACGTGGAAGATCATGCCCCTCTCCTGGTAAAGTTAAACCTTGCATTGTTACCACTGTTAATAATTTGTTCTCACTGAGCCCCAACTCCGCTTCCATGGAAATCAGTAACCAAAGCCCTACTGACTTCAGGCCTCTATTCAGTCAGCATTTAAGTTTCTTTCCTTATTTTAAATGGAGCTGACATTGTCTCTTTTTTTGTTTTGTTTTCAAAACAACATAACTTCGACCCTTACATCACTCCACCATGTTACAAGAGGTCTGATGGTAGTAGGTACAAAAATGCTGAAGTGCGGGTCTTCCTTCCAGGAAGCTAGTTGTACCCACAGCCACCTGAAGGGAGGCAGTGAGGAGAGGGCAAGATGAAATTATAGGAAGAAGTTGGCCTGTTGCTAGCACTGATGTCTGCAGACATAGCAAAGGTCCTGACTTGAACCTCTCTCTAGCACAGGGTCAGGTTTCTCAGTCCTCATTTGGACTTACTTGTTTGTTTGGAGTCACCCTCTGTTTGAAAACTGTTTCTCTCCCACCAGCTTTGCCCTCCACAGTGTGCTGTAAGGATCTCATAGGTTGCTTCACCTACCACAATTCACACACATTCAAGTTACTGGGACTCAAGCCTCCAAGCTTGTGGGCCTTGCAGGAGTCAGCTGGTGAACAGGAGAAAGGAAATCATCTTACTTCTGTCCTAGCACAGTAGTTAGGTCCTTGCCTCCCAGCATCTCAGTTCAACATGCTCTGAAAAAATCCCGCCACTTTTATTCATATATCTAAACATGAGTTTATCGTAGCCGGCCTGCCAGCGTGGTTGACTTTTGAAGAGCTCAGGGTGACAGCACAGGTTCCAAAGCACAGTCTCTAGCGGCCTAAGGGAAACCAGAGCTGCTGTGCCGCAGCTATCTCCAGAGGTGGTGCTGCTTGTCTTGCTGACACTTCGATACTTGCTCCTGTTACTTCCAGGCCTGTTTCTCTTCCTGAGCTGACAATTCCATATCTCTCCCCATCCTCTGCTCTCTTGGAGGAAGAGTTAATGCATTTAAACAGTTGGGTTTTTTTCTACATAAAGTTCTGGTCCAATAAATGTCTTTATACATGAAGACACCTCAAGGGGCATACTGTGTTCCTGCCTGTGGTTTATCATCTTTTCATCTCAGAGCATTTTTGCCGACCTGGGGAGCAGTACAGCATCAAGAGTCCTGGGTTGTGTTTCCATTAAGCCTCGCCTGGCCATGTCCCAGCATATGACGTCCCACCATGTAGTGAGAGCTGGACCACTCTGTAGGACTGACCTTGATTCTGTTTGCATTAATTTTGTTGGCATCCTATCATCTGTTTGTCTTCTGCAATGTCTCCACCGTCCTAATCTTCTCGACTGTAAGCAGTCCACACCCTGATTTCACATCCTACTCTCCTAAATTTTTTTCAATTGTCTTAACATTGTTCCACTTTACACCTGCCATATTTTGAAAAACTCTTATCTTTACTGCCCCAGCCTTCTGGTGTCTGTTTCACTTAATGCAGCTGCTTCCAGACCATAGAGTAATACTGTTACTACACTGGTTTAATAAATTTTCACTTTGTTACCAAGGGTAGTAATTATAGAGGTATAAGCTTATTTTCAGCACTGGGGAAAAATATCATGATGAAATTAATTGTCAACAGATTAAAGCCAGTTTTAGAGGAAGTAGTATAGGCGAGGAACAGTGCAGCTTCAGACCAGGCTGAAGTTGCATTGATCAGATATTCACGCACCAACAGTTGATGGGTGACAGGGGGAGGGGAAATGAGAATGGGAATTAAAGATATTTGCTGATTTCATTTACTTCACAAAAGCTTTTGATTTAGATCAGAGGGAAGCACTGTGGAAAGTAGAAAAGTCATATGGAGTTCCAGATAAGATAATTGCAATTTTAAAAGCTATGTATGAAGGCTCCTGCAGTGATGTAAGAATTGGTGGAAAATTAAGCAACTAGTTGAAGTCAAAGTTGGTGTAAGACACAGGCATGGAATCAGTGTCACTTTTCATCATGTAGCTTAATATGAAACTAAAATTCTTCCTTTAGACACTAGCCCAGAGGTGGACAAACTACGGCCCGTGGACCACATCTGGCCCTCGGAACTGTCCTGCCCGGCCCCTGAGCTCCTGGCCAGGGAGGCTGTCACCCCTCCCCCACAGCCATGCCACCACATGGTGCAATGCTCTGGGCTGCAGGGCTGCAGAGCCCGGCCTGACCTCGTGCTCTGTGCTGCATGGCGTCGCGCGGCTGCTTGTCCTAGTGCAGCCACGCTGCCAGCCACCGTTGCTCCAGGCAGTGCAGTAAGGGGGCGGGGATCGAGAGGGGGTTGGATAGAGGGCAGGGGAGTTCAGGGGGTGGTCAGGGGTGTGGATAGGGGTCGGGGCAGTCAGAGGGCAGGGAATGGGGTTTGAATGGGGGCAGTGGTCCTGGGGGGGCAGTCAGGAAGGAAAGGAGGGGTTGAATGGGGCATGGGGGGTGGTCAGGGGACAGGGAGCAGGGGGCGTGAATGGGGCAGGGGTCCCGGGGAGGGCAATCAGGAAGGAGGGGGGGTTGAATGGGGTGGTGGGGGGCAGTTAGGGGCAGGGGGCAGTTAGGGGCAAGGGGTCTGGGGGCAGTGAGGGAGAAGAGGTGGTTGGATGGGGCAGGGGTTCTGAGGGGGGCAGTCAGGAAGGAGGGAGGGTTGGATGGGGCGGCAGGTCCGGGGGACGTCAGGGGACCGAGAGCCGGGGAGGAGGGGGTGGATGGGGCAGGGTCCCCGGGGGGCTGTCAGGGAACAGGGGGGTTGGATGGGGCAGGAGTCCTGGGGGGCCACCAGGGGGTGAGAAACGGGGGGGGGGTTGGATAGGGGGCAGGAGCTGGGCCATGCCTGGCTGTTTGGGGAGGCACAGCCTCCCCTAACTGGCCCTCCATACAATTTCAGAAACCCGATGCTGCCCTCAGGCCAAAATGTTTGCCCGCCCCTGCACTAGTTCATCGCTCTCACTGAAATCAGTGAGACCTGAGTATGATTATCTGAGGGCAGAATTTTTCCTTGAATCTGAGTTCTACAAGATGTGGAGCTGGAGCCTTGATGCGGCGTGCCTTGAAATGCATATTTCACACAGAGATGTCTGAGATTAAATGAGAAATCCAGGAGGTGACACAAAGATCACGTGAGCACTGCTGCTCTCAGTCCTCACAACAAAGTACATCTTGAAATGCCAGTGTGATACCGAACAGCACTCCATCCTTCCTATCTTAGCCTCTCCATGACTCCTCCATTTCATCTAACTAGCAGTCAAAGATTCAACTACATTCTCTATTCTGTCATTAGTAGTGTATAGGTTTGTATTATATATCTGTCTGTTAATGGCTGCCTTTGTCTTGTTAACAGCATTCATCTTAGATACTCTCATAGTTTTTATGCTTTCAGATTTTATGTAAAAAGCACTTTAAAGGTGCCCCTGAGATGGATAACTTTGTTTTTGGCCCACCTGTCAAGATATTTAGGAAATATGACTTCAGAAAGATGTTTGTTCATTTAAAAGATGTTCTTTAAACGTTTTCCTGAAATAATCACTAGAGATCATTTGACAGTAAATGTATTCTATATTGTTAATCAGTAAGTCATTAACCTTAAGAAAATTAGAATATAAGACTTTTAAAGGGGAAATTAAAGCCTTTTCAAAGCATAAATGCTCACTCCCTTTTCAGTACTTGAATACCAGGCTTCTCCCCCCCCCCCCAGGTTTCTAAGGTGATTCCTGTGTAATAACACATGGATTAAGTCATGCTTCATTATATCACTTCATATAATGGATTATAATGTAATGAGAGAAATATGATCTGATGTAAATGTCACAATGCAAAAGTTACCTGATCCATTCATTCCTCCCCCTGCCCCACCAAAAACTAAAATTAAGCAATTAGCCACAAATGCATGTTTTTAGAACTATAGTGAAACACAATGACATCTCCAATTAGGCAGTCTCCTAACTCTGACATATCTCCAGACATTCAGGACATTGCAGCTCCATCTGTATTAAATTACTTCTGTTAAGCAACCAGTTTTTGATTCTCTCTTGAGTAGTCACTTAAGACAAATTTCACTGTTTACAGCAGCTACATGTGTATTCTAAAAACAGAGGGTGAATCTTCAGTGGAGGCTATAGCTGTTAGATGGCCAATCCTGATTCTCTTTGGCTTCTTGGAAAAATCGCAGCCAGACAGTATAACCAGAACAATACTAAATGCTCATATTGGGCTGCTCAAAGTCATTTCCAAACGCAGCAAAGCTGTATTATCTGCACTTTTAAGACAGAGATTCAGTGACTGCTGAGGGTCACACAGAAAGTCAAGTCTCCTAAATCCAGTGTAGGGCTCTATTTATCAGACTGCTGTTTGCATTCATATTTAGGGTAGCTAGCAGATAGTTAACTGCAAAAATAAGTATATATTTATTAAATAATGATAATAGCTATTAACAGATATTTCCAATCCAGTTTAGTTTCATTATAGTGTCTTTAAGACATACAATATTGCAAATTCCTTATGTCTCATCTTATCCTAACTAAATTTTCCTATTTTAAATATTTATTCTCAAGCAAAAGAATGTTTGGTCTTTTATATTGCTTTTAAAGAATGTTATACCTTTCTCTGCATGACCTGCCAAAATACTTAGCACGCAGGACATTCTTTTAGGGAGGGATTTTCAAAAGCTCCCAGAATCACACTCTCTTCTTCTTCTGAAGTCAATGAGAGTTCTGCCTTGATTTCAGTGTGAGCAGAATAAGGCCAACACTGAGAGCTTTGGAAAATCCACCCTGAACTTTTTGTTTCAGATAATTGTCATATAAATCTAAAATACTTTTTGTATAAGACCTTCAACTAAATATTTGAGTGCCTTGATTATTTTTTCTTCTCCAGTTTCATAATTACTCAAATGCCAATCAATCATTTATTATCATGTTCAGCCTAATTGCTAATCGTCTGAGCTTGATTTTTCAATTGCTGATCCTCTGTTTCTTACATAAATTGTTTCAAATTGATGGCCACAAAATAGACTCCTTACGAGCAATTTCAGTTATTGCCATATACTCTATTCAGTGTTTATGTGTTGTGTATTGCGAGGGTTTAGTAGTGGGAGTAAGGTACAAAGAACTCATCTGAGGATACATTTTCCACGCTCTGTATGTCACGTCAGGGGTCACTTTCATCTCTAATTACTTTTTGCAAGAGTTTAGCCTTTTATACATGATGATGAAAGATGAAGGGAAGGGATTTAGGTCTCACTGGTCAATTCTGTGTTAAAATATTCTTGGAAAATGGCAACAGGAAGAAATTGGCCACTAGAATTACTAGCACAGTGCAAACAAACAGCCATGCCAGCTCAGTTGAACAACGGTAACTGCATATTTTGCCATTTCTTATACCTTTGGCGTTGGAGGTGGTGCAACTGGCCCTCTGAAAGGACCTGCCCTGATTCTATGTATTCTTAAATCTTTGGGAAATTTTCTACTGACTTGAATGGTGCAGGATCAGGACTTAAAAGTGCAACAGCATAAGTTAAGCAAATGCAGCATAAACCACAGCAATACACATCAACAGGCTGTGTAGTAATGGCTTGTGCCTCTCATGTGTTCAGTCTCATTGTTTAAATTGCCCAAGAAGTGCACCAGTGAATTAATGAACACCCTCACATTGCTTACTGATAAAAGTATAATTCATTAATTCTATATTTAATTAAAAAATTAAATGTCAGTCGATTTCAACCACATACCATTACACTATGAAAAATAATTCATAGTAAAAGGATATGGTAAAATAGTCCCTACTGTTTTGACTATAATTGTTCTAACTGTAACAGTATTAGAAGTCATTGGATGGCACTATGACAGTGTTACAAATTTTGTTTTAATGTATGGATAGTTAGATCATAAAGAAATGGTATGTTGTGGTGCAATTTTAGAAGTTGTACTTCTCATGAAACAGTCAGTTGATGGTTTAAGTCTGTTTTAGGACTAAATTGTGTATCTTTATTCACAGTGAGTAGTACCCTACTCCTTGAGTAGTCCCATTGAGATACTACTTAGCATGGGTAAGAGTCTTCCAACCTGGCACTGAATGAATAATGTCCTGGTATCTTTAAACAACTTCGCCCTGCATCCCTCCACCAGTGATCTGGGCTGCTTTTTCAGTTGCAATTTGTCAGCTATCACTTTCTACTGTAAAAACTAAATTGAAAGCTTGATGATCCTGTTTGTATCCTTGAATAAGAATTGCTTGCATGAGTCTTTTATATTGCTTTTAAAAAATGTTATACCTTTCTCTGCACCACACAAATATCAGTGATCTGAGCTCACTGCTTTTGTCATAAAAATATCTGTGAATCATTTTGTTGTTGTTTTGTGATGAACTCTAACGATAAACATCTTAGGCTGTAAATATATCTGAGAAACATATTATGAACAAGTATGAACTTGTATGTAATTTATAAACTTATATAGTTGAATTACTTCAGGCACAGTCATGGGCCATAGTGTTTACAGGACTTATGACTTAATTGGCCATATTTTCAAAGAGCCTTTTTAATTAATATCAGTGAGAAGTTGCATTGGCAAGTCTGAGAATCCAGACTGGGTAAATGACCTTTCTAACTGCCTGATTGTGCATGCAATGGTTCGATTTGTATATGCAAATTATAGGGATTTGTGCATTTCTAAATATTGCAGATGCAATTAAGGTCTTGATCCCAAGGGTAGATGAGCACCAACTCCTCCCACTGAAGTCAATGGAAATTGCAGCCGCTTGGCATCTCTAAGGACAAGGAGCTTAAGAAGGTCATTTGAAAATTTAGTCCCAGTGCTAATCTTGGGATCTTCTACTACGTACTGAAAAATACTCAACGCTGTAGGTTTTTTTAAATTTTACATTCACTTGCCATTTAATGGACAGTGAAATGTAAAAACAAACAGCCCTCTCACGTTATGCTTCTTGCCATTCTGAACTTACCCTGAAAAAATAGCAGAGACCTCAAACCACCACTGTTATTGCCATTTTGTTGCTTGATTGCTGAAAGAGATTTACAAGAGAGAGATTATTTGTTTTTCTCTCATGTTTCTCAGTACATCTTATGTGCCCCTTTCTTTTAGCTGCGTCTGAAAGCTCCTTGCTTTTTTCCAATAATTCTCTCTATTTTTTAAATTTCTTTTGCATTCTCCCTCCTTCCATTTCATTTCTTAGGACAGACTTTTGAAGAAACCTTGTAATTTATAATGATATATTTTCTATTTCCCTAGAGTTTGAATGTCTTTTGGATGTACAGAGATGAATAATTTGCACTTCGACATGTATTGCAGATACTTTACTCACCGTGACTACCATTATATTACTCATGTACCTGGGATGAGTTGGGCAGCAAATAGCATCTTTAACCTATTAGTGGATAGGCATTTGGTTCATTTCCCCCACTGAAGATAGCAGTTACTTGAGAAACAGAGAGACTTAAAACAATTGTAATAAACGTAAACCTAATCCTAATCATAGAGACCTTAATCCAGTTCACTGATCCCACCTGTGCCTGCAGGTTACATTCCTATAGCCCTTTATATAGTCTTTGTATGCCTACCCTTAATTAGCATGTCCCGTATCTCTCAATATCAATACATTTCACCATCCCTTCCCTATACTTCGTTGGTTTGTCCCATTTCCAGTCCCTGACAGGTCTTTTTCAGCAGTTTCCAAAATTAATGGCTAGGAAGGCTATAATCCTTCCACTTTGTATTCATGTTACAACTTTAATGAAAATTTTTGGTAATGCTGCAAAATACCTGAATGACTATGCTACTTCAAGTGATTGTTTATTGGAAATAATTGTGCAATGATTTAGGCCATTGGTATGTAGCTACTGTAAAGCAAGTTACATAAACTGCTATGATAGCAAAGCCTGTGAAATTAATATTAATGCACTATAATTTGATAGACTTAGTATTTTTTCTTCCCTTTACCAGTTCTGAAGGAATGTTGGGTACAGCAAAACAGATAATCACAATACAAAATCTTATACAATGCTGATGACCTCTGATGGGAATTCGTAATGACATCAGTGGGAGTTCTCCTGCAGATTAAGGGTTGTATAAAGTATGGCCCTCAATGACAGACTAGGCAGAGAATTACAACTGCTGTTGTTCTGTACCAGATATTAGCATAATAACATAAATACCTGTAAATTCTTGCTTTAAGTTGGCTTTCTTTTAAAGGGTAATTTTGAAACAAGCTGTCCAATGTGGTCTCATTGAGTGGGGTCATATGACATTATACTATTTACTATATTTCATTGTGGTTTATCATCCAGAGAGATAATTCTGGCATTATAGTGATAGTATATATCACTTCATATGTTGAAAGAGTAAACTAATAATCTAGAAAGCAGGGCCCCAAGCCAGCCAGCTGAGTAATGATAGGCAGACTAGCCAAGAATATTACAGAAGAATTTATCTCAAAGTATTGAATACACAGTATGATGTAATAGATGCTAGATACTTAATGCATGAAGTTACTCTCTTTCATAACACACACACACACAATGGCACCTCAGGTTCTCAGACAGTATGAGGAGCATGTGTGTCTGTGTATGCCTAGATGAACTTAATAATATAGTGGTGAGATATGAAAAATGTTGTTTCCTTGTGAATTTTGGAATTCCCATCTCCTCCCCCCCTCCCCCCCACAGGCACTGAAGGTCCTAAGTAAAGGAAATCTACCATGTTTTTTCTACTCAAGATGCACAGCCTGTGTAAGGGGGGAATCACACCCTCCCCCTTGTGCTGTGGAGCCCTGGGATGTCTCTTCCTGCAGCAGAATGAGTGAGTTTGTGGGGTTGAGTTGTGGGGAAGGGGTGGTAAGTAGCCACTGGATCCCGCACTCTGCATATCCAGAGGCTTTAACTGACTTCATAAAGATGCATAGGGAACAATCTGCTACTACGGTCCATGACTATAACCCTCCTACATATCACATGTCCCAGTGGATTGCAATAGGGAGAATTCCTTCCTCCTCAACCTAACTTACTTATCTGCAAAAAGGTCTTGTGGTATATTAGTGCAAATTTCCTAGGTTTTCTGCAGACACGAGTATTTCACTGCAGGTCAGTATTTCTCAGCTGAATATATTTATATGGCTACTATGTATTTTTCTATACTGAATTCCTATTAATGAATAAGGGTATAGCAAAATGATCAGTGAGGGTCACTGATTTGCTAAGAAAAAGTATCTTGCAGTTTTAATTAGACTAGTTCTTCCCCACACATACCTTGGAATGCATGAAGTTTATACATTGTAAAAGGAATTTCAAGAATCTCTTTTATTCTCTTTAAACAAATATGTTGCCATGAATTATTTTAAATTTCTTACACTACTTTGAAAACAATCTTGCTGCACAGAGGTTTAACAATACTATTCCTATTGAAATAAATTGCTGATATTTCATAATAATGAAACATGCGTTAGTACATATTAGTCTTTTTCATGTAGTTTAAATGTCAACCAGTCTTTAAATAAAAATAAAAATTGGTACTCTCCTTATCAACATGAATAGGCACACTATTTTTATCCACCTAATTAACTACAAAAATTCAGATTGTAAACTGCTTAGATGGTTTTAAATTTCACCAGGCTAATGTAATGAGATGCCCTGAGTTGGTCATCAGTAGTGATGATTAAACATGGCACTTCTAGATCTAAAAGCATGAGCTTTTACTGCTTGAGCTAAAAGACACCCCCCTGTGTTAGCTCAAAGGTTGCACCAGCCTCAAGAAGCGCTATTTAAATAACCCTAGTTAGTGGCCTAGTCACTTGAGGAGGACAACAAACCAGAGGCGCTGTCTTTCTGAATTCCCGGGGGTTCTGCTCTGCCCTGCTCTGCCCCAGGCTCCACCCCCACTCCACTTGATCCTCCGAATCCCCACCCCTGCTTTGCCTCACCCCTCCCTTGCTCTCCAAAAGTTATAAAATCATTTCCCTTAGAATGTCAATTCAAAGCTTCCCTCACAAACAAGGATTTAAAATATGGGTGTTTGCAATCTAATAAATATCCCCTCTAATTAAATTCTCCTCTTTCAGAACATTCCCATGTGATCTAGGAGTATCATTTTTGATTATTTTCACAGGTATGAGTTCTCTGACCTTGGTAGGCAGATAAATAAAGTTTAAAGTCATTGTGTTATTTTCCTGGCAGTTACCGGCTACAATGTATCTGAAACTCCCTCATGCAAGTTTGAGCTTTGCTATGCTTCTCATTGGCAAAGCCTCCTCCTTCTTACAATGAGGTGCTCCTGAAATCTTGTTCCATTACAAATGCTTTTACATGCTTCCCACAGTGCATTTCCATTCTCTTTCTTCCTGTGGATCATTGACTTTTCTACTTCCTGGGACTGACTGGTCAATTTCCCCGTAACCCCAGTATTTTCTCAGGTATGGAGGTTGGTGTCTCACTGTTCCATCTACCTGGAGTCAAGTTGGATCGTTCCTTTCAATACTAGTGGGACCATTTAGGAGGTTTGATGGCACCCATTTTTCACTGCCTACTGTCTCCTATACATAATTTTACCTCTAATTTCCTAAGCAGAAGAAATTTAAAGCAACGCACTTTTCAAATGACCAGTTTTTAATGGCTTTCTTTAGGAAAGATTTCTTGCTTTGGCTTTAATTTTTTTCCTGGGGCTCTTATATGGTATTTATGTAATGTGAGGTTAAAAAAGTTAATTTGTCCTCACTTTTATCCCTAGTTTCTTTAACAATATCATTAAAATCAAGAATATTACAACAACTCCAAGACAGCTTTCTTTCTTGTCGACAGTCTTGACTAAAGCAGATCAAATGTTGTTCATGCTCAGGGCTGCTTTGTAGCAGCACACACTTGCTTTGACTCATGTGCTTAGTGGAATATGAATATTTAAGAAAATTAGCACTTCGTGAATCAAACATCTTTGGAAGCTACACGTTCATTTTTTTCCCCATTGTTAAGTTTTCATTGCTGCTATTTTTATTTTATTTAGTGGGGAAAAAAAATCTCTGTTCTTATACTTACAGAGGAAATTTTATTTGGTATGAATAGCAGCACTCAGAATTTTAAATGTATTAAACCACTTCATTTATTGGTTGAATGGGCAAACAACAAAAAAAGAAGCATGGGGATGAAAGTGGTGAAACCACTCTAAGTTTCCCTTGAAGTTATTCCTTATAAACTACTATGTGCATCATTATAGATATTTCTGTAAAATGAGCAATGAGTTTCTATATGAAACTTGAATGAATACTGAATGAATGAATCTCTTCATTACAGAAGAAGACTCAGCTGATTCCATGGCAGAGCTTACCCTGCCAACCTGGGTCCAAGGCAGCATCTCTACAGTTCCATATTCATGCAGGAGGAGGGGAGGGAAATAGGGCAGGCTGGGGTAAGAGTGGGCAGGCTGGAGACAAGTTTGTGGGATTCACTGCATTTCCTCTCCAGCCTCAAAGACGTTTCTTTGAAAAGTCATTCACCTGAGAGTTCCCTGTGGGCAGCTTCAGTCAGCATGTCCCAGGGTTGTAGCCCCTGAGGGAGGTGCCAGGGACCAGAGTTAGTGCAGAGACACAGAGCTTCCTTACATATGACCCAGCCTCCTCACAGATCTCTGGGACCCACCAAGTCTATGGTAGGCCCCACATCTTATATTATCAGGAAGATGGGCAAACTTCATCCCCCTGAAGGAACTCTTGCAAGACAATCCTTATGAAGTTTCCCTCTCAGATGGCTTCCTTTCTATTGGTCTTTCCAGAATCCATTTAGGGACTTAGCTTTCCACTTATGTAAATTTCTCTACAGTTTCACTTAGATCAGTGGTTCCCAAACTTGTTCCGCTGCTTGTGCAGGGAAAGCCCCGCCGGGCTGGGCTGGTTTGTTTACCTGCCACGTCCGCAGGTTTGGCCGATCGCGGCTCCCACTGGCCGCAGTTTGCTGCTCCAGGCCAATGGGAGCAATAGAAGGGGAAAGTAAATTGAATGTCAGTGTTTCTCAAAGCTAAAGTAAGTTTTCACGGGATTAGTCTTCGCAATTAGGGAGACAAAAGAAGTGTTCATAAAAAGAAAAGGAGTACTTGTGGCACCCAGGAGACTAACAAATTTATTAGAGCATAAGCTTTCGTGAGCTACAGCTCACTTCATCGGATGAAGTTTCTCCATCTTAATCGTTTAGATAGGGAGAGATACTGACTAATGAGAGAAAGAGAAAAGACAAATTTTGATCTGCCACTACATTGAATATATGCTCAGACCAACTGGACAGTGTCATCTGCAGGAAGATGGTTGCTGCTTCCCCCACCCTCAGGTTAGGCCCAGTGGAAGTCAGAGCAGTAGAGTAGGCAGTAACCTTTGCCTCTGCCTTCAAGTCCTCCAGTGGAGGATCAAATGTAGTGAAGCTCTGACATTCTTTCTCCCCAACCCCCACTCCTCTATGCCCCGAGTAGGGAAGTGTCTTGGCATAGGAGGTGGCAAATCCACTTCAACCAGCGGCTAGTTCTCCTGTACAGAAGGAATTCTCCACAGGGCATTTTAAGGCTGCTTCATGGCACTTACATATATGAAATAAAAAGTAGCCGTAGTGATCCTGAGAATCAGAGCCACGGTACTTTCAGAGCATTAAAAAGTAAGGGAAACACAGGGCTCTGTAAAAAGAAAAGGAGTACTTGTGGCACCTTAGAGACTAACCAATTTATTTGAGTCTCTAAGGTGCCACAAGTACTCCTTTTCTTTTTGCGAATACAGACTAACACGGCTGTTACTCTGAAACATGGCTCTGTGTACCACATCTTCACCGTGCCCTCTACCTCTGCTACTCCTACTGTCATGAATACATATTTTGAAACTGTGTAAAATCCTAAACTAAAAAAAAATGGGACTTTTACTTACCCCATATGTAACAATTACAACACTCATCCAAACAGCTGCAAATATTGGTCACTGTTACCTTCAGTTCTAGATAGATGCTATAGATTTTCTACAAATATACAACAAATGCCCAAAGAAAACAAAAATCCTTATAAACTAAAATCAAGCTATTTGTCTTACAGGCTGGGGAAAAAGAAAGAGGAGAAGATTATGATTTGTAAATACTTGGAAAGCACTGACACTGCTATGATAAGGGTCATATAGATAGGATTCGCATTGAATTATACAAATGTATTATGTACAGATGTTTCTCAAAGTGCAAAGCAGTTTTACTGCTTAACATTATCTTTGTGCTTGTCTTGTTGCATGAAAGACTTCTGTTGCTGCTAAACTAGGCAGTGTAGTGTGTACAATTTAGTGCAATTGCTTTTTTTATTGGTAGCAATTGCAGTTGATTGATTTGTAGCATAAGCTGCTTAAAGGGGACTTAGAAGGATTTGAGTGGAGAGTGGGTGGTCACTGGCACTCAAAGAGTGGAAGACTGCTTAGTTTTTCTTCAGCTCTAAGCTTTCCAATGGGAAGGAGGCTATAGATAGAGAGTGGGGGAGAAAGGTAGCAGGAGAACACTGCAGATTAATATTAATCAAGGAGAAAGGGAGCCTGAGCAACTGCGGGGGGAGAACCAGGGAGCTGAATGGCAGCCAGAAATGTCTGGATAAATCTTATTTCCTGTAGTTCTGCTGCTGCGGTCACTAAAATCAATGACAAAATTTTCATTGATTTTTAGCTCAGCAGGATGTGGTTCCTTATGATTTTATACACTGATATTCTCCAGGACAATCTACACCTGATTTAAATGAGCCCACTGTGCACTGGATACTTTCAGTAGCATGTAATGAAACTTCACCTGTCTGCTTTAGTGTGCGGGAGTGACTCAGCTACTTTGAGCAGTAACATAGCAAGCAACATTGATGCTGCAGGACCATAAAGTGTTTTTTTCTAACTTTTGTAAAGTTTCTCGGTTTCATTTCTTAAACTCTTGTTTAAGAAACAACATATAGTACCCATAGCATGATGCATTCAAATAAATTCATCTGCTCAATTGGTCTTTCTATTGATATTAATTGCCTTTCTAGCCACTAAGTGGCACTAAACATTAATTATACTTTATAAGTTTTATTGCATCTCTTTTGTGTTTATGGCTGAACTGTTTAATAGTTCTAAATATTATACTTCATGAAAACAGTTGATTTTTTTAACCTTCTAATTCTGAATATTTAATAATCAAAGGTCAGTTTTCTAATAATGGAGAAACCCTAAACATTAAGGAACTAAGGACCAACTAGATCTGAGCAGAGGACAGACGTTCCATTTTGCAAAGTATTTTGAAATTTGACTTCATTCCAAATGGGTAAATATAAATGGTATATTGATAAACTACAGATACACTATATTTATGCAGTACCATCTTGATCTCATTTACAACTCACTTTACATTAACAACATTTATTAAAAACATTTTCAATTTAGAGGATTTGTAGTACACTTAAAAAAATTGCTGAGAAGTATTGTAATGATCCTCCATCAGATGGTGCTATTAGGATTTAAGATGAGTACTTAAAATCTGGTTTGCATATATGAAAACTATCAGCTCTTCAGCCCATTTTTCATTTTCTGTTCTAATTTAATTAGTGGAGCTTTATTGAAAGTGTTTGTTTATAGTGTACATACAGTGTATGAGCATATGGTAAATGTCAAATTTACCACTGATTGAACTTCTTTCAAAACATGTCTGCCAACAGCTTTTACTGAGTGCTGGGGAAGAGCATGAGTTTGGTGTTTTGCCCGATGGAAAATGTTGGTGCAGTCAGCTGCAGAAGTAGCCAGAGAACATACCACACACATTCTTCTTCTCTGTTAAAGTCAAGAGATATTGGACAGATACTTGTTGAAACTTCTTCCATTATTCATGTATTTGTGATCCCCAGATTTAATTACAGTAGTGTAGTGCATACCACAAAAGACCATTTGGAAACTTCAGCTCTTGCAGAACAAGACAGCCTGGCTACTTAACACTGCAGCGACTTCCAAATCACCACCATGTGTAATGCAAATATGTAAATACTTTGATTCCAGGTGACAGTATCTTACAGGCTGCTTCCGTTCCTACACACCATTATGACAATTGAGATCATAAGATCAGCTAGTGCACTTTTGCTAGCAGTCCCTTGATTTGAATTCTGGATGGTTAGAGGCAGGGTACTGTCAGTGGGGTATGGAGGGTTTTCACTTCTAGAGTTTGCTTCCCTATTCATCGTACAAAGCCTGAGTTTGTTGGTATGGTGTAAAGCCTACCTGTTTAACTAAGCTCAGAGATGGTGAGATGTGTTCAGATGGCATTGAAGGAACTCGGTTTAGTTCAGATTTGTCAGTAATGCTGTTTTCTTTGTTATATTTTACATGTGCCCAGAAACTTTGTGATGTAGACATTTTATAAACTGTAAAATAAATAAATATATAGAAGTGTTTGGATTGCACATGGATATAATCATAGAAATGTAGGGCCAGAAGGGACCTCAAGAAATCATCAAGTCCTGCCCTCAGCATTGAAGCAGGAGCAGTAAACCTAGACTCTTTGTGATAGATCCACTCACCATATGTGTGCCTCCTTGCAGCTGGATTTAGGAATTAGCTCTTGCCCTGTATGGTGCCCCCTTCCCTACATTGCTTGCACTGTGACCCCTCCAGCCAGATCACTATATAGTCCCCCACTTCCGGGATGACAGAGTCCCACCAGACAAGTTGTTTGGATGCTGTCTCAGACAGTTTTCCATTCCAAGTCTAGGCCCAGTGCCATAGTCCTAGTGGTTGGTAGGGGAATCTGGGTTCCAGTCCAGGGACCCTATGACTAGCAAACGAAGTCTGCTAAGCCTCAGCAACCTGTTGCTGTTTCCCTGGGCTCCTTCCTACCCCACCTCTCTATCTTCTTGCCTATCTCTGGGTTTACCACTGGTGATTCCTCTGCTCTATTCCTCTTCACCTTTCTTGGCCTCTTGCCAGATTCCTGAGTCCAAGGCAGGACCCCATGGTTTACTCTCTCCACGGATTGCTATCTTGTCCCTGGCCAACTCCCCTCCCCTGTATGAAGTGACTGCAGACCTCATCCCTGTAACCCCTTCTTTGTCTTTTTTTGTTTTTTTGGTGCAGCAGCCTTATTCCAGGTGGCTATGACTGTCACTTTCTTCATTTTTAGCCAAGATTATTTTTTTATTTTATATTTTTACATCCTTTCGTTCAGTCTAGTGTTCTTCAGGAAGTGCAGCAAGGCTTTTTCGCAATATTCCATTTCCCTGACATTCTCACTAGTCTCTTTAGGGAAAAATTTTTGATTCTCAGCTGACTCAATTTTTCCATGAAGAAACTTTCTTTCCATAGAATATTGCTCACTATGCCAACAGAATATTATCAGCAGTTTCTCTGGTTTTGCAGACATTGCACAGACCATCTTTGTCTTTTAAAAAAAGTTTAGCTTATCATTTAAATATGACTACCTGACTTT
This sequence comes from Lepidochelys olivacea, assembly GCF_965140295.1. Classification (NCBI taxonomy): domain Eukaryota; kingdom Metazoa; phylum Chordata; order Testudines; family Cheloniidae; genus Lepidochelys; species Lepidochelys olivacea. The sequence goes on from NC_140422.1 coordinate 19,428,034, forward strand.
TTCTATCATGATTGTGGAGTACAGTATTATCTTCAGTTTTTGAGCATACATCATAAAACCATCTTCCTTTTGTTCCCTTATTCCATTCTTTTGCAAGATCTTTCGTGATGACACTTTTAAATTCTTGTCTACTTAAGGGTATCTTGATATCCACCTCCTTATTTTTTAGAGCTTGTTGTGCTGCTTTGTCAGCCATCTCATTTTCAGTTATTCCAATATGTGCCAGAATCCACACTATTGTTACCTGCTTGCATTATTTCTGTAGTGAGGAGCATTATTTCACTCATTATGTCATTTCTGCTTTCTGGAGTCCCTGTTCTGATAGTTAGAATGCCTAATAAGGAATCAGGTAGCTGGTTGCACATCTCTTACCCAGTTTAGCGCCAACATTATGCCCCTTTGTTCAGCCATCAGGACAGTCATATAATCCAAAACCCTTTTAGATTTCTGGGTTCCAAGACTGTCATCTTTTGACCTATCTGTATAGACTTAGCAAAGCTGGCTCCATTTTTTATAAGTAAATTCAGAAATGTCATTAATTATAATGTGTGATCTTTTTCCTTCCCTTTCACACAATTCCAAATCCACAAATGGGGGAATAACTGTCCATTTGTAATTTGATTTCCCATAACTAAAAATATTTAGTTCTCTCTGTTTTTCTTTTTGTAAGCAGGGGGAATAGTCCCGCTGTTGTGGGGAACTTTCCTGGCTTCTGCACTACCCTGATGAAGTGGGCTAGTGAAAGGATCTTGAGTTCTCGCTCCCACTTCCTTTACCCAGTGGCCTCCCTGCCATTGAGGACTCCCCTTCCACTCTCCTGTCTGGCAGAGTCCTTGTAACCCCAACAAGGCTGGGCCCAGGATTTCTGCGAGGCTCAACCCCCAACCCTGCTGTGGTCACCTAGGACAGGGGCTTGGGTGTCCCCACTCCGGGGTACTCTCTCTGCACTAGGCACTTCTCTGACCCACTGAATATTACATACAAGTTAAAGCAAATGCAAGTTATTTAATCAACAATAGGAAAGGTTAAAGGAAACACATCAACCCGCTCTGTGGCAGGGAACATCACAAACAGAGCCTCTGGAATGTCAGGGCAGTTCACAGTCTGTTCCTTGTAAGTCCCAGGCCTTCTTCTCAGGCCCTGGCTGTGCTGCAGGGATGCTGTGGGTTGGACACTTGCTCTGGTGGTGGCCACACGCTCTCAGGCTCTAAGTGGTAGGACACTTCTTCCCAGTGTCGCCCCCACGCTGTCGGGGTTACGATCCAAGTCTGGCCTGCAGAGCCCCTTGGCCGAGGCGTCTCCCTGTGCTGGGCCTGCTGCCCAGGGTCCCCCTCGGTCTCCCCAGCTCTGGACTGCTCCAGTCCCAGCTCCACCACTCTGTCTCTGCACTGCTGCTGCTTCTCTGTCTACAGCTCCCTGGGCTGCTTCTTTGGCCCCTCTGGCTCTGGTTGCTGCAGCTCTGCTCCCAGGACAGGTCTGCTCTGCAGGCTGCTTCTGTGACTCTGCTCCCAGCACTGACCTGCTTCCTGGGCTGCTTTTCTGGCCGCTCTGGCTCTGGTTGCTGCAGCTCTTCTGCCAGGGCAAGTCTGCTCTCTCTGGGCTGTGCCTCTGGCTTTGGGGCTGCAGCTCTGCTCCCAGGACAGGGTCTGCTCTCTCTGGGCTGCTTTCTGGTCCCTCTGGATCTGGCACAGCTCTGCTCCCCAGCTTAGCTTGGGCCCCTGCTTTCCCCTTAGCTTGGCCCCACTCTGTCTGACGCAGGCAAATCCAGCTCACATGGAGAACGGGACCTCCCTGGCCTCCTGACTCCCTGGTTAGCCTGCCCGCCCTGTCATTCAGGCTGACCTGGAGTATTGGCCTCTCCCCATTGTTCCTGGGGGCTGTCAGTCTCAGGGTTCTGATTCCCCATAGACCCTTCCACCTTTTTAGTACTCGGAGCTAGCCAACCAAAACACCCCCACTGAATGTTAGTAAGGGGGCAACAGTCCCCTTACATTTTTTTACCTATCTCCTGTACCCATTTTTGACCCTGACAATAGGAGGAAGTCTGTCACAAGCCATACAATTTTGTCTCCCAAGCTCCCAGCAATCCTCATAAATCTGTTGTGTACTTCCTGGTTTTATACTAACCAGCCTGCTCCACCCTGGCTGGGCTTCATGATCAGGTAACCCTGGCTCTCTCTCTAGGTGCAGCCAGGTAACATGATTGGATTCTCAGGCCCAGTGAGGAGTACACACCCCATCACAGCATCCCTGACAGGTGTTTGTCTAACTTGTTCTTAAAAACCTCCAATGAGGAGGATTCCACAACCTCCCTTTGAAGCCTATTCCAGAATTTAAGTACCCTTATTGTTAAAGTTTTTCTTCATGCCTAATGTAAATCTCCCTTGCTCCAGATTATGTCCATTATTTCTTGCCTACCTCCACTGGACATGGAGAACAACTGATCAACATCCTCTTTATGACAGCCCTTAACACAATTGAAGATTATCAGGTCCCATTTATTCCCCCCACCCCAATTTTTTTAGTCTTGTGAAAAGAGATTTCAATAAATTGAGATTACCAGGATGCAAAACTAGAGAATGAGAAGGAAGACCTCCTTTATGTCAGGGATTAATTCCTTCAGGTATGCAAGATCAGAATAATGCCAACTAATATAACTAGGACTGAAACTCACACTGGTGCATGAAAGGAAGGTGAGATAACTTACTGGATAGCAACACATAAATTCTGTTTGTGTTAAATCCTATGTGCTTCTGCCACTGTCCCCTTTCTATTTCTACTGAGGGAATAAATATCTATTGTACTTCTCATTCAAACAAAATAAAAAGAAATGCAGCCATGAGTGGCTGATGAGAAAACACAGAGAATTAGGGAAAAGTTACTTCAGTTTCCAAACTCTTGAAAAATAAAATAATCTTGCAGTAAAAGTGATTTTTAAGAAAAATGAATTTCAGTTCATAATAGCAATATTGCCCTTGGGCAGCTCACAACAGCAATAATGGCTTTAGAGCAAGCATTCATCACATATCATTGACCTTGCCTTCTGTTTGGTGCAATTAGCATTGCTTCAACATGCTTAAGTCAATTTTCTCATAATAAATATTCCCTCTGTAGACATTCCTAATTAATATTCTTTGTGGGGGGTATGTAAGTTTCAGTTCTATATTAAGGGTGATGTTTCAAGCAGTTGTTGGGAAATATATTGCATAATGATATATGGTTGTATAAGTTGGGTTAAGAAGAATGGGTAACACAACAGTTATCAATGGTAGTGTGTGGGAATTTAGATATCAGTTTTTATGCCCCGAAATAGAATATAATCTATGAACAGCAGTCTGCTTTTGTAACATATGTAACATAACACTGTTAAGTGACCAGGAGAAGGGCCAAGGGGCCGAATCCGGAGGGGCACAGTGTGTACACTGTTACACCCCCTTCCATTTATTAAACTTCTGAATACCTTATTTTAATTTTAAGGCTAACTGAAATATACTAACATCAAGAAACTGAACTATGCACCAACCTTGGGCAGACCAGTATTAAACAGTGTTATAGTAGATGACAGCTTTAGAATGTTAACCCTAGTCGTTTAGTTTAAAAGCTTGCTTTTCTCACCTTTGCCTTTGCAAACTGAAGCACAGCATCAGAGAGATCCAAAGACTGGCCAATGCCATTTTCAAGTGATAAAATAGCAAGCGATGTCAGTCTCTCATCGGCAATCAAGTCTTAAAACACAAGTGCACTTCCACAACGTTCTAGGAGGTTCAAAGAAAATGTAGTTCTCAGGAAGTCTGGAAGGTTCCACAAAATTCTGCAAAGGTCCAGAACATTCTAGGAGGTTAGTGAAAAATGAATCCACATACGGAATACTTGAGACATTTTACTTCAATCATACAGCCTTTCACTTCTAGGTTGCGGATTCAAATCTGTTCCATATGGGCAGTGACTGAAATAAATATGGAGGCCACACAATCTAGTTTCTAGTGTCCTAGCACAGTGGAACCATTGCAACTGGCATCCCTGTTGATACCCCCACCAAAAGGAGAAGGGCAAATTATTGAATGAACCTGATAATTGAACCTCAAAAAAATCTTTCTTCTAATTCAGAGTTGAGGAACATGGGTGGGATTTTTCTAGGGAAGCAGGTGTACCACTGCTAGTACTGCTTCTCTTGCATGAATAAACAAAACTGCATTCCCACTCAGCTCCTCTGGCCAATCTCTCCTCTGACTGGCAATGCAATGATGAGCCCCGCAAGCCCAAGTCAGCTGGCACGGGCCAGCCATGGGTATCTGTGTGTAGACATACCCTTAGTCTGCCTCCAGTTTACCTGTTCTTCTTGTCCAGTGGGCAGGAACCCTAACACTTATACTTGTTCAGATCTTTGTACCAGCTCTGGGTTTATGGGTAATAGTTTTTTGCCCTTGCCTATTGTCATAAATATAAAGGGAAGGGTAAACCCCTTTGAAATCCCTCCTGGCCAGGGGAAAGCTCCTCTCACCTGTAAAGGGTTAAGAAGCTAAAGGTAACCTCGCTGGCACCTGACCAAAATGACCAATGAGGAGACAAGATACTTTCAAAAGCTGGGAGGAGGGAGAGAAACAAAGGGTTTGTGTGTCTGTCTGTAGTCGTCTTGGCCGGGGACAGAACAGGAATGGAGTCTTAGAACTTTTAGTAAGTAATCTAGCTAGGTATGTGTTAGATTATGATTTCTTTAAATGGCTGAGAAAAGAATTGTGCTGAATAGAATAACTATTTCTGTCTGTGTATCTTTTTTGTAACTTAAGGTTTTGCCTAGAGGGGTTCTCTATGTTTTTGAATCTAATTACCCTGTAAGATATATACCATCCTGATTTTACAGGGGGGATTTCTTTATTTCTATTTACTTCTATTTTTTATTAAAAGTCTTCTTGTAAAACACTGAATGCTTTTTCATTGTTCTCAGATCCAAGGGTCTGGGTCTGTAGTCACCTAGGCAAATTGGTGAGGCTTTTTACCAAACCTTGTCCAGGAAGTGGGGTGCAAGGTTTTGGGAAGTATTTTGGGGGGAAGGACGCGTCCAAACAGCTCTTCCCCAGTAACCAGTATTAGTTTGGTGGTGGTAGCGGCCATTCCAAGGATAACGGGGGTAATATTTGTTACCTTGGGGAAGTTTTGACCTAAGCTGGTAAAGATAAGCTTAGGAGGTTTTTCATGCAGGTCCCCACATCTGTACCCTAGAGTTCAGAGTGGGGGAGGAACCTTGACATGGTGGCAGCGGTGGGATTAACCTGAAATCATTTTGAGATCCAGTTGAGATTTTTTGAACTAGAAATACAGATTTTAAAAAGGAATTTTTAGGAAGTCCAGAAGGCAGCTTTGAAACTGAAAGCAGCTTGGTTTCTCTCTGCTTTGTGGCCAAGCAGAGACAAAAGGGGATTATCTTGTGAATTGCAGGTTTTCTTGCCTGGAGGCAGGGTACTTAACTCCTGCAGGGAAATTCACAGTCTTCCAACCCAGAGGTTTTTTTTTTCTTTTCTTCCTAAAAGTAAATAGGGGGTGTGTGCTCTACCCATTTGCCTGGAGACAAAAGTGGCAGGGTTTTTTTTTAGGATTTTGATTTTTTTTTGTTTTACAAGGAGTACAGGTTTGAAAAGAAATTTTTTTTTTCTTTGGGCTGGGTAAGCAGTTTTCCAAGTAGTTGGAGGTTTTTTGCTTTAATTTGGGCCCAGAGCAGAGACAAGGGAATTGTCTTTTTCTGTAGGCTGACAATCACTATCAGAGAATAGGTATTCTATTCCAGCACAGCAAAATTTTACAGCCAAGTTTTGTTTGTTTATTTCTAAACCTCGGGTGTAAAGTTAGTTAAAAACAGAGAGGTTAGAATGGCCAAATCCTCAGCTCGACTACAGCTGGAATTAGCCAAATTGCAGGCTGAGGAAAAACAAAGGGAACATGAAAGACAGATAGAACTCATGCGGCTGGAGAAGGAGGTACAGGAGGCTGCCCACAAGAGGGAAATGGAGGCAAGGAAGCATGTGGAGGAGATGGAGAGGATAAAGGCCCAGCAGAATATACCAACAAACCCTAGCAATCCTTCTCCAGGTACCACTTCCCATCCCAGAAAGTTCCCCACCTACAAGGCAGGTGATGATACTGAGGCCTTCTTAGAAAACTTCGAAAGGGCCTGCCTTGGGTACAACATCTCTACTGACCAATACATGGTAGAGCTGAGGCCGCAGCTCAGTGGACCCTTAGCTGAGGTGGCAGCTGAAATGCCTAAAGAACACATGAACAAGTATGAACTGTTTAAATCCAAGGCGAGAGTCAGAATGGGGATAACACCCGAGCAGTCTCGTCGGAGGTTCAGAGCCCTAAGGTGGAAACCAGACATGTCATTTACCCGACATGCCTACCACATTGTAAAACATTGGGATGCCTGGATATCAGGAGCAAGTGTTGAATCTCCAGTAAATTTGCCCTTCCTAATGCAAATGGAACAATTCTTAGAGGGTGTTCCTGAGGAAATAGAAAGATACATCCTAGATGGGAAACCCAAAACTGTAATTGAGGCAGGAGAGATTGGAGCCAGATGGGTGGAGGTGGCAGAGAAGAAGAAAACTGGTCGCAGTTGGAGCAGAGACCAGAAGGGACCACCCCAGACCACACCCTATTACCGGGGGCCGCCCAAAGCCCCACCTACCTCCCAAAGAACCCTCCAGACCCCTTATCGTCCCACCACCCCGTTCTCCAGCAACCCTCCTCGCCCCAGTGACCCGTCAGCTGGACGATGTTTTAAGTGTAACGAGCTGGGGCATGTAAAGGCCAACTGCCCCAAGAACCCCAACAGATTACAGTTCATTGCACCGGAATCACACCAGAGGTCCACAGGCCCAGATACCTCCCAGATACCCTTGGAGCGGAGGGAAACTGTGAGCGTGGGTGGGAAGAAGGTCACCGCGTGGAGGGACACCGGAGCACAAGTGTCAGCTATCCATGCTTCCTTAGTGGACCCCAATTTAATCAACCCAGAGATCCAAGTGACGATTCAACCCTTCAAGTCCAACTCTTTCAATTTGCCTACAGCCAAGTTGCCTGTCCAGTACAAGGGCTGGTCAGGAATGTGGACTTTTGCAGTCTATGATGATTATCCCATCCCCATGCTGTTGGGGGAAGACTTGGCCAATCATGTGAAGCAGGCCAAGAGGGTGGGAATGGTCACCCGCAACCAGGCTAAACAAGCCGTGAGGCCTAGCTCTGTTCCGGAAACTTCTATCAGGACCCAGTCAGAGGTGATGGACCTGGACCCCAGGCCAGTGTCTGCAACAGCAGTAGTGGATCCAGTCCCAGAGACCCAGACGGAACCAGTCCCAGAACCGGAACCAGCCAAACAACCAACACCAGACCCCGTGCCAGCACTGAATCCAGTACTTGCAACCTCAACACCAGAGGGCCCCACCGAACCTGAACTGGCAGCAGCCGATAACCCTACACAAGAGGCTCAGCCGGAGCCTGAATCCCAACATAGTGCACCAGCGGAGAGCGGTTCACAGTCAACAGAAACAGCTCCATCCCCTATATCGCTTCCAGAGGGACCAAGCCTAGGTCCACAATCCCATGAGGAACTGATGTCTCCAGCATCAAGGGAACAGTTCCAGACCGAACAGGAAGCAGATGAAAGCCTCCAGAGAGCTTGGACGGCGGCACGGAGCAACCCACCGCCTCTCAGCTCTTCTAATCGATCCAGGTTTGTTGTAGAAAGAGGACTTTTATACAAGGAAACTCTTTCTGGGGGACACCAGGAAGACTGGCATCCTCAGAGACAGTTGGTAGTTCCAACTAAATACCGGGCCAAGCTCTTGAGCTTAGCCCATGATCACCCTAGTGGCCATGCTGGGGTGAACAGGACCAAAGACCGTTTGGGGGGGTCATTCCACTGGGAGGGAATGGGCAAGGATGTTTCTACCTATGTCCAGTCTTGTGAGGTGTGCCAAAGAGTGGGAAAACCCCAAGACCAGGTCAAAGCTCCTCTCCAGCCACTCCCCATCATTGAAGTTCCATTTCAGCGAGTAGCTGTGGATATTCTGGGTCCTTTTCCGAAAAAGACACCCAGAGGAAAGCAGTACATACTGACTTTCATGGATTTTGCCACCCGATGGCCGGAAGCAGTAGCTCTAAGCAACACCAGGGCTAAAAGTGTGTGCCAGGCACTAGCAGACATTTTTGCCAGGGTAGGTTGGCCCTCCGACATCCTCACAGATGCAGGGACTAATTTCCTGGCAGGAACTATGAAAAACCTTTGGGAAGCTCATGGGGTAAATCACTTGGTTGCCACTCCTTACCATCATCAAACAAATGGCATGGTGGAGAAGTTTAATGGAACTTTGGGGGCCATGATACGTAAATTCGTAAATGAGCACTCCAATGATTGGGACCTAGTATTGCAGCAGTTGCTCTTTGCCTACAGAGCTGTACCACATCCCAGTTTAGGGTTTTCCCCATTTGAACTTGTATATGGCCGTGAGGTTAAGGGGCCATTGCAGTTGGTGAAGCAGCAATGGGAGGGATTTACACCTTCTCCAGGAACTAACATTCTGGACTTTGTAACCAACCTACAAAACACCCTCCGAACCTCTTTAGCCCTTGCTAGAGAAAACTTACAGGATGCTCAAAAAGAGCAAAAAGCCTGGTATGATAAACATGCCAGAGAGCGTTCCTTCAAAGTAGGAGACCAGGTCATGGTCTTAAAGGCGCTCCAGGCCCATAAAATGGAAGCATCATGGGAAGGGCCATTCACGGTCCAGGAGCGCCTGGGAGCTGTTAATTATCTCATAGCATTCCCCACCTCCAACCGAAAGCCTAAGGTGTATCATATTAATTCTCTAAAGCCCTTTTATTCCAGAGAATTAAAGGTTTGTCAGTTTACAGCCCAGGGAGGAGACGACGCTGAGTGGCCTGAAGGTGTCTATTACGAAGGGAAATGTGCTGGTGGTGTGGAAGAGGTGAACCTCTCCATGACCCTTGGGCGTATGCAGCGACAGCAGATCCAGGAGCTGTGCACTAGCTACGCGCCAACGTTCTCAGCCACCCCAGGACTGACTGAACGGGCATACCACTCCATTGACACAGGTAATGCTCACCCAATTAGGGTCCAACCTTACCGGGTGTCTCCTCAAGCTAAAACTGCTATAGAACGGGAGATCCAGGATATGTTACAGATGGGTGTAATCCGCCCCTCTGAAAGTGCATGGGCATCTCCAGTGGTTCTAGTTCCCAAACCAGATGGGGAAATACGTTTTTGCGTGGACTACCGTAAGCTAAATGCTGTAACTCGCCCAGACAACTATCCCATGCCACGCACAGATGAACTATTAGAGAAACTGGGAAGGGCCCAGTTCATCTCTACCTTGGACTTAACCAAGGGGTACTGGCAGGTACCGCTAGATGAATCTGCCAAGGAAAGGTCAGCCTTCATCACACATCTCGGGCTGTATGAATTTAATGTACTCCCTTTCGGGCTGCGAAATGCACCCGCCACTTTCCAAAGACTTGTAGATGGTCTCCTAGCGGGATTAGGAGAATATGCAGTCGCCTACCTTGACGATGTGGCCATATTTTCGGATTCCTGGGCAGACCACCTGGAACATCTACAAAAAGTCCTTGAGCGCATAAGGGAGGCAGGACTAACTGTTAAGGCTAAGAAGTGTCAAATAGGCCTAAACCGAGTGACTTACCTTGGACACCAGGTGGGTCAAGGAACTATCAGCCCCCTACAGGCCAAAGTGGATGCTATCCAAAAGTGGCCTGTCCCAAAGTCAAAGAAACAGGTTCAATCCTTCTTAGGCTTGGCCGGTTATTACAGACGATTTGTACCGCACTACAGCCAAATCGCTGCCCCACTGACAGACCTAACCAAAAAGAAACAGCCAAATGCTGTTCAGTGGACCGGAAAGTGTCAGAAGGCCTTTAACAAGCTTAAAGCGACACTCATGTCTGACCCTGTACTAAGGGCCCCAGACTTTGACAAACCGTTCCTAGTAACCACAGATGCATCCGAGCGTGGTGTGGGAGCAGTTTTAATGCAGAAAGGACCTGATCAAGAATTCCACCCTGTAGTGTTTCTCAGCAAAAAACTGTCTGAGAGGGAAAGCAACTGGTCAGTCACTGAAAAAGAATGTTATGCCATTGTCTACGCTCTGGAAAAGCTACGCCCATATGTTTGGGGACGGCGTTTCCACCTGCAAACCGACCATGCTGCACTAAAGTGGCTTCACACCGTCAAAGAAACTAACAGAAAACTTCTTCGGTGGAGTTTAGCTCTCCAAGATTTTGATTTCGACATCCAACACATCTCAGGAGCTTCTAATAAAGTAGCTGATGCACTCTCCCGTGAAAATTTCCCAGAATCAACTGGTTAAAATCGTCCTTGAGATGTGGAAAATATTGTTAGTCTTTATGTACTTGGTAGTATATTTAGAGATGCATGTGTCTTATTAACTCTGTTTTCCTAGAGCTCCAGGAAGAAATCCCAGCCAGTGTTTCACCCTAGCTGAGATTTGGGGGGCGTGTCATAAATATAAAGGGAAGGGTAAACCCCTTTGAAATCCCTCCTGGCCAGGGGAAAGCTCCTCTCACCTGTAAAGGGTTAAGAAGCTAAAGGTAACCTCGCTGGCACCTGACCAAAATGACCAATGAGGAGACAAGATACTTTCAAAAGCTGGGAGGAGGGAGAGAAACAAAGGGTTTGTGTGTCTGTCTGTAGTCGTCTTGGCCGGGGACAGAACAGGAATGGAGTCTTAGAACTTTTAGTAAGTAATCTAGCTAGGTATGTGTTAGATTATGATTTCTTTAAATGGCTGAGAAAAGAATTGTGCTGAATAGAATAACTATTTCTGTCTGTGTATCTTTTTTGTAACTTAAGGTTTTGCCTAGAGGGGTTCTCTATGTTTTTGAATCTAATTACCCTGTAAGATATATACCATCCTGATTTTACAGGGGGGATTTCTTTATTTCTATTTACTTCTATTTTTTATTAAAAGTCTTCTTGTAAAACACTGAATGCTTTTTCATTGTTCTCAGATCCAAGGGTCTGGGTCTGTAGTCACCTAGGCAAATTGGTGAGGCTTTTTACCAAACCTTGTCCAGGAAGTGGGGTGCAAGGTTTTGGGAAGTATTTTGGGGGGAAGGACGCGTCCAAACAGCTCTTCCCCAGTAACCAGTATTAGTTTGGTGGTGGTAGCGGCCATTCCAAGGATAACGGGGGTAATATTTGTTACCTTGGGGAAGTTTTGACCTAAGCTGGTAAAGATAAGCTTAGGAGGTTTTTCATGCAGGTCCCCACATCTGTACCCTAGAGTTCAGAGTGGGGGAGGAACCTTGACACCTATGAGTCTGGATGCTGTTCTGTGGCATCCCTCTAATTTAAACAGGATTAAACAGGCATATGAGGCATGGAATACTATTGCTTTAGGAAAAAAAGTGTGAGTTTGGGCTTAGCAGTCACCATTTGTGGTCCTCCCACCCTTGTGGTGAAGCTCTGTGCATGTTTTTCCTGTTTTGGACTGTGGGAGAGAGATGATACCTGGCATGCAAATCTACTCACAGACATGTAAGATTACAAATGAAGCTATGTAGCCAAAATTTTAGCAAAAGCTGTTGAGAATGTAAATGAAACACAGGAGTCTCTCACAGATGAATGGAATGGTTGTTAAAAAAAAAAACAAAAAAACAAAAAAAACCCACCTAGGGTACAACTGAGAAGATGTAGAATACCAAGCATATAAAATATGTTTTAGTTGTGTTGGTCCCAGGATATTAGAGAGACAAGGTGGGTGAGGTAATATCTTTTATTAGACCAACTTCTGTTTGTGAGAGACAAGCTTTTGAGCTACATAGAGCTCTTCTTCAGGTCTGGGAAAGGTACTCAGTGTCACAGCTACATACAGGATCAAACAGTTTAGCATAAGTAGCTAACACATGTACTAAGGGATGATTCAAGGTGACCATTCACAGGGCTGTCCCTAGCTATTCCCTATGCAGCCCCCTGCAGGGGGAGTGGAGGGGAGCCCAGGCCTCCATGGGTGGGGCTGGCTTGGGAGGCAAAGGGCAACTGTCTCCCAGCACTCACCAGCAGCGTGGCTGGGGCCGGGTCACTGCACCTCCTGCCGCCCGTGAGTGCAGGCCCGGCCTTGCTGCAGTCCTCAGGGGAGTAGGGGTGGGACAGAGCAGGGGCAGGAAGGGGTGGGGCTGGGGAGGAGCAGGGTGGGGGCTTTGCGGAAGGGGTGGAGTGGGGGCGGGGCTAGGATGGAGCAGGGGCAGGAAGAGGTGGGGCTAGGGCAGAGTAGGGGTGGGGGCCATGGGGAAGAGCCAGGGCAGGGTTTGGAGCAGCACACAGCTGCACAGGGTACCAGGAAATGTGGTGCCCCAAATTTCCAGGTGCCCTACACAGCTGCATCCTTTGTGTATGGGTAGGGACGGCCCTGACCACTCAGGTCACCTACACAACACTTCAAAAAGATGAGACTGGGAGCTTAAATTAGTAACTGCTAGACACTAAAATCATGGTCTTAATAAAGACACTGAATTTATGGCTTATTACAACTATCTGTAACCCACTAACCCCCCTTTTTGTCCTATGACTAGAGGGGTGTAATGGGCCACTTCACCTTGAATTGGCCCTTAGAATATGTGCTAGCTACTTATGATAAACTGTCTGTCTGATCTTGTGTGTATCTGTGACACTGAGTACCTTTCCCAGACCTGAGGAAGCGCTCTGTGCACAGTAGATCCTCACTTCACAATAACAAACGTTGGGTTCCACCACAAATCCTGCCCACCCTGGTGTGGGTCTGAGAGCTCCTCCAGTCCTGGGGCTGTGGCAGGGGACTGACAGATTCTTTGACCCCAGGGCAGTGGCTAGGACAAAGTGCTCCTTTGGCCCCGGGGGGGGGGGGGGGTAAGAGAGCTTCTCCGGTCCAGGGGCAGAGTGCTCCTGAGGCCTTGGCTGGAGCCAGAGGAGCACTCTGCCTCCTACCCCCGCCAACACCCCAGGGCGCTCTCTCACTATAATGGACCCCTGGCTCTACCAAACAAATGGCTTGGATCCCTAGGAGTTCATTATTGCAAGGGTGTACTGTAGTTCAAAAGCTTGTCTCTCTCACCAACAGAAGTTGGTCAACAAAATATATTGTCTCACCCACCTTGTCTCAAGCATAAATAGGGCATTCAACATAGCGTTACTTTAATGTTGATTTTTTCCTCCAGGAGCATGTCTCAAAGGAATATCTGCTTCTTCCCAGAGATCCCACTCCACTCAGAGCCATTAGTATGTCATATACTAGATCTCTGTGCTCAGTAATATAACAGAGACTGCTTACAGTATATGTATTTTCTTTCAATTCAGCCATTTGTTAAAGTTTTCAATATTTTTATTTGATCTTGTGCAGGAATTTTTTTTCTTATTTACACACACAGTTTGAAAATGATTTTGAGTTGTCCTGCTACTAGACTCACAATTGGGGTGGGTGGTTTTGGTATTCGCTGTGAGAAGCAACTGTGTTGAAATGGAGGCACTGTCATTTGAAAGAAAATGAGCCACATAATGTTTTCTGGCACTCACTGATCGAGGACTTTTTTCTTAAACACCATGCTAACTGCAGCAGGAGCCATGCATTCAGTAAATATGTTGGCAGATTCGTCTGTCATGGAAAAGGAAATTCTGAAGCATGCTTTATGAGAAAGCAAATGAGATATTGAAAGCAATAGGTTCTCTTTATAAGTTACCTCTGAGGCCTGCAAATACTTACTCAGAGTCCTATGTTGATTTCATGTGCACTGTCATTTGGACTATCCATCAGTTTTCGAGTTGTAAAATTATTTCCACCTACAGTATTTTAAATTCCAATAGTATTTTTGGGGCCGCATGACAGGGCTTGGGAACAAACAGAAACCTTATTAAAAAGCTGTCTGTGACCAGGTGCCTGAACCAGTCTTCTTCAGCCTGTGCACTACAATATGGAGTCAAAAACTCACCTCCTTCCTGTAGTTTTCTTTTTTTAAATGGAAGTAGTTGAAAATTTTAAATTAATTATTTTTCTGGAGCAGTGAATCACAGCCACTGGGATCTGCGATCGGCCGAACCTGCAGATGAGGCAGGTAAAGAAACCGGCCCGGCCCGCCAGGCACAAGGGGCGGAACAAGTTTGGGAACCACTGCTTTACAGACTTGGAAAGCATGCAAACCAAAAACAAAACAAATATCTCTCTCTTGAACAAAGAAGAGATTAATACAGTTTCTAGAAAGGTTGAAATGGAATATATTATGGACTTTCATAAAGGACTCCACATATCATTAATGTTTATTAAAGTTTATGAAGGTTTTAGGAGGCAAATTACTACTATACTGATTTGATCAATACAGTTATACCTGCTGACATGGGGGCTTTTTTTTAATTGCACATTTTTATTGCTTTTGATAGAAACAAAAGTTCTAATTACTCTCATAGCTTTCGGTTGGCATTTTTCAGTGTTGAGTGGAGATTTCAAATAAACTTCATATATTTTTGATTTTGTTTGAGAAAAACCCCACTTTCAGTCCCACTTTTATTCCACCCTCCCCCTATTTTTTCTATTTAAAAGGTGAGTTTTTCTCCATCAAAAGAAAACATTTTTTAAATTAAAAAAGGTTCATTTCAACTTTTTTTTGCAAAAAAACTAAAACAGAGAAACATATAAACAAAAAGAAATATAGTTATTATCTGATCCGCTCTATTAATCACATTTAGAAATCTTTGTACTTTTCAGGAGGGTGGAGCTATTGCCTTCTTGGAAAGCAGTAAAAGCTAGATGCTAAACCCCAAACAGACACTTAATTTTGAGGGCCTCAGAGAAAATCACCACAGCAGAACATAAACATACTGCTTTTTCCTTTTCAATAGGAGCCCGCGGTACTGCCCTTCTGCTACCATGAGTGCTGTGTGACATAAAATAAGGAGCATTCTCAGGCCTACTCACATTCCAAAATGGCCTTTCCTAGTACTAAAGCAGGCACTTCTGGCTTCAGATTCCAGACAAATAAATCATCCCTATTTCTAAGGAAATTAAGTAAACAGCGATAGTGTGGCAAGCAGGAGGCAAAAGTTGCAGTAGCCACACTGATACTGTATCTCTCTCATGGATCAATTAACTAGATTTTTGGGAAGGTCAGATTTCTGGGTTAATATCCTCAGAATGTAATACAAATAGGATGTGAAAGGGGAGGTATCCGTTCTTCTTAAATTGCTGCAGCATGGCTTTCTGGAAAATGCCCCTTGCACAGGGGTAACTGCATATTTAATTGAATGATAGAATGTGGCTGCAGCCCATGAAAAAGGTTGATGTCACTTATTGAAAAAGAAGGGGTTGAACATTTGTTTTCTTTTGTTCCCTCTACTCTTATCCAAAGTGGTGATTGTATAAATTGCCACTTATTTCCTGGCTCCTAGTAGCCATTAAAACCTGGCTTGCCTAACTGAAACTCACAGGTGCAGCATTTACCAATTACTGGAAATCTGAAGCAGCAGGTGCTTTCTGAGATATTAAAAGCCTTGCAGTAGCAATCTGCTAGGGGAAAGTCTATGTAGGTAACTGCTTCACAGAGGGAGGATGCAGAACTTCAGAAAGGAAATCTCAACTGGTAACCTGCAATAAGCCTTGTACTACTCTTAGGTAACGGAAAGAAACTATCCCATGTTTCTCTGGTTTGGATTATGTCTGTGTTGCTGTTATTAAACCCAATATTAGTTAAATAATTGATTTCAGCTATCTCTAAAGTACCTTTTCTTCTGCCTTTAACAAGCTAATCCACCTGCTTGGGCTCTCTGTATCTGCCCATGTTAACTTTGGAGCAAACACTACCCCATTCTACCCTTTCCTGCTTTATAGCTTTCTACTGTTGATCACCTTAGCTTGTTCCTCTGTCACTATGTGTTTGAATTATTGTTGCATGTCCTGTACTAGGCTATCTGTATTAAGCTCTGATTCTGCAAATTGCTTTGTACGGTGTGACTCTGCACAGCTTCATTAGCTTGAGTGTGATTCTGCACACTCTCAGTGGTATGACCACATATAACTCTGAGGCCTTATTTTATAAGTGCTTTCAGACAGTGGCTATGTTACATTTGTAAAGCGCTATATATGCGTTCAAGGTACCTTAAGTAAATGTTGCTCCTTTGCTGTGTGGTAGCAGATTTTCAGGACCTTGAAGATCAGGTCCTGTTTGGAACAGAAATGATGCAGAGTCAGGTATTTCTTTAGTGTAACTTGTTTATTTACCAAATGTACACACACCCTGTTTCCTTGAACAGAGATAGTAACAGACTATACTCTAGCTACTACCCCAGACATTTGGTCCAGGCATTTCTGCCCCACAGCTTTATTTTTCTCTCTACAGATTATCTCACTTCACTGCTGATTAACACACAGCAGCACTTGTTCAACCCCTGAATTGTTTACATAGGAACCCCCATTGAGCAGAACTCCTCATCTGGAGCCAAATGTTGCCCCTTTAACAGAATAGAGCTTTATAGTTAAGTGCATGAGAAACCACTGAATCTACTTACCAAGATTCTAGATGCAGTTACTGAATAGCATCTTAACTCTTTTTCAGGGGATTTTCACCCTAGGTGATTACATCAGTGACCCCTAATTGCAACCCATTCTAATATTAACAATATCCCCTTAGCAGTGATCATATTGCAAAGATCTGTGTGGCCACTACTACTACAATTTTTAGAAGATAATACCTACACCCAAAAAATAATAAAATGAAACTAGACAGAAATCAGTATAGTCCAAATACATCTAAAAAAACATTGAAAGTGCTGGTATATCTGGAAATCCCAGAGATTGGCAGAATTCTTGTATTATGTGATATCTGAAGGTGGAATGGTAAAACAGGAACACAGTATGGCTTTTCTGAGAAATACAACTATTTTACTACTGACTAGTACTGTGAAGATCTTGGGTGAGTCAATTGACTGTAGGGTTCCCAAAGTGCTTCTGCAGGAGTGACAGTAACTGTATACTTTCTATGTTATCGAGGCAACAGTGAAAATGCATTTATGACTTAAGCAGGCTATATCTCGTTTTCTACCCTCTTTCTCTGCTCCCTCTCGCCACCATGGATGTCCGCCTGGCTGTTTTTGACTTACAGGTCAAGCATTTACAGTACACATAAGGCATAGGATCTGGAAGCGTACGTGAACAAACCAAGTAACTCATAAACCAACAAAATATGAGTATTTAGAATACCCTCCTTTTTATCATATTTGCTTTAGGGCAGAATCTATGTGTAGTATATGGATGACGTTTGTAGAGAGGGCTTTTTAAAATAAGATACAAGTTGTCTCTTAGTGGCTACCTCAGCAATTCTATTCTATCGGTCGTCTCCACAATTGTCTGAGAACAATAAAATGGGAGCATAATTAGATGCTTTGTTTGAAAATACAGTCCAACTCTCAGTGTAGTGCCATGTTGCTTGTGATTGTGAGAAATCTCCTTTCGAATGAGAAGAAATGCTAGAGAGCCATCATAAGCTGTGTATGCTT
This sequence comes from Lepidochelys olivacea, assembly GCF_965140295.1. NCBI lineage: Eukaryota > Metazoa > Chordata > Testudines > Cheloniidae > Lepidochelys > Lepidochelys olivacea. The sequence goes on from NC_140422.1 coordinate 19,445,597, forward strand.
CTGGATCAGTACTGGCTCTGCTGCCATTGCTTTTTAGAGATACCTGTGGGAGATTCCTTTCTCACCCCAAGATCAAGTTTGCCACTTTCTTGATGAGGCATCAAAATTACGTGGCCTGAGGAGTGGGAAGACCTCCATAGCCCCATTCTGTGTGGCAGTATATTGGGCAGATAAGGTGCTACCAGCTTTCTTTTAACCCCCTGCAGTATTGCTCACAGTGTCTCTACCGAGTGCTGGAACAAATTTTTATAGTGGAGGTGATGAGAGCCATGGAACCAAACTGTAAACCCTGTATATAATGGAAATTACTTCAAACCAGGGGGTGCTGCAGCACCCCTAGTCAGAGGTGTCCCTTGGGTAGGGTGAATCAGGGCAACTGCCCTGGGCTCCATGCTTTGGGGGGGGGCCCCCGCACTTAGATAAAATTGGGACTGTCCTAATATTTAGACCTTTGTTGAACATCCTGACCAATGTACAATTGGGACGCCATTTGTCCCAATATTCGGGTGGGCGAGCGGGATGAGGAGGCGAGCGGGAGGCAGGTGAGGAGGCAGGCAGATGGCAAAGAGGAGAGCAGCGGACGTGGGGGTCATGCCGGATGGACGGCAAGGAGACTAGCAGGGAGGTGAGCAGTGGGGAGGAGGTGAGTGTTAGACAGGAGGGGGATGAGGAGGTGAGGGGCAGGAGGATGGCGAGGAGAGCAGCGGGCAGTGAGGTGTGAGCAAGTGAGTGGTGGGTGGGCATGCCAGGCGGACAGTGAGGAGACTAGGGGGGAGGCTGATTTGTCCTGGGCCCTGCCCCCCACACCCCCAGGGACAGCCCTGCCCCTAGTTCCAGCACCTGGGGTATCTACTTCTTTGATCTCTTCAACATGCTACCTCTCCTCTGTCTGGAATCAGATGTGGTGGGTGGCAGAACTGCTCAGGAGTCAGTGGAGTGGCCAAGAAGAACAGCTCTTAAAACTGAGGCATAACAATCCTATATCCTGCAGTGAATCTACTATACAGGTTAAATTCTGTGTACAGAACAGGGCCTTACAATAGAATATTACATAGTGGGAATAGCATTTTTTTTTGTCTAGGGTCTCATTTCTAGGGCCTTGTCTTCTCTGCTTAAAATGGTCTGATTTTTACCTCTGGGTAACTATCCTGGGGTAAAAACACAGGGCACTTTAGATTTACTGTGAGGTAAACAGCTCTATGCCCCCTCCAGGGATTGACCTCAGTCAGTTTACCTCTTCATAAAACTGAAGTGCCTTGTCTTTACTGTGACAAGGTTCATAGATTCATGGATATTTAGGTCAGAAGGGACCATTATGATCATCTAGTCTGACCTCCTGCACAATGCAGGCCACAGAATTTCACCCACCACTCCTAAAAAAGACCTCACACCTATATCTGTGCTATTGAAGTCCTCAAATTGTAGTTTGAAGACCTCAAGGAGCAGAGAATCCTCCAGCAAGTGACCCGTGCCCCATGCTACAGAGGAAGGCGAAAAACCTCCAGGGCCTTCCAATCTGCCCTGGAGGAAAATTCCTTCCCGACCCCAAATATGGCGATCAGCTAAACCCTGAGCATATGGGCAAGATTCATCAGCCAGATACTACAGAAAATTCTTTCCCGGTAACTTGGTGAGTGAGGTAATATCTTTTATTGGACCAGCTTCTGTTGGTGTGAAAGACAAGTGTGGGAACTGCCACTGAGCTCTGCGTAAGCGGTAAACCTTGTGTCTCTCACCAGATTGGTCGGTCCAATCAACAGAAGTTGGTCCAATAAAATATTAGAGAGAGGATAGTGAACAAATATCTTGGGACCAACATACCTACAACACCACTTGTCTTGTGTTTTTTTTTTTTTAACCTCAGGATAGCTCATGAGCATTTATGTGCATTAGTTACCTAAGGGAAAATGTACCTTTTTAGCAGTGGAGACAAAGTGTGAGTGAAACTCTGAGGAGTTGGACATTATTGCTTCTTTCTGCTCCTGAGGTGGCTGCACTTCAGTAGTACCTGAAGGATTTCTTTCTGTACAAACACATGCTCTGATATGGCAGCTGTCTTTGTACAGGCTAACCCCTACACCGAGCTCCAGAAAAATGCCTTGAGACTAGACTGACAGTTGCATAAATGAATGAAGTTTGTGTTCTGCTATGCTTTTTTAATACTAAAAACTATTCATCATATGTTAAATGTCAAAAGAGGCAAGATCAGGGAATTTGTGGCTATTACTTTGACTTGTGGACAGATGCTTGTGTTTTGATCAAGTTCTAGACAAATGTAGGTGTCTGGAGTTAGTTGCAGGATTGGATTTGTGAAGTGTTTGAGATCCTTTAGGGAAAAAATTCTTTTATGTTTCCTTTCATTCTGGGGACTCCCAAAAAGCTTCCGTGATCTCCAGACAGAATTAAAATACAATCACCTGCAGTATTGTCAACTTTTGTGATTTTTATCACCTCTTGCAGTAGTTGGTGTTTTTTCTTAGAGCATCAGCTCCTTGAATCGTGTGAATGTGAAACATCTCAACTTTTATTTTTTAAGGTTTCTAGCCCTCATGGCTGTGGAGAAAAGCATAATTGTGAAGGTTCAAAACTGACACAGTGAATAAAAAGAACCTGTGTGTGTGGTGTCTAAAACAAAAATAACCCCCAAAACCACACACTTTTTTCTTTAAGACAGTGATTCTCGACTCTGGCCCACCGCTTGCTCAGGGAAAGCTCCCGGCGCACTGGGCCAGTTTGTTTACCTGCCATATCCACAGGTTCGGCTGGTCGCGGCTTCCACTACCCGCAGTTCACCGCCCCAGGCCAATGGGGACTGTGGAATGGTGGCCAGCATGTCCCTCGGCCCATGCCGCTTTCTGCAGCCCCCATTGGCCTGGAGCGGCGAACCGTGGCCAGTGGGACCTGCGACCGGCCGAACCTGCAGATATGGCAGGTAAATTGGCCCAGCGTGCCGAGGGCTTTCCCTGAACAAGCAGTGGACCAGAGTTGAGAACCATTGCTCTAAAGCAACTTCAGTATATTTTGGGACTGGGCTTCTCATTTTGAAGGCTTAGGTTTGATGATACAGCCTCTAGTGTAGAGGGTGGTACCCAAGTGGTGAATTGCAAAGCAAAACAGGGAGGTGCTGGAGTATTTTGGTCCAGGACAACAGTAACTACCCTTTTCCCCCCTCTAAAGCAGTATGGGATCTTGAACAGACAAGACCTAGCTTTCGAAGACCTCACTCGAAAGTTGCACACTTACAAAAGGGGAAATGACTGCTTAGGAAGGAGTATGGTGGAAAGGGATCTGTGGGTTATAGTGGATCACAAACTAAATACGAGTCAACAGTGTAACGCTGGTGCAAAAAAACAAACATCATTCTGGGATGTGTTAGCAGGAGTATTGTAAGCAAGACATGAGAAGTAATTCTTCCGCTCTACTCCACACTGATTAGGTCTCAACTGGAGTATTGTGTCCAGTTCTGGGCACCACATTTCAGGAAAGATGTGGAAAATTGGAGAAAGTCCAGAGAAGAGTAACAAAAATGATTAAAGGTCTAGAAAACATGACCTATGAGGGAAAATTGGGGGGGGGGGGGGGAATTGAGTTTGTTTAGTCTGGAGAAGAGTGAGCGGGGACATAAGTTTTTCAAGTGCATACAAGGTTGTTGCAAGGAGGAGGGAGAATTTTTTTTGTTAACCTCTGAGGTTAGGACAGAAGTAATGGGCTTAAATTGTAGCAAGGGCAGTTTAGGTTGGACATTAGAAAAAAACTTCCTAACTGTCAGTGGTTAAGCACTGAAACTGCCTAGGGCGGTTGTGGAATCTCCATCACTGGGGATTTTTAAGAGCAGGTTGGACAAACACCTGTCAGGGGTGGTCTAGATAATACTTAGCCCTGCCTTGAGTGCAGGGGACTGGACTAGATGACCCCTCGAGGTCCCTTCTGGTTCTGATTCTCTGCACATATAATAAACTGTATAGTACTCATTTTAATCTCTCCTCAGAGGCATGCTGGGCTGGCTGAGCCTGCCGGGATTTGACTCTGTAATTCCAGGAAGTCAGTGTATTGGCTAGGGGCATGTCTACAGCAGCACTTACTGAGCAGTGGGCTGGGGTGTCAACCTGTAGTGCTGCAGCATACATGCGCCAACTATCTGTGTGCACCCTGCTGATAAACACTGAAAGTTCTCTAATGTGCATTGAGCTACTGCTGTTTCAAACCACAGTATGTCAGAATCCGCAAGGAAAATTTTAATAAGCATCAGTAGGGTCCACACATGGACAGTTAGTGCAAGGTGTACTGGAACACTATAGAGTGACACCCCAGCTTGCTGCACAGTAAGGGCTTGTGTAGAAATGCCCTTAGATCACCAGAACTACTGCCTCTGGAGGAAAAAAATCACTCTATTTTATTTTTAATCTATGGGAAAGGTGACTATGAATGCTTTGACACAGCCCCTTAACCAAGGACCTGACCAGCTGCTGAGAAGCTAATCCTGGGAGGCTTTTCCAATGTATCAATCTGAAAGCAGCCAGGGCATGCTCCTCATGTACTTGCTTGCATGGGGTTTTAAACGGAGTTATTTCTAGAACTTGATGATAAATGCACTTAAGAAAAAAAGACAAGAAAACAAATGAAGTTGAAAAGTAGCAATCTATTCCCCATGCCAATGGGGGCAAGTGATGTGCTCCTTTGAAACCATAAAGAGATATTAATAAGCCGCTGAAAATTTCAGAATATGAATGCCACCTGTCTAGCAGGGATGAGTTTCAGCAGCTTCAGGTTTTTATGGCATATTGTGGCTTACTGGTTTCTCTGTAATGATACAGTATGGCAACGCTGCACATCCTCTCTGGGACACTAGCATTGGGTATACAGTCGTAGTTAAACAGTTTAATAATGAATGTAGTCTATAATTTGAGATTACGTTCACAGGGAAATATTGATGGCTTTTGCTGCAATCCTTGCTGGGCAAATTATGATTTCCATGTAGGGATCAAGAGGTGTAGCTTAGGAGGAACATATTATCTTCCACAGTCTGATGCCTTTGTCTGAGCCAGCAGTTTGTGATGCTGTGAACTGCAGGATTCAAGTGACCTTTCCCAGTAATATTCACAGCAAGCAGTACTAATAACAAGTGTGCCAATTCCAAAAACAACCAAACCCCAAAACAAAAACCCACAACAGAACACTTCCCTAAAACTTTTCCTGTTCTTTATATTATTACTTCTTTATATTTAAAGACTTCTCCCAACAGTGGGTGCCGCCAATATTCATGCAGCAACCATCTGAGGTCTGGTGCTTCACCTCTGGCTGTGATTTCATTAGGCTTAGAAACACAGAAAAATGGCTGGCTGTCCTATTATGGGGCAATGTTTTTTGTAGTCCCTTGAGTTAAATTCTTTTCTGTACTGACACAGTGGACATGCTTCATTAATACTTTATAAAGTCATTCTCTGGGAGGCTGCTGTGTCAAAGTCACATTCTGTAACTGCTGCTTCACACTTAGCCTAATTCATTTAACTGAATTCTGGTCCACATGGTTCTTGCTGGAACTGTAATAGCCAGAGATAATTCTGGAGACAATTGTCATTGAATCAGGTGGCTTAGTATTGCCCTGAATTAGCAAAAATGGGTTCTCAAACAACTATTTGGCCAAAATTGATTGGTATAAATTTACAGTATATTTTGTGTATTACTAAATTTTGTTTATATAATATTTCTGCTTATTTGGATATAGGGGCATATTTATCAGTGTGGTTTGTTTTCAGGGGTTAGTAATGCCACTCCACTGAATGCGGATGTGTACACTTTGCACCTATGCTCTGTGAAGGAAGAGGTAACTTAGAAATGTTCTCAGTATATGAAGCTGTCTCTTTACTATTCCTGTATTTCTTCGGCATCATTAATGGTTGCTAAGGCTGTGTGTTTGCGTTTTGTGGGAACTCAAGTAAAGGCTAAGTTAAGTCAAATAGCTTGGTATTTGTAATAGGCTTTTTGAGGCCAAAATTCTGAGACCTGGTAGACTTCAGACTGGAGATATCTGGTGGAAATTATGGTTCCTTTAGAGTTCTGCAGAGTTCATAATGTGTTTGGAAGAGTAGAGAACTAAATGTAGTCCAGACGAATGGAACAAAATTAGCAAGATCTCAAAGAGTTAGTCTGGTTACACACAATGCAGTAGCAGAGGAGTTTTTTTAAAAAACAAAACAAAAAAAGAAACTCTAACACAATTTCTGGCAGGTTTAAAATGTTATTGCTGAAAACTTGCCAATTCTTAAACTATAAGCTTATGAATAATGTATTTGCAGTAGCAGTTTATGAAGGAAGAACATCTACCATGGTGATGTGCAGCAACTTCTTAGCCAGTACAATTTAGCCCACTCTGCTGCTCATGCTCTTGATTACTGTATGTTCCTGTTTCCATAAGAAATAATGGTAATTGGAAATGGCAACACAGTTTATCCGTGGGGTCATGGTGTGTTTTCTGGTAATACAGCAAATGTGCAAAATTAAATCCTAATGGTTACGTTTTCCTCCCTGCTGCTGCTGCTGTGCCCCTTCCTTGCCCAACCCTCCCCCCCCCCCGCCCCCAAATCTGGTATGGCTCATGAAGGTAAAGGCAGGGTTTTGTTGAAAAAGGCAATGTCTGGCCTTGGTAAGTGGCATATTTTTAGCACATGATCTGAAATTATAGGGCTAAATCCTTCCCACTGGCATACAGACTGAGTAAAGGTGCTCACCAAGTAGATCGATTCAATAGCCACTTTGCATGAAGGAACTACTGTAACATTTTCCCTTAACCTGGTTGTAAATCTAAGTTGTCCTGTTCACATTCATTATAATGGGGGGGGGGCACACAACCATGTTAACAAGTGGTAGGGATGGGTTCTCAAGAGCTATAGTGTGATAACACTGCGATCAGCACAACCTATAAACTACAGTGCAGAAATAGTCTCTGTCCCTGTTGGCTTTTTCAATGATTTCTTCAGGCAGCAGCCTTCCACAGCAAATCCTAGGTAACACAAGTTGTTGCAGGATCTGGTCAACTGTTTGACAAACTGATTCACTTATCTATTTAATATTCTTTTTAAAGAATCCCTCTGAGATCCTTTCAGGATTGAGTTTCCTGGCCCTCTGTGCTTGTATCTATAATCTGTAGCCTGGCTTTCCTTTATAATACATTTTGGCAAATTGAGACATAAAATGGTCAAGATCATTTTAAAGTATTTTTGATTAATCATTTTATAGACTGTTACTAAATCAATTTTGAAAGGTAAATATAAAATAAGTTTCAAATGTAGGGCTTGTTAATGGTGGTTGAGTGTGCTTCACACCTCCAAAGGACTTCAAGAGGGAGTTCACAGGATCCAGACAAAGGACAAAATGCGGAACATGCTTCCATTATGCATCAGTACAGCAGGATGTGGTAAAAACAACTGATGGAAGTTGAAGCACAACTAAAAGGTGGGATTTGCTTCAGATCCACAATGAACACAGAATATTTGTATGAAAACCAAAAGAGGGAAAGAATCCTGGATCTGTGTATGGTTATCAAGAACTGTTTTAAAATTAACTGATCCTTAAGTGAATATTTCTCTTCAGCAAAGTCACTAATGTATGTTACATGAAGATTAGGGCTGGGTGACCTGTTTCTGATTTTGAATTATCTTTCATTATATGGGAGAGACTGATCCCCTTTGTTCTAATTGCTTGTGCCTAAAAAGACTTGACCAGGCATCCAGCATGAAATAGAATCCTCTATGCTGATTTTGTGTAATACACAAGACATGTGGATAGTGTTTCACAGGGTTGGAGGAAAGTAAATCCTAAATTTCACTTAGCACCAACTGGAAAAAAGTAAAAAAAAAATCTGGCTTTTCTGTAATAAACTGGTCTGTTCACAGTGAATGGAACAGGACCTCTCCAGACACACAATGTAACACCAAGATTAATTTGAATCATTGCACATCTTGCAGATTTTTAACAATAGTAAAATACCCAGGCAATGTAAGTATACTGTAGTTTTGAAGACTCTGAAAACTATTTGTATTGACTTCTCATATTAAAAATTTTTGAAGATTTATACACCACATAAGTTGAATCTAGATTCATTAAATGGGTCATGAGATACTGCTAATGTTGCTGTAATACTCCATATTATGTAATAGTCCATATTAATAAAGTGCTGACAATAGATTGCATGTTGAGAAAGAGCAGTTTTAAAAGATGGAGTTGTTTTATTGTCCAGAGATAATCAGGGCTTTGATAAATAATCTCTTATCAATAGAAGGCTAGTCCAAAGCCCACTGAAGTCAATGGAAAGACTCCTGCTGGCTTCACTGTGCTTTTGTTCATGTCCTGGAATGATAGATAAGCATTGATATGTTGGAGTGGGCTCCCAGGAATTGTGCAAGCTCTTTGTTAAAGTGCTAGAAGAAAAACTTGCAGTTAAATGACAGGGAAAAGTTTTTAACTCTGACAGCTTTAGAAACTTTATGAACCCCAGAAAGAGTTACAAGACTTACAAAATTTGATTCCTAGCAGTTTGTCCATACTAAGTAGCAATGTTTGCTTATCACTTTGAATCTGGTTATAAAGTTTCACATGTTCTTTGTAAATTTGACCTTTTGATTTAAGAACAACTTCTGCCTTTTCTTGATTATATACTTCACAGGACAGTCATTCAAGCATTGTCAATTAAAACCAAAAACATTCTAGAAAATTGCCCACCATCCATAGTATTGATGTGTCCATATGTTAAATAGCACTATGACATTAACAAACGATAATATAAATGATTTTCCATTCTTCGCTGTTCATATCTAAACATGATAGTGGGTAATTAACATGAGAAGAAGAGCTCTGTAAAGCTCAAAAGCTTCTCTTCAACCAACAGAAGGTGGTTCAATAAAAGATATTATCTATCCCACCTTGTTTCTTTCATATTCTGGGACCAACACATCTACAACAACACTGCAAACTTCTATTTATTTAAACTTGTTCTAAAAGATTGTTCTGGGAATACTGTAGCCCATTTCTTTTATGGGAAAGAAGAAAGTAACTTTAAAAAAAAACAAAACCCTTACTAATGATCTAATAGATTCCAAAATTTAAATGTAGCCAAGCAGATCCCAAGACTATCCCAAGCAGATAATTTTTTTGTATCTCTGAAGACATAACTTTTCTGTGTGGCTTAAATAGCATTTTGCATCTTGCAAAGATCCCTGATCATATTGAATTCTGACCCACCTTTGTTTCACTTTTTCCTGTGGGCTGTTAAATGGATGAGCAAACCAATGGTGGTTTAGATTCAGAGTGAACGGAATTTAAACCCTATTAAAAATTAGACTAAAATACCTTAATAGTGTAAAGTGTTGTGCACTTCATAGGAATTTGTATAAACTATTGAGATTCTTTGAGTTTTGAAATCTCATTTTATCCAAAAAGTTCAAAATAATGTATTTCAAATGAGAGGGTTTCTGTGCTTGAAACAAGCAGGTGATCTCTAATTATTAAGAGAACTTGGTTGCTGAAGACTGCAATTTGGTGCCTGACAAAGGTACTCTTGTGAAAATCCACAATGAATCATTAGTGCCTCTAATTGTCTTAACTGAGACCAAAATGACTTGGGCCCCAATTCAGGAAGGCATGTGATTAACTTTTAAGTAATGGGGGTTAAGAATGTGCTTCAAGTTGAAGCATGTGCCTCCATGTCTCTTTGAATTGGGGCTTTAGTTTTTTGAGGTGTGACTGTATTTGCTGTGGGGTTTTATGAGGCTTCTGGTCAACTTTGGATTAGAGATGAATATTTCTTACTATATGATACTGGTTATTTGTACCACATAACAGCTGGAGGGGTTGATAGGTTTTCATTTAAGCAGCTTTGGTGTTTTAGACTTCTGTGCTTTATCAGTGTGTTCTTCTGTGCATCAGTAGCCATAAATATTGTCTTTTTTATTGTAAGTTATTCTAATTTCCTGTAAATTACAGTACATAACTCTGATGGAGACTCACCTTGCCTGCCTGGGGTTAGGGTTTATTAACTGTGATCTGGCTAATGAGTACATAAATATGTCTTGAACTTTATGCAGGCTATTGCTGCCTGTTGTGCTTAAATTCAGAGTTTGCTAATATTAAAACCAAAACAAGCCCAGCATGTTTGCTTTTACTCCCATGCACTACATTGCTCTGAATCTCGTGTAGAATCTCAAATGCTTTAGTGGGATCATACTCACAACCTATAAAGATATTTTGCTGCAAATTGCTGTTGCACCAGCTGTTTTTGGTCTTTTTTTTATATTTATATATAAATATAATATGCTGTGATTACTGTTGAGATACCCTGGTGTAGTCTCGTACAATATGCCTGCCTGGATAAGAGTTTCCTCTATTCTCTATATGGGATACATGAGAATCTCTAATGCAGACAGATATATTCCTAATATTCTTCACTCTTCATTTGAATTTGTTCAGGGATATGTAGGGGTGTGTGTATCTTTCTTCCCCCCACCCCCCACCCGAGTGGAATGTGCATCAGCATGTGTGACCATGTTGCCTTATTTCTTTTGTGGGCATTATAAAAGAAGACCTAATACCACAACAGAAAACAGATGATGTTTTAGCTCTAAGGGTCTGTGTTTTGGGAGTCTGAGCTTCACGATTGGCCAAATTCATATAACCAGTACAACTCATGATGATGGGGGTACATGCTGCTAATGAAACTGTTACCATCTGAATATGCTGAATTATAGTAACTTCATTGTGATTTCTAGACTAATGCATTCAATCAACACACTGCAGTTCTAATATGAGAAAACACACTGAAATGTTCTGGAACTGGAAATTAGACAATTTACAGTATTGCCCATCATGAGGTACAAAATATTGCTGAAAGTCTATAACTGACCTTTATAGAAACTTTACTTGTGATCAGACAATTAGCTAAATGGTGGCTGGAACTGAAAGAGCAATTGACATATAGTAATATGATATGTAATTTATAATTCTGAGGCACATGCCATTTTAGAAACTGTATTAAATTTTAATGGTCTCAATTTTCTCTCCTATAACCTACAGTAACTTCTTCAATGATGGGAAAAATATGTTCTGCTGTAGTATCTTGAAGGCAGCAAGTATTCTCCAGGGTGTGGTTAATTTAGACGAATGTTTTTTCCCTGCTATATGTTGACAGGCATTTCAGTTACCAACACTATCTGTCAGTGTTGACTTGTAAATACAGAAGCTTGGTGTTTCCCTACAGATGACATTTCAGTCAGGCTGGGTCAAATCCCTTAAGAAATCAAAGATATCTATCTTGAATGTCTGAATGGAAATGTATTTTTTCTATTGATAGATTCTAACTTTCTTTTAGAATTAGGGTTGCTCCTAAAGCAAGTGCAGTGTTAACATTGCCTGCTCTGATGTGATAATCTTGGAAGTCCAAGATCTCCAGTAGACCCACCTACTGAAGGCAACCGTTATGGTGGTGACTGGAGGCTGCTTTGAGGTCAATAAAGCCAATGTCTCAGCTCATTAAAAAGCTGTAAACATGCTAATTCAGAATTAAATGTGGTGATGGGAGGAGAGAGCAGAGGAAAGAGATGTGATCTGAAGGAATACATTTTGCTGCATGTTTTGAATCCAAAATATTGGCAGTTCAGTGATCATATCTACAATTTTCCTTCCTCTCTTCTCCCCCCGCCATTTTTAAAGTTTCCTTCCTACATGACTGTATTAGGTCTTTCTATCTCCTCCTCCTCCCCCCCCGCCCCTTCTCCAATACATTACTACGATTTTAAAAATGTAAGTTGGATAAACTTCTAAGGGTTACTGAAAGGCAAAGAGCCTGAAAACAGTTTTTTTTCTAAAAACAATGCTTCTGCTTTATTACTTCCTACCATTAATCTAGTAGGATGCCTATGAGGTTTCAAATATTCCTAATTTATGTCCTATATTAGAAATAAAAGCATTGTTGGCAAAGTCCTGTGAGACTCTATGTTGCTACTTATAAATTGGCTGACCTAAATTTGCACCACATTTAAGGTAAAAGAGGAAATGAACCAGAGCGGGCCATATCAATTCATGGAAGTGCAATGTGCTACTGTCTGAGTGACTTTCCCCTGGAAGCATCCTAAGGATGCTGGATGATATTTTCAGCTGGTGTAAATCGACAGAGCTCTATTAACTTTGGTGGAGTTCTGTCAAGTTATTCCAGCTGAAGATCTGGCAGTCTGTTCTCTGGCAAGGCTTTTTGGATCTAGGGCTGAGGGTGCATGCCTTATTCCAGGATTTCCATTGTCTGTCTCACTTTAGCTTTGACCTCAGATGAAAATGCCATCTGGAGAATGTAGGCAGAGAATTGGATGATCACTTGAAAAATGAGCTAAGGTGTCTAAAAGGACGAAATTATGATCCAAGGAAGAAGGGTAGAACAGCAGGGTGGAATCCTGGCCCCAGTAAAATCCGTGATTGTTTTACCATTGACTTCAGCAAGACCCTGATTTCATTCCAGGTCTCCTTGCTTGGGCTTTGGTAATTTAGCCCATGTGTCAGGGAAAATGCCACCTAGATACCCAAGGTTGGTAGTACATGTTCCTGGAGGTAAATAGAAATGGAAATGAAAAGCTGGGCATGTTCTCTTCATGGTGATCACAAGCTTTCTCCCATAAGTATATTTCTGAATTGAGAGAGTGCATGGTTTGCTGATTCACTTAAATAAATATTGCTGCTATTTGTATCCTGGTGGGGTGGATTAATTATTCATTTCTTATAAGCAATCTCTGCTGTATCATTCCTTAGGTTCTATGAAAGACTATAGATACAGTAAAGCATACCCACCTGAGGTTACAATCTTTTAATAATGAGGAGATATTAAACTGCCCTCAGCAGCAGAAACAATGGTACTAAAATCCAATGTTTTTTCTTTGACCAGCAAGTAGAACTTACTATTCCTCAGTTGCTTATACATTATTGACACTAGTGTGGCAACTGATAATAGGGAAGAAACTTACTTAGACCTGTACATCAACAGAATTACATGAACCATAGAAGTGCTACAGCTATTTCTGAATATATTTGGAACATATTTAAAATTCTAGAACATAATTACATATGGTAAATGCAACAGTTCCATCAAAACTATTATAAAGTAGCTTTATGCCTGAATTCAGCTCTCTAAAACACTGAGGTATATCAGTATTTAATGATGGTGGTCACAGTAGATTTTGCTAAACATATATCAATGCACAGGTTCCTGCATTATTTTAATTTGGATTTTGATAAATTATGTAGCACATACTTGACTTCTGTTACTATCGCACTGTACATCAGGGTTTGACAAAGTTGTTTTCTGCTGTTTCTGGGAAATGTTCCAATTTCTAAGGCTAACAATACAATTCTAATATGTAGTTGTAAGTAATCTGCATTCTACCAAGGAGAATATTGTTAAAAAGTAACATTTTACTGGGATACAAACCTCCTGATTTTCAATATTTAAAACTGGTGGGGAGGACCCCTCCATCTAGAACAATTGTGAAGACAAATGGGTAGAGCAGGACCACTATTGGAGAAATCCTGCAGAAAGAGATGCTGTTACACCACCTGTCTGGCGCTGGAGCTAGGGTTGTACAAAATGTAGCGGTTTCCCTTTCTGAATTTCAGAGCACCGATTATGAGTTTCAAGAATCCAAAATACCTCAGGAAAAATTCATTGAAACTGTTTTTGTGTTGAATTAATATGAAACTTCAAACTTTGCATGATTTTAGCATCAAGCCCTCAAAATCAGCCTAGATTCACTCCAGTGGTTTGCAAACCTGGCTTGAGTTTCAAGTTAGTAACAAGTCTGTCTTTACTAACAACTGAGGAATCAGGCTGATTAAAGGGAAGATGTAGTGCTTTTTATTAACTACATGAACAGTCAGTACACTGATTCTAGAAGACTGAGCTTTGCAGGGCATATTTAGAAGCTTAATGCAATTGTTAGCATAGCTATTCCCTTACTAGCAATACAGAGTTTCATTGGCATAATGGATTCTGTGCCATGATACCTATCTTTACAGAAATACGAGTTTCATGTTTTTGAGGGGATGAGGGTTGCTGTGAATGAAAGATAAACAGGTGTGAGGGTCTTGTTAAAATTCTGCCAGCAGGTTAAGGAAGGGATTGATTTTGCTATCCATGGTAGAATCCACCTTTGCCCTGGAGATTGACGATCTGGGCACATAGAGAATAACAAACTGTTGGATGCAAGGCACTTTTGAAAATCAGACCTTTGACCTCATTTATAGAATGAATGTCAAAATACATGACCGCAGCTAGACTTGTAAGGCTCCAGAGTAGTAGACCACTCCAAGTGTGGAGACTTCTGGGGTAAAAATATTAAAAACAAGGACAATTAATGAACATTGTATTACACTGCTCTTTCCGTGTAAATTGAGATCAAAAGCAGACCACTGCTCTAAATCCTCTCCAATTTGTTTAATTACTGGGTACCTTATCCCTAGTAGCAAAGATTCTCATTTTATTATCAAGTTATACTACATTTTCAGAGATCCATTTAGTTTTCCAATTTTAAATTTTCACATATGGCAACACATTATATTAAAAAAATCAGTATATATATTGCGGGGGGGGCGGCATTTGTTATGTACCCAATTACAAGAACATCCATACAGGGTCAGACCAAAGGTCAATTTATCTCAGTATCCTGTCTTCTGACAGTGGTCAATGCCAGGGACTTCAGAGGGAATGAACAGAACAGGTAATCAAGTGATCCATCACTCAGTTTCCTCCCCCACCCAGATACTTAAAGATATTTTTATTTGTAAACTACTTAAGCGTCAGTATTTACTAGCTGTCAGATTTTGTAGATAATATGGAGTTATATCTGGTAAATTATGTTGGCACAATTTGGTAGGGACTTCATTATTTCATAACTTCATTTCTTCTAAGCCAAGTGTATATGTGTATACACAAAATAAATATAAGTTCTAGACACAAGTCTGAGATGATGCAAAATTACTCAAGACAGTTAAATCCAAAGCTGACTACAAAGAGTTACAAAGGGAACTCAGGAAAGTGGGTGACAAAATGGCAGATTAAATTTAATGTTGCTAAATGTGAAATAATGCATGTTGGAAAAAATAACCCCAACTATGCATACAAAGGAAAGGGTTCTATATTAGCTGTTACCACTCAAGAAAGAAATCTTGGAGTCATAATGACCAGTTCTCTCCAAACATCTGCTCAATATGCAGTAGCAGTCACTTCACGTTCACCACCAATCCAAAAAAGGAAAAAAAAAAAAACCTAATAGAATGCTATGTACCATTAGGAAAGGGATAGATAATAAAACAGAAAATATCGTAATGCCGCTATATAATCCCTGGTATGATCTCACCTTTCAAAGATATTTAGGTCAGAAGGGACCATTATGATCATCTAATCTGACCTCCTGCACAACACAGGCCACAGAATTTCACCCACCACTCCTGCAAAAAACCTTACACCTATATCTGTGCTATTGAAGTCCTCAAATCGTAGTTTAAAGACTTCAAGGAGCAGAGATCCTCCAGCAAGTGACCCATGCCCCATGCTACAGAGGAAGGCAAAAAGCCTCCAGGGCCTCTTCCAATCTGCCCTGGAGGAAAATTCCTTCCCGACCCCAAATATGGCGATCAGCTAAACCCTGAGCATATGGGCAAGATTCATCAGCCAGATACTACAGAAAATTCTTTCCTGGGTAACTCGGATCCCACCCCATCTAATATCCCATCACAGGCCATTGGGCCTATTTACCATGAATATTTAATTACCAAAACCATGTTATCCCATCATACCATCTCCTCCATAAACTTATCGAGTTTAATCTTAAAGCCAGATAGATCTTTTGCCCCCACTGCTTCCCTTGGAAGGCTATTCCAAAACTTCACTCCTCTGATGGTTAGAAACCTTCATCTAATTTCTAGTCTAAATTTCCTGGTGGCCAGTTTATATCCATTTGTTCTTGTGTCCACATTGGTACTGAGCTTAAATAATTCCTCTCCCTCTCTGGTATTTATCCCTCTGATATATTTATAGAGAGCAATCATATCTTCCCTCAACCTTCTTTTAGTTAGGCTACACAAGCCAAGCTCCTTGAGTCTCCTTTCATAAGAAAAGTTTTCCATTCCTCGGATCATCCTAGTAGCCCTTCTCTGTACCTGTTCCAGTTTGAATTCATCCTTCTTAAACATGGGAAACCAGAACTGCACAAAGTATTCCAGGTGAGGTCTCACCAGTGCCTTGTATAACCGTACTAAAAGCTCCTTATCCCTACTGGAAATACCTCTCCTGATGCATCCCAAGACTGCATTAGCTTTTTTTCACGGCCATATCTCATTGGCAGCTCATAGTAATCCTATGATCAACCAATACTCCAAGGTCCTTTTCCTCCTCCGTTACTTCTAATTGATGCGTCCCTAGCTTATAACTAAAATTCTTGTTGTTAATCCCTAAATGCATGACCTTACACTTCTCACTATTAACTTTCATCCTGTTACTATTACTCCAGTTTACAAGGTCATCCAGATCCTCCTGTAGGATATCCCTGTCCTTCTCTAAATTGGCAATACCTCCCAGCTTTGTATCATCCGCAAACTTTATTAGCACACTCCCACTTTTTGTGCTGAGGTCAGTAATAAAAAGATTAAATAAGATTGGTCCCAAAACTGATCCTTGAGGAACTCCACTGGTAACCTCCCTCCAGCCTGACAGTTCACCTTTCAGTAGGACCTGTTGTAGTCTTCCCTTTAACCAATTCCTTATCCACCTTTCAATTTTCCTATTGATCCCCATCATCTTATCCAATTTAATAATTCCCCATGTGGCACAGTATCAAATGCCTTTCTAAAATCTAGGTAAATTAGATCCACTGTGTTTCCTTTGTCTAAAAAATCTGCTCCTTTCTCAAAGAAGGAGATCAGGTTGGTTTGGCACGATCTACCTTTTGTAAAACCATGTTGTATTTTGTCCCATTTACAATGGACTTCAATGTCCTTAACTACCTTCTCTTTCAAAATTTTTTCCAAGACCTTGCATACTACAGATGTCAAACTAACAGGCCTATAATTACCTGGATCACTTTTTTTTCCCCCTTTCTTAAAAATAGGAACTATGTTAGCAATTCTCCAATCATACGGTACAACCCCTGAGTTTACAGATTCATTAAAAAATCTTGCTAATGGGCTTGCAATTTCATGTGACAATTCCTTTAATATTCTTGGATGAAGATTATCTGGGCCCCCCAATTTAGTCCCATGAAGCTGTTTGAGTTTCGCTTCTACCTCAAATATGGCAATATGTACCACCATATCCTCATTCCCATTTGTCATGCTACCATTATCCCTAAGATCTTCTTTAGTCCTATTAAAGACTGAGGCAAAGTATTTGTTTAGATATTGGGCCATGCCTAGATTATCCTTGACCTCTACTCCATCCTCAATGTTTAGCGGTCCCACTTCTTCTTCTTCTTCTTCTTCTTTTTTCTTCTTCTTCTTCTTCTTATTTATATGGCTATAGATCCTTTTACTGTTGGTTTTAATTCCCTTTGCAAGGTCCAACTCTACTTGACTTTTAGCTGGTCTCACTTTATGCCTACATGTTCTGACCTCAATAAGGTAGCTTTCCTTACTGATCCCTCCCTTCTTCCACTCCCTGTATGCTTTCTGCTTTTTCTTAATCACCTCTCTGAGATGCTTAGTCTACAACTCCTGCCTTGAATTTTTTCCCCTTTCTTGGGATGCAGGCTTCCAATAGCTTCTGCAGCTCTGATTTAAAATAATCCCAGGCCTCCTCTACCTTTAGATCTATAAATTCTTCAGTCCAATCCACTTCCCTAACTAATTTCCTTAATTTTTGAAAGTTAGCCCTTTTGAAATCAAAAACCTTAATTGCCTCATCTCAAAAAAATATGTATTAGAATTGAAAGGTTCAGAGAAGGGCAACAAAAATTATTAGAGGTCTGGAACAGCTTCTAATGAGGAGAAATTTAAAAAGACAGGACATGCTCAATTTAGAAAAGAGATTACTAAGGGGGGGGGAATATGATAGAGGTCTATAAAATTATGAATGGTGTAGAGAAAGTGAATAGGGAAGTGTCATTTACCCCTTGACATAATAAGAATTTGGGGAACACCAGATGGAAATTAATAGGCAGCAGATTATAATTTGGGTTCCAAAAAGAATTGTAAAAGTTCATGGAGGATAGGTCCATCAGTGGCTATTAACCAGAATGGTCAGGGATGCATGCTCTAGGTATCGCTAAATCTCCAGCTGCCAGAAGCTGGGACTGGATGACAGGATGGATCACTTGAAATTGCCCTAGTCTGTTCATTCCTTCTGAAGCATCTGGCACTGGCCACTATTAGACAAGATAATGGGCTAGATGGGCCAATGGCCTGGCCTAGAATAGCCTTTCTTATGCTTTTAGGAGTCTGTCATCATCAAATTGTCATGACAACTGGTTAATTGCATGCCATTTCCCATTGCATACCCTTGAGATTGATTAATTTTGTACCATTTTCTTTGCTTGCTACTATCTCTCTGCCACAAAATGAAGTATCGGAATGTTAATGATCTGTAATATTCAGTTGATGATGGAAGAATGGTTCCCAGCATATAGAACCAATCAAATAATGTTTAAATGGTTCTATATGCTGGGAACCATTCTTCCATCATCAACTGAATATTAATTTCCACCTATTCCACCCCACATCTATAGGAGAATTATAACCTGCTAACAAAGTACTGGATGGTGTGTTGCAAAGGCACACCATCCTGTTTTACAGAATATATTTCATATTAAAATTCTAATAACTCATTACCTTGACAAACTATAATGAGAACAGAATATGGCACAAAATGTATCCATTCATATTATAAATTATATTGAAAATGGGATATGATACATTAATATAGTCTTTTAATAGTTTCACAATTAAAATCAGTCTTCAATCAGTGATTTCCCCCCCCCTCCTTAGCTATATCTAGCATCTCCTCCCTCTAATTATTACAATTAGGCAGGTGAAATAATGCATATGCCTGCACACTACCACAATTGTACTTAACACTGCAGTAACTACATGCACAAATATATAGACATGATTTGAGTATACACAATGTGCATGCACTTCTTCTCCCCCACCCCCACCCCATTTCTAAATCTGGGCCTCTGATTCTTCTGGTGAGCCTTAGGGCTTGGCTACATGAACGGCTACTTTGTAGGAAGCTGCAATGTGAATCTAGCCTGCCACGCATTAACTGTCTGCGTGAGCCCTGCTGATATGCACTAACATTCCTTAGTGTGCTTTTGGTCTAGTCCCATTTCAAAGCAGGCTAAACCAATGTAGATTAGGGAAGTGTTCGTGCATGTCAGCATGATCCACATGGACAATGGTGTGCAGCAAACAAGTACAGGGTAGACTTACACCCCAGCTTACCAGGAACTAAATAGTCATGTAGACACACCCTTAGAAACACTAGCTCCTTAATATGGTCAGTGTTAAGATTTGTTGTCTTCCTTGTCCATTAGGAGGCCCCATGATAGCACTTTAAATAATAAAGAAGGAAGACTAGGTCTTAACTTAACCAGTTGAGGATATGATAAAGGCATTGTTTCTTGTCTATACTAGACCTTTTTAAAAATATGTTTAGCATGTGTTGCTAATACCACACCCTTAAATCCTAGCCTAGACAAGGCCTTAAACCAGTCATGCTATAAAACTGGTGCAGTTCCAGTGAGGACAATCAGTGCTGTAACTGATCCATGCTCCCCAGTACACAGGGATTGTGGGGGAATGATGCAGTGGTACAAATAAACACATCTCCTATGAACAGTGCATGGTAGCCATGGTGAGTCTTTAATAATTACACTTAGAATCACTTAATATATAGCCAAATAATAACTGTGCCTCAGATATTTCTCAATACCTCATGGGAAATCCCTGCTTTTTTGTGTAACAGCCAAATAACACTATACCACACTAATCTGCAATAAGATTGAGATTGTGTGCTTTGTTTATGTGCAGTTAGTCCATTTTCCCGCCCCCACAAATGAAGCTAACTTTAGAGTTACTTTGCTTGTGCAGACAGGTAGGGGTTTATGCTGAATGTGCTCTTGTGAATGAACCTCAATTATGAAGCATTACATGACAAAAGAATATTTTTTTGTGATCTTTTTACAAAATAGTATATACTTGCACAGGAACTTCTGATGCAGTAGATGGAAACTAGGGTCTAGACCAAAATACGGAACTTCATAAAACCAAACATATTTAGCTTTCCCCTTCCTGTATTTTTTCCCCAAATGCAGCTATCTTTTTTTGTGCTATGAAAATAACTAAAAGGTTAATTGTACAGAGTTTGCTGTCTAGACTGACAAACAATAGAGTCTTAGGGGAATTCATATCACCAAGGAAATGAATGACTTATCTCACTAAAAGTCTTCATTTGTAAAGGTCATATGGCAGTAGTGCTAACAATGAGGGTACTCATGATCTGAAGATCTTTCTTTGCTTTTTATTGCTGAACAGGGGAAATTGATTGCTCCAGAAAAAGTAGAGGGAAAAATGAGGTCAGAATATACTTTAAGTGTGTCCTCTAATTTCTAATTAATTTCTTTAGTGTAAAGGGTCTTCTGTAACTAAAGCTGAAATACAGTAGCGCAACAGTGAACCCAATTTCTGCATTAAACTTAGAATCATTATTTCCAGCATAAAAGCAGAATAAACTAAGAAATGTGAAATCAGACTTGTTGTTCAGCAAATGGTCTAATTCATAATAATGGTCATTTCTGACATCATGGTTTAGAGAATAGTCTGTTAAATGCTGTTTTCTAACCAGATATTAGGAACAACAAAAATGAAGAGGCGCTATGTATCTTGTATTGATTCTTTTTTTAAAAGGTTGAGATTAGAGTTGGGCAAAACTTTCACAACAACCCAAACAAGGTAAAATGAGCTTGGCTTAGAATTTTTTTTTTTAAACAATTAAAAACCCCAGATTTGGTCCAGATTTTCAAACCTTTATTTATTTTAGGTATTAAAATGAATAGGGGGAAAAAGAATATCTGTGGTTACAGTAGCTGGGATAACTTTTCATGGGCTACTACTCCTGGATCTTTAGGGTATTACCAATCACTAGCTGGGCTCAGGAAGCTATTGCCACCTATTCGCACAACTGAGTGAATTATAGGAATTTTTTATATTCCTCTGACACTAGCCACTGTCAGAGATGAGACATTGGATTAGACAAATAATCAGCCTGTTCCAATATGGCTCTTATGTGTTTCTTTAATACTTTGAACAAGTGACTGAGTCGCATTGAGCCAGCACCAGAAAGAAATACATACGTATTATAGGCCTTGCTAGAGCCCTAGGCATGGTTAATACTATGAACCTGAGTAGGCCTTGGCAGAATAGTAACACGCTAGACGTTAACTAACCAAGTAAGCACATTCCTGACCGGAGAGGATGGTCCAAGAACACATCGACTTAGACTCCAGTAGCTGTGTCAACAAATTCTTGTGTGATGGTAGAGGGACACATAGACCTCTTGTAAGATAAGGAAGGAATGGCAGGATAATGGATGAGGATGTTTTGTTTGAACTGGCAGGTCCAAGATATAGGATAATAATGAAAAGCATATGAAATGTAATACATAACTTGTTTCCATTGATGTATAGAAGATGAATGGAAGGAGGGGCAACTTTATACTGGTGTAGGGGACAGCATCATATTCTGTTGGTTGTACCTTGTTGTGGGCAGATCTGTTAGTGTACCTGGGAGCTCCTATGAAGCACTAGTACTGTACTTTGTCAATAACAAAACTGGCCAAACGCCTTTGCCACGAAACCAAGCCTCTGGTCTTCCTTTGAGTAACATCAAGGTCTGTTGAATCAACATGCTGTAATCTCTGCTTGTGCAGCCAATGCTGGAGCTTTAAGGACAGCAGCTCTAACTGCATGAACCATACTGCAGCAGCACGTTAGTCTCTAAGGTGCCACAAGTAACATGGCTGCTACTCTGAAACATGTAGTTTGTGGTATTATGTGGCCATCCTTATTTGTATAAAAGCTTTTATTTATTCTCAGTCCAGCCAAGAGTCTTTAGATATTTGTAATGATGATGATTGCTGTCCATATGGTTCGTTCTTCTATTATGAAGAGTGATAACAAGGTTATTTCCCTTTGTATCCAGTGTTTGTGCAAAGTGATGTAATTCGTACTAAATTGCTAGGAGGCAGACTCAACTCTCAGGTTGAGTAGTATCTTACTCCATGAACAGTCCCATTGACTTTAATGGATTTTATGCAGAGTAAGGCATTATTCAGTGTGAGTCAGGGTATCTGAATGTGGCCCTAAGGGAGGGAGAGAGCTGGTACTTGACACTTGTATATCACATAGATAAAATTCCTGCAAGCACTGCCTGCAAAAGTTTTCCTGGGGTGAAAAGATCATAGCTCTCACCAGGTCAGTGTAGTTAATTTGCAAAGTGGGAATCAGGATGCTCAGCTGGATCAGTTGTGTGCATCAGTTACCCATCTCCGCTTGTATTTGGGCTTATGCATCTCTTTGTGTTTGGTGAAAATACAGATTGTGTCCATATTTTCCTGAATAGTGACATCTTCAATAAACACAACTGCTTTACTACCCTGGTTTCCCCAAAGTTCTTGGAGTGTGTGAGGATGA
Organism: Lepidochelys olivacea; assembly: GCF_965140295.1. Lineage (NCBI taxonomy): Eukaryota > Metazoa > Chordata > Testudines > Cheloniidae > Lepidochelys > Lepidochelys olivacea. The sequence goes on from NC_140422.1 coordinate 19,468,309, forward strand.
TTCCCCTTCACCTGGTGAGGCATTTAAATCTGTAAAAAGAAAGAGTACTTGTGGCATATTAGAGATTGATCAATTTATTTGAGCATAAGCTTTCATGAGCTACAGCTCGCTTCATCCGATGCATAAAGTGGAAAGTACAGTGAGGAGATTTTATATATACACACAGACCATGAAAACATACACACATTGTAAGGAGAGTGATCACTTAAGAGGAGCTATTACCAGCAGGAGAGTGGGGGGGGGGAAGAGAACCTTTTGAAGTGATAATCAAGGTGGGCCATTTCCAGCACATTTCCAGGAGTTAACAAGAACATCTGAGGAACAGTGAGGGGGGGAGGAATAAACAAGGGGAAATAGTTTTACTTAATATAATGACTCAACCACTCCCAGTCTCTATTTGTATCCAATTTGCAAATTAATTCCAATTCAGCAGTCTCTTGTTGGAGTCTGTTTTTGAAGTTTTTTTGTTGAAGGATAGTCACTTTGAGATCAGAAATTGAGTGACCAGAGAGCTTCAAGTGTTCTCCGACTGGCTTTTGAATGTGTTAATTCTTGACATCTGATTTGTGTCCATTTATTCTTTTACGTAGAGACTGTCCAGTTTGACCAATGTACAATGGCAAAGGGGCATTGCTGGCACATGATGGCATATATCACATTGGTAGATGTGCAGGTAAACGAGCCTCTGATAGTGTGGCTGATGTGATTAGGCCCTATGATGGTGTCCCCTGAATAGATATGTGGGCACAGTTGGCAACGGGCTTTGTTGCAAGGATATGGGTTAGTGGTTCTGTTGTGTGGTGCGTGGTTGCTGGTGAGTATTTGCTTCAGGTTGAGGGGCTGTCTGTAAGCAAGGACTGGCCTGTCTCCCAAGATCTGTGAGAGTGATGCGTCATCCTTCAGGATAGGTTGTAGATCCTTGATAATGCGTTGAAGAGGTTTTAGTTGGGGGCTGAAAGTGACGGCTAGTGGCGTTCTGTTATTTTCTTTGTTGTGCCTGTCCTGTAGTAGGTGACTTCTGGGTACTCTTCTGGCTCTGTCAATCTGTTTCTTCACTTCATCAGGTAGGTATTGTAGTTGTAAGAATGCTTGATAGAGATCTTGTAGGTGTTTGTCTCTGTCTGAGGGGTAGTTTCTTTTGGTAACCCCCAGTGGGATCAGAGGGGGATTTGTAGCAGGGATATTCCATATTCCTGGTGAGTATCTAAACCACTGGATAAAAGTTATGAGGGAAATCATGGTTGTCATTGTCCTCCTCTTCCTCCCCCCACCTTGCAAAAACAACATAGGCACCTTACTCCAAAGCTGTGATTCAAAAGCAGAGAGGCACCTCCCTCCAGCCTGGATTTAAGTACCTATCTTGGTGAGAGTGGTGGGGCTTAGAACACACTCCTCTTGTCATTGTCTCCCATTGGTTACTTAGGTGGCTCCCTGCCCAATTTTCTGTTTTTGATGGGTGCTATTCAGAGACCTGATCTCTCCATTCATTTATATAGGCACTTAAGTACCTAACTCAGACTTCGTGAATTGCACTGATTTGTTTTTTCTAGGTGCCTAAAAGTTAGGTGCTGTGATGTATGCAGAAGAAGAGTTCCATTTGTGCTGATTGCTGTAAATAGCTGGAAAACAGTCTTATAAAACACAGTAGCTATACCAAAATAATTGAGTACAAACACTTTTAATGATACCCTTATGACAGAGTATCCCTGGGTCATTCTAATCAGAAATGTTTTAATTCAGTCTTAGTATAGGCTTCCCGTAACTTTCTGGTTTGGGACTATCAGACAAAACCATTCACTTATGATTCAGAGTTAATCATTGAGGGAGAGTTACTATGATATTTTAGGTATACAGAATATTGGTCTGTTAAATGACTCGTGTTTATTTTTGTTCTGATATATGTATATAGCTACTTGAAATACTTTGGTTGTAATTCAAGCATTTGGTACAGTGATAAGAAATATGAATACATGTACCGTTTATGGCACATCTTGGGCATTCTGTAATATAAGTGCAAGTAAGTACTGGTGAACAGGTTTCTTCCCCCTCCCCCCATCTTCCCCAGTATCCAGGTGTGGTGGGGGGAAATCAATGAAAAAACACCAGAGCTTTTTTTTTTTAAGAAAATTCTTTAAAGCTTGTTGTCCTCCTCAAGGTATTAATGTCTGTGTCTTGAAGCAAGGATGAAGCCTTGGCCCTATTAAATTCAATGAAAACACTCACATTGGTTTCTATAGGGCCAGGAGTTCACCCCGAGTAACTATGTTGTGGTTTACCTATAAGACTATAAGTAATTTGGAGGCACCTGCAGATACTGTAGCAACTTGTTACAGGCATGTAAGCTTATGATGATGAGCTATGCAAAAGCTGAACCATTGTCAAATTCTCCAACATGTCTGTATTAAACAGCTTCCCAATAAGCTATTCAGAAGTATAGTTTTAAATTACTTCTTACGTGGGCACCAAATCTGATAATGAACAGCATAAATGCTAGCCATGTACTGTATCTTATTTTAATTTGATGAGTCCTGGTCCGAAACAATGATTATTGTTAACACTTTAATTTGTATGTTGTCATGAGATATTGTATCAAAACATGTCATAGGGACTTAAAGTAGTATGAAATGCCTGGTGTATTTCCATCTAGTATGATGCATGACAAAGAGAGACTGAGAATCAACGATACCTTGGATTAGAAAGCTGACTGGAGATTAACTTTTTCATTGATTTTAATTATTGTAATCTGTGCTTTGAGTTCTGTACCTTGGACCCAATCAATGTATTTTAATATTCAGAGCAGTGAACTGGTGGTAACTTCTGTGAGGGAAGAGTAGGTCAGCTAGAAATTGGATCAACCCTGAATTAATACCCTGCAAAGGCTTCAATGTTAACTCCTTGTTGTAGTTGGATAGGTTTGAACCATCATCCTTAGAGCGAATGCATTTTGTAAAGCAGTATTGTGAAGAACGTTTCTGATCTCTGGAATCCAAGTGCTGATAGGAATGCTGTATGTCTTTGATACTTTACAGTGCATGAAGCACATGTAATACACATTAATAAAGCAAGAACAAATTGATTTATGAACCTTTGTTATTTGCTGGGAATCCTTCTGTTGCCTTTTTGTAGAATAGGAAGCTTCAAATGACGCTTTAAGCTAATATTCCATCTACCTGCTCCCAGAAGGAAGAAGATTGTCTTACACTTTGGCTGCTCAGGATGGTCAACATCCCATGAAACAAATGCCAGGGTGTGGATAATATGAAGCAAAGCCTTTTTTTGTTGGCAGAACTAGACACACTTAATTCTTATGTACACCACCAGCATTATTTTATAAATGCATAAGAACAAGTATACTTCTGTGAGGGACATATAATCTGTCATTATTCAGACATGTACAATACACCAAACAGTGCAGCCAGAAGAGCTGCAATAATGGCTGATGAGGATTTCACTGTTTGGTGACCTAGTGAAATAAGTATGTTAGGGAGTATTCAAAAGTGAAAAGGCCATTTGAGGCACAAGATGTGAACAGTCTCTCCAGCCACAGGGGTGACATGAAAAAAGGCACAAAACTGAGTGTTGTAGAAGTAGGCAGAGGGAACTTTTAGGAAAGGGTTTGTCACTGCCTCATAACACTTTGTAAAACATAGAGCATTTTGTGTACTCTGTAATAATCCTATGTATTGTGTACATCTGACTTGGGACTCTGTAGGTGGCACTGTGGAATTCCATGGTTATCTTGCAATAATTTTCCTATCAAACTTTCTCTGTTTACTTGAGAATGTGTTTTTTCTAAAATGATCCCTGCAAACTTGATTTGAGATCTGAAAGTCAAGCAGGTAAGACTCTACCCTCAGTTATGCTAGTGCATCTGTTATCCAAGGGTGCTGGAACAATTTGTATAGTGGGGGTGCTGAGAGCCATTGAACTAAACTGTAAACGCTGTATATCGGGCAGTCAATAGGTGGACCACAGGCCAAATCTGGACTGTCAGACACTTTTGAACGGACGCCAAAATCTTTTTTTATTATTATTATTTCTCTGGAGTCTGGACCTTGACTATTCTTTGACCAAGAAATTTGGACCTTGACAAAAAAAAATACACTATCCCTGCTGTATATGATGGAAACCACTTCAAGTCAGGGTGTGCGGCAACACCCCTAGTTTCAGCACCTATGCCATTATCTTCAAACTCTGCATGTGGTATCTGTGGATGGATTTGCACAGGTGTGACTGATTGGCCTGTGTCACATTATTGACTTGAACTGGGACCATATGGAACATAGTTGCAACCAAGGTCCTGTAGTGGCACCAATTCCTGTGTAAAGGGGTCAAATAAGGTGTCTAAGACAAGGTTATGGTTTGCTGGTTATGATTATGCTGTCTGTGTATCATTTTTTTTGTAGCTGAAGTTATGAATATTGGCTCTATACTGTCTGTATTTCAAACTTATGCTATGCTTCTGGGTGACATCCTAGACAAGTTGGTGTCAGCTCTGCCTAGCCTGCTTGATGGCCCATTAAGGACAATCAGATATACAACTGACCCATTGAATGAAGGCAGACACACCTTGTGACTCAGCAAGGTATGCAGGGACATGCCTATGGACAGAACTCTGAGGTTTTTCCATGCTATGTGATGGACAGCTTGTCTTTGGAACAAAGAAAGAAAGACCAAATGCAAGAGAATATTAAAAAGCTGCTGCAACTCCTCCATCTTGTCTTCAATTCTGCTTCATACCTCTGGAGGAGCTTTGCTACACTGAAGCTTTGAACCAAGGACTGAAAGACCCATCCCAGCTGTGGATGTACTCCAAAGACTTGATTTGAACCTGCAGTCTATTCCATCACTGCTACAAGCCTGAACCAAGAACTTTGCCAGCACTGTATGTAATTGATTCTATTTAACCAATTCTAGCTTTCATCTATATCTTTTTCCTTTTTATGAATAAACATTTAGATATTAGATTCTAAAGGATTACCCACAAATCATGCTGTTGCTAAGATCTGATTTGTATATTGACCTGGGACTGGGGCTTGGCCCTGTGGGATCGAGAGAACCTTTTTTCTTTTACTGGGGTATTGATTTTCATAACCATTTGTCCCCATAATGAGTGGCACTGGTGGTGATACTGGGAAACTGGAGTGTCTAAGGGAATTGCTTGTGTGACTTTGGTTTTGCCCCACTGGCTAACCACAAGTCTTCTCTGTTTGCCTGGTTTGGTTTGCCTTGGTGTGCATAGAAACCCCAGCCTTGGGCTGTAACTGTCCTGCTTCAAGCAATTTGTCCTGAATCGTCACTCTCAGTTGGGTCCTACCAGAACCAGCATCGTTACAGCCTTGTAACTGGAGTTTAGTAAACAAGTAGTAGTAATGAATCCAGGTCACTTTCTTAACTATGTTGGCTTTGGGAATAGGGAGACTGTGTTTCTAGTCTCTGCTTTGCCACAGACCTACTATGTCACCTTCGGTAAGTCACTTCACCTCTCTTTCCCTTCCACTTTTTGTGCCTGTCTTCTCTGTTTAGATTGTTGGCTCTTCTGGGTAGGGTCTGTCTCTTGCTATCTGTTTATTCAGTGCCAATGTGGCTCCAATCTCAGTTAGGGTCTCTAGACACTTCTATAATGTGCACACAATGAATACTAATAGAAACCTTAAAGGAAAAACACTGACTTAACCTAAAAAGTAAAATTAAAAACTAAATACTTTGCCTTTGGTGGCAAAGCAGAAGTCTGCTTCTTTCAACCTTTTGTAATCCTTGCAGTTGGAAGCTGAGATGTAGAATAGCCTTACTCTAGTGCAGAGAATAGTCCAGGCTTGCTTTTCAAAAGAGCTCTTCATAAACTGATTAGCTCTATCAACCTTCCCTACCTCACCAATGATGGGCATCTGAACCCATGGGAAAAAGAGGCAGAAACATTATTTTCCTCACTCTAAACCTGGCTGATCCACTTTGAATGTTGTCAGCTCTGCTAATAAAGCAGTCAGAGTAGAAGTTATTCATCCTTCGGGGGTGAAAGAATGGCCAAAATGAAACACAGTGAATTGCATTGTGTCTGTGAGGCTAAAAACCAAAAGGAAGGGAGAGTGGAACAGACGTTCCTCCTAATATTCAATAGAAAATATTGATCTGTTGGATACAAAGCTACCCATATACTCTTTACAGGGGAATCCTTTCAAGATTTTCCCACTTCTTTTAAGTGAAGTCAAATGCCTCTGTAAGAACATAACAGTTGCCATAGACCATGGTCTGTCTTCCAGTGGCCTGTATCAGAGTGCTGGGGCAGTGTACAGAACAGCGCAATTATGGAGTTGTCCACCCCATCTTCCACTCCTGGTTTCCAGTAGTCGGAAGTCACCCCAAGCATGGGGTTTCACTCCTGATAGTCATTACTATAGCCATTGATGGATCTATGCTCCATGAACTTACCTAGTTCCTTTTTTGAATCCACATATACATTTGGCTATCACAGTATCCCATGGCAATCCATTCCACAGGCTAGTTGTGCAGTGTGTGAAAATACAAAGAGGAGAGTACTTTAACCAGCTGCCCATTAATTTCATTAGGTGACCCCTGGTTTTTTAGTGGAAGGCTAAATAACATTTCTCTATTCACGCTTTCCAACCATACTTGATTTTATAGACTTCTATCATATTTTCCCCATAGTTGTCTCTTTTCTAAGATGAAAATCTGTAGTCTCTCCTCATATTGAAGCTGTGCTATACCCTTGATCATCTTTGTCCTTCTCTAAACCTCTTCCAGTTCCACTATCTCCTTTTTGAGATGGTGACCAGAACTGGACATCTTATTCAAGGGGTGTGTGCACCAGCGATTTATATAGTGGCATTGTGATATTTCTGTCTTTATTTCCCCTCCCCCCTTCCTAATAATTCCTAACATTGTGAGACTTTTGACTGCTGCTGTGCGTTGAGCAGGGGTTTTCAGAAAACTATCCATGGTAACTAATTTTAGAGCCAGTCGTATATTTATAGTTCGGATTATTTTTTCCACTGTGCATCTGATGTTGAATTTCATCTGACATTTTTGTTGCCCAGTCACCCAGTTTTGTGAGATCCCTCTGTAACTGCTCAGTCTGCTTTGGATATTACTATCTTGATTCATTTTGTATTATCTGCAAACTTTGCCACTTGACTGATCGATCTCTTTTCCAGATTAATGAATATGTTGAATAGCATAAGTTCCAATATGATCCCTGGATGACTCCATCATTTACCTCTCTCCATTGTGAAAACTGACCATTTAATCCTACACTTAGTTTCCTATCTTCAACCAGCTGCTGATCTGTGAGATGACCTACCCTCTTATCCCATGGCTACTTAGTTTCTTAAGAGCCTTTGAGGGACCTTGGCAAAGTCTTTCTGAAAATCTACACTATATTGACTGGATCACCCTTATCCATACGTTTGTTGGCTCCCTCAAATTCTTTAAAGATTGGTGCAGCAGGACTTCCATTTTCAAAAGCTGTGTTGCTATTCCCCAGCAAATAGCTATCTGTGTCTGATCATTCTGTTCTTTACTACAGTTTCTACCAGTTTCCCTTGTCTTGAAGTTACACTTCTCAGCCAGTAATTACTAGCATAATCTCTAGAGTCCTTTTTAAAAATTGCCATTAAACTAGCTAACTTCCAGTCATCTACTGGTGAGTGGGTGTTACAAGTCCACCTTTGTACCTGCTCCACATATTAGTCTGTTGCAGCCCCAGCTGAGAAACTGTGGCTCTTTAGCTCAAGCTTATGCCTTTAGCTCTGGAGGGCCCTGGTTCAAGACCTAGTATTTTGGCCAGGATGACAACTGTCAGATCTTAATTGTGTTCTAATTTGATCAGTTAGGCCTGATCTTCCAAGCTGCTCCATTCAAGTGGACTCCTGCATCTCTGCAGTCATGTTGCAGACAAGGGGTAAAGGAGTCCACTTGCATGCAGTTCCTTAAGGAATCTGAATCCTTAAACATTTAGCCTTTTTCTACCCTTATTTTCTCCATATCTGTCACAGCTCTCTGTCTTAATTGCTCTTTTTCTAACTCTTCTTCTTTTTTGTATTGTGAATTGTCCTGGATTGGGCATTTCTCTGTGTGTGTCAGAAACAAGCAATAATTAGTCATCTTTACGGTTAACAGACACTAACTTCCAAACCCAACATCAAGAAGTATAGGACGGGTAAGGGAGGCGGCACAGTCGTTGAGCTATTACAATTTTTAAATGTAAAAAAAAAAAAAATACTCTTCCTGATCACAAATTTTGCATTTGCGAATATTCAGGAAGAAGAGAAATACTCGTCACTTCTGAACCACTGGCATTCAGTGTGTACTTTCCAACATGGTATAAGCACAGGATTGATTCTCTTCTCTCTTTACACCAGTGCAGAGATGTTGGATGTCTCAGGGTGAATCTAAAACATAATCATTCTGCTATGGCAGTAGTTTTTTTACAAGAGCAAAATTGATCATTTTACATCCTCTGTGCATAGATGTGTAAAAAACAGAAACAAAGGATTCTCAACTTCCTTAGGTTTCAGAGTAGCAGCTGTTAGTCTGTATCCACAAAAAGAAAAGGAGGACTTGTGGCACCTTAGAGACTAACAAACTTATTTGAGCATAAGCTTTCGTGAGGTACAGCTCACTTCATTGGATGCATTCAGTGGAAAATACAGTGGGGAGATTTATCTACACTGAGAACATGAAACAATGGGTGTTACCATACACACTGTAACGAGAGTGATCAGGTAAGGTGACTTATTACCAGCAGGAGAGGAGTGGGGTGGAGACCTTTTGTAGTGACAATCAATGTGGGCCATTTCCAGCAGTTCACAAGAACATGTGAGGAACAGCGAGGAGGGGGGGAGTTTTAGGTCTGTAATTGAGTGACCAAAGAGATTGAAGTGTTTTCCGACTGGGCCTAATCACATCAGCCACACTATCAGAGGCTCGTTCACCTGCACATCTACCAATGTGATATGTGCCAGCAATGCCCCTTTGCCATTGTACATTGGTCAAACTGGACAGTCTCTACGTAAAAGAATAAATGGACACAAATCAGATGTCAAGAATTAGAACATTCAAAAGCCAGTCGGAGAACACTTGAAGCTCTCTGGTCACTCAATTTCTGATCTCAAAGTGACTATCCTTCAACAAAAAAACTTCAAAAACAGACTCCAACGAGAGACTGCTGAATTGGAATTAATTTGCAAATTGACTTAGATATACAATTAACTTGGGCTTGAATGAAGACTGGGAGTAGATGTGTCATTACACAAAGTAAAACTGTTTCCCCTTGTTTATTCTCCCCCTCCCCCCGCTGTTCCTCACGTGTTCTTGTCAACTGCCGGAAATGGCCTACCTTGATTGTCACTACAAAAGGTCTCCCCCACACCCCCCCCCTCCCCACCGCTCCTTTGATCAGGTAAGGTGAGCTATTACCAGCACTCTCGTTACAGTGTGTATGGTAACACCCATTGTTTCATGTTCTCAGTGTAGATAAATCTCCCCACTGTATTTTTCCACTGAATGCATATGATGAAGTGAGCTGTAGCTCACGGAAGCTTATGCTCAAATTTGTTAGTCTTTAAGGTGCCACATGTCTCCTTTTCTTTCAACTTCCTTAGGTGTGTTAAGTGTCCCAGATTTTTTTTAAAAGCATGCGTGTATTTTTGTTTCCAAGCACATATTGCATCAAACAGTTTCTATTGATTACTTGATGCACTAGGATTGATTTTTGGGTGATCTTCTAGTATTTAATGTGAAAGTTTAAAGCTGTGTCATAAACTAAGTACCTGATTTTAACACACATGTTGGGGGTGGGGCGGCGGGAGAGGGCAGAAACTAAGTCCAATTTCAGAAGACCTGATGTAGCATAGGGCTCCAGAGAAAATACGAGACTTGGATTGCTTTATTAATCTAGTCTAACCTTTAGTAATACATTGAATCTGCTTTGACTCCAGTTTATGAAATATTTTTGCCACACATAATGCAGTTACACAATGTACAGACCCCCCTACATCCATACTACAGAAATTCATAAATACAGCATTATAGTAATGGTAAATAGATTTTCTAAAACATCCCTGAATTAGTTTTGCTACTGTCATCACAAACTATCTACATGATAAAAGGAAGTACAATATATGCACACACCTGAAATGATGCACCAATGACAGAACAGAGTTGAACACAGACAAAAGGAAAAAATCACATAAAGATGAACATTTAATAGACACTCCGAAAATGGTAATAACAATTCATCTTTGACCATACTGAACTTTGAAACACAATCATACCAACCATGAACGACCTTCATTAAGGCTGAATGACAACACTACAAAATCATCAGCAGGAAAAGAACAGACATGAACACGGTAAATAATGCAACCAAATGTGACACAGCAAAATTGGAAATGAAAATTACCTCTGGAAGAAAGGTTTTGTTGCAGTGGGGGGAGGTAAAATACTGGAGGAGAGGGGGAATAATAGGTGTTTCAGCCTTGACACATTATAAGAAGCAAGAAAATCAAAATGTTTCCACTACCAATGTAAACTCTTAAAAAAAGAAATGAGTCCTATTGAAATGGATACAGCCAGTCAATGTCTTCAGTAGCAAAACAGTCCGTCCATAACAGAAAATAAATGACAAGATCCACATATCTTAGTACAGTCAAATCCATAACTCAGAAAATGAATGGTCTTGCTTTTTGACACTTGTTTAAAAGCATGGAAAAAGTCTAGAAAAGTCTTTCAACTTTAGGGGAAATGTTCTATTAAAATCCCAAGCAGATCTAGTACTGTAACAGAAGGTAGGAATTTTATGCTGTCATAGCTAGCATCAGATTCTGGTTAATTAGAGAGTCTGGTCAGGGATACATAACCACACAAGAGCAGCATTAATATGCACCCATATTCTGATTCTGAGCAGTCTTACAAAAGTACCAAATGCTTGTGCACTCTATTCTTTCTTGAAATAGGAGTCAATTGTGGCTGATTAGGCTTAAAGGCCATTACTACACTGAGTTATCTACTTGCATAAACATTGACCATGCTACATTTTCCCCCCCCCATGACTTTTATTGGTCTCTATTTTAAAAAAAAAAAAGCGCTCTGGTATTTCAGGATCTAGGGCTGGGCTGAATATCTTCTGTTGTGCACTGTAGCACCTAGCAGGGTTTTTCTAGCACTTAGTCGCTATGTGTAATAGAATTTTAAAGCATAGAAATTAGAGGAGGGGGGAGGTGGAACTCTTTGAAGATCTAGTCCATCCCCCTGACAATGAACAGTTGTTCCCTACATTCTCAAGTACCACAGTTAAACAGGTTTTAAATAACTCAAATTGTGTGGAAGTTGCTATGTTCCATGTGAGACCAAAGGAAAATAAAGAGCTCAGTTTGGCACATTTTTATGTGTGCTGATTTCAATGGGAGTGCAATGCATAGAACACTTAAATTTGGGTCCAGTACCCAGAGTGCTGATTGTGGTAAATTTCTTGTCTAAGCACGCAACAAAATGTTGTTCCTGCATTCAAAAAAAGACATTTATCTCTAAATGATGCTTTTATGACCCCTCCACCCCAATGTTCAGCTTCTCACTTGTAAAAATAAGATCAGTAAGAGTATTTTTCATTTTAGTATAGAAGTAGTGAAGCAATGAAATACAAATTTAGTTTATACAAGATCACTTCGCTATTTAAATGGGAGTTCTTGATGTCAAAGCATCTTCTGGCCTGGACTGTGCTTTTGAAACACATTAGCATCATTCATTTATTTATATGGAGGGTTGCCAGATGTCCAGTTTTTGACCAGAATGCCTTTGTTGAAAAGGGACCCTGGAGGCTCCAGTCTTCCTCGTCTACCGGGCTGTTAAATGTCTGGTCGGTGGTGCAGTAGGGTCCTGGGGCTAAGGCAGGCTCCCTGCCTGCCCTAGCTCTATGCAACTCCCAGAAGTGGCCGCCAGATTCTTGCACCCTCTAAGCGCATCGGCGGCCGGGGAGGCTCTGTGCGCTGCCCTTGCCCCTACTGTTGGCTCCGCCCCTCCCATTGGCCAGGAACCAAGACAAAGGGAACTGTGGGGGTGGTGCCTGCAGGCACAAGGACAGTTCGCAGAGCCTCCCTGGCCACCCATGTGCCTAGAGGCTGCACTGCAGGGTCCTGGTGGCCGCTTCCTGGGAGTCGCGGTAAATGCCGCTGGGACCCCATACCCTAAACCCCTCCTGCCCCCTAACCCCTGCCCCAGCCTGGAGCTCCCTCATGCACCCCAAACCTCTCATCCCCTGCAGCACCCCAGAGCTCACATCCCCAGCCAAAGCCTGCACTCCCTCCTGTACTCTGAACCCATCTGCACCCCAAACACCTCATCCTTAGCCCCAGCACAGAACCTGCACCCCCAGATGGAGCCCGCACCCCCTACCAATGCTCCTCCCAGCCCGGTGAGCGGGAGGGAAGGTGTGGGGCCTCAGGGAGTTGGGGCAGAGGAGGGCTGGGGCAAGGTGTTCGGTTTTGTACAAGTAGAAAGTTGGCAACCCTGTTTATTTGGAATCCCAAAGCATATTAAGCTCTTTACACGCTTATTGCTAGACTGGGAACTAATATTCTAGGCAAGAGAACCATTCATATTTGAAAACAATGGGACTGCGGACAAGGAACCATCTATGAATATACTTATAAAAATAGCTGTTGCAAACTCTCCATTTCGCTTGACCTTTTTTCGTGTCCTCTATCTTTCTAAGTAAGAGTGGGAGGGAAGCAGAGAGAGGTCAATGCTGAATGCTTTTTCAAAATCACACTGCATGGGTGTGGTAGCTGTGGGGAAGGAAGGGAAGTTCTTTTGTAAAATGCTAGTTTCCTGAATGTCTAAAATCTTTAGAGACTCTAGATACTTTACTGTGGCTGCTGGAGATGCAGATTATTGTAGACCGTTAGATATTTTCTCCAGTGCTACAACCACACACTTACCTAATTCCTAATTAAATAATTTCCTGCTACTATTTATAGCAGATCAGTTTTTCTTAAACCTTTCTGGGAGGAAGTTCAAAGTTGTTCGCAATAAAGCGGCAGAAGTCAGTCTGAGAGAGTATTTTTCACTTTGAAACCATTATAAGATATCCCTTTGAGTTTCCTCATATTCTGTTCTTGTCCTCACTACCACTTCTTTAACCTTGGGTATCATCTCTGCTGAAGTCAGTGTTAGTTGCGGAAAAGCAATGTCTGACACATTTAAACGTCAGAATGCAGGGACAAAAGGCACTCCATATCCTGACTCTCAGCAAGACAACAGAGCACCACATTAAGGGGAATGTTCCATAAGGCTAAATGATGAGCTGTGTTCTGTTTCATACAGCATATATCCTTTAATATTAATGAAGCCTAGTATACAACTTTCATGCCATTTTTGAATGTCTATAGATGAGTATCCTAGATTTTAGCGCAACAGAATCAGAGAACAAAGCTGCGGTTAATAGCGAAGAGGAAATAGAATAACCAAAGACAATACTGTTTGACTTTTGTCATGTAAGTTTTCCACCTGCTGTGTGATGCTATAACAAATGTGAAATGGCAATTGTTTATTTAGGAAGGGTTGGGATGAGAAATCCTTTAGGTGAAACATCCACAGCAAAAACTTTTTGCTATAACTATGCATTTTTTTCCCCTCTCAACTCATGCTCTTTTTTTCCCCTTCTTGCTCTAGCAGCTATGCTGAGAAATTGGTTTTAAAATCATAAGTCTAAACACATTGGGAGGGGAAGAGGGTTTATTTGCCTTGTGATTTTTCTAACCTTTTAGGGTTCATGTTTTCAAGCTTCTTTCCTCCACCATCAGGAAAGGAAAGCTGAGATTCTCAGGTAATGATCTGATGCCTGTAGGTTGTAAGAAAAATGACAGTTTGAGACTCCTGATAAAATCATGAGTTGGTGTGAGGACTTTGGAATAGGCAGCTTTTAGAAATAGGTTGGTATTTATATTAAGTAGTAACTTAGAATATTTTTGAATATTTATTGTTTTGTATTTATATTTTTGTTAATAGTTATTTGTTATGTAATGAGAGAATTGGGAAATGCCACTTTAAGAACAGAGGAAGGGCATTTGAAGGTAGACCACTTGTCTGGTTTTAAGCTGGACAGCAGTGGTTTTAGCCATTGTCCCCTGTCCGGTACTGAGACAAAACCAGATGTGGGTTTTTTCTGGTATCAAACAGGAAGGAAGCCATTTTGAAGAGTGCAGGCCATGCAAGGTCACACTGACAAGTGGGTGGTGCACTTTTCAAAATGGTCTCCTCCTTGCAGTGTGACTTTGCATGCACTGGGTGTCTGAGGTGACAGGCTCACACCGTTTCCAGAAGTAGTGGAATGTCCGGTGTGGTGGGGATGTCAGTGGTAACCCTAGGTACTTGGGGAGAGCTCCTGCATAGGCCTCTAAACTATACATATGTGTTGTCAGCAGGTAGCTGGGCACTGGGGAGGACTTGGCCTGAAAAATGCTGCCAAGGTTAGAAATCTAAGAATAGGTAAAGTTCTCCTTCATAAACTTGCGCCTTGCTGTTGAAGGTGTAGCACTGGCAACATTGCAGGCACCAGCTGCCCCAGATAAGGAAATATATCCTGTGGATTTGTTGACTTCCAGGAATGACTCTTTCATAGGTTTCAGAGTAGCATTCATGGTTTTTCTGTATCTGCAAAAAGAAAAGGAGTACTTGTGGCACCTTAGAGCCTAACAAATTTATTTGAGCATAAGCTTTTGTGAGCCTGTGATGGTGTCCCCTGAATAGATATGTGGACACAGTTGGCAACTGGCTTTGTTGTAAGGATAACCTGGTGGCTGAACTCTGTGACTTTGTCCTCACCCATAACTAATTCACATTTGGGGACCATGTATACCTTCAAATCAGCAGCACTGCTATGGGCACCCGCATGGCCACACAGTATTCAGGGGACACCATCATAGGGCCTAATCACATCAGCCATGCTATCAGAGGCTCGTTCACCTGCACATCTACCAATGTGATATACGCCATCATGTGCCAGCAATGCCCCTCTGCCACGTACATTGGCCAAACTGGACAGTCTCTACATAAAAATAAATGGACACAAATGAGATGTCAAGAATTATAACATTCAAAAACCAGTCGGAGAACACTTCAATCTCTTTGATCACTCGATTACAGACCTAAAAGTGGCAATTCTTCAACAAAACTTCAAAAACAGACTCCAAGAGGCTGCTGAATTGGAATTAATTTGCAAACTGTATACAATTAACTTAGGCTTGAATAAAGACTGGGAGTGGATGTGTCATTACACAAAGTAAAACTGTTTCCCCTTATTTCCCCCACCCCCCGGCTGTTCCTCACATGTTCTTGTCAACTGCTGGAAATGGCCCATCTTGATTATCACTACAAAAGGTCCCGTCCCCCCGCTCTCCTGCTGGTAATAGCTCACCTTACCTGATCACTCTCGTTCCAGTGTGTATGGTAACACCCATTGTTTCATGTTTTCTGTGTATATAAAATCTCCTCGCTGTATTTTCCACTGCATGCATCCGATGAAGTGAGCTGTAGCTCACGAAAGCTTATGCTCAAATTTGTTAGTCTCCAAGGTGCCACAAGTCCTCCTGTTCTTTCTTTCACCTAACACCAGCTGGGAAGGCTCATGGTGGGAGGGAGAGGAGGGGGAAGAACCAAACCAGCCCATTTGTTTTGTGTGAAATTTTACCCCTGTGTAGGAGGCCAAGATAAGGTCCATGTATTGCACTTAAATCCCACTTAAACCCTCAGAAATCACTTGGGACTTGAGTGGAGCAGGGGTGTGTAATGATCAATTTAATCTACAGTGAATAAACTATAGATTAAGCCTCGTCTGTATCTTATTTTTTCTGACTGTCCTCCTGACCCTTTTTAAACTTGTTCTAACAAAATCAGTCATTTTGGGCCCAATTCTCCTGTTCATTACTATGCAAAGTTGATGGGTTAGTACCGGAGTAATGTGGGGCAGGATTTGACCTATTTTGGTATAAAATACTCAAACATTCTTTGAGTTTGTTTGGTAGCTGACGAGGGTTTTTTTGCTAATTTTTTAGGTACTTTCAGGATGTTTCCATTGTTCATCACCATTGCAAACAATGTCCCAATAGCAGTTTAAAAAGGTCACAAAAGTGGCTTTTCTTCCACATATGTCTTATTTCATTTCTTCCTTGCAGATTAATATTTCTTGCTTTGGGGGAATCATGTGGTATAGAGAATCATTCCAATTTATAGTGGATCTTAGTGTTTTCTTTTGTAAACAACAATATTTTGCTTCATTGATTTGTGTTAATAAGAGTGAACCTATTTGTATGATCATCTCATTTGAAAAAAATCAAGCTATTGCTAATATAACCTGTACTTTGGTTGCTATTCCTTTTAAACAGTAGTAGTCTATTTTTAAAAGAAATTGTTTTACTGCCAGAAGAGTGAAGCAGCTGCCCACGGACTCCAACAAGTGTGAGGCTAGCAGGTGAAGAAAGGAAAAAGTTCACGAGCCTTTGGAGCATGCTTAATAGGGCATCTCAGAGGGTGGGGCCAATTCCACTCCCAAGTATAAACTAAAAAGGCACCGAACTCTTCAGTTATTTCAGCCAGATCAAAGCCTTGGCTGGGATAATTTAGTTGGTCTTGGCCCTGCTTTGAGCAGGGGACTGGACTAGATGACCTCATGAGGTCTCTTCCAACCCTAATATTCTATGATGCTGATAGGCCTGCGTTTACTAATTGCAGCAAGATGATAGCCTCGTAACAGTCTCCTTGTGGTTATTTGAAGAACTGGTGCTTACTGCTTGTTTAGGTCAGGGCAGTGTGGGGATATTAATGCCACAAATTCTATGCATTTAAAACATACACTACTCATTCTGGCATGTGTAACATTTGGTACTGAAGAAATCTGTTTGTTTTTTTGCATCGTATTTGCTGTATTGCTGTAATATGATATTGTGTTTTAGATTTATCAGGAGTCTGTTAGCCCTCAAACTGTCCTCTTATAAACCTAAAGATTCTTTTCTTTAGTTTGAGCAACTTTACTATGTTGTGGAGACTTTCTTCCAAACTGGAGCAACTCAGGGTATGGGCATCCAAGACTGTGCAAATTTATCTGTTATCCACAGGTGGGAGTTCCATTGTCAAAACAGGCTGAACCCACTCATTATTCCTGCAGTAAAATGGAATTATAGTGGGTACTTGTGTAATCCAAGTTTAGTGAGTTATGCTAATATTTTCAACAGGTTTGCTTTCCAGTGTAATAGAGTTCTCTCTGTCTTCACAGAAATCTGGTAACTCTCTCTTCTTCAGAGTTATGTTCATTTCCATGGTAGGGCAACTTGGTTGTGCTGATAGACCTCTGTGCAGGAGTTAGGATTCCTGTGTCTTGTTCCTAGGTCAGCTATGAACTCACTGGGTCACTGATGGAAAAGTGCTACAGATCTTTTTTCTCAGTGAAGTAGCTAACAAGGCAATCCGCATGTGTCTGACTCATAATTCCTTCCAGAACTAATATATTTTAATACTGATTCTCCATACTGAATATTAGGATTCTCTGCATGGAATACATCCAATGAAGATTTTTTTTCAATAGCTTTCAGTATGCAACTCCTATCAAAATTCCAATTCTTTTCTCCAACTCATGGATGAAACAGCCCTTTTTATTAAATAGTCATTATGAAAAACGTCTGTCAGTGAGCAAAGATTTGGATGAGAGCAATTCAGCCAACATGGCAAATTCAAAGGAGACAACAGATTCTACTCATTTACTGGTGTTGGGAGACAGGGAGGAAAGGAATCCAATTTACAGCTACTGTGCCACCCAACAAGAATTTTCTATGGGAAAGGTGAGTCACAGAGCAGAAAGTAAATTCTTTGTTCTTTGGCCAAGTGAAAACTAATGAACTAGAAAACTGCAAATACTAAAGCATTTGAAAGAGCGACCGCATATTTAAAACACGTTTCTTTCCTATATATTTTTCTGCATTCAACTACCTGCAATGCAGTATTTGTTACCAAAGTGTAAGCACAAACTGTCAGAGGGATTATATCTATCACAATGATTCTGTAGCTTTTCAGGAGGTAGTATGTTCATTTGAGATAATAATGGTCACATGTGACCATAGGTATCTATCGCCTCACTTATTTTTTTTAATGCTGCATTGATAGAGGAGCCTATATAAAAAGACATATACAATCTACATCAATGGAGAGCACTGATTTACAAAGTACATCCGCTATCAGTTGGTAATTTCGCTGTCAGTCAAAAGAAACTAGAAAGTTGGTGCACAGATTTTAAACACTAGCCTTGCTGGTCTGTCCGTGTCTTCTCCCCCCCCGCACCCCCCAGATGACCCATCTTGTGTTTTGATTGCCAGTACAGAAAGGTATGACAGTAATCCTATTAATGTTCTGCTCATTTTAAAGTAATTCTAAAACCGATTCTAAAACAGAATGACATGGTAAGTCATAATATTCTATGAGTACAGTACTTATAATACATGCTTTCTTCAATCAACTGGCTGTCAATACCTGGCAAAAAGCTCAGTCCTTATGAAAGCATTTATCTACTCTCATATGGATGGGATAGTAACCTGTTAAATGCATTTCTAGTCACCTGCAGATTAGATCAGTTGTATACATTTCATTTTGCTAGGGCGACTGGAAAGGGAAGCTGCTTCCATCTAAGGGTTTTACCTAACGTGGTTTTAAACAGGTGCTATAGACACTGTTCCACACACACTATCGAAACAAACACACTTAACTTTAAAGCCAGCCGCCCAGGAAGAGGGATAACTTAAATAACAGAACATAAACATAAGGCCAAGCCTGCTATCTATCTTGGCTGTCCTAAAGTTTTCCCAGCAGTGGTGCCTCCAGTTGGCTCTGCCTCAGAGTCACCCCTCATTCACTTAGATTGGAGTGAGCTAATTGGGCACACATGAATCCACTTCAGGAACTCAGGATTATAACACCTGAGTTTAAGATGACTTGGTGGAGGAATTCTGCATCCCTATGCAGGGTCCTAGAACCTGCCACCCTGATACCTTAGTGTATCCTGTACTGCTGACACATTAAGCAGACTAGTTTTCTCCATTGATTATGTTCAGTCATTAGTTTGGTATTTTCCAGGTGATGCCAGTGCATTCAATATCCTCTGTCACAGTCTTCTGCCTGTTCTTCTTTTGCCTTTCTTGCTTTCTCAAGTACCCAATTCAATGTTTACTTAGCATGTGTCCCATCTGCCATATCCCAACCCACCTGAGCCTTCTTTCTTTGATATTTTATGACATGTCCTGGTCTGTCAGCTCCTTTACTCTTGAATTTGTGTTTTTTTTTTTCCTTGAACAGTGTAATGTCTTCCTCAGCCATT
Organism: Lepidochelys olivacea; assembly: GCF_965140295.1. Taxonomy (NCBI): domain Eukaryota; kingdom Metazoa; phylum Chordata; order Testudines; family Cheloniidae; genus Lepidochelys; species Lepidochelys olivacea. Next base: position 19,487,681 of record NC_140422.1, read on the forward strand.
TGTCATAGGCAGCCGCCAAACTTTTGGTTAGCCACTGTCATTGGCCAAGTCTCTGCTCCATACAATAGCGTGCTCAGTACAATTTCATGGTTTGTGAGTGTGGTATGGAGACCTCTGGTTGACAGGATGTTGTTCATCCTACCAAAAGTCGTATTTGATTTTCCTAATCTCATATGAATATCTTGACGGCAGCCACCTTCAAATGTGATCTCTACCCCAAGATAGCAGATCTCTTCTATCTGTTTGATATTTTTTTCCATCCATGTAGTCCAGTTTCCTACCTTCATAATCTTGGTTTTCTCTGAATTGACTTTCAATATAATTCTTGCTGTTTCTACCTTGTAAGGGCAATCATAAGAACATAACACACAATCATTCTGTTTCACATCCTGCTTAGTAAAGCAATGTCTTCAGTCAAGATCATGCTGTTTATACTAATAAAATAAAAACCAGCAGGATCTTATTAAAGGGGAAAAAGGCAAAATACCACATTTATTGTGAATCCAGAAAGAATCATAGTAAGCAGTTATAGCTATAACATTCCATTCAATCTCATATTTATTCACACATTCATTCATACACACACACACACACACACACACAGGTTCTGCAAGGTTGTTATCATAGTTACCAGCCTTAGAGTTGCTCATGCCAAGCCACTGGCCAGGACATGAGGAGGGAGCAGGGCCTTGTCAGATGCTCATCTGATGCTCCTGGAAGTTGGTTTGCAGAATCAGACACCAAAGGTCTCACTTTTTAGAGTCTATTTTTATAGGAATTTCTTCCTATGCCAGTCTATAGGAATTGCTTCATCATGCTGTTGCTGAATCAATCAGCAGATAGCACATTCCTGACGGCTCCAAGATGTTATCTTGTTCTTTGGTTCTCCCATTCTTGAGGCTGTTGGGTGGATTCCAGTCTGCCCTCCGGGGGGTCCTCTGGTTATTTCCACTTGACGCCTTCTTCAGCCGATGGATACTGGATTCTTAGGCTGGCACCTCCCTGATCATTCAGTTATTATCCACACCAAGCATCCATCCACATACATCCTCTATCTCTATTTTAATCACAATTGTTAATACAACAAAAGGGCGGGGAGTCTCTGGGTGCTGTTTCTGTTGTTAGAGTATTGCTTTGAGTCTCTCTCTCTGTGAATTGCTTTGAGAACAGACTCTGTCTTGGAATGTACTAACACAATTAGCAGCTTGCAAGTTTCACACATAGAGGGAGAGAAAGTACCAAAAACCAAGAGACCTCTTAATTAGTAATACCCTGGAATTTAAACTCTGGGAAATCAAACTCATTTGTGATTTTAATACAGAACTTCTTTAATATGATCCAACAATGCCACTCATCTCCACTAATCCATTTTACCCATCCATGATCTTTTGTTGCCTACTTCATCACCCAGTCTATATTGTTAATGCAAAGAGATTGGTGATTAAAAAAAAACAAAACACCCTTGTCTAACTCCAGTCACGATATTGAACCATTCACACAGGCCTGTATCTGTTCTTGCTGTGCATCATATTACTCCTGATTATGAAGCTTAGTTTGTTTGGTATCCCATAGCTTCTAGCAATATTACACAGGATGTCTTTGTGGTCATTATGGTCTACCCTGATACAGTTAAGATGGTTTAGCACTTAAATAGTCTTAATTTATTAGCTCATTTAGTGTGTGAGTGAACATACATGTAAGTCAGGAGAGCTTTCTGAATGGTCGCATTTTATTAAGCAGCCAGAATATAGAGTTCCAATGGTCACTGCTAATAAATCTCACTTTTTTTAAGTGCAGTTGCTTTTTCCTGTGACATCTCTCTCACAAGTTTCCTCATACAGGAAACTAGTGTCAGTGTAAACTTCATTTACTACATTTGGGGCTAGACTTTCACAGAGCTTTCAATCCAGTCTCCACTTGCCATGTGCAGGCACCTTTTTGCATGTGGAATTTTTACGCATTATTTGTGGATATGAAAGATACTTGCATGTAAAATCCATTTGCAATCAGTTCACACTTGGAAATTAGGGAGAGGTGGGAAGGTGTGAATTCTGACACTTGTGTATGTATGATAGTGTACAACAAGATTTTTGTGTGCCTCGCTGGTACTTAAGTGCAATTTATTGCTCATGCATAAATGAGGTGTGGGTTTCTTTAGATCTCTTCTGCACCCCACTCCTCTGGTCTTAGGCTATGTAGACGCTATGCAACATTTCATTTTACTGTTGCAAATTCTTATTACTAGACTATTTTGCTTCTCTTCCTGTATCTTCAAAGTGTGCTGAAAATTGTCCCTGCCATCCTCATGTTCTCAAGTGTCCTGCCTAACAGTCTTCTGATTACAAACATGTTTTGCTGTGGAAGAATTCAAAATGAAATTGCAGATTTGAGCCATGTTGTTGTAACGGACTCGTCTAACAGGGCTTTCTAATATAACAGACAAGCTGCAAATATTGCTTTGCTGTCCTTTTGTAAAGGAGGGGGAAATTGATCTAAGTTAAGCAACTTTAGCTACGTGAATAATGTAGTCCACATACTTAGATCTTCTAACAGTGGTGTCTTCACTGCAGTAAGTCTACCTGCATCTCTTGCACTGGTGGAGTACTGGATCAATGGGAGAGTGTACGGCAGTCAATTAATCAACCCCCACTGGATCAATTGCTGCCTGTCGATCCAGCAGGTAATGTAGACAAGCCCTCAGGTGGCTGGGCTCTGGGTAGTTTGAGAAGACTCTGTAACATTTCAGAAAGGTTAAAATGAATGATTCTTCCTTATTCTGCCAGAAACTTTGAAATTGCATCTTCATCTATTGTTTAATTTTCTGTGGAATAGGAATTGTCAATAGAAAGTTTGCTCATGACTGGCATGCAAAAACGTGTGTTTTGTTTTGTTTTTTTAAATTATTATATATATGACTTAGTTTTAATACAGCTGTTTTTTAAAGTGCTAATGGTTGCTTGAGTTCAGCTCTTCACAGGGGAAATTTGGGTGCCCACCAGCCAGGTAACATCAGTGCTTGTTTTTAAATGTTTGGGAAACTGAAGGGAGTTTTCAGTACTACAGTTATGAAAATTGCATCCTTTCTCTAGGTCTGTAAACTGCTCGAGTTGAGTGCTCTGTCTAAAGAAGCTGCATGTTCAGCCACTATGATTGGTTTTAACTTCCTGCAGTTTAAGGTTCTCTAGAGTGATAGGTGTCTGGATAAGGTAGAATTGCTATGCAGTTGGAGTGGTAGCAAAATCGTAACTCTTTGCAATAAAGTAAACGTAAACACAAGCTAATTAGCCAATAATTGTTTTATTTCTACTACATAATGAGAACGAGCGGTTGGAAATTAGAGATTGCACCACAGACATATTAGTGTAGAAAATCATAGATACAATTTGACTCCTTCTGCAGTGTGCTTCAGACCTGTCAAATTCCAACAGAAATCTTCTTCCTAAAGTCTTTCTATTAAACAGCTGAACCCAAGGAGTCTCTCTCAAGAATACTAAAAGGAGTAGAGTTACAATGTCTTATTTAATGTGAACTTTTATTTGATAAAGGAGACATATACTTGAGAAGTAAGTGAATTATACTTTTGCCTTAGCAAATATGGTCCCCTCAGGCTATGATGGTAAAGCAGCCTCCAAGGGCTTAGGAAGGCTTACTGTAAGAATGCATTTTGAATATTCATGGTAAAAGGGAACAGAGTGCAAGCTGTACAGTCCGGCTTCAATATAGGGCTTTTTATGTGGTTATGCATATTTTAAATATTTATTATGCTTAGTCTGAAACTTAAGCCATTATGCTATATTAGAATATCTTAATCTTGCTCTTGCAATGTATATTATATATCTCAGGTTTCAGAGTAGCGACTTTGTCCTCACCCGTAACTATTTCACATTTGGGGACAATGTATACCTTCAAATCAGCGGCACTGCTATGGGTACCCACATGGCCCCACAGCATGCCAACATTTTTATGGCTGACTTAGAACAACACTTCCTCAGCTCTCGTCCCCTAATGCCCATACTCTACTTGCGCTAGATTGATGAGGTCGTCTTCATCTGGACCCATGGAAAAGAAGCCCTTCAGGAATTCCACCATGATTTCAAAAATTTCCATCCCACCTTCAACCTCAGCCTGGACCAGTCCACACAAGAGATCCACTTCCTGGACACTAAATAATCGCTAATAAACGATGGTCACATAAACACCACCCTATTACTGGAAACCTACTGACAGCTATTCCTACCTACATGCCTCTAGCTTTCACCCAGACCACACCACACGCTCCATTATCTATAGCCAAGTTCTACGATACAACCGCATTTGCTCCAACCCCTCAGACAGAGACAAACACCTAAAAGATCTCTCTCAAGCATTCTTACAACTACAATACCTACCTGATGAAGTGAAGAAACAGATTGACCGAGCCAGAAGAGTACCCAGAAGTCACCTCCTACAGGACAGGCCCAACAAAGAAAATAACGCCACTAGCCGTCACTTTCAGCCCCCAACTAAAACCTCTCCAACGCATTATCAAGGATCTACAACCTATCCTGAAGGATGACGCATCACTCTCACAGATCTTGGGAGACGGGCCAGTCCTTGCTTACAGACAGCCCCTCAACCTGAAGCAAATACTCACCAGCAACCACACAACAGAACCACTAACCCAGGAACCTATCCTTGCAACAAAGCCCGTTGCCAACTGTGCCCACATATCTATTCAGGGGACACCATCATAGGGCCTAATCACATCAGCCACACTATCAGAGGCTCGTTCACCTGCACATCTACCAATGTGATATATGCCATCATGTGCCAGCAATGCCCCTTTGCCATTGTACATTGGTCAAACTGGACAGTCTCTACGTAAAAGAATAAATGGACACAAATCAGATGTCAAGAATTAGAACATTCAAAAGCCAGTCGGAGAACACTTGAAGCTCTCTGGTCACTCAATTTCTGATCTCAAAGTGACTATCCTTCAACAAAAAAACTTCAAAAACAGACTCCAACGAGAGACTGCTGAATTGGAATTAATTTGCAAATTGGATACAATTAACTTAGGCTTGAATAGAGACTGGGAGTGAGTCATTTATACTAAGTGAAACTATTTCCCCTTGTTTATTTCCTCTTCTCCCCCCCCCCCCCCTCGTTCCTCAGATGTTCTTGTTAACTCCTGGAAATGTGCTGGAAATGACCCACCTTGATTATCACTTCAAAAGGTTCTCTGCCCCCACCCCACACTACTGCTGGTAATAGCTCCTCTTAAGTGATCACTCTCCTTACAATGTATATTTTTTTCATGGTCTGTGTGTGTATATATAAAAATTTCTCATTGTACTTTCGACTTTATGCATCCGATGAAGTGAGCTGTAGCTCACGAAAGCTTATGCTCAAATAAATTTGTTAGTCTCTAAGGTGCCACAAGTACTCCTTTTTCTTTTTATTATATATCTATTTATCTTAGTGTTTTGTACTACCACTCCTCACCATAGTATCTGCCCACCTTCCATGTGAAATCGATCATAATAGCCAAATTGCTAGTGGAATTAATGGCTTCTCTGGCACATCTCCCTTTTGGGGGTAAAATTCTTATTTGTGGTGGGCTGTGGGTTTTGTTTGATTTTCTTCCAGGAGATTGGGGGTGTCAATATTATAAATGTCATTCTTACAGTGGAAAAACTGTCAGAGGGAGGCTTTGCAGTGTTTCTTAAATGTAGTCAAAGAATAAATAAAACTGAGTGACTGAAGTTGTTGCTTGATTATTTTGCTGTTCACTCAGTCAGTCTCTACTGATTGTCTGATGGTTCCACAATAGAAATAGTTTTCTTAAAGTATTAAGTGGCTCTCCTCCCTCCACCCCCAGAAGAAAGCTTTCTGTAGCAAATTATCTTCCAAGCATGGGAAGAGTTGTAGAAATAATGGAGAGTATTCCATTTCTGAAAGTAATAATTCTGTTGCTTATGATTAATGATAAAGAAAATGTGTTTTACCTTAGAGTTAGTGATACACATTCGTGATAAGAATAAATTATTTCCAATTCTTTAAAAGCTTGAATTTAAAACCAAGGTTTCAGCAGTGGAACCAGAAAAGCTAAACTTCCTTATGGAAGTGTTTTTGTTCTCAAGGTCCTTGACTGAAACTTGAGAGATCTGGTATAAATTATTGCTTTTCCCACAACCGACCCTTTTGACCTTGGGTAAGTCACTTAAGGAAGGAATTTTCAAAGATACTTATGTACATAGAAGGATTTTTCAAAAGCTGCTGTGCACCTAATTCACATTGAAACCAGTGTAGAGTTTTTTGAACTTGAAATTCCTATTCTCTGGGGAACACAAATTTTAAAATTAGAAATTTTAACACCTCCTGTGGAATGGGAATTCTGAAAGAAATCATTTTGAAAAACTGAATTATTTCATTTTGAAAATCTCAAAACTAAACATTTTCAGTTTTTTGAATTCAAAATAGTTCAACATTTCTACTTTAAAATGTATTTTTCCTTTAAAATATTTTACTTTATAAAATAAAGTGTAAATTTTTGTATTTAAATTTCACTTTTTTAAAAGATTATGTAAAATGGCTGCTACTTTAATAAATGCTGAGTAAACCATCTTATTTCATTTTGTGCAAAGATTCTCCTGTTATGAAACTGACATTTTGAATAACAAAAAGCACTATACTAATTAGAAGAGATGCTATTTTTAATAACCTGGAATCCATTTATTTAGGAGGACACAAGGTTATTAAAAATAGCTACTACTCTAATTAGTACAGAGTGAAATGTGCTTGGAGTTTGTCAGAATTTGGATAGAATTTCTCATGGACCATTTCAACTTCGAATCAGCATTTTCCAATGGAAAACTGTTCTTTTGGAAAATGTCCAACTAGTTCTAACTTCACTAGAAAACCCCACTGGGTGCTTATCGGCTCCTAAATACATTTGAAAATCTGACCCTTAATTTCTGTGTCCCCCACTATCCGTTAACCATCGTTCAAATGGGAATGACACACTTCCTTTCTCCTACCCGTTGTCTGTTTGTCTATTGAAGTTGTGTATAAGGCAGGAATGATTTGAGTGTGTATTTGTAAATGTACTGGCAATATGCTCTGTGTTCTGCTGCTCATATGACATGAGCAATGCTTCAGAAATTATGTTCAACTTGTATAGATACAACAATTTTGATAAAATTTTCATTTCTATTTTAATACAATACCAAGATTTAAGATTTGTATATGAACAAAGGGCACTTTCAGTGTAACAAGTATATCTTACCCCGATTTATTATCTGTTGCTTGATAATGGTAATACTGTGTCTCAAAATGCTAGGGTGTAAAGTCTGCAGAAGGTTAACTTGATTATTTGCATTGTGGTCCATAACCTCTTCCTGTATGCTTTTTCAGAGTGAATGAAATGAATTTAAACCTTAATGGATTTGGGATTAGTACAGTATGCCTTTTGGCGATACATTTGATCTTGGCACATTTAATTAACATTTCTATGGCAACCAATTAATATTTAGCATTGTATTGTTTACATTAAAAAATGTACCTTGAAACCATTTAGCTTTCATAGATAAATCTTATAATATGGTTGGTGGGAGTGAGGATAATTTTACAATTTTTTTCTTGTTTACAAGAATTGACGCTGCTTTTAAGATAAATAATCCATAATGTAAGTAAAATAGCTTTGAAAAACAGCAAGCTGTTGTGCACATTCATAGAAATAGGCATGTCTCATGGATTGACATCATTCTTGTTCAATGCATGCAAGAAAGGTTAGAAAAGTTTGACTTTCTGCCAAGCTCTTTACCAATGACTATTATATTTCAGCTGCTTTCCAAACCTAATATCCACAAAAATACCATTTGAAATGAAGGCTAGTAATAAATTATTTGATTTACAAAAGTAAAGCTCTTGGAAGTAGACTTATTGGGTAACTTGCTAATTTTTTAAAGGCCCTATGTAGTGTTTATAGCTTTTTCATATGCAGTCTTCATTACAATTACCAAGCCAACTCCTTGCTAACTTTTTGCTTTTCCTGATCTAAGTATATTTTAACACTAGAAACTCTCAATTTCTTAAAATAGTTGTAAAATATACATGTACAGTATGTGTATAGTACACACACGTGAGCGTGTATAATCTCACAAAACTAAGTTAAAAGACCATTAAGCAAATTTAAGAACCCAAAAATTACAAAATGATAGAATTATGGTTGCCTATGAAAGTCTTTTACAGCACATCTTCATGTATCTATACAAAGTTTGGATTCAAAAAAACAAATCCTAGGTCAGCCAAAGCCATGTTGCCAGACGTTTCATAATTGTGATACAGCTGGAAACTAATAGTTGGTTTGGCCTTCAAACTCTCGTTTCTTCCAGCCACTTTCTTTAGGCTTGTTGTAGGTATTCTATGCTTTATTATTAAAATATGTAGCAGCACTAGCTAGCTGAAGAGCTGCTAATAGTTTTATTTTCATAGTATGTGTTTCTATTAACCTTGTTGTTTTTATGCAATTATTTTTAGCACACAAGAATTATTGATATGCTTTTGGCATGTAATGTATATAAACAATAGTTGATTGACAGGAATTTTGAAAGGGCTGATCTATTAAAGTCCATAAAATATCTTCCTGCTAAGGTGCATGCAGCTATCGGTTATGTAGGAACTGTTATAAATTTAGGGGGTTAGATTGTGAATTCTTGGGGCAGGGACTGTAGTTTTTGGCTGGAAGGGTGGGGGAGGGGGTACCTAATGCAAGCGTGCTCCAATTCCCAATAATAATAAGTATTACAAATAGTAGACCACAATCTGATCTCAGTAAATGTAGAGTAACTCCAACAGAATAAAATTAACAAGGACACATACCAGTATTCAGCAGTCAGAATTGGTCCTAGGGCTTGCACAATAATATGAAGGTGTAGAAGGATTTTATTGTAATAAACGTAAGTTTCTCCTTGGAGACCATGAAAAGCTAAACACTGTATTAGTCTAAGCTGCTGTGTCTTGACTTGGTGGTGGCTCAGTGAACCTGAGATGTTACATGCATGTAGCCCTTTGCTGTCAATGGGAGGGAAATCATGCACACAGCACTCACCTAAATGTTTAGGCTATTTCTGTTAAAGCTGTGTGTGTATATATAATATGTGACTGAACTGACTGAACAGGATTTCGATAGACTTTTAACTGGATGCAGTAGTAGTTTGAAATGGCAACCCACACTTTTAATACCAGCAAGGTTGATTTCATTATGCAGGCTTCATATTCGTTTTGTTATGACAATTGACTAGTCTCTTTTCCATTTGTTTGCCAGATGGCTCTCCCTTTGTCTCTCCTTCTCCCATTCTATTTTTTTCCTGTGAGATTAAAATTTCAAGAGAGATACAGATTACAAGTGTTTTCACTGCAAGAATCTTATTGTAGAATTAAGCAACATTATCCAGGATTGTGGTGGCAGTTTCATACAGAAAATTCCATTAGTCATGTTTAAGTATCAAATGATCAAGGTGAGGTACAAACTGTCAGAACTGTGGCTGTAATGAATGCAGAAGATCAGAAAATTACTTCATAAAATATATGGCCTTGTTCCAAAACCAGATGTGCACCACAGAAACATATTAGTGGGTATTTCAAGAACACTTGAAATAGGTCAGTTATGGAACGTAAAGTGACACATCTGAAATTTATCACATTAGCTGATTTCCTAGCAGTTTTTAATTTAAAATTCTTCTCTTGTCAACAAAGCAGCTGTAATATTTTTAGTTTGTTTTTCTAACTTGTGTACATTTAAGAAAATATATTAATTAGGGTTTCAATATTTCTCCCTGTTTGGGGCTCCATTTTTGACTCCAGCATATACCTTTGATCTCTAACAGATGGGTAACTGCAATAGTAAAAGGCTATGCCACAGAATTCAGTAAAGCCTCTTGCAGTATTTTTTTTTCCCTTCTCCATTCCTCAATCCGACCTAACTCTCAGATGGTGGTAGCAACTTAACATCTTTTAGCTACTGGAGGAATAGAATCATTCCTGAAGCAGGATTGTGGTCTGGAAACCTATTCAGTCATATTACTTCCCTAGAGATCTGTTTTGAATCTTGGACTTCTTAGACTTAAAGTCAAAATTCAACATGGAAACCATGAAATCCATTTGCTGTGCTCTCAAAAGGATACTTCCTGACTCTGCTCAACCTCAGTGGAAGGTCTTATACATCCCAATCTATCATGGATGCCTGGAATTTTCAGAAAACTTAATTCAAATCTGGCCCCTCATTCTGTTCAAGATCTGGCAGACTTTACATGCATGTATTTCTCCTGAAGTCAATGGGAGATTTGGTTGCACAATTATGGGATTGGATCTTTAAAATACAGTGTGTGAGAGAACATAATGAAAACACATTCATTATAACTTTATTCACTTAGTGGGGCTATTCGTCTGCTTGAAGTTAGGCATGTACTCAAGTGCCTTCCTGATCAAGGCCATAAAGCTGAAGATCTGCAGCAAAGGAGATCTGGGGAGGAGTAAAGTATATTTGTGGTTGTTCTCATGTTGATTTGGGTATTCTTACAACACACACAAGATTAAGGGTTTGTGTTTTGTTTTTTTTTGGTTTTTTTCCATAATGTGTCCTGTAGACAGGAAGATTAAACATAATGAAATACCATGCAGTTAAAAACCTTTGCTACAGTAAACCTTTTGTTTATGCCAAGTGAAATGACAATTGTTAGACTATGAATCAGTTACCTTTTTGAGCCTCTGCTTAGACAATTGTAGACCATTGCTCTCTTTATTTTTCAGTATCTGTTAGTGGACAAGGTGTTAATTTGCATGTGTATGATGAGTGCAGTATCTATAGTGTGCATATGTAGAATATAAGGAGAACACAGAAAAAAGGTAACATCTATGAGCCAAAAACATTGCTAAACAAAAATGCTTTTACTGTCCACCTAGGTTTAATTTTTCACAGAACCCAAGTGACATTGCTGTATTAACTAAGTCTTTGAGGAATCTTGAGCCAGCATTCAAGTCATGCCCAAGGTCAATTCATTTACATTCAGTAATTAAAAAAGGCATATTGAAATGCAGTGAATCCTGAGTAGTATGCATGAAAGCTCATTTATCAGCCTATTATGACAAACATTTTATGCTATTAATGACTTTCCTTCAGACATGCTTATGCATTTCAGATTGTAAAGTGACAGGTTTGTTGGCTTCTTGAAGAGCTTTATTGAACTGAAGGAGAGAGTTGGAAATCTTCTACATTTCCCAGTGGACTACAAGATTTGACGTGAAGAGGTTCTGAGACATATGCCTGTAAGCTGGACATGCAAAAGAATTTTCATCTTTGTTCTGAATCTGCTGTGATGACATTCAGCTAGGTACAAGTGGAGGATTTTTTTTGTCTGTAACAATGGCAGGGCTGGGAAGTGTTCCTTACATAATTAAAAAATAGCTCTCTATTATGCTAACTTTCAGACTCTTTTCCTGTATGAACTGTATGTCACCCCAGTTTTCACATTGACTGTTTTTCACTTTCCTCTATCCTGAGATCTTGGTTTACATATTGAAAACCTGCTTTGTAACTTACTGTACAGTCAAGACTCCACTGACAACCCGGCACAGGTTTTTCAAATACTCTGCCCATTCCCATAAAAGCCCTATAGTTTTTTTTTTTTAAAGAAATTGAAATAAGTCATTTAATCTCCTGCTCAAGCCTATAACAATCATTCCCATGCTGTTTGTTAGTATTTTTACAATCAATTCATGATGTGCTTTCTGAAATTTTCTTGCAATAGTGAACTTAATTCCATAGAATGAGCTTTGTGCTGCTGGTGTATGTCTGTCTGATTTAAGCCAGGAAATTTGACTTGGCACAAAATTCCTTTTTCTAAATAAATAAAAAAGGACAAGGATTTCCATGGACCCAGTGCAAAAATGATTTTCTTGTACCTGTAAGAACAAGAAGTATAATAGTCTCTGAAAAACAAATTTTGCATTCAATAGCACCTGTTCTAGGATGCAAGATGACCTGAATTCAAAATTTCTGGCTTTGGAGGGGATGGTATGAGGAAGCTGCCTACAATGCCATATGGTACATCTATGTCTACTATTAGCAAATATTTCCAACTGCTGGGGAAGGGGCATTAGATAGCGAGGGCTCTGAGTTACTACAGGGAATTGCCTGGCTAGTGGGTTCTGTTGACGTGCTTGGGGTCTAACTGATTAACATGGGGGAAAATTCTTTCCCAGCTCCAAATATGACAGATTGGCAGAGACCCTGGAGATTTTTCACCTTCCTCTGCAGTAGTACATCAGTCACTTGCTGTTTTGAACTAGAATAAATATGTGGTGGATTCTATGTAACTCAAAATCATATAATTAAGATTTGAGGGCATCAGTAACTCAACCAGAGGTTATGGGGCTATTCCAGGAGTGGGTGGGTGAGATTCTGTGGCCTGCAATATGCAGTTGGTCAGACTAGATGATCATGATAGTCCCTTCTGGCCTTAAATTCTGAGTCTGTGTGTTTGCATAATACACAATCTAAATTAACACTGCCTGCATCCAAGAGAATAATAAAAATGAAAAGTCCATTTCTGAAATATAATTCCTGTTTACTGTAGTAGCAATGAACCATATGACCTTCCATCTAGCACTTAGGATGGCAATGGGAGCTGGCTTGCCTTGAAAAAACAGAAGTGAAGTCTAATAGAACTGAGGCAGATTGGTACAAGGCCAATATAATGCTAATACACTTTCTACAGAAATGGCCTATCAATGTCTTAATAGCAGTAGTGGTGTGCTAGTGGCTTTTTAAATGAGTGATGTAGCAGGGGTTTATCTATATTACTGATCTGAAAATGGCCCGCTCTCGATTATGGCCAAGGCCTCTGGAATTCTGCGGCACTCAAGTGCCCATTTCTGCTGTAAGAACAAGAGGGTTTAACAAAAATTTTTATAGATTCTGTGCCATTTCTGCACAATAATATGCCTGATGAGTCTCTTATTAGCAGCATCATTCCAGAGAACCTGCAGGAATGTTCTCCCCTAGACAAATACAAACAAGTATAAAAAGCCAGAGTTTTTGAAGATTGCCATGTGAAAATGCCTACCTATATTTACTTGTGTTTTTATGTATGCAACTATACCATGTGTTTACCCAATGCCACATCAGGAATTTATGCATACATATATGGTCAGTTAACCACTTCACTGTGCACATCCACTATTTGTACATAAACTGTCAAATGGAAGTATGTAGCTGGAAATCCTATAGAGAGGCTTAGTTATTTTAAAAATAAACCTCAGAAGTACTTGGTTTTTATTTCAAGGGACACTTTTGCTTGTTAAAGTCCTTCTTTTCCCCATCTCTCATTGATTTTCTTTCTTTGTTACCACTTTCTCCCACTGATGTTGCCCCTGCCAATGTCTTCTCTTCACTTTTCTGCTCCCTCTTCTTCTCTCCTTTATATGCCTCTCCCTTTCCATCTTATTCGACCCTTTGTTTTTTTCAGAAATGCTCTGAGTTAAGTGAGTGGAAAAGAGGAGATTGAAAAGGCATGAAGATTCCTGGGCAGCTTAAATTTCTTCAGTGGTTTGTCCTGAGCAATGCGGCGTTTGTCACAAGCATATACAGTAAACCAAAGTGAGCCAGACTAGCAATTTTCACCCCTCCTATATTTTTTTTAGGATTAGATTATGGCCATAACTAATTTCATATTCATACTGCAGAACAGACCTGGACTAACCCCTTGGAGAGAAGATAATATTCAGTCATTGATAATGATGGTTTAATTATGCCTGACCACTGTAAGTGTCTAAAACATAGTGAGTGTAGCTGAGGCATTCTCGGAATAGTACACGCTCTCTCAGGATTTACGGTAAATCTTTGGCAAGAGCTGAACTATACAAGAAATGTGTGCACAATATTGCATCTGTTATAAGCAAACAGTGAAATAGAGTATTTTAATTAACATGAATCCAACCTGCATGTTTGTCATTGAAGTGTGGATTAGTAGCTCTGTGACTAGACATGTATTTATATTTTTAAGACTTAATTGAAATACTGAGGATTGAAGAAGGAAGAGCAGCTGAGCTTGAAATAGTACTAATTTGAATCCATTTGTGTTTTCTTGCAACATTACTGCTCTCTTATGAGGTTGGCTTCTGGTGGTCTGTTAACTGATATTTGAAGGCTTTTAATAAATTTTTATTTATTGATGTAAGGAATTAAAATCTCCCTTCCTCTACCAACCATCCCAGTGTATGTTACTAATGCATTTTCAATATAGTTATACCCAATGGCTCAAATAATGGCCAGCATATTGGCATCTTTATTTACGTGTTTAGGGCTTTAGATACTACAGTGAAAGGCACTATAAAGTAAGACAGAAAAGCAACCTCTTATTGAAGGTTTGTTTATTTTGAGAGAAAAGACAATACTGTAATCACTTACCTGAACCACTCCTGGTTTCAGGTTTGCGTTTATAAACCCAAACCCACTCCTGATTTTGCTTAGCTCTGTAGGTGAATTCACCATACAAATGCAGAGTATCCTATCAAGATGTGTTCTGAGAGAATGGTTTATCACCTTAGAGAGCAAATATATGAATTTCTAGATTCATTTTGATTATAAAAAAATTGAGGGCTCAAAGAATGGCAGAACCTCACTTCTTCCATTCCCCTCTTTCCTTCTCCTTGTATGTCTTCTCCTATCGTTACTCCCCCCAGCCCCCACTCAAACATGTTATCTTTATGTAGTGTTGTCGGATTTTGTATGTTTTGATCTTGCAGCTTTGACTAGCTGTAAAATTGCACAATGGGATAATTCTATTTCTGATCCTGTGAGGTATGTGGAATTTGGAAAGAAATACAAGCTGTAAGTAGTTTTGTTTTTGTATTTTTCATTGTCTGTTTCTTTAGAAAATCAATAAAAACAAATTGGTCACAAATGTTCCTGCTGGTTATATGTGTTGCTTCCTGATGCTATTTGTTTTAATCTGGTCCCTGAGGTTTTTACTGAAGATGACAATGCACTTTGAACTTTTTATCCTGTGGAGTAGGATTGATGTCATGTACTGGGCAAAGAGATGTATTAATGTTTTGCAAATAGTGACTGTAGACTGCATTTGGTTCATAGTTAAGTCGTTGTAAAGTTCTCAGTCTTCTTTTAGCTATGGCAAGCATAATTCTGGTAATGAGGTAATCTATATTTGCTTTTTTCCACTGCCCAATGTGCACAACTTCTAAGCTTATACAATCAATGCATAGAAGTGAGACACCAGGTATCTCTACTGTAACCTTAACCATAGTGGAGCTACTCATTGAAAATACAATGCCTCACTTCAATTTTTTGGGCCACTATCTCTTGATCTTCCCAGAGGTACTTCAAGAAGATTATACTTGTACAATTGTACGAACACAAGAATATCCAGTGTGGTGTCTGGATATTGTTTGTTTTAAGATATTACTTCTGAGAGATGAACTTCAACAGAGGTTGAGAAATAGCTGTGGGCTTCAGATCCCCAGTCACTCACAATTTTCAGAAGCATTATATAGTAGTTATAGTCACTAGTGGCTGTAGGCCTGAACTACCTATGTGCTTAGAGCCTTCTATGCTGTCCCACATTGCATGCACATGATCAACCCACCAAACAGAGCACAAACCCTGCTTCCCTGTCCACAGTCCTGTTTGGCTGGCACCACTGGAGTGTAGCAGAAATTGAATTCCTTAGCTACCTTAATCTACTTCTCACCTAGAAAAGTATCCTTTGGTTCTGACACTTTGCTTCCTAGACTATGCTGACGGGTTGTCAGGCCTCACAAACAAGTGTGCATGTGGAAGGGTAATTCTAATCTCAGAGCCTTTGTAAGTAGGCATGGGGTGTTCAGTTGAGTGCCAAAGCATGGGCATATAGAGCTGGAGTCAGGTGTGAAGGGAGCTACTTACTCTGCATAAGGCCATACAAATCCAAGGGCTGGCTCTGTTCATGCTAAATGAAGGCAATCCTGTCCAGTTCATCTGTAGTTACTGAATCTGCCTGTGGTACAGAATGACTTTGAATGACAGTCCAAAAGATATAACTATAAAATCAAGGAGAGTCCATTGTTCTACAGAGTTACTTCTACAAAGTTAATATATCCCTGAACTTTTGACTGCCATCATAATCTCCATTTGTCAGTTGACATATTTCTTATCCTTCCTTTTTAGCAGCAGAATGAATTTCTGCAGTAGGTTCATTCAGGATCAGTGGATTAATCACTAGCTGGTTCACCATTCACAGCCTCAAACATATAGGAAATCTTCAGACCCATTATTTCACTGGATATATTTTGCTTCTAACTAAGAGCTTAGGTTTAATGTTTTACCAAGGAGAAACGAAAAATACAAAGATGCATCTTGTTTGAACGCTATTTGTGAGGACCAGTTAAGCTAAGGGGGGGGGGGCGGTTGGTACTGCAGTGCTCATGGGAGAGAACAAATATGACTCTATTGCAGTGGTTATAAATGGGGACAGTTCATTTTAAGTTGCTGGACACACATACTGTGTAATTGTTCCGAGACCCCTAGCTTCCAGACTACACAATCTGTGCTGCCTACTGTCATTACTGGGAGCTCCCTGAGTTCTAGCTTTGAGTAAGCAGGTCACTGAATGTTACACTGGGCAACTGACTCACTTAGAACTTTAGCTGAGAGAAATTCTACCCATTCTTTTTTTGTACAGAGAAGAATAATTTTAAATGGTCAAAGTCGTAATTTGAAAATGATACACAAATGATTTCCAAAGCAATCTGTAGGAAGCAAATTGCACACTGTAATGTCTTCAGCAATTTTGCTGTGCAAGATACAGTACATATTGATTTTTCATTTTACAGGTTTGATAAGGCTTGTGAAATGTTTTAGTTCTTAATCCAGAGTATTTATTCAAAAAGGTTGCAAGGTGCCACGTTTGAAGATGAATTGCGGGCTTTTATAGATAGATATCTCAACGTTTTTTTTCCCTGAAGGGAGTTTTATTTTTCACACACTATACCATGGCCACTCATACTGGGCTACTTAACCCTTATAAAACTGGCAAAGCTTATTTTGTTGCTTCAGGGGAAGATTTCTTTTTTTCCCCCCCAAAGTCCAGCACGATAGGTTGGCACCCAACTCACCTCACTGTCAGTGGGAATTGGGCACCTGTTTTTTGTAAACCTCCCCCTTATTCTCACATTTAACTCCATATCACACAAACCTGGTATTATCTAATTTGTAGTATTATAGATTATTGGGAGCTTTAAAATACCGCTGATACATGATGCTGTGAGTAGGGGAAGTATTATTTCTGACATTTTAAATGTGCAAGGAATGTGTGGACAGTACAGTTTTTTGGTTTTTGTCATAGTAGCCATAATGAAAGTCTGGATACTTTTTACACAGACTTATTTCAGTCTTTCAGCTGTTGCTAAACTATTGACTTTGCTCTTCACTATTCATTATTTTATGATGTGTGATCATTCACCTGAGTCATATGACTCACATTTACGCTCTTAGAATTTGTTACTGTAGCTTTTATAAACTAGGGAAATTAGAGATTTCCAGATGGCATGTGTACAAACAAAATATGAACCGTATTTACCTGAGCATTCATGAGATTATTACTGTCATGAACATCCTCTCAAACAAATAAACAAAAATCAATCATGCAGATACTCACTGAAATCAAAAAGGGTCACAAATAACAAAGCAGTGAATCTGAGGTTTTTATTTGAATGTACACACACATTTTTGGCATATTTACTCAGCACTACATATTCCTCACAAAGCACAGTTACATGTTCATAACTTGTGACAGAATCTAACCTGGGGACCAGATTTACAAAGGTGTTTAGACTCCTAAAGGTGCAGATAGGTGCCAAGAAGGTTTACAAAAGCACCTAGACTTCAGTGGGAATTAGTGCTATTTTCAAGATCATCTAGGTGCTCATTTGTATCTTCAGGCACCTAAATAGTTTTGTAAATCTGACCCCAGATTTTTGTTTCTCATGGAAGTAAAAATATAAAGAATATGACCAATATACTGTGTTTCAGGTACATTTTAAGTGATCATGCCAGTTTATCTGTATGTCCTGTTCATTATGGAAAAATATAGGCACATAGGATTCTTTGTTTGTTTCAACTACCTGTACCTGGACATAAGCTGCTGCAGTGAGGATACAGTAAAGCAGTTCAAAGAGGAAGTTTAAAAAGCAAGGAGTAAAATGTAGATGAATGTATTTGAAACTGGAATCTAACATTTCTAGGGTTGTTAACTGTGTTTTTGGGAGGTGGGAAAGTATAATTAAGAGGACTGCAAATACCACACGAATGATACAGTAAACAGAAAACATGAAATCTGATTGGTATCTTGGCTTGTTTTCAGTACACCAATCTTGGAGAGGTATGTCATGTCATTGCATTGTCAGACCACGGATTGTTCTTGTACAAAGTTAGGAAAATGGATAATAAATGGTGGAAGGAAAAAATGCTTGTAAGTTTGGCATTTAATTATAAACACAACCCTATCGCAAGGTTCTTGGTGTCTTACCATGTATCCTTTACAATCTATATTTCCCATGAACAATTAAGATTTGGACACGGTAGGAACAGAGTTTGTTGTTAGTGTATTTTGCAGTGTTAATGGGAACATTTTTGTAAATCTTCACTTCTCAATAAAAATATTAGTAATATATTCCCATTGTCTGTAGCCTTTATCCCTCCCCTCTCCCCAATATACTATAGTTTTAGCCTTAAATACAGTGGTGCTTTTCCTTTATAATCTTTTTGACCAGCTTTGCTTCTTGACAGCTTTGATGAAGCTACTAATTAGTTTTGTGTTTCATCTGTGTTTAGGAAAGAGGTTTATTATGATAGCACCCGCTTGTGCCGCTGCTAATTAGTCGGCCAGCATTTTTCATTAAACCTCTAGTTTTCATGGGAGTAGAGTGCTCTCCACTTGACTCTTGGGAATGTTTGAGAGTGATTAGGGTGCTCTGAGGGACTTGCAAGCCACCCACTAAAAATCTAAGGGAAACAGAGTCCCACAAACTACCTCATGAGTCACCCTTACATCTGGGAGGAAAGCATGGTCCATCCTTCCTTTCTGCTAAGAAGGAATGTGGGGGGGAGGGAAACAAAAATGGGAGGTGTGAAATGGGTTTTGTTAGCAGGCAAGCTACAGTGCAAATAAAACATTCTAACAAACTACAATATAGAGCTGCTATTTTCAGATGTGTGCACAAATATCTACTTAATATCACTGCAATAGCTACATAATCCAATACAGGTGATGCTTTTTCCCAGCTGGAAAACCATTTTTATTCCTGGACAGTCTGTTTTATGGGTAGGTCTCTACCTTAAAATGCCTAATTTTTGTTACCGTGTGTGGCATATTGTCTTTTAATGGGTAACAGGTCTGTTCTTTCAAGAACATGAATTCACTAATATGTGCCTGCACTTGCACATGCTTAAAAAGCAAGTACAGTTGTGTGCTCAACTTGGGTATGTGGCTGGCTATTTGCACTTGAATCATCACCACTATGGGTAAATTTACACACCCATCAGATCCCACATATTTGATATTGCAGTCTCAATCAAATAATTTGGAATCTGACCAAAATTGCTTGCTATTCTGATTTTGGAAGAATGCATTGCCGCCTCATATCAACTACGTTTAATGGTTTGTGGTGTACCAGAACTATCCCTGCAGCTTGAATTAGGCCTGATAGGATTTTTTAGGTTAGGGTACAAAGAATACTAGGAGTGCTGCTCTGAGCTGTTAAAATGCTGCCGTGATCCACCCCAGAGATAGTTGCTTACCATGACAGGTGAGGTGGTTATTCTGTGTATAATTTAACAATTAAAGTGCTTTGTGAAAGGGAATATAGCTTTATGAATAGGAGGTAGGTTTCGTGATTGTTGCATAGTAGTAATTCAGACACTTTGAGAACCTTTCAAGTAAAAGTCCGATGTGAATATTTTTTGGTTGTTGGCATTTTTAACATTTTTGTAAAAGAGAGAGGGTGGAGAAAGGTACAATATAGTTCCATTTATTTCTTTGCATTGTATGCATGGAAAAACCCCATATAGAAGGTGTTTTAAAATCTGTTAAATCAAGTTCTTAGCTATTCTCACAACATACATTTAATTATTCCCGTTTCCTATCTAGTCTTAATTTATCTTATCATTCTATGTTGATAAAGCTGCTGTCAGAAATAGTAGCTCCTCAACTCCTTCCAGCGTGTACAGCTTTACACACAGCTTGTAACTGGTGTCTTTAAGAAAAACTAGCTAGAAATGTATAGTAATTGGAGAGGGGAATGAAGCACTTTGTGTTTTGACACATTACTATCATTTTGTAACTTTTGTCCTTTGGAGGGCAAAGACAGAGCTAATAGTCTGAGTTGCAGCAAAATCAAGCATAAAACACTTTCATGTCAGTGATGATCAAAAGGAGGAGAGGAGAGGTTCTTGTCTTCTGCCAGGTAAACCGAAGTTGTGAATTCAAAAATTCGGTTACAGAATCTTCCACAGCCATCTCTGCCCTATCAGGAAGCTCAGTTACATTTTTCTGTTTTACCAATGATCTAAATTTGTTAAACTTTGGACTCCTACACAAGACAGATCCCTTCCTTTTAAAAGCCTCCCAGAAAGTATGGGCTAATAATGGCACTTTCAAACAAGTCAAAGAATGAAATTATTAGTGTACTGAAAACTAGGAAATGAATCCAGAAGTGTTTTTCCTGGTTTGTAGGATGATGTGCTAACAAAAACCAGTTGGTGGTTTCAGTAAAAAGATACATGCACATCCGGAGATGAGCAGCACAGTTACAGAAAAGGGAATACATATGTACCATAAACTCCAATCCTGATGATCAATGTATTCCTTACAATGCCACAATTAAATTTAGAAGACGGGGAGAACACGCATGTACAAATTAGTTGAGATAAGTAATATATTACAGACTCTCTCAGAAGTTTAATTATCTTGTCAAAATCCCACATTACCAGTTGGTTTGGGCTTAATGACTGGGTTTGAATTTCACTGAACTTCAAAGACTGGGAGATGTTTTCAAATCTGATGGGTAAAAATGAGAAATGGTGTTCTATCTGGCTGAGAATAACTTCTAACATCAAGTTACTGTTTTATTATTGCAGTGTAATATATCACAGAGAGCAGATAAACAAACCTGCTTCTGATTAGTTTCCACCTCATTTATCTACTTTGCACAAATTAACTATTGTCCTTGACATCTAGAGGTGAAACACTCAAAATTCCCAGCACTTGCAGACTAGTAATATTTCCATGTATATAGAGCCTTTCAGCATGCTGTACTCTACAGACTGCTGGCACTAAGCTTGGACTGAGTGTGTGCATGTACACACACACAGCCTGTTCTCTTCCCCCACACAAACATTTCAGTTGGGGAGGGGAAATACACGTTTGTGTCTAGGAGATAATCTTTTATACAGCAATCTATTTCCCACCATCTCTGTCCAGAATAAAGCAACGCTACACATTAGTTTAGGATGGAGGGAAGAGAATATCCTATGTAATTTAAACTGTAGTGGAAACTTTCAGTGGAAAGGAAATAATTACCCATATTGGTTCTGTATTTTGCTAAATACATGTGGCTGATGACCAGATTTTAATAACCTGTACAAAAGAATTGTATGCCAGCCATCAGAACCTGATGTTTACATCTCCTCCCCCTGAAAAATCCCACTGGCACAGTGTCAGAATAAATATTGACTCAAAGGATAGACTGCCAACTGCTTAATGCATTATATTGTGTTTTCCTCTCACCCACAACCCCTCCTTTCTTGCTGGCCTTTCATACATGTCCTAATCTACTCTAGTCCTTGGTTGTGATAGCTTAGTGACGTGGCATTAGAATAAATTATTTAGAAATCATGAAATAATATGGGCTAGGAATTTTGTCACTAGTATTCAGTACCAGCTTCAAAAGATGGACAGGAAGAAAGAAGCATGAGGAGGAGCAAGAAGATGTCATTTATAGAGACAAAAGGCACAGAATGTGGCCTACTGTCTCACATGCAGAGGGAAGCACGTTGGTATACCAATGTGGGAGAAGCTTGCCCTACAGTTGCTATATTCCCAGGATTTGTATGTACTAAATAGAGGGTAAAGTTCTTATCTAGGTTTCAGAGTAGCAGCCATGTTAGTCTGTATTTGTAAAAAAGAAAAGGAGTACCTGTGGCACCTTAGACTAACCAATTTATTAGAGCATAAGCTTTCGTGAGCTACAGCTCCGATGAAGTGAGCTGTAACTCACGAAAGCTTATGCTCAAGTAAATTGGTTAGTCTCTAAGGTGCCACAAGTACTCCTTTTCTTTATCTAGCACATTTTTAAGAGCACTAAAATTAACTGCAATTTATGGTGACACTTCTTTGATACATATTCTGAGGTCACTGAAAGGTGAATTTTCAGCAGGCCTCTCAAAATGATGTGATTGTATGCATTTGCATGTTTATGTGAAAATTAGGTACTATCATTAGCTCTCTGCCTAAAGAATTTGAATGTACATTTGCCTGTACTCATTTGCATGCTAAAACAGTTTTGCACGCACATATTTAGTCAAGTTTTGGAAGTACGTTGAGAATTTGGCCCCAGATTTAAGTACCAAGAAAAGATTGTAAACAGAACAGTGTGATCACCAGGAAGTGTAGATTACTTTGTATTATACAGCATTTCTAAGCAAAAATGCATGCTTGAGAATGCATCTGAATTCCATGTGAAAACCCAGTACAGAAGAATAGAGCTGTCACTTTTGCCCTAGAGGGTAAATGGCAAGTATGGTTTTCAATTAAATATTGCCAGCACTGATCCAAACAGTCAAAACTGATCCTTACAATGAGGTGGCCTGTAGTGTTTGTGCTATGTTTGGGAGAGTGGATTTCAGGGTGATCAGATACCATGCCTAGTGCATGTCTAACAAAAACAGTCACTTTAACCAGTATGTGAATAAGCAGACTTGGAAAACTTCTATTATCTGTCCCTTCTGTTAAAACGTCAAGGCTATGCATTAAGTTATATTACCTACATAATTATTTGAACAGCTTAATATAAAATGCATATTATGGATCTCCTGTGACACTTTAGAAAGATTGGTTTAAGATTGTTTCATTTTAAACATAGGTGTCTACCTGTTGGCATGTCTATGAATAGAAGTAATCGTACTAAAATTGTTTTAGCAGTATAGAATGAAAGGATATTTTAGAGATCTATTCTCCATACTGTTTTAGCCTCTTGAAACAAATACATGCAGATGGAAGAGATTATTTTATCATAACTGCATTGGCTGTACTTTCTAAAATGACATAAAAGGACGTGGGCAAGTGATGATTCATATCCCAGATATGGGGAGAGACTTGGGGGAATGCAAATTGAAACAGTGTTCTTTCAGGGGATAAAGCCATCTGTCCCCCACTTGAGGGAAGGCAGGTGCTGCTGTATGTTGGCTCTGGCTGCATTAAATTTCTTAGAAAATCTGATTAAACCTTATTCTTTTGGATACCCTTTTTGCCACAACACTGTAGCAGAACAAAGGATCCATCCATAGAACTATCTGAGAAGTGTGTAGCTACTGTGCATTTATTTAAAAAGGTGCTGTAGTTGGAGGATTTCTAACTTTTCTCAGTTTAAAAATCTCTTCCTCCTTTTGCTCTTGTTCTGCTAAAGGGTTCTCTCTTTATCCTCTTATCTTTTCAAAGTGTACAATGTTGCTAGGCCAACACTTAGAAATGAAATGCATCTACATAAGCAGCCTGATTTTTTTGAAAGCTAGTGAGCACCTGTACCCCCCCTGCCAAAAAGTCACATTTGCATTTAGAGATGGGATTTTGCAGGTGAAGAGTAGGTAACATAGTTAGCTTTGAGTAAAAAAATTATTTTATGAGCAGTTTGTGGAAGGCACATCACTGATACTGTTAACTGGTTTATTTTGTACTTAATTGTCAGACACCAAGTGTTTCTACAACTGCCATCCTCCCCTTCTGCTGTCCCATTTCCTCAACAATATGTTAAACCCTCTTGTTATGCATGGTCCTGTGAGCTCTCAGTGGTAGGAACTCTTCTAATGCAGTGGGATCTTTGCTGGGATTTAAATGACTGTTAGGCATGCAACATTGAAAACTTGGGCCAGAGTGGGTTTTTTTATTTAATTAAACTGTGCTGTGAAAGACCTTAAAATAAAAAAACAGGGGTGGGGTGTGTGCGTGCATGCGAGAGAGAGAGAAGTAAAACTAAAGTCAGACCCTGACATGTTTTTTACCTCGCTTATGTTTTATCTGAACCCCAAAGCTCCAGAGATTTGAATAAATGGCTCTCATTTGGGTCTGTATTTAATTTCTGGTACCACAGCCAAATTACGATTTTTTCTCTAATAAATCCATTAATGTAAATTGTCTGTGAAATTTGTAATGCTGAGGATTGATCATAAACTGCTCTCTGTAAATGTTCAATATTTGATATTGAATCTACATTATGCCGTGAGCTTTTTTTGTCCAATGACCACTAGTTTCTGTTACAGTAGATGCACTAAAACTTTGTACAGCTTCATTTCACTGCTCAAGTATGTGTGTGAAAACTGACAATTCTGCACATGCACACTCACTTAATCTCTGGCCCAACTTTGCTATAACTTCCAGAAACAGAATTATTTTAGTAGTGAATATTTCTAACTTTCTCCTCTGAATAAAATCATGAATTTCTCTCCCAGATAGAAATTTACTATTTCTACAGAGAAAACGAATGTCTGTAATGAGAACTGCCACAAAATGATTTTATTTTCTGTAAACCTGATCTGGTATTGGAAAATGATCAGAATTGTTCATACTGCTCTAGCGTGATTAGAGAACCTAGGATCACACTTACTACATCTAGGCTTAAGTGGCTTAAGTCTTGATCTAGCAATGAGCTGTACGTTGGCAGAGACCCAGTAACTGCGGTCAGGCCCTGCATGGGTCTGCCTACTCATTGTTCGTTGTGGGATCAGTACTACAGTGTGTAAGAAGTCAGTTCAATGAGAGGTTTATATGAGTGATAAAAATGCTTTTGTTCCTATTCAAAGATAAAATTAATATTCTATAGCTGAAATTGAGGATATACAGTACATAATAAAATTCAAGAGGCTTTTGGTAATGATAAATTACTGAAAACACATTCAGATATACTTACTGAACTATTAAAATAGAAATAAATTGGATATCCAGTTAGGAAAATCTTATAATCTGTTTCTTGGCTGTACCAGGTTCCATGCCCTGACCTATACAATTGCTCTGTCTTTTTTTTCTTGGCAATGAGATTAATCATAAATGCAGGCATGAATTTTTTGTACACTCATCTTCTCATTTCAGCTGTATAAGTGGCAGAGGAAAACAATGAGGCAGAATTTAAACCAGAGATTAACTCTTATCCAGACTAAATCTGCATTTTGGTTGTAATTCAAGAGGTGCATGGAAAAACTAATGGTCACTATAATGGAAGCTGAGCACAATTTCTGGGTGCTTTTTTTCTGATTTATTGCTACATGTGAAGTGAATGGTAATTTTGCCATTACTTCAACAGAAGGATTGTGCCTTTGATGCAGAGAGGGCGTGTGTGTGTGTGTGTGTGTGTGTGTGTGTGTGTGTATTGCATGTCATGCACCTGGATTTCCTTAAATTCCTAAAAAGTGGCTGTTAGCTAGTCCAGAAATTTTCTGATGAAAGAGTTTCCAATGGAACCTTGCCTGGCAAGCTGCTGTGGAAATTTCAAAGAGAGCCTGAGTTCTGGGCAGGTCTTTCTGAGCCCCCTTCAACTACATGCTACAAAATCTCCATTGTCCACCTACCTGTCCTGCCACAACTTGTTCTGCATATCCAGTAGATTAAAAGCCAGGGTCCGCATTCCATGCCACAGGGGGCCCTACAAAGCTAAATTGCTCAGGTTTCAGCTTCAGCCCAGGGCCCCAGTGAGTCTAATGCTGGCCCTGCTTTCTGGTTTATTTTGGCAGACCCCTTGAAACCACTTGTTTAGTACATTTAGTGGGATGTCTTTGTGGAAGCCAAATCAGCTTTTAAAGCCAGGCTCTTTTCCACGCTTTCAGACAGCAGACCTTGTTCTAGTACTTGTGGATCCAAAATGAAGAAGAGCCATTGCTTTCTTTAAAGATCCTGCACTTCTGCACTGCAGTTTCCCCCAACCCCTGGGAACACAAATATTCCTCACTGAATTCTCAAACAAAAATGAAATGTCTGTGGATGTTGTTCTTCACATCCAAGTTTACGGGACACCATGCTTGTCACAGTCAACGCTGCAGTATTTAAAAGGAAGCTCAAAATGCTGATAGGTTTTTATCTTAAAAAAATAGATTAAGAAAGCTGAGTGACCTCTCAAAGGCTAAGTCTTGCTCTCAGGGAAAAAAAAGACAACCTTCGGGGCTCTGTTTCTGAAGAGTTAAGACTTCTCTGGATAAATAAGATAACTTTGTCCTAAATTGACTTGTCTACTAGGAAAATTGCAGGTCTCAAAAACTGATGAAGGCACCAGAAACAACTGCAAGTGACCTGTTAATTTTTTCATATTGTACAGTGATTGAAAGCATGTAACCATTCATACTCTAAGAGAAGAACCAAAAGGCTCTAGAGCTGAAGATAGACCTGATTTCCCTCTGCATATAGACATTTCTGACAAACCCATACTCTCTTGCAATAGTCATAAAAAAAAATCAATAACTTAATCAGATTTTCAGAAAAGCAGCACGTGCAAGGAAAACCATCATGGTGGTGGGTTTTTTTTTTTTTTTTTTTTCCCCAGATCAAGGTAATTCATGCTCTGTTTTGCAAAAAGAAATCAACCTGTCCATTTGAGATAGGATTTCTTTCTTTTCTTGAATCCTTGAAAGTCGTGATCTCTGAAAGGAATTCTTAAAGTTCATGTGGGTGATGTGTATTAGAACTGAGTTTTAAAAAAAAAAATGAATCCTAAACATTTTTCTAGGTAGCAGGGATTTTATTGCATTTTAGCTACTACGCGTTGTGTAAATCGATACAAGATTCAAAACAATACAGGAGTGAGACGAGTCAGGTCTTTTAAGTACTTCAATATGCTCACTTCTGTCTTTTTTTTTTTTTTTCCCCTATAACACGCCAGCTCTTTTTCCAGAATAACTTTCTCAGAGAACACTGACTTACACTGTTAATGCTGGCCTTCTAGTTAGGGCTAGCATTTTCATAGGAACTGTTCTCTTTAGTAGCTTCAAACAGTAGCTAAAGAGTGACTCCTCTCAGTGCACAGGCCAAAGACAAAGGGGATTTGTAGACAAGTACTATCCCCAAGCTAGGAGAGGAAGGGGAGCTCCCATTCTGCTTTAAACAGAGGAGGGACAGTTATGATACCTCCCAGGATCCACTTTATTTGAACCCGTGGATCCAAGAAGTGTCTTGAGAGGTGATGTATTCAAGTCTCTGCTCCATCATAGGCTTGCTGTATGTCCTTTGCCAAGTCACTTAGTTTCTCTGTACAGATAGGGAACTGAGGCATCTCTCTACTGTGTAAGGGTGTTGAGGATAAATACATTAAAGATGGCGCTCAGTAGTTGGGGGACCATATAAATACCTGAGAGAGAGAGAGCATTTTGTCTCCTCCATCTTATTGTCATGGCTGTACCCTGTGTATGAAGGATGTCATATAAACTTACTTTGGCCCCCAAAGCTGTCCCTCCTAGTTAGTGTATATAGCATAAGCTGATAGCATGGTGGATGATGGAACACATAAGAGTGGCCATACTGGGTCAGACCAAAGGACCATCTAGCCCAGTATCCTGTCTTCCGACAGTGGCCAATGCCAGGTTCCCCAGAGGGAATGAACAAAACAGGTAATCAAGTGATCCATCCCCTGTCGCCCATTCACAGCTTCTGGCAAACTGAGGCTAGAGACACCACCCCTGCCCATCCTGGCTAATAGCCATTGATGGACCTGTCCTTCATGAATTTATCTAGTTTTTTTTAATCCTGTTAGCATTGGCCTTCACAACATCCTTTGGCAAAGAGTTCCACAAGTTGACTGTGCATTGTGTGAAGAAATACTCTTTTGTTTTGTTTTTAAACCTGCTGCCTAGCCATTTAATTTGGTGACCTCTAGTTCTTATGTTTATGAGAAGGAGTAAATAACACTTCCTTATTTACTTTCTCCACACCAGGCATGATTTTATAGATCTTTCATATCTCCCCTTAGTCATCTCCTTTCCAAGCTGAAAAGTCCCAGTCTTTTTAATCTCTCTTCATATGGAAGGCGTTCCAAACCCCTATATTTGTGTTGCCCTTTTCTGAACCTTTTCCAATTCCAATATATCTTTTTTGAGATGTAGTGACCACAACTGCATGCAGTATTCAAGATGTGGGCGTATCATGGATTTATATATAGGAAATATATATTCTGTCGTCTTATCTACTCCTTTCTTAATGAGTCTCAACATTCTGGTCACTTTTTTTGACTGCAGCTGCACACAGAGTGGAAGTTTTCAGAGAACTAGCCACAATGAATCCAAGATCTCTCTTGAGTGGTAATGGCTAATTTAGACCCCATCATTTTATTTTTGACATGTAAACAAGTAAGTGATATTAAGTATAAATTGCTTTGTGGCTTGTTTACCCTTGCAGATTTCCTTCAGTAATTGAGGGCCCAGTTTTGCCTCACTCTTGTGTGAAGAGAATTACTTGCATGAGTAGTCCCACTGCAGTCAGACTATTCATGTACATACACACTATTTATGTGACTGAGGCTTTATGTGACTGAGGCTTCCAAGAGTGGTCTTTGGTGGCCAGTGGCTGTGTTTGGAGATGTTCAGCTGGGATGGAAAAGTGAGTCTGACAGTAAGCTCTTCCAATTTCATGACTGCCATTTTCTCAGTCTCAGAATTCTCTTCTTTGCTGTCACATGGAAACCTTCCTCACTTGAGGAAGACTTTAGTGCTGACACACTAGCAGAACTCCAATACACTGCAAGACTGAAAAAACCTTTTTCACAGTTCACCATTCTTGGTGAGGTGTTTCTTTTCAAAGAACCAGGGCCACACAAGAAGGAAGTGCTAATGACCTTTCTCCTGACCATTCTTCTGTACCTGAAATTAGGCTTCATTTTTCTTGATGTGAGGGGAAAGTAACAATGTCCCTTCAGCTGTCAGCTTGCTCTCAGACACAAAGAAAGGGACAGGGAAAGATTAGGTATTAGTTATTGTTAGAGAGCATCAGAAAGAACAGTAAATAAACGCAGAGCTGAAGATTTCAGCAAGTTCTCTCTCAGCATCTCTTCCGAGGGGTCCATTTGAGTTTGATCAATAGGAGATTCCTCAGAAACAACAGCAGTTGGTATGTTAATAAACGTGTTTTGTTATAAGAGTCTGTTCTCAGGAAACTGTTAATTTCTACAGGAGCTGAAGGCACCCAGGAAAACTTCTAGAATTATGGGAATCACAGAGACTTTCCATGAAGGAATTCCGGTGAGTAAAGTAAAACAGGTACTGAGCTACCTGAGGCCACAGGCTGGCAAGTATCCCTTATGTATTCATTGCTACGTAACTGAATGAGATTATTTGAATCCAGAACATTTACTACCTACATATAGGGCAAACAAAAACCTGTAGGGCAGTCTCCTTTTACATCCAAACACTAAACATCACCTGTGGGACATTTCTACCTTACTGGTATCCCTATGAATGGCCAATATGACTTCTAAGATCAGTGTCTGACTCCCAGTTGTGGTGACAAATTTCCCTTAAGAGTTCCCTTCCTCAGCCCATCATGGAGTACTAGAAGATAACATGACATTCATTATCAACAATTCCATGATGGCAGGGGCATATGCAGATATGTGGTGAATGCAGTTCTAATTCTGCACTTATAGTGTACCTAGCGTGGAGAGAGACAATGGGGGAAGGAAACTGAGAGGATTTAACTGCATCTGGAATCTGGTGCAGAAAGCAGTGTGCCACTTACTAGGGGTTTCTGAGAACTTGTCATACATGCCTAGGGCCTGCTGCTTTCCAGGTTGAATTTTAAAGTCTTGGTTGTGGTTTAAAGTCAAGGTCTTGGGCCCTATCTGAAAGACCACCTCCTCTCTCCCTGTTCCCTACTGCTGCAGCTGTGGTATGTAAAGGGGCTTGAATTGGAGCCTTCTCCTTAAGGAAGTAGCAGTTGCCATTGGAGTGTTCCTCCATGATAGACCTTTAGTCTGGAACTTGCTCCTGGATCTGTTGACATTTAGAGCTAGGCCTTGGGAGAGGGCTGAGGATATGGTATTGTGGGTGGGATGAGGGAGGTATTTTGTTGCATTACAGTATCGGCTGGCTACATTAATTTGAAGGTCTGAATGCTATGTGTTGTGATACTAATTTATAAGGGCATGCGGAGTAGAATGGGCTGGCATCTAAACAGACTATATAGTAAAATAATACACACACACGGTGATTAAAACACAACCACTCTCTTCTCTGTTGGGAGGTGGATGTGTACTGGCATAATTGGGAACAGAATGGCACCACCTGCTGTATATGAATTAGTTCTTGTTAGCATGAAACAGCTCTTGCGTTGTTCTCTTATCCCTTTGGAAGAAATGGAGAAGTGCACAGATGAGCAAGGAGAGGATGGAAAAAAGAGGTCTTTGATGCTCACTGCGACGGTTTCCCCTCAGAACACCGGTAAAATAAATTGAGTCACAGATGGCAGTGGCTTGGCTTGTTGATGCCGCTTGAGCAATAGGTGTAGCATCTGAAAACTGAAGCAAATGTTCTAATTATAAGCCAATATACCTGAGCTGAAGTTGGAGTTCTCGAGCGCTCGCTCGCGCGCTCTCTCTCTCTCTGAATCTCCTTCCTTCCATTTGCTTGTATCCCAACTTCAACTCTTTGAATGTAAAAAGAAAAGGAGTACTTGTGGCACCTTAGAGACTAACCAATTTATTTGAGCATGAGCTTTCGTGAGTATTTGCGAATACAGACTAACTCAGCTGTTTTTGAATGTAGTTTGTGTTTATATTGGGCAATGTTTGTAGCCTGACAAATGCCTGAGTGTTGCATGTATTTATAGATAGAATGAGCTGGGTCCCGTGGTGCAGTCCAACTCCACTCTGTACAGCATCAGAAGATGTTGTGCTCATTTGACTCTATTCCACCAATGTAGCTCTTTGAATCTGAGGCTGAATGGAGGGCATTTGGGAGATTTGGGGCACCGGGACTTCATCCTCCTTCCCCAGCAGCAACCAATGTCTGCCCTGTGACACCCTGGGATATATAAAGTGTCAGCCCTAGGACACATAGGGCTATGTCTACATTGCACACTAAGCCCAGGCTCTGACTCCGGTTTGAGCCCAAGGCCCCTTTCCATCCACACATACATCAGCCTGACTTAGGTCAGCAAGCACGCAGGACCTAGGACCCTGCTGGAGGAGTGCATCGGAGTTCAAATCCTTCTATGACTCAGGTCCCAGTCTTGTAATGTTGCAGTGTGGATGCAGGTCAAACAGCAGGCCTGAGTCAAAAGGTCTCTGTAATGCAGTATGGACACTTTAGCATGGCTGTGAAACCAGGGTCTAGTAATAGTTACAATGCAGTGTGGATGCTCAAGCATGGACTTGGAAACTAAGCCCACAAGCATGGGACCCAGCTTTATAATGCAGTGTAGACATACCCCATGAGATTTCCTCTAAACTGACCAAATCCTCAGGAAGCTGGTTAAGTTACCCTTTGCTCTGGTATTCTGTCTCAAGTGGGCTATGTAAGAGTGAAGGATCTGGCCCAAAAAACTGTTTTATCTCTGTCTAGTCTATCTCCATATAGTCTATTGCTATACATATTAATGCTGTATTTCTTGGTGCCTCGTGAAGAAGAGCTTTTGATGCTTATTATGCACACACATTTGAAATTGTATAGGTAAATAATGTACAGCTTCCGCATACAAAGTACAAAATGTTGGTTTGGATAAGCATCCAGAAGTTCAGAGGCATATTTGAATTTCTCTGATCATCTTTGGTCTGGAAGTTTAGCAAAACATTGTGTAAGAATAAACACTATATTGCGATTTCAGGTACTTCAGGGTTCTACCCAGTTGGGAACTTGCACAAGAACAGTTCAGTTCATGTTCTATCAGTACAGTTGTTCCACTTTCCAAAACCAGGAAATGTCTAGATACCTGAATATGGAAAATTAGTGAAGTGCACATTTTCCACCCTCACAAAAAGATTGATTTAGGAGCAGTCATATATTTTTAGGGGGAGATTTTTTTTAATTCAAATTGATGGTTTGTTCTACTTTGTTCCCCCCCATACCCACTCCCAAAAAGTGGATGGGAGTTGTGGGAAAGGAGGCCGCGGGGGGGAGGGAAAATCATTTAAAGAATGTTACCGGTAGACCTACTATTTTCTCTTTTTTCTCTTTGGGGTAAAAAAAAAATGCAATCCCCTTTTAGAGTAATTCTGTATAATGCTGTTAAAGGCTCTTGTCCAGCAAAACTCTTACGCATGTGCATATCTTTAAGCTTCCAAGTAGTCCCATTGACTTCAATGTAATTGGTCACATGAAGTGACACATTCACTTAAGTGCTTTGCTGGATTGGGGCCAAAGTGGGAAACTTTCTTTCCCTGACTTCACTAGCAGAAGTAGTGAACCCTGTGGAAAGATTTGAAACTCTCTTTGGAAATTATCACAAATCTACTTAAGTAAACCTCTTCATATTTCTGATATAAAGATCCTTTTTGTAGTTCAGGCGAATTGAGCAAACTTTGAATTCAGTTAATGGGAGTGCTTGTGGCCAGAGTTATAAACTGCCTCAGTAATCCAAAGTGAAGAGCCAGTAATATGGCATTAGACCAGTTACTCATGACTGCAAAATAAAACCGACATGAACCGCCTGATGTGAAAGATATGGAGGAAGAGGGGGAACTCTGCTTCCCAGGAGCAATAGCCAGGGGATAAACAGCCTCTTCTCCTACACTAAACTTCTGGTATTCCTTCCATGGTGCGCGCGCACGCGCTCTCTCCCCCCCCCCCCCATTCAGGCGTCAGTCTTTTCTCAATCTCCAGTTAATAGGTGTCTGATAAATTTGAAGCCACTCCAGAAAAGCCGCTCTGGCTGCTAGGATGGCTATGTATGTGTAGGGTCTCTGCTACTCTACCTTCTTGTCCCCTTTTAGGGGAAGGGGTGTCCTTTCCAGTAAATAGGTCCAGTCCTTTGCTTTGGTGTATTAAAGAACTTTCTCGAACAACAGTGGAGTAAAATTGACCCGCAAAAATTTGTCAGCTTCACAATTCCTTGTTTTGATTCTCAACAGCAGCATTAAAACCATCAGGACTTGAAAGAGTTTTCAACTTGGCAAAACTATGAGCAGCAGCAGAGGCACTGGTGTTGTCTAGCAGACTTAGTAATTAAGCACAGTATTGATTTGCACTTGGTTCACACTTAGGCTGTCTTCATAACCAAAAGGGCTAGAAACCTTGTTAAATTTGAGATTCTGCAGAGATTGATGCCTCTCACTTGGGAAAGCTTCTAATTAGCCATGGGAAAGTGGATTATCAAGCCGCCTTGTACAGTTTTAGCTGCCATAAAAAATTAAATGGAAGCAATTAAATTTTGTATTTCCCCCACTGTTGTAATTTGCAGGTGATCCCTGCTGATTTCTCTCTATGTATTTGTATGGATGTGTTCTTACACACCCTGTAATGCTGGCAGGCTAGGTGCCAGTTCCTGCCAAGGTCCCTATGTGTTAACTGGACACTGACAGTTACATAGCTGGCATCTGTCTGGCTCACTTGTGGGTTAATATTGATGAAATAGGTATTAGAATTATAAGCAAGTGTTTAGACTCTATGGAATGCTTGACAGTTGCTACATGCATTAATCTCACTTGTAATCTCTATTTTCCATATTGTAACGTTATATTTGAAAGGTTGTGTTAGCCTCTGTGACTGTAGGAATCGCCATACAGTAGAGGGACATTAATTAGTGTGAAGAACTGCTTTTCCCCAGAAATTGTTACACCCTCTCCCAAAAGAGGAGACCCATTTATACCTGGTGGATTATGGTTGGATCTTGCAACTGGAAACTCCCTATATCTGGATTGAGAAGCCATCAATTGAAGAACAAAAGACTCATTATAAGGCCGTGAATCATTCACGGAGGTCACGGCAGTCATGGCTTCCGTGACTTTCCATGACCTCTGAACTGTGCAGCACTGGTGCAGCTGACCCCAGGACCACCCCAGCAGCTGGGGAAGCCCTGGGACGAGCTGCACTGGTCACTGCTCTGGCAGGCCCAGGCAGCTGGTCCCCAGCACTGCCCTGGAGCAGCCATCCGGAACCGGTGGCAGGATGGTCCCAGGCTGCCTCTTCCCTGGCAGCAGTCTTCATGAGCACCCCCTCTCCCAGCAGGTGAGCTTTAGTCACTGTTATTTTTAGTAAAAGTCATGGGGAGGTCACAGGGCCATGACTTTTTGTTTATTGCCCGTGACCTGTCCATGACTTTTACTAAAAATACCAGTGACTAAAATTGTTGCTCATTTATTGTTTCACTTTCCTCCCTGTGAAGATGGGAGGAGTCCACTTGCATGACTCATCAGCTGAGTTTGCGGCTCAGAGCATATGGTAAGACTGAAGAGGGAGTGGGGGAACCAAAAGAACTGAGGATCTCTATGCTGCTTGGACTCTGGGTGGGTCAAAGTGTTTCTAAGCCTAAGCCACACATCTCCAGGTGCTTGCTCAGCCTAGGTTACACCTAAAGGACAAAGAGAGTTTGTAGATTATAGTTTGAAACTGAAGACTTGAACTCATTTGTGTCTCTACTTGGTTTAACTTTGTAAATTATCTCTAACTTCCTTTTCCTATGTATTAAATCTTCATATCATTTATTATAGAATTGGCTACAAGCATTGTCTTTGGTGTGAGACCTAAAGCACAATTGACTTGGAGTAAGTGATTTGTCCTTTGGGATCAGGAGCAATTTGACTATTGCTGTGATCCGTGGTGTAAGGGGCCATCTATCACAGAAATATGCTCATCTGTGTGGCAAGAACTCACAACCCATGTCAGGTTTGTGCCCTGATTTTTAACCGTCTGTCCTGAGGTTGATATTCATGCTATTGCATCACTGTTGGGAACTTCACAACCCCATCCTAGAAATCTCTGCCTTTCTAACAAATAGAATATCAATGCAGCATAAATTATAGCAAATAAACAGTTTTAACAACATAATTGCTGATTTATCTATTTTCAGACATTTCTGGCTTAGTACTTTATGAACACAAGGTGGCTTTTGTGTTCAAATATTATTTTTCTCATTCTGAAAACTGGTTCTTAATTCCATCAACAGAATTCCTTTGTTGTAGCCCTTTTTATTAGGGTGCATTATGTGGAGGGTCAAAATACATGCCTTTGATTTTAGTGGCAATGTTAGAAGCAGCTACAAATGCCATGAGGCAGACAGTTTTGAGTCTGTCCAATTGTTAAGTGTTGCTCTCTGAAATTACTAATTGTTCTTTGGATCACAGAGATTGTATAATTACAATTTTAATCAATCCAACAGAAAATTCATTGGGTCTTGCTGAGCAGAGCACATAGTCACAGTCCAATAATTCTGTTTCTCATGTGCAGATCAAGACTATGGGAGCCTCTACAGTCTAGAGATTATAGACAAATGATAGCCATATCTGCATTGTCTGTATATTGGCATGGAATCAGACATACAGTAGAGGGTGTTGATATTGTTCAGACTTCTAATGCAGCATTTTATAGCTTGCGCTTGAACTAAAAGGAATAATGTACAGCTTAATATGATAGATGATTCCTAATCTTTTTTCCCCTCAAACTAAACAAAGAAAAACTAAGCCTTATTTCTTTTATTGAAAAGTGTTAACAAGTCACTTGATAACATGTGCCTTAATCATTGATGCTAGAGAGAGCTCAGTATAAGCTTGAAAGCTTCTCTCACCAATATAAGTTGGCCCAATGCAAGGTGGGTGAGGCCATATCTTTTATCTCTAATATCCTGGGACCGACATGCCTACAACACTGCATTCAGCAATGGAAGATATTGAATTTCATAGATAACTTGACAGTTGGGGGTGGCTGTAAACCAACAATTCCAGTTATGCATAACACTGAGGTTTCAGTTTGTTTTCATTCCAATACGGGAAGAAAACAAGACTATACAGAAGTTTGTGTGAAATGGGGAGAAGGCAGGGGAAAGCACGGAAGGGCAGGGCAGAGAGAGAGACTGGGACTATATAGTCTAACGGTTAAGGCACTGCTCTGACCTAGGTCCAAGTCCCTGTTCTAAATCCTCATGTCTTTCATTACAATACACTATGTAGCTGCTATGATTTTCATTTTATTTTTTCCCATTAGCACTTCACAACTGATTAAAAGTAGCTTCTAATCTTTTTTAAACAAAACCTCACCCCTGTCTGGCTATTAGTGCTCCATGGACTTGGCCTGTTTAAATTAAACCACCAACTGTTACAGGAGAGAGAAGGGGATGAAAGTTTCTTCTATCAGTGTTTTTAATAGAGCGCCCATCACCATGGTATCCAGACTTCTAAAAGGAAGGGAAGCTCTGCAGGATACAGCACCTAGCAGAGGATAACTTTTGAGCAACTGACCCCTGTTTAGAAGCCTGACATGCTTTCACTCTGCAACTTCTCCGCTAGCAGCCCCTTGAGTGATGGTGTCCCTTTTCCTTCTGTTCAGTTACCCTGATGATCACTGCTGTGCTGGTGGTTTTCACAATGAAGTCCAAGACTAGAATCTCCCAGTTTTTCTGGATGTGTACATCAATTTAAGCTTTTTTCATACGTTTAGCTTGTTATGATATTTAAATTTTCTTAATTTTGGACTGTTTTGTTGATGTCTATCCTGATTTTAGTGGGTTTATTAATGTTTTTGCAAAGCCTTGTATGTCCATGGCATTCACAATATAAATAGATTTCCCTTCTTTTCAAGAGTTTAGTCTAAGAACTGATGATGCAATTGAATCCAGGTGGGTTAGATCCCTATGTCCGTATGGAGTCCCAAGTCAATAGGACACTATCTAGGTTTAAGATTGTCTGATCAGATCCTGTTGCAGGATCAGAGAATTAAGACAACAAGAAAACAGGTCCAGCTTCCTCTACTAAGGCAGGATCAAGTAAACCTAGACTATCCCTAACAGGTGTTTGTCCAACCTGTTCTTAAACTTCCAATAATGGGAGTCCCACAACCTCCCTTGGAAGCCTATTCCAGAGCTTCACTTCCCTTACAGTTAGAAGGTCTTTCCTAATAGCTAACCTAAATCTCCCTGGCTGCAGATTAAGCCCGTTGCTACTTGTCCTACTTTCAGTGGATTTGGAGAACAATAGATCAAAGTCCTCAATATAACAGCCTTGCCATATTTAAAGGCTGTTATCGGGTGTCCCCCCCTCAGTCGTCTTTTTTCAACACTAACCAATGACCAATTTTTTAACCTTTCCTCAGGCAGATTTTCCAAACTTTTTATCGTTTTTGTTCTTCTGTGAATGCTGTTCAGTTTGTTCACATCTTTCTTAAAGCGTGGTGCCCAGAATTGGACACAATACTCCAGCTTCAGCTGAGGCCTCACCAGTGTCAAGGAGAGTGGGACAACTACCTTCCATGTCTTAATACAATACTCCTGTTAATGTACCTAGGAATGTTAGTCTTTTTTGCAATTGTGTCATATTTTTGACACACATTCAGTTTGTGACCCACATCAAGTTATTACCCATATTGTAGTTTGATTTTTCCTTCCTAATTGAAGTACTTTGCACTTGTCTTCATGAATTTCATCTTGTTGATTTCAGACCAATTCATCAAGGTTGTTTTGACTTCCAATCCTGTCCTCCAAAGTGCTGGCAACTCCTCCCAGCTTGGTGTCATCTACACATTTTATAAGCATACGCTCTACTCTATTATCCAAGTCATTAATGAAAATATTAATTAATATTGGACCCAGGACTGATCCTTGCTGGACCCCATTAGATACGCCCTCCCAGTTTGACAGAGAACCATTGATAACTACTGTTTGCGTATGAGCTTTCAGCCAGTTTTGAAGCCACCTTATAGTAATTACATTTAGGTCACAATTCCCTAGTTTTCTTATGAAAATGTAATGTGGGACTGTGTCAAAAGGTTACCAAAATAAGATATATCACATCTGCTGCTTACCCCTCCCTGCTAGGCCAGTAGCCCCGTCAAAGAAGGAAATTAGGTTGGTTTAGCATGATATTTTTGTTGACAAATCCATGCTGGCTATTTCTTATTACCCTATAATCCTGTAGGTGCTTACAATTCCCCACTTTTTCACACCACTAACCTGTGGAACTCATTGCCATGGGATGTTGTGATGATCAAAAGTATAAGTGGGTTTACAATAAACTAGATAAGTTCATAGAGGATAGGTCTATCAATGGCTATTAGCCCATGTAGTCCAGGATGTAATCCCATGCTCAGAATGACCCTGTATCTCTGACTGCCAGGAACTGGAAGGGGAGGATGGAGAGCCACCCCAAATTGCCCTGTTTTGTTCAGTTGCTCTGAATCTCTGGTAATGACCACTATTGGAAGCAGGATACTAAGTAGATGAACCATTGGTCTGCCCCAGTATGGCAGTCTGTGTTCTTATAAGATGTGAAATTTTCTTTAGGTGGACATGTTGGCCTCTTCTGACTTAAGTTGAGTTCCATGACAGACTCTGGCTGTGGTGTTTTAAAGGAGGTCTCAAAACCAGAGACATTTTAAAGAGCATACAGATATTTCTGTAAGAAAGGGGTGCTATTCTGATGTCTTGTCTTCAGCTCCTGCCACTGTTTGTTTTTCTACACAAACAGGCTGCTGTCCTCCATTTTAGGAGTGACTGCGTTTTGCTGGTGCTGCACTGTAAGTATAGAGTTTATGAAGCATTTGGATCCTTCAGGATCTTAGGTGCTATGAATGTAACATTATTTTTACAACCTTGCAATGTCTTCATAGCAATGTCATGCTCAAAATGCAGCGATGCTACTGTGAATGCATTTTCTTGGCACATGGAGGTAACAATAGATAATGCACGCTTAAAACAATTACGTTGGCATTATCATTAGACTGTAAAGGAATAGACCCAGTGTTCATATCCAGTAACATTCCTCATTGCAATTTGCAATTCCCTGTTCACTAATATTGCTATACTCTACACATATTCAATCTGCTGACTCATCTCTCTAGAAATGGCGTAAGGAAACAAGGCTTTCAATGGAGAAAGCAAAATCAAAACATGAGTGGTGTTATTTGGGGGGAAATTTCAGCCACTCAAAAGGATTTTTAAGGTATTTTTAGACACTTGGATTAGATGTTAAAGATCTGCAGACATAACTAATATTCTGTTCCATACATAATTCTGTCTCCCTTTTTTCTAATTTATTTTTTTCCCCCTTAAAGATAGGATAACTCATCTATTCACAGTGGCACAGGGTAAAATATTCAGAAATGTTTAAGTCCCCTAAAACAGTTGAAAACAGACATGAGAGAATCATGGTCTAGAAGTGTGAACAAAATACTGATAACCAGTGATTTCACAGTTCTAATTGACTGACACCGACCTCTTTTGTGGCTAGGCAAGTCACTTAACTTCTG
Source organism: Lepidochelys olivacea (assembly GCF_965140295.1). Classification (NCBI taxonomy): domain Eukaryota; kingdom Metazoa; phylum Chordata; order Testudines; family Cheloniidae; genus Lepidochelys; species Lepidochelys olivacea. The sequence goes on from NC_140422.1 coordinate 19,527,345, forward strand.
ATTCTTTGAAAAATGGAAATACCATGTACTTTCCTCACTGCACTGCTGTGAGGATTAGTTACTGTTCATAAACTGTATTGAAGACTAAAAGTACAGTAGAAGTATTAGTATCTGAGAAGTCAAACTGTAGGTTTGACAATAAGTACAGAGGCCCCAGTTCAGGCAAGCACAGGCTAAGTCCATCCCTGTTCAGGAGAGTCTCCAATGAGACTTAAATATACACTTGAGTGCTATCCAAATTGTAGCCCAACAAATATCGATTTGCTTCTTTCCAGGCAAATGTTATAATTAAAGGACTCTGTTTTCCTCTTAAACTCTTTTAAGCATGAATAGCTTTTCCAAGCCTGCCACATAATTTATTTTATATAAGAATGCAAAATGGTATGGGAGACTTCCGTTGTTTAACAAATTATTAAACCTGGGGTTAATATATATGCCTGGGCTCACTGAATTCAAGGTTTGGTGAATTTTAGTGGAAGGGATGGCTGACTGAACACCTATTAAGGTGGGGTCTTTTTGGTATTTTCCTGTTTTCATATGTTGTATCATTGAATCATAGAATATCAGGGTTGGAAAAGACCTCAGGGGGTCCTCTAGTCCAACCCCCTGCTCAAAGCAGGACCAATCCCCAACTAAATCATCCCAGCCAGGGCTTTGTCAAGCCTGACCTTAAAAACTTCAAAGGAAGGAGATTCCACCACCTCCCTAGGTAACACATTCCAGTGCTTCACTACCCTCCTAGTGAAAGTTTTTCCTAATATCCAACCTAAACCGACCCCACTGCACCTTGAGACCATTAGTCCTCATTCTGTCATCTGCGTGGTAGCTAGTCTGAGAACAGACTAGATCCATCCTCTTTGGAACCCCCTTTCAGGTAGTTGAAAGCTGCTATTAAATCCCCTCTCATTCTTCTCTTCCGCAGACTAAACAATCCCAGTTCCCTCAGCCTCCCCTCATAAGTCATGTGTTCTAGTCCCCTAATAATTTTTGTTGCCCTCTGCTGGATGTTTACCAATTTTTTTCATATCCTTCTTGTAGTGTGGGGCCCAAAACTGGACACAGTACTCCAGATGAGGCCTCACCAATGTTGAAAAGAGGGGAACGATTACGTCCCTTGATCTGCTGGCAATGCCCCTACTTATACATCCCAAAATGCCATTGTCCTTCTTGGCAACATGCTGACTGTTTCTGATCACTTTCCTCTCTTCTAAGTGCTTCAGAATTGAGTCCTTGAGGACCTGCTCCGTGATTTTTCCAGGGACTGAGGTGAGGCTGACTGGCCTGTAGTTCCCCGGATCCTCCTCCTCCCCTTTTTAAAAAATGGGCCCTACATTAGCCTTTTTCCAGTCATCTGGGACCTCCCCAGATCACCATGAATTTTCAAAGATAATGGCCAGTGGCTCTGCAGCCACATCCCCCAACTCCTTTAGCACCCTCGTATGCAGCACATCCGGTCTAATGGACTTGTGCTCGTCCAGCTTTTCTAAACAGTCCTGAATCACTTCTTTCTCCACAGAGGGCTGGCCACCTCCTCCCCATGCTGTGCTGCCCAGTGCAGTACTCTGGGAGGTGACCTTGTTCATGAAGACAGAGGCAAAAAAAGCATTGAGTACATTAGCATTTTCCACATCCTCTGTCACTAGGTTGCCTCCCTCATTCAGTAAAGGGCCCACGCTTTCCTTGACTTTCCTTGTGATTCAGTCCATGTTTTGCTTCGTAACAGACAGTTGCAATTCCTTGGGGGGTATGTTAGTTTAGAATTTCAGGACATTCCTATAGGTTATGAAGCCACATGTAAATATGTTGAAGTATATTTAGCCTTATTCTACTGTTCATGGTATCGCAAGTATAGCCCCTCATATTCAGGATACCAATTTCCCCTTGTAAACCTCTCAGCATTACAAAGTAGGGTAGGCTAACCTGCTCTGATAGAGTTGAATGCACAATCTTCATTCAAGGGAATTCTTGGGAAGGGAGATTATTTTTTGCACTCCTTTGGGAATACCTGTCCCAAGGGCAGAACCCTTGCAAAAAGACCCTTGTGAATGTGGGATGGAAAAGGGGTCTGCCTTGTTCCAACTGTGTCTTAGCTAGCATTAAAAAGCCACACTTTGTCAGTTGACACTCCTTTAATTTGATTGCTTATTAGTGCTGTCAGCAGCTCTTGCTACTTATTTATTTCCTCACTCTAAGATGGCACTAATCTCCTGAATAAGGGGAAATCCTAGTGGGAGAGCATGAGTGCTATGATCCAGACATCAGAATGAGAACAAGGCCCTGGGGCTTCTTGCTTCCTTCTAAGAATACAAGAGCATAACTTTAGCAGATGTTCTATGGTGGAGCATAATGAATAAAATACTGCCTCATTACTTAGTTGAAATTCAGTTTTAACAGCAAAGTGATTCTTCAATATCTTGATGACCGCTTTACAGTTGGAGGAGAGGAAATTACCTAAGACCCTCAAATGTTACTCTTCCTCTTGTATCACATAAAATATACAGTTAGTGGTGTTTTAGTTTGTGAATTATATTTAATGAAGAAAAGGTATGGAAAGTGTGGCTACGTCAGCTCCTGTATTCTTTGTGTTTTTTCATTTTGTGGGCTTCCTTACTAACTCACCAGTTTTTCCTCTCTGCTTAGCTTGTCAAGGCCCTGATTCAAAACCTATTGAAATCAACATGAGAATGGCCATATTGGGGCAGACAAAGTATCCTGTCTTCTGACAGTGGCCAATGCCTGGTGCCCCAGAGGGAATGAACAGAACAGGTAGTGATCAAGTGATCCATTCCCTGTTGCCCATTCATCGCTTCTGGCAAACGGAAGCTAGAAACACCATCCCTGCCCATGGTGGCTAATAGTCATTGATGGACCTGTCCTCCATGAATTTATCTAGTTCTTTTTTGAACCCTGTTATAGTCTTAGCCTTCATGACATCCTCTGGCAAAGAGTTCCACAGGTTGACTGTGCATTGTGTGACAAAATACTTCCTTTTGTTTGTTTTTAAACCTGCTGCCTATTAATTTCATTTGGTGACCCCTAGTTCTTGTGTTTATGAGAAGGAGTAAATAACACTTCCTTATTTATTTTTCTCCACATCCATCATGATTTCATAGATCGCTTTCATATACCCCATTGGTTGTCTCTTTTCCAAGCCGAAAAGTCCCAGTCTTTTTAATTGCTCCTCATACGGAAGCTGTTCCATATCCCTAATCATTTTTGTTGCTCCTTTCTGAACCTTTTCCAATTCCAGTACGTCTTTTTTGAGGGGTGGTGACCACATGTGCACACAATATTCAAGATGTGGGTGTACCATGGATTTATATAGAGGCAATATGATATTTTCAGTCTTAGTGTCTATCCCTTTCTTAATGATTTGCAACATTGTTTGCTTTTTTGACTGCTGCTGCACATTGAGTGGATGTTCTCAGAGAACTGTCCACAAAGACTCCAAGATCTTTTTCTTGAGTGGTAACAGCTAATTTAGACCTCATCATTTTATGTGTATAGTTGGGATTGTTTTTCCAATGTGCATTACTTTGCATTTATCAATATAAACAGAAGTCTTTGGCAGGTATTTACTACTGTGTATATTATGGCCGCAACATAATATACACAGTAGTAAATACCTGCCAAAGACTTCTGTTTATATTGAAGTAGTGGCAGATTTCTGTCAAAAAGAATATAGCAAAGATATTTTGAAAGTAGAATATATATTTTGAGATGGTCACATGATATGGTGGTCTGTCCTCTTTATTAAACCTTTGTAATCCTTAGGTCTTCTGGAAACTGTCATGGAACTTCTGTGGCAAAGAACAGTCCATTTTCCCTATTCCTTTCTTGCTATGTTTTAGAGAGAGCTTCAAGAAGGGATCTACATTCTTTCTCTGACCAGATCCCTGACCCCCAAAACCCTACACTGAAGTTTCCATTTAGTTGTATAATCTCTGCCCTGAATGTGTGATGTGAACAGAATAACTACTTATTTCATTTCTCCCCCTCTTTTCTTCTAAATTTTGGTAGGTCTGTTTTTCTAGCTCTTTCCTGGAGTAGTGAGGATACCATGCTTTCTTTTCTTCCCTTATTTTTGTAGTTCAAACACTTGGTAATAATCTGAATGGTGCTGTGCGCCTAGGTGAAAGGAGCCTAGAAACTCACAGTGAAAGGAAACGGCCTTCATTTAAATTGGTTTTCACACTATTTTCAGCTAGATGCTACCTGAGAAAATAAGGGGCTCCCTCTTCCAACCTTCATCCTACAACAATCAGCCATTCCTCAGTAACTGGTCCATTGGTCACCAGCTAATCCAGCTGTCTCTGGTTTACAGATGTACAATCCAGTAGAGTGTACAGCTGAAACTGAAGCAGTGTGGGTGAGTCTACTATATGAAACACCTAAAGCAGTCGCCTGATATTGGTTCAGCTATCTACAAGACCTCTAGAAAGGCAGGCTAGATTGAAACATCGTTTCTGGTGCTGGAGTCATCCGTTTTCTGGTCATGCCAATATTTTTGGGCAAGATGTAGTCATGTTCATTTTTATTTTCAATTACTTAAAGCTTGCTTTTTTTTTTTAATTTACCTACCCATCAGCTTGTTCTGAGCCATCTCTTAAGTGTTCCCCAGCTGTTCAGCTGGTGAATGCTACCTTATTTGCTTCTATTTATTGAGTTTGAAAATACTGCATATGAAACATGACAGTACATGTTTTTGACCTTGCAATGCTGACTTTATAACTAATATATTTCATAATATCTTCTGCTGAAGAAGATAAGGTTGACTGAACTAGATCTGTTTCGAGCCATTGGGCATTCATCCACAATGCTAAAACCAATTTCAATGAGGTCACTTTTCACACAGTGAATCTATAATAGCTTTTGTCTCCTGCTGTCTGATTTATAATGCTGGCTTCCCTGAAACTGAAAAGAGAATTTTTTTTACAGGAAATGGTTATTTTTTACTTTTAAGAACATATTTTATAACTAGCACTACCATGCAATAATCATATTATTTAGCAATTTTCTTTTAATCTTCCGATTACTGTAGTCTACTGCATTATTTATGTTGTGAATCACAATTGTTACTATACATAGTAGGCAAAATATTTAAATACTTCCCTGTTTTATGGAGATAATTACAAGCTCTATTTCCTGAACAATGAAGGCAAGACCAGCGCTCAAATCGTCAGATATCACTCCTCTAATGAAGCAGATGTAAAATGAGGTCCAAGGGATTAAACACCTTGAATGCACTTTGGATTGTCTCATTAAATGTGTCCCTGAGAGTACTGTAATTACCCCATCTTTTTGGTAGTTCCTCATTAATTACAGTGCTACTAATGCTGAGCATTTTTTCATTTTCCTATAGTACTTTAAACAAACTAGAAAGTGGAGAATATATGTCCTAGTGAGATCAATATGGATGCATAGTGAATATAACCGATCCAGTCCTTGGGCCTGACTGGGCTGCACTGCAGACTGCCAGTGGCAGCACTGGATTCCATTCCAGTTCTGCATAGAATAGCTGGGGTGAGTGTGGGGAAGGGATGTACTGGAGAAGGATGAGAAGTGACCAGTGGATTTGCAATTTAAAGTCAGTTTTTGGGTGTGTAGAGGCTCTGGTTTGTGTGGATGCTATTTTGTTTCCACATTTTGCAGTTCTAGTAATTGTGTGTACCCTGATTGAGATTTAGACAGCTACACAATAAATTATGGCAACTAATGACACAAATGCAGATGCATGTGTAAGCAGTTATGCACCCATTTTTTGCTTGTAGACAAGGGTTTCTACCTACTGTAAATTTGACCTTTAAAAGGAGTATTCTTGTTTTTGTGAACTCCTGGTCAGAAATAATTAAGTTTGGTAACACCATTTCTGCATCAAACCACATTAAAACTCACTCTGCTGAGTTATTAGTATCTACTTTACAGAAGTCTAAAATGTTAAAATATACAACAAAAAATTAGTAAAATACATGAGGTTAAACAATCCTATTTGCAGATCTGGATCTATCTTAGGTTTACAATCTAAAACAAAACTGAAGTTTCAGAAAAGGAAGATTAAGGAAGTCTTGCCAAATCAGAGATCAGTTAGCTCACTTATTCTGACATCTTTTTTTGATGCTGATCACTTGTTAGTCCAATCAGGGCTATGTTGAATAATCAGCATATACATGAGATTTTCATAAATTTCATCCCTGAGATATTTTATATCCCACATGCAACATGGATTCACTTTATTTTATATTTTGACTCTGTCCACTCCAAAACACCTATTGTAATCTCTTGAATTCTGTAAAACCAGTGATGGTAGATAAAGGAAAGCAGCATGATGTGATGAGGTAAAATGAAGTTCTAGCTCACAGTCAAACCTTCCTGCAGATAGTATCTCAATTTTGGAAAGGAATGATGCCATTAATTCTGATATAAGGTAGCTTCCTCTGCTGATTTACAGTGTAAATCATCATGACCTGACAGTTTATCGCTGCTGGATGCCGGCCTCCTACTTCTCATAGACTAGCCTCAAATGTAAGGAGTAGGAGGCTAGCTTTTCGTACTCTCCCTCAAAATGAATACTTTCTTAAAGTTGCTCCAAATAAGCAATGGCACATTTTATTAAACTGCCTTAGTCATCATGGCAGAATAAAATGTTACCTGTGGTGAGCTGAAAATGCTTCTGTTTAGGCAGAGAGTGAAACGGTCGTCTTAGCATTAAAATTGATAGTTATAATGGTTATGGCTAAATTACACAGATTTGGATTCACTTTAATAGCTTTAGATACAAGGTTTTTCCAAGGGAGGAAATCCCAATAATCAAAATATTGTATTTTTGCTGTCAAAACCAGATTTCTACCATTACAATGTTAATATATGGTGCCATAATAGACTCTGCCATTAGGATGTAAAGATAGAATAATAGTGCCACAGGTCTATGGTAGAAATTTTCTTGTGCTACAAAAGTGAATTTCACCCTTTCACCATTGTGTTGTAATGCTAGAAACACTACCCTAGAGAAAGTTACCAGTTTAGGCTATAGTTCTTTCTTAAAAAAAGAGAATCCCTCTCCAGAGGTATATCTTACCAAGAACAATGCTATACCTCTAGGGGGAGAATTCCTACACTTAAATTACCCCCCACCCTCCCCAAAATACAATCTACTTTCTGGACCAATATGTCTGACAGCACACTTTTTTATAGCAAAGCTTCCCCAAAAAAATCCCCAGCACTATCTTTAGAGGCATAACTATATCAAAACACCTGCACAGCCATAATGACCAGCAGTATACAACAAATGTGTATAAATATAATTCATCTGTCTGTTTCCCCCTCTGTTTCTCCCTCTTCTTCCTTCCTTCATGGAAGCCACATTGCTATATATCCTAATTTCTTTAATTACTTTGACACACATGGTGTTTCCTTGCTTGAAAAGAGTGCAAATAAATAGGCAGAAGGTCAATATATTAAATAAACCAAACAAATAGCAAACATCTGTGCAGTCATAGCTGGTAGACTTATTTAATGCTTGGGGCTCCCACTTCCTGTCCATTTTTTTTCATGTAGTGCAAGTATTCCAGTACTTTGATAGGCCTGAATTATGTGATGATGAGGCAGGATTCATGAAAGAGATACGAAGTTACAGTACATCAGTACAATGATGAAAAGACATGCATACCTGTAATGCATGAAATTCTGCCTTGGATCGTGACCTGTCTCATTATGATTCTAGGAACACTTACCCTAAAGGCAGATGCTAGTATGGGACAAGCACTAACGTTTAATGGTGGAAATCTGGCCTTGGCAGTGAGGGCAAATTGGATTTCTTGTTTTGTTTATCGGATTTGGGATTTTTATTGTAATGAACAAATATAATTTCTGTTCAATATGAATCTACTTCTGAATTTTAGCAAAGTAGTTCAGGGTCTGGACTGCAGCACTGCACCCGAGGGTGAGCAGGGAGTGTATTTCTCAGCCTACTGACACTTCAGCCACATAGAGCCAGAATAGTTGAGTTTTATCTGGATGAAGTGAATTCTACCCTATCCTTTTTTATTTCTTTGGACAGTATTGTCAATCTCAGGTATTCAAAAATCAGGAGTCAGGTCTCCAAAATCATGAGACTGACTTACAAATTTTGAGGTTTGTTTTAAAAAAACTAAATCTGAATTCTATTTCTGGGACCTTTAGGGTGCACCCAGGTTGCGTTTTTCAAGTTTTTCATTGCAACCATGAATGCGTTTTTTCAACGTAATTTCAAAAATAAAAAATGTGAAAGCTGAGATTCCCATCTAATTGCAGGACTCCAGAAGCTGGGGCTTTAAGGAAATACAGTACGACTCGCAGGGGTGGGGAGAAATGTGTGCTTTGCAATACTGAGCAAGCACTTTCCTCTGAGTTGATAAGGGGAACCAGGGATTCTACAAACTAGCATAGACACCACACTACTTTAATTTTAAATTGGGTGGCCACTTTTCTCAAATTCCATCAAAGATATGACTTCTGTCACTCTCTAATGGACAAAGCTACTTTTTCATTCACTGGCAGTGATTGCCTCTGATCACTGAAGAAAATAAATTAACCGAAGAGAGCAAGTTGCTAAAACAAATTAAAAAAAAATCTAACTGCATAACCACAACCCAACAAACCAAACTGAGAGTCTGTCAAATACTCGTGTTGAGTGTGAGAGAAGGAGGGCCAGCCTACTTAAACTGGTATTTAAGGCTCTCTTCACTGCATTAGTACATGATGGGGGGAAAGAGCCATTCCAAGACACAACCTCCAGCAGGTTTTAAGACACAATGACGAACACTGAAAAAGTTTGTGTACCTCTGGGGGCCACTAAATGCTGTTGCTTACTGACCACTGTAGCATGATGATACAAAATCTGCACTCGATGAGATTATGCATGTATTTAAGATTCCAGGTTTCTGGCTCTTAGTAAGGCTCAAATACCTTCACTGGGGATAAACAGGATTATATTTTCTTCTTTATGATCCTCTTCAGAAGACTTGTACAAAACTTTTAGCTTTATTCCCTTCCCTAACCCCCTTTGCACTCAGTCTCAGATTCATAACTTCTCAAATTAAGAAGACTTTTAAAATACCTAAAATTTTGTTAGACAATGAGGAAAATTACTTAACTGCAGTATTCTCCTGGTGACTTCTTTGGAGCATTTCCAATTACTGTACCACACAGAAATCTTTAGCCTATGTATTGGGAGTTATCGGTTTGCTCTGTACGGGGTGGGGAGAAGCTTGCAGAAATGCATTGCACCTTCCTCTACTGGTCCCACCTTCCTCTGTCACGCTCCCATGCAGGGGATATATGCAGTCTGCAGGTGTTGTATTGGTCTTAAGAATGGGCATGGGTTAGGCCTGAGAAAGGGAGACAGGTCCCAGCCATTTAAAAAAGAAAGAGGGAAAAAAAGAAAAAGTAACCAAAAATCCTTTCTTGTAGCTCTTCCATGCCACTGCTTATCATTGGTGAGGGGGCAGTGTGTAATATTTGGGAGAAGCTGTGTCATAAATATAAAGGGAAGGGTAAACCCCTTTGAAAACCTTCCTGGCCAGGGGAAAGCTCCTCTCACCTGTAAAGGGTTAAGAAGCTAAAGGTAACCTTGCTGGCACCTGACCAAAATGACCAATGAGGAGACAAGATACTTCCAAAAGCTGGGAGGAGGGAGAGAAACAAAAGGGTCTGTCTGTCTGTCTATATGCTGTTTTCTGCCGGGGATAGACCAGGAATGGAGTCTTAGAACTTTTAGTAAGTAATCTAGCTAGGTATGTGTTAGATTATGATTTCTTTAAATGGCTGAGAAAAGAATTGTGCTGAATAGAATAACTATTTCTGTCTGTGTATCTTTTTTGTAACTTAAGGTTTTGCCTAGAGGGGTTCTCTGTTTTTGAATCTAATTACCCTGCAAGATATCTACCATCCTGATTTTACAGGGGGGATTTCTTTATTTCTATTTACTTCTATTTTTATTAAAAGTCGTCTTGTAAGAAAACTGAATGCTTTTTCATTGTTCTCAGATCCAAGGATTTGGGTCTGTGGTCACCTATGCAAATTGGTGAGACTTTTTATCCAACATTTCCCAGGAAAGGGGGGGTGCAAGTGTTGGGAGGATTGTTCATTGTTCTTAAGATCCAAGGGTCTGGGTCTGTAGTCACCTAGGCAAATTGGTGAGGCTTTTTACCAAACCTTCCCCAGGAAGTGGGGTGCAAGGTTTTGGGAAGTATTTTGGGGGGAAGGACGTGTCCAAACAGCTCTTCCCCAGTAACCAGTATTAGTTTGGTGGTGGTAGCGGCCAGTCCAAGGACAACGGGTCGAATATTTTGTACCTTGGGGAAGTTTTGACCTAAGCTGGTAAAGATAAGCTTAGGAGGTTTTTCATGCAGGTCCCCACATCTGTACCCTAGAGTTCAGAGTGGGGGAGGAACCTTGATAAGCTGTGTCACAGTTACAGAGCCAGCTGCACTTTAGACCCCTTTCAGTCCCTCAAGTGCACCCGTCAGGTGCCAGGTTTGGCTGCCTTCACCTCCATCAAAGGTGGAACCAATAGTCCTATCACTCTAAACTGGATCTCTTAAACTGCAGCCCCCTATTTTACCTGACAGGCCCAACTGTGTTTGGCACCCATAAGACCTTTACCTCTGGGAGCCTATGACCAAGGAGCTGAATAGTGACTCAGACACAGTTTCTTCAAGACAAAGCATTATTATTATTTCACCAAAGGGCACAGAGCTAAGGTATAAGGCAAGAAAAGGACTTTACACTATCTCCCTTTATTTACAAAAGTTGCCATGAAAAGATTAAAGTGTAAGTTCTCCTCAGTCCAGTTACCGCCATCTCTGGCAGGAAGAGATACTGCCTTCTGCAGCATGCTCTGACTATGTCCCAGTGTGAGTGTCTGTCAGAGTGCTGACAACCCACTCACCCTTGTCCTCCTTCCTGCCTAGGCTAGCATTGTGAAGGTTTTAATATACCCTTTGACCCTACGTTCAGCTGGGGAAGAGTAAATTTTGACAAACTAATGCCAGGCCAGGGGTATTTCCTGCTTAGTAACTTCTCTATTGTTTCCCCAAAGATCCTAGGTATTCCTTATGATAGCACCTTATCATTGCCATTCTTTCACTTCCTCTTGGTTTTCCACTTCCCTGACTTCTTTGCTCTAACTTTATGCAGTCAGGCAGGATAATATCACACGGGTGAAGTATTATTTTTAAAAAAGTACACAACTCCCTTATCCTCCACACTTTGCCTGTGTCATCAAAGATTCTGTGATTACGTGTAGGCATGGGAAAAGAAGCATGCCGTGGCCATCTCCCTGGAATGGTTGGCAACTCTGCCTTCTCCTTTCCATGAAAATGAGGCCCATTCCAAGCCAACCGAGACTCTGTTTGAAATATAAATTTTCATGCTATTGATTGCAAAATTGGTGGGGAGGGGGGGAGTAAAATTTGCAGGGTGTAGAATAGCTTGAAATGAAATTTCCACCATCTTGTGGAAAAAACTGTCCCCAGTCTCATACTGCTGTAATAAGAATCAAGATGGGGTGGTATAATGTCTCTGGGCATTCTGAGCCACATTTACATTAATAATTTAATTTAATTGAAGAAACTGGTGACAAATCTAGATTGTCTGGCATTGAGGTATTTGGAATATGCTACAGTGTAGACAATACATTCTGAGCAGTCATTAAAGCCATAAGCCCAAAATGCTACGGAACAGAAAATTGTAATTATAAACAGCCATATAGAAATGAAGCCAGAATAAAATATTGGGTCTCTTAAATTTGGCAAGGTAATGTAAAAAGCACCCATGCTCCTGTCTCTTCATCCCAGTCCCATTAGGGTTATCAGATGCCCTGGTTTTATAAAGACTGAGCTGAATTGAAAGATGTCTTTTAGTTGCCACGCTACTCCTTTCTTTGTTTGACTGACTGACAGTTGATGGACTCCGCTGTGGCGAAAGAAGGAAGGTTTTCAACTTCAGTAGATGTCATTCATGCAGGCCAGGAGAACAGCCTGACACACCAGTGTGGTGTTCATGGGGAATTTCCAATCTAGTTAACAAACCCTTCCCTGAGTTCTCCTTATTTTCTAGCCTTTTGAGGATGAAACTGTTCATTAACCCTGCATCTTCCCTTGTTGTGTGTGATATGGGGGCAATGGGGAAGCAGCCTTTCCATTGGAAAACAGAAGAATATATTTAATTTTATCAGAATAATGCTGCCAGTAGTGTCCGTGATTGAAAAGACTGGAACTGGTTATCTTAGAAAGGAGAGTGATTGAAGTGGATATGATATAAGTATGTAAAATAACTAGGCTTTGTAAAATCTGATTTTCGGTTTGATAATTTTGATGGATAATCAGTGTTTGTTTGAAATTCTTTTTACTTGATTTAAATTTTTCAGGTGAGCAAAATTATGGGCTTTAAGCATTTTTTCCAATTTAAATTTTCATAATTGCAAGAAATTATTGGCAGGGGGAGGGTAAAAGTAAACATTCAGATTCAAACAATGTTTTAATAACAATTAACACAAATTGTCAATGTCTCATGTCAAAATAAATATCCTTATATTGAACTCTTAAGTTTTCAATCAGCATTTTTTTTCTTTCTTTGCTTATCTGTAAATTTCAATTAATATTGATGGAAATATTTTTAGTCCATTTTTGTGTGTGTATGGTGACATTTAAGTTTACTGACACTTAATGATTAAAAAAATCTAATCCTTTCAAGCTTAAAAATAACAGATGGTATAAAGAAGGTTGACAGGGAGAACAGATGCTCCTGATCTCATAACTCATGAAGGGGACATTCAATGAAATTAAAAGGTGAGAAATTCAACACCAGTCAATGGAAATACTTTCTCACACTGTGTGATTATACTGTAGAACTGACAGCAAGAATTTAAGATACATTTATGACAACTATAGATGCTCTTTATATCCATATCAATGGATAACCTCTTTGTAACAAATTTTGAAAGGGATGTTAAACCTTGTATTTCAGGGCTCAATATCTGATTATTAAAGACCAGGATGAAACCTATTGTGGGGGGCAGATAACCCTACATCATCTTACTGCCAGGTTTTCACATCTTTCTGTGAAGCATCTGGTTCTAACCACTGTCCGAGAGACAGGATGCTGGACTAAATGGACTTCAAGTCTGATCCCATAGGGCAATTCTTATGCTCCTGTGTCAAGAGCTACAGAATGAGTATCCCTTCCTCCTTCATATGAGGATGCAAACTGGAAAGGAAATTAGTGGAGAAGAATACAGTGACTTTTTAAGGTGAGTTGGAGAGTTAAAGAATACAGTCTAGTGATATATTGGCACAATGGAAAAGTGCCATGTAGATCCTAAAGCTGATACCACTGTTAGTTTAGTAGCTTCTGTTAGACATAGGTGTCTAATGTTCTGTTTGAATGAGTACCAGAGATAAGGGCCATTTGCAGTGACAACAAAAATATAAGCAGACATTTCATTAACAGCAAAACAGACTTTGTCTTGGTGGTGGAAAGAGACCAATAGTGCCAGAACAATCAAAAGTGGTCCTTAGAGAGAGACTTACTACTGAGAGATTCGGTTTTTCTATTGCATAATAAACTGACAAAATCGAAACCAGTTTCAAACAAAAAATAAGTTCTTAAGGAAACAATTATGATATATGGTCAATAGTGGTCATTGGAATAAGCACTCTGTAGTGCGGTGGATAAGACAATAAAAGTTGTGCAGGCAGTGACAGCAGCAAAGGGCAATTTGCAAATGAAGAAATGATACTAAAAGCTTGTTTCAGATTAAAAATGAGGGACAGAAATCCATTTGAAGTAGGTGCTTCAGGAGAAATGTACCTCAAAGGAAGAGGAAGGGAGATCCAGACAAAAGCATTTCAAAGCCACAAATATCTATGTAGCAAAGAAGAGTGTATAAATGGAAACCTGATAAGAAGTCACAAAACACAAATATACTGGTTAGTGGAAGAGTTAAAACCATCATTAGCTGATGTGCAGGCTGACGGCTGAAGAAGGAAAACCTACGTCTCAACAACAGGTTATATCATGTCTCTGTGCTCAGGGCTTGTTTTATTTCCAAAAACAAAAACTCGATGCCAGAATAAATCAACTCAAACTACTTTCCAGCTCCAGCCATCTGGGAGGGGAGAGGACATACTCTTCCCTTATGGTAACCTCCTTAGTACCAGCTTGCTCTAACAAACCAGATCACCCATGTCATAGACTGGAACCCAATAATGCCTTATATACCGCATTTACATCTTGTCATAAGACTACATAAAAGTAAGAAGTTATGAGTGAACTGAATGATGCAGCAAAACAGGCTGAGAGGGTAGCTAAAAGAAGAGGGGATGAATGCAGAAGGACACTTTTTAAGTAGTGAGGAATTCTAAATCAAATTCTGTCCCTAGTCCATTGGTGTAATAACTTCAGTCAGGTGAAATCTGTATCGTTCTCAGTGGCAGCTCAGGATACATAACACATATCATGGTCCAGGATTATCAGGTAGAATCAGCAACATGGGGAGACTATTTCTTCATTACAAAATGAAGAATCCCTTACAAAATCCCTCTACAAGGGAAATGGGAACAGGATAATTCCCATTATTTGGCCATCACTGAACCTTTCAAATCTTTGAACAAGATTGAGAGACACCATAGAAGTTTATAAAAGGAGGATAGCTTTATATCACCAATCATTTTAAAATAAATTGCAAGAAAGCTAAACTTTGTCACCCACTCTCATTGGGTTATAAAGTACTTACTGTTGTCAAATCCTTTTAGAAGTAAACTATAACCAGGACTACATGCTATTTCTAAATCACTTTTCCATATCCCTTCTTTTCACTTTGTCTAATCTTTGCTCATTGTTTCATCAATAAAAAATCCATTTTTTATTTTAAGTTGTACCTATACTAAAATTGTGGTGTTCCTACATATTGCTTTACTGAAGATGGGATTTTCCTCTACAATACTGTTCATGTAATACCTGGATTTTCTCTAATAGAGCAAATACAGCCTCCGTATGCACAAATTGAAATGGCAAAGGACTATTAGCTAAATTGTTGATGTTTTTGATTTGGTCCAAGCTAAGGATTGTATTTATAAGTAGCTGATGTATGTAATTACTTGAAAACATTTAGTTGAGTCATGGGACTTGAGCCCATGAGACACCATGAAAACTGATGAACTGTAAATCCCAATAAAATCAAAAGTCTTGATGCTGAGCTAAGAACACTCAAACTTAGAGACACAGAATCCAGCCCACTAGGTGTCAAGGGTGCTCTGCTCAGAAGAAACCTGGTACCTCACTAAGACAATATTAGAGAAATTAATAAGGAACTTTTTTTCCTTAGGTTTCAATGAGATGAAAAGTGAAAAGCAAACTCATAGCCTGATCCTTTGACTTTTTGAATGTGAGGCTTACAGCCTGAAAGGAAGGAGATGCATGGGAAAATTTGAAAAACCTCCAGAAACACAGAATTTTACTTGTAAACCTTTGAAGTAAAAATCCAAAGGATTGGCCAGCATATTACTTTCTTTGTTACGCAATGTTTCCTAGCTTATCTGCTTTTACAGCTTTTATCTAAGCCTGTAGTTACTAGCTGTTCACAAAATATTTTTTTCCTCAACAATTCTCAGCTTAGACTAGTTGGGTTAAATTATCAGCCTTGTTTACAGAAAATTTTTAAACTTCAGTTTAAAAATGAGAACAACATGCTTAACTTGCAATAAACATTTACAACAGCTATCTGTGGTGAAGGAATTCAGTGATTAAAACTGAGTATCTAAAATTGTAGGTCTTAGCAGCTGTAACATAGAGGAAGTGAGAATCAGACAGATTTTTCCTCAAGATTCTGATGTTTGTATTTATACCATACATTTCACAGAATTCACACCATGGGTGAAAGAACTCTCACATAGTATCTTCTATGTTTTTGCTCCAGCTTTATACCAGTGAATTAGGGTGCTGGGGGTGTCATCATACCCCTTGGCTTGAACTGCAAACAGGGTTTACAGTTTGGTTCAATGGCTTTCAGCACCCTCTATAAAAATTGTTCCAGGCAGCACCCCTGCAGTGTACAACTGGTCAAAAAAGTCACATTTTTCCTTCAGAACTTTTTGAGTGGAAAAATCCCCTTTTGAAATTTCTTCACTAGAAAATGTAGAAACTAAAGCTTTTCTGTTTAGTTTTTACTTTAAAATGTTTAATTTGGTCTCCTTTAAAATTTAAATTTTGAATAGCATTTTCCAGCCAGAAAATAGTAGAGTTTTTAATTGACATCAACATCATCCTGTGGTAAAACCTCTCCCACTTTTTTTTTTTTTGGGGGGGGGGAGGGGGGCACAAACCCACATTTTTCTGATGGGGAAATTTTTCATTGCACACCAGTGTAATAGAGAACAGAATTTTTCCCATGCTCTCTTCTGGATTAGTAGCTACGGATCATTACCGAGAAGATGCCTTCATAGTTGAAGGTGTATTTTATTTCATTTACCTTTACTAAATGATTTCCTGAGAAACCATCTGTACTATAGGAACACTTGTTGATTAGGAGGAAGGGAGGGTTGTATGTGTTTTTTGTAACCAGTTATTGGCACTGTAATAGAGTTCTTGGAAGGCTCGTTGGCTTAGTGCATAGCACACCTAGTGCTGCCTCCCAGCTGGATGGTCTTCTCAGAAGAGGAGAAGGGAAGTGGAAATGAGGCTTGTGCCCATCCTGCAGCCTGGGCAGTTGATAGGGGAGCTTGGGCCTTTCCACTCCACCCAGGTCTGACCCTGGGCCCTAAGAGTGTCAACACGGTCTTGCACTCTGGAGTGCCCTCTGAGATACCCTCCCCGAGTCACTTCCAACCATTTGCTTCTCTTCCCCAGTTCCAAGTTCAATGTAAGGAAAAAAGAAAAGGTAACTAAACCTTCAGCTCCAACTAGACTCAGCATCGTCTTATTGTCTCTGTGAGGCTTTTCTGTTGCTTTTGTCCAGGAAACCTCAAAGTAGGTTCCTTCCCCCTTCTGAGCTGAATTGCTCCCTTTGCAACTTCTTCAGCTGGAGCATGCGCTGCAGGCCTGGAGAGGTGGGACTACCTGGGTCCAGTATTGTCCTTTAACCCCTTCATGCCCAGTGTGGAGTTGTACACCTCCTCCCAGGCACACTCAGCTGGCCTAATTACAACAAACATGCTTGAACTGTGTCCACACAGCAGCAGCTTCTTCAAATGCAACCATGTGTCAAACACGCTACAGTCTGACTATTTTTCTATTCATGAGT
Organism: Lepidochelys olivacea; assembly: GCF_965140295.1. Classification (NCBI taxonomy): domain Eukaryota; kingdom Metazoa; phylum Chordata; order Testudines; family Cheloniidae; genus Lepidochelys; species Lepidochelys olivacea. The sequence continues at coordinate 19,544,623 of NC_140422.1, forward strand.
TCTCTGGGCAGTTGTTCCATACCCTTGAAGAAAGCGTAAGAGCACTCGGAAAACATGCATCAGAGGCAATACACTCTGATGCCTTATCGCATAGAGAGGGAAGAAAGAAGAGTTGTCCAACTAATTGCACAGTTAAATAGGCCCTGGCCTTTTTATTATTATTATTATTATTATTATTTATTTTTTAAACCATGTTTGTAACTAGTTAGTGCCTTGGACTGGCTCTAAATGTGGTTTGTCATCCACGCAAGCATTGCTAAAACTTCAGTTGTGCTGACACCCACACTGAGAATTCAGGGAGTGTAAAGAGCCTTTTTACTCTTACACATGGCCTGCCGATCTTACAAAAGCCTGAGCGGAGGAGAGGGAATAGTGATTCAGCTGTTACTTCCCACTGGAGCAAGCAGGATGGATGGGCCAGGTTGTGGTTCTAAGATCCCAGCATTGTTCCTTTCCTGCTCTAGGGTGACCAGACAGCAACTGTGAAAAATCAGGACGGGGGTTGGGGGGGTAATAGGAGCCTATATAAGAAAAAGACCCCAAAATCGGGACTGTCCCTATAAAATCGGGATGTCTGGTCACCCTATCCTGCTCTGGGAACGAAGCACCTATGCACTGCCCCTTTTGCAAGCTGGACTGTAAGGTTACAATCCAGTCCCACATCAGTACACTCATAGTTTGTATTAAATATGCCAGGGATTTAATTTAAAAAAATTGTTTTTGATAAGGACACTTGATTTCATCTGATGAATGTTAATTATTTCACAACAGAGTAGAGCATTCATTGGAAATGTAAATCACCTGGATTCTAAAAGAATCTCCACACTCAATAAAATCTGAACCTTGTAAAATTGAGTAATCCCATGCATATTATATCTAAGTTCAAGCAGCTAGACAGTTGCTCATTAAATTGGCCATATAAAAAATTGCCCATGAAAGTGTGACTGGAATGCATGAGCTTTACAGGAATGTAGTGATTTGGGGTTAAATAAAATACAGATGATATCTGAATTCACCTTCCGATTCTTGTTTATTTTTGGTCTTTTGTTATGGCTCATTAGTTGCTGGAAACTCAAGTATTTTTCTGTTTCCTCTATACTTCATCAATTTCCCCTCAATTTCTTGTCTAATTATCAACTAGATTATACTTTATAGGCAGACTGATCCAGGGCTGTAAGCATCTTTTGGTTTCTGTGGCCTAGCACCTACTGCTGATCATTGGATAGAGGATAGTTCATACCTTTTGTCAGTGCAAGACAAACAGGTTAAATAGAAATCTCTGAGACCCTTCACCACCACCCTTTTTATCAGATCAAATGCTTGCCTGCAGCAGCAGCAATTTGATAATGGTCTTCATGCAGCTACTATAGAACTCATTACTCTGGGCAAATTGCTTTATATACTATAATGTGCTATGTTGGAGTCTAGAGGGACACGGAACCCAAACAGTGCTTAATACAGACTATAAAATATTTTTAGAGCTTGAGCCATTAGTTTTAAAATGCTTAGGAATGTAAAACTTTATCCAAGAAGAGAGAGAGGGAGAAAAAATCATTCTGCTCCCATTAAGTCAGTGATTTAATAGAGTTTTCAGTACAGCGTATTTACTCTGTGATAATCAATTATCTCCAGCAAATTAAAATATAAATTAGGTTGTCTAGGAAAAAAGGAAGCACTAAATCAATTGGTTCTAGATGCACATAAATACAAATTTTACAGTTGTGGTTTCCTAATGTCAAAACTAACACTTCATGGCAGAACTTAAATAGTATTAGCTTCTGTGTTCCTTAACCTATCAGCTGTGTTAATTTGATTTTTTTCCACTTCAGCAGAACAAATGTAACCTTTCTTTAAAACTTCTTTGACTCTGCATTACATATGGAGATATGCACTGAACAGATCATGAATTGTTTGAGCAGCAAGACTTGTTCATGATGAGCAAAGCAGTTTCAAAAGTTCATGGATTCCTCTGTTCTCCCTTTTCCAGTTGGCAAACATGCAGTGAATTGGAAAGTTAATTTCTGGTCAAAAATACAAATTATTATTTCCAAAAATACGTCATGACTCATAAATGGGCCAATAATATTTCAGGATGTCCTCCTAACCAATGTGGCGTCATGTTCTAGGATATCAAAATACCAGGGGAAAGAGTCCTTCTAAAAGCTGTAGTGGAGAGGCAATGTACACCCAAGCTGTCCGTTGTCCTTGATGGAGAAAATACAGGAAGAATACAGTTCACTTCATAACAGAAAAACAGATAGAAATTGAAATCTGAATAATTTCTAAGATGTGTAATACGTCACTCTGGGTGGTTCTTAGATTGCTTAGGTGCAATGAAATGAAAAAAAGATTTACAAGTATTTGTAGTATAGTGAAGATGCAAGAAATGTAATTAGTAAATATCTACCCTCATCGCAGATTTTGAAAAGATGTGTGAAACCTTGGGGCCAAATTCTGGACCAGCACATAAATGCTTCTCATAACAGGCATCTAATAAATAGGATGTGGTCCTACAAATCTGCACTCAAGTGAATAGTGATATTGATTTCAACGGAGGGAGGAGAAGTCTGAGTGGAAATGCTCAGAAGAAGCGTTATTTTGTGCCTATATTCTAGGTGCCAGCACTCCTGCTCCCTCCCATCCTCCTATGCAGAGGAGGAAGTAGTAGGAATAATCAATATTGATGGATATGGATTGCATTGCATTGTGCCCCATAGGCCTGTCCTGTGATGCTTCTCAGGTGCTCCTCTTCGAGGGTTTGTAGAGATGCCCTTCTATGGGTTTAGAAGGAGCCAGAATTCGCATGGAAAACTTCCACTGTGCCCTGCCTGTGCTGAGCCTTGGTTTCCTGGTGGGTGATTATGCAAACAGTTTGGCCCTACATCTGCATAAAAATGTCACTTATGAATTTTGCAACCTTACACCTTTACCAATCATTCTCCTCTCATCGTACACTGGCTGCAGTAGAGTGTTTTGCAGTATGTGCCCTTTTGATGTGTATTACCTTCTTTTACATTGTACATGGTTGTATTTCTGAAGATAGATGAGCTCTGGCTATAAATGCAACAAAAGTATTTGGAGTAACACTGTTAAGGTCAGTCTTTGCATTCCAAGAGAATGATTGATTATTTAAATCTGAGGGAGACATTCCAGATGTTGTTAAACTGCTATGCTACTTTAATCCTCCTCACTTGTAATGATCATGAGTGTTTTTTCACAGCACAGTGGTAGGGAGTAAGTATGGATCGTCAGCTTCCCAGCAGTCAGATTTGTTTCAGTACTTCTGACCAAGTTGATTTTTAGACATATAGTACATCAAGGCTGAATGACTCCTGGAGAGAAATTCAGTCATAAAAATCCACTGTGAAACAAGGCTGCTTGAATTGTAGCTCTCTGAGATTTCTGCTGCATCTTGGTGTTGTAGCAGATACACAAGTGATTCTATATCAATTTAGTTTAGTTAAAAGTATGACCCTAATTCTGATCTCACACTGGTTTTACATGAGTGTAGTTCCTTTGACTTCATTAGATTTATTGTGGTATAAATGAGCCTTTTGTTCTATTCATTCTGTACTGTATACCACTGTTTGAGCCAGAATGGGGCTAACCTGCTCACATTTTCTCATTCTTTCCAACTTTCAGATGCAATTCTCAGCTTTATGTGGTAGACTTCAAAAATACTGCATCATGACCATATTGTTAACATAGCAACAATTTACACTTGACGCTACTCTGGGTACTTGAAAATCAGGGGATTATTTATTTAGGATGAGCGAAAGGTGCAACGGTCCTCCATAGGCCCTCCCACAAAATGGAAGAAAATTTTACTGTCAGTGGAAAATGTTAAAAGAATATTCCTAGTGAGCTGTAAGGGTCAGAAAGTCTTAGGATATGTGCTTAAAAGAAACATGGCTAAATTTTTGATGTTCATGGAGAATTCCTGACAGATTTTAATGGGGAGCTCCATTAGACATGAGTAATAGAATTAATTACTTAAACTCTGATCCTGCTTGCTCACATGCTTAAAATTAGGCATATGCATAAATGTTTGCAGGATTAGAACCTGAAGAAAGGACAGAAGAATGAGAGGACTAAGAAGAAATACATTTCCTTATTGCAAGGTGGCATTAGTGATTTGATCTTATTGTGTAAGAGCAAGAGGTCATCTAAATATTTAAGTAAATAGAATATTTTTCCACACTTAAACTAGAGTGATAGCTAAGAAAGTTGTAAAGGCACAATTAACTTTTTCATTATTAAACTCTAGCACAAATATATCATGTCCAAGAGGAGGCAGAATTTAAGGGTTCTGGGGCAGTTGCCCCACACCATTGTTTGATGTTGGATGGGAGGAGAAAGGAGCAGGTCAATAAAAGCCACCTAGATTTATTGGAACAACTGTGGCAGTTTCTGGAGGCCATACCCAAAAGCCATAACATCTCCATGCGGAGTTGTACTCAGGCTTTAAATTGCTTGCAAATGTAATTTGTGCCCACTTTCAAGCCCATTTATGCTGCCAGAGCAGTATAAAGTGCCCTGAGTGTGAATGAGAATCAGGCCCATACAGCTCTTGGTCCTCCGGTTCCCAGCGAGGACAAAGTTGTGTTTTTGGGGGGAACTTTAATAAAGGGAGGAATTGCACATTGGAGGCCATTTTTCTAGGTCTTTGTCCATGCACACAGTATCTTTGTCTTCACACACAAAGCTCCCACTCCTCACCTGCTCTTGTTTGTAGGGTTGCTGTTATGCAGTATATTAGCCCCTGGAAAACCCCTCATGGGCCAGAAACATCCACCTTGGTTTAATACCCACATTCCCAAACCTAAGGGGAAAGAAGGCAGGAACCGCACAGCTGCTTGCTTCCTTCCCTCTGCTCTGATTCTGAGAGCAGGGAGCAGTTGCGTTTTTTGCTCACTCAGGGAGCAGCTGGATCAAACTTCTCTGATAAGGAAGCCTCCTCAAAAGGAGGTGGATTGGGAGAAGAGCAACAAACAAAATGGTTACTTGACTGGGGGACTCCGTACCGGTGGTAAATATTCTAGTTTTGTATGTTTGTTCTGGATTATTTTGTATTGAAGTAAAATGAGGCTGGTATCCCAAAAGGCTCCCACAGCTTTTTGGTTTGTTAGTTGAGCTGATGTTCCTGTAACTCTCATAAATCAAAATTCAGTCCTGAGACAGGTGTGGGTATTTGTGATATGTGGTGGATTTTTGTTTTTTGCTTTAAGACTGGGTGGCTCTGTTTCATCTTCTGTATCTGCCTGTCCTCTTCTGCCCCTTCCTGTCAGAGGTAGGTGGGACTGACTGGGATGTTCTTACTGTCTTCTAGCCAGCTACAGTCCCTGAATCCTCACTACAATCAATGCTAACAAGGTCAAAAAGCCATCTTCCCCTCCTTTGTAGTGTGTCAAACGGGCAACCCCACTGGGGACAGAGGGTGACAATTTATGTCCAAAGAGATATTGTGTTCTCTTAACGCAGTAACCCAAATATGAACTCCACACAGACAAAAATAACTGATGTGAAAAGATGTTTTTGTACCTTGTGTGCCAGTGAAAAATGTCACAAGCTATGGCTTTGAAAAATGGCAATGCAAGCACAGCCCAATAAAGCAAAGCCTCAAACATTCATGCATTCAGTATTGTAAGGTGAAAGAGAACTTTCTTCACTATACAGAAAGAACAGTATCTTTTTGTGTTGTATTACGGACTTTAAAAAAAAACCCATGGTGGACTAGTCATTTGCAGCAAAGAAGTTGTGCCGTGTGATCTGTTATCAGTGCCCATTGCTGAGATGTAATCTATCCCTCCCTCCCTCATCTAAACTGAGCACCAGGGAGTCGGTGAGGTGAGCAAAATGATATAGCTGTATTTGGTGTAAAACAACGTTGTAGATTTGGTAATCTAGATATCAAGGTTGTAGTTAATCAAGGCATATAGTTTTGTGATAGATGTACTGTATGTAACTGTGGAAGATTCCAATATAATGCTAAATTGGACTACAGTATTTTCAAAAATGTGATGCTCTTTTGATCACTAATCATTTTAATAGTATTTATGTAGAATTGGGTTGAAGGGAATGGATACTAGATATTAGTGTTAATCCTTGCTATTGGGCTTCTATTTTTAATGAATCTGTAAATTCAGGGGTGGTACCCTCTGACTGGATAACTGCTAATACAGTATCTATTTTTAAGCAAGGACAAAAAATGATCTGGGAAACTAGGCCCATTAGTTTGACCTCAGTTGTATGCAAAGTCTTGAAATAACTTTTGAAAGAGAAAGTAGTTCAGGGCATAGAGGTAAATGGTAACTGGGATAAAATACAACATAGTTTTACAAAAGGTAGATCGTGCTAGCCCAACCTGATCTGTTTCTTTGAAAAGATAACTGATATTTTTTTTAGCCCAAGGAAATGCAGTAGATCTCTTCTACTGGGATTTCACTAAGGCATTTGATACATTATACATGGGAAATTATTAGTTAATTTGGAGACGACGGGGATTCATATGAGAATTGGAAGGTGGATAAGAAACCGGTTAAAGGGGAGACTACAAAGGGTCATACTGAAAGGTGAACTGTCAGGCTGAAGGGAGGTTATTAGTGGAGTTCCTCAGGGACTGATCTTGGGACCTATCTTATTTAATATTTTCAGTAATGACCTTGGCACAAAAAGTGGGAGTGCACTAATAAAATCTGTAGATGACAAAAAGTTGTGAAGTATTGCCAATATGGATAATTGTGAACTGGAGTAATAGAAATAGAGTGAAATTTAATAGTGCAAAGTGCAATGTCATGCACTTACGAACTAGCAACAAGAATTTTTGCAATAAGCTGGGGACGTATCAGTTGGAAGTGAGGAGAAAGATCTGGGTGTATTGGCAGATCTCAGGATGACTCTAAACCACCATTATAATGTGGCTGTGAAAGACTAATAGTCCTAGAATTTATCAGGCAAGGTATTTCCAGTAGAGAAAGGGAAGTGTTAATACCATTATACAAGGCACTGGTGAGACCTCATCTGGAATACTGTATGCAATTCTTATCTCTCATATTTAAGAAAGACAAATTCAAACTGGAACGTGCAGAGAGAGGCTACTAGGATGATCAGAGGAATGGAAAACCTGCATTATGAGAGGAGGTTCTCAAAGAGTTTGGCTTGTTTAGCCTAACAAAAAGAAAGCTAAGAGGAGATATGATTGGGCTGTATAAATACATCAGAGGGATAAATACCAAGGAGGGGAAGGAATTATTTAAGTTATATGCCAATGTTGAAGTAAGAACTAATAGATATGAAAAAAGAAAAGGAGTACTTGTGGCACCTTAGAGACTAACCAATTTATTTGAGCATAAGCTTTCGTGAGCTACAGCTTTTCCTTTTGCGAATACAGACTAACATGGCTGTTACTCTGAAACCTGTAATAGATATGAAGTGGCCGTAAACAAGTTTTAGGCTTGAAATTAGACAAAGGTTTCTAACTATCAGAGGAGTGAAGTTCTGGAACAGCCTTCCAAGGATGGTAATGGGGGCAAAAACCTAATTGGCTTCAAAACTGAACTTGATAAGTTTATGCAGGAGATGGTATGATGAGATTGCCTACAATGACGTGTAGCCAGTCTGCGTCTGCTAGTAGCAAGTATCTCCAATGGCCAGTGATGGGATACTAATGGGGAGGGCTTGAGTTACTACAGAGAATTCTTTTCTAGGTGTCTGGCTGGTGGGTCTTGCCCTCATGCTCCGGGTCTAACTAATCACCATATTTGGGGTTGGGAAGTATTTTCCCACACATCAGATTGGTAGGGACCCTGGGGTTTTTTCACCTTTCTCTGCAGCATGGGGCTTGGGTCACTTGCAATTTAAACTAATTAATGGTGGATACTCTGTAACTTGAAGTCTTTAAACCATTATTTCAGGACTTCAGTAACTCAGCTAAAGGTTAGGGTCTATTACAGGAGTAGATGGGCAAGGTTCTGTGGCCTGCAGTGTGCAGGAGGTCAGACTAGAGGATCATGATGGTCCCTTCTGGCCTTAAAGTCTGAGTTTATATGTTTAAGACCTTTTTGTTACTCTTCATTTAATCTTTATATCCACTTTACTGATTAGTCTCAGTAGTCAATGTTTCTGTTATGTGCAGCCTTTCTGTTTTTAGAACATACTACAGTAGAACCTCAGAGTTGTGAACACTTCGGGAATGGCAGTTGTTTGTAACTCTGAAAAGTTATTATTTCTGAACGAAACAGTATGTTCTTTCAAAAGTTTACAACGGAACATTGACTTAATACATCTTTGAACATTTATTAAGCAGATGAAAAATGCTGCTTTTAACTGTCTTAGTTTAAATGAAACAAGCACAGAAAGTTTCCAGACCTTGTCAAATCTTTTTAAAATTTTCCCTTTTTTGATTAGTTGTTGACATTTAACACAGTACTGTACAGTATTTCCTTTTTTTGGTCTCTGCCTGCCTGATTGCATATTTCTGGTTCTAGATGAGGTGCGTGGTTCACCAGTCAGTTTGTAATTCTGGTGTTCATAATTCTGAAGTTCTGCTTCATCTGGATTTGAGGATCTAAACTGCAAATCCAGAACAACATATTTTAGTTAGGTGGTAATGTTAGTGGTATTTTGTGCATTGTCCCTGTCTACAAATAAAAGCACTGGATTGAATGCTAGCGTGGCTGAAGCAGAGTATTAGAGGCTTGCTAGCTTTGACTGACGTGTTTGGTGAATGGCAGACCCATTTCTCCCCTCTATCATCATTTGGAGTATCTCCTTCTTCCCTTCCTTTCCAGAGAGCCTAAAAATTAAGAACTAACTTCTGATGGTGCTTCTGAGAGCATTGGATAGGCTCGGCTGATGGAGGATCCTGAAGAAAAGGCTTGTGACTTCAATCTTCTGAATTTTTTCCCGATGTGAAGTTTTCATAAGAAGCTTTCACAGAATCTGCAAACCTGAAAATAGATTAGAATGTATTTTATTGGTTTTTTTTTTCTTTTCAGCTCTAGCTGCTGCTGTTTCTCCATGGGCATATGCTTTTGTAAAGAGGGAATAGTGTTGCAGTCATTGGTCTTGATTCATCCCCAGGACTACAAGATGGTGTAAAATGGATCCCCCAGGTACCCAAAGACACAGCTGCACTAGCGAAAAGCATTCACCCACAGGGGAGGGTAAATGGTAAATTTGCTGCAGCTGCCCTCCCCCAGGGGTTTTTGCCTGGGGAGACCAACTTCAAACTCTCTGGTGGGAGGTTGATGGAGGCTTTTCTGGAGATGTGCTAGATGACTAAGGGCTTGTCTTCACTGCAGAGTTAACTCAAGTTATAACTAAAGTGTTGCCCCTAACTCAAGTCCTGTCCAGATACACAAACCCCTAAGTCCAGTGTTGTGGCACTTTTAATTCAAGTTGTCTGGTCTGCTAATGGGTATAGACTAAATCTTCAGTTAATAAAACTCCTCAGGTGCTAACACATCTCTGTGCAGCTTCAGTGTTGTTTTGTGGTGTGGCTGCTCTTGTTCAAGCTAGGCTAATTCAAAAGGAATTAACCTGAATGTATATAAACCAAATTAACTCTGCAGTGAAGACATGCTGTAAGTCACTAGATACCAGATTTTTAAATGTGTATGTGCTTTTGGTTGACACTGACTTGCATGGGCAAAAGACCTGATGTAAGTCAAAAGTTTGTGTACTTGCATATTTCTGTATATGCACAACCCAACTGAAATATGCTTATTGGGGATTTTATACACTCATAACAATATGCGTACATTCCTTTAAAAAAAAAAGTCTAGACCTCTGTCTTTCTCCATATCTAAAATGAAAGAATACCTACCTACTGTTAACATTTGTTAATGACTATAAAGCATGCAGAGATCCTTTTGATGGAAAATGCTATAGAATTGCAATATACAATTATTATGAAGCATTAAACTTGTTGAGATTTGTCCATCAGTGATGTACCATCTTTTCAGCTGTGGTTTTCTTCAGTCCCTAGAATAAATCTTAATCATGGAAGCTGTCCTACGTAAACCCTTACTTGAGTGTAAGGATTTGCAGAACTGGCCTCTTAGCTAGAAGAGGAAACTGAGTCATACCATTGGGATAATACAACTGGAGCTTGTTTGGTGGGGGGGGGGAGGGGAGAGAACCTCTCCTTTTAATCCAGTCATTTAGCATCTGTGTCTAATCTATCTCCATTTTTGACAGAGGCAGAACTGTGGCAGGTCACTTTTAAAAGATTCTACCATAGTGCATCATTTTAAAAAACTTATATAATAATGAACCATTGTACGTGTGGGTAAATTTAGATACATTTATTAGTGCATTGCTGTCTATCTTAGGGTTTTGTATTGCTGCCTATCATTGTAGTATCTGAGTGCCTTCCACAATAGGTTGGCAATAGAGAAGTCCCAAGTGAATTTCTTGATGTTCCTAGCTCTTCTCCCTCTTCAGATTACAGAAAATTCTTCTGGGGGAGGTTTTTTTGCGGGAATAGTTTTAAGGGGCGGGAGCAATAGGGAGCTGATCGGTGCGATGAACATCATCCTGGTTATAATGGAGAAACTTTATCATATCAGGTTTTGCATATTTTCTAAAGGTGGTCAGGCTCTTCAAAAATCTAATCTTCTCAGGAAGCTTGTTCAATAGCTAGATCCTCTCAGATGAGAATGCTTTGACAGGTCTTGCATGCTTTGTTCTAGACTTTGTGATCTACATTGTGGTGGAAAAATTAACCACACATTGTGTTTGGATCAGAACCAAGCCTGAGGCTCCTTTATTGATTACAAGCGCAGGGGGGTAACAGCTCTAAGTAGCTGCCCCGGCGTATACAGAAAATACAGGAGCTTATATTGCTGAAAACCACAATTTGTTAAACCCACTTCCTTTAACAGCATATTCCTTGTTTGGCATACAGTGCAAGTTTCAACAGTAGCTTTCCTTTATTTGGAGATTAGCAAAAACAAGCTTTTCCTGTTATTAACAGGTGTTTTCTTTGCGGTTAATGGTTTTTCCTAACTTCTAGCAGTTATGGTTACATTTCTTAAGCTGTGCTGTTTGCAATTGCCTCTTAATGGAATGTTCCACGCTCTCTTATGCTTCATATACACAGTTAACTTGACCAAAGTTTTAGGCCTCCTTGAGAAGTGTAGGCCTGCTTGGTCTGAATTTTTCCTCCACAACATGGTCCTGGGAATCTGGCAGTTTATAGCGGAGAAAACAAATAGCTTATTCTTCATTGCCCTGCATCTTGAGGTCATTTGAATCAGTGTAGCATAAGCATAAAACACTACCCTATTGATTTAGTAGCATTTCCCCCCTCTTGGCGCTCACTTTGCACTGGGATGAATGGCTAAATATGCAGAGTATTGGAGAATTGAGTTGGCAATCTGTAATCTATTAACACAATTTCACTGAAGCAGGGATTGAGCAGTTGGACTGGCTTTTAAAAATGTGTGCTCCAGACCAGTCAGGGCTCTGTTAAATTCCCCAACTATGGGAATAGGAACCAAACCAACAATATCTCTCGCCATACAAATTCCTTAGCCCAGTGTTTCCCAAGCTTGGGACGCCACTTGCGCAGGGAAAGCCGCTGGCGGGCTGGGCCGGGCCAGTTTGTTTACCTGCCACGTCCGCAGGTTCGGCCGATCGCGGCTCCCACTGGCCGCGGTTCGCTGCTCCAGGCCAATGGGGCCTGTAGGAAGCGGCGGCCGGTAGGTCCCTTGGCCTGCGCCGCTTCCCGCAGTCCCCATTGGCCTGCAGCGGCGAACCGCGGCCAGTGGGAGCCGCAATTGGCCGAACCTGCGGACGTGGCAGGTAAACAAACTGGCCTGGCCCAGCCCGCCAGCGGCTTTCCCTGCACAAGTGGCATCCCAAGTTTGGGAAACACTGCCTTAGTCCAAAATGTCATGAGGCTTACAAGCCAGTTCTAGCTCTAAATTCCCTTTCCAGCTTCCCTACCCTGTTGGACCACTATAAAGTTCCTGGCTTCCTTTGCCTTGAATCATTAACCACTGGCGGCACCTTTGTCTTCAGCAGTGCTTGGCTAATGCAGCTCTCGTAAAGATGCAGAACAGCCGTGTCACATTCAGACATGTCAGCATTTCAACATCATTAGTTTTCAGATATGTTCGTTACAACTAATTGTATTTAACAGGTGTTGCTGCTTCTATCTGCCTTCAGTTTGCACCATTTCATTTTTGCTTGAAGTACAAAGTATCCATATTCCTCAAAGCTTTGTAACTCTTAATAGAAGATATTAGTGAATGCTTAGCCATGTATCTCATGCCACATTTTCCTCCCACATAAACAACCATAAAAAGTAAACAGCAAAATAAATTGCCCATATGCTGCAATAAATCAAAAATACAATCTTAGCATACTGTATCACAAGGCAAATACAATAATGGCAAAATCTATAGCTGTAGAGATGATAAAGTATCAAGTGTTCCTGGCCTCTAATCTGAGGCCTGAGTATATAATCTATTATTTAAATGTACAGTAAGCAGTGAAAGTGATCAATACTTCACAATTCTCGACTTTTAATAGTGTTGGTATGATCTTAACCCTGAAAGATAAATGGAGGTGCAGTAATGACCACGTAAGATATGCACCAGGGGTCTGATTCTCTATCGCTTTATTCTTTGCATGGGTATTTACACCTCTGGGAAGTGGTGTTACTTGCTATTAAAACCACTTTGAATAGGTGTAGATGACTGCACAAAATGCAAGGAAGTGAAGAGTCAGGCCCTATCTTAAGAGAACATATAAACCATTACTAGGGAACACCAAATTACACTTAACAGGGATAGTGTTCTCTAACTCCAGTGCTTCCAGGTACAACCCCACCAAAATAAGCCATGTTTTCGCTGTACACATGCCACCACTTATCAGAACAAAAGTTAGTGCTGTACAGTATTTTTCAGTTCCTTTATTAAAACTGTGGATGATCTGATAAATGTTTGGGATAAAACCTCAGCCTTTCCCTTATGGGCCATCAGGATCAGTGAAGCCTGACAAGCCAAGTTAAGATGTCTTCATTGTCTTCCCAAGACAGTAACCCATTTTGTAAGATTTAAAAAAAAAATCATACAAAAAGACCTTTCCTCCTGTGCAATGCAATGGATAACTTCAGAACAGAAGAGACAAAGAGCTCGTATAAGTTGGTATACTTACATCAAAGGTAATGGAGTCATGCTGATTTACACTAGCTGAGGATCTGGTCAAGGAACCAAGTCCTAGTCAGCTGTGGGGGGAGGAGGGAAGTCCTGTATATCTAAAGCAACACCTTAGCTAAGCTTGCCATATGGTTTGGCTGGCGGTAGAATCTACCACTGTCTTAATGAGTCAGACTGAAATGAAACCTCAAGACTTACAAATCTTCAGTTAACAGGTGTTGTATTCTCCAATCATTTCCTTTTAATCTCCCACAAAATAATTCAAATGAAAAGTTTTCTTCAGTTTAAAAAAAAAATCTTCTGCAGGAACTTTCAGACATTCTAAATGAATCATTTTGTTTCAGATTAACCCATTTAAATGAAAGAAAAATATGCGGTCTCATTTCAACAGCAATTTTAAAAAATTCAGAAATTGTGTTGACATTTTTCCCTGGGAAAAAATCAACTTTTTTTCCCATCAGAACTGACATTTCCATGTGGGAAAAGCTTATTCTGTTTCCATTTTTTGTTGTGTGAAAAATTTTCCGACAGATTTATTCTGCCCACTGGGGACCCTCTCCATGCAGATCTCGCTTAGCCCATGTGGTACAGCTTCCCAATTCCTCAGGACAAATATTGCATCTTGGTGTCCACCAATTAGAGGGGAAGACAGGGAGGAGACTGCGCATTCTGGTGAACTCAAACTTAAACAAATCAATGGTCATAACCTCTCAGTCAGGTAGGTAGATATTGTGCCCGTTTACAGATGGGGAAACTGAAGCTGACGTCTGCCAACTTTACTAAGGCCACAGAGCGTTGGTCAGAATGAGCAATATAGCAGTCTTTATCTCTCAGAGCCTTGCTTTGTCTCCTTCTGGCTAGAAGCTACATTGGCTAGTGCCTTCAGCAGCTGCCAAGGCAATACCACCACTTAACTGGACAGAGCTCCCTTTAAAAAAAAAACAAAAAAACCCTGGTATTTGTGGATGTAGGTTTCATGACTCCGTAAAGCTGCAAATAGCATTTGTGGAAGGACCTCTACCCCAGCTGCATGCTGAGCAGCAGGGCTGAACCTCATTTAGACCTCAGCAAATGTTTATAGTTACTTGTGGGGCAAGCTGTTGAGATAACAACCATGTTGTTGTTTGAGGAAAACTGAATGGGGTCAGATGGAAATGTACATGAAAGTGGATGAGCTGTGATGGGCTGATTAAAATGGGGGAGGAAAGGGCAATTTTTTTTGTTCTTGTGTTGATTTAATCTAAACTGGAAAACAAGATGTGATTTTTCTCACATTGAAATTACAACATGTGAAGGCAGCAAAAGGAAGGCTTTAAATGTGATCAAGTCATTATCAGGAGCATAATTTTAAGAAAACGCTTCAAGGAAGTACAAACAAAAGCAGCAGGATCAGATACCCTTCAGTTTCAGTTTACATACGCCAAACCAAACTAATGTGTGCTGTGGGAAGAAAAAAGAATGCAGCCAGCATGGCAAAGAGCTCTCGTGCAAAAGCCAAGATATTCTAGATGGGACAGAATTGAGACCATAGGGCACAATTCTTGTGCCCTAATTTGTGTGGAGTAATGTACTACTCAGTATTAGGAAGGTTACTGCAACTAGATCTATGTGGATTGGTCCTGAACATATGTGGTGTCCTGCTGACTTAAGGGAGGCTCCTCACAGGTTAGAGGGCGGACATGCGTGGATCTAGTTGCAGGACTAGGGTGCTTTTTGTGCAAATCTGCCTCAAGGAGATTTCTTATCTGGTGAAGTGAGGACAAATAGTAGTTTTCTGATGTATTCATGGAACTTTTGTGCTGTAATTTCATCTTACAGGGATCTGGGAAATAATGCATTTTAAAATTGTTTTAACGACTCTCTTTGATGCAATTTTTATTGAGTTTTGGGGGTCATGATGGGAGGAAAATAAATATTTCTCATTTTAAAATGAGACTTTGTTCATATGAACAATTTAAACGTCTTAAATAACTCTGTTCCTCCTTTTATAACACAGCATTCCAATGTGACCGTGATTGTTGCTCTGGCCTATGAAGTGCAGCCTAGAGTGATTTAAAATTGTGGGAAAGCTTTACATTTTTCAGGAGCACTTAAACTTTTCAAAACCAACTTCCAATTTTGGAGATGGCAAGTCTTTTAAACTTGTTGTCGCTTCATAATGTTAATCACGCTACATATTTGTAGACTGAAAATTTCTATTGTTTTCTACCACAAGTATTTATAAAAATAAACTTTTTTTCAATTTTTATTTCAGGGAAGGCTTGCAAAAGGGAGGGTATATATAAAGTCTGCCAAAAAATAGCCCAACTGGCCTTGGACACTTGCATGGTTTCCTGAATTGGCGCAAATGGTAATGTGTATATTAAGGATTTGCACCTTTTCTGTTTTAGCACAGCAGTATTACAGAATCTTGCAACAGTTAATATTTTTTTCTTCAAGTCCAGTTGCCTGGAACCTAGTAATTACATGAGAATCCCAACTTGCATTCTAAGAAAGTAAGTTTCTAGCACACACAGTTGTGGAGAAATGCTTGAAAACATAGAATCATAGACTTTAAGGTCAGAAGGGACCATTATGATAGTCTAGTCTGACCATCTGCACAACGCAGGCCACAGAATCTCACCCACCTATTCCTGTAACAAACCTCTAACCTATGTCTGAGCTATTGAAGTCCTCAAATCATGGTTTAAAGATTTCGAGCTGCAGAGAATCCTCCAGCAAGTGACCCATGCCCCTTGCTGCAGAGGAAGGTGAAAAAACCCCAGGGCCTCTGCCAATCTGCCCTGGAGGAAAATTCCTTCCTGACCCCAAATATGGCAATCAGCTAAACCCTGAGCATGTGGGCAAGACTCACCAGCCAGACACCCAGGAAAGAATTCTCTGTTGTAACTCAGATCCCACCCCATCTAACATCCCATCACAGACCGTTGGGCATATCTACCACTAATAGTTGAATAGCTGCTTCCCTTGGAAGGCTGTTCCAGAACTTCACTCCTCTGATGGTTAGAAACCTTCATCTAATTTCAAGTCTAAACTTCCTGATGGTCAGTTTATATCCATTTGTTCTTGTGTCCACATTGGTACTAAGCTTAAATAATTCTACTCCCTCCATGGTATTTATCTATCTGATATATTTAGAGAGCAATCATATCTCCCCTCAGCCTTCTTTTGGTGGCTAAACAAGCCAAGCTCTTACTGAAACCGAGGTAAATTAGATCCACTGCGTTTCCTTTGTCTAAAAAATCTGTTACCTTCTCAAACATGTTTCAGAGTAGCAGCCGTATTAGTCTGTATCCACAAAAAGAAAAGGAGGACTTGTGGCATCTTGGAGACTAACACATTTATTTGAGCATAAGCTTTCATGAGCTACAGCTCACTTCATCGGATGCTGTAGCTCACGAAAGCTTATGCTCAAATAAATGTGTTAGTCTCTAAGATGCCACAAGTCCTCCTTCTCAAACAAGGAGATCAGGTTGGTTTGACATGATCTACCTTTTGTAAAACCATGTTGTATTTTGTCCCAATTACCATTGACCTCAATGTACTTAACTACTTTCTCCTTCAATTTTTTTCCCAAAACCTTGCATACTACAGATGTCAAACTAATAGGTCTGTAGTTACCCGGATCACTTTTTTTTCCTTTCTTAAAAATAGGAACTATGTTAGCAATTCTCCAGTTATATGGTACAACCCCAGAGTTTACAGATTCATTAAAAATTTTTGCTAATGGGCTTGAAATTTCATGTGCCAGTTCCTTTAATATTCTCGGATGAAGATTATCTGGGCCCCCAATTTAGTCCCATTAAGCTAGTCGAGTTTGACTTCTACCTCGGATGTGGTGAATATCTACCTCCATATCCTCCTTCCCCATTTGTCATGCTACCATTATCCCTAGATCTTTTTTAGTCTTATTAAAGACTGAGGCAAAGTATTTGTTTAGATATTGGGCCATGCCTAGATTATCCTTGACCTCCACTCCATCCTCAATGTTTAGCGGTCCTACTTCTTCTTCTTTCTTTTTTCTTCTTATTTATATGGCTATAGAACCTTTTACTATTGGTTTTAATTCCCTTTTCAAGGTCCAACTCTACATGGCTGTTGGCCTTTCTCACTTTATCCCTACATGTTCTGACCTCAATAAATTAGCTTTCCTTGCTAATCCCTCCCATCATCCACTCCCTGTAGGCTTTATGCTTTTTCTTAATCATGACTCTAAGGTGCTTGCTCATCCATCTTGGTCTACAACTCCTGCCTGTGAATTTTTTCCCCTTTCTTGGGATGCAGGCTTCTGATAGTTTCTGCAACTTTGACCTGAAGTAATTCCTGGCCACCTCCTGCCTTTAGATCTACAAGTTCTTCAGTCCAATCCACTTCCCGAACTAATTTCCTTAATTTATTAAAGTTAGCTCTTTTGAAATCAGACCCTAGTCACAGATCTATTTTTGTTTATCCTTCCATTTAGTTTGAACTGAATTAGCTCATGATCACTCAAACCAAGATTGTCCCCTATAACCGTTTCTTCTGTGAGGTCTATGAGCAAATCTAAAATGGCATCCCCTCTTGTTGGTTCAGCAACTACTTGGTGAAGGAATCCATCTGCTATCACATCCAGGAAAATCTGAGCCCTATTATTATTACTAGCACTTGTCCTCCAGTCAATATCTGGGAAGTTAAAGTCTCCTATGATCACACAATTCCCATTAGTATTTACTTCATTAAAAAACATTAAAGAGGGCTCTCTCTATGTCCAAATCTGATCCTGGTGGTCTATAGCACACCAAGACTATCCCAGGGGAGGCTCTAGTAGCTTTCTTCCCCAATGTGATTTTTGCCCAGACAGACTGTCTTATCCATTCCATCACTTATTTCTTTACAGTCTACCTCATCATTGATATACAATGCTACTCCACCACCTTTGCCTTTATTTTGGTCTTTCCTAAACAGCACATACCCTTCAATACCTGTAACTCCAGTCATGACTACTATTCCACCACATTTCTGTTATCCCTATAATATCTGGTTTCACTTCCTGCACCAGTAGCTCTAGTTCCTCCATTTTGTTACCTAGGCTCCTCACATTCATGTACAAACATCTTAATTTTTGCCGTTTTGGCCTCACTCACATTGTTTACCCGATTAGGCACAGACATTCTACCACCAGTATCACCTGTTACACTGGTATGTACACTACCCTTCCTTATGTCCATTCTCCTACCCACAGCTGTATCCTTTCTTTCTTTTTCTTCCCTCTCAATGTTAAAATCCAGCATGGAGATTACCAGGACATCTCCCAACCATCTCCCCCAGATTGCTAGTTTAAAGCTCTCGATCAGTTGTGCCATCCTCTATCCTAGAAGTCTATTTCCCTCCTTACTTAGGTGAAGTCCATCCTGAGGGAACAGTCCTCTGTCCATGAATGCTTCCCAGTGACCATACATCCCAAAGCCCTCCTTATAGCACCACTGCCTGAGCCATCTGTTGAGCATCATAATCTTGTCACACCTTTGTTGCCCTTCTCTAGGAACAGGCAGAATCCCACGGAAGATCACCTGAGCCTTGATTTCCTTAAGCATCTTCCCCAGCCTGGCATAGTCTCCCTTAGATACATTACAGTGAGAATCTAGCTGTATCATTTGTTCCCACAAGGACAATCAGTGGATTCTTTCACGCTTCCATTAGGATCTTCTTCAGCCTCAGGTCCACATCTTGTATCTTAGCACCTGGCAGACAGCACACCCTTCTGTTCTCTGGATCATCTCTTGTTACAGGCCTGTGTATCCTTCTCAGTAAGGAGTCCCCAGTCACATAGACCTGCCTTTTCCTGGTGATGGTGCGATTCTCCAGTCTATCCCCTGTTCCCTCTGGATGCAAGTCCTCTTGATGCCTATTGTCCCTTGCAAGCCTCTGCAACCCATCCCGAATCCTCCTGGAGCACATATTTGTTATCTCCATTGACTCTTCCCCTCTTCCTATAGGACTAGCTGTTCTTCTCGTCTTCCTTGCCCTCTCACCTTCAGTGACCACCTGCTGTGCCCCTTCTTCATTTTCCAACTCCGCAAACCTATTCCTGAGCTCTGTTTCTCCTTCACTAGCCCGTCTTTTCCTCTGCCTGGTTCTCTTAGTCACATGCTTCCACTGTCCACTTTCCTCACCTAGCAGTATCCCCTCAGAGTTCTTTGGTCCTGCTTCCATTTGTAAGTATGAGCTTTTCTCTTCAGCCTCCTCATGTCTTTGCTCCATCATCCTCTCGAATCCCCTTCTAAGCTTGACCAGACTTTCCACCTGCATCTCCAATCCTCTGATCTTTTCTTCCATCAGCTCTATCAGGCGGCACTTCATGCAGATGAAACTCTTTTCAGGTACCCTCTCCTGGATCATGTACATGCCGCAGCTTCTACATCCAGTCATCTTCAAAAATCAGTAGAATAAAAAATCCCAGATTTGTTGTTAAAATATCATGACTTTAAGATGGTTGGGGTTGGCAATTGTGCTTAATCTAAAGTATTGTTTAATGTTTTATATCATATTTGTTCAGGCAAACAAATACGGAAATATTACAGTGGGTACTCTTGGCTCATGCTCTGTGAAATGTAGCAAAGATGATACAACATAGGCTGTGATCATGAAGTTCTAATGATATTGGCCAAATTTTGAAGTCTTTGTTTAATATTTAACCCTTATTCAAGTATTAGGTTCTGATTCAACCAAGCACGTGCTTAAGTTCCATGGAAGTCGATGGAATTTAATCATCATGCATAAGTCCCTTGCTGAAGCCTTAATGTGCACACCACAGGTTCTGGCATGAACCAGTGCTGTCCACAGCAGGAAGAGGATGTGTGAATGGTAGCAGTGTTTGGAGCCACAGACAGGTTGAATGCAGGCCCTATTAATGTTGCTTTTACAACATTAATACACTCCTGTGAAAGCCGGAGTAGCACTTAAGGCCTGATTTCATCCATATAAACCCTATAACTGAAATTTGCAGTGAAGTCAGGAAATTAGTATAACTGATATTGTAGAGTTCCAAGTCTGTGTCTCATTGACTTCCTTAGCAATTTACAAACCAAAAGATAACTCTTCAGATGATCAGCCCTCCAAATAGAACTTGTGGTCTAATAGTCCATCTGTTTTTTTTTTTTCTGGCTCTTACATCGTTACCAGTAGCAATGCTTCTACCATCACAATTTACAGTAAGTAGCTGACAGTTCTGAGGATATATGAAGCAGAACAGAATTCCTCTCGCTATTCTATACTCGTTCTGGTTCTGCACACCTAGCAGAAATAAATTATTGTTTGTCAGTAAAGTAACTAGATAACTTGATACACTGGGAGCAGAGATGATGAATAAGTTATTTTAACATTGTACTCTTCTTATCATGGATACACTTCTAAAAACATTTGTTTGTTTTTAATGGTGGTACTGTATAGCTGTTACATTTTAAGATGGATGTAACTAAAGCTTGAAAGCACAATGCAAATTTTTACAGTAGTGTTATTTTGCTTCAGGACCTGCTCAAGAGTGGGGAGTGTGAATCTGGATATAATCAACAGGAAGAACAAGAAATCAAGGGAAGCTCAGGCTCTGTAGGAAGAATAAAAAGCCCATTCTCTATTTTGGGACTTAGGCAGTAAAGTTAAGCACAAGATCAGAAATTTCTATTCTTAGTTTCATTAAGGAATATGTAGATCTCACAGATTCCAACTTATTCCCTTTTTATTTCTTAATATTTCTACTTTTATTGCTCAATGTATGTTTTGTTTTTTAAAAAACCCTAAACAAACAAACAAAAGCCTTTCCTAAGACTGATAAAGTTGACCAAAGCATTCCTACATTGGCTCAGACTCAGGAATCAGCAATCAGTAAAATTGCCTGCCAGACAATAAAACTATTAGATGGATTTCTCAAGCATATCTATAGAGAAGAGAGAGAGCCATGTTCTGTTTGCACAGCAGGAAAGATGGAGATTGCTAAGATACAGTAGTAATATGTAACCTGCTATACAGAAGCAATCACTGAAAAGTGCAAAACAAGTTGAATTAGAGATGTTTGGCCTTGAGCACTTTCTGAGTCCAGTGGCTTTATTAAATCTTTCTATTTTTGTCACCATCTTTAACTTTCACTAATTTTACCTCTGAGCCTGGCCCTGCCCTCAGTTCCAAGGCTCAGTGCTTTGTTGTGCTAGAGTTTTAGACAACACTCAAACTTTGGTTTATAATTTACTGGGGTAAATGATAAACACATGCCAAACAATTTCCAGCTGGCTACTTACGTGCCTTGCTGTGATTCTTTGTAGAAAGTTTAACTTTTAACCATTAGATTTTTAGCGTTTGTAATCTAGGTCACACGCTTTTGCAGATAACTGATCTCTTTGAACCCCTACTGACTTAAATATCTGTAGCATTGGTGCTGTCCATTTCCAGATGCCAGTGAACTGCTTCATATAATGTAATACTGAGAAAACTGAAGCTTTTCTATATATGGATATCCATTATTTTGTTTGGATAGATTTTGTTTGTTTGTTTTTGGATCAGATTTTTTTTTAGGAATTTTTAGTGCTGGGGGGGGATTACATTAGATGCTTTCTTACCATTCAAAACACTTTAATTGTGGTTTTAGATATTTTTTCTGCCTATGTACATTGCTAGATTATGGCTTATCACAGGATGCAAGATACTTGCCTTACTGTTTTCATTCAGTGCCTTCCATATGGGCTCCCCCATCCCTTTTTTTAAAAATCTAGTTTGGTGTCACCTAAGCGGCACATAAAACATGAGAGGGAGGTGAAATGATATTTTTTTCACTTAGCCTGTTCCACGGGCTGTTGGTGAATAATGTATAGATTTTTTTAAAATTGCTGCCACGACAAGGTCCTGATAGTTTCTAATGCTGTACCTTCCCTCCGTTCTAAAACACGGGCACATGTATATTTGTATGGACACATCACGGCAAATATAAAACGTGAAATAGAAAAAAGGCTGAATTGCTCAAATTAAAAAAACAACCTGTCTTTAGAGAGGGTGTGGGGCAGGGAGACAGGGAGACCATGCCAATTGTATACAGTGTACATCATGTATCAGCGCACAGGAGCTCCCAACAGTGCGCACACATTCATAACGCCTATTGGAGCAGAACTGCTTTAACCAAGGCTGAAACCTGTCATTCTCCACTGGTCGGAGCAGCTAGAAAATGTTGCCCTAATAGTCCCAGCAATGCAAGTAGTCTACCCAATGCACTTTCAGTGCACTGGTTTAAATTGGGTGTCAATATCTGTAGTCTACTGGCCCAGAGTAGGGTTTTCTGGGAGCCCATTAGTAATATATGTTGTATTGAAAACCCTGGAGATTTCAGCTGTATGCTATTTCACCAACAGAGATTTCTCTGTCACTAGACACCTTCCAAAGAGAATCCTAGAATATCAGGGTTGGAAGGGACCTCAGGAGGTCATCTAGTCCAACCCCCTGCTCAAAGCAGGACCAATCCCCAACTAAATCATCCCAGCCAGGGCTTTGTCAAGCCTGACCTTAAAAACTTCTAAGGAAGGAGATTCTACCACCTCCCTAAGTAACCCATTCCAGTGCTTCACCACCCTTCTAGTGAAAGATTTTCCTAATATCCAACCTAAACCTCCCCCACTGCAACTTGAGACCATTACTCCTTGTTCTGTCATCTGCTACCACTGAGAACAGTCTAGATCCATCCTCTTTGGGAATGCCCTTTCAGGTAGCTGAAAGCAGCTATCAAATCCCCCCTCATTCTTCTCTTTCGCAGACTAAACAATCCCAGTTCCCTCAGCCTCCCCTCATAAGTCATGTGTTCCAGTCCCCTAATCAGTTTTGTTGCCCTCTGTTGGACTCTTTCCAATTTTTCTATGTCCTTCTTGTAGTGTGAGGCCCAAAACTGGACACAGTACTCCAGGCCTCACCAATGTCGAATAGAGGGGAACGATCACGTCCCCCGATCTGCTGGCAATGCCCCTACTTATGCAGCCCAAAATGCTGTTTGCCTTCTTAGCAACAAGGGCACATTGTTGACTCATATCCAGCTTCTCGTCCGCTAATCCCTAGGTCCTTTTCTGCAGAACTGCTGCCTACCCGCTTGGTCCCCAGCCTGTAGCAGTGCATGGGATTCTTCCGTCCTAAGTGCAGGACTCTGCACTTGTCCCTGTTGAACCTCTTTTGGCCCAATCCTCTAATTTGTCTAGGTCCCTCTGTATCCTTGTAACTTGGGTTACAAGTCTGTTGTCAGCTGGTCTGAGGTAAATCACAGAGAAGCTGGTGAATGCCTGTGGCAACAAAGATCCCGCTGACGCTGACCTCTGTTATAGGGACCACACAATGTTTAGTGGAGCAGGGATTCACTCAGTCCAGCACTACTGAAGTAAAGAAAAGGGCTGAAAGGCCATTAAAATGAGGTCCTGGTTTGCAAGGAGGAAAACCTGACCATTCTACAAAGTTTATTGTGGGCTATGTGCATCAATGCAATTTGAGATGCTATTAAAAAAACCAAACCTGAAGTGCAGTAGTGAGGGATCAGGAGGAGAACCAAGGACAGGGATGAGAATGCCAGAGATTACATTCTATTCCCAAGACCCTTCCATGGAGTTCCAAGCTTCAGAGACAACAGTGGAGGTGATGGAGGAACAAGTTGGTAGGAGGATGAAATGGGAGTTGAAGCCATCTGTAATAGGCATATGGCTTTTTATTGTTTTTGCTGATCAAGGTGGTTTTGCAAGATCAGTGGCAGGGGAACAGACCCTCTCCTCTTTCAGCTGCATAGGTCTCTGTTCTCTGTAAAGGCAGCCTGAGCCACCTCATGTGGTCTATCTAAAAATGCCAGAAGAGCAGGGAAAATGCTTAAGCAAACATCAAGTATGCTATATATTAGGCATCATGGTCACAGCAAGTATCTGTCAGCTCCTACACAAAATCAGGACAGCTATTCAGATTAGCTATCTGTTCTTAGCCACCTGCAATCCCATTTCATTCCTAGGTTTGATGTGGGGGGCGGTAGAGAATAGATGTATGGATACTGTCTGTTGCTCCAGCACAGTTTGGAAAACTCAGTTGTTCACCTCACCCAATGTCCACGGGCCAGCTCACTCCACCCAATAAACTTCATTGAGACATAGCACATGGGGTCACTTATTCCAGGGGTGGAGATGGGGCTGTGAATCTTGCAGCATTAATTTCCTTATTTATAGCTCCTGGCTAGCTTTGTTCTCTGGCTGTCTGCGGGAACTGTACGCTAGGTACAAAGTGCAGTGCAACTGCAGGGGTGGGCTAGATTACGTGGAGCAGTACTATGCCTGAAAGTTGTCTTGCCTAACTTCACCATCCCACTCCCTCCAGTCTGAGTCGTCATAAGGGGATGACTCTTTAGGTAAATCAAACCACAGTTCATATACAAAGTTATCTGTACATGTTGCTCTGTATTTTAACTGATCTGAAAATCATCAGTGAAATGTTAATTACATAACACTAAACAAAGTGGTCACAGCTGGTTCTCAAATTCAGTCACTTTTAGTAGTATGCTCATAACATAATTCTATGCAAAAGACCCTGGGCAACAAGAAGTACCAGCCTGTTGCTAGGTCCATAGCTGCTGCTGCTCTAGTAAGTTTTCCCCATTGTATAGATTTGTAACAATTTAAAACGAAAGAGGTATTTTTGCTTATTCTACTTTTGGCTTTTAACACTCAGCTTCTTAGCAATAATGGGACAATTCCTCTTGACTTCAATGAAAGGTTTTCCTTAGTAAGAAATTCGGGACTTGGACTAATTAAAGAAGGCCCCACCATGAAAAGTTTAGATCCAACCTTTCTGAAGTTTACATGTGTTCAGATATAGGGTTTTGCTAGCAGCAATAAAAAAAACCCAAAAATCTATCAAGTAGTTGCTTGTGTTGGGTAGTGAGAAAATATATATCTAGCTAAATGCATTGAAACCCAACTGGAATTAGCTATTTTTTTAATGTTTCACAGGCAAAAGTATTATGTCCCTTGTTATATGCATTTAACTCATGTATAGTAGTGGAGTGAGTGAAGTGTACGGAAAGCAGCAGTTGATATAGTTGCTCATAATTACCTTCAGGTACAAACGAATTCATAATACGTTCAATTTTATTTCAACAGTCTTGAAGTAAATAGAAATAATTTATTATTGAAAGACTTGTTGCACTGCTGGGTCACTGGGTGCATGTAAGGCGTTTAGGTTTAGTATGGTATATAATGAGCTGAAATGAGTGGTGATAATTCTGGAGATGTTGGTATAAGCACCTTCACGTATATGGTGGAATGCTTATAAATTGACTTGCATATTAACATGAAGGCATAAAACCAACAAATCTTAGAAATAGTTTATTTTGATATTTCATTTCCTTAAAAATAGCTTTAAAGATGTATTCATAAAAACAAAATATGTGAAATTGAAATTGAAATTTTTTTTTTTTTGCCAGATGAACGTTGAAAGTGTCTTTTGGAAAAAAACTGTTTACAGCTTTCCTGTAAAACACAAGTGGTATATATTGATTTGTATTTTTCAATCATTCTGAATATTGATTGATACTTGTTGTTAAATCTATTAAATACTATTATTTAGTGGTTGGAATAGATTGGCTTTTATTCCCAATCCCATCACTGAATTACTTCATGTCCTTAGGAAAACCAGTCTGTCAATTTACCGTATATAAAAAGGGTACTTTGAAGTGGGCACTTTGGATGATAGGCTTTCACAGCATTATATTCATGAACTGAAAGAAGCAAATGGTAAGGTGAAAGATCCTGATTTGTTTTTGAAACCAACAGAATCTTTATCGTAAGTAAACTTAGCACATTATATAGTCTGTCCTGGTAAGTGTTTGTCCTTATTTTAATTGTAAAACATTTACCACAAGAAAATTGGGAACCAAAACTATTTATGCAAAGCAGTGGTCACTTTAGTGTGGTTTAAAAAAAAGTATATGGTTGCTAACGTAAAATGAATAAACTGGGCTCAGAAGTATAACAGTTCTGTGAGACAGGTGAAGGACAGCTGTGGCTACAGGGAGTATGACTGGCAGCACAGGGGAATGGAGAGAAAAGGACAGGCAAGTGAGAATACAAGGTAAAGAAATGAAACTGCTTCTCTTCCTGTACCTGTCTGAATGCCACATCAGATAGGAGTGAAAGTTTAGGAGTAGAGACATCATACTTTATTGAGCAACAGGAAACAATTTTCCAGCCTGTGAAAATTTGAGGTTTGCAAAAATTTTCCCATTCCACACTGGGATGAAACTGAGACTTTTTGACATTTTTTGCAAAGAGAATCGCTAATAGTCCAGAGATTAGGGCTCTTATCTGGATATGAGAGACTGACGTTCAGGTCCCTGCTGTTCCTGTTCTTTGCTCTGGATCCCCCACAACCCAGAAGAGTGCTCTAACTGCTGGGCTATTCTGGTGTCTCTCTCTGGCTTTGACCAGAGATTCCATCCTGGACCTGAGAAACTTTCTTGACAAAGGTTCACCCCAGTAATAGTTTCTCTTTCACCCTTGTCTATATAGATTGTGAACTTTCTCATGCAGGAACTGTATCTCACTGTATTTGTACAAGACCTAGCATAATGGTCTTGTACAAATCCCTGATCTCATTTGGGGCTTCTAAACACTGTTGTACTATAGATTAATAATCATTGTAGGGATTGCTCTTATATTACATGGATAACTGTCTACTAGTAACTCTATTGGGGACATCAGTTGATATCACTTAGGTCACCAAACGCTTTTAATATGATAATCCGTTTTAATCCATATGGACATAACAGCCTAGAGGCCAAAGTCTCTATTGCTGTAGCAAATCCCCTGAGCCATGAACAATTGAGGAATTTAAAACAAACAAAATCACTAGTTGGGATCAGTCAAAAATGTGACTACTGTAATCCTGTCAGAGTTACATATAGCTAGGGAACAGAGAGGGGGGAAAAATAAATATAAAAATTATACCAGCAAGGTGTGTGTTTTTGTTTTTTGTTTTTTTTGTTTTTACACTAAAATCTGTATTAAAACTGTTTGGAGTCCAGCTGCAGTTACAGAGCAGTAATAATTTGTCACAATTACATAATAGCACAATCAAGAAAGGACATTTGATTTGCATATTTGAGATTTTATGCATTTTCTTCATCAGAAAAAATACCCCACAGTAAACAATCACAGGGGAGGCCTATCACCTTCAAATGCACAGAGAGGGTTTCAATCAAAATATTCAACAGTTGTTATATATCCTCAAGGAACTTTGAAATTCTGTAATTGCAGTGCCTTATATGACAATTAGAGCTGACCTGGAAGATTCAGTCCCAACCTCAATAGGTGAAATTGTACAAGTTCTTATTCCAGACAATCAGAGCACACAGAAGCACAATTTGTCTGGTTTGACCTCAAACAGTGGATACTTAAAAGTTGAAAGACTTAAGGGAGCCACATGTTAAAAAGCTCATATTTTCCTTCCACCTGACTTCACTGGCTAACATATTTAATTCAAGCTCAAGTACCTTTGAAAAAAATGCTGGCAAGGTTGCTGTAGGATATCCAGGGTAAAACAGGAAAATGTATTTGACAAAGCTGAAGATGCGACAAGCATGATTTTTAAACTGTGTAATGTTTAAAACAGGCCGGTATTCTTAGTGTAACAAGTGAGTCAAGTATAACTCAATATCAGTTTTAAAATATTCTTCATTTTGTTTAATTATTTCAGATGCCACCTGAGAGAAAACACAGCTTAATAGTAACTTCTTATGCGAACAGATTTCAGCATTTCCTGGCATGCCTTTCACTTCTGTGCCACACAAACTCCCTACCATGAAATGCTGCCACCTTTATCACTTTTTTTCTGGAGCATCTACTCTTGTTGGCACTAAAGATGACTTAGGAGAGGGTGCTATAAGAGTCAAAGCAAAAACTGAACCAGTGTATGCTCAGTTATGCCAAACTGAGATTTCATGCTTGCGTAGCGCGTTGGCTTTACCCTTCTGAAAGCCTCATTCAGCTGCCTGGGTGCAATGTGCCTTCTAATGAGCTGGATTCCAGGTAGCCCAACAGCAGTGGAGGCCCTTAGCAAAAAGAAATGAAAAGGACATGGAGTCTAGTTTAAGCCTTGTGGAGGTAGAATCTTCTGGAAGATTATGGCCCTGAGTGAGTTTCCAGGCTAAGCATAGTCCCACTGTGGGAGAAGAACTTCAGGCTAGTCAGGGTAGAAGGGTTTGAGTGGGGGCGTGGGACCTATCAGCCCCTTAGTGTTTTCAGGTCAAGCAATGACAAGCATGACATGGTATCCGCCTTATTTTGGGTATAACTGAACTGTACAACATGTTGCCCAGCTTGGAGTAATGTTTCAGGTTATCCACGTGGAAGCAGATATGTACACATAACTGTACTTCACGTTAAACTCTCCCTGGCTGTGGTGGATGGACAAAAATAGATGCAAGGCAGATGACAACATTACCTGAGGGGCACATTTAAAAGGGTAAACAAGGCATTTAGAATAACACAGGAGGCAAAACTGTCTAGAAGAGGAGGCAACGGGAAGTCAGTCCAGACTGGAATTAAGTTCTGTTCTCAAGCTTGGCTCCATGCAATTTAGGTCACTATCGTTCAACCTCTGTTTCTTCCATCTGTTAAATAGAGGGGATAGTATTTATGGAGCTTTCTTGTGTGTTTCAGTTCATGGGATGGAAGGCACTATATAAGTGCAAAATACTGTTAATTATTTGGAATTATTACTGTAGATGGGAAATACTAAAGCTCTGACTTGGGAAAGTACTTTAGGATATGCTTAAATCTCACTGAAGTCAATGAGACTTAAGTGCTTTTCCTGAATCAGGCCCTTAGGGAAGAAACTGTAGGAACAAAATTGGTGTGAAATTTAACCATATTGGGCTTGAGGATGGCCTGGGTCTCCTCTGAGTAAATGAAAATCAAGATCTAGTATGACGCCTGCTGCTCCTATCAAGTCAGGAGTTTTCACCTGTCTCCCATCCCTTACAAAAAAGCAGGATTGCTCTAAAATGTCCAAGAAAAAAAAATTCTTAGAAAATTGCTCCAATTTGAGTAAAAAACCAAACAGCCCCCCACATACCTCAAAGTAGTAAAGTTTCTTAGTTTCATAGTCCTAACCATAATGCATTCCTGCAATACTGCAAAGCCATGAATAATTGTTATAAAGCCTTAATGTTTCCTGATATGCACTCCAAAATGTAGCAGATAAAACCTTCCAGTTTTTGACAGTGATAATATAGCCAGATCTTTTCTCACAATTTCAGAGTTCCTATTAGTGTCATTAGCAATTACAAAGTAAACTGCAGTGATATTGACAGTGGGTCCTTAAAGTTCTTACTTGGGCAAAAAGGTTCATTTAATGTTTTGTATAGTGCATTAGCCAAAGTGACACTATCATGATTCATCTCACTGACTTGATTTTAATAATCTTTGTCCTTAACAGAGTAGCAAGTGCTTTCTAATGCACTAGACTGTGACTTATCATGACACTTGTATTTATATGAATTAAATTTATTGGTAGCTTTAAAGCCAAAGTAACTGACTTAAAACAATAAAATATTCAGCCCACCCTTTTTAAGTTTAATATGGCTATCTCCCTATTAATTTCAACTGTAAATCTCTGAAGACAGGAAATAAATATAGCTAGCTGAGAGAAAAAGACAAAGGTGACATGCAGTTGGAAGGACAAAATGTTGGTTGAAAATATGGGCATACCAAACAGAACACTTCTGGTCAGATACAGATCACCTCTTGGTTGTTACTACAGTTGCTGGATCTAATTTTAGTTCAGCTACTAGAAAACATGATTACAATAATAAAAACCTAACTTTATTTTTCATCAGTAGATCTCAAAGCTCTTTACAGAAGGGATCCATATAATTATCTTCATTTTACAAATAAGGAAATTGATGCACAGAGAGGTGCTGTGACTTCCCAAGGTCACCCACCAAGTGAGGGGCAAAGCTGGGATTCGATGCAACGTTTCCTGAGTCTCAGTCCAGGGCTCTATCCACTAGACTACACTGCCCCCTGTAGCCTTTATACTATGGTCCACATATATGGGTATAATTATACATTAATTTGTACAATTTCAAGCTTGAAAGACATTTGCTTAAGTCCCAATCCTGCAATGAGCACTTCCCAGTCGAACCCTTGAACTTGCAACATACCCCATAACGGAGACTGAAGCTCTGTTTTTTTGGTTTTTTTTTGGTTTTTGTTTGTTTTTAAATGTGAGTGGCAGATAAGGTTGCTAAATGCCTCTCTGAATTGGGCCCTATGTTATTACATCAGAATAAATTTCCACCTTGAGCTGTCCATCTGTTCAGTAAAAGAAAAATAATCTGTCATGGCTGAATCCCAGGATATATTTACATTACTCAGATACTGTGCCAAATTCTTAGAACATAAGAACGGCCATACTGGGTCAGACCAAAGGTCCACCTAGCCCAGTATCCTGTCTTCCAACAGTGGCCAATGCCAGGTGCCCCAGAGGGAATGAACAGAACAGGTAATCATCAAGTGATCCATTCCCTGTCGCCCATTCCCAGCTTCTGGCAAACGGAGGCTAGGGACACCCTCCCTGCCCATCCTGGCTAACAGCCACTGATGGATCTCTCCTCCATGAATTTATCTAGTTCTTTTTTGAACCCTGTTATAGTCTTGGCCTTCACAACATCCTCTGTCAAATAGTTCCACAGGTTGATGGTGCGTTGTGTGAAGAAATACTTCCTTTTGTTTGTTTTAAACCTGCTGCCTATTAATTTCATTTGATGACCCCTAGTTCTTGTGTTTATGAGAAGGAGTAAACAACACTTCCTTATTTACTTTCTCCACTCCAGTCATGATTTTATAGACCTCTATCATATTCCCCCCACCCCCCACTTAGTCATCTCTTTTTCAAGCTGAGAAGTCCTAGTCTTATTAATCGCTCCTCATATGGAAGCCATTCCATACTCCTAATCATTTTTGTTGCCCTTTTCTGAACTTTTTCCAATTACTATATATATAAATTTTTTTTTAGATGGGGCGACCACATCTTCCCTGTTATACCTTGGCAGTGCAATTGAGGTCCCTAGACAGGGGAGGTGGCTGGGTTGTATGGATGTAAATGACAGAAGAAGCAGATCTAGTTAGCATATTTTTTTAAGGGGTGTGTCATTTAATCACTCTATTTTTTTAAAAAAAAATCCATAGAGGTATTAACCTAAAATCTGTCTCTTACAGATGCTCTGTCTCACCAGCGTATATGCACCCTTATGGGTTTGGTTTCAGGTTCCTTTTGAGTGCCCAGGTGCATTTTAAAGAGTCTTCTGTGACAGCGAGCGGGGCAGAGCAGATGTATGAGGGGATGCAGAGTGCCGTCACTAGGCCCTGTGCCAGTTCCCTGCAGTACAGGTTGTGCAGGAGTAAAGCAGGCAGGCTCTTCAGAACTGCTACATCCTTCATCTTGCACAGAGAAGCAGGAGGAGGTGAAACTGGTGGGGTGGGGAACGGGGCAGAGCTTTGGCTTCTCTACCCCCCTCCCCACTGGTCCTACGCACTAGACAGTTTAACTGTGCTATGGAAACACAGTTCAGGGTATGTTCTGTTACTTTGTTTTAATTGCAAGTAAACTCCCACTGCATACAATTTCACTGATATTAATTAAATAACAGCATTAAGCAGCATAGTTGGAGGGGAGGAAAAAAGCAGTTGTACAAGTATGAATCCTTTTTGTGTGTATGTTGGAAAGTGTCTGTGGGGCAGGATTGTGTCCATCACCCTCTCATTCCAAACAAAACATTATGAAAAGGATCATGAGGTTTTTAACTTGTCTTTTTCTACCTATGTTTTATGTTACCTGATTACCAAAATGCATTTTACAGTGATCTGTTCGTTCTTAGTTCGCTGCAAACTTTGCTACCTTACCTTCCATTTTCTTAATCTTTTCATCTGCTCTTATCTCACAAAGCCATAGCTTTAGATAAGAGTTTTGCATTTTGCTTCATCTGTAACTGTGTCCCTCCCTAAATCTCACCCTGTGGTGGTGGTCTCTAATTTTCAGTGGCTGAGTTTAATAGGGCTGCTTACATAAGGTATTTATAAGCATAATCCTTTGCAAGACATGACCCCAACTGTTGAAATGTGTACTCTAAATAGCTTTTTCCAAGTGACTAAATCACTTGTTTTGATTATTTATTACAAACAGAGTGAGTATTATTAAAGGTTTATTCTTAGAGATTATAGGAAAATAACAATACTCCATCTTGCAGAACTACAGTATGTTTAAGAAATGTTAAGAGTCTTAGTGAAATATACAAAAGAAGGAAGTTCAAGGTAAAAGCTGAAACTTTTTTCTGTAGCTCCTCTTATCTAGACTGCAAGGTTGTTTTTTCATAGCATATGCTTCATACAGCGAATAAAGCCAGCATTCAAATTAATTGTTGGCTTTTTTTGTTTCAAAATTGGATTCATATAATTAATATGGACTTGCTTTCAGACAAAATATTAGCACATCTGTTCCAAGTATAAAATAGTATGTAGTCAATATATCCAAAAATATATGTACACTAAAAATAATCAGTATATGATTAACAATGGCACTCAGTGACTATGTAGATGGGACAACATAAGTTTGAATTTCTTAGATAATGTGCAGATTTTCTATACAGCTAGTCCTGAACGAAGAGTCCAAAAATTCTAAATAGAGATGTCCCACCTCCCTGGAACTTCACAATGAAATTCATCAATGTTTCTTAGGTCTCTCATGTATACAGCCTCATCCTGTAACGTGCAGAGCAACTTCTATGATGTGCTGAGCTTCCTTAGCTTGAGCTTGATCATGCAGTGGAAACTTGAGTATCTCTAAATACTGTTAAAGCATACACTATTCCCAAATATCAACTCTTGGGGAGGTTCAAATGTGATATACTGCAGACAGTGTGTTGTCTTGTGGTCTATTAGATTTGTACGGCAATAAAATGCCTCTATCTTTTTTTGGTTGACAGTGTACTTTTAGAGATGAGGTGTGCCATTTGGAACTGACCAGAGGGAGAAAATGGTTTCCTCTTCAGCTTTCCTTATGATTGGGAATATCCAAATTCCAACAGAAAAATCAGAAGCCACTGATCATTACGAGCCATTTTTAATACCATTTCTTGCTTTGGGGAGTACTTCATTCCTCAAGTACTCCTATGGAAATCAAAGTGAGTAAGCATAACAGAATCTGGCCCTCTATAACTAAGGCCCTTATCGTTAATAGAATCTGTACAGGTGGCTTTCCACCTGTATGGAGTCCAATTGGCTTACTTTGGGCCTAGAAGGGAATTTAACATGTCACCACTGTTTTATATTCAGTAAAAATCATATGATATTACAGTGGCAGCCAGTAATACTACTAAAGTTAATGGACCACAACTTTTGTTATAAATCTATCATAGCTGGAGTTTATGGTCTATAATTTTAAAGAGGCCTTAACTAGTCCTCCAGTTTTGCATCAAGAAATAACTGTGGTGTAATTTTGAACAGAAGAAATTGCTGGCACATTTTTACAGTGCTTAGAGATCTAAATACCTGTTTTGCAGATTCAATTGGCTGTATATATACATCTAAATACCACAGAATACACCCATGGCTATACAGTGTATATAATAGACCCATCGTTATTTGCATCTACCATTTTTACATGGTTCAAATTGGTGTCTACTTTTCCAAAGCAGGTCTTGGAATTCTGATGTAAACATTCATTTTAGGCTGGAAGTTGGAAGACGAAACAAAATCACCACCCCAACTGGTATCTTTATTTGTAGACTAGGGAGATCTAGGTCATGAAGACTAAGTTACCTTCTTATTATATAGCCCCTCCAGGTAATGGTTGTTGCTGTTCTGTATTTGTATTTTGTGTTACTTTGCATAAATTAATATTCTATTTTAACATCCTGCCTTAAATATTATAGGATGGCAGGTAGCATCTTAGGTCTTAATGCAATGTGAGAGTTTGTGGCGGACCTGCAGTGGAGGTCTTGTTTTACATGTGAGATGATGCAAGTCCAAAATGTAACTATTATTAGTATGGAGTGTCTGTATTTTATTTATAATATATATAATCACTGAAGTGTTTTTGGCTCTTGAGCTAACTTTACAAAATGATTTACAATCTGTGGGCCAGATTGTGTCAGGGTCTACTCAACATGAGTAAAGATTTACTCCATAAGCGGTCCCACTGATTTCAATGCGTCTGCTTACAGAATAAAGTACAATTCAGTATAAATACAGGAGGGAGAATCTAACTTAATGTATCAAAATTAGTTTACCTGCTCCTTCTTCCCCCTGCCAATATGCAATCCACTATGGGGTTAAAGTTACATCTGTTAATATATTAATTAATAATGGGATAGTTTATGGCAGCTCTTAGAATGCAAAATATATTCAGAACCTTCTGTGAATACTGTATTGTTCATTTCTCTGTAAATATGATGAACACCAGTTCCTATAGAGTTGCTATGGGCTTCAGTGTTCCTATTGAGATAATCCATTTAAAATCATTGTATAAGAGTTAAGCAATACCTCACAGACTCTCTTGTACAGCATTTGGCACTTTTACATGACATCACTGTGACAATCATTCTGTGAAAGGAATTATCTAAACTAGTAAATGGGGATGAGAAGAGAATATTTAAATTTTTGTTTGCTGGACTACAAGCTGTCTCCATATCTTCCATGCCCTGGGGCTTTTTTGGATAATTCTGAGGCACTCCAACCCAGTTCAACCCCTATTGCATGAGACATTGGAAGACAACAGCTGTTCCAAGCCCCAAAGGTTGTCAGAGCTGCCAAGACCCTTCACTTTTGGCAGTATATAAGCAGAAGTATGGAAAGATCCATTGGGAAGAGAACAAGCATTGGACTATATCAGGGAAAAGCCAATGTCCACAGCATAGAGACAAAAAGAAAAGCAGTACTAGTGGCACCCTGGAGACTAACCTATTTATTTGAGCATAAGCTTTGGTGAGCTACAGCTCACTTCATCGGATGCATTCATGAAGTGAGCTGTAGCTCACCAAAGCTTATGCTCAAATAAATTTGTTACTCTCTAAGGTGCCACAAGTCCTCCTTTTCTTTTTGTGAATACAGACTAACACGGCTGCTACTCTGAAACCTAGCATAAACACAGTAAGTTAAATGAATGTATAAAATACTCTTGCTGGACTTTTTCAATCTCAAACTACTTTGTCTTAAAATTCAGAATCCTAAGACACACAAACTTAAAGCAAAGGCCAAAGAGACCAAGGAGGCTGCTCCCTAACAGAGAGCAGCACAACTTACCCCACGTTACTCTCGGCTGACTTTGCAGACTGGCTCTGATTTCAGCTTCCTCACAGAGCCCCTTGCCTGCTAGCAGGACCAGGAAACCCCTTACAAGTTAATGTGACTGATAGCTTGGAATTTTAACACTGTTTTCATCACACTACAAAGCCTACGCAGGAGAGGAAGAGAAACAGAAGCATACCAAGGCAATTCAGTGGGAATCAATACTCAACTGGCAAAATTATACACTGCATAGAGTCACTTAGAGAAGGGAATAGGGTTTGGGTGAGGTTAAAGAAGTTAGGAGGAAGGGAAAGACAGAAGGTCTTAGTTGGATAGGTACTTTGGACTGTATTCTAGCTTCAGCTCCCATTCATGTAATTGTGAGTTGTGCATGCATATCTAAGGACAGAATGTGAGACTGAGATCACCAAGCCATTTCACATAAATCAATGGACAGAGTAGCGTTCCCAACTTTCTAGTTGCACAAAACCGAACACCCTAGCCCTGCCCCTGACCCAAGGCCCTGCCCCCACTCACTACATTCTCCCTCACCCACTTTCATTGGGCTGGGGCAGAGGGTTGGGGTGCAGGAGAGGGCATGGACTCTAGGCTGGGGCCAGAAATGAGGGGTTCAGGATGTGGGGGGGGGCTCTGGGCTGGGACAGGGAGTTGGGGTGAGGGCTGGGGGGGGGGTGGGGCTGAGGGGTTTGGAGTGCAGGAGGGGGCTGTAGGTTGAGGCAGGGGGTTGGGGTGCAGGAAGGGGTAAGGGCTCTGGAGTGGGGCCAGGGATGAGGGGTTTAGGATATGGGAGGGAGCTCTGGGCTGGGGTATGGGGGGTGAGGGCTCTGGGCTGGGGGTGCAGACTCTGGGGTAGGGATGAGAGGGTTGGGGTGCAAGAAGGTGCTCTGGGTTTGTGGGGGGTCTCAGGTTTGGGGCATGGGCTTACCTCAGGTGGCTCTGTCAGTGGCGCAGCTGGGGTGTGTGTGTGCGGGGGCCAGGATGCATGGTGCGTGCCCTGGAAGCGGCCAGCAGGTCCGGGTCCTAGGCGGGGGGGCCCAGGAGGCTCCATGTGCTGCTCTCACCTGCAGGCACCAACCTTGCCTCTCCCCCCCATCCATTGGCTGGTTCCCGGCCAATGGGAGTGCAGACCTGGTGCTTGGGGCGGGGGCAGCATGTGGAGTCCTGTGGCCCCCCCTGCCTAGGAGCTGGACCTGCTGGCTGCTTCCAGTGTGCAGCACGGTGCCATCCAGGACAGATAGGAACTTAGCACTGCCAACCAGATTTTTAACTGCCCTGTCAGGGTCCCTTTTTGACTAGGTGTTCCGGTCAATAACTGGACACCTGGTCACCCTAGAACAGACTCAGATGTCTTCACTTGATAAGCAGCATATAAATACATGTACATCATAAGCCTTTACCTATATAGACTTACTGTGTAGCGGTATCTGTGTACACATACTCCTTTCGGTGAGTAAGAGCCTTCAGATGTTTGCTACCACCAAATGGACAATATTTGGGCCCATGACCTAATGCTACCTCACCAAGCCCCTGAGTTGTTTAAGTTGCCTGTATTTCTTTCTACTTTTGTGATTGGCACAAAGATTGAATTTGCCGGTTTTGCTTTAGAAGTGAAACTTTTTTGCAGTTTTACTGTTTTTAAACGAGAGTTGACATCTGGCCTTTTAAATTTAAGTGCACAAGAGCCCACCAGCTGTTACTCATCTATTCACAAAAAAATAGGGGACAAGCATTGTGCCGAAAATTCCCTCTAAAATAGGTCTCATTTGCCATCAAAATTAATTAATTGCTTTCTTAAACATGATTTAACGTAGTGTCCAAAATGCATTTATCAAGTTGATCTTTTAGATGTAAAAGCAAGTTGCCAGCTGGCTATCAACTATGTGGTCACAACAAAAGAGATTTTTTGCTGTAAATAACCATTTTCTCAATTTCCCATTTACAACATTATTTTCACATTGTCATATATCCATCTGCTTACTTTTCAAGGGACCAACATGAGTCTGATACCAGTTGATTTCCAGGCTGAATGATTACTTCTCAACTGTCAGTTGCATATTTATCAAAGAATAATGGAAACAGCTTTATTTCTGGAAATATGTCCAATTTCTGCTGTCCAAAAGAAGCAATTATAAAATAAACCACCCAGAATACATCTGATCTTTGGAGGTCTCTTTGAATCACTTACAGCCAGTTGGCTTTTCAATTTGAATTGTCATTGACCAACTGTTCTAAAGCAGAAAATGTATACAGCTACAAATAACTCTCCCCACTATGAATAAACTAATTTCACTTGTCAAAAACTGCTTGTAAATTATTAGACACACATGGACTGACAATATGAAGCACTTGCCCTTTTGGATTTGAATCATATATTGCAAAACAAAAAAAAATTCACCTTAAAATGTTATTAGAGGATGTCCCCTGAAATTTGGAGTGGTTAAAACATTGCATGCGCACACATTGGTACCATCTACAACACACATGTTGAACCATTAACCAATCAGATTGGGATAGAATTGAGTCAGCAGTCCGATCGTTTTAATTTAGTAACTACGTATAAATCACAGTTACTGAGAAAATGCCAGGGTGTGTTCCCAAATCTGTATGCCAGGAGCACTAACTGTGACGGTCATATCACTTCCTTGTATGCCACAAACACTGTTTGTAGCCATGACCCTTATTTCCCCCCTCTTTAAAATGGACATTGTAATACTCCAGCATAGCAGTTAATGTTTGGAAATACTCTGAAGATACAAGTGCCCTGACAGTGCTAAGAGTATCCAATGGTGGTATTATCCATACTGTGTCTCTTTTGTTTTTAAAGGTAATTTATTCACCAGTGGATAATGACAACTTCTAAATATGAGTTTGATGCAAGAAGTAGTTGGTTGTGGGGGGAGGAAAGCCCATAGAAGTCATGGGGAAGTCTATGCATAGGCACATCTTGAATTTTCAAAGAGGAGAAATCACTGAATTTAGATGGTAATATCTGGTCTTCTCTGAAATCTTTTTACCAGTTCTACAGCTGAGATTCTAGTATTGTTGCTACTGCTGTTACACACCCACACAACACAATGAAGCTAATTTTTCCTGTAACAAATGTGTTGAAAGCAAAGTTAAAATTCTTTTTTTGGGGGGGGGGGCAGTGACCTAAGCATTTGTTTCTTTCCAATTCTGGCAGCAATCAGAATATGAATAGCAATATGCCTCCTCCATTATTTAAAGAAAAATAGCAATGAACCAGGCAGTGTGCTTCATGAAATTGCTGCGGTCTCCCCACACAGAGATATCCGCTTGAGCCACACAAAACTGTGCACACAACATAAACTCGTTGAAATATAGTTTTGGCAGTTAAGCACTGGATTAAAAATAACTTTTTTCCGAGTAACTTGGGAGCTCTCTCTAGAAGTGAAAGCTTTTATTCACAAGGACAATGTAAATGGTGCTGCTTTAAGTTTAGCTTGCTGCATCATGCAATCCTCATCTGGTTCTAATTAATTAAATCACTGGTACTTGTACCAACTGAGGACATTGAAAGAAGACATAGATAAAAAGGATCAGACAGAGTGTAAGAACGTGCAAATGAAATGTTGTGGTCCTGTCTACGTTACAAATACAGCATGATTAAAGTTTGTTCTACCCGTGACCAGGGTACAAATGTATTTTTGATTTTGGTTAATTCTACTGGACTGTTACTATGTTTCATGACCAAGTAATGGATAAGGACCAGTGCATACTACATTCATGGAATTAGGTTTGTAACCAGGTGAAGGGGCAACTAAGTGGTTCCTAGATTCATTGACATGGTCATCTGTTTAGTGTAGACAGGCCGTAAATGGCGCCACGCAGGTATGAGGGAAAGAAAAAGTTAGAATGGCAGCAATGGTAGCAGCACTCAGGTGGAATATAGAGCACTGCATGTCTGGCTGGTCAAAATGTGTGTGTTGCTCAATGCTTTTCTGCTGTGGGCCCCATCTCCCAGGATGCACTCGACAGCTCATTAAGAGGGGAGACTGGTGTATGATGGAAGAAATAGTCTGGCCAAGGGCTCTAGTCCATAGAGGAGAATGGGGGCAGGGGGGCATGAGGCACCCAAACTGTAACTTCTATAAAAGCATTGACGCTGCATTTCTGCATCTAATATTTGGTTTTCAGTGTAACCCAAAGTGTCCATTTTCTTCAGGGAGAGGGAGGGAATACACACTTTCCAACCAGCTCTAACTATATTACAGAAAAATGGGAAATGGCAACTTCCTATGACCATGACAGAGAATCGTGTGACTGATCCCAGGAAGCATGTGTGAACTTGCATAAAGAATCAGATACTTAGCTTGTGTAAATTTATCACTGTGACATAGATGGAGGGATGCAGAATTACACCAGCTGACGATCTGGCTGCTCTTTCAACAGAGTTCAGTACAGCTATAGAAATCTATCCAAGCAACAGCGCCTGAGAGTTTAAGGTGTCTGAGATGAAAAACTGCAAAACCATGTAGTTTTTCTGAGGGCAATATGTCACGTCTATTACTGCGCCCTGCAAAGAGGCCAGCCACATTGCAAATGAGGAGTGCAGACACTATGGCAGACTAAGTAGAGTATATATTCTTCGAAGGGAGGGAGGGGTGTGACTAGTCTGTGGTCCAGCTCCTTCTCCTAACCAGCTGATGAAACTTGTCAGACATGGAGGGGAGCATCACTGCCTCCTGTAAAGGATGGTGCAGCTCTTGCTTTGTCTTAGAAAAAATGTCTGAATCTGCCATAATACCCAACACAGTGTGATCTTTCCACAACACCTCTTTCTTCTCCTCTTCAACATCAAAGGTGTCTCTAAAAGAACTGTACATTTTTAATACATAGATCCAGAATAGTTCTTTTGTTTAAAAAGATGTGCATATCTTTTTCCTGGTCCCCACATTCTGCTGTGAATAGGTTTGTTAATCTGCTTGTTTTGAAAGTATGTTTCAAACTCTTGTTCATGGTTTGGTTTGCAGCCATATTGCTTTGTCTTGTGATCCTTTTTGACCTTGCATGCTCTGTAGGGTTGGCCAGGGGATATACATGGATGGAAGCCATCCAAAAAACACCCAG
The DNA here is from genome assembly GCF_965140295.1 of Lepidochelys olivacea. NCBI lineage: Eukaryota > Metazoa > Chordata > Testudines > Cheloniidae > Lepidochelys > Lepidochelys olivacea. The sequence continues at coordinate 19,585,217 of NC_140422.1, forward strand.
GATGTTGCAGGAAGTGTTATAGGTGGCACTCCATGCCCGAGTCAGTATTGAACCAATGTCTCACTACAATATTAGCAGATAGTAAACTGCTGGAAGCACCCTATGTAGGATGAAAATAAAGCCATGGGACCTAAGTGATTACCTGTAGTCATTAGAGAGCCAGTATTTCATTTCAGGAGCCAACCATTAAGGCCAACCATCTGCAAGAGAGAGTCAAATATTTTGGGAAATTAAACAAGGTGCTCTCTTAACTCCTTGGAATGTAAGAAATCACAGACTTGTTTCAAACAGAAAGGAAGTATAATTAAAATGAGAGAAGAAAGCTAGGAACTATGCCAGTTATTAATGCTCAGCTTAATATAGCACTGTGGCACCTCAAGCTGAAGAGCGCTAATGCAAAATGGTTCTAGTGAAAGAAATGATCTCAAAATCTTTCAGTTTGTCTCCAGTGATATCAAACAATTGTTGGCAGCAAAATGCCTGTTGTTTAAATTCAGAAATTTAGGAAGTTGTCTCAAGCCAATAGTATCCACATGTTTTTCCCTTTAAAAAGGTTTCCAATAAGAGATTCCTTTATAACCTAATGTAAGGAAATTTAAATAGCCAGATTTGGACTCCAGCATTTTAGAAATACCCATTTCAAGTTAATCAGTTACAGCATTTTTGTTTTAATATCATTGATCTTGAAATGCTAGAACGTGAAAGACTGAAGGACTCTTCAGTAGAACAGAATCTGGCTCAGAATGTATTAATGAACTATCTTTGAGAGATGCAAAACAAACAAACAAGCATGCTATTCTATTTTTGTACTTGCCTTCTCTCTCCAGAAGATTTGAAACCCATCCACACAGAAATATGGTAATTAGGGCTTGCAAGGATCTTGCAAGCAGAACATTTTGCATTTCATAATGAAGGTATTAGTCAGAGGCTCTAATTGTGTTTTTACAGAACTAGCAAGAATACTATATCTAGAGAGAGAGAGTCCCATTGACTTTAGCGAGTTTTGAATCAGGCCCAAAATGACACAAGTCATAGACACGGCAATAGTAGTCTGCCCAGGTAGCTCTCATGCAGTAGATGTGAACTCCCACGCTGGGTAAGGGCAAAGTGGGTGCCACCCCTATCAGCTGCTCCTTGCTTTTATGGAGTTTAGGAAGTCTGCAGGAGCTGGATCTAACTTACCAAAACTGGGCATGTCTTAGAAACTCTGAATGGAGCAGTTGCTGTGATTGTTGGCTTGCTAAGGCTCACAGCTGTACCATGTGTAGTTTTAGGTCATGTGGGCTAGGGAAATGTGCATAGGCTTTGAAGCCAGAACTCCTGAATCCTATTTCTAGTTCTCCCAGTGACTAGCCTTATTGCCTTGTGTGTATATATAGTCCTTAAAAAATATCACTAGAAGGGTCTCCGATTACCCCACGAGGTGTGCTATATTTCATAACCCCTATTTTTATTATTTTAAAAAAAACTGCAATACTTTATTAAAAGTTTGTCCCCATCTCCCCCAACTATTATTACTTATTTACAACCTTAACTCCAGCTTAACATTTTTATCTTGGAATGTTCATTATAATATGGCTACAAGAAGTAACTTCAGAGTGAAGTGTGCCATAGGATTCCAGTGTCAGTGGGGTTTTAACTTTATTTTTTTAATAAGATTTTTTATGAATACTGTCCGGGTGGTGGAACCAGAAAATATTGGTTTCAGGTGTAATTATGTGCTCCTGTAAATCTATAATAGTTTAGGTTTTTTTACTGAAATGTTATGACCATGGGTTTGCAATGTGAACTTGTGTTTGGGGAAGAAAACAAAGGATCCACAGTTATTTCATTTACAAAGCCATACATGCTTGTTTATTTGATTCACTAAAACTTGCATGAGAATTTTTAACACAGAGACTTAGTACATGTGTGTGACAGCTAAATAATTCACATATGTATCAGCCCTATATATTAAACCCTGCCTTCTCTAAAGTAATGTAATCTTGAAACCTACCTGTCTGAAATCATAATGCTCTGCAAATATGATCAAAATGTATTTTGTTTCTATGCGAGCAACTGAATCAGGGCCATTCCTGTCTCTGTTATAATAAAGGCAAGATATTCAGTTCTATTACAGATAAACAGAATAGCTATCTTCATTTCATTACTCAAAGAATTCGCGTTTCATAACACCTTTAGAGCATTTGTAAAAATACAAGATGGAGCCTAGAAACTTGTCAAAGGGAATTACTGAGACCTGCAGAAAACATGTTTCTCTAAATACATTGATTTGATTTATTGTGGCATCAAAAAGAGAAAATTAAAAATTCTCGGGATTTAAACCAACTCTGTCTTGTAGGACACTATCTTAACACAAATATTAAATGATGATGATTTGAGAGGTTAGGGCCTGATCTTGCTAGGTGCTGGGAGCCTCCTATCTTCAGTGGGAAATGAACATGGTCAGTCCCTTGGAGGATAAAGGCTTCTAGTCATTTAAAGGGGAAAAAAAAATTCCTTGAAAGTCCCTGTACTTATTTTAGATTGAAGTTGATGCAAATGCAGTTCACTGTAATTGAGGAACACTCATTCACTCATATATCCTAATAATTACCTACCTAAAGGAGTCCAGGTATTATCCACCTTTAATATTTTTGCTGTTGTCGGTACTACCATAGGCATATAATTATTCTCAGTCCCCTCATTTCAGACAGACTTCCCAGGGGGGTGTTCCCCGCCTCTTTACTCTGAGCCGGTGTTAAGACTGCCCCTCAGGAAGAACTCTAAAAACGCCCACTACATAAAATCTACTTTTTAAACTAGATTTCCCTAGCAGCCTTTTCAGCACTGATGCTTCACCTGCCTCTCATTTGCTGCACATTCAAAACTTCCAACGATCAGTCCCAGGGGCAACTACAATGCGACTCAAAGAAATTGGAATTGCAGGCTAAACTGATGACCCTCCAAAATTCAGTATTCAAGATTGATATTCTGGGTGGAAACACTGAAATCCATCATTACAGCCTTATCTTCATAAAACTTCAGAATATGAAAATAAACCTTCTTGGAACTCTACTGAGGATATGGTCAGGAAGAGTCACCCAGAGGTACTTTAGCTTCTGCTACAACAAGAAGCATTTTCAATACCAAGTACTCCCCTTTGGGAACCATAACCTCTACACAGGTATTCACAATTGCTCTATCATCTCTCCCTTCAAGCAGAAAATGTTCATTTCTACCCTTGCCTGGATGAACTTTCTCATTATTTTATACAGGGCACAGCAGACTTCACTAAGAGCCTTCAGAAACTAGCTTTGAGAAAACAAGCGGAAGGGACAATTGTGGCCCCCACAACTCAAGCCTTGAAGTTCTTGTCCAAAGAAACCTTTATTTCAGAACAGGCACTGAAGAAGATAGTATCTGATTTGCCATACGTGCCACTCCTAAGATGACAAAATCTATGACTCAGTTCCTAGGATAGTGGCTGTTATGCTGGATAGTCGTGCTTTGATTCCATCCAGCAATTGCAGCAAATCAGTATATAACTTTCCAGATCCAAGAACCGCATCTCTTGGTGAATTCATTCTTAATGTTAATCAGCTACCTGATGTTGGGTCCAGAGAAACTGGTAATCAGTACAGATCCCAAGTCCTGGGAGTGGTGCGGGAGAGAGAGGTTTCTGAACTCCTGTATGACTTGGGGTATGATAAGGCCCAAGGAGGAGGCATGGAGTATAACTTGTCAAGCTCAGTCCTCCATTTCAACAGATGATTCTTCAGAAAACCATGGTGTGTATATAACTGCTGAGAAGGCAGAAAAACTTCAGGGCTGCTTACAAAAGTACCCTTGCTCATGCTCCGGGAAGAAGCTCTCACTCTGTTCCTCAGGGTTCTACATCAAGAAGGAAGGTCAGTGTCAGCTGGCTCAGCAAGACACACACTTAGAACCAAGGGAATGCAGTCTCGACAATCTAGACTTTTGATGCATATTGCAAGCCAAATTAGAAGCATATTGGTAAATCTATTTACACCCGAGCCCATCTGGAAAACCAGAAGAGGTACTACGAAGAGAAGGACCACTCAAAAGCGGAGGCGGTGGTCCTGTTATCTCAGAGGTGGGCTAAGAGGTTTCCTTTATGCTTTTTCCCTGCTCACCCCCTGAGAGTAAAGATGGTAGAGTGTGAAGGAACGAACAGACCAAAGTGGTTATAATCCATTTCTCACTAATCCTCAGATCTTTGTTTCTCAAACCTGAATTAGATGTAACTGGAAAATTTCAAATTCCCAACATACATGCACACCCAAAATTGAGCAACAGAGACCTATCCTGAACCTAAATAGAGTGCTGCCCAACTAGTCAGTTGGGAAACTGACAGGAAGGCACTAAACACCCACCTAGCGTCTCGGAGGAAATTCACAAATGATGTCTGTGTATCTTTTGAGGTTTGTGTTACCAGGGACATACAGTAGGACATTCTAAAGGCTTTTACAAAATGGCTTGATAGTGGGGCTTAAGGTCAACAGTTTGAAAAGACTAGTCAGTGACTGCAGCACATGAAACCCATAGGAATCTTTCATCACTGTCACATGCAGCATTGCTGTAGTATTGTTGGTTACAGAATATTAGAGCGATAAGGTGGGTCAGGTTGGTCCACTAAAAGATATTACCTCCCCCACCTTGCATCCCTGTCACATAAGATTCCTGAGGACCAGCATTCCTATCGGTCCTCTAGAAATACGCAAATTCCTTTCATGATCTTGATCGTTGTTCAAGGTTTTGGCCAGAGGAGGAGAGACCCACCCATCCAGAATGGCCAATTAGCCTGACTAACGCAGAGGGCGACTTGAACCTGGGTCATCCATATCCAAGGTGCATGCCCTAACTACTGGCGGTGGAGATCTCACTTTTTTTTTCTCATGTTTATTCATAGAAAAATTTCAAAAGGTCTCGTTTTTGTTCCAATGGAGAACAAAAACAAATGTCAAAACCTCAACTTTGTTCACAAAACAGAATGCTTGTTTTCTGGCCAGTCCTAGTCACATGAACATGCAAGAAATCGTAATTTGGATTTGTCAGATCTACGATAACTGTAGCGCAGTGTAGGGTGAAAAACAAAACTTAGAACTTGCTTTGTTTTTTGGAAGAAAAGGAGTGGACTTTAAGCAACACTTTGTAGAAATGGGAAAGATATAGGAAATTATCAAGTGTTTGACAGTGAAAGTGAATTAGTGTTCAAGACCTACTGTTCCTTGGGGAAAACAGTAGGGTAATGCATTTGTTTCTATACATATATGTATATGCACATGTGCAAATACATGTATTTTTAGGAGCAAAATGGTTGCAGATGTGTTCTTTACTGATCCCTGCTTCTGTTGAATTCAATGGCAAAATTCCTATTGATTTCACCGTGAGGAGTATTGGACCCTTTATCTGTCATTTCCTATCCATACTGAACCTAGTGTTATACAAAATGATAATGCCTTTATTTTAAAATACTTATTTTTTGAAATTATCTATAGTTAATGCCAATAGAGCAGTGCTTATGGATAGTCTACCATATTTTCTAAGTTACAACTGAATTTATTGGCTTCTATACTGGTGATTAGTGGGTATTTACTCAAAAAGGTCCATTTGGATAAAGTTATAAACTGTTCTACAACAGAAGCCAGCAGAAGGTATTAGAATGATGGTGGAGTAAAATATCTGGAAACATAAAGATGTCACATGTAGCTTACTCAGTGAATTTTATTTAAGAGCTTAGCACTTTCAGTTGTTACTGCTCTGTTTATCCATATTTCTTTACTTTATTGCTAATGCTCTATTAATCCTTGCCTCATGTCGCAAGCTGCAAGGGCACTTTCATTTTACATGACAAAATGATCAATGTCATTTGGTTTCTGAGAGGCGAGGCCAGCTTTGCATACAGCTTTAGAGATGTTAGTCAACCTCCGCCACCACCAGAGTAAGGGAAGTTTACAATACCAAGGCAGCCTAGCTTTCTCGCATTGTATAAGTCATGCTGGGGACAAAGGAGGGCAGCTGGGCATTTTTAGCTGTGCTATGCCTGAAGCGTTAGAAGCTAAAGCAGCACCTCACAGCATTGACCTCTTGTGTAAGCAGGTAGTTAAGGTGAGTGCTGAACAAGAACAGTAGCGTGCCAGCAATGTCTGGATAACAAGAAGTGTGTCTGAGCCACAGGAATGCGGTGAATTGTTGCATCAGTATTAAAGTATGATCCTCTAGCAAAGAGTGGGGCAACCATAGTAATCTGCAAACATTTACTTCACAGATGTGACCAAATTTTGGATTACAAATAGCCAGTTAAGAGCAAAGGAAACTAGGAGAGAAAAAAAGAGATGATTAAGAGGAAAGTGAGAAAAGAGACAGAGGAAAACCTGAAGACTCAATGTTTTTAAAAGCTTTCCTTCTTGGCAGTCAAAAAATGCTTTCTCCTCTTTCAGTGACAGTTGCCTTGCTCCTCTGAATAAAGGCAGATAGGAACTCCAACATATAGAGTTCTTCCAATAAATTCACAAGGAGAGATCTCGGTATCCTTCAGATGCACGCGATAATTGTTCAGTTGAACACAGGAGCCCCCTTTCCTTTCATAAAAGCAAAGGGCTTTAATTCATCTTCCTGTAGCAGCAGGGGCTGCTGTGGCCAGCCGGGTTCACTACTGTAGTGATTGTGGTTGCACTGCTGCCTTTCACCAGGAGGGAGGGGCCTCTGGGCTGCAGCCCCAGTTCCTTCGTTCCACAGCTGCTTTTAGTGGCTTTGCCACGGTGCACAGGTGGGAAAATATGCAGGAATGAAACCGAGAAGATGAACAGAGAGCAGAGTGGAAAACAAACGGCTCCTAGCTGAGTGGTGAGCTTTCTTTTCTCTCCTGCTAACTGTATCATGTTACCAATCTACTCCAAGCAAAGGGACTGGAAGCAATGTGAAACTGGAAGAGTTGCGCAGTGCACATGGAGTACAGATGGGTGCAGCATATCTGGCATATGGCTATTGCTTTCCAAATATCCAGGAGCCTGTTCGGGTTTTTTGGGTGAGGTGGGAGGTTCAGACATGGTCTTTCTATAGAAAGAGACAGTGATTCTCCTGCTTCACAAAGGCTGTGGGCACAACATGGGGATGGATCCTCAGCTGATGTAAATTGTCATAGCTCTATTGCCATGACCATTTTATACCACCAGAGGATCTGCTCCTGTCTCTTTGTGAGTAATGAGCTTGATAGAACTAACAGCTGGTTAGGATGGTAGTGCTTGATTGGCTGTGGGGTGTGAGTTTAGCAAAAGGATGAGTGCTACAATGAATCAGCCAGTAGCCTTGGCAGCCTTTACCAGTGATGTTCAACAGAGTCCTGACTACAACCTAAATCTCTCCTCCTGGTGGAAGGCAGGAAGGATATGTAAATCCCCGTGCTACTTGCACTCCTTGGGCCATCTCAGGAGGGTCAAGGCCCCACAGCATCCGAACTGTAGGATGCTTTCTTTTGCGGTTCAAAGGCTCAAAACTAATCACTGCAGTATGCTTAGTGCCATTTACTATCCTGATTTGGCTTGCTCAGGGCAGCTTGCACTTCCCTGAAATAAGTAGGTGCAGCATTATAAGTGTAGATATATCTCCTTCTCCAAATGAGATTTTACTTATTGACATTTTTGTAGGTGTTTAGTGCTCATAAAAGTGAACCCAGACATAGCACGGCAGGCGCGGAGCAAACTTCCTCAAACTTTCCTTACTGCTTTCCTGCCTCATCCCTGCCATTCCGGCCCTGAACCCCTCTCTCTCTCTTCAACAGAGATTGCCAATGGTAGTTTAGTGATGATGTAGAGAAACAGAGTTCTGCGAACCTCACGTTATTTACTTACATAACATAATCAAGCTATGTTGATTTGATCTGCAGTCTCCATCAGTGCAAAGCTATTGTGCAGCCCATTAGTGTGTTTAGTCAATGTTTAAAATGTAGGAAAAATTGTTCAGAAAGGACAGAATAATTTAATGTGAGGGAGGGACATTGGGGGTGTGGGAGGGGGTGTGTGCATAGGCACGTTTAAATGAAAATAATCTCATTTACCTGAGATTGATGCCACCTTAACCCTTCATTCATTTAGGCCTCTTATCTTCTTATCATTCTGTTGGTTGTTTTTAACCAGTCTTTGCATTGTGCTGGCTCTGAGCATCAATCTCTATTTTCTCCGCTTCATATTGAAGTGTACAGGTGTGTCGTTGGGGTTGTTTCTTAAATGGGTGGGAGAAGAGAGGGAAAATAATCTTTGGCCTCAGATGGTTTAATTCTACATACAGCTGTGGAATTCTGAAAAGGACAGTCACTTCTGTGAGGATTAATTAATTGATCTTTAACTATTCATGGTAAATAGGCCCAATGGCCTGTGATGGGATGTTAGATGGGGTGGGATCTGAGTTACTACAGAAAATTCTTTCCTGGATGTCTGGCTGGTGAATCTTGCCCGTATGCTTAGGGTTTAGCTGATCGCCATATTTGGGGTCAGGAAGGAATTTTCCTCCAGGACAGATTGGAAGAGGCCCTGGAGGTTTTTCACCTTCCTCTGGGTCATGGGGCATGGGTCACTTGCTGGAGGATTCTCTGCTCCTTGAAGTCTTTAAACCACAATTTGAGGACTTCAATAGCTCAGACATAGGTGAGAGGTTTTTCGCAGAAGTGGGTGGGTGAGATTCCGTGGTCTGCGTTGTGCAGGAGGTTGAACTAGATGATCATAATGGTCCCTTCTGACCTTTAATATCTATGAATAAGTCAGTGCATACAGTTTTCTAGGTATCAGAGTAACAGCCGTGTTAGTCTGTATTTGCAAAAAGAAAAGGATATACACACAGAGATCATGAAACAATACCTCCTCCCACCCCACTGTCCTGCTGGTAATAGCTTATCTAAAGTGTAAAGCTATTACCAGCAGGACAGTGGGGTGGGGGGAGGTATTGTTTCATGATCTCTGTGTGTACATAATATCTGCTGCAGTTTCCAGGGTATGCATCCGATGAAGTGAGCTGTAGCTCACGAAAGCTCATGCTCAAATAAAATGGTTAGTCTCTAAGGTGCCACAAGTACTCCTTTTCAGTTTTCTAGGTAATCTGTGCACATGAATCATTTTGTTAGACTCTACAGTAAAAGATATGAAGGAAACCAGACAAATGGAGGCTGACTTGATAAAGGACAAACAGGAAAGCATTGGCTATTTCAGTCAACTTGTAAAGCTGAGCTAGAAGTTGTACGGTAGGAACTAGGCTGAAAGAAAGCCAGCAAAGTCAATGATTGAGATTGACCAAAGAGCTCCCAGGGATGGAGCAGTCCTTCAAGATTTGTTTAAAAGAGAGTGTCCTGAAAGGACAGCCCATGCTGGTGTAGGGTAGAACTGGCTGAGTGTATGAGCAGCATGTTATGACCATGGTGCAGACTCAATTTGCAAACTCCCTCTCCTCCCTCCCATCTCTGAAAAGAACAGTTTAAAAAGATCTCCTTTAAAACACTGTGGGCCTGATCCTGTGCCATTAAAGTCAATGGGAATTTTGCCGCTGACTTGTAGGGAAGCAGGACAATGGCCTATCTGAGCAGTAAAAAGCAGTCATCCCAATGCAGAGCACTTAAACGGACTTCAGTGGACTAGCCCTGAGAGCCTTGTGTGCCCTTTAATTAAACTTCTTGTTGGTCCATCTATGACTGAGCATCAAAATCAGTTGCTTATCACTGTTCCTAAGTTAGCTGCAACCACATCTTTGTGGGTGTGTTTTATGGGACCATGTGAGGTGCTCGAGCCTATATGCACCTAGTATATGAAGCATCTATATTGTTTGCTTCCCCACTGTAGACTCTGTTGGAATAATCATTTTGTTGAAATTTAAGGGGCTGGAAAGTGGGGCCGTGTTGTGCAGAGCTCTGCGTGCACCTGCTGTGGGGTGCTATTTGACCTAAAGTAGCATTGAAGTCAATGGGAGCTGACTGTAATGGGCACCTTGTGGGATCAGGCTCTTAATCTGTAGCTTGGAAACAGGAAATGAGCAAAATAAACACTCAGAGAAAAAAATATTTTCATTAGAAGGAATAATGCTGAGTTAATAGAGCGAAATTGTCTGATCGATAGACCAGTTTGTTTGCTTTTTTAGAGCTATACATTTAAAAACAAACATACAACATCTTTGGACAGTTTCAAATGTGTTATTGACCACCTGTGTCTAGAAATAACTTATTTTTTAGAAGCTGTTGCAGCTGTTTCACTCACCATGAATTGCAGCTTGAGGATTTTAAAGTGTTTAACTGATTATTCAAACTTCATTGGATCTGTGATGTACATAGGTATGGAACAGTGGTATGTTTTTCCTTTCTGTATAATTAACTTTAAAATTTCTAAGTACTGTCCCTATGTTCACAATTCAGTATCCATTTTGTTATCAAAGTGTAGCACAGACTTGAAAGAGCATAGTGTGTGTCTTCTACTTTTGGAAGCTCTACTGTGCTTTCTTGCTTTTGTTCCCTTAATCTAAGATTAAATGTTATTCTGATAGAAAGTGTATAGGGACTTTCTGTGGTTTATCTGGGGAAAAAAAAGCGTCACTGTTACAATGCACATTTCTTGGGACTAAAGAATCAGGCTGGAAATCTTACCAGAATAGCCTGATTTATTAAACTTTTTTGGAACTTCCACTTCTTGGCCAAAGCCTGTTTCCACTGTTGTTCTTATTCTTTAAACTCTTGTTCATCTGTTGGGTTTCTACATGGAAATTAATCTTTTATCTTTGCCAGTGTCTCAGCCCATGAGTGTTTCCCTGATTTCTATCAATTTGTCCCCTGTGGGGAAATCAAATCGGCTTCATAGTCTTTCCACTTACTAAAAGATTTCAAATTAGCACCCTTACATGGACATATGACCCTACAATCACTCAGTGTCCAAAACCTAGGTGGATGGTAACTTATATTTCTATCAAAATATTTTTTATGAACAAAAGGGGAAAAAAAGGCAAATTCTGAATAGTTATTTAATTAATTGGCAGTACTACGGAGGCACCTATTTTCTGTCTCATTAGTTAGGTTTGATTATGGAAATTCTGATAAATACTTCTCCCTTTCAGGCAGTTCTAACTAGGCTGTAAAATGGGCTTCAGGCAGAATGCTGGCATCTGTAGTCATAATCTAGGAACAAACATTTTTGCTGTCTTCCCTCCTTCCCATTTGATGATATCACGTTGGTAATTTTTATATAGCAAAGGGGAAAGTTGTGTGATTTCAAAAGCTTCTTTGATATCCAGTAATTAAGAGATGGGATTGTCTGAAAATACAGGATTAGAGTGGAAGGGATTGTGATGAGGATGCTGGAGACTCAGAAAAAATATTCAGTTACTGGGTCTATCACGGACTTCCTCTGTGACTTTGGGTGAGTCACTTACACTGTTTATACTGGAGTTCTCAGTCTGTAAAATGAGGCTCTTATTCCTTCCTTTGTCTGTCTAGATTATAAACTACTCTGAGGCAGTGACTCACTCTTACTGTCTATACAGCACCTTGCACAATCTTGGTTGGGGTCCATAGGTGATTCTATAACACCGCTAATGATGTGTGGACAATATCAAGACCACGTGGTTCATTTATACTGCAGGATATAACCTGAGCTTCCCCCATAATGCATAGAGAGAAACCTATTTTTTAAGTTATTCATCTTCCCCACCCTCCCCCAAAGTAAGACTATCCTCAAGCATAGTGAACTATCTCAGCAACTCATTTGCTTAATAATAGAAATTGCCCATTATTATTTTCTGAACTAGCTTATTGAGAAGCTTGCAAAAAGCTGTCTTCAAACAGATTTGTGTACTGTTGGTATTCTTGACCCACTACAAGTCAGGATACAGAACAGAAATAGAATTAGCACAGCAGACCATCTCAAACTATTCATGAATTAAAGGGCAAATATCCATTCTCAGTCTCCTGGTTCTCTCCAATATAACTGATCGCTAGCTACCTTGAGAGGTATTGCAGTGCTCCAAGAAAACACTCTGAAATGGCTTGATGTCTTTTTGTAGGGTCCATCCCAGCAATGGTAGGAAACTGCTGCTCTGCCACCAAGACCTATCTTGAGGAATACCACAAGGATTAGTCATTCCCCCACACTACGAATAGTTACTGCAGCCACTGAGCTTCATGGGATCAAATGTTAACCATATGTCAAAGACAAGCAAACTGTGTCTGTTCATAACCTTCAACCATATCAGTCAGTGAGTTATCCCGGTGTCAGCCCAGATCAGCACTTGAAGCAGGAAGTACTGGCAAGTTAAATCCTAGCAAAAACAGAGGTAATATCTGTGGGGAAAAGGTAACATGAGAGAGCTTGTGGCCATGATACAGTCCCCTCTGATCAAGGATTTATGCCCAGACATCTTCAAGCAGGTCTGCCACTTAGGTGTTCTCCTGCGCTGCTTACTGATGCAAAGTTCTCATTCAGCAGCATCCATGAAAACGCCTCCTACTATCATTGAATAGCTAGGAGACTGCATCTCATTCTTGCTAGTGATGGCCTAGCAAGAATGAGATGCATGCCACCTTCATCTCCCATTCAGATTATGCCAATGAAGTTCACTTTGAACTGAAAGTAGCAACCCTGAGAAAATTCCAACTGGTTAAGATGGCAGCAGCACATCTCATCAGAACCCCAGGTTATTGAGAGCACATTGCCTCTGCAATCTACTTTCCACTGGTTCCCTACAGAACAGTAGCGCTTTAAAAATGAGCACCTAAACTTAACGCAAACAGTCTGAGCCCAGTATACCTAAAAAATCCACTTCATCTTGAGCACCGTCAACAGCTCTGCTTGTCAGACACAAGAATTGTCTTCCTCAGGTGTGAAACTAAGAACTGTTACAAACCTCAGTATGTGCCAGTCTAAAAACAATGCCCATTTCTTCAACCTTGCCTTCCCTTAAAACAGCACAAAACACATATTACCTTACTAACTTAAAACTAACACATGCTTTTCCCACCTCCTTGACTGATATTAGTTGCCTTGCTTAATCTTCTCTGGAAGAATTTCAGATAACACAGCGATAGATGCAGAATAAAAGTCTTAATAAAATAGGATTATATTTCTCATGCAGATGTGTTTTTCTCCTTGGCTGTGATTTTTACCTTCATAGGAATTGATTGTATGTTATCTGTGTGCAAACTTCATCTGTATTTTTCTTAATGAGGTCACTGGTTTTCCATAGTGTTCACTGCAGTAAATCGAAACCCACTTTATTGTGAATGCTTTTATAATTACTTTTATACTTTTAATCTAAGTAACTACACTTACTGTCCTTTAGTGCCTTCAAGTAACTGTCAAATCTTTAAGATATTTTTCTGCAGCTTACTGAAAGGATTATGGTGGTGCTAATGTAAAATATTGAGTTCAAGCTAGGTTTTCGCGCACTTCACATTTTGACACAAGCCATTTGTGGACGTCTTTTCCTGTCTTGCTAAAATAAAAGGTCATGATAGTTCAAGAGCTTTCATGGGTCCAATATTCATTGTATCTAATAAAAGCACATGCATAAGAAATGTTAAGATTAGCCTATATTACCAAGGGACACCATGGCTATCTACCATAGACTAATGGCCTCACAGTCTTCAGAAAGTTGACATCTAACTCAATGTAAAATGTTCTGACTCTTTTAACCCATTATCTCTCTGTATAATAGGTTTTTGTGTGTCTCTGTGTGCATCACCAAGACTCCTTTGTATGTCAGTGCAAAAATATGACTGTTCACTGTTCTGATTCTGAGAAATAGAATTATGAAATCAGCTTTTCACAGGGCAGGAGGTGAAAGGGAAATTTCATATCACGATTCCAAAAAGCCTGGTGGTTTCCTGGGTACCAGATATTTTCCATAACAAACTAAATAGTTTATATATTCTGTTCAAGTCTACTTTACAGATCTGTTCTGTAAATATCTTATAAGATATTTACCAGTTATCACAATATTTAAAATAGCAGCCAGAGGTTGCTGTCATTATTTATTTCTGACATGTTGGGAAGAGAAGCCAAACAACTTGCTCAAGGTCATGCAAGAAGTCTTTGACAAAGTTAGGAATAGGCACCATATCTCCTGACTACTAGCCCTTACTTTAATCACTAGACCATGTTTCCTCTCATAATAAGAAAACCAGCGTGTGTAGTATCTTAGAGCAAATACTGTTAAATTTTATTCAGAATCTCTTCTTTTCCATTACTGGTTTGATTTCATGCACAACTGTGCCAGCCACTCTGAGCCTAGTTCTCAGTGAATGCCAAACTAAAGTAGAATATATTGTTCCACATTCTCACTGCTTAAACACACACATGCCCCAAGAGCATGCAATATTTATATATCAGCACAGATCACAAAAGCAACTTAGCTTAGCAGTAATATTTTCTCCCTTTTTCCTGGGAATTAGAACATCTCAAGTTTGTCTGCCTCTGATTGTGCTCTATATAATTAGGCTTACATACAGTCATTTATGTACCTTGTTTGTTCATAGAATATGTGTTACGTATGAGCACAACAGGTGGGCACCCACTTTTAAGCATGCAATCAGCTGTTTGCAAATTCAAAGCATAGCTGAACATTTGGTTTTAACTGCAAGATTTTTAGCCCTCATCCTAGAGTTGTGTGCACGTACTTATACCTGCATTTGTGTGCTAATATTTTTACGCACTCTTATACCTGTGTGCATTCAGTTGTTAGCAAATGGTCATGTGATGGACATCATCTTGGTCAACGCACCAGGGCCTGAACCAGGGACTTCCAGACTGAAAACACAAGCTATTACAGCTTGAACCAAAGAGTCAAGGTTCTCCATCTACAGCTGTAGAAACTCATGTCCTTTGCAGAGTAGCACAGAAGAGGATCTGTAACACCCACTCACCAGTGGGGGGCATACACATGTGCACTCTAACGTATGGGTTAGACTACTTAAATAACCATGTGCAAGCCTGGGAACTTTTTAGACTAAATTTATCCTTGCAAAGTGCAGTGTATACACATACCTATAGGCGTGCACTTGTAATCTTGTGAGTGGCCAGTTGAAGCCAGATAGAGGCCTGGCTAAAAGTTTACCCTTAAATGTGTGAATGTTAGAGGTGAATGAACAGTGAGAACTTCAGTTCTGTTATTGATCACTTAGTCCCTGCTCCTGCTCCCATTCCAAATAATATAGGTGGCAAAACTCCGCTGGCCTTCACTGGTGAAGAGTCAGGTCCTAAATTAGACAACTTGTAGAACCTGAATCTAGTGTCGTCCTCCCAATTTTTCTAATGGGCTATAGAGTGCAGGGCTCTCCTTGGGCAGCTGCAGGAAAGTTGATATTGACTAACGCAATGCCCTCCCACAGCCAATACCTGGTAACACCAGGGGTAAAATGATCTCCGTTCTGCTTTTTTAAGCTTTCAGCTAGATCAGTGTAAATGTGGTGCCAAAATCATTTGAAAATGAATAAACTCTAATAAAATCGGAGGAGATACCAATTCAGGTTGTGAACTTGTTTGGTATTACAGTCTTAAGAAGGATAGGGAGGTCTAGTCTGTATTTGAATGGGAGATCTCCAAAAAATATTCTGAGGGTGGCTTTTTCTGTCCAAAGAAAATAGCCCTATGGTAAAACTTCAACACCTCAGTCCCATTTTCAAAACTGACTTTTTAGTACTTAGGAGCCTCAGTCAATGGGGCTTAAGTGGCAAAGTCACTTTTGAAAATATGACTGAAGTGTTTTTCAAAATGTTCTTCCAACTCTAATGACTTTGAGGGTATGTTACTAAGATCATCTCCCCCAGCCTCCCAGGCATTTGAAAGGGGAGGAATTGTAAGAATGAGGAATTTTGTTTGAGGAAGAAAAAGACTGGCGTTTAAATTGCCTGGCTTAGTGATAGTGAGTTATCTTAAACTGAACTGCTGCACTTGGGATGTATTTTATAGTAAGGGCAGGGTGCCTAGAGTATCTGGATAAAATAGAACCTTTTCACAATTGTAGTAAACCTAAATAAAATAAAGGTAGGGTGTTCAAAACTTCTATAGAAGCCAGAATGTTGCTAATTCTAAAGGAGCCATGTTACTCCTAAAAATGTGAAGTGACTGGGGGGTTGGATACTTCATTTGCGTACTGAAGCTCTTAGAATTATCTCTGATTTTGGTATGGATTTATTTATGCTGTTTTCATTTCAAAAGTATCAAAACTTATTTTTGGACTAAATGTAAATAGGAAACTGTGAAATCAGTGTTACAGGCTGTTGCAATCACAATAGGCAGAGCTCTGTACTTATCCAGGGTGTTTATAAGAGGAGACGTGTATGCAAAACCACAGTGTGTGTCCACAGCTTGTGTCCCAGATTGACCTTGGCATATTTGCTCAGCTGTCTGAAGAGCATTCCTGGCATGAGAGTAACTGCAGATCCTGTTGTTTAACCCAGCTTCTGAACTGTCCTATATTAATAGCACGAGCAGTTTATCATTTAATAATTATGCAGTGTGGAAAAAGTACATCTTGAAATTGTTGGTTCTTTTTGGAAAAGATCTCATCTGGCAACCTAAGCAAGAAAATTCACAAGGCCAGTCGGAGGAAGATGTAAAATACAGTACTAGTGCTCTCTGCTTTTAAATGTTAGAGCTGTCCCCTTTTGTGAGCCGTTGAAGAGGAGGAGGGGCAGGCAATGTGTAACATAACTCATTAAATGTGGACAGCGATATTGGCTGGGAGTAAAAATACTATTTTAAAAAATACCAGGGAGTAATTTTTAAAAATGGAGGGCACAAATATAAATCCTTTTGTGCTGAGCCAGTAGGAACTTAACATAACTTTTGTTTCTTGTGATACTGGACAAAGATGTCCTCTTTCTCCATTCCTCTCTGCCTTCTCCAAAGTGCTCTTAGCTCAAGAAATTGGACAAAAAAGTATAAGAAAACAGAAGAATGGTGATGATTGAAGAAGATGCAATGGGGAAGTTCACTGATCACTATACTATCCTATCACTGATACCATCCTACTGACTATGTCTAGCCATCTTAGTTCTCTCCCTGTAGTAATGTTGGACCTGCAAAAGTGTAGAAATATGCCAGGCCAGAAAATAAACTGATAAAACCAAGATCTTGCACATTTGCATCACTAAAAATATAAATGAACAGTATTTTAAATCAAAATACATTGAGAAATACAGGAGTATATTTTTCAATAATCTACGGCTAAAAAAATCAGCTACCAAACAAAAACCCTTCAGTTGCAGAAAATTATGTATTTATTTGACATGTTGCAACCAGGTCCTCAAAATAAACTCCCTTACTAAATTGTGTGTGTGTGTGTGTGTGAGAGAGATGCTTATTTAATTTTTTTGGCAGAGAAAACATTTTGAACATTATAAAACCCAAGAGCTGAAATTAAATAGCTTCTGACTTTTCTGTAATGAGAATAATAGAAGAAAATGTTCTTCATCCAACCTCTAATGGTATCATGGTTTGACTTCCCTGAATGTTTTTAGAGAACGGTGGTGGTGATGGTGGTATTCCCCAAGGAATGGAAATTCTCCAAAGAGCACAGAAATAGAAAAAATTTAAAATGCAGTGATCCTAAGATACAGATGCCAAAGTACTCAAACATCAGCTGCTTGAACTGTATTTCTTTTAAATATATTTAGGGCACCTTTAAAGCAATTGAAATATTTCTCCACGATAAACCATATGGTGTCTAAGGAGCTAAAATTCAATCTTGTGTGTGTTCTTAAGAATCCACAATGGCTGAAAGCTCAGTTAGGGTTACTGACTGTTCAGATTGTGTGGGAATAGTGAAAAACAATAGACATTTGAAAGAAATGTTTGTTTAATTATAGTAATATTGTATTTTATATACAGCTTTTCATTCAAAAGTGCTTTACAACTATGTTCACACAACACTATTGAAATGAAGCTATTTCTGAAGCCAGAGGGGGCAGCCAGCTGGCATAGAACTCACTGCACAACACTAAAGATAAGGGAAATTCTTGTTTGAGTAGCTGCAACTGTGTATTCCATATTGGTATGTGCGTGCCCAGCACACGGAAGCTGGAGAACTTTGCCTAGCAGTACCTGTAGGGGCAGCACTCACGCCCTGTGGCCCAAGCCCCTCCCTGGCTATATAAAGGTGGCACCACCCTGATTTCCCTCTCAGGTCCTTCTCACTGCCCATGGCTAGAATCTGAGCTCAAGGTCGTGTTTCCACCTCACATTTTCAGCCTGTTTCCAGAGAGTTTTTCTCCTCTGGGTATGTTAGTTTAGTAGTACCTTAGGTTTAGTTTAGTGTTAGTTACAGTAGTTGTCTGCCTGTGTGATGCCATCCCCTGGCTTCAAGCATTGTCCATCATGGGTGGCGGTGGTGGTAACCATCCCCAAGAGTGATCTCCACACGAGGTGCTTGTTGTGCCTTGGTGAGGGTCACAGGAAGGAATCATAGAATCATAGAATATCAGAGTTGGAAGGGATCTCAGGAGGTCATCTAGTCCAACCGTCTGCTCAAAAGCAGGACCCATACCCAATTAAATCATCCCAGCCAGGACTTTGTCAAGCCTGACCTTAAAAATTTCTAAGGAAGGAGATTCCACCACCTCCCTAGGCAACGCATTCCAGTGTTTCACCACCCTCCTAGTGAAAAAGTTTTTCCTAATATCCAACCTAAACCTCCCCCACTGGGGAGTGGTGCTCCATCTGTAAATCGTTCAAGAAGACGACTAGGGGTCAAGAGACTTATGGATGAAGCAGCACCCTCCCAGGAGGCCACAAGGCTTGCTTCCTCACTGAGGCCCTCATCTGCTCAGTAGTCACCTTTGAAATCTGCAAGTGATGGCACTCCATGTTTGGACCCTGCTGTCTCTTCCAAGAGAGAGAGGAGTCATTGTCCCTCCTCTGGTGTGGCAAGGAAGAGGTCCCATAAGGCTAATCAAGACCACTCCAGGGCCTGGAAAAACCATTCCTCATCTTCTAAGAAGAGTGCTGCCTGGCACTGTACTCCTTCCAGCACACTAGAGGAAGCAGCTCCATCTAACCACTCCCCAGTACTTTGCCGAAATCAGCAAGAGCTTATATGTTGACTCCAGTTCCACCTGTGGGGCATCCGTTGAGTCCTGTGCTGATTGTCTCCATGGCAGTGGCCTATTAGGTGGCTACAGACCTGCTTTGCTTCTCAGTCCATGTCTGTCCACTAGTTTAGGAGTTTTCCAGTGCTGTATTTTCTACTGCTTCATCCTTCATTGCCCCCGATCACCTTGTGTTGCAGAGCTTACAGGTGTATCACTGCCCACGTCTCAGGCTGTGGAACTGAATTTGACACTGTGCCAGGCACTGAAGGCTCCCTCAGTGTGGGAATGCCCCTTGGCAGCGTCAGTGGCCTGGCAGCAGATCCCATCATTGAGCTCAGTACCAGAGCAAGATCACTGGTGCTGTTGGTGGTTCCTGTTCCTGAATCACCAGAGTGACAAGTGACTGCTGAGCCTGTTCCATATGCATCTCGAGGGTTATCTCAACCAGATCCTGTGATTCAAGAACAGGATCCATCACTGTCATTGCAAACTGCTTCTTTGTCCTCTTCCAGCTGACCCTACCGTGCTAGCCTCCTCCTCTCCCTCAATGCCCAAGGACTTTAAGGCATATCAGAGCCACCTTAGGCATATGGCTGCTACCTTAGGTATCCAGGCTGAATTTGTGCAGGAGAATATGCATAAACTGCTGGATAGTTTCCAACTCTCAGCTTGAGGGAGAGTAGCGCTCTAATAAATGAGTCTTTCACGGAGCCCGCAAATGCCCTCTTGAATACTTCCACCTCCTAGTCTTCCACGTCAAAGCGTGTGGAGAAGTGATTTGTTCTTGAGGGTGTTGTAGTCCGGGCTCCTGGACTGGTGCTTTTCACCTGAGCTGGGAATCAACACTTCTGTATGCCTTTCCTCCAATTTCAATCATCCCACGAGTCACTCTCAAGCTGAAACTGGATCATGTCAGGCCCATTCTTATTGTTCCAGTGTGGCAAGAAAATGTTTCCCCAACATCCTCACATTAGCAGTTCAGCCTCCCATATCTTTTCCTTTTGACCCCAACCTCCTTACAGAGCATCAGAGTCAGATTTCACATCCAGCACTCAGCTCCCTGTATCTCACAACATTAATGCTGCATGGTTAGATGAGGAGGAGGGATGATGTTCAGAGGTGGTCTGGCAAATCTTGTTTAATAGGCCGCTCTGGTGGACAGCTTTCTATTTGGCCAAATGGAAATGGTTCTCAATGTGTTTGTTAGCCTGAGGAGTTCAACAAAAGATGGCTTGTATCCAAGACATCTTGGAGTACATGTTAGGCCTTCAGTCTTTTGGTCTGGCACTTAGTATGTTAAGCGCACCTGGCAGCGAAGTCAGTATTTCATGTACCCATCCATGGGAAGTTGGTACTTTTAGTGCATATAGTTCCATGGTAGTGAGATTCTTGAAACCAGTTACTCATCTCTATCCTGTATCATGACCGCATAAAAGGTAGCTCAGACTGTGCCTCCACAAAAGCTGTGAGCTCACTCTACAAGAGCTCAGGTGACATGAACAGCATTTCTAAATGACATTCTTATATTGGACATCTGCACAGTGGCCACTTGATTCTCTGCACATATGTTTACTGATCACTATACTATTATGCTTATGCTCAAATAAATTGGTTAGTCTCTAAGGTGCCACAAGTACTCCTTTTCTTTAAGCGAATACAGACTAACACGGCTGTTACTCTGAAACCTATACTATTACTGCGGCTTCCAGATCAGATACAAATTTTGGGAAGGCAATCCTGCAGTTCTAGTTTAAATAGACTCTGAGCCCCACTTCCTCCAAGTATTTCTCAAGAATCCCCTGAATGGAATACATGGCTGCCTCTACTTGAAGAAGGAAAAACGATTACTTACCTGTATAGTAACTGATTCAAGACATGATGCAGATGTGTATTCCACAATTCACCCTCCTTTCCCTCTGCATCTGAGTCTGTACTCTTGACATCCAGTGCAAAGGAACTAATGGGGGCTGGAGCAGCACCACCCTTATATATCCAGAGGAGGGGCTACCGGGTGTACATGCTGTTCCTACAGGTACTACTAGGCAAAGTTCTCTGGCTTCAGTGTACTCAGCACACTCACACCTACTCAGAATACACATCTGTATCACCTCTTGAAAAACAATAGTAACAATAGGTTAGTAACCAGGCTTTTTTTAGGCTGTAGACAGCAGGGCAAACACTTACTCTTCAAAAAGATCTCACCTAGAAGATACTTTCTTGTTCATGGGGAGTACATCTTCTACAGAATACCTTTGGAAGAAGAGTTGAATTGTTCATGATGGGACTTTCAGTCCAAGGCAGATTTGTGAAGTTGGGCCATGTGTACCTGCACATGTGCATTTGTGTGTTAACAGATGTTTAAATACCTATGACCATGTATAGACAGTGAGAATGAAATCCTAGTCCCATTGAAGTCCATAGCAGAACTCCCATTGACTCTAATCAGGCAGGATTTCACTCCCAATTTGTGCTTACATGTTAGACACACAAATGTGTATGCAATTTTGTTTGCTTTAGATTAAAAATTCTGACTTGTGGGGTTTAAAGCCTGAAGGTTAGAGAAAAAAGCTACCCTCCAATCCATTTCTGTACTTTTTTCTCTTGTTTTAATTAATTTCTTCTTCTAGATCAAGCAAACCCCAGTAATTAAGACCAGGATTTAATTTAGACATGGGTAGAAAAAATGTGGGCTGCAAAACATTTTTGCCTTATTTTTAAATAGTTATTTTCCAAGGGCAATTTAAGTTACTACTTCCAGCAGCAACTTGGTATCAGATCCACTGTTCACTCATCACTAGAGTTATTTGAAATTTTTCAAATGAAAAAGTATTTTTATTAGAAAATGGTCCTTGTTGAAAAATGGAAAAAAGCTGCAAAAAATTGACTTAAAAAAACTATTCCAGGAAATTTTGCTTTCCCTGGAATGAAGGATCTCTTACCCCATTCGCCATTCTCTAGTAGGCCTCACCATTACTACAGCATCCAAAAGGTCCTCTTCTTCCCTCAAAGGAATCTTCTTGTGTGTATCCCTGTGCCCCGATGAATCTTTGGCCTGATGGGGAACTTTCCTTCCTTCTCCCTGGATTACATCAAAAGAGGTATCATCCAGGGGCAATTCAATAAATGTATCTGCTATCCACTTTTAAATTCAGCTGAAGAAGTCATTCCCATGTCAGGATGTTATGTGACAACCTGAACATGGAGAACTCCCTGATAATTCCCAAGATCCCAGTTGACTGGAGTCAGATTCCAGAACTGGGAAGGGATGGTAAAAGAATGCAGTATTGCCAATCCCAAATACTCAATCATGTCAGGATAAAAATAAATTAATCATGAGCTTTTAAAAAAATAAATGGTGAGGGTCCTCTGTTGATGTTAGGTCTTTAGCTGCAACTGGAGCTTTAAGAAAAACACACAATTTTGTGAGACTTTTGTGATTCAAACAGTGAGATTTGGTGACACTGAGAATGCTAATGTTCTACAAAGCTTCAGTGTACTGCCGCCGTCTGGGACTGGGCTTTAAGAAAATGAGATGGCATACTATAGTTAGGAAATGTCCTGCTGAATGAATAACAAGTTATGGGTCTTCTGTTGCAAATTGTACTTATGTGAGTAATTCTTTTAGATTCACTGAGCTATGCCAGTGACTACGGGCTGCAGAATTACACCATACATTTGAATGATTTTAATTAGTGACTTTTGGTGCATATCTACATCTATATAAAATTTAAATGTACAAAATGCAAATTTTTAGAGAAATATTTCAAATATCCCAATTATAAATCATTTATTATGGTGAACCCCATTGCAGTAGAAATTATCTTAAAGAACAAATTGAGGAACATTTTGTAATGAAGGATTCCATATAAATGTTTTTCCATTTATCTTAGCCCTGGGTGCATGCCTGAGCAGAATGTCAAATGGCCAAATTGATGCAGACAAGCTATATTATAAAAAATGTCATATTTCTGAGGACTCCAATGTAGGCAAATGATTTTTTTCATCAACAAAAGTGGCAAAAGTCCTTGTAACTCTTCTTTGTTATATGTTTTGTGTGACATTTAACTTTTTTGCATCATTATATTGTATTTTACATTCCTCATTCTGCATGATGTTGTATAGAAACTGCAGAAAACCCATATTTCTTCAGACACTGACCTTAGGTGGTGAGATTCAAAGTAATGAACATTCAAACACAATTTGAACTTTAACTTATAAAGATTGTGAGTTAATCAATATTACTTTCCAGAAAAGGTCACGAGATGAGACAGGTGCTTGAATAAAATAAATGCATTTGGGTTAGCTGTATCTCATAATAGTCCCATACTCTTCCACTTCTAGGGATTTTGTTAACATTTTTTCTAATAATCATAAATGTTCAGTTTTAAAAATTGGATCCTCTCTATTCCATTATATTATAGTATTTCTGTATAACAGTGTGATGCTAGATAATTTAAATATTGTAGTTTCAGTTCCCTGCATATGATCATCTGAAGATTAAGTGCAGCTGGAATTACAGTAACCTATTAAGAAATAGGTCTGACTTAATTTGTGTGTGTGTGTATTCAAAAGAATTCCCTGCATTTTATGATGCACATTGATTGCACAGTGTAGAAGGTCTGCACAAACTTTTGTGTATTTTTATTCACAGATGTGTAGTGGTCTAGGGTAGCGCATGCCAGATCTCAAGTATTTTGGCTCACCAGAAGAATCTGTGTTTTTGTCTGCCTTATTTTAAACCAGGGAGAGGAATCTGAGCAGGAAGGTGTGGAGACCAGTAGCTTCACAACTAGCAGCAGAGGGTGATCTTTGACCAAGCTTCCTGAAGCTTCATTTGACCAGTGTGACAGAGTCAGGCCAGATGGCTACAGAAGAGTAATTTTTTTTTTATTTTATTTTATTTTTTTTACAAACTGGTTGAGTTTTATTACTCAATATACAATAGCACATTACACAGTCAGAGTCCCAGCCCTGCCCTGCCCCCCACCCTCCCCAAGAGAAACCATTATAAAGTTCGTGGAAGGATAAAAAGGAGAAACGGTTCTGTTCTGCAGTGTTGTGATGGCTGAAGCAGTTACCTACAGCTTTCCTCGCAAGCTGCCAGTGGAGGTAACTGGAACACCGCCACCCACTCGGTGCTTAGACACACCCCGCCCCTACCCGCCAGATGCAAGTGAATGCCACTTCCCTCCCTTTCTCCCTCCCAACAGGCCCCACTGGGACATGGCACAGGCTCCATTTCACAAGAACACAGGCAGTTGGGTAGGATGGTTAGCATGAAAGTGCCATCTGGGCAGTGGAAGGCAGGAACACGGCTAGTGCAGGTGCCTGAAGTCCTCAAGGTTCAAGTTCTACCAGATAAACACACAGATCATTTAAGACAAGGTCACAGTGGGGAGGAAAAAAACAACCCAAAACACTAAACTAAACCCGGCACAGAGATCCCAGGTAGGCATGACGCTCGTTTGGTCTGTGGGCCGGCTGGCCACCCACCTAGCGCTTGGAGAGCTCGTGTGATAGCCAGTCCAGTCCGTCATAGAGACCAGTGCCCTGGGTTGCACAAGTTGCCTGCACATACCAGGTTCTGCTGCGGAGTGTCTGCAGGCCCAGCAGAGTAATAGAAGGCGGATATATTAGCCCCAGGCTAAGTAGGTCCCTTTTCCCTGGGTAAGGTAACAGGGAAGGTTCCAGAACAATCACGAACCTTCTGGAGACAATTAAGACAGGCTGATTAGATCACCTGCAGCCAATCAAGAAGCTGCTAGAATCAATTAAGGCAGGCAAATCAGGGCCCCTGGTTTTAAAAAGGAGCTCACTTCAGTTTGTGGTGTGCGTGTGAGGAGCTGGAAGCAAGAGGCGCTAAGAACTAAGAGTGAGAACGCGGACTGTTGGAGGACTGAGGTGTACAAGCATTATCAGACACCAGGAGGAAGGTCCTATGGTGAGGATAAAGAAGGTGTTGGGAGGAGGTCATGGGGAAGTAGCCCAGGGAGTTGTAGCTGTTACACAGCTGTTCTAGGAGGCACTCTAGACAGCTGTATTCCACAGGGCCTGGGCGGAAGATTTGGGGGGAACCCGGAGTAGAGGGTGGGCCCAGGTTCCCCCCAAATCCTCCCAACTCCTGGTCAGACACAGGAGGAATTGACCTGGACTGTGGGTTCAGAAAAACGGCCAAGCTGAGGGCTGCCGTGAAGCGCTTATTGGCGGATTTGCTCGCCTTGGAGCAAGACCCACCAAGGTAGAGGAGGAACTTTGTCACACCAGACACGTAGACTTTTTGTTTTAGACTTCTAAATTTGGGGTAATCAGTATCTGGGCTCTGAGGTAAGGGCTTTTAAACTGTTGTCTAAGTGCTCCTTTCATGGGGCTTTATTAAAGGGAGACTTACTTATGTTTTGGCTTCTGTTTGTGCTGATCTAAGTAAGCAAACTTGCTAACACCCGTTTGGGTAAAACAAGGTGAGAAGCACCTTCTGGGCCACCCCTGGCCAGCCAGGGATGCACAGGAGTGCCCCATCCCCTCAATACTTTATAAGGGCCAGGTTGTGAACAGCACTTATTCCCATTGTTGACAACTGGCCTCACTGACTTTAATGGCACTGTTCAAGGTGAGTCACAACTTGTAAATGTGAGCAAGGGGTTGCAATCTGGCTCTAAATGTTTGCTAGTTAATAGCCCTGAATGTAAAGTATGCTTGTTAATTTTAAATATAAAGGGTAATCAAGTGAACATTAATAGGCTAATAAGTGTTGATAATATGTTTGCCATTTATCAAGTTAGTAGTAATGGTGTGGTGCAAAGAGGAGACATGCATATTAAAAGTCAGATAAAAGGAAATAATCTTCAAAATGCCGTGTAAAGTCTATCATTCTGAAGAGACTGATTAAATTCAGGACAATATATCTGTCACTTAGTTTACTGTTGTATAAGCCTTCTGCACTTGTGAGTAAGTATTTTAGAGTTTAAAAACAGAGACACATTTCAGAGATATCATTTTGGAGACTGTCAGCACATTTCATCTATTTAATAGAATAATTCAGAAACATGCATTATCAAAAAGTATATTAAAGCATAAAAATCAGTGTAAACAATGCCCCTGATGTGCCTTGGCATGTTTCTTTTTTCATTATTGCAGTCTTGAAATACACTAAGTAATTTAATTCTTTCAAGCTGCATTGTTTAGATAGGATGACTGCATCAGATATTTTCTTGCCTTTAACGGCCACTGGGATTGCCATTGCCGAAGAGAACAGCTGTGTTGCCTGTTAAACAGTTTTCTTACAGCGTCTAGCTACCCAAATGGAAAAGGGGTGTGTGTGTGTGTTTTCCACTTGTGTAATTTAACTCCTAGCCCGGGGTGGCCAACCTGAGCCTGAGAAGGAACCAGAATTTACCAATGTACATTGCCAAAGAGCCACAGTAAGAAGTCAGCATCCCCCCAATACTGCCCCCGCTCCCAGCGCCTCCCGCTCACCGGTAGCCCCACTGATCAGCACCTCCCTCCCTGCACCTCCTGATCAGCTGTTTCATGGCGTTCAGGAGGCTTGGGGGGGGGGAGTGAGGGCACGGCAGGCTGAGGGGAGGAGGTGGGAAGGGGTGGGGGCAGGGCCTGTGGCAGAGCCAGGGAGAGCAGTGAGCGCCCCCCGGCACACTGGAAAGTTGGCGCCTGTCGCTCCAGCCCCGGAGTCGGTGTCTAGACAAGGAGCTGCAGATTAACTTCCAAAGAGACGCATGTGGCTCCGGAGCCACAGGTTGGCCACCCCTCTACTAGCCGATTTAGCCATATCATGGCATTGTCCACTTGGCAAGGCCTTGCTGCTCCCCTGGACCCGACTCCCCTCCTAATCTTTGTCCTACCCCTTTCTATTACAGGCAGCACCTCAAGGCTGCTAAATACATATGTTGGGTGTTTCCCACACTCAGACAGGAATCCCTCACTAGGCAACACTCAACAGTAACTAACAATACCTAGATCTTATAGCACTTTAATCAAACACTGTACAAAGGAGGTCAGTATCATTATCCCCATTTTACAGATGGGGGAACTAAGGTACAGAGGGGGTGAAGTGACTTTTCTACAGTCACCCAGCAGGCCAGTGGCCAAGCTGGGAATAGCACTCAGGTCTCCTGAGTCCTAGTATAGTGCTGTCAACACTAGGTCACACTGCCAGTTCCCCAATTTCAGCTGGGGTCTTATCTGCAGCAACATTCAGCTGTGCCTCAGTTTGCCCAATTTTGGCTGGGGTCTCCAAACACGAGAGGGGACTCACGCTGAAGGTACAGGGTTTATATACCCTCCTCAGATGCACAGGGACCAGTGGCTTTACTTGAACCCCTCAGGCCTACTCACTGTTCAGGTGATCTCCCCCCCCCACCCGCCCTTTTCCTCCTTCACTCACCCTGGCAACCCCTTCTCCCAATCACCAAAATCGTAAACACTTCACTACTTTTTTCCCCCATCTATACGGAGAAGGCCCCTCCTTGGTTATTGCTGTGGGAGTCAGGGGTGGAGGATGCAGTCTGGATTGAGTCAGCCAGAGTTCCACATGGAGATTCCAGCCTAGTCTTCCCTTGCCCCCCACCCTGCCCCTTCACCCCCCCACCCTTTTAACATACCTGAGATCACCACTGCAGTTTGCATAATGGTAAGATGGTTTTAGTTTTAAGCAGAACTCCATAGATACAAGTGCATACTTCTGCACACTTGGAGCTTCCTGGAGTAGAACTGTTGTTCTAATCTGAGTTACAAGGAGTTTGTCTGGAATTTTTTAGAGGTGGACTTTTTGTGTAATGAGCGAGCCCACAAGTAACAATTCAACTTGAGAGCCTGAGATAAGCAGGGACACTCTTGGGGCACATTATGTGCCAGGATATCTGAAGTGTACTTTTATACAACATGCTATGCTGTTATGTTTCAAGTTTCTTCTACAAAGAAGGGCTGGGGAAGGAGGCCTGCTTTTGAAGCTATTTCAGCTGAGAGCAGGACAATCTACTTTGAGCCTTAGGATACCCCTTTGAAGATTTTTGATCCTTCTGGTTGATAATTTATCATCAGCCTAGAGGCAGATGGAGAAGATTTTCAACTTAATGTTTCTGTTTCAGTCCAGTACTGATCCCTTTCAATCATGCTGCTGGTTGATGATGAAAGCTCACCATTCCTCCCTTGGATCTGCTACAGATTCTGTATCGGACACAAGGGGAACGGGACAGGCCTAGCATACGGTGTAAAGGGATGAGAGCAGTCCAGTTTTTTAGGACAGCCTCAATATTGCAAAGGTAATTATGCAGCCAGATGGAACCTGGAAATGCAGTCAGACTGGTAGACAGAAGTAATACTATTTGTTAGCTGTTCTTTGTTAAAACTCCTGTAATCGAAATGAAAACTTCTTCAGCAAACATACCTTCCAAGGACCATTTTGATAGCAGTAAATGACTAAATACAGAATACATTGGAGAGATACTCAACTATTGGAAAATATTTTAAATATTAAAAAAACCCCACAATTTCAAGGAATCAATTCCTAGTTGATTGCTTAAAGACATTAGCATTAGTTTTGTTCATATCTATGGCAGTGCAGCATATAATGGTGGGGTACTATGGCCACACAATCCTGTGAACTGCAGTATTGCTAGCTCGTTCACAGTGGTCATAATATTAAAAGGTGTACAAAATGGCTTGTTTTTTACTGTGAATTTTATGGGCCTTATTTTTCTTCTTAGACGAATCGAATGTTAATCATCAGTGACCTCCACTGGAGTTGGTAGACAGGTGTGAGATGTAAGTAGGACTGGGGTCAGGCTCCATGTCTCAGGTTGACAGAATGGAATGAAACAGAGGTTCATCCTATACTATCATCAGGAAAATAGTGCTTTTTTTGAATGTGTAAGACAATAGGCAGGGCTGGAGGTGATGCAGTGATTTAACACAGAAGCCTACATTTTGGCAGAATGAGGTGTAAATTTCATTGAGGTTACAAGTGAAATAAGTATATCATCTCAGTCTAGAATGTAGGTATTGAAAAACCCTTTACTGATATTTGATATTTTCCTGTTCTGTGGTGCATAAACGACGCTAAGCTTTGGAGACCTTGTTTTACCAAGTTGTAAACAGCTTGTTGCACCAAAATTCAAACCCGCAATACCCCTGATGGGGCATATTCTCCTCTCAGTTACATTGGTGCACCCTTTTCGTCTTCACTGGAGTTACACTGGTATAACTGATCTGAGAATTTGGCTCGAGGGGGACATTTTTTTGTTTGCACAGAAAATAAAAGTATATTCAATTATATCAGACATAATGAAATACAGTACTAGTATGACTACATTAATAACAAACACTGCAGCACAGAAGAAATATTACCTAACTCGATCATGCAGTGACAGATGGCAAAGTGATATATTTGTTAATGCATATTATGAAATAGCAGTCTGTTTGTTTGTCCTAATGTATATACCTCATGGGAATAACTGTAAAATACAATTTAGAATTCCATTTTTACTTATGATTTAAAAAAACAAAAACCATGATATTTAAAAAACAACACACTTCAGTTATGTGCTGTTAAAGATGATGATGATAGCAGTTGATACAGTTTGTTGAGCAAGTGGAGACGGGGCTGAATAAATTGAAATGATGTTTGCGTACTCATTACTTCAACTTACTGCAAGGAAAGAGGAAATATACATTGAAAAAAGGATAAAACTATGCAATAGCTAGATAAATTGCACACTGAAAACACTTGATGTATGGGAAAGGCTTAATTAATACTGTAGAAGTTCAGAGCTAAAGACTTGCAAAGAAAAGACTTCTAAGTAAAGATTGTTTGAACTATAAATTAATTGGTAAGCCTTGCATTAATTATTTCAAAATAAGTTATTACTTTTTCAGAGCCATCATAGTAATAATTTTAGCATCTCAAATATTGGAAATATTAATGAATTTAACTTCACAACACTATTGTGGTGGTATACTCCTTTTACTGATGAGTGAACGATACACTGAGTTTGTGACTTCCCAAGCTCACGTACACTGAGTCAGTGGTAAAACCATGAATAGACCCCCAGTTATCCAATCAGTTAAGTCAGTGAAAGTTAATTTGCATGCAATTGATCAGACCCAGGGGAACATCTGAACTCCAGTCCCTTTGTTCTAAGCACTAAACTACAGGGCAATGAGGAAAAAATGGAGGAAGAAGGGGACAAATGGGTGATTTAGATGCGAGTAGGGGAAAAACAGTGATAGGATAAATTGTAAAATCTTAAATCCTTAGGGGGAAAGACACCCCAAGAAAAGAAAATAGAGGTGAATGAAGAAAAAAGAAAATAGAAAACCTGGACTGGTCCAAGGGTGTCTTTGCACAGACTTCAGGGAGCACTAGATCAGGCTCCAAATAAGTTTAAAGAACAACAAACCCCAAAACCATAAAAACTATTGTTACCTAGAATGTCTGGTGCTAAACTTTTTACAACATAATATATGTTGCCAAGGAGCATGGTTGCATAGAAAGAGGACTCTTGAGAGACCTGGTTATGGATGGTAGACAGACAAAAGAGCCTAGTATTCTTACATATAAGAAAGGGAACAATCTGATTTGGTTTTATGAAGCTTTTAACATGATTAATGCTGGGTTTTAGTGTGTTTATAAACGTTTACATTTATTTAAAAAACAAAAAACTGTCCAACCATGATGTGCACTTACCCTCAGAAACCATGAACCAATTGATGACCCAACAGCAAGGAGTGGGTGGGAAAGGAAAGACAGTGGTGACCTTTCTTTTTGTTGTAGCATGTTTGAACATAGGCCCTGATTCTGCTCTGATGCCTGGGCAGAGCCTTATAAATGTTAGTGAAATTTGTCTGGATATAACTGTTTATCAGTCATGGACTATAAGCTTTTTGGGGTAGGTAGCTGGGCTAAGATTTTAGAAAGTAGCTAGTAATTTTGAGTGCTCAGCACTTTCTGAAAACCAGGCCCCGTTTAAGTTGTGCATACAAAAACTTAGGCACTCAAAATCACTCATCTCCTTTGAAAATCTTGTCCAAATTTCTTTCTCTGTACTGTAAGTTACCTGACACATTTCTGTGTGCTACAAAATAATAATGTAATTTTAATATGGATGTCAGATAAAAAATATGGTGGGCCTAGTCATTTTGAGACTTTGGTGCATAAAATCTGTGTTCTCAAATCCCTTTTGAAAGTGCAGAAAATGTCAAGGTATTTCAGAATTTCTGCATATTTTTATTCCTTTATTTTTATATCAATCCACATTCACCTTACTGGTCAAGACAACATTTGTAGGGGTGGGGAACATCAGTGGTGTGCTATTAAATAGTTCATTATGCACATGAACACATAGATGCTCTTGTTTGGTTGGCTATGGGTCTGTTTGGGAACATGAACCCTTGTTTATAGATTTCTATTCCCAATGGTCTTTCCCTGTTTTAAGTCCAAGAATCACAAGATGGCTACCTGTATGCTGGGAAATAGTGGTAGCAATGGTGGTAGTTGTAATGTCAGGCAGGGCTGAAACTTTGGTTTAAAAAAGTGTCATCTAACCCTAAAATGTCTGAGTCTTGTGTAAAACTATAGCCGCTCCTGCAGCTGTCTCCAGTGTGCCAGTGTAGGTGCAGAGGACAAAGCAATGCTATGTCACTCATGACTGTGAGAACCACCGTGGTGGCCCCAGATCCGATGCATTTTCCCTTCTGTATTTATCTAATTTAACCGCTGGTTATAGGTTTTTCACTTTGAGAACTGCTGTTGCTCCTTTCTTCCTTGCTGCATTACTGAATAGCTAAGAGGAAGGCCATAATTGCCCATCATTTACTATATAGCTATTCCACCAAGGCGTCCCCTTTGGAGATGTTTTGTACATCTGTACCATCCACTACAGCTCTTTTGTCACAGTGTGTTATGACTGTAAACAGGGGAGAATAAGATTGGCCAATGAATCAAATTGCAGAACACTGAAAAGGTCAAAGTAGTGTACTTTATTATCTTTCATAGCATGTATGAGGCATTAAAATTCTGACACCTCATTCTCATGAAATAAGCACTAACAAGCATTGGAAATGACTTACAAACAACTAGCTCTCAATACAGCCTTAAAACTGCAATCTTGTAGTCAGGAGTCATACCAAAGAAAATGTAATAAGGATGGACTGGTGGGTTATAAAAGCCGTTTGATACAGTATGTGGCTTACCCAGCAATTTCAGTTATTGTTTAATCTTTGACAGTAATGACACCCTTTTGAGTGCAAAGAAAGATAATCGCTTCTCTTATACACAGCAATGAGATTTTTGCCTATTAAGTAAGGTGGCCTTATCTCTCACTGTACTTCCTGTGACAGCTACATGATTCATGAAAACACGGCCCACTTTGCCTGTTTTGAAGAGCCTGCTTTAGGTCATCAGATTTGAAATCAGAGTTTTACCTTTTACCGTGTTTGGAGCAGGAGTACAGTCTACAGTACCAGTTGTGACTGCCGTTGTCTGCACTATGGTTTTGCCCTGATTGAGATACATTGGTAGCTAGCCACCGTGGCTGAAGTTGGGCAAATTTCCACAGTAGACAAGTCCGTAAAGCCTGTTTACTCATCTTACATGCATGTGAAGTGAAATTACCTTGGGGTACGACCTCCAAGTTTCAAACTGTCCAGTCTAGATAGTTTCAACGAGGCATAGTCAAGCAACTGCATGTGCATCTAATCAGTTCAGACCTTACTTTATAATTCTCAAAGCAACAGTGATGAAGACATCTTTCCTTTTTGGTGCTAAATGTGATAAAAGAAAAGCACTATAATTATTGTCATTGGACAGGAAAGAGATTCTTTGACCTACAAAATGTGCCTCTTTTGTAATCTAAAGAATAATGTTGCTAAAATAGTAGTTATAGGGAAAGATCACTGGATTTACAGACAAATGAAAATTATTGGAAAAAGGTGCTGTTCTCTGCCAAGATGCTGCCTTGCAGTGTTCACTTTATGTGCACATTTATTGTTGCACCTGTCAACCAAAGTATCTCTAATCTCTTTAGAAAATATTCCTTACTTTTCAAAGAACAAGCTCCAAAATGCTAATGTTAGCATTCCTTTTTCTTTTGACCTTTTGTCAATGGCTAAACTGTGACATGTTGCCACAGCCTTCATTGGGACAATAGCGTGGTGCTGGGGGAAACAGGACCCATTCTTTGCTGGGATGAAGAACAATTTCAGACAACCTTTTAGGCGATGGAAAATATTTCACCTGCCCTCCTTGCTCCCTTCCTGTTGAGATGATATCAGGGTGCCCCTGTGCTCTTGGGTGGCTCTTGTGCAGGCTGTTCAAGGGATGGGTGTAGGCTTTATATTTCTGCCACCTCCTCTGCACAGCCATGCAAGGGCAGGGGACACAAACTGGCCCTAAAATCTAATGCAGCAATGTGCAATTGCATATCTGGGAAGTGCCAGTTCCTGTTTTGCAGTTTTGTGTCTTCATGCAAGTGCACACCAATAGAGATCTTATTATTTTCAGTTCAAATTACTGCAACAAGTCAATTATTTTTATCTGTAATCTGGTTCGCTTCCCTTGCTATTTTTCTTTATCTTGAACTTGCTTGGTGAAATGCTCATGGATCAGAAGAGTGAAAGGCATTTTGTCATCTAGAGGTCAAACAAGTAAAGTTTTTATATCCCAAAACTTCAGCATTTTTAATATTCCACAACTCGAATACCTTTCTGTTTCTCTCGGTACTGCTAACTTGAGCTATGTGATGGCGGCTCTTGAGTAAAAAGTACTTAAGATGCCCAATACACAGAAACTTACTTGAAACTAAGTGGACATGGGATAAGAGGGAATGCTCATGGATCAGTAAATGGTTAAAATTTAGGAAACAAAGGGTGGGAATGAATGGCCAGTTTTCACACTAGAAAGAGAAACAGTGGGGTCTCCCACAAATCTGTCCTGGGACCTGTGCTGTTCAACATGTTCATTAATGAGCTGGGAAAGGGAGTGGACAGTAGAGTGGCAAAATTTGCAGATGATACAAAATTACTCAAGATAGTTAAGTCCAGAGCTGGCTGTGAAGAGTTACAGGAGGGTCTCACAAAACTGGACAATAAAACTAGCATATGAAATTCAACATTGATAAGTGCAAAGTAATGCACATTGGGAAGAATAATCCCAACTACACACATACAGTGATGGGGTCTAAATTAGCTGTTACCACTTAAGAAAGAGATCTTGGAGACATTGTGGACAGTTCTCTGAAAACCAGCATATAGCTCAAGTTCAGGTATATTTAGGTAGAATTGAAACTGAGATTCACTCCGATCCCAAAACTTAAATTGTGCACTAGTATTCTTCCTGGCAAACAGCAGATGACAAGAGAAAATGTAAACCAAGTTATTTATAACATGCAATTATCTGTCCTCATGTCGCAATAGGAATGTTCCATCACATATACTACTATGTAGGGGAAATATTAGACATGCCAATTATAAATGATAAAATAGCCATTTTAATGAATATATTTAAAATCCTTATGGCCCTAATGTATAGGGAGCAGATGCGATTGCCATTCTAGTCTGTTATGTGGTGGTCTGCTGCCACAAGGATATGTGCTGAATTGGGTATTTGTGCTCATAAATGAATAAGCATTTAAATAGTCTTTTGTGTACATGATCACAGGAACTGTGCACAAATGTGAACCTAAGTTTACCTGTAGGCTGCTCACTTCCCTTTGTGAAATGTTGATCTATTATGTTCTTCTGATTTATTAATAAAGTGATTTAGGAACTCCTCCCTCCTTCAAAAAAACCCCAAATGATTCTAAATATAATACTCTTTGGACTGCATTTTCTTTATAAAGTTTGTGAAAGTGAACATGTACAATGAATGCATTTCTTTTAGTGGATTAAATTGTATGATTGCTAATTAATGGAGACATTGCTTTCTCCTTCATGATATGATGGGTCTTTCCTGAACTCATAGTTAAAAAGGAAACAGCTAAGTTCCCTTTAAGCTGTGTGGCCACCCAGCAGGCTATCAAGTGCCATGCACCTCAGGTGCCCCTGCCTCCACAGCCATGCTGCTCCTGCCCTCTGCCTTGGAGCTGCTCTCAGGAGCCTCCTGCTTGCTGTGCAGAGTGGGGTGGGGAGCGGGGCACTGATGTCAGGGATGTCTCTCTTTTTCACACTCACCTTCCAGTACATACTTGTGGTGTTGGTGTTACTACTTGATACTATCTCAACATCGTGCTTATCCATATTCTGTGGTTGTTCAGGGGCCTCAGGCTTGCTCTGGGTTATGTTCAGCTGACCGCAGCCCCAAGAAGTTACTGCAGTGACTGAGACTAGCCACAGCTTAGTGAGCTCTGTCTACATACCCTTTTCTGGGACAGGCTGTTGGCACAGTCCTGTGCAGGGGGCATGTTGTAGAACCATCATAGCCGGTTCTGTGTTACCTGGGGGAAGTTCCAGTGCTAGGGGCATTCCCTGTGAGCAGAATCTTTTGCTTTTATGACATCTCTTATGCCCTGGGAATGGTGTTGAGGTGCCCCAAGGCAATGGAAAATTGGGTTCTTGATCTTCCTGACTAGAGGTTTAACTCTAGGGCTGTGTCTACACTGCAGCTTATGTTGGCAAAACTTATGTCGCTCGGGTGTGAATAAACCACCCCCTTGAATGACATGTTACACTGACATAAACACTGGTGTGGACAGTGCTATGTCAGCAGGACAGCTACTGCCTCTGGTGGAGGTGGCTTTATTATGCTGACGAAAGAGCTCTCTCCTGTCAGCATAGAGCATCTTCACCAAACACGCTGCAGTGGCGCAGCTGCAGCCCTGTATAGGTAGACAAGCCCTGGGTCTCAGCTGTTGGAAAAAGATTGCTCCTTCTACAAAACAGTTTTATTCTGTTCCTATCAGATGGCCCAGGAAGCTCTTCCTCTCTATGAGAAGGGACCTAATGTTGCTGAATCTTTTGAGAATCTGGGGCCAATTTTGGGCACTTATGAAAATCTGTCCATTGGTCAACAATGAAGCTAGAAGACCTTACATCTCATCGTTGGAGAGGTCTGGCCATCTCCATCTCTACACCAGCTGTTGTTTTTAATTTTATTCTTTTGTTCTGAGCTAGCTGAAAACTTATGAGTTGAATTAAAGCCCCATTTAAATTAATTGGTGTGAACAAGCATAAGCTCCCACCTAGATAAAAGGGGTTTGTGAACCCACCCAGGAGCTGTTGACTGAGTATTGTTTTGGGTAGCGGTATGGGGATGTGGAAGAGAGAACACACACAAGCTGAGAACAGCAAAGAACAAAGGAAGAGGGAGAGGCAAGAAAGCCAAGTAGGTACCAGTAAGTACAGTGACCATGCAAAAAACTAGAGAGAAAGCTTTTGGTGTTGGCTGAAGAGGCTTGGGGCTGTAAGCCAAGAAACTGCTCCTTTTATTCTTGGTCTCTTCTGTGTTCAGAGACACAAAACTTTGTACATTTGCATAAAAGAGAATACCAAACTCTATCAAATTCTACTTCCAACTGGGGCATCCCCAGGGCCCTGAATTTTAACTAGCCCCGTGGGTCAAAAAGGGGCAAAGATGTATTTTTTTTAACTGGTCCTTAGATTTGTCAAGAGTAACTTTGTCCCCTCGCCAAGGGTGGTTGAGCACAGGGGTGACTCCAGCTTCTTGACTAGGGTACTCCTTCATACTGCATGACCTTGTCTTTGTTTGTGGCATTACAGAAACTGATGATTGCATAGAGTGGGAAACAGTATGTATGTGTACCTGAGCTCTCCTTCATATTCTTCCATAATCCCATGGTGCTCTGAATTTTCTTTTGCATTCTCTGCAGCAGTGTGATTTGTCTTCTGAATATGCTGGCCTGCTAAAGAGCCAGCATCTAGCCTTCAACAGACTGCACAGCTCAGAAGGCCGCTGTACATATTGTGCATCAAGTCCATCATTAGCATGGGCGGCATTAATCCTACTCTCATTGAAGTTAATGGGAATTTAGGGAGCAGACACAAGTTCTCAGAAGGCCAAGTAAAACTCTTCTCGACTTGGAACAATAAAGAAATCCTATAAAGAAAGAAGCATTACTTAGTGAAAGCTTGTTTATAATGTGAAACTGTATTATGTTAATCGTTCAGTCTCAAAATTAATGGTGTTGTCTAATACAGACGAGGTAGCCTTGATTCTCACAATTTTTCTAATGAGAAGGACCAAGAAAATGCATCTCTAAAAGAACTGTCATCAATTAAAGATTTTGAAAACCCCCTCTCCTGAAAACCTGCTTTCCTTCAACTCCAGCCCCATCTAAAGAAGATATTAATACAGGTTGCATGAAGGAGAAGGTTTGTTGTTCTCTAGTTTTATCTGCGGCAGCAGTGGGAAAAATAAACAAAGCTGATGAAAGCTACCAGCACTGAATGATGTAAATGAACATTGTCTTGGAAGAAGCACCCTAGCTAAGTAAATGCACTAAGACTAGAACAAAATTTGACAAGAGCCTCTTGTCCTGTGCCTAGGAGAGAAGCTCTCTCCAAATAGAACCAAACATTCCATGACAAAAAATCTCAATAACAAAGAATTAAGGGTAAGGACATCTCTTTTTAAAAAATGTAGATGACCTATCCAATTCTGGGCTCTGCTGAACGGTCCGCCACTGCAAAGTGGTTGGCAAATCTGGCTCAACCAGCTTCTAAGCAAAACCCCCAGCATAAGCGCAGTGTAGGGTGGGTGCCCATGTCCCTATGCCAGCTCTGCCCCTAGCAGTTACCAGCTCTGGCTCCGGCTACCATAAGTTAGAGTAGTCCTGGGGTGGGGAGTTATGGTGGCCCCTGCACCATACCAGAATCTGGAAGGTGAAAGATTATGCAAAAGTCACCTTTTGCCCATTCATTCTGGGCTATACCTCTGTGCTGTGCTTTCTACTAGGATCAGCACTGAATATGGCCCAAGAGGCAGAGTTTGGCTCCCTACTCAGGATTCTGGGTAGATTCCTTAGCTGGGAAAGATTTTGTTGTTCTTTTCATTTGTTACTTTGTTTGGTTTGTGTTTATAAAGATTCTCTCCTGCTGAGCAGTCCTGGCTTCCTGGTGCTGCACTTCATTTCTCTTTCACCATCCCACCAGTTCACATAACTGGATTGCTCCCTCCCCTGTCAACCCTTCTAAACTTATGCTGGTGACTCCTTACATATGACCTAAATTCTGCAAGATGCTGAGCACGGCTGGCGGTCAACGGGAGCCGAGATTTCTCATCAATTTG
This sequence comes from Lepidochelys olivacea, assembly GCF_965140295.1. Lineage (NCBI taxonomy): Eukaryota > Metazoa > Chordata > Testudines > Cheloniidae > Lepidochelys > Lepidochelys olivacea. Next base: position 19,623,523 of record NC_140422.1, read on the forward strand.
TAGGATAGAACCCTAGGTTTCTGTTCTGAATTGGTAGCAGTGACAGATCCTGAAACAATATAAAGCAGCCTGCAATTGAACTGGGAATAATGTTTTGAAAAGAGAGCACAGTCTGGTACAAATACTCTACATTAACATTTCCCTGAAAGTGCCATGCAATACAGTGTTTTAATACATTGCCAATTTGTATCATGTTGTTGTAAGTGCCACAAGACCAGGAAGTGAGCTGTGAATTCTGTGACAGCTCCAAGATCAACAAGCTAGTTGCCTATACACTGTATATCAAGCCACTTTTTCTGTGGCCTGGACCTTATTTATTTATGAAGCATTACCACAAATTCTCTCTAATAAGTAACAACATTGCACAATGCCACTGACCATTGCATCTCTGTTCTTTGTAGTTTAATCTTCATGTGTTTTTCTCTGACAGCTGCATTGTAAATCTCGCAGAAGGAAAGGAAATATAATGGAAAACAATATTAATTTTTCAGCACCAGTTTGCTTTGTGGTTGGTTTGCTAGATAAAAGTGTCTTGTGGAACAAAGCAGAAAAGACTTTTTGGACTAAATTCAATCTTACACCAGGGATGAATTATGCCTTTTGTCACTAAAATCTGGTGTATTATTCATTCAAAAGGTAATCTACTGATGTGACTCAGATCTTGTTTACATGCTGTGCTTCTCCTCCCCCGACAAATCCAACTGATTGTAACAAACAAGACATGCTTGATGTACATTTAATAATACAGAACAAACACCTGAAGCTATTCGCAATTTGAGGCTGGCAGGTTTGCCAATCACTCACGGGAGAAATCATTCCCCCCTCTCTAAATTTGCTTCTGACTCGTTTAAAAATGTTTTTGTAATTTCTGATGGTTAATTATTTAACATGTTGCTGCCATTCTCTGTTTACTTTAGAACACTTAATTTAGAAGCACATGAATGTTATTTTTTGCAATTTAATTATGCTTGGATATATTGCGGCCGTCAATAATTACATACTAATTTGAAAACACATCATTCTGTGGGATACTTTCCCTTCGGGATGAGGCTGTTGTTGAAGCAGTGCCTGCTAGTGTCACTGTGGTTCAAAGATTTCCACTATTTTTAATCTCTCTACCAAGCAGTTTGAATGCAATTAATTTTGCATTTCTTTTTACATTTAAATACATATGTATTAGAACACTTGTGAGGGGTCAAATTGCAAAGAACAGCCATGCTGGACATTTCTGATGACCGTCCATTGAAGGAAACTATGCTCCTCCAAGCTGCAGTTTTGTAAAACAAGTCCTGCAAGTAGATAGAAGAGCCAGAGTCATGCAATTTTATACTAAAGGCTCCAGACATGTTCAGATGACAGATCCCAAATGCTCTGCATAACTTTTGGCTGTGATTATTTCTCTTACACCAAAGTCATCTGTCCTGCTTCTCATGCTCTCGCCAGCCATTTCTATATATTCCTAATACATATCTAAATGAACAGCTTTTCATTTTCAGAATTTAGCTCAGCTGATTACCTTTCTTCCAAACATCTAAACTTCTTGAGGTTTATTTAACTTGGTTTGTAATAGTAGTAATTATTATGCATTTTAAAGGCAAAAATAGTAACATTTCTTTTCTTCAAAACTTGATCCTAATAATACCTAGAAGTTAGCCATTTCGTCTGCAAGGAGCTTCACAGATAGTTTGTTATTTATAGGGCTTTCTATATGTTCATCTTTATAGCTATCACAAGATTCCAGAAATGGTCAGACTTCTTAGAAATTCAGAATTTCTAAGGTTTTTTCTGGTAAAAAAAAAATTAAAACTGTTAAGTAACTAAATGGTCACCAATTTTTGGCCCACCCTAATTATTGTCCCTATTTTAGAGATGGGGAAAATCCAGATCATGAAGTCAGTGGCCCGATTATAAAAACTGCTGACTCTCTGTGATTTAAGTGGGCATTCTGAGCTCTCGGCAATCTGAAAACAAAGCCATACCTAGTGATGAGCTCGAGGCTACAAAGGAATCATTACCAGAGGTGTAATTAGGATTCAGAAATTCCTGGTCTTTGGTCTGATACTCAAGACCACAGACCTCTCTAGCTTACACAAAGTAAGGTCCTGATTCATTCCCATCTTGTGTAGTAGAATCACAGAAGATTAGGATTGGAAGAGACCTCGGGAGGTCATCTAGTTCAATCCCCTGCTCAAAGCAGGACCAACACCAACTAAATCATCCCAGTAGCTTACACCTGTTCAAATTCTGATATGATACAGATTTACACCAACTTTGCACTGCTGTAAGTGACTGCAGAAGTTGCAGGCAGTGGAGAACCCGTGCTTTTTGGATTGTAATTCAGTTTGTTATGCCTCTGCTCTCTTTGTGCTGAAGTCAAAAACCTCATTTCACTTTGGATTTGAATTACTTGTGAAATGTCACATTTTCAACCATTCAAGTTGTACAGGTTCTTAGGGTGAACAAATGCTGCCACAATGGAGAATGAGAATCTGGATAGACTTTAAACTTTCTTTTCTAATAGTAGTTCTTGGTCTTTCTTTAAAACCCTAGGATACTAGGTTGGCCGGTTTTTGGGTCTTTTTCTAAAGATCTCTTGTTAGGACCCTATATTGACGACATAGTGTATCTAAAGGTGTAAGACTTTACATAGGCCATAACTAAGGGTCAGATTGTGAGCCCCCTTTCACTGGAGTAATGCATTGGAGACAATGAACTACTCTTTTGGACAACTGCTCACCACTGTGAGTAAGGGGTTCACCATCTGACCTAAGGGAGGAATTAAACTAAAAAAGAAATACCAGAGAGAGGTAGATTGGGCACCTTGTAAGGCAATAAAGGTTGTCAGTTTTTTTATTGTCGTCCTGCTATTGTAGCATCTCCTAATCAGAGCAGAGAAGGACATCACAGTCGCTCTGAGTCAACAATGCAATGCTATTCCCCCCCCCCCAAAAAAAGGGGGGGCAAATATAAGTCTAGGTTGCATTAACAGAGGCATAGCATGCAAGTTACGGGAAGTGATAGTACCTCTCTACTCAGTACTGGCCACACCTCAGCTAGAGTACTGGGTCCGATTTTGTATCGAATGTATAGAAAGGATGTAGAGGAACTGGAAAGGATCCAGAAACAAGTGACCAAGATGATCAAAGGGATGAATGCAAGCCATATGAGTGAAGGCTGACGTAACTAGGTATGTTTGGTTTGAAAAAGAGGAGATTAAGGGGGGACAGAGCAGTCTTCAAATACTTGAAAGGCTGCCATAATAAAAAGGGGGGAAAGTTGTTCTTTCTTGCCACAGAGAGCAGGACTAGAGGCAATGGGTTCAAACTACAGCATAGCAGATTTAGATTAAATCTCAGGGGAAAACTTCTTAACTGTAAGACCAGTAGGACAATGGAACAGGGAGGTTGTGGAAGCTCCTTCACTGGAGGCTTTCAAAAGGAGTCTGGATAACCATCTGTCTTGGATGGTTTACATCCAACAAATCCTGCAGCTTGGCAGGGGGTTAGACTAGATGACCCTTGCGGTCCCTTCTAACCCTATGAATCTATGGTGCCTGGAACTGTAACGTTACATTTTTAGTTGCCTAACTGGCCTGTGGGAGAGGAAATCCACTTTGTCAGGTCAGTTGGGGAGGTGGAAATAAGTGAGAGTTTCTGTGCTTTTGTGTATGAGAAATCATGAGAGAACTCTGTAAGAGATTAAGATCAATGTTTTTCTATTTTAATGGAAAATTAGCTGATGTGCATCCATTTGTGACCTAGCTTATCTTTTATTTAATAATAAAAAATTCTTTATCTGAGTAGATTATGGCTGGCAATTTTTGTAGGGGTGGGAGTGAATCTACAAGTGCTGTAACATATTTACGTTCGTCCAAAAGTTTTGTTTTTATGTTTTTGGGTTTTTTTAATTTCACTGCTTACTTCATTTAAACCCCTTGGAAATAAGAAATGCTGAGTTCCATAAAAGTTTTCATTATGAGGAATGAAAAAGGGCATCTGATCACCTTATGTTCATCTTTGGGCATTCCATTGTTAGTAGTAAATGAATGGAATTCCCTACTCCTTTCTACTTATAGAATCCTTGTACATCTAAGTGCAGGGCTGTGATAGACCCAATACTCGTTTGTGTACCACACCAGCAGTCACTGGCCTCCCCCATCAATTTCTGCACAATTTAAGCCTTTTTAAAATTAAATTTCCAGCTTTGTGGTTAAAAGGTAGACATCTGAATGTGACCCTATGGAGTGCTGTCCTACTGACTCTTTCAATAGACCAAGCCAACTAACCATTTAAACAACTTTTTTTCTTGTAATCATCCCACAGATTGGGCTCAATAGAATGCCCACCCCCCACCTCTTTTCTGTGTCACTCCTTCATTCACATGCGGAAGGAAACAGAATGAAGAAAGTTATAATCCCTTGATATGATAGCAATAAAGAATATCAGCACACGTTGTTTGAAAGTGTAAGGTAGTTTGAAAGAAGGGTGAGACCGGAGGGATGTTTGAAGCTTCAGTTTGCAAGGGTAAGTGTCTGAAAGTTAAAATAATAATTCCAGCTCTACCTTTTAATAAAGGATTATTTGAATAAATCGGTTAAATGTATTAATGTTTAATATTTCTACTATCTGTACAAAAATAAGATTATTTAAGAAACACTGATGCGAATAAACTACAATACCTTGCAAACAGGTGTATGCATCTATGAATATCTGAGTTTAAATAATTTCAGTGTGAGGAGAAAGGCAGAAGAGCAAGACTGTTACAGCTCACTTCATTCTAAATTCCTTCTGTGCATTTAGATAACCTTCTGTGAATCCCCAACATTACATCTTGTGATTTAAAAAGACATCTGTCACCTTGATCTTTGTGGAAAATCTTAATAGACTACATTGTGTCACACACTGTACACTCCAATCATCAAACCTATAATAGAGTATTAACTAGCTTGTCAGTTTCACAATACGTGGCATTGCGTCCCCATTCTTTTGGTTACATATGGAGTCTTTTCTACCATAGAGAGATTTACCTTGCTAACAACTGTTTGTACCTCCTCCAAAAGTTTGTGACTCACCTTGTGTCCAGATGCAGAAGGGCTCTGAGTGGGTTACAATGATGTTAAATAGACTGTGCTTCACTGGGGATAAATACCAACTGAATTTGAGTCATTTTAGTTTATACTATTTTAGTGTCAGTGCAGCTACTGATGAGCTGAAATTGGGGGACAAGAGTGGATTTGGTAACCTTTTGAAGTCCCCTAGAATCCACTGCTTCTGGATGCTGTCCTGGGAACTATGAGAGAGGTCGGGTACCTAAGAGGCTTTACAGCTGAAATGATTGAAGACACTGCTAATGTGGATGTAATCCTGGAAGCATTCTTAAAAACATTCAGCTGGAGTGGATACACTAAATAATTTGCAATAAAAAAAAAAAAACCAAACAAGTGAAAACCAAACAGTGCTATACCACTGGGTCAGTTCTCTGACAAGATCGAAATGATAGTGCTTGTACCTTCCAAAACAGAGCACACACTAGGCCCCATATATTAATATGTATTACTCGGTATTCTGTTAGTTCCCAGAGGCCTCACTTAGGAAAAGGTCCTATTGTGGAATACACTGAAAGGGACAGTCCTGACCCGAAAAGCTTAGAATCTTGGTGCAAGACCTTCAGAGCATTATCAGAACAAATGGCATTGCTTAAAAAAGGGGTTTGCATCGATATTTATGTCAATACAGTGCACAAAGTATTAAGCTAGTTTTACTTTCCCAGTGCAGTTCTATGTCCCTTGTTGGAAAAATCAGTATTATGTTCATTGATATGGAGTTCTGAGGTTTTGCTTGACTTCAGTAATTTCTTCAAGCTGCCTACACGTTTCTGTTCTCTCGTACTCTGGGATAAGTCCCATGGGGTCCTGGACACTGATTGTGAGTGTGTCATATTTAATATCTGCCTCACTAATTCTGAAATGACTGAGGATGGTGGCTAAAAAGCCAATGCCAGGCAATGTGTGTGAGAGTTCTCTCAGTAATAACATTTGAGTCACTTATGTAATGTTTTATTTCTAAAGACATCCTTGATAATGTTGCTTTTCATTTCTCCCTGCAGTATTGTAAGTTCCTTCCTCTATGATCTGTTACTCTGGGAATTCAGTACTAAAAATATTTCTTTGGAGTTTACTGTCAATAGCATTCACAACTATATATACACTTCTGTTCTGAGGTCATTCTGTAAGAGGAGGGCGCAGATATTGTTTATTGGGGCAATCAAATACTTCATTCTCTTGAGGTTAATGTAAATGTCAGTAAAAGCTAGGATTGGAGCTAAAAGTGGCTAATGTAGGCCATGAAGAAATCAATATACAGATGTTTCAATTTTATAGATTTGTAAAATTTGTCTATGCAAGGGTGCATAATGCAGGGAGGGTGCTGATTGCAATGCGTTTACACATATGTGAATCAAACAGAATTTGGGATTAGGCCCTGTAAATTGGTGCCCAGAAACACCAGATGCGGAGTTCATATAAAGTCAAAATTCTAGAGACGTTCTTGTCCCTTACCTCAGGGCAAGCTTTGTTTAATCTAAGGAAGATTCGAACACCAGGCCCAAACAAACCTGGATGCACACTTCCCTTAGAGTCCTTTGCAACTGTTTACTCTTTCCTATTATAGCCATTTTCAGATGACTCATGTAAGGGTCAGGGAACCTGGACTCTCCTTGGAACCCTCTGCAGCCTGGAACTTAAGGAGCACTTTTATGCCTTTCTGCAGGCCCTAAATCAGCAAATGCACTCAGCAATTTCAAAAGGAGAAAGCAGAGATAATGATGGGTGAAGTGGGAATAGGAAGGCAAATGATTACAAAACACTAAATTAAAAGATAGTAGGAGATTTAACAATGGGATAAGGAACCGCTCACAGATCACAAGTTAAAATCCAGCTGTGGTCTGTGACCACCAAAAACATTACTCTGTGATGGTGAAATGTAATTGTAATCTTGGTCCACGGTTAATCTATGGGTCACACTGTGGTATAAAAACACCTGCTCCGTTCATACCTTTTTCATTTTCACCTTGGAGGTAAGCCCAACTGGCTTATCATGGGTTATTTTCTTTCCTACCGCAGTATTTCTAGAAGTGTAAGATAATCCTCCTTAAACAGTTGTAGCCACTGGGAAAAGTGGAAAAATTAGTATTTCAATTTTCTGTGCTGTAATTTCTGCAACACATATTTCTTCATTGCATTTATTTTATATTCATTAGACATCTGCAGCTAAGCAATGTCAATATAAGACTCTCCTGTGATATGTATAAAAGTGACCACTTCAATCAAAATTTACTGCAACCATGGTATGTGTTATGGGAGGAAAATGAGGTGCTTTCCTGTCTCCTGTTAATGCATCCATATTTGAGCGCACCTGCTGAGTTAAACTTGCTAATGTCTTAACACTAAGATTTTTTTTCTGTATTAAGAATTGCTGATACAACAGAAAAAGTTACTCTGGAATTAGTTTCTTTACATACCAATGTTAGGAGACTGTTCTTACCCCAGGATAAATTAACATGTAAACTTCCAGGAAAACAAATGTCTATTGAAAAGAAATGGCTGTAGGACACCATGCAAAGTATCAAGCTGTATAAGAAAGTTTGGTAAAACATTTAAATGAGGGTGATAAATATTATATGGAGTTAAGCATACTTAAAAACAAATACTTTTATTCCATCATAAATTATAAGATGGATAACAACATTGGCCTAAAGAAGTCAATGGGAGTTGCAAATTGTCAGCACCTCTTAGGATTTGACATAATATATTATATACGCATAATGCTTTATATCACCAGATTGGTGCAGTATTTTATGGGGCATTCCCTGCAAGGTGCTGATCATCTATAATTCCCATTGATTTCATTGGAAACTACAGGTGCTCAGCATCTCTAAGGATTAAACCCTCTCAATAAGATATTTGTTTGTTTTGTTTGTATTGTGGTAGTAGATAGCAGCCTCAGTTATGGACCAGAATCCCATTGTGCTAAATGCTGTACAAACAGAACAAAAAAAAGATGGGCCCTGGCCCCAAGAGCTTACAATCTGTGTCCTCTGCCCTAAAGAGATTACACAAGTCTTACCTTAACTTTTCAAATACTACTAAAAGAAATGAATTTAAAAAATAGTTAGTGCCTGATGAAAGGATAATTGAAATCAGGAGGAGTCCTTCAGTGGACTTGGGGTCTGGCCATCAATCACCCCTATCCTAAGTATCCCTTAGAACAAACTAGTATCACACTGAAGAAAGGTGAAAAATAAAGACGTTATATTTCACAGGGCTGACATGCACTGACACTACATTTCTCACATGCTACATCATAGACCTAATTCTACCATCCAATACATGAGCACAACTCGCCTTAGCTTCAGTGGGAATTGCGCCCATGTATCTGAGTGCAGAATTTGGCCTTCTCGGTATATTTTCCACATGGAATGTTGATACCTTTTTACTTATACTTATCTTCTTGCAACGCTGCTTCCTGTAATGTTCATACAGCTTCATTATTGTTTCCTAGCCCAGCAACACTCACTTTTCTAATCTGTTTTTTCCTTTTCCGTTTCTTCCACTGCACTTCCATTTTCTCCCAAACATCAGAGGTCATGGATTACAGGAAGTTAGTGGGTTACTGAGGATTTATACACAGAATCTAACATTTTCTAGAAAAGTTCAATTTTGTGAAAAATGTTAACTTTTTGTTACAAAGAATGTTCTAGATTCTGGTTTGTTCTCACAAGTATTTCACTAAAACTTTGAGGAAAAATGTTATTTTGTTGTTGAACTATTTTCCATTACTTAAGCCAATCCACATCTACTAATTTTAATTAACACTGCCTATAATTTTTTTTTTTTTTTGCATTAAGAACCATGGACAGATTATAGAGAAAGTAATTTCTTTCTCCATTGATTCAACATACAAAATTATATTTTTACATTTAACTACCAATGTTGGTTAAAATGCATCTCAGCTGATCAGTGTGAATAGCATATAGCTAAAGACATTTATATGGATATGTTGGAAAATTACTGTGAAAGCTTCCCTGTGGAAGCTTGGTTGTACTGTGAAAGCTCAGTGTCAGTAGATGTTTCTGCAGAGTAGTTTTGTTTGGGGTTATTGAAACGGAACTTGGGAATTCCTGGTGGCCATTCTCAAGCTCAGCCAACTAGACAATGCTGCTTCTCATATAAACCGATGTACATCGAGGGTGTGATTTCAATAGAGCAAAGTAGGTCAGTGCTCAGCTCTTCTGAAAATCCTATCCATAGTGTGTGCGTGCACAGACCTCACAGTGCAATTCTGGACTTATGTTTATGACACTCCTAATTTGTGGTCTGATTATTTGCTTGCCATTGACATGCTGTTTTGGTATCTGCTTATAGGAAGACAAAGTTTGGGAACAGAAGCCTGACACTTCTGAGGTCTAATCTGGGTGTGACGCTGGTATAGTAGTCATATGTGGCAAGAAATGTGTTCCCTTTAGAGTGTCAAGTCTTGTCTGCACTAGGCACTAGTTTTGATTAGAGCTCTTTGTGGCCAGCCATTGGTGTAGATGTCCTGGAATAGACAGGCAAAGCCACTGTTGGCACTAATTTACCTTACTCTGCTCTCAAGATGAGTGTACATAGTGGCTTTGACTACGTGCTCTGGTGAAGATGCAGCTATGTCAATGGCTGTAACTGAGGCAATGTCTCAGTCAATGTGTAAAATTTTCCAGTTCCTGGATCCTGTCTGTCTTCTCACTCCCCCAGACCCTTTACCTGTAGTATGTATATAAATGAATGTTCACCTAGTGATTCTGACTTGCTGCTGATCAATCTTCTTTCAAGTACTCTTTTTCAGTTCATATTGTGTTTCTTTCATCTCCAAATGGCATAAAAAATGTCCTCTCGTTCAGTTTTATGCATAGGTTATTAAAAGTTTTAAAGGAAAGAGCGCTAAAGCTGAACTATTTTAGCTTAAAATAAACCCTACAATCTCTCCAGAACTGTAGAAATCTATGTTTAAAATGACCCCATTCATTTTTTAAAAGAGGTACTTACTAATATAATGAGGAGTAGGTATTGGAAATTTCAGTTTAGAGTATAAAGGAGCTGATCTTTTGTATTTTATTTGTGAGCTGAGCATGGAACAATAGCCTAGAATGTATTTAAAAAATAAATAAATAAGAAAAAATCCAGGATTGATGGATTTCCTTTGTGTAAAATGTTAAAACTTTCTGGTACAAAGAAATTTCTTTTTTGGTTTTAAGGTTGTATTTACCTTTCTGTGACATCACAAAAATGCATTATCTTTGTGTCTCACAATCTCCTCAGTAAAGCTGAGATAAGGCCATCTACAAATGAGGTATTTCTCATGGTATGCAGGAACAATATCTAAAGCATTTCTTAACAAATACAGTCTTTAACCAGTAATAGTCACTATTTTAGTGCTGTATGATAAGAATAATTGTATTCATTACACTGTAGAATACTAAAACATATTGTGAAATAATTTTCCTTGTCTAGAATTCCACTGAGTGGCATGTTCAAGTGAATTTTTATTAGAATGGTTCAGTGCATCAGTGGGATAACTCATATTTTATTTAATTTGTTATTGTTATGGTGTGTAGTGACTGCTGGTTAATACAAGGAAAACCTTACTAATCACTGCTTGTGATTTTAAACCCAGCTATACAAAAGATCTTGTTAAAACAGTCCCTTCACCCACCCCAATCTCATTGAAGTAATCTCTTCCTCTTCTTTCCCTATCTTTCCCCCTGCCCCAAGAACTGGAGGGAAAGTGCTTAGTTTATGTAACACGAGTGACTTCTTCTAGGTTCTGTCTTGGCTCCTTCTGAGCACATACATTTCCTTTATAAGCATTCCACTTTCTTAACTAGCTAGGGGTGGAAGGATCATGGCAGTGCCAAAATCCTGAAGTTCTTACTCAGACAAAATTCCTATGGACTGCAGTGTTTCTAGAGAATGCTGCAGAGAAGATAAATTCCCGTCCATTTCAATATCACTAGATGGTGCTGCAGAGCAGGGAAATGGCTTTAGTGGGAATTTTGCCAGAGTAAAGAGTGCAGGGAAGAAGCCCTGACACAATCCCACAGATAATTTTTTTTCAGAGTTTCCAGAAAGTTTGGTTAATATTTTAAAATATTATGTCTTTTTTTTTTTTTTACATCTCTGTATTTGTTTGTGTCTTGGTACCAGCCGAAGAGGTTTCAAAAATGTTATGAAAAAGCAAAGAGGTTTGAATGGTTTGGATAATGTTTGTACCAATCTTTAAAGTTTCGCACATCAGTTTTTGACCTTCCCAAAATACAGAGCCAGATCCTGAGGTGCAGTGTGGGCACTTTGCAGCAGTGCTCTGTAATTGGGCTGAAAACTCTGCCTAATCAGCTCAGACCCAGTGCAAGACTTGACCCTGCAATGTCACCGAGCTGATGTGGAGGTTTGTTACCTCTCCTTGCTATCAGCAGAGTGCAGAAAACACCCCTCTGTGTTTGGTGTAGTGTAGGAGTTCTCTGTCTCCAATCGTAAGCTGTTTTTCAACCACTGTTAAAGGTTGGGATAAATTAAACCAGTACTGCTCTAGCACAGTGCGGGGGACGAACATGCACAGAGCAGGATCAGGGAAGTACATCTCTGTGCACCCCCTATGATCTCTGTGCCTTTGGCAGTTTGGCTGTACTTGGTGTAAATCCAGATGACCCCACTGTTATATGATGCGAGTGGTCTATGTATTGAATACATTCAATACAAAAGGAATTTACTACCCTTAGAGCTGATGTGCAACTTTATCACCCAGAATTAATTTGGACTGATGTCATCAATATTTTCTTCTACAATAAAAACTACATTTTCTTAAAGTGGTCAGGACTCAAATCAATGAGTTTGGTGGGGGTGATTTAAAATATAACCTTGCCCTTGATGCTGTAGGGGTAAACTAATCCCATGGAAGGACAAGTGGTCAGTGTGACTTCCCAGTCTCCCTCTGATTTCCATTTGGGGAAGGTAGCTTTAAATCATGCTGAAGGTTTGTAGGAGCCCTACCAGGACATGCTGCTAAGGCAATACCTCTCTGCCAGCCAGCACTAGCCATGTCTGAAAATCTGGCAAAGGGTAAGTTTTGGCCACTTCTTCCACCACAGTCACTGTTCCTGGCAGACTTTCCACTGCTGCCAGCCTCCAGGATCTGTGCTGATGGAGGTATTTATAGACCATGTGGTGAGATTAGCCCCTACACTTTTTATTACGCTAGTTTCATCGATTAATCCAGAGGATAATGATCACTTCTAAATTATTTGCTATACAATATTTTGAGGAAACCCTAGTTTAAAAAAAAAAAAGTCTAACTGGAGTTACATATATTTTCACCTGCTTTAGCTGGCAGTTCTTTTCCTCTTTTGATATAACCCAACACTTTTGATATCTCCTTCACTGTTGCTGCTCAGGGCTTTAGGGATTTTTATGTAATAACTCCTGAATCCTTTTCTTGGTCATACTATTGAGGCTGCATTCCATTTCACACAGTTTCCCTCTCTGGGCTTTTTGCTCCAAGACTTGTGATCCTGTGCTGATCAGCATAGCAGAACCTTTCGCTCTTTTCCTCCTTCTGCCTAGTCTGACAGTTTAAAAATCTGCACTGGCTCTTTACAGAGTTGGGATTACAAAGAAGAGAAGGGGGCAAACAGAGAGAAAATGACACAGACAGAACAAGACAAAAATATAGCCATGATTGTGCTTCATAATTGTAAGACCTGGGAGAATGATTCATAGTGAATAATTTACTGAACAAAATTAACCTCTTTTTGCATATGTAGGGATGTGAGTGTCTGAGAGAGCAGTTCATAGTTCCCTCAAATGTATTAATTATAGAGCTGTCAATTAATCGCAGTTAACTCACACAATTAACTCAAAAAAATTAATCTCAATTAGTCACACTTTTAATTGCACTGTTAAACAATAGAATACCCATTGAAATGTATTAAATATTTTTGGATGTTTTTCTACATTTTCAAATATGTCTATTTCAATTACAACCCTGCACTGTAAAAACTGATAAAAGAAATAGTATTTTTCAATTCACCTCATACAAATACTGTAGTGTGATCTCTTTATCATGAAAGTGCAACTTACAAATGTTGGTATTTTTTGTTACATAACTGCACTCAAAAACAAAGCAATGTAAAACTTTACAGCCTACAAGTCCACTCAGTCCTACTTCTTGTTCAGCCAATCGCTAAGAGAAACAAGTTTGTTTACATTTATGGGAGATAATGCTGCCCTCTTCTTAATTACAGTGTCACCTGAAAGTGAGAACAGGTGTTCGCATGGCACTGTTATAGCTGGCATCACAAGATATTTACGTGCCAGATGTGCTAAAGATTCACATGCCTCTTCATACTTCAGCCATCGTTCCAGAGAACATGCTTCCATGATGATGACGCTCATTTAAAAAAAATGCATTAATTAAATTTGTGACTGAACTCCTTGGGGAAGTATTGAATGTCTCCTGCTCTGTTTTACCCGTGTTCTGCCATGTATGTCGTGTTATAGCAGTCTCGGATGATGACCCAGCACATGTTCATTTTAAGAACACTTTCACTGCAAATTTGACAAAATGCAAAGACAATAATGTGACACGGTCAGGCCAATTAGCTACAGGACAGTGACAGAAGGTAGATGTATTAGCACCAGATTAAGCAGGTCCCTTTTCCCTGAGTAAGATACTGGGCTGTTCCAGAACAATCAAGAACTTGCTGGAACCAATTAAGGCAGGCTAATTAGGACACCTGGAGCCAATCAAGAAGCTACCAGAATCAGTTAGGACAGGCAGGCTAATCATGGCACCTGGTTTTAAAAAGGACCTCACTTCAGTTCGGGAGGCACATGCGAGGGGCTGGGAGCAAGAGGTGCACAAGAAGCTGAGAGTGAGTAAACGTACTGCTGGAGGACTGAGAAGTAAAAACATTATCAGACATCAGGAGGCAGGTCCTGTGGTGAGGACAAAGAAGGTGTTGCAAAGAGGCCATGGGGAAGTAGCCCTGGGATTTGTAGCTGTCATACAGCTGTTACAGGAGACACCATAGACAGCTGCAATCCACAAGGGCCCTGGGCTGGAACCCAGAGGAGAGGGTGGGCCTGTGTTTCCCCCATCCCCCCAGTTGCCTATTTGACATAAGAGGAGTTGATCTGGACTGTGGGTCCCACCAGAGGGGAAGATCTCTGGCCTGACCCATTAGGTGGGCCAGCAGAGACTGCGGGGATTGTTCTCCTCCTTTTCCCCATGCTGGGCAGTGATGCGGTTAGCCAGGTGAATGGCAGGTTTGTGCCACTAACAAAAGGAGCCAAACTGAGGACTGCCATGAACCTCTGAGGGAGCAAATCCGCTGGTGAGCGCAGAACTCACCAAGGCAGAGGAGGAACTTTATCACAATACCAATGTGAAATTTCTAAATATAGCTACAGCACTTGACCCAAGATTTAAGAATGTGAAGTGCCTTCCAAAATCTGAGAGAGATGAGGTGTGGAGCATGCTTTCAGAAGTCTTAAAAGAGCAACACTTTGATGTGGAAACAGCAAACTGCGGCCACTGGGAGCTGTGGGTGGCTGTGCAAATGTAAACAAACTGTCTGGCAGCCCGCCAGCGGATTATCATGACAGACCATGTGTGGCCCATTACCTGCAGGTTGCCCACCACTGCTCTAACGTTTTACATTGTTTTATTTTTGAATGCAGATCTTTTGTACTTAATTCTACATTTGTAAGTTCAACTTTCATGATAGAGAGATTGCACTACAGTACTTGTATTAGGTGAATTGAAAAATACTATTTCTTTTATCATTTTTAAAGTGCAAATATTTGTAATCAAAAATAAATATAAAGTGAGCATTGTACACTTTGTATTCCGTGTTGTAATCGAAATCAATATATTTAAAAATGTAGAAAATATCCAAAAATATTTAAATAAATGGTATTCTATTTAACAGCGCGATTAATCGCAAAATTAATTTTTTTACTCACGCTATTAATCTTTTTAATCGATTGACTGCCATAATTAGTTATTTTAATTTGTATTGGGAAACATTGCTACCTTGAATAATCCCATTGTTAAAGTTTTGGGGGTGACCCTACTAGATCAATGGGAATTTTGCCACTGACTTCACTGTGACCAGGATTTCACCCACTGAGACTACTCATGGGGTAAGGATCCAGGACTGTGAATAAAGGTATCAGAATATGCCCCTTGATGAGAGAGAGTACCTGCCCTTCCCTTTTGGCTCTGCTGAGATGAGGGGGGAGCTCTCCATCAGTCCAGTGCAAGATTCATAGATTCCAAGGCCAGAAGGGATCACTGTGATTATCTAGTCTGACCTTCTGTATAGAACTTCCCCAAAACAATTCTTAAATCAGATTTGTTAGGAAAACATCCTATCTTGATTTTAAAACCTCCGATCGTGATGGAGAATCCACCATCATGCTTGGCGTGTTATTTCAATGGTTAATTACTCTTATTTCCAGCTTGAAACTGTCTAACATCAACTTTCAGACATTAGAATGTAGCTGAAGATAATTAGAACCATAAAACGTCTAGCCTTGAATGTGAGCTGGTTACACTAAAGCTGTAAGTTGACCTAAGTTATGACGCTCTCCCACTGACTTACTTTTATCATCTCAAATAGGATGATGAATAATACAATCAATGCAGAGGCTCCTATGTTGTTTATTTTGAAATTAAATGTAATTTATTTTACTCTTTCTCCCCACTTTTAGTTTTCAATACACTGCAGAGTTTTGCTCTCCTGGTGCTTAACTGCACTTTCCAAGTTATAAAGGGAAAGCTAGAGGTATTTACGGCTGGTCTTTTCAACACTTGGGGCAGCACAGAAAGCAGCTTGGGGTTATGGGATACGCTCACCAGCGGGCTGTTTCCACTGGTTAAATAGTCAGCAATGAAATAGCTAACTGTTGGGATTGAAACCTGTAGGTTTCAGCATGAACAGCATGCTGAGGTGAAAGGGGCTGTTTATATAGTCTCAGAGCTATGGTTTCTGGCTTTTTGCAGAACTAGGTAGACATCACTGCATTGGCTCTTCTTAACCTTGCTAATGCAAGCTATGTCCACAACCCAGAAGTCTAGAAAGAACCTTGAAGTCTAGAATTCTGAAGAATAAAGCTGAGGTAAGGAGTGAATTCTGTAACAAATCCTACAGCCGTGTAATTGCCAGAGTGTGCAGACCCCTGGGAATAATGGAAGAATCCTGTGATGAGGTTGGGCCCCTTTTGCTCTCTGTGGTGGACAGCTGGAGGAGCAATTCCACTAATTCAGTGCAATTCACCTTCCCCTTGCTCTGACTTGTCAAGGCTACTTTAGCAGATGGCGCGAGACAATGTACTGCTGGTTGGGATTTACTCTTCAGGGCCTGGTCTTCCTCTCTTCTTTTTCATTATACAGGATTCGTCTTCTTTTCCAGTGTCTGATGTCTTTCTGTCCATAATTTCCTTTTAATGGTGACTCATTTGTTTTCTCCTCTACCCAGATAAGGAGATAGAAATGTTGTCATTATAACCTAAAAAAGGGGAAAAAAAATACTGGAGTAGAGAGACCGGGGCAAAGCATACAGTACCCAATGCGTAAATACTGTGGGTGGCTTATAAGATGCTTTCCTTTAGCTTTCTCTCAGATGGCTGTTGTTTTACTGTCCATGGAGAGCCTTGTTCTGACGCTGGGCACGATTGTGATTGAGGGAATAAAAATTGGTGCTTCCATGTCTCATAAAGCTAGATGAAGCATAGATATTATTGCCTGGTGCATTTAGTGGAGAATTTTCTGCAGACTGCCTTGTTTGAAATGGTCTATAAACCAATAGAAAGAAGCATGATGGGGTAATTAATTTCCATTCGGACTATCTGCAATTAACAAACATGTTTACATATTACCATATGAGGAAGGAGGTTTTGTGGTTAAAATGTGAGTTGGCCAGAACTGAGATCTGGGTTCTACTTCCTAGTCCACCACAGAATTCCTGAATGACCTTGGGAAGGTGGCTCTAAGAAATGACTATGAGAAAGTAGAAAATGCAGTCAGCAGATCTGCCCTTCCCCATGTATTCATAATCATTTCTGTTTAGTTTACAGCAAATTATTTAATGCTTATACTAAAGGGGCACCCAGAAGCTCCAGATAGGATGGGGGATGTTTGCTAACAAAGAGGCAGTCCCTGCTCTGAAGAACTTGAAATCTAAGAAGGAATTTTCTAACTATTTGTTTCTGGTTTCAAATATGGAGATCTATGGTGCAACCCTTGGTCCAGTTCAAAGACCTGTCTTCTTTTAATTTTTTTCATCAGTGCTGAGACACCCCACCCCCATTTCTTTCTCAAAGAACCTCAGTTCAGGCAGTCTTTCTTCCAGAGTCTCTACACCTATTCATATGCAAGGTGAAATAGTGGCTAGCAAGGTTTCAAGCTTCAGACCCAGTTCAGAACTGTGAACACTCCAAAGTTTAGGCACATTCACAAACAGCTGTTTGGCTTGGCCATTTTCAAAATTTGGATCCCAGTTCAGATTTTCAACATCTCATCTACAAGTGCTTTGGAGAGCTCAGACCTGGTCTTTCAGCTGAAGCTCATTTATAATCGTGACTAAGCCTATTCTTATCAATGTTACATATAAACAAATCCAATATGTGTGAGTCACAAAAACTTTTCCTGACACATTAATGCCCGTGCCTGATCCTCTGTAGAGTTACTGCAAATTTTCCTAAAACCAGAACAGGGTTTGTCCTAGGCCTTGTAAGAGTCCATACTGATTCATGTCAGTGAACCCCTGTAGTAGTTCCACTGATTTCAGAAGCACAAATGCTTTTGAGAGTGCTCACTGGCATGAGTAATGGCTACACAATATAGTCCTATAACAGCTATGTGAAGTTCACATAAAATGGGGCTAAAATAAATTAATTTGGTTGACCCCAAATGGGGTTAAATAGTAAATCCCATTTAATTTCCATCCTTTTTCCGTTACCTATCTCCATCTCCAGTGTATATACAGAGGCTTGGCACTCTGTCAGTTTTATAAGCTTCTAACCTCTTGGCAACTCCTTTTCAGTGCTATCTACACTTTCATTAATTCCTTATCTGTGGCTTCTCAAATCTAATTTCTGATTTTGTAAAGTTTAATGCCTCTTCTGTTTTCTTATCCTCTGTCTCTAATTACTTATCCTCACTATTATTCTTAATAGGATCAACCTTTCATTTAATCATTTGTCTTTTAAATGTATTTTTAAATATTTACTCTTGCATTTATCTTTGTAACTCTGTTTGGGTGGAGCATTATGCTGCTTATATTTAAATCTGATCAGATATAGCTGATGTTTATTTGTACCATTCAGCTACCACAGGCATATAAGGAATTACCAGCATCTTGGAGCGGGGATCAAGTAATTAGAGCTGGAGAAACACTTCACACACAAATGGAAACTAGTATCTCATGGGATTTTTCAAAAAGAAAATCACTATTTCCCACTTCTAATTTTGTGGGTTTTAGTGAGATAGGGAATGCTCCTACGTCCCCTCACTCCGCACACTTATTT
This sequence comes from Lepidochelys olivacea, assembly GCF_965140295.1. Taxonomy (NCBI): domain Eukaryota; kingdom Metazoa; phylum Chordata; order Testudines; family Cheloniidae; genus Lepidochelys; species Lepidochelys olivacea. Next base: position 19,642,145 of record NC_140422.1, read on the forward strand.
TCCTATTTGTTGCACTTTGAAGGAGAGACAGAGGAGCAGGGTAGGGCAGGATTCTTTGGCTAGGAGGGCAGTGAATTCCAGTGAAGTTGCTGAGATGGCCTGTCACTGTGCCTATGTTGTCATTCTTCAAAGAAGGGGGAACCTCGTGTCCAGGAAAGGGAGGGCCTGATAGCCTGTGAGATTCTATCCTTCGGACTCGATCCCCAGCTGTGTCAGAGCCACCTGTTTACACTCCTACTCTAGGGGTGCATGGATGCCACACCTGTGCCTGGAAAAAGTTAGAAATCACAGGGTTGTTCTAACATGATCTTATGGATTACAACCTTCAAAGGGCCACTCTTCCAGCTGAGATCACAAGAAAGCCTTGTGATATGGCTTTACCTCTAACACGTTCCCAACCTAGCACAGAACACTGCTTTTTCCTAGTGGGGAGGCAGGCCTACACTGGGGAAATCATCAGCTTTGCCATAAAGAAGCTTTAAGTCCCCTTAAGAAGGGCCAAGGATCAGGCCCCTTAAGTCTGCTAATTCATTTAAATGCTGATGGGTGTGTCTCTTCTATCCCATTTCAGGCCTTTCTCAAGTAAAGACTGGTCGACTTTAACATCCTAGACCAAATGTTAAGACAACCTGCAAGCGGGTGAGCTGAGCACCATGTATGGACACAGTTGACCTTGCAGATGAACTGCTGTGCATGCACTTACTTGACTGGCATATGCATCCATTTCGCTGCATGTGAATGTGGTGGTTTGCTTGTGCAATGGGCACGTGCACACTCTTCCCACAGGAACAAACTGACCGTGACATTCATTTCAAAGAGTTACTTGTGGTTTTATAGTGGGCCATGATAGCTGTGGAGACACTGTTTAATAGTTATGACTAGAGAAGGTTAATGGATTTTAACACATTTATCTCTAAGCTGAGGTAATCAAAGGCAGGGCTGGTGCTACCTGTGAGGGGGAAGAGGGGATATTTGCTCCCCCCAAAAAATACTATTTTCAGGGGGTCCCAAATTCATAGGCATTGGAAATGGGTGGGTCAAAGGGCCTTTGCTCCCCCCCCTTTTAAAAAATGCAGAGTGGGGGCAATGCACCCTTTGTCGCATACACACTTTAAAAAACCTGAACTTCAGGTCCTGGCTCCTGAACGTGGCTGGGAGGGAGTGCGCCAGGACTTGACCAACACCTAGGTCCCACTCTGTGTACTGCATGCTGCCACCAGCTGCTGAAACTGTGGTGGTTAGTTTCTCTCAGCACTGTGGACTGGCCAGGTCCAGGAAGCAGGATCCATCAACCAAGGGCCTCATGCTCGCCAGCAAGGAGGATAAGGTAAGGAGTGGGAAGAAGCAGGGCTCTGGGAGTTTGGACCGGGGTGGGAAGAGGCAGGGGCTCCAGGAGAGCAAGGCTAGTGTGGGTCTAACTTGTCTCTTGAATCCCACAAGGTTGTTTGTTTGTTAAATAGTAAAATCAAGTGGGGCTAAAATACCCACTTGCCCTCTCCCAAATAATGGGACACTAGACTGGCCCTGATGAAAGGGCAGATATCAAGCAATAAGAAAAAAATTATTTTGAATGCTTATTTTTAAGAGACTGAATTCCTTGGTTGTATGCAGTGTAGTTATAGCTTTGTTGGTTCCAGGATATTAGAGAGACCAGGTGGGCTAGGTCAACCTTTCATTGGATCACCCATCTTGTCTCTGATTTCCTTCAGTCTCATTAAAACCGTTCTGGATTTTTGTGTGTGGTGGTTAGCTCAATTTATGGATGACTTTTATGACTATGGTGTGTCCTTATGATGGATCATCAAGTGAGATGTATGCTATCACTGCTGTACAACAGAGACAGTTATCAAATTCTTCCATTGGCCAACCATGCCATGTTTTCACTCTATTGTTTATGCGACATCAGGCTTTGCATCAGACAATCCAAGAAGTTTTTGGAAAGTGTAGGGGACAATTTTCTGGTGCAAGTGCTGGAGGAACTAACGAGGGGCAGAGTTCTTCTTGACCTGCTGCTCACCAAGTGGGAAGAATTAGTAGGGGAAGCAACAGTGGATGGGAACCTGGAAGGCAGTGACCATGAGATGGTCGAATTCAGGATCCTGACACAAGGAAGAAAAGAGAGCAGCAGAATACGGACCCTGGACTTCAGAAAAGCAGACTTTGACTCCCTCGGGGAACTGATGGGCAGGATCCCCTGGGAGAATAACATGAGGGGGAAAGGAGTCCAGGAGAGCTGGCTGTATTTTAAAGAATGCTTCTTGAGATTACAGGGACAAACCATCCCGATGTGTAGAAAGAATAGTAAATATGGCAGGCGACCAGCTTGGCTTAACAGTGAAATCCTTGCTGATCTTAAACACAAAAAAGAAGCTGACAAGAAGTGGAAGATTGGACAAATGACCGGGGAGGAGTATAAAAATATTGCTCAGGCATACAGGAGTGAAATCAGGAAGGCCAAATCACACTTGGAGTTGCAGCTAGCAAGAGATGTTAAGAGTAACAAGAAGGGTTTCTTCAGGTATGTTCACAACAAGAAGAAAGTCAAGGAAAGTGTGGGCCCCTTACCGAATGAGGGAGGCAACCTCGTGACAGAGGATGTGGAAAAAGCTAATGTACTCAATGGGTTTTTTTGCCTTTGTCTTCACGAATGAGGTCAGCTCCCAGACTACAGCACTGGGCAGCACAGCATGGGGAGGAGGTGACCAGCCCTCTGTGGAGAAAGAAGTGGTTCGGGACTATTTAGGAAAGCTGGACATGCACAAGTCCATGGGGCCGGATGCACTGCATCTGAGAGTGCTAAAGGAGTTGGCGGATGTGATTGCAGAGCCATTGGTCATTATCTCTGAAAACTCATCTACCCCTGGTGATCAGGGGAGGTCCTGGATGACTAGAAAAAGGCTAATGTAGTGTCCATCTTTAAAAAAAGGGAAGAAGGAGGATCCAGGGAACTACAGGTCAGTCAGTCTCACCTCAGTCCCTGGAAAAATCATGGAGCAGGTCCTCAAGGAATCAATTCTTAAGCACTTAACAAAAATGATTAGGGGACTGGAACATGTGACTTATGAGGAGAGGCTGAGGGAACTAGGATTGTTTAGTCTGCAGAAGAGAAGAATGAAGGGGGATTTGATAGCTGTTTTCAACTACCTGAAAGGGGGTTCCAAAGAGGATGGATCTAGACTGTTCTCAGTGGTAGCAGATGGCAGAACGAGGAGTAATGGTTTCAAGGTGCAGTGCGATGATTTAGTTGTGGATTGGTCCTGCTTTGAGCAGGGGGTTGGACTAGATGACCACCTGAAGTCCCTTCCAACCCTGAGGTTCTATGATTCTATGTTTTTTTGAAACTGCACCCCCCTAAATCAAAATTTTATTGGCTGGCTCTAGGTTTTTCATACCTGGCAAGTCTATTCAGTAGTATCGTTTTGGTTCTGTTTCTAAGAATTAACAGCTTGAATATTGTACCTCATCCACTAGACCTCATGTCTGTTACTAGAACATCACTTGTGAAATTTTTCAAGGCAAATGCCATCGCTCAACAAGCAGCATTCTGAATTGCTGGTAATGCTGTTGTGGAACCTGAGGGTCTCTAAACCAGCTTTTGGGGCAGAGAAGGTGAAAGCTTTAGAGTTAACAATAAGTGTTCATAGCTTTGAAAGCTGATCCAAACTGAACTGAACTTTTAATTCTTTAGGTCTTGTCCAATCAGAAGCCTGTTGCTCTGAGGGCAGGCAGGGTGCCAGATAGTAAATGGATAACACTGATCAAGGGTGCCATTACCGTCGTTAACCTGTGGTTTGCATGACCAATTGATATCTCCTTAAGTAATGGATATTGTAATACCCCAATGAACATAAAATTGAATTCTGCGTTCACTGAAGTCATTTTGTATTCGGTAAAGGGCATTATGTTGGTAGTTTAAAATGAGCCAAACAGCTCCTTCCCTTCCTCTTTGCTCTTTGGGTGAATCAAATGCAGTGCTTTCAATCATTAAGTAGGTTAAAAGCAATTATATAGTTTCCTTTACACTACATCTTCCTAGGTTTGGGCCAGTTGTTTGAGGAGAGGTAGCTTTGCAATTGCCATATTGCATATTCTTTGGTTTGGGTTTGCTTGTAATTTAACCATTAATTTTGTTTTCTTCTTGATTTGTGCCTTTGTTCAACTGTGGTACAAGTTGGTTATTTTCTCTCTCCGCTCTATTAAGAGATCATTATAGCAGCATTTCCTCTTGAGGTCATTTTACCCTCCTATGCACTTGCTATAAATTCATTAACTCCAGTTTCACTTACAAAGATCTTTACATCACATTCACCATTTTCCTGTATAATTGAAATGTAAAGACAAGTTCCAATGCTAAGTGCCCATTTCCAAAGACCTGCTGTAGTTGAATGATTGCTGTACTTCTCAGAATTACTGCCACTGAAGCAATGACATCATGATAGCAATAGTACTTAGACTAGAAATCTCAGTAACAGCAAAAAGCCTGAAGGGAAGTCTTGCTTTTCTGAACCTTCACTGATTTAGTTTAATTTAAAGTTAGTTTTAATAAACAGTTTTGAACACAAAACAGCACTCTTAGTAGCAGGGCAAGCTGTACAAACAGTGCAGGTTCATTGTCACTGTGAATCCTATCCAATGCTCCTGGGGTGCTCTTGCAATTTATCACAAGTTAAGCAAAGTTGAGCCATGATCAGAATTTGGATGGGAGGTGTCCAGGGAAAACAGATTGACAGAAGCGGTGCTGGTGACTCAGTGCAAGGGAGACCGTGTGGCCTAATAGCTAGAGCACTGAACTGGGACTCAGGAGACCTGCATTCTATTTTCTAGCTCTGCCATTGGGTGACCTTGGAGACGTCAGTCCCCCTCTTTGTGCTCAGTTTCCCCAACCATACAGTGGGGCTAATGATATTGACCTATTTTGGGAAATGTTTCGAGATCTTTGGATGAAAGGTGATATATGAGAGCTATTCAGTAATAATAATGTCAGATTCCCAGCATGGTGTCAAGTAGCATTTTGCTGCTGGAGATGTTCTCTTCCAAGGGGCTACCTACTAGCAACATTGACGATCATGTGGTACGTTATGCAAGAACCATATATTACTGGCATGAATATTTGTGGAAAGTATAACTATGTAGAAAACAGATTTAAAATTTGTAAACATGAGTATTTGCACCAGAAATATTTGTCACTTACCCAGTGGTGGTACAGAAACAAATCCTACTCTACTTCTCATATAGCCCAGTTCTTGGGGGTATTCCTTACTGCTGACAACAAATCCATAATGAAATGCAAAGCCTAGCGTCCAGTTCCACAGTTCGTTCGTGGTGACCGTTTTACCTTCTTTCAAGGAAGACGTCCCACTGTTTTGCAGAACACCTTTCATTCTGTGGGCACTATACGAATGATACATAGGAGGAATCATTATTAATAATTAATTGCCATTACCATCACTAGATCCAGTCCCTAGCTGGACAGCGTTACGCAGTGCATATCGGTAAGGGCCTGATTTGGCCTGGGCACCTTTGTAGGTGGCCATCATTTAGAACTTGCACAAGGAATGCAAATATGGCTCTACAGCCACATTTACTAAGTGAAGCTCAGCCTGACTTGAGCATCAAAGCCAGAGTGCTCAAGAGTTTGAAAATCTAGGTGCACTCACAGAAAACCAAAAGAAGCTGTTTGGTGTCTAGTACCAAAAATCCGGAAGATCATGTAACAGGGACCATTATAAATATTTTATAAAAGGTAGTTACTGTAAGCTATTTTCAAAATGAATAAAATCCTCTCTAATTAGTGGAGGCCAATAAGAAAACAGTGGTTAAATTCAAGTATTGTTTCTTTTTGTGCCAAGGAAAGAATTGCTTGAAAATCAAGGCTTTTAGAAAGGAATAAATACCCATTGTTATTGAAACATGCAGATTTTCCTCAATTTAAAAAGGGACAATGAAATCAAGATTGTAAAACACTTAGTCTGTGATACTATACTATGGTGTACACTGGGAGGAAGGAAAAGTCAATAAATGAAAGAATAATAGCACATTGATCAACTCTTTATCACAGCAGGGTAACTAAATCTGCTGTTGCCAAACATGTCATCACATAGCCACTTGATTAAATTCATGTAATAGACTGGGATGGATGCAAGCATTTAGCTTCGGTCAGCAACTATGGACAAAGGAAGATAAAGGACGCTATTGAAATTGAAAGGAGAGTTTTCAGCTAAAATGTTTGGAGAGTTCCCCATTTATTTCCATAGGGGATTAGCATTTCTGCTGTTGCTTTTGATATTAATAGCATAAGTTGTCATCTCCTTACACTGTACATATCCCATAAACAGCATAGATCAGTTTTCCTTTTGCACTACATCCTGCTTAGTTGATGGTTCAGGGGTTGCAGCCAGCTCCCTTTCTCAAAGTGTTAATGGGAATGTTCAAAGCCGGGCTGTAGTCGAGAAGAGGTGTCATTCAAAGCATTTGAATGCCACTAGAAATAATGGTCCAGAATATCCATAGGAGGGGAAAATGTCCGTTGGAAACTCTGTGAGGTTCTCTCTCATTGTAGTGTTCTCTGCACCTGCTCCTCAAGGGTACTTAGCTGGCAATGATGGGGAAGAGGATGTGGTCAGAATGTGTCTTCCTAGCTGCATCATTGCATATCTAGGGACATCTGCACAGGAAACCAGCCTCTCCACAATGCTCTCTTTCCCTCCTCTCTCCAGTAGCAGCATCTCTTTCAATGGAGCTGTGCCACCACTGACCGCCCAATCCCTCTCCCGCCAAAGAATCAAACAGGCACAGAGGAGATTATGCTGCTTGGAGAAAGGTTAACTCCTGTGTATATTTCCACTAGTAAATATTATGGGTTCCCGAGGGAGTGCACCTGCTCCTCTGCTCTCTTCTACTTCCCATCCCAGGGAGAACTTGGTATATACTGGCTTTGCGGGTACATAATGCCCTTCTCTAGTGGGTGGTCCAGAGAGAAAAAGGACTTACTACTACTGCTTGCTACAGAGAATTCTTTTAGCTCAAGTTGCAAAGATGTGTGTGTTTGAAGCTGAAGGATCAGGTTTCTGGGTGTTAGTGTGGTTTATGCAATAATTGTCTGTTGCCTGAAACATATGGATCCATGGCCCCACACCTAAGAGCCTTCTATGGAGGCACTTCAGCCAGCTCCCAGGGAGGAGAAATCATGCAGTGGAGATGCTGCTGCTTCCCTCTTTGACATCCCCTTCAGGATTCCACTCCTTTATGCTCCCTGCTGCCTACAAAAGAGAAGCAGCAGCTTCACAGATTGACATACAAAGGCTACTGGAGTAGATGGGCCCTGGACTGATCTAGCATCCACTACAGCAGTTCCTATGTTCCTGCATTCCAACATTTCTGATTTATTTTCAGGTAGCCTGGTCATGCTATAAAATTATTTATTTTAACAATGATGTTTTGCCCTCCTGTAGCATCTTAGATCTGCAGAGTCCAAAAAAATTTCAAAGCATTCATGAAGCCTTACAAACACCCCTGTGAGATGAGGATTTTTTTATTTCTGTTTGTCTAAATCAAAGCGATCACTGCACCTTTAGTATAGCTTTGAAATCTTACAAATGCATGCAAAATATATCAAATCCAGCGACTTCTTTCCTATATAGCCTGAATTAAAATTAATCAGCTGCCCTCGATGCCTCCTCAGGCAGAGAAAATAGATTACAATCATTGCAGCACACTTGGAGGTTAATTTATTTGGGCTATTTTGGCCCAACATAGGGAATGAATTCAGAATTTGGTCTCACATAGAGAATGTCCTGTTGGCACCATCTTACTCATCAAACTGGAGTTCTATTAGGGAAATACATTGGTAGCTGTAGTCTCCTGGTCCAGTTTGAGAGTCTTTATACAACCTCATTTCTCCCAAAAAAGCATTGTGTACTAAATAGTTTGCTCCTCACTCAGTCATCACATCTCTGAGATATTGCAGTATACCACTAGGGCACCTTACCGGTGTTTGCCTGGCCACTGCAACAGAATTTCAATTCAGTGTGCTGTGGTTACCTTGGCAAAGCAATTTTTTAAGCAGCCTTAGTTGCGTAGCCTGCTGATACAGCTAGATAAATCCCCCCAAATATATAAGTAGAACTGAAACCGAAATGGCATCTGTGTACTTTCTGCATATTGCCATTTGTAACCTTGATGCACTGCAGTATATACAATATAGCTACTATGTTGTATTTGCCTGCTGTTAGGCCAGTGAATGTTCATCAAGTAGCTATTAAGCCAAATTTGTTTGCTTTATTTGAACAGCTGCTATGTAATAAAATTCATTACACTTGGTTGAGTTTCTCCATAGCTAAATGTATTGTTTGAAGACCTACACTGTTCTCAGAAAGACAACAACAACCCCTGATGGTAACTATCACTTCTAGTATGGCAAGGTAATGTTTTTGTTTGTAAATGGGTTACAGAATCTCTGAAAACATAAAAGCAATGAAACCTGAGGGTACATAATTCTCCACATGGTTGTTTATGTGGAAAGGCGCTGTAGGAATTATAACTGTCTTTATTTTAATAGAGCATTTATGTCATAACAAAGGGCCTGATCTGTGTACACTGAAATCATGGGAAAACCTCCCATTGGGCTTTGGATCAGACCCCAAATGCTTCCATCATTTGTTTGTATAGGAAACAGTTAGAGCAGTGGGTAATACGCAATATTTGTTCATCTAATCTTTATGTATGGTAATAGAATATTTTGCTCTTTGAAGAAGATATGGTGTCCTGACAGCTCAGATCAATTATATTATGTTCTTTTTCCTTAGAGTAGCAAAACTGAATCAAATCTAAATGGGCTGGAAATAGAAATCTCCGACACTCTGAACTATTGGATTTTATTAACTGTTCTGCCAAAGGAGGTCTTCACACATGGGTGATGTACATATATGTATCTAATCCCTAATCACCAACAGTTAATAGCAGCTACTTAGGTTTTCACCATTAGCACTGAATTTAAGTTAGTAGGGTTACAACATAAGGACTTGTAAAAACCTATCGAACAAAAATATTTTGGAATTGATCCTCATGTCCTTCCATAAGCAAAACTCCCATTGATGTCAAGGAGCACAAGACCACACCCTTTGTTTGTTTAAAGCAGGGGTCTCAAACTCAATTTACTTTGGGGCCAGTGCCTGTCCTCAAATCCTCCCAGCGGGCCAATAATGTCACTGAAGATGATGTTCAGAAAAGAAAATGTTTATATTGTATTTTTTATTTCTAATTTCAAATTTTATTTTGAATTTGAATGTCTTAGAAACTGTCAGACACTTTATACAGTTCTTTACCTGCCAGAGAGTATTTAGTGTTTGCCAGGCACCTGGCAACGCTTCAGTTCTGTCAGTTTGTTGATGTTTGGCCTCAGTGACAGAGCAGTTGAAACCTTCCGGACTGCAGTGAGGTGGGCATCAGAGAGCTGTGTTCAGCATTTTGACTCGTTTATATTCATTGTGGGAAAAAGTGACACTGCCTCCATGGCTGACTCTGCCCAGCGACTAATGATGGTATCTCTTTCCCTCTCCCCCAGCCAATGGGAGCAGTGGGGGCGCCTGCAGCAGACGGAGCCGGCCGCGTGTCTGCCTGCGTCTCTCCTCCACGGGCCGCAGTGGGGAGGTTCTGAGGCCACAGATGACCCGCAGGCCGGGACTTTGAGACCCCTGGTTTAAATGGTGGAATACACACAGCTCATTTCCTATTCTCAGCAATGGATCACAAAAAATTCTAAAAGTGCCTCCTTCTGGATATATAGTCCTTTCAAATAGCTGTGAGACAATGACAAGGTTCAATTGACTCTTAGCCCTGTGTTGCTGAACTAGGCATGTAGATTAGAAAATGCATGCACTCTGAGTGTGCTTTGTTCAACTGATTGGTGTCAGTAAGAGAATAGTAAAACTGCCCGGATGTAGACAGTAATTCATAGGTTTCTTTGCAGTTTCTCTTTTTTCTCAAGCAGGGAATCTTCCTTTCCAAGGCATTCTCCTCCCCCGCACCTCCTCAAACAATGCCCTTCCAGGGGCAGAACACGCTTTTAAGCTAATGCCATAATATCAATGATGCATGTGACACTAAATATGGGATTTGAAGCTTTCAGCCAATTTACTTTTGCATTTCTCCTTCTCTTCCAAACCCACCAGTCTCTATTTCCCTTTGCCACGGTTGCAGTACATAGTTACCTATAGCTTCTGGACAGGCATCTGTTACAATGGGATCCAGCAGCATACAATAAGTAGCTTCCTACTCTGTTACCTCCCTTCTCTCCATGGCGTCTGATATAAAGGGACAGTATTAACTTAAAAATCCTCTTCTCTATGAAGATTTATGCCCTGTTGTTAAAAGTAGCGCTGGACATGATTTCAGTGTTTCAGCCTGTTGAATGTGTGCATTTCACATGACTTGGTGTACAATTATTCTCACTGTCTCCCTCATGTAGCGAGTGTCAGACCGTTTCCTCTATTGTTTGTGCGGGTCTTTCCCATACCAACAATTAAAATAGGGAAATGTGACTATAAAAGCAGCCTAAGAGCTACTCTAACTTGTGCTGGGAGCCAATTGAGCCCCAAGATCTGGGAAGACAGAAAACAGGTTTAGAAACACCTTTCTCTTCTCAGCACAAGCTCATCTCCAGCCAGCTGAGGGTTTCACCAAGGGTTTATTGTCTGTACAGTGGGTTAATATATAAACACTTCAAGCGTATGAGGGGTCAGTGTCCCATACACATTCCCAGATCTTTTCTTATCTTGCACCCAAGCACCCACCAAGGAAATTGAAGTTTTCTCCCTTGTTGCTAAACCTCGGTTGATTCTGTCTCTGGAATTTGGTCATGCCAGAGGTACTGCTGTTGGAATTGGAACACTTCTCAGGGTATGTCTACACTACAAAATTAGGTCGACTTTATAGAAGTCGGTTTTTTAGAAACCGGTTTTATATATTCGAGTGTGTGTGTCCCCACAGAAAATGCTTTAAGTGCATTAACTCAGCGGAGCGCTTCCACAGTACCGAGTCTAGAGTCGACTTCCGGAGCGTTGCACTGTGAGTGGCTATCCCACAGTTCCCACAGTCTCCGCTGCCCATTGGAATTCTGGGTTGAGATCCCAATGCCTGATGGGGCTAAAACATTGTCGCGGGTGGGTCTGGGTACATATAGTCAGACCCCGTTCCCTCCCTCCCTCCATGAAAGCAAGGGCAGACAATCATTTCGCGCCTTTTTTCCTGAGTTACCTGTGCAGACGCCATACCACGGCAAGCATGGAGCCCGCTCAGGTAACCGTCACCGTATGTCTCCTGGGTGCTGGCAGACGCGGTATGGCATTGCTACACAGTAGCAGCAACCCATTGCCTTGTGGCAGCAGACGGTGCAATACAATTGGTAGCCGTCATCGTCAAGTCTGAGGTGCTCCTGGCCACGTCGGCCGGGAGCGCCTGGACAGACATGGGCGCAGGGACTAAATTTGGAGTGACTTGACCAGATCATTCTCTTTAGTCCTGCAGTCAGTCCTATTGAACTGTCTTACGGTGAGCAGGCAGGCGACACGGATTGCTAGCAGTCGTATTGTACCATCTTCTGCCGGGCAGGCAAGAAATGAGGATGGCTAGCAGTCGTATTGCATCATCTTCTGCCAGGCAGCCATGAGATGTGGATGGCATGCAGTCGTATTGCATCATCTTCTGCCAGGCAGCCATGAGATGTGGATGGCATGCAGTCCTTCTGCACCGTCTGCTGCCAGCCAAAGATGTAAAAGGTAGATGGAGTGGATCAAAACAAGAAATAGACCAGATTTGTTTTGTACTCATTTGCTTCCCCCCCTCTCCCGTCTAGGGGACTCATTCCTCTAGGTCACACTGCAGTCACTCATAGAGAAGGTGCAGTGAGGTAAATCTAGCCATGTATCAATCAGAGGCCAGACTAACCTCCTTGTTCCAATAAGAACAATAACTTAGGTGCACCATTTCTTATTGGAACCCTCTGTGAAGTCCTGCCTGAAATACTCCTTGATGTAAAGCCACCCCCTTCACTGATTTTAGCTCCCTGAAGCCAACCCTGTAAGCCGTGTTGTCAGTCACCCCTCCCTCCGTCAGAGCAATGGCAGACAATCGTTCCGCGCCTTTTTTCTGTGCGGACGCCATACCAAAGCAAGCATGGAGGCCGCTCAGCTCACTTTGGCAATTAGGAGCACATTAAACACCACACACATTATGCAGCACCAGAACATGGCAGAGCAATACCGGGCGAGGAGGCGACGTCAGCGCGGTCACGTGAGTGATCAGGACATGGACACAGATTTCTCTGAAAGCATGGACCCTGCCAATGCATGCATCATGTGCTAATGGGGCAGGTTCATGCTGTGGAATGCCGATTCTGGGCTCGGGAAACAAGCACAAACTGGTGGGACCGCATAGTGTTGCAGGTCTGGGATGATTCCCAGTGGCTGCAAAACTTTCTCATGCGTAAGGGCACTTTCATGGAACTTTGTGACTCGCTTTCCCCTGCCCTGAAGCACATGAATATCAAGATGAGAGTAGCCCTCACAGTTGAGAAGCGAATGGCAATAGCCCTGTGGAAGCTTGCAATGCCAGACAGCTACCGGTCAGTTGGGAATCAATTTGGAGTGGGCAAATCTACTGTGGGGGCTACTGTGATGCAAGTAGCCCACACAATCAAAGATCTGCTGATATCAAGGGTAGTGACCCTGGGAAATGTGCAGGTCATAGTGGATGGCTTTGCTGCAATGGGATTCCCTAACTGTGGTGGGGCCATAGACGGAACCCATATCCCTATCTTGGCACCGGAGCACCAAGCCGGCGATTACATAAACCACAAGGGGTACTTTTCAATAGTGCTGCAAGCTCTGGTGGATCACAAGGGACGTTTCACCAACATCAACATGGGATGGCCAGGAAAGGTATATGATGCTCGCATCTTCAGGAACTCTGGTCTGTTTCAAAAGCTGCAGGAAGGGACTTTATTCCCAGACCAGAAAATAACTGTTGGGGATGTTGAAATGCCTATATGTATCCTTGGGGACCCAGCCTACCTCTTAATGCCATGGCTCATGAAGCCGTACACAGGCAGCCTGGATAGTAGTCAGGAGCTGTTCAACTACTGGCTGAGCAAGTGCAGAATGGTGGTAGAATGTGCATTGGGACGTTTAAAAGCACGCTGGCGCAGTTTACTGACTCGCTTAGACCTCAGCGAAACCAATATTCCCATTGTTATTACTGCTTGCTGTGTGCTCCACAATATCTGAGAGAGTAAGGGGGAGACATTTATGGCGGGGTGGGAGGTTGAGGCAAATCACCTGGCTGCTGGTTTCGCACAGCCAGACACCAGGGTGGTTAGAAGAGCACAGGAGGGCGCGGTATGCATCAGAGAAGCTTTGAAAACCAGTTTCATGACTGGCCAGGCTACGGTGTGAAAGTTCTCTTTGTTTCTCCTTGTTGAAACTCCCCGCCCCTTGATTCACTTCCCTGTAAGCAAACCACCCTCCCCTCCTCCCTTCAATCACTGCTTGCAGAGGCAATAAAGTCATTGTTGCTTCACATTCATGCATTCTTTATTCATTCATCACACAAATAGGGGGATGACTACCAAGCTAGCCCATGAGGGGTGGTTGGGGAGGGAAGGAAAATGCCACACAGCACTTTAAAAGTTCACAACTTTAAAATTTATGGAATGCCAGCCTTCTTTTTTTTTTTGGGCAATCGTCTGTGGCAGAGTGGTTGGTTGGCCGGTGGCCTCCCCACCGCGTTCTTGAGCATCTGGTGTGGAAGCTATGGAACTTGGGGAGGAGGGCGGTTGGTTACACAGGGGCTGTAGTGGTAGTCTGTGCTCCAGCTGCCTTTGCTGCAGCTCAGCCATACACTGGAGCATACTGGTTTGGTCCTCCAGCAGCCTCAGCATTGAATCCTGCCTCCTCTCATCACGCTGCCGCCACATTTGAGCTTCAGCCCTCTCTTCAGCCCGCCACCTCTCCTTCCGGTCATTTTGTGCTTTTCTGCACTCTGACATTATTTGCCTCCACACATTTGTCTGTGCTCTGTCAGTGTGGGAGGACAGCATGAGCTCAGAGAACATTTCATCACGAGTGCGTTGTTTTTCTTTCTAATCTTCACTAGCCTCTGGGAAGGAGAAGATCCTGTGATCATTGAAACACATGCAACTGGTGGAGAAAAAAAAGGGACAGCGGTATTTAAAAAGACACATTTTATAAAACAGTGGCTACACTCTTTCAGGGTAAACCTTGCTGTTAACATTACATACATAGCACATGTGCTTTCATTACAAGGTCGCATTTTGCCTCCCCCCACCGCGTGGCTACCCCCTCAACCCTCTCCCCTCCCCTTGGCTAACAGCGGGGAACATTTCTGTTCAGCCACAGGCAAACAGCCCAGCAGGAATGGGCTCCTCTGAGTGTCCCCTGAAGAAAAGCACTCTATTTCAACCAGGTGACCATGAATGATATCTCACTCTCCTGAGGATAACAGAGAGAGATAAAGAATGGATGTTGTTTGAACGCCAGCAAACATACACTGCAATTCTTTGCTGTACAATGATTCCCGAGTACGTGTTACTGGCCTGGAGTGGCAAAGTGTCCTACCATGAAGGACGCAATAAGGCTGCCCTCCCCAGAAACCTTTTGCAAAGGCTTTGGGAGTACATCCAGGAGAGTCGTGAATGCCAGGGCAAAGTAATCCTTTCACATGTTGGCTTTTAAACCATGTATAGTATTTTAAAAGGTACACTCACCAGAGGTCCCTTCTCCGCCTGCCGGGTCCAGGAGGCAGCCTTGGGTGGGTTCGGGGGGTACTGGCTCCAGGTCCAGGGTGAGAAACAGTTCCTGGCTGTTGGGAAAATCGGTTTCTCCGCTTGCTTGCTGTGAGCTATCTACAACCTCATAGAATCCTAGAATATCAGGGTTGGAAGGGACCTCAGGAGGTCATCTAGTCTAACGTCCTGCTCAAAAGCAGGACGAATCCCCAATTAAATCATCCCAGCCAGGGCTTTGTCAAGCCTGACCTTAAAAACTTCTAAGGAAGGAGATTCCACCACTTCCCTAGGCAACGCATTCCAGTGTTTCACCACCCTCCTAGTGAAAAAGTTTTTCCTAATATCCAACCTAAACCTCCCCCACTGCAACTTGAGACCATTACTCCTTGTCCTGTCCTCTTCCACCACTGAGAATAGTCTAGAACCATCCTCTCTGGAACTACCTCTCAGGTAGTTGAAAGCAGCTATCAAATCCCCCCTCATTCTTCTCTTCTGCAGACTAAACAATCCCAGTTCCCTCAGCCTCTCCTCATAACTCATGTGTTCCAGACCCCTAATCATTTTTGTTGCCCTTCACTGGACTCTCTCCAATTTATCCACATCCTTCTTGAAGTGTGGGGCCCAAAACTGGACACAGTACTCCAGATGAGGCCTCACCAATGTCAAATAGAGGGGAACGATCACGTCCCTCGATCTGCTCGCTGTGCCCCTACTTATACATCCCAAAATGCCATTGGCTTTCTTGGCAACAAGGGCACGCTGCTGGCTCATATCCAGCTTCTCGTCCACTGTCACCCCTAGGTCCTTTTCCGCAGAACTGCTGCCTAGCCATTCGGTCCCTAGTCTGTAGCTGTGCATTGAGTTCTTCCGTCCTAAGTGCAGGACCCTGCATTTACCCTTATTGAACCTCATCAGATTTCTTTTGGCCCAATTCTCCAATTTGTCTAGGTCCCTCTGTATCCTATCCCTCCCCTCCAGCGTATCTACCACTCCTCCCAGTTTAGTATCATCCGCAAATTTGCTGAGAGTGCAATCCACACCATCCTCCAAATCATTTATGAAGATATTGAACAAAACCGGCCCCAGGACCGACCCCTGGGGCACTCCACTTGACACCGGCTGCCAACTAGACATGGAGCCATTGATCACTAACCATTGAGCCCGACAATCTAGCCAACTTTCTACCCACCTTATAGTGCATTCGTCCAGCCCATACTTCCTTAACTTGCTGACAAGAATACTGTGGGAGACCGTGTCAAAAGCTTTGCTAAAGTCAAGATACAATACATCCACTGCTTTCCCTTCATCCACAGAACCAGTAATCTCATCATAGAAGGCGATTAGATTAGTCAGGCATGACCTTCCCTTGGTGAATCCATGCTGACTGTTCCTGATCACTTTCCTCTCATGTAAGTGCTTCAGGATTGATTCTTTTCATCATCATCATCATCTTCTTTGTCCCCAAAACCTGCTTCCGTGTTACCTCCATCTCCATTGAAGGAGTCAAACAACACGGCTGGGGGTAGTGGTGGCTGAACCCCCTAAAATGGCATGCAGCTCATCATAGAAGCGGCATGTTTGGGGCTCTGACCTGGAGCGCCCGTTCGCCTCTCTGGTTTTCTGGTAGGCTTGCCTCAGCTCCTTAAGTTTCATGCGGCACTGGTTCGGGTCCCTGTTATGGCCTCTGTCCTTCATGCCCTGGGAGATTTTGACAAAGGTTTTGGCATTCGAAAACTGGAACGGAGTTCTGATAGCACGGATTCCTCTCCCCAAACAGCGATCAGATCCCGTACCTCCCGTTCGGTCCATGCTGGAGCTCTTTTGCGATTCTGGGACTCCATCATGGTCACCTCTGCTGATGAGCTCTGCATGGTCACCTGCAGCTTGCCACGCTGGGCAAACAGGAAATGAGATTCAAAAGTTCGCGGTTCTTTTCCTGTTTACCTGGCCAGTGCATCTGAGTTGAGAGTGCTGTCCAGAGCGGTCACAATGGAGCACTCTGGGATAGCTCCTGGAGGCCAATACCGTCAAATTGTGTCCACAGTACCCCAAATTCGACCTGGTAAGGCCGATTTAAGCGCTAATCCACTTGTCAGGGGTGGAGTAAGGAAATTGATTTTAAGAGACCTTGAAGTCGAAATAAAGGGCTTCATCGTGTGGACGGGTGCAGGTTTACATCGATTTAACGCTGCTAAATTCGACCTAAAGTCCTAGTGTAGACCAGGGCTTAGAGTCTTGCTAAGATTGATTATTGGGTCTCAACAGATCATATCATCTCTGCTTTGCATAGCATTCTTTTGAGTTGTAGCTTTGAGGAAATCCACTAAGAGTCTATCAGTGGTTAGAGAATTAGAAGCTAAACTCCAAAGTCCAGATTCTGATCTCAGTTACAGCACTGTAAACATGGAGTAATTCCATTGGAGATTTACACTGGTGTAGCTGAGATCAGAATCTGGCTTTGTCATTAGTGAACCCCTGCTGGACAACCGATCATCTGATCTCTATGCAATCCGCAATTTAAATAAGTGGGGTATGGATTGAGGGGAGAAAGCAAGAAAAATGTCCTAAATTTGTATAACAGAATCCAACAGTGAGGTCAAAGGAACTGGTTCAGAGCTGTTCAGTCCTAAACTCTTCCCTCCCTCCCTTATTAACGGTTGGTCATGTTCAGAAATTATATGTGCTGAAAGAGGTAGAATATCTAATTCAAGCACTTTTGCTGTACACCATAGCAATTACATAAAGATTAATTAACAAAATCCCCAAACAGTAGTAATCTGCAAAGTAGTTTAATTAAATATTATCTCTCGAATCAGTAAGTTAATAACAGTTGCAGCATAGCAAGAAACAATCCGACAACCAAAACATGAAATCGGGAGATTAAAATAAGTAGTTTCTCACTTCGTAATTTTGCTTCTCAAAGCTCTCATGTTTGCCCATCTGGTTCATTTAATGGGTAGCATCATTCCAGCCAATGAGACAACAGTTGATGGGAGGAGTCTTGCTTCTTTCTGTCAGTTTCTCAACCGTTGAAGCAGCTGAGTTCCTGCTACAACTCTGTTTTCTACCAGTGAAATCCCTCTAACCCTGGATACCTAGATGGCCCAAGCATAACATAGGAAAATGTCAGAGGAGATGCAGAGAACATAAAGCAAAGAACTGAGGCCCATATTCATTTCTGTGCTAATACTGAGCTTGGAACAATGACCAGAGGGGAAGAAGAAAGAGGAAAGGCCACCATTGATTTTCCTCTATACTAAGGCCGCTGGTTGCCAGTTTGACCTCTTGTACAGCTCAGCACCACATTAAGGCCTGCACTCACTTGTGCCCAGCTGCCTATAGCCCCTATGGATGATTCTGATGGTTGGGATGTAGAAACACTGTGGGCATGCCTGCTGTGAATTGCATAGATCCAGATATGCTGGCCCAATGTCTGGTGGGCACTCAATATGTGAGCTGATACAGTGAGCTGACTGCCTTTTTATGCTGGCACACAGGAGCTGTGCGGCAAGTACGAGTTGGGCCCTTAGAATGGAAGTCCAGGGGAGTTTTGCAGCTGACTTCAGTGGGGCCAGGTGTTCATCTTTAGTCTTTTGCTTCTGATCCCTATTCACCAAGTCAGGTAATGGTTTTTAATAAATATTAGCAAGCTACACAGCTGAAGCCCTTACGCATAGAGGAAATAAGGTGTGACAAGCAGGTCTAGTATGGGGGGAGTCCTCCAAGGATCTCTGTTATTCAATAGCTTCATCCTATCTTCCTACCAATCTCCATCTCTATAGAGGATGTGTACCTCCCTCCTAATGCACATGGGTTAAAAACAAATGAGCAAACCCAGGTAATCGTTCCTAGCCCTCCAGCATTCATGTTTTCTTGAATAAGGAGGCTAATTTTGCTTTTTAATTTTTTTACAAAAGAGAAGGAAAAGGGGGGCAAATGCATAGGACCAGTTTGCCTGCCTGGGGTCTGACATTTCACTGTGGAAACTATGCAAATCACTGCCATTAGTGTAAACCACCCTCGAATTACACACATTTCAGAATAAATAAGTGGCAGAATAAATAAGCAGCATTTCTTTGTTCTGGTAAAGATTCTTTGCACTGTTGAAGATTGCCCAGTTCTCATCTGCCTTTTTCTGTAGGCTTTAGACTTGAACAACACTTAGGCCCCCATGAGGTTTAGAAGATAGGAATAAAAAGTAACAATTTATAAACAATTCGCTTAAGGACCTTTAAAGTGATTGTCACAGTATGTCATGTGTGAGTGGGAACTGGCCATCAAGATTAGCAGGTGGGCTATCCTGAAACAATAAGGGTAATACATTGGTTTCAGAAATAAAACTAGTGCTCAGTTTCCTCTTAGTCAAAATGGGCACTGTAGCATATTGTGTGTGGTAGCGGGCAGCAAGTTTGGGAGTTAGTACTGCACTAATTCTAATCTGTAGTGTCCAAATTTACTTGTGACGTTTCCAGCAAAATCCTTTAAGAAGTGAACTGAAGTCAAGATTGTAGGGATAGCCAATCACCACCTAGCCATGTTCTCCACTGGTTGTTCCCCTGGTCGCTACCCCGTATGTGTTTTTGTCTTTTGTAGAATGTAAGCTCTTTGGGGAAGGGACTGCCTCTCATTAGGCTTGTACAATGCCAAGCATGTTTTTGGAAATGAATCATAATTTAAAAATAAACATAGACAGAAATTAAGGCTGTAAATAATAAATTGAACCCAGGGATAGACATGAGTTATTAGTTAACACACTTCAAAGTATTTGAACATGATTTCCTTCTGTATCAGGGTTCTGTGTTTCTCTTGTTAGGGGAGGTGATTTCATAGGCATTGAATCGAGGCAGCTAGTTGCATTCAGCCTGTGCTGTCGGAGTGTGCAGTCTCATCAACTCTTGCATGAGGAACACAGAATACAGATCTTGTCAGCTCGGCAAAACAAAATAGAACAACCCACCTTGTGGACTAATTTTTAAATTGTACTTGTTTGTAATGTTAACGGTTGAGGAGGAGAATTTCAAAGGCGCACAAGACAGGCACCTGGGTGCCTCATTCCACTTTGAAAGTCTCCCCTTAAGTGTATATTTGGATAAGATCCTAAGCACCTTTCCATGTGTATTAAATATTTACAATCAAATCTCAGTCCCTATGCCAGGCAACCTGAAAAGAATCTTTTCAGAGGATTGTGGGACCATAATCCAATCCACAATCTCCACTACCTTGCCACTTTCTCTGATTGTATTCAGATACCTGGTCTGCAGGCCTACTGCCCATAGGAGGTATGGTGGACCCTTGCATTTTCTCTCTGAGCTATGCCCCTCCCTGTTCAGTGAAACCACGCTGGATCTGCTGCATTCAGAGACTTCCATAGCTCTCACTGGGACAAAAGGAGTTAAAGCTTTGGAGTTCACCCTTGAAACAGACTGATCTGGTCCTTGAGTTGTGATCTCTGCTTTAGTGGGAGATCTCTACATATCTTCATGTTGTCTTTATTCCTAGAGGTTTGAATTCTTTCCCCATAGTAATCCCACAATTATCAAGGGATCTACTTTTAAATCTTGCATGACCCTGAATGGTAACTCGGTGGTGCATGTGTTATGTTGAAAAGATTTAAGATGGTTGTGGATTATAAAATTCAGTAAATCTTCCATTTGGGATAATAACACTTCTCATTTCTTAAATTGTTGACTAGTGTTCACACACATTGGCAAACAGTGTAATCTGAAGTCTCAGTGGATATGCAAAAAAAACTGTGTTTTGTATGAGCTTCAGTTTGCTCACTAGGAAAAAATGCATAAACTTAATCAAAATCACTCAGCACTCAAACAGGCATAAACACATAAACAAGAACACAGAACTGTAGTTCTGGCATGAGGATTAGGAGGAGGAGGAAAATGCAGATATTTTGGTATCAGATAGTACAATGCTTGGAAGAAATAGTGGAGGTAAATAACCCATTAATTTGGTTGCAAAGTTTGCTTCTTGAATGATTTATAGGGCATTATAGGGACCGTTTTCAAAAAAAGGTTCATGGGAGTCACCTTATTGATTTCTAAAAGATGTATCACATCACCCTAAATCAAAGGTTTTATCATTACAAGCCAAGAACGAACGGATCCAGAGGATCCGATCTGGTATGAGTGAGAGGAAAAACTCTGAGGTTATAAAATATCAGAGAAGCTAGAGATATTTGATAAATATTATCAGACTTTACAGACTTATGGCTCAATCTCAGCTAAAGCATCTGCCTACTCTCTGTCCCATCTAAAAAAACTTACTGGACTTTCTCCCTATAACTAATGAGATATTTGCATAGTACAGCACCTCCCATCCAAGGCAGCCTGGAGCGTGAGGGCAAAAGGGGCCCCCATAAATGACAGAGGGGCAGCCAGATCAAATTTGAGTGAGTGGTATTGCGATCTGCTGCATGGGGCTGCAGTGCCACTCAGGTTTGGTACCCACCATCAATAATACAGGGAGCAAGATATCTGCCCCAGATCCCGCTATTGCAACCACTGGCTTCACCTCAATGGGCCCAAGGTGACCTACCAGGTTGAGGGCTTGCAGGTAGGAGTGGGGTCAGGGTTTGATTATACCGCTCCCACGGGGAGTGGGGCCTGGGATCAGGAGTAGCCCCCCAGACACACCGGAGCACCACCACAGCAAGAGGAGTGACCCCACAGGCTTGGGCCCTCTCTCACCTCTCCATGACATCTTTTCTTCAACTCTCTTGTCTCTGTGGTCATTTTTTTTTTAAAAGGATGTGCGTCTTCAGTTTCAGATTTTTCCCCAGGCTTCCAAAAACCTCTGTGCTGTCCAGCTTCCATCTGAGGAGTTTAGTGCTTTACGCCATGAATCTAGCCTTAATTAAATCTGGGGTGCTTGGGTTGGGTTGTTTTTTTAACCAACTGATGCTCTACGTGTAGCTCACCCTACAACTTATAGCACAAACCTGTTGGGTTCACATTTTATAAACTTGAGAGCGGTGTCTTGTGTCTTGTTTTCAAATGTGCATATATGGCCCCCATTGTATTTGTGGGCATTATGTGGGTGTAACTGAGGGCAGCATTGGACTCAAGGTGCTGGAAGGACATATCTAAGTTTCTCCCTGAAATTTCTGCTGAGTGCAGAAGGTGCACCCATGTAAGTGTAGCTGTACGCTCCCAAGATTTTCCCTGAAACTTTATGAAAATATTTTGTAAATAGACTCATAGATTTTCACACACTGGAAGGTTAGTAATCAATAATGTTTCTGTCTCTTTTGCGGGACAGATAATGATTAAGGGGGGCTAGTTTTAGTAATCCACGTACACTGTCTGCAGTGATTTCAAATGAAGACATGCAAGAGTCTTAACAATTAATCTAAGCCTAATGAAAACATATTATTTCCTTCTAAAGAAGTCAGGAGAGTGGTCTAACGGAATTCACAGTCAGAATATACAATATATCTGCAGTAGCCTAGACTTGATACAAGCACTTTAAATATCACTAAGTTTTGACACATTCAATTTCAGTAAATTGATTTTCACACCTTTTAAAGGTGACCTGGAAAGGTAACGTCACCACCATATACTGCATGTCCCCAATAGCCAGGTCAAGAGAGACAGTCAGTACATTATCACCATAGAAACCTACTGTTGAGTAAAACTGAAAAAAAAAATTGCAAGTTTTGGTGAAGAGGAGAACAAAAGCTTTTTTTTCCCGGCGCTTATATACATTTTCTTAAACTCTTGGAAACTCCCTACTCCCAACCGGGCTTCCTCCCAGACCAAGGCTCTCAAGTCTTTTTGTGTAAAAGTTTCAAAATGAACTTGATATGAAATGTGGTTTTTGCCCCTGGGTAGACTTGAATCCTTGCCTCTGCTAATTATGTCCCCAATAATAATAATAAATGGCAGATAAATGTTTCATTTATAAAGTGACCTGTCATTCAAGCAACACTTTAAAAGAAATCAAGAGTTAAACAAAGATTCTGGTTAAGAAGAATGGTTCTGCGGTTAGGGCACTAGCTTCAGACTTTCCTGGTCCCTTCTTATATAGAGACTAGTTACTTGGTCACAAACTATCACACTGAGTATTGGACACAAGTGCGGCTGAAGCACATTAGGAAGCCAACATCCTATGGTGCATGTTTTGGATATTCCTTCTGCAAAGACAGAAAGAGGAGAGACGAGTGCCTCTAAGGAGGCAGAGTTAAGGTCATTTGGCTATCAAAGTCACATTGGCCCAGTTCGTCAAAGGTATTTAGGTGCCTACCTCCCCTATCTGTGCCTCAATTCTCCATCTTTAAAATGGGGATAATAGCACTTTCCTACCTGACAGGAGAGTTGTGAGAATAAATACATTAAGGATTGTGATAGGCTCAGATGCTCCAGTAATAGGGGCCATAGAAGTACCTAAGATAGATAAGAAAATAAACAAGCCTAAGCTTTCAGCCTCCTCTTACAAGTATTGGTTAAGTCAGTCTCTTCTAATGTTACTAGCTGAATCCAAAAAAGAATGCCAATGAAAGAGTTAATTTGTCTATGAAAGACATGATATCCTTAATGGAAGACATTGATTCTATAAGTGCAGGATATCTACAATATATGAGCTTTAAAGATATGACAAAGGCTTATCCTCATGCAAAGCAAAATGATCAAAAGGATCTGAAAATGAATTTTTCGTTTCACTGTGACAGACTCCAGTGCTGTCATTATATGATTACGTTCCTGAGTGCTGGCGAAGCCCTGGGCTGCTGCAGTATTGAATAAATTGCATCTACTTAAATTATTTTTCTATCCTGGGACCCTCAAATAAAGATTTATAATAATCAGCATAGTCTATAATAAGGGAATATTTTAATCTGTCTTTGAAATATGGTGGTCCTCAAATGGGTAATACTTTACACATGACAAAATGATTCTCTAATAGTCACAGTTAGTTCACAAAATATAACTAGGGATGAATATAAAGACTAGTCAATTTCTGGTCAAACTCCTAAATGCTGACATTTACCATGGTAACATTGTTTGACCTCGCTTCTGACGCTGACTGGAGTTTAGCTTGAATTGATTTAGACTGAAGTATTTCTTATTGGAAAATGTGGAGATTTTTATCTGCTATTTTCCCCTATATTTTTCCCATCATTTCCATGTTCTTGGCAAGAAAGACCTGTGATGGGTTAGATCACAGAAAACCCCTTGGGACTGCCAACTGGTGTGCCAAGAATACTTCTGCCCCTGCTTTCCTGCCAGCTTGGGACTCCAGCATCCTGTCTTGTTGAGCCAGACACACCAATCTGCTCCAACACAGACCCAGGGTCTGAACCACGTGCCCCAAACCTGCAGACTTATATATATATTCCATAAGCATATTTCCATAAAGCCTTATGGGGGCATCCTCACAAGACAGATCAAAGGCTTTTAGCCATACAGAAAGCCCAGTGTACACAAATGTGCCCAACTGCATGCTGTCATTTTCCACTGTTTTCTTTATTTCAGGCAAAACAGGAACATCAAAATAAGGCTATGGCTTAAAGTTAAGTGCAGATGAAGAGCTGTCGTTGGGTTTTATCCTGCCACTCTGGCAATTGAATTACTTGTTAGGGTAAGAATGGCAGGATCAGATCTATTGTTACAAAGAAATACATTTTGGGTAGAAAAAGCTTTTATCAGTGTAGATGGATCTCAAGATACAGGTTTATATTTGGCTGGTCAGAAGAAGCTGTTCCCTGAACTATTCTTCTCTTTGATCTTTTGAGTCAATATAGTTCTTTAAGGAAAAGGCTGCAGAAAGATACAGTAAACTTTTCTCCTGATGAAAGGTATGAAGAAAACAGCACTGTATATAATTTTTTTCTCTCATTGGGTGAGGGTGGGGAAGAAGAAAAGTAAGTTTGCATAAAGTAAAATTGAAGAAGCTGAGTGAAATTCTGAAAGCCCTTTTTTCCAATGAGCCCCAAGCGATCTGTCCAGGGCAGCACCATCATGTGCTAATTTGAGACTCTTGCAAGAGAGCTAATATTCTGGGTTCTATTTCAGCAGGGAAGGGAGAGGTTCTCTCTCCTCCACATTAGGGATGGGTGAAGAGAGAACGAGCCAGATCCTACTGTGTCTGTAGGTTTGACAGAATTGGCCCCAAGGAAAGGAGAACCCCCTTTTTAGGCTCCATGGTGTTATCTTTACTGAGTTCCATCTCCACTTATTTTTTCACATCTCTTCCCTTCTGGGCTGTGCTCTGGACAGGAAGCAGGAGCGCTCTGAATCTCCTGAGAATCCCTGTCCTCTACTGAGTTTCCCATCTCCTTATACAGATGCAGGAGCTAATATCAGTTCAAATAAATATCATTCAAACTTCTGGGTTATCTTATCTGAACTGAGCCCCAAGTGTCAGCCATCATTACTCAGGAAAACCTGCATCTAAGGAACAGAACTGGAAAAATCAGAATCATTCAAACAGAGGCTGGACAAACAGCCTGAGAGGTGGGGTTGGAAGTGAGCTTCATCATACTTCAAACATGAAGGAAATGCACACTGGATCTCCCCATGTAAGAGGTGAGAGTACTCTAGATACTAGTTCCCTTAGTATCTGAGCACCTGCAGCGAACCAGAACATTACAGTATTAAACAGCTCAGAGGAACCTATAGCTACATTTACTTTCTCCCATTAGCCTTGCTTTAAAAACCATCCTTTTGCAGGACAGCTCATGACAGCTAATTTTTTTGGCTGCCAACTTTGGAGCGTTTTGTCAGTGTTGTAGTAGTGGGGAGGCTGGCTCAGAATCTGTGTGTTGTGAAGCAAAAGGAAGAGGATGCAGCATAAATTTAGTTTTCTTATCTGTTAAAGAAATGTAAAAAGCTACAACCCGGGCAATAGTCTTACCCATGGCTTCCTGTTAACAAGTGGAATTGTAATAGTGTCTGACAGGCATGGAATTAAGCCAGTGCTTTAAAAGGCAAAAGGATTTTTCAGCATTCACTTTGGCCTGTGCCAGAAGTCAACCATCTAATCATGCATCAATATCGCTGTTTAGGATAGGGGCACCAGGAAAAACTGTAGAGAAATGTTTACAGCCAGGATCATACAATCATTAGAGGGAAACTATCTAATTTAAAGGCTTTTGTACAGTGCAGTAACAGCATCAATTTAAATTGGTGGCACATTTTTGCTTTGGCTGCTAAGGTATGGGGGGTGAAATTTT
Source organism: Lepidochelys olivacea (assembly GCF_965140295.1). NCBI lineage: Eukaryota > Metazoa > Chordata > Testudines > Cheloniidae > Lepidochelys > Lepidochelys olivacea. Next base: position 19,668,127 of record NC_140422.1, read on the forward strand.
GTTTTCATTTTTCATTCCGTGGGCTTTAAAAATAGATATGGTGACACCGAGCATGGTCAGACAGGTGATTTTTGGCTGTTATCACCAGTTGCAAACACGGGACAAGATGACTTCAGAAGAGCAGTTTGGTTTAAAACAGCAGTTTGATATTAATGCAGTTGGAACTATTTGAATCATTCAGAATATGATGGTGCCATAGTATCAAAAAATCAAAAGTTCTGCGCTTACGAGCGGGCAGTCATCCTGCACTTTGTTGGAGTGATTGCTGCTACTGAAGAAGCATGTAGGTACGAGAGTATATTCATGATTAGGAGATGCATGCTCTTAAAAGTACCAAGCTTCGGGACAGCCATATTAGCTACTGTACCATAGTAGCTAGCTTTATAATACCATTTATAAAATATTTCTGATATCTCAATACAACTGAGTGAAGTATAAGGTAAGTACATGACATGGGTAAGGTAGATCATAATAAAACCTGGTATTTCTTTTCTAATAGTTCCCTATAATAAAAAAAAGTATGTGTTATCTCAGTGTATAATATAATAACATATTTAAATGAATAAAACTGTTTTAATTTCATTCAATAAATGAAATCTCTTGACGTTTCTGTTTTTTACTGTGAGCTTGATTCTCCCTCTGTCTGTCTCCACCTGTTGTCTCTGGTCTTATACCAAGATTATAAACACTCTCGGGCAAAGTCCACCTGCTCATTCTGTATTTGTGCAGCACCTAGCACAATGGGGTCTTGGTCCATGATCAGAGTAATAATAGCAATGAATCAATGTAAAGATTCCCAGGTCCAAAGCAAAGAAATGTTCCCATCATGGGGACTCATACAGTGAACTCGTTGCCTGTTGTGCTTCTCTCATTCTAGACATGGCCAAGTTTTACACAACTTTTATCAAGGTATTTCTATCACGATGTGCAGATTTGACTGTGAGAATGATTCGTTGATCTGCACTTGAGAAACACCTGGTGATTGTTCCAATGCAGCTTATCCTGTATCAGGGGTTACGTTGATAGTGAATCTGTTTATCGGTTCTCATTCTGAACAACAAGGCAAAAACTCCCACTGATTTCAAACGGGCAAGATTTCATGTGGGCACTAACTTTAAGATTTTGTGGAGCTTCGTCAAAGCTATTCTTGAGCCTCCTCCACAAACCATCTCTAAATACATTGCTTATATAGTGCTGTTATTTTACCACCAAAACCCAGATTTCAATAAACCATCATATACTGTACTATGGAAAAATGCTTAACTAAACAACCATGTGTTAAAACCACCAAGTTACAAGTATGCACTGACTTTGAAAAATCAATAACACCTGTAGTGCGTGGTTTTCTGAACTTCAGACATGCACCCAAGGGCCCAGTTACCATGGCTGCATGTGCAAGTTAGTTAACTACACATGTAGGTAACTAGGTAGATACTGAACAGGTAATGTGTGCATGGAATTGTAATTGCACGCCAAAATTAGGCAGACAATTGCATATGAATGTGTGTGAAGTATAGGAACTCTATTCTCTGATTCTTAGAATCCCATCTATCTAGTTAGGATCACTGCTAATTTCTGTTTCTGAATGTGTGTGTGTGTGTATGTGGGAGAAGTGGTCCTTGGATCCTGAGACCAATGGGATGGCTGTGGTGGCATGTAGCAACTGTAGGGAACGCAGAGGTTGGGAGAAATAGGATTTTTCAAACCAGATCAGCTTCTGTTGAGGAAACATTCCCAAGCATGGATTGAATTTTGTTTAGAAATGACTCACCGTGGATTCTGGGCTGTACTGGAACTTTTTGCACAGGCCTAATACTCCCCGTATGTGATCAATAGGACAAAGAAATTAACATTAAAAACATTTCGTGCACACACACACACACGCACAGTTTTCCTCAGAAAAATAGCCCTGTCATTGTTCTATTTATTGCAAGTGAAAAGGGGTGTCAAAGAAAAGTTACACAATTGTGTGCTATTCTCATCTTTCTGACTTGCATTATCTCCCTGTGCCCCTTGGATATTCCACACAACTTGAACATTTGTATAAACTGTATATTTTGTATTTCCTGTTCTTTGATGTGCTCTAATTCAGCAAAGAGCTATGGGCTTGATTTCACTTTGGTGAGAATTCTGTGACTTGTGTTATGCACGTGGTCAGAGTAGATGATCATAATGATCCCTTCTGGCATGAACATTTATGAAAAATTTCTATTCTAGGGCTCCAATTAATAACTCCGGGCACCTGTACAAAACCATTTTCATCCCGTTGTTTCTGCTAGAAATTGAATTTTTTACTCTGTGCTTTGTTTCTCACTTACTACATACTTTCACCTCATCTTCGAGATAATGTCTATTTCTGCATTTTCTTTGTTATTTACTACTGATAATCTTTGACAAACTGTAATTGGGGTACTCTTGTGCTTGGTGCTGTACAACACAGGGGTAGGAACCATAACTGCCTCAAAGCATTCACAATTTATTGCCATAATCCTGAAATTGACTGTAACTGAGTGCACCCTTGTACCTTCATGGAGCCTCACTAAAGTCAATAGTGCACACAGGCACAGCCAGTTGCAGGTCTGGGGCCTAAGCAATAAGGCAGCGAGAAGCAAGAGAGGCAGAAATGCAAGACTATAAAAGATTTCTGCTAATGAGATAAGAATATAAGAGCTGCCATACTGGGTCAGACCAATCAGCCATCTATCCCAGTGTCCTGTCTCTGACCGTGGCTAGTAGCAGAACTTCAGGAGGAATGTACAAAACAGGGCATTTCTGGAGTGATCCACCCATGTCTTCCACTTCTGGCTTCTGGTAGACAGAGGTTTGGGGTTGCTCCGAGCATGGGGTGGCATCTCTGACCATCTTGGCTAATAGCCATTGATGGACCTATCCTCCAATAACTTATCTAGTTCTTTTTTTTTAACCCAGTTATACTTTTTGCCATCACCACATCCTGTAGCAATGAGTTCCACAGGCTAATCATCCATTGCAGCATATAAGTACCTGCTCATGAAAGATAGAAGAGCAGATTCCTGAAACAAATTGATGTAGTTTACCTTTTTACATATGTTGTCTGAATCAATTACATTTGTTCCTGTTCTCTGTGTTTGTGAACGCAATCTGGTTTTGGGTGTTGGCATGTAAATTCTAGTCCCACATAACTAGACAAAGCAAAATATCCTGTAAAAGAAACTAGTTTATCACCACATAGAAAATGCATGCTCAGTAAGTAAATAATGCATGATAGCTACACAGATGAGGTTATCTAACAAAGTCCACAGTCTAGTTCCTAGTGGACAGGTGGATTTCCTAGTGGACCCAAAAGCTTACACCCAGAATTGGCCCTCATGTTGGCAGTCACTGTAGAGAGGCTATGGATTTGAATAGGCATAGAGGCTGACCTTGTCCCCTCCTAATCAGGGTTTAGGGGAGGTAGGTGGGGGAGTGGATAGAAATAATGGTTTTCAGTTCTGGGCTGTCAAACCAGGAGCTTTCACAAACACAGAGTTTGCAAACAGTGTCACCCATGTAACCCCTAAGGTAAAGAAGAATAATTGGGGTGGAGGCAAAGTGGAAAGAGAGAGATCACTCTTTAGGGTAGTACCTTCTTCTGGTCTCCCAGTGCCCTTGATGTTGGTGCGATGGGGTATTCAAACCCCACACTGGACAACAAAGTGTTAAGAACCTGCTTTGGGCTCAGCCAGCTTTGTTCTGCCACACCTGCAAGGCATGTATAGGCTAGAGGAGGAAGAGCTTGAAGGGAGAACAAAACATCTCACTTGCGGGCAGACCAGGGAATAGCGTGACCAGATGTCCTGATTTTATAGGGACAGTCCTAATTTTTGGGTCTCTTTCTTATATAGGCTCCTATTACCCTCCACCCCATCCCGATATTTCACATTTGCTGTATCGTCACCCTACCAGGGAAGAGAACAGATCTTTAACCCTCACCTCTTGAGGAAGGGGCTGACTGAAGCCAGGAGCTTCCCAGACAACCACTGCCTCAAGGCCCACCCTGAAGGAAGGGAAGACCAGATCCTGATGCATTCTGAGAGCGATTCATTCTCCTCTCTCCCTTATTAATTCGGTTTATTTACATTCATTCTTCTTGCTTTTTTTTGGCCACAGACTACCACAGAAGGGGAGAGACTTTGCAGTGATCTGACCAGAAGGCCAAGTTACAGGAAGAGGCAGGCCACTGCAGAGACTATGCAACCACCGGCAGTGGACCCTCAACAAAGAGAGTTGCTACACCACGCCCAGCCACAAGGAGGCACCAGCAGTGAGTTGACCCTTTCACAGTTGGCCACAGAGTGTATTTAGATTGCAAACGTTTCTGGGGAGGGGCCACGTCTCTATTGTTTAGTACAGTTCTATCGGTAACAACCAACACCATATGTGCAGTGTTTTTGAAAGAAAATATTAAGGGTTGATTCTCATTTCATGCTTGTCTAAACCAGACACAACCAATTTAGCTCAGTGGAGTAATGCAGGTATAAAAATAGTGTCTGTAACAAAGAAATAGCCTACGCATCCTAGGTCTCTGATACCACTGGCAAAATAAGGGTTTAATGCCTCATACCCTCTGCTTTCCAATATCTTTGTTTATGAAGGTTTTGGTGACAAGGAGTGGCCTTCCTTTTACTGACACAAAGATTGTTCTGTTGAGTGTGACTTCAGAGGTGAAAGCTCTTTCCCAGACTAGAGAAGCTTGATTCTCATGGTGTGGATACAGCCAGTGTGTGATTCATTATAGGAGCTAAGTCAATAGCATGTCTCTGAAAGGCTAGTTGCAGTCTTGCTTCATTTGAGAACAGCTTTCAAAAGCAAGAGAAAACGTCTGTTCCAAAAGCAAGTGTGGCAGGCTGATAAATAACTTTGCCGCGGGGAGGAGGAGGAAGGAATAGAAAAGGGCCATTTCATTTAAATAAGAACTAAACGTTTAGAAAATAATCTGAACTTTTTTTCTGAACACTCTGAAATTTTTGAGTCTGTAAACCTCAGCAGCCTGGTCTGAACCAGAATAATAGCTCCAAGTGCCTCCAGACTCTGGGCATGTTCAAATCTGGAGGCTGACCCAAACTTTGCAGCTTGGCCATTTTCTATAATGGGTTGAACCAAAACCACAGATCTCAAATCCCCAAACAATGGAAAATTTGGATCCAGATCTGGATTCAGAGCAGAACTTTGTGGCTTGGGCCTATCTCTAATGACAGCAGATTTTCTCATTAGATGTCAGAGCCTTTTCGCTTTTATTCAGACAAACTTTACTAATGGAGAGGACTCACTTTGTTGAGGTATTTTGGCATTCGTACTTCTGCTTCTGGCTGGAACCTAGAAGTGCCTGCTGCAGTTAAATCAAACTTTTTCAAACTTCAGAAAACTTTTGGTCTGAATTCAGGATGAAAGTTTGACAGAGGGCTCAGATTTTATCCAATGTTGTCATCTCTAGTGAGTGCAGAGAGCAGAGACATTATTATTGGAGTAGCTTTTTACATTTTATTTTATTTTTTTTAGGTTAGGTATAGCCAGGGTCCAAAGCTACATGAAGTTATATGTAAAGTAATCTTAGATTAAAACAGATTATGTCAGAAATATGAAAATGAAAGGTACTGTAGGCAAGGAAAATGCAAAGAGCTCCTTCTGGCTGTATATGATTTCTTTCCAATTCCAGAATCATTTGAAATGCACATGATAATTTATTATATACAAAGAAAAACACATCTCATTGACATGTATATTTCTGCAAGCTGTTTACTTAATCAGTGTTTTTCTTCAGGTCTACTTTCTGTTGAATAAAGATAAACAGAAAATTTGCTAAACTGTCAAGAAGTAGAGTAGTTGGGAGAGTTGGGAACAGTGTGTACTTGTCGTTAGTTTGGGATTCATTCAATAGTTGCTTCTCAGATGACTCAGAAGACCTGGAGCACAGGAACCCATATCTCTATTTCCATATCCCCTTTTTGAGAAGGTCAGTGTCATTAGCATCCATGCTCCCGTGGGAAGATTAATGAAGGGCTGTTCTCACAGCCAATCTCATTTGGCACACAAATAAGCAGTACAGTGAATATGTCAGGACTGTGAGTTTTAGGTCCTCATTCTCCACTGCCATGTACCCTTCACTAGCCCTTTATACCTATGCAAAGGGAGTGCAAACCCTATCAAATAAGAATGGTGGCATTTTGCATGCATTTGGCACTAGTGCGTCTGATTACAGAAGAGGCAAGACTGCAGGCCTTGAGTGTCTGGGTTTGTTTTCCATGGTTTTTATGGCTATTTTAAAAATATCACAGAGAAGAATAAAAATCTGAGCCCTTTAAACTATCTGTATGGTTCCTACTGTATGTGACAAGTAGACAAGACATTACATTGTGGAGCCATATTCTAACTTTAGATACGTGCTTGACGTCTTTAGCTGTTATGCATGTTTACTGGAAGGCAGAAATTTGTCCATTGTATTTATTGATCATTAATAACCTAGCAGAGTACAAGGTACATAGTCATCAGTTTCCAGAGGAAAGAAACATACCCTGGAAACCCTTGCAGAGCCCTAGAATTGCTGGTGTTCCATCCTTGTGAAACCTTATTCTTCTCTAGTATATCCTCATCAGTGCAAGAAAGCATGATATGGTCAGAAATGTACAATAAAAGGTGTCCAGTCCCCTAGAGCTGTGCAGATTTGAAGATGATGTTACCAGGTAAATAAGGAAAGCTGGTAGGTGATGAGTATGCTACAAAAGCTTACACAAATATTGCCAAGGATGACAGTCACCGATGGGAATCATAGGTGCCGACTCCGTGGGTGCTCTGGGGCTGGAGCACCCGGGGAAAAATTAGCGGGTGCTTGGTACCCACCTAACAGCTGTTGGGTGGTGCTTAGGACTTTCCCGGAGGGAGAGGGAGGAGCGGGGATGTGTTTCGTTCAGGGGAGGGGGCAGAAAAGGGGCGGGGACTTTGGGAAAGGGATGGAATGGGGGCAGTGCCAGGGCCGTGCAGGAGCAGGAAGAGGCAGGCCAGGAACCGAGAGGGGCGGGACGGGGTTGAGCACCCAGCGGGCAGAGGGGAAGTCAGTGCCTATGATGGGAATGGAATGTATCCATAGAACTGGCCCAACAGCGAACAAGGAGCACAAGTTAATCCCGTCTACCCCCTTTGAGCACTACTGTGGCTGTAAAGAGAAGTAGGGCTAAGCTACAATGCCCCATCATACCAAGGCACCACAAGAGCATACGGTATGTTCTGCGTACAAAAGACATTCACTCTCGGGACTGTGGTTACTGGCAGTGACAAAAAGTGATGTGTAATTATATCACACTGTTGAGGTTGCTATAGGACTGATTAATTACCAGAGCGCTAGGCCACAGACCACATTCCAAGATGCACACGTTCCATTGTGGAGGATACTGCTTTGTAATCAATATCACCACTCATTGGCTGTCTCCTGCACAGGAATCTGCCTTCATGATTGATATTTCCATGACCAATGTGCTTCACACTCTTCTAGCAGTACACGGCAGAGCTGCCAGGGGCTACTTTAACATATGCTCTTGTATACTCTTCCTAAGGCATGCCTACTTGGGGGCAACAGAGCACTGGCACCCCTTCTTCTTGCAGCCCTGCCCTCTTTCTTGGCGTGTGGGTCTGACAATACCGTTAGCTGCAAACAGCAGGGCATTGTAGTGATGAAATGGATTTGCCATAGGTTGTACCCGTTTTGCTTTTCCCTAGCACATGTTGTGCCTTTTTGCTCTTGGGTGCCATATGTGATAGGCTGACAGAGAACTATGACTTTAATTCAATCTCTCAGAGCTACGTTGTGACATTTAGCCATAGCTCTGCAGTAGAGATGTTGTGGAGACGCAGCAATCTAGGAGGTGCCTCAGAGGTCACTGCTTCCCAGAGCTCCCAGTTATGTTGAGAGCGCAGTCTGCAGTACACTGCAAGGAGCGCAGTATACCCCTTCTTCCCCCACATACAGCAATCCAGCTCTGCTGGCTGATTGGTGCATGGCGTGAATGGAGCAGAGCCCTAGTTCCCCCTACTCTTTGCCTATCCTGACCCACTGTCAGGGGCAAGCAGCACCATTTCTGGCAATTCTGGTTATTCCCTAGCCCTCCTGTGCAGGTGGATGAAAGAGAAAGCAGAATCTGGCCCTAATTAGTATGGAGTGTTCTGGAAGCCCTAGGGTCTCATTCTGGTCTCACATCAGTTACACTGACAGAGTTCTAGGGGCTTCAATGAAAGACTCTGATTTACAGGGTTGTGAGAGTGGAATCAGGCCCTTTTCTCTTAGCAGATAATTCAAATATGGGTATTCTTCTATAAATACTATTACAATCCTGCCTTCTCCCTTGCATGAAGTCAAGCAGAACAGAAGCTAGAAACCTGAAGGAAGGGAGAGAAACAGAAAGAATGGTGGTAATTGTGTATCACTGTAAAAGTACACCTAGTATCACTTGCTTTACACATAAATGTGATCTGATTGTGCAAGAAATGGAGGATTCAAGAGTTTATATATTAACAAGATGTGGGGAGGAGTTCTTCAAATGGGATTTTAAATGTGCAAAATTAAGATCGAAAGGGGTGCGTTCTGACATCAGTGCATAGTTATCCTCCATTAACATTAATAATTGTTACACCAGTGAAAAGAAAAGGAGTACTTGTGGCACCTTAGAGACTAACCAATTTATTTGAGCATGAGCTTTCGTGAGCTACAGAATCAAGGATAAATTTTACCCTCAAGAATATAGTAGGATATCCCAAGGATATTACAAATACTATTCAACTAATTAATCCATTAAGTGAAAACGAATTAATATTTAGCCAAATAAAGCACTAATGATAAGGAAAATGCAGCAAAATGCACCTTTCAACAACTAAGTCAAATGGAACATGCCTGTATTTGAATGTATTGCATTGTATTTTCTTGTTCTTATTATAACAACATTAGCTTTTCAACTTCCACTTCAAAAAACAACAGGGAAATTATAAAATTCAAGTACCAGCTACTTGTATAGGAAATTAACTGTTTTTTTTTTTTATGGCAGCAAATATCTTTGTTACAGAGAACATATAAATAACTTGGGATTTGTAAATCTGCCAACTTTGCACACCAATAATGAATTCTTTTGCACTTGCATTGAAATATCAGCCAGGATGAGAACATATGATTCATCTGTTTCATCTACAATCACTAAATGATTCCATGAATAATAATAACACTAATAATAATAAAAAAGATGACCAATGCACAGATTTTGTTATACCTGTATTTGTTACGTGGAGATACTCAAAAATAGCCAAGTGCAGTAGAAATGCCTGGTTTTTCAGTGCTGTTGCTTTTCCTTAGTAGGAAATCCATTGCTAATTATTGTATCCATTTGGGATGTATGCAGAATGATTCTGAAACATTCAGAACCAAAGCTAAGTCCCCAAATGCATAAGCAGGTAGCATTCTTATGCTGCTGACATACTAAACACATACCCTGAATATTATCCAAACTGACTGCTTTCTTGAGGTTATAATTCTTAACTTAAATAATGAGAAATGTAGTTCTCAACCTGAACTTCCTTCTGAGCTGGTCTATTTTCACCATTTCGCCCTACATTTAAGTCCCTCATCTTTTAGACTCTCCCAACTTTTTTAACACTTAATTTGGAGCTAAGAGGATACACCTGGCCTGGCTTCCAGGGTGAATCAGAAAAATAGCTACTATGCACAGCTCTAGAACCTGACACCCTCTTACAGTCCTCTTTCCACTTCTCATGAGTCTCCTCCTTAGTCTATGTGTGCCGTGCCTCATGTGGCACGTGACCAGGATTCATTGATGAATGTTTGCTTGCCCGGCCCAGGTACTGACGGGGAGTGTGACGTGAACGTTGATCCATGCCCCCCTTCTCATGAATAAAAATCAGCTACCCACACTGCATGGCTGGTAAGGGCACAAGAACTGATGCAAATTAATCCAATCTCCCATGCATCATTGTTCATGATTCTCCTGATAGTCTCTCCTATATTTGGGGCCAAGCAGCCAATGGAAATTACTATAGCTCTAGGGCTGCAGTTAATTTCCTGCATGGCTAAGAGAGATTAGCTGTGAACCTATCCTCTGTTTTGTTGAGCTAACAAAAACTATCCCTGGGAGTGTAAATACGCAGAAAGGAGCACCTTTCCCCTCCACGTCTCCCCACAATTCATGGTTTGCTATTGGCAATGCTCTTCCATCATTGCACTCCTCATCTAGTAGAGTAGCACTCTTTCTTTTCCACTTACTCTACTCAGCGTTTTTGGTTGTAGGAGTGGAGTCTTCAGCCAATGGGTCCTTTTCTTTCCCTCTTTGGCTGACTGCTGTGATGGAGCTGTCAGATAGTAAGAGCATGATAACTTTGCCCAATTCCTTAAAACTCTTGCATTGCCTGGTTGACTGAAGGGAATAGTTGAGAGAGGAGATATGACTAAGAACTGACACAATAATGTAAAAATTGATGGTATAGAAAAGGTTAAATGCTCGTTCCTGTTTGCTCTCTCAGAATTTATCAAATGAAATTGAAGAGCAACACTGTGTAAAAAAAAAAAAAATATTTCATTCTATTTTAAAAATGAATAATTAACCAATGGAATGCTCTGCCGCAATATATCATTGAGGTAAATTGCTTAGTAGAATTCAAAAAAGAATTTGACATAGGGAAGAATAGTATATTCTCCAGGTACACAAGCTAAAATACAAATGTATAAGGGATGTCAGTGTCAAAAACTACAAATCTGGCCACCTTCATGACAAAATGTAAAGCCCAGTTTTTTACTGTCTTTCTGTGATAAATAGGAAACACACAAAAGAGAGAACAAAACACCTAAACAAATACTTGTTATAAGATGAGAGGAAGCCATCTGTTTTACCTCTTTTATTTTGTTAGATTTGGCATAAATAACTAAATAGATAAGCTAAACTCACCATTAACAGCCTATGATTAGGAAGAAACTTCCCCCCTATTCATTTTGCTGAATATAATACCCCTTTCTAAGAGCTTGGCTAGACTTGCAAGTTAGAGCCATTAAAGGAGCCCCGGGCACACTAGCTCACTACCCCTCCACACCTGCAAGGCACGTAGAGCGCTCTGACTCCGCGGCTACAACACTGCTGGTACTCCACCTTGGCGAGTGTAATAACGTTTGCTGCGCCCCCGCTGGAGTGCCGCAGCACCAGTGTGGATGCCCTGGTCTATTAGTGCACTCTGATCATCCTCCAGAAGTGTCCCACAATACCTGTTCTAGCCACTCTGGTCATCACTTTGAACTCTACTGCCCTGCCCTCAGGTGACCAACCATCAGACCCGCCCTTTAAATTCTCTGGGAATTTTGAAAATCCCCTTCCTGTTTGCTCAGCCAGGCGTGGAGTGCTCTCAGTGAATCTTTCCTGGTGACCATCCTCCACGCGCCAGGTGAGCCCCAGTATGGAGCAATGGTGAGGTGCTTGGACGTCATCAGTGTTTGGCGGGAGGAAGCTGTCCAGTCCCAGCTGCACTCCAGCTGTAGGAATTACGATATGTTCAGGCAGATATCAAGGGACATGATGGAAAGGGGCCAGGACCGGGACGTACTGAAGTGCAGGGTTAAAGTGAAGGAGCTGCGGAATGCCTACTGCAAAGCCCGCAAGGCAAACATCTACTCCGGTGCTGCCCCTGTGACCTGCCGTTTCTATAAAGAGCCGGATGCGATACTTGGGGGCGACCCCACCTCCACTCTGAAGACCGCCATGGACACTTCAGAGCCAGTTCAACAAGGTGGGAGGCGGAAGAGGAGCAGCAAAGTGGGAGCAAGGGTGCTGAGGTGGAAAAAGACACCCCGGAATCCCTAGATCCATGCAGCCAGGAGCTGTTCTCAAGCCAGGAGGAAGGTAGCCAGTCGCGGTGGCCGGTGCTTGGGGAAGGACAAACACCAGAGGAGGTGCCTGATAAGTGGCTTTTATTTTGGGAAGGAAGTTATTCGGTGCGGGCTCTTGGGGCGAGGAAGGTTAGGGCTGCATGCATGCCTAGATGCGGAATAGGGCATTGATGTGCTCTCTCACATCATGGTAATCGGCCTCAGTGATCTCCTCAAAGGTCTCAGCCAGAACTTGAGCAATGCGCTTGCGCAGTTTCCTCGGGAGAGCCACTGTGGTCCTTGTCCCAATAAGGCTATCTTGTCCACGCCACTGTGCCGTGAGGGGTGGGGAGACCATTGCTACACAAAGGCAAGCTGCATATCCAGGGCGGAATCCGCATTGCAGTAGAAGACCCTCCCTTGCTTCCCAGGTTACCCTCAGCAGTGAGATATCTTCCAGGATGAACTCCTGTGGAAAATGTGGGAACAGTGTTCAGTATAGGGGCCCCCTGCCGCTGTTGGCTCTCCCCAAGGCACAGAAACCCAGAGGACAGTACAGCTGTGAAACAATCAGTCACGCTTGACCCTGTGCTTACTCACCATTTTGGGGCTCCCATGGGTTATGTGTGCTTGCTTTGGGATGGGCAAATTATGCTATTGTGTAGACTGTACTTGCCCTTAAGTACAGGGGAATCATTGCTCTGTCTGGTGTGAACAATGCTGCCTCTGTTAAGTGTTGCATTTTTGCCTTTACAGATGCAACTTTGGGATCTCAGCCGTCCATGTTATCACCAGCTGAAAGACTCCAAAGAATCGGAAAGAGTCCACATAGAAGCAAGGAAGACATGTTGCATGAAGTAATGCAGCATGCAAGTAATGAAAATCGAAAATCGAAGGAGTGGCGGGACAGTGAAAGAAAGATCTGCCAGCAGAATGAGGAGCACCGGCACAACAGCACGGTGCTCCAGCAGCAAAGCACAGGTCGGCTGATAAGCATTGTGGAGCGCCAAGCAGACTCGATCCAGGTGCTTGTAGCCATGCAGGCGGAGCACTATCGTGCCCAACCCCCACTACAGCCCTTGTTCCAAAACTCTTTCCCTTGTGCCCCCATGTCACCTCCAACCCACTTTCCCCAACATCCGGGTTCTTACCGCCACCAGCTGCCTCCAACACCTGTAGCTTCACCACCCAGCCCTGAAAACTACGACCCTTACCCACTGCACTCAACCCCCATCACCACGCAGTGTAGCCATCCTGAAGTGCAGCACTCATGGCACAGCACTCCAGACAGGAAGGCTGAGTATGAGAACAGGACATACGCAAATCTGTGATTGTACCATTCCCCACCCCACCCCCTTGCCCAAGCTGTTGGGTTTCTTTTCAATAAATGGGTTTTTTTTGGCTTTTAAAACGTTCTTTATTATTGCATAAAGTAAAAGATACCATAGCCCAGGAAAGAAACAGGCACTGCAAGTCAGTGTAGCAAACACAGATTCCTACTAACATTGGAACCACTGTACTTCACTCTCGTGCAGGGCACCAGAAATTACTGGTGGCTTTCAGCCTCAAATTGCTCCCTCAAGGCACCCCTAATCCTTGCAACCCCACTCTGGGCCCCTCTAATAGCCCTGCTCTCTGGCTGTTCAAATTCAGCCTCCAGGTGTTGAACCTCGGAGTTCCATGCCTGAGTGAATCGTTCACCTTTCCCTTCACAAATGTTATGGAGGGTACAGCACACGGATATAACCATGGGGATACTGTCATCGGCTAGGTCCAGCTTCCCATACAGAGAACACCAGCAGCCCTTTAAACAGCCAAAAGCACACTGCACAGTCATTCTGCACCGGCTCAGCCTGTTGTTGAACCGCTCCTTACTGCTGTCAAGGCTCCCTGTGTAGGGTTTCCTGAGCCACGGCATTAAAGGGTAAGCGGGGTCTCAAGGATCACAATGGGAATTTCAACTTCCCCTACGGTGATCTTCTGGTCTGGGAAAAAAGTCCCAGCTTGCAGCTTCCTGAACAGGCTAGTGTTCCAAAAGATGTGTGCGTCATGCACCTTTCCGGGCCAGCCTGCGTTAATGTCAATGTGTCAAGGTTCCTCCCCCACTCTGAACTCTAGGATACAGATGTGGGGACCTGCATGAAAACCTCCTAAGCTTACTTTTACCAGCTTAGGTTAAAACTTCCCCAAGGTACAAATTAATTTTATCCTTTGTCCTTGGAATATCCACTGCCACCACCAAACTCTAACTGGGTTTACTGGGAAACGTAGTTTGGACACGTCTTTCCCCCCAAAATCCTCCCAACCCTTGCACCCCACTTCCTGGGAAAGGTTTGGTAAAAATCCTCACCAATTTGCATAGGTGACCACAGACCCAAACCCTTGGATCTGAGAACAATGAAAAAGCATTCAGTTTTCTTACAAGAAGACTTTTAATAGAAATAGAAGTAAATAGAAGTAAAGGAATCACCCCTGTAAACTCAGGATGGTAGATACCTTACAGGGTAATTAGATTCAAAAACTTAGAGAATCCCTCTAGGCAAAACCTTAAGTTACAAAAAAGACACACAGACAGAAATAGTCATTCTATTGAGCACAATTCTTTTCTCAGCCATTTAAAGAAATCATAATCTAACACATACCTAGCTAGATTACTTACTAAAAGTTCTAAGACTCCATTCCTGGTCTATCCCCAGCAAAAGCAGCATACCGACAGACACAGACCCTTTCTTTCTCTCCCTCCTCCCAGCTTTTGAAAGTATCTTGTCTCCTCATTGGTCATTTTGGTCAGGTGCCAGCGAGGTAACCTTTAGCTTCTTAACCCTTTACAGGTGAGAGGATTTTTCCTCTGGCCAGGAGGGATTTTAAAGGGGTTTACCCTTCCCTTTATATTTATGACACAATGAAACACCCATGGTGATCCACAAGCGCCTGGAGAACCATAGAGAAATACCCCTTCCGATTAACGTACTCTGAGGTTAAGTGGGCAGGTGCCAGAATTGCAATATGTGTACCATCTATCACCCCTCCACAGTTAGGAAAACCATTTGTGCAGAGCCATCCACAATGTCATGCATGTTACCTGGAGTCACAGTTCTTCTGAGCAGGATGCGATTAATGGCCCTGCAAACTTGCATCAACACGATTCTAACAGTCGACTTCCCCACTCCAAACTGGATAGCAACCTATCGGTAGCTGTCTGGAGTTGCCAGCTTCCAGATTGCAATAGCCACCCACTTCTCCACCATCAGGACAGCTATCAATCTCATGTCCTTGCTCACACAGTCCCATGAAAGTGGCTTTTCTCATCCAAAAGTTCTGCAGCCACTGCTCATCATCCCAGACTAGCATGACAATGTGATCCCACCACTCAGTGCTTGTTTCCCGAGCCCAAAAGCAGCATTCCACGGTGGTGAGCATGTCCGTAAATGTCACAAGCAAACTTGTGTCATATGTGTTAATCAAGTTGATATCATCATCATCGGAGCCCTCATTGTCACTTTGGATCATAAGGAATAACTGGACTGTTAAACGTGACGTGCTGGCGAGACTCGTCAGCATACTCCTCAGCAGTTTGGGCTCCATTCCTGCAGACTGAAAGGGAAGACAGAGCGTGAGGTACAAAAAACATTGAAAGATGGCGCCAAATGTGGATGGAAGCACAGGGATTGCTGGGATGTGAACCGATGCATCACGGGACTTTGGGACAGGACCCAGAACACCCTCCCTCCCCGCCCCCTTCGCACAAGCCACAATGCCAGAATGGGAAGAGGTGCTCTGTGGGATAGCTGCTCATAATGCACCGCTCCCAATGCCGCTGCAAGTGCTGCAAATGTGGCCACACCAGTGCGCTTGTTCCTGTCAGTGTGGACAGACTGCAGCGCTTTACCTACTGCACTCGCCGAAGGCGGGTTTAACTCAAAGCACTCTACATCTGCAAGTGTGGCCATGCCCTAAGCTTCCTTTCAAGCATCGGATATAGGCTACTGTCAGAGACAGGATCCTGGATAGATGGACCACTGATCTGGCACGCTAATACCTATATTCCTATATCATTAGAATATTTTAAGATGTCTTGGTAATAAAGAGCCAGATCCTTGAGCCTGATATCGTCTCTGCACTGATGCAGCCATGCAAAGGGGCAGTGAAGTTGGGGTAACAGGCTTCCCAGACTGGAGGCATGTCTGGAGCATTGCTGCAATGCGGTCATCTAAGGCTGGCACAGCCGAGAGCAACACTGAGGCTGCTGTAAGCTGTACTGGGGACCAGATCAGCTCCTGGCAAAACCTAGCCTGGGGCCTATAAAGGTGGCAGAGAACCACAGCTAAGGATTGAGCCCACTGTTTGATGGAAGTGCTATGCTAATTTAGGATTCTATTCCTTTTAAAAGCAGACACAAATTGATTCTTAAAAAAACTCAATTTCCTGTACTGTGCCTGAGCACATTGACATGCCAGGTCAGCATAGATGATTGAAGGATTTGCACAGAGATCCCTGAATTTAGGACTGGGTGTCAAACTCCATACAAGAAGTGCTCTCATTAACAGCAGCTGGAGTTATGTGGCTTCTCATTTAATTATGTGTTAGTAGCCATCCCCTGTTGCATTTTGTTAACCACTCCAAATGGTGGCTTACAGCAAAACTGTCACAAGAGATCATTCTACATGAGACACAGCAACCCTCTCTAGTAATTAACAGAATTTCAGCAGACCCTAAAGTTGTCAAAGTCTTCACAAAGTTAATCTGAAAGTAAGGATCTCATCAGACAGCCAGTGTCTCATGCCACAGACTTATGTTCTCCCTGAAAGCATTGATGATTCAATTGTATTCACTGACTTCCATGATTATTTGAAGGAATTGGCGGTCAGTAACATCCAGCACTGCATTTGCTGTAAGCCAAACTCAAGGTGGAAGGAAAGGCTTAGTGACTTATTTTTAGAGTTATGTGGTTATTCATAATATGCATTGGGAACAAAATATCATAAGCAATTGCTGGACTCTTTCAAGATCTACAGAATCACTCTGATCCTGGGACGGGTAAAATTCCAACTAAGCTCCTGCATAATGGGATTGCACTCTGAAGACTCTTTGCATGTCTCAAGACACCCCAACATCCTGTTCAGTGCAGAAAATCTCAAAATTATAACAGAAAAGTCAGCAGCACCAATATTTTGCTTTCTAAAGGTCTAAATCCAGACACAGACTGCCTTGTCTCATTTACTTGTTTCTCACTGTGGGGATTGACTCTAATGCATGTAATCTTACCTGAGAATCGGGGTGAATTGTGAATTATCTCCAACTGTTAAATAGGTGTCATCTATCATCCAATATGTTGGATTGGAAACACCAATCTGAGGTAAAATCCGAATGAAGAAAAGACAGGTTGTAGTTCTCATGAGTTAGCAGGTCAAGGTAAACGCTATGAGGGAGTCTAGGGATTACCTTGACTTGCTGACACATGTTAATACTGCAACTGCTTGTCTTCACCAGGATTTTATCATGTGTTTGCTGACACAAGGTAAGAACACGCCGTTTTTCCTAGTGAAGACAAGGCCCAAAAGTGTTAGGCACCCAAATCCCATTGAAAACTGCTTACAAATCACTTTTGAAAATCCCAGCCTGGATGTTTGTTTGACTTACCTTTAAGGGCTTATCTTCACTACCATGCTAAATCAGTGTCACTGCCAGCGATGCTGGGTTCGTGTGTCTGGTTAAGACGTATTACGTCAACATAGCATCTCCTGCCGACATAGCGCGGTGTAGACACTGCTTTAAGTTTATGTCACTTACGTTGCTGAGGGGGGTGGTTTCTCACACCCCTGAGCAATGTAACTTACATTGACTTAAGTGGTAGTGTAGACAAGGCCTTATAAAACAAGATGCCTTCACACTTTTTTCTCCTCATACAATTCACTCAGCCTTTTATCAAGTAGATTATCAAGAAGTGACTATTTAGTTACTGAACCATTCATTTTATGTGTGACTGATTACCATGGAGTTTTGGGGCAAGTGTTTTTACATCAGTGCACCGCATTTTAGCGCTTCGTGGCTTACTGAAAAAGGAGCTGCTCCTACTCGTTAACTGGAGCTATGCCACCTGATCATATCGAAATCACTAGTGTTGGGTTTTTTAAAGCCACTTGTAGCTACCAAAAGTCAGTCATGTGTGAAATCAGCAATTCTTAGAGCCAGATTCTGAACCAAGGAAGCCAAAAGCCCACAGACAAAGATGCAAGTGGAATTGCATGGTGTACATTTTACTGCAGTTGTTCATGCAATTGCTACTGTTGCACATGGGTATATAGATGTCCTATTTGCATGTGAACCAGTGACTATTACATGTGCAATTTTGGTAAAACATGCACACAATTGCTCATACATTTTGCAAATGAGGTTCTTTGGACTAAAAATATGACCCTTGTTGTCTACTCTAAAATCTATATCCTCCAGGTAGAACTGCTGAGGTGCTTCTGATCCCCAGAAGCTTGACTGGATTTGTATATTCTGGCCAATTTTTCATCAAGGAAAATTAATAAGTAGAAAATTTATTAGAAATTCAGTATTTTTTGAATACCCAATGGACTTATTTTGTGTTTTTTCACTTACAGCACAATCTTTTCTAAGTGCTGTTATCTATTGTCTGGGGTTTGATCATTTAGCTTAAGTGCTCCCAAATGATAGCAAAGAAAATACATAATGATCTCTCTCTAAACATTGGTTTAGAGTTCTGCAACTCTTTCTCTCTATGCTTCTTCAAAAGTAGCACACACATTAAAGGCATCTTCAGCAGTACCGGGGAAGAGATATATATTTTTTACAACTATACATATTTTTCATACAATATATTCTTAACCACAAGACTACTTGCATAGGTTACAACAAGCAATGTGTATTTTCTGTGAATAGTCTTGTGTAATATGGGCTAGACTGTCCTCTCATTTATACCATGTTGAGCCAGTAAGCATAATTCCACAGATTTCAGTACAGTTGTTCATGATTTACACCTTCTAAGTCTCATGGACCAGATTTTCTCCTGCACCAAGAACCATTCAGTTCATGGGGAAAATGGGAAGGTTCTGTTAAGGAGCTGATCCTGATTTGCTGAGTCTCTGTCTGATTTTTGTCTAGGGATTGCTTTAACCTATGGCTGCCTGAATCCTCCAATGCAGAACAGTAGCACTATAATGGAGATTAATTGAGAATGGATAAATGGAAGGGGCTACTACATATAAAGGAAATGGAGTGTATGGCAAAGCATTCGATAGAGAGCTCCTTGTCTTGGAAAGAACTTGCACCTGTACCAACTCAGTTTCTTCCAATTCTTCATTAAAGCTACCACCAGTTTGACTACTTAGACCTACTCTTTGACCCAGCTTGTAAAGCGGTTGCCAACCCACCATCATTGGGGGTGCTTTAGAGATTTTCCATGTGACCAGGACATTGTTGGCCCATGACATAGAGGTATCTGTATGTTTGCATAGAGAAAACCAAGTTTTTAGCAACTATGATATTCTTGAACAATAATACTATCAGCCTTTTGAGACTTCCCCTTCCCCCTCCCATGATTCTTGCACAGATGCTGTCCTCTGTGACATACTGTCATTCTGTTTGGAGAAAATGTAATGCACGTCTCCAGCACTGCTGATTGCTAACTTGGTAATTAACTATGGGACACACCTGGAGAAACAGAATGCTGAACACTATTTCATTTCTAAACTAAACTGAGCAACACTTCAGGACTACGTATATTTGTTTTCAATCATTTTTGACATGCTAACAGACAATGAGAATGTCTGGTATGTTAATGACGCTCTGGAGCAATGCCTAAATAAAACAGCAGTGAAGCTGATGCTTAATTGAAAGCTTAACGGTATTGGTTGGTTAGTATAGTAAGTAGGTCACTATATTTTTAGCTTTAACCTTAAGTAAAACAAAGTAAAGTATATATAGATAATACAAATACTATCTTCACAGTGTTCTAATTACAGTGAATCATATTTTCATTATGAAGTCTTTTTCCCCTTGGGGCTGTTAAATTCAATATATAGGTATTCTCAAAGTATTGCATCAATATTTAATTCAGCTTCTGTTATGGGCCAGATTCTACTTTCACATGTGCAAGGGCAGCCCACTGAGACATCAATGGGAACCAACAGCACACAAACTTCACTATGGAAACATCCACAATGATGTGCCATGATTAGTAGTGACTCTGTGGGGAAGCCCTAATTACACGTATGCATTCCAGTTCATCCTGGCTTAGAATTTTACTGGGCCAAATGCAGCACCACTTACACACCATGCTACGTTTCTGAAGTCAGTGGGGCTGTGCTGAAATTGGACCATAAACTATAAACCTTCATGAAAATGTATGCATAAAAATACCACTGGACAAAACTTTGAGATTGTGACATCATCTGACCAAGTTCATGAGGTGCCCCGTTACGTGAAAATGTACCCTATGTTCTCAAATACCTAGACACAATGGGGTGCCATCTTAATGACTTTTTAGTGAGCTGCATTCTTCTCTGGCACTGGAGGACATATGGTGTATTTGTTGCTTAAAAGTGCATACCATGCTTTGCTGCTTTTGGTAACAACCTGTACTGTCTGTCAGTATAACTTCTAGGTGTCAATATTAAGAATTTTAATCAGCATCAGTTAATTATCAAAGAAAAAAGAAATGGACTAAATTAACTGTAGAAGTCCCATTGCCAGTAATGATTGATCCAGTCAATTGATGAGATCTAGACCACATCTGGGGCACAAGTAAAATCAGTGGGTTTGCAAGATATGACTGAGGGCAAAATTGGGCCCCTTACCAGTAATTTTCACTCTGTGAAAGTACACAATGGCGGACATGCCTCCACAACCCTTGGTAAATTGTTGCACATTTGCTTTCTGTAGAGATCGTTTGAAAAAATAATAAATGTCTACCTACTCCTGAAGGTACCCTGGTATCTTCTTTTCTAGATATAGCAAATTCCAGTAATCAAGCCTAGAGGTTACAAATGTGTGGATCACCAAGGTCAAGTCTGTATCTGATAGAATAGGGAGCAGATGTTACTTAGTTTTTTGCTATTATTGCTAATTTGGTCATCCAGTTGTGCTGAGGAGTCCAAAGATTGAGCATCAAATTATAAATCTGAGGACAGATGTCATAAACAGTTGTAGAGATGGCAGGCTATTCACAGTGTTTGCCACGTTCTACCAACAACACATCAGTCTTACCTGGAGTCAGCTGCCCCTCATCCTGGTGGTATTTTGGCTATGTGCTGAGAAAGTGGGGAGATGCTTCAGCTTACATTTGACGTAAAGGAGATGGAGAGCTGAATGTTGTTCTACTGGCCTTTCTGCCTATGTTTTATCACTGGCTCCCCCAATGGCTCAATTATAGGTTTTGAATAATGAGCAAAGGATTGAACCTTCTGGGATGCTACACGTGAGCGCTTTGATAGTGGAGGGACAGTTCCT
Organism: Lepidochelys olivacea; assembly: GCF_965140295.1. Taxonomy (NCBI): domain Eukaryota; kingdom Metazoa; phylum Chordata; order Testudines; family Cheloniidae; genus Lepidochelys; species Lepidochelys olivacea. The sequence goes on from NC_140422.1 coordinate 19,689,461, forward strand.
CATTATGTTCCTCAAGGCTGAGTCTGACAAGTAGGACCCTGAGCCATCTGAGTTTTTCTGTTCACCACTGAAAGTTATTGGAGGTGGGACAGGAATATCTGGCAATCAGTCGTGTCAAATGCCTCAGAGTGGCCCATTGGGGGAGCACAAATGTCCTTCCCTTTGGACAGGAGGAAGTCATCCAGGAGAACAAGAAGTGCTTGGTCTGTACATGCCCCAGCTTGAAGGCTGACTCAGAGGGATCCAGGATATAGGGAAATGATAGGTGGTTTGGGGAGCTTTTTTTCCTAGCTTAATGGTTGGTTTGCTTAGAGAAGGAAGACTAGATACTGGGTGGTAGTTTTATGAGGGCTCTAGCATTGAGCAATGGTTTGTTTTGTATTGATAAGATTACTGAATATTTTAGCAGGAATGGGAGATTCTCTCATCATCAATCTCTATTAGTAGGACTCCCATGTGTTCTTTTTTTACCATCCAGGAAGGGAAGGGGTCAGACCCATATATAGTAGCTCTTCTCATCATCAGTTTGTCCATGACTACATTCTATGTGTATACGCTGAATTCTTGGAAGGAGGGTAGTATATTCATGGCTATCTTCTTGGCTTGTTGCTCTTGGTGGCCTAGAAGATTAGGACCTCCTTTGAATTAACCTTCATCAACAGTTTGTTACATTTTGTCACTGTTTTGGGGCATCTAGTTTTCTAGGAGAACTTATTTGTAAATGGCAACAAACTATCTATTAGATTATTATCAACCTTACGTGCATTATCAACACACTTATTATTTCCCCAGGAAACAAAACAGGATGGCAGTCTACAAGAGTGAGTTTTGCCCAGGGCAAATTATTTTTCAACTATACAAAATATCCATGAATCCTAGTCCATCTGTAGCTGAGGACTTCCATTTCTATTATTAAACATCTTCGACTAGGTTCATAGATTCCACAGCCAGAGGGACAATTCTGATAATCCAGTCTGACCTCCTGTATAACTCGGGTGACAGGACTTCCCCAAAATAATGCCCACAGCAGATCTGTTAGTAAAATATCCAGCCTTGATTTTAAAAATTGTCAGCTGTGGAGATACCTCCATGACCCTTGGTAAATTGTTCCAGAGCGTAATTTCTCTCTCAGTTAAAAAGTTGGGAGATTGTATGATGGAATCAGATGGAACACATTCTCACCTGGGGTAAGTCAGTGTTGTTCCATTGACTTCAATGGAGCTGGTCCAGTTTACCCCAACTGAGAATCTAGCCATATTTATTTTACCTTTTATGCTTAATATAAGCAAAACTAATTACTGTTTTTCTTTTGTATATCAAAAGCCTTTCTGGAATTTGAAAATAATAAACACTCAAACTAATAATCCTTTGGTGTTCTTATTTATTATCAATGAAAATTTCTCAGTGTGAATTACTTGCTCCCTGTTCTGACAAGAATAAACTATTCTTGAACAATTTCTCTGATCATGCTGGCTCCATGCTATTTTGTTGACAACTCTTTTATTCTTAATCAGTCACATTTATGGTATCCATTGCAAAGAAAAGATGTCTGTTAATTTTTTTCTATACCCCACATATGGTATTTTACTGTACACACAAGGCCAGGAAAGATGGCTTCGTGGTTAAAGTATCATAAGAACTGGATTTTATTTCTGGCTCTGCTACAGCCATTTTCAGATGCCTTGGGCAGGTTGCTTAATCTCTATGGGACTCAGTTAACCTATCTGTAAACTGGGTAATAATACTAATCTACTCTACTTCAAAGGTCTTGTGTTTTGTGGCTTAGTTCATTAATGTTTACAAAGTACACAGACCCACAGGCTGAACGCTCTGTAGACATCAAAGTATTATTGTTATCATTGTTATCATTGTTATCATTAGAATGCTTTTCAAGATTCCAAAGTGATAGTTATTAGTCATTTTTTGCAATCTATTGGGCTAAATTCAGGGGGTGATAAAAACAGTATTATTATGATGGAGGTTGGCTAAAACATCATTGAAGCTGGTGGGCATGGTAGCCACCTTTCATTTGGGACAAATACAAGAAACAGCTAAGTTCGTTTTTTGAGTAACATAGTGAAACAATAGGAGCCATCAATCAAAATACTGTCCACACGCAAGGCCAGTCAGAAAATGAGTATGTGATGAGACGTGTTTTGCTGAGTAATTGTTGATGGAGAGGTCTGTGCGTCTGGTAGAAGAGCAGCCAAAAACCTAAGCAGACAGAAAGAGAAGGGCTGAAAAATATGACTTTGAGAGAAAGCAAAGCAAAGGAGCTGTTTTGGTAGAACTCTGCCTAGAAAGAGGCTTGGAACTGTGAACAAAGTAACTGCTTTCCTACTGTGTTCAGGGAAACAGAACTTTGGGTACAGTCTTTGTAAGTGGACCAGATTGCATCCAAGCCTGACTCCACCATCCGTTTCTGCTCCTAACAGAAAAAACCTGCAAGATCCTGAATATCGGCTAACCGCTTGGGCCAAAAGGGGTAACAGTATTATACTGCAAGTTACATATTGCCACATAGGTGTAAGGGGGCCTGTGCTGGTGTGATGGACAAACCAAAAGGCTGGAAGAAGGTATAGAAAGTGTGAGTTAAAGTGCAGGGGCAATGATACTGCCATTTTAGTTGCTATTCCATCTCCTCTGGGACTTTGGCATGCAAGACTCCCACCCAGTCACTTAGACTTACATGCACTTACCTGCATGTAACTTATATCACCTCAGAATTTGGGCCTGTTGTTCTGTCTTATGCGAAGCCACTGAACATGTAAACCAAGGGAGTGCACAATTGACTATCAATAGATGATGCACAGGCAGCATTCAGAGCCTGAGAGCAGATGGTCTGAAGTTATTTCCCCCTGAATAGTATAAAACCATGTTTTTTTAATGAATAGTGTGCAGTGAATTCACCTGTCCTCCCACACCAATAATTCGAAACAAATTAAAGATACACCCACACAGTTCAAATATTATTAAATTAGTTTCTTCTGGTTTCTACCTTTTTAATCCTGCTTTGAATAAATAGCAGCCAATCTCTTTCCTTGCCTAATTTGACAGTTTCCCCATACAGCTGAAGCAAGATGCTGAAGTGTTTACTACCTGTCAGTTGCTTGACATTAAAATGTCCACTTGTGATAGAACTTCCTCCAAATCAATTTATAGAGTTTTGCATGAAATGCTACAAACATAAGAGATGTGTGTCTTCAGTTGCTTACACTTCTGATTCATACACTCTGACTAGCAGCTTCCATCTGCGTTAAATTAGGTTTCTCCCCTTGATATTCCCCCTCATAGCTGGCAGTGCAAGTCAAAAACTGTTTGTTATATCACCAGTCTAATTAGTCAAGGACACCTAATGCACAGCAGAGTTTCACTGCATTTTTGGATCTCTTGTGTTATCTGCAGTGAAGTGCAGTTTGCTAAACAGAAGTTTGAGTTCATTTGGGTCTGTCAGTTTCAGTATACTAAAGTCTTTCATTTTCCCTATAATGAGTGTCTGAAAAAGAACAGCTATAAATTGTAGTGATGTGCAGCACATTGTTCAGAAGGATCCAAAACACTTTCAAATGTAATTTTTCAGGAAAGTTTGGAACTCCAGCACAAACATTCTCACCTAACTCTGGTGGCTGACCTTGCCCTAACTGAAATTGAACTGAGTGGTTTAGGCTATGCAGGACGAAAATATGTGTAAAATAGCCAGTGCTGTCTAAGTTTAAAAGCTTTGTATAAGCATAATTTATCTTAAATATCAATATTCAGTTATGACTAATTGGTTTTATGTTGTTTTAAAGGTAGCATGGGTGTACATTCCTCATATGATTTACTGCAAATGATGATAGATTTATGCAGATGTAATAGCACATGGGTCAGTATAGGCAAGTCTGGATTTATGACACAATTAAGGAAGGTCATGGCAAACCTTTATTTAATCATAAAATGATTTATTATTTGATTAGCACATGGACTTTAAATAGGCATTACTTTACATTACAATTATTAAATATCTGTATTATTCTTTTAGTATTGTTCCAAGAGAACAAAGCAATGGCTCAAGATAAGAACCAGCCACCTTTCACCATCTTCCTCAAATATTTTGTTTTAATCTTGCCTTTTAAGGCTTGATCCTGCAAGATGGTGAGAGCTCTGGGCCCAATCCAGCATGACCCTTAATCGTGTGCTTAACTTGAGGCATGTGGGTCATCCCATTAAATCATGTTTTGCTTAGAGAGGGGACCTCTGGCTGGATTGAACCATTGTGTTATATATATTTTTAAAAAGCCTGAGGCACACAGTTCAGATACAGATCTGTGTCTGATCTTCCCCATGCATTTGTGGGGTTTAGATGTTTCATTTCAGGTCATGCCATACTTAAGTCAAGAATAGATTGAAAAACTCAGAATGGTGTGGATGTCTGAAAACATGGAGAAAGCCATCACATCATGGATATTTTATTCCAGAAAATCCCCGCATATATCTGGTCCTTGTTGAGAGGGGGGCGGGACAGCCGTGGGGGGGGGGAGGGAGAGAAGGAAAAGGGGCTTGTAACCATCCGCCCTAAGTCACTGGGAAGTGACTTTATTCAGGGAGAAGTCTACAAAAGCTTTCATGTTACTTTTAGTTTCATGGGTTAAGCTGTGACTCCAGGTTCTTTCTGGGTTCATAGGTTTACACAATAAATAAATAAAAATTAAAAAAATTAAAATCAGTTGGTCTCCAAACCAGAAACAGTCTCCCATAGTACTTGATGGAAAAATAACCAAGAACATAATCTCAAGGCCATTAAAAAAAATCACGTGCTAAAAGTTAAATCCATATTTAAAAAAAGAAACTTATGCTGGTGTTCTTAGTAAGGTGTTATGGGCCCCTTTCTGCCCGCAGAACGTGTGATTTACTTGGCGTGGGACAGACTGCAGAGGGTCTTTTTTGAGGGATCTAGAGCCATTGGATTTTGCTTCTGAAAAATGTCAACTTTTCCCCTTTTCAATTATTTCCTACCGCTTATATACCACCCTTGACAGATCTCCTCTTTCTCTTGGGCATCCAATATTTTTATGAGGCCAATGACTCCTTTTACAAATGGCTCTAATAGCAAGAATTGTATATATGATTTATCTCTTTTGCAAGTAGAAATAGATGACTCCAAAAGGCCTGAGAGTTAGAAGGTTTGAGAAATATCACATTACCATTTTAAATCCATATTGATCGTTGCTAATCGAGCCATTTTAGCTAGCTATTTGCTGATTTATTTAAAATAATGATGGATTGTTTGAAGGTGTGTCAAACTTATAATTTAAATTTAATAATACTGTTTTTATGAGCTAGGCCATTTTGTCAGATGGTACCATTCAAGCTACCCAATAAGCAGAATTTAGTCATTTTATTTATTTTAGGCCAGTGGAGCAGGAACACAAAACTCAGAGAGCTAAATGGTTAATGCTTCTACCAAAACACTATAGAGCACAATTCCACAATAGCTTCTGTAGCTGCTGTTTATATCTGCCCCTGACCAGCAAGGCACATAAGCATGGGATTAACTATAAGGAGAGGAGTAGTCCTACTGAAGTCAAGGAAGATGTCCCATTCTGTCAGGTGGTATCATGCAAATCTGCCAATAAGTAGAATTCTGTCTCTGGACAACTCACATGGCTGGCTAAAGTTAAACGTGTTAAACTGCTTTGCTGGATAAGGGCTGTAGCATCTATTAACAAGTCAAGGTAGGGACATAGAACCGCAGCGCAGGAAGCTTAAACTTATGGGCATTCCTTTTCAAAGCATTAATAACATTTTCTGTAACTTCAGTTGCTTTGTATGGATCTGGACTTTGTGGAACATTTCCCTGACTGATGTGTGAATTTTGTTTTGGAATTTACACAGGTCAGAAAATGTAAACACCTCACTTGTGTAAATTTGGGGGGAATGAAAAGCACATATATGCTTCTCGCATTGTATCAAACAGAAAAACTAGGGCCTTGGGATTCAGTAATATATTGGTAGGCTTTTTAAAAAGGTGTTTACCTGTGAGAGAAAATTGTCTAAACTATTGACATTTTTTTCAACGCTTTCTAAAACTAAACCAGACATTAACAGTCTGATGCCCTGTTTGCCTTGACAAAAAGTAATTATTCCATATTAAAGATAATTTGATTGTTATAGGAGCACTAATTGAGTTTAAGTGTGTAAGAGATAAATCTAATTGTCATGTAAGTGACTAAAGTTAAAGAGCGAGGAATGTTTGCAGAGGATTAAAAAGATTGTCCAGGCAAGTTAATTCAAGATCAATTACTTTCTAAATATACTACTTCCTATGTAGTGAGAAAAAATTATGCTTACAAATGGTAATAAGAATATAATTATGGTACGCATTATTAAAAATTACAAATAAGTATTTTGCATTTTATATTTAGATTAGGTTCTTAACTTGGTGCCTTTTTAAAAGTAGATTATGACAGTGACTTTAGGACTGAGAACAGGGGAAACTTTATTTTTGTTCTTTTCAGTCCCACAATCTCCTTTGTTTGAAAGCAAACATAAATTTAAACTGAATTTTCTTGCAGTTTCTTTTAGAAGGTAGTACAGTAAATATTCACATGTTTATACCACGTTATAATGATTCGGGGGCAATTTTTTATAGTTAATGGAGCTAAACCAGGGATAATTCTGACCCATATTTTCAAATACAACCCCTGATGAATCTGTCATGATTAGTATTTCTGTATGACTTTGTGATACCTTAGCTGGATTTAACTATCATGAGTAAGTCTGTATCTTCTGCAAACTTTGCCACCTCACTGTTCACCTGTTTTTCCAGATCATTTATGAATATGTTGAATAGCCCTGGTCCCAGTACAGATCCCTGGGGGCCACCACTATTTACTTATCTCCATTTTGAAAACTGACTATTCCTACCCTTTGTTTCCTCTCTTTTTAATCAGTTACTAATCCATTAGAGGATCTTCCCTCTTATCCCATGACTGCTTACTTTGCGTAAGAGCCTTTAATGAGGGACCTTGTCAAAGGCTTTCTGAAAGTCCAAGTACGCCATATCCACTGGATCACCCTTGTCCACACACTTGTTGACCCCCTCAAAGAATTCTAATAGATTGGTGAGGCAGGATTCCCTTTACAAAAACCATGTTGAGTTTTCCCCCAACAAATCATGATAATTCTGTTTTTTACTATAGTTTTCAAGCAATTTTGCCTGGTACTGAAATTAGGTTTACCAGCCTGCAATTGCCAGGATTACCTCTGGGGCCTCTTCCGCCCCCCCTCTCCCCCAAACTTGGCATTACATTAGCTATCCTCCAGTAATTGCGTACAGACTACTCAGCTGCTGTGCAATTTCATATTTGAGTTCCTTCAGAATTCTTGGGTGAATACGATCTTGTCCAGTTGATTTATTACTGTTTGATTTATTTACTTTGTTCTAAAACCTGCTTTATTGATACCTCAATCTGGGACAGTTCCTCAGATTTGTCACCTAAAAAGAATGGCTCCAGTGTGGGAATTGTTGTAGGAAAATAGCCTGAGACATAAGCCCTTGTATCAGAGGCCTGGTATGAGGCCTGAGGCCTGAACTAAAATAATGGTCAAAACGTAGTGTGGTCCTATGTTTGGCTGCATGCGCGTTTTCCCGTGTGCTGTCCCAGCTCTGCGCAGACAGCTGGTACAGCAGACCTTGAGCGAACCACGCAATAAATCCACAGACTTGGCTCATAGCAAAGGCACTCGGTCAGGTTTATTGCAGACGAAGCCCAGTGCTAATGCCCCAGCTCATTGGTTACAGGTACACTAACACATGTATGCCCGTGACAATGAACCAGGTCAGTGAATGGTGGGACTTTCCATTCTCCCCTCGGCCAGATAAAGACACTCCCTCTGAGATACATCTTTATACACCAATACAAACAAGTTACACGTCACCCTTGATGTATCAGGGTGCCACCCATTGCCTTGTACCTGTTGGTTTGATCAAAACATCTCTATTCATCATGCTGTCATCATGTTCCTGTTCTCTCTGGGTTGTTTATTGGGTTGTTCGGGTACCACGCTTCTGAAATGGGTTTACGTGAGTGTTTTGTGCCTAGCACCTCTTAGGACTTTGTGTTTTTGCAATATTAGCCCTATGCTTGCCAAATTCTGTGAGCAGGGCCTGCCTCTTGCTCACAGCTTAACTTTGCTTTATATTAGCAAGTTTTGACCATTACTTTAGTTCAGGCCTCAGGCTTCATACCAGGCCTCTGATACAAGGGCTTATGTCTCAGGCTCTCTTCCTACTACATCCCCCTACTTTTTGTCTTTTTATGGGGAGGATGTTGACCCATCATCCCTGAAAAGCACAGTGCATGGACTGAAACACTAGTGCTAACCAGTGGGCTAAACACTGTTATGTGGCCACTTTACTTTACCATCCACACATTCCCTTATTCTGCACATTCCCTCGTACGACTGATGGACAGATTTTTTTATTTTCCAATTGGTTTTAGTCCCTTATGGTGGGCCTGGAAATGGTAGGCCTGGGACCATGACTGATGTGGGGTCTAGAGTTGTGCTTTGATAACCATGAAGAGGCCTTTATACTTTGTTGGTTTTTGATGAGAAGGGCTTTGGTCTGGATTACAAATATATTGTAATTACCTTAGAAAATAATGTAGATGTGTATATATATTGACATATATGATGAATTATATGATCATTTCCTTGAATGGTTAAATACCAAATAAGTTTTTTGAATACCTTGTGATGAATAATGTGGATAATTGACACACACATGCATATTATCTACACACATATATAAATTATTCACAAGCAGTGAGGGGAAAGAGGTTGTAGATTATTACAACAGTCTCTTCCACCTTGTATTTAGCTGTGAAACTCTGACTACATTTCCCAGACTTGAAGAAGAGCTCTGTGTAAGCTTGAAAGCTTGTCTCTCTCACCAACAAAAGTTGGTCCAATAAAAGATATTCTCACCCACCTTGTTTCTCTAATATCCTGGGATCAACATGGCTACCACAACACTACATACCATAAATTCTGTCCAGCAGTGAGGAAGGCCTATTCAGTGACCAAAAAATGTATTTTTGGTTGTAAATTGTTAGTGAATTGTGATAATTGCATCATTATAATTAAATGTTTTTTGACTCATTACAGATCATAGAGACAAGGTGGGTAAGGTAATATCCTTTATTGGACCAATTTCTGGTGGTGAAAGAGACAAGATCATAAGAACAGCCATACAGGGGTCAGACCAAAGATCCATCTAGCCCAGTATCCTGTCTTCTGATAGCAGCCAATGCCAGATGCCCCAGAGGGAATGAGAAGAACAGGTAATCATCAAGTGATCCATCCCCTGTCACCCATTCCCAGCCTTTGACAAAGCTTTAGAACTACAAGAGCTCTTCTTCAGGTCCTATTACAGATCACTTCATTACATTCGTCCAAGGCAATCTCAGATCAGGACTAGTTGAAGTAATTGTTAATGCTGTCCTTCTGCTAGTTGAACATAAAGCCAATCCTACTCAATCCAGCCTCATGGTATCTTCTGACTTGATTTAACATTACTATGAGGCTTGCTGGGGAAATAGTGTTTTGCTGTCTCTGGTTATGTGATGCACCAACACCAGATAAATGATGTAGTTGTTCTCCCTCCCTTACCCAACTCATGATTTTGGAAGATCATCTTTGTATTGCATTGTATATAACGTCAACAATCAAGAGGCAGAAGTGAGGGAGTTAAAAATTTCAATTCAGCATGAGATCAGGAGCTGTAAACCATTTCTGCAACAGTGCAGTGTAAATCTTAAACCGTCACCCTTCCCCTTTCCTATACTGAGAATTTGCAGGGAAGATTTCTCCCTTATGAAACACACTGAAAAAAATTAACTAGATACACGTCAGAAGAGCATATGACAGTCTATTCTTTATAAAGCGACTTACTGCTGTATAAAAGAACTCTTTGCAACTACAAAGCTCACCATCTATGCTATGAATCTGAACCTCAATGAATTGAACTCATGTCTGTATCTTTATTGCTTGCGTTCCTGTGCTGCTGATTGGAGAACTTTTGGTAGCAGTGTCCATAGGCCCGCACATGCCCCACCACGATGTTAGCCAGTGCATGCAGGCTAATTCACCTGAGTGCCTTCTCAACCACCCCTGTCTAGAAACAGAGCTATTAGCAGCCCATTATATCATTGCCTTTGCTTACATTATGGCTGTCAAGTGATTTTAAAAAAATAATCGCAATTAATTGTGAGATTAAAAAAATTAATCGCGATTAATTGCAGCAACTCAGGCCCTGGCCTGGCAAGGACAGGGAGTTGAGACAGAAGATCATCTTCATGGAGGTGGCCCTCTGACCCTCCCTGGACCCATGTCGAGAGTCAGCTGGTGAATGTGACTATTTCCCACAGCCCTCAACATCCAAGAACTGTGGGCTGAAAAAAATCAGCCACCAATCCCTCTCATAAGTCATCAAAAAAGAGAGCAGAAAGTCCCCAGAGTGAGCCCAGAGCCAGCCATAAAAAATCTCTGGCATGCTCAGTATCCTCTACTGTCTGTACCAAAACAATCTCAGCACACAGCTCACGAAGATCTGCAACAGCAGGTGCTGTTGACACACCTAAAAACCCAATGGACACAGGCACCAAGTCAGTGGCACTGAAGGACAAGGACAGCAGCCAGGACTTCACTAAGAAGATGTTTCCAGTACGTGCTACTCCATCAGCACCATCATCAATGCCCTATTCAGCACCAGAGCTGTTGGTGTGGGCAAGATCCCCAACCCCCTTGGTACTGCCAGTGTCACTGAGTCTGTTGGTACCACTGGAATTCTGGTACTTGAGAGACCTCTGTGTATCCGATGTACTGCAGTCTCATCTTCTCAGTACCGGGACCTCCACACTGAGTCTTCTTCTGGCATGGAAGTCTTCCCCGCTGTCCTGCCACACTCCTCCACTCTTCAGTGCCGACTCAGACAGTGAACCAGAGGAGGATATGTCACAATACTCCTTCTAGGCTCCCTATGGTGCCTAATACCAACAGGGCCCCCAAACATACCCTCAGATATACCACCATAAACATACCACCTTAGTATGGCCAACCATGGGCACCACTACCCCAGTGGCCAGGATGCTTGGGCTGCATATCACCCCCAGGCCTCTTGGGCTTCTAACCCCACCCAAGAGCCTTCAAGATACTCACCCCTTGGCCACAGTATCTAGAGCTTTGGATCCTCTAGAACAGATTGTGGAGGAACAGGAAGGCAGCAGTGAGGAAGAGGTGACCCCAAGGAGCAAGATATCCTCTTCCTCCCCAGATGGGGCCTCATACTTCTGCCACCATCCCTGGCTGATGGCTTCTGCCATTTCCCAGGACCTAGCAAAGAGAAGGCAGACACTATCTAAAAATACCATTAGAAGGAGTCAAGGACACCCATCACAAGGTCCTTGACATACTTCACTCCTTCTCATCCTCTAAAATAGACCTCCCTATCAATGAGGTTCTCCTGGACCTCTCAAAAACTATATGGCAGACCCCAGCATCAACCATATGGCAGACCTCAGCATCAGTGGTGCCTACCTGCAAGCAGGCTGACAAAAACTGTTATGTCCCAGGAAGGAATATAAAATTCCTCTTCTCCAATGCTCCACCCAACTCTATCATAGTGGACACTGTCAGCTCTCGTGGCTGTCAACATCAAATGAGATCCACTCCTTACAATACTGACTGGAAGCATTTGGACTTCTTTGGGGAGAAAGCCTACTCCTTGGCCACGTTATAGTTTCAAATAGCTAATTACCAGGCCCTAATAACAAAATGCAACTATGTTATCTATTTGAAACTTAACAGTTTTATTGATAAGCTGCCTGAGACGCACTATGACCAATTCAAAGCCATCATTCAGGAGGAATAGTTAGTGGTTAAGACATCGCTACAGTCTGCTCTCAACACAGTGACCAGGACCATCTCCACGGTGGTGGTTATGCGATATGCATTATGGCTACACCTGTCTGATTTCCCTAAGGAGATGCAGTCGACCATTTAAGACCTTCTCTTTGAAGGCACCAAGCTCTTTGTGGAGAAGACTCATGCCTCTCTTCACATCGTAAAAGATTCTAGGGCCACTTTCTGTTCACTGGGCATCTACATGCCAGGACAGAAGAGAAAATTTACTCCACAGGCCCAGCACAAACCACATACCTCCCAATACCTGACTCAGTGCCAATTTTGACATGTTGGTTGAGGTCCCCCCAACTGCTACAGCTGAGCACTGCTTCCCACCCATTTGGCTACCATGTTGCAATGTTCCTCAGCACCTGGGAATGCATGACATCAAACCAATGGGTTCTGGAAATTGTTCACACTGGGTATTCCATTCATTTTACCTCTCTATGCTCTCTACAACACCCTTCCCCGTCCCTCTTCAGGGTCCCTTCTCATAAGAGTGTACTATTACAAGAGATAGATCATCTGCTCCAGTTAAGAGCCATAGAACCAGTACCTCAACATCTACGAGATTGTTTTTCAGCCCTCGACCTTCACAACACCTGCTTCCATGTCTCAATCGTACCGTCTAACAGACAGTTCCTCAGATTTACCCTAGGATAAGACCATTACCAGTACAGAGTACTCCCCTTCAGGCTATCATCTGCTCCGAGAGTATTCTCCAAGGTTCTCTCAGTAGTGGCTTCGCACTTACGCTCCCAAGAGATCATGATTTACCACTACCTGGATGATTGCCTCCTCAGAGCGCAGTCCCTCCAAGAAGCTCTTGAAGTCACCAGATCTGCAATAGACTTGTTCATGGAAATGGGCATAGCCCAGAAATGAACCCTCACTCCAGTGCAGCACCCAGAATTAATAGGTGCTGACCTTAACTAGTTACAGGCCATAGCTCTCCTACCTCAAGACAGTTTCCTCTCCTGGGCCACACTCAGAGAGATATTTCAAAACAGACCACAAATATCATCCAGACACTGCCTTCAACTCTTGGGGTATATGGCAGCAGGCACGGCAGTAATACCACATGCCAGGCTTCACATGTGATACCTCCAGATGTGGTTCAGCTCAGTTTACAGACCAAACAGACAGACTAGACAAACCTCTTTCACTACCCACCAGGATCAAAAACTCCTTAGATTTGTGGAAAGACCCAGAAAACATTTGCAAGGGGATCCCCTTTTCAGAAGCCTCACCATCCTTTCTTCTTACCACCAACGCATCACTCATCGGGTTGGGTGGACACACAAACAACCTCACAACAAAAGGCAGGTGGTCATCCACAGAGGTATCCCTTCGCATCAGCCTCCTCGAACCCAGAGTGGTCAGGAATGCCTGTGCCCATTTCCTTCCGCTGATCAAGGGAACATACACGAGAGTCCTAACAGACAACATGTCGATTTATGTAGTTCATATATGTTATGTGGGAATCACCTTCCCTCTGTGATGCAATGAGACTATGGGACTGGTGCTTCTCCCACAGTGTCACACTATCAACGGCTTACCCTCTGGGCACACAAAACTCAATAGTGGACCATCTCAGTTGCAAATTTCCACACAACCATGAGTGGAAATAAACCCAACAGTACTTCAACTATTCAGGCAGTGGGGGATGCTGACCACAGACCTGTTCACCATGTTACCTGAACAAGAAACACCCATGCTGCTGCTCCAGAGCAGGAATAGGACAACACTCCCTGGGCGATGCTCTCCTTCTCCCCTAGGGCGGGTACCTTCTCTATGCCTTCCCTCCATTTCCCCTGTTGTCAAAAATCCTGTTAAAAATAAAAAGAGAGGGAGCACATGTCATACTGATTACTCCTACTTGACTGAGACGGACCTGGTACCCTTACCTGTCACAAATCGGCGATGTGCCCACTAATCTCTGTCCAATCCACTCTGTACCTCCTCTTGCAGAACAAAGGATGCACCTTACATCCCAGCCTGGAGATTCTTCACCTCAAGGTGTGGCTCCTTCATGGTTCCAACACATAGAGAGCTCCTGCTCAAAGGAGTTACAAGAGGTATTACAACATGCTAGAAAGTCATCAACATGCCTTACTTATCAGAAAAAATGGTCCAGTTTCCAGATTTGGTGTACTTCCCAGCATCCATGACACTTCCAAAAGTCCTAGACTATGTACTGACTCTAAAAAGATCAGGACTCTCTCTGAGTCCACCTAGCAGCTAGACCAGCCTTTCACCATCAAGTAGGTGTTTACTCAGTGCTATCACATCCAGCCACTAAAAGATTCCTCAGGAGTATAGTAAACCTTTTCCCACCACCCCAACCTCCTACTCCTACATGGGACCTAAACATGGTACTGAAAGAACTGACTAGACCTTTGAACCCATGGCCACCTATTTGCTTACATGCCTCTCAGTGAGAACAGCCTTCTTGATAGCAATCACCTTGGATAGGAGAATAAGAGTAATAGTGGCTCTGATGGAACATCCCCTCTACACAGTATTCTTCTGGGACAAGGTTATGCTCAGGCCACATCTCTACAGTAACCCTTCCACATGTACCAATTGATTCACCTTCCAACCTTCTAACTCAAGCCTCACCACGACAACAGGGAAGCTATATTACACATACTAGATATCTGGGGAGCCCTAGCCTTTCACCTGGACAGGAAGAAGGCTTTCAGGAAGTCTCCTAAGCTTTTCCTCTCTATTGCAGAAAGGTCCAACGGCTCAGCAATATCAGCCCAGAGAACCTCCAAATGGGTCTCAAGCTACATTAAACAATGTTATCAGGTTCGCAACATGACACCTTCAGATACTATTCATACACACTCCACAAGGTCAATCTCCTCATCCATCACCCCATCTCGGAAATCTGTAGAGTGGTGACATGGGTGTCAGTCCACGCTTTCGCAGAACACTATGTGATCACTGAGAACTCCCCTCTGATGCCACCTTCAGCTCCACAGTGCTGTTATCAGTAACCGATCTGACTCCAAAGCCCCAGCCTCCCACTGGGGATACTGCATCGGAGTCACCTACGAGGGGACACTACTCAAAGAAGAAGTTCCTCACCTTGTGCAGTAACAATGGTTCTTTGAGCTGTGTCCCCCTATGGGTGCTCATAACGGGGTACCCACTGCATCTTTACTTAGGATTCACAGTTGTGACCCCTCTCCTGGAACTAGGTGCCTAAGGTGTTCTTTTGTGAGAACCACTGAAGGAATCTGCAGCCCTGGGACACAAGCAAACCTACAGTGGAGCACCCATAGGGGGACACATCTTGAAGAACCATTTTTACTGCACAAAATGAGTCTTTTTAAGGACAGGTTAGACAAACACCTATCCGGTATACTTGATCCTGTCCCAGTGCAGGGGCCTGGACTAGATGACGTCTTGAGGTCCCTTCCAGCCCTTCATTTCTGTGATTTTATGTGCAATGAAAAATGCTTTCAAAGTTGGAGATTCAGAGGATTTATAGCATCTATAAACAATTAGAATAAATCAAATAGATTCTCCTTTTGGTTTGTTTTAGGTTACTTTATAATTAACTCATGTGCTTTCCTGAAATCAGTTTTATGTTATTCTAATGACTACATAATGAGATCACCAACTAAATGACTGCATAACCACAGGGAATGTTAATGAACTTTTAGGAAGTGTTACATTATCTCAGGCTGAAAAATGTTCATGCTGTAAATATAATAAATTACTGAAATATTAATTAATGAAGGCTTTACATAAATATTGAATGAGCATACATAATAAATGAAACACATCAATATCCTGAAATACCATTAATAAATATTTATTTTTATGCTGCTAATGCTGTAAATGTCGGGAATCAAACATTGATTGATTGATTTTTATTTTTTTATTCTTTCAAGCCCCTGAGCAGTCTTTCAGGTCCCAATCCAGCAGTCCATCTCTATTCAGCAAAGCACTTAACCACATGTTTATGCCTCACTGGGTCAGTCGTCATAGCTCCATAGCTATAACTATTTACACCAGCTCAGGATCTCCCCATGGGACTTAAGCACATGCTTAAATGCTTTGCTAAACTGGAGCCTCAGGGAGTTAAATGCAACTTATTAAGTGACTTGAGAGTATGATATTGCAAGGATGTTCTAGTGACGTTATTGTTTGTTCCTGCTAATTTGGGAAAAAAATACAATGCACAAAAGTACACAGACAGATGTTGCCTTAGGAGATAGAACCCTTTAATTATTAAATTTACTAATGATCTAAAATGTCTTATGTGCTAAATCTCTTCTTTCACTTTCCAAAATCAATGGTTTATAAAGTAACTACAGCTCTGAACTATCAGTCCATTTAGTAGACCATAACATGTTGTTTTTTCTTGGACAATGTAATTATAATTAATCATGTAGGACATTATTGCTTTTGTTATTTATGATAATCGAAAAGCTTGGGCTGCTCAACTGTAATGTGTTTCTTTTAAATATAGTTACACTGTATTACTACTTTCACTAAAACTGTATGCTGACAGCAATGCATTTAGAATATTTACACTGCTGATTGATAAACTTCCTGTGGCAGATGATAATCTGAAAACTGTTTTTCAGGAACAGCTTCAGAATTGCCAAATATTTGACACAATATTTACATCAACAAAATGTTTCCTTTTTTTAATTGATCAGAATTTACAAGGACATTTTAATAGATCTTTATAATGTTAGAAGTGAAAACTCATTACAAAACAAAACAATTTGTGCCAAACGGCCTGTTTGTGCTTTTAACCATGTGTTTTGGTCAACTGGTCAGTCCATCTAAGGCAGAGGTGGCCAACCTGAGTCTGAGAAGGAGCCAGAATTTACCAATGTACATTGCCAAAGAGCCACAGTAATACGTCAGCAGGCCCCCATCAGCCCCCCCATTCCCAGGGCCTCTGGCTCACCGGCAGCCCCACCAATCAGCACCTCCCCCTCCCTCCCCACACCTCCCAATCAGCTGTTTCATGATGTGCAGGAGGCTCTTGGGGAGAGGGTGAGGAGATGGCAGGCTCAGGGGAGGGGGCGGGAAGGGGTGGGGTGGGGGCAGGGCCTGTGGCAGAGCCAGGGGTTGAGCAGTGAGCGCCCCCCGGCACACTGGAAAGTTGGCGCCTGTAGCTCCAGCCGCGGAGTCGGTGACTATCCAAGGAGCTGCGTATTAATTTCTGAAGAGCCGCATGTGGCTCCAGAGCCACAGGTTGGCCACCCCGATCTAAGGAATGAAAGGCACATTGGGCCACAACTTCAGGTGATCAGTCATTGTAGCTTCATTGAAGTCAATAAAGCTGTGCTGATTGGTACCAGATGCCTGATCCAAAGCCCACTGAACTCAACGGGAGTCTTTTTGTTGACTCCGATAGAATCTGGATCAAACCTCAGGTAACAATCTGACGCATTGCATCTTGGACACAAAGATTTGGGGAGGGGAAATCTGTGCTTCAGCTATTTTACAAGTAATTTGCAACTAAAATTTGGAAATGATGTTTATAAATGTCTCAGCCCATGTTCATTTTGCACCCAAATTTGGGGGCTGTTTGGATGTGTAGAGAATGCAGGGTCATGCATAAGGGGATGTTAAACTAAATATAAGTGTCCAGAGCTCCTTTTTAGAGAGCTTTTTTCTCTGGGTCACTTGGTATGAACTCTGATATTAATTGTTTCTTAGAGTCTAAAGTACATTTATTTGTATAAAAATAATGAACCGTCTGAGGATCTGGCACTGAAAATGCATTTAAGGTTACAGTGCCGTAAGAATTTGCAACGTGTTCTTGGAGCAATATATTGTTTTTCATGACTATTGAGCAGCAGCAACAATGTGTCTGTATGATTTATGGAGTAATTGACAGTCCTAGGATAGTTAGCTGGTTGTAGACATTGTCTTACTGTTTCATGAATGTATTATTGATGAGTTATGTGTTGGGCACTCATATTCTTTGGTTGAAGTGTAATGGAATTTTCTATATAAGTTTAAGTGGGGGTGGGAGGGTAGAGAGAAAGGTATCTTAAGAGTATCTTACAGGGTCAAATTTTCAAAAACACTTAAGTGATTTAGGAGCCTAAGTGCCATTTTCAAAAGCGAGTTAAGACTAGAGTCACAAAGAAACTGAGTATTGCAATGCCTAACTTTTAAGCACCTTTCTGCCAAGTGGA
Source organism: Lepidochelys olivacea (assembly GCF_965140295.1). Lineage (NCBI taxonomy): Eukaryota > Metazoa > Chordata > Testudines > Cheloniidae > Lepidochelys > Lepidochelys olivacea. The sequence goes on from NC_140422.1 coordinate 19,707,589, forward strand.
ATCCACTGATTTAGGCACCTAATACAATGCATGGGGAGAGTTAGGCACTTAAAAATGGGATTCACCAAAACCAGCACACTGAGTGGGGAGCTGTCTAGCCAGTAGGAGATTGCAAGGAGAGGGCTGTGGCTTAATCCCTGCTCCTCAAAGGGTGCCTAACTTTACTTAGGATTCACAGTTGTGACCCCTGTCCTGGAACTAGGAGCCTAAGGTGTTCTTCTGTGAGAACCACTGAAGGAGGAGGTGGTGGCAGCCGCACAAGCTGCATGCCCCCTCCCCCTCTTATAACCTTTAACCTAATGGCTGCGTACTCATTCAGGATGTGGGAGACCCATATTCAATTCCCTCTCTGCTTGATATAGAGAATGGATTTACACTTGGATCTCTCACCGCTCAGGAAAATGCCCTGACCACTGGGTATGGGACATTGTGGGGCAGGGCACTCACAGTCTCTCCTGTTGAAGCTTCTCCACTATGTATAAGTAATTAAATATGCATTGGACCAGCGAGGGAGAGTGAGAATGACACTCTAGCCCAGTGGTAAGGGCACTGCACATGGAAGGTGGGACACCCTGCTCCCATAGAACGGGCTGGAACTACCCTCTCAGCTCATCAATGAGGGGCAAGGCTAGCTCATTGTAGTTCCCACATTACCTGTTTCTGAGATTCAGGTGATAAGAACTTCTGGGAAATGTAGTCCCCCTCCCTCCCCCTCAAGTAGCTATGTTATAGTCCTGTCTTGGGGCATGGTAATCTGGGAGGTGAGAAAATTATCCAACCCCTGCCCGTTTCCCAAGTGGAGAAGAGATGTGGACATTGTCGGTGGAGCTATGACCACTTACACCTGTTGGAAGGAATCTACCCCATGGAAGGAATCAAGTCATAGGCAAGTAGACCCATTTTCTTTTGTTTGCATAATCCATTATTTATTGATCGATTGATTAATAAAGGGATTCTAAGTCAGACACGTCTGTCGACACTGCACACCAACGTCTGAGGGACCCTGGGTACATTTTACTGCCGTTTGGGTTTTATCAAATTCAGATAAAGCCCTGGGCAGCGGAAAGCTGTTTGCTTGTTTGTTTGATCTTCCCACAACTGGAATAATGCTAAATTGCAGAATATTATTTGAAAATACTTCAGCTATACTCTGACTATATCAAATGCAGGCTATTCCGGGACTTTGGAAGATTCCATTCCAGGCTAAGCCAATGATTTGAAAGGTGAACCTTTGAATAACAGCAGCAGGGAACATTTCCTCCTTGTTTTGTTGCTGTTATAACATTGCCTTCCTCTTGCTATTATTAACGTGTCCCTTCATTTGAGTGCAGGCTTTATCTGCTGCCAGTTGCTTGAGTAAAAGGAACAGTGTAGCAGCAGCACAGCACTATTTAAAGACCTTTGATCACTAAAAAGATAAAATACTGCATTTCAGTCATGCCATTAAGTTTCAGCCTCAGTTTTAAACCTTTCAGTTGACATCAAACCTTGGGGTGGTTCTCAATGACTTAAAGAAAAAAGTTTATACTTTAATAAGTGCTTCAAAGAGTGTATCCAAATAGCCTTATTGTCCTGGTGCGGGAAATGGGCGGAGGACTGTGCAGTCTCCAAACTGCAACTGTATGAATTGTAATACTACTAAAACAAGCACTAAACTCTCAGAAAATGCAGTGGGAGCACATTCTAACAAGAGAGCCGTCAGCGCTGAATTTAAGGGAAAACTAATCTCTTTTTATTGCCATATAAAACTGTACAGAGCAGGACCTCCATTTTGACCTAATCATGGACTTCTTCAAGGAACATAAAAGTATCTTTACTTTAAATTCTGTGCTACTTTCTCCCTTGTTAGAGAGTGCCCTTGCTACATTTTCTGAGATTTTAGTGTTTCCCTGGCTTCTCTGGGGGGAAAAATGAGGTTTTCAGATGCACCTTATTACCCATATGTATATAATCACCCATACAGATGATTCCAATTTAAAATGCAAGCTTATATATTTCTTGATCCACATAAAAGCAAACAAGACCCATTTTTCATCTTCAGAAATGAGAGGAATGCCAGTCAAGATGCTGCCAGATGTAGGAAAAATTGCAAAGGAGTAGCAGTGATATATTGCATTTGACTTTTACAGTGAAAGAAATAATTGTGGGCACAGAGTTTTGAATCCATAAATCCATATATTTGTTAAATCAACAAATACATTAGGGACAAATTCATCTCTGGTGTAACCCCAGTATCCCATAATATGTAAAATGTAAAAAAGTAGAGAACAAATATTACAGCTTGTTTCTAACAAAACACACAAATGAAGTCAAACATGGATATTGCAAAACATTTTTGGTACCTTTGTGCATTTCCCAAGTCAGAGGAGATCCCTCAAAATCCTCAGAGGAAAATCAAGGAACTTTCCTACCCCAATTAGAGGATATCACTAGTAAATCAAAGCAATATACTATTCTTAGGAATTTTTTATGATGAAAATAAAATATGGATCAATAACACGATGGGGGTTTGGTGGACAATATGAATACAACAGTTTTACCATGTGTTGGTTTGTGGAGTAGCCCATTCACAAAATACAGTTTGACACACTGTGCATCTCCATCACATGCTCTTCTGAATAAGTGGATTGGAGAAGTTTCTGCATAGAATTGAGTGAATAACAAACAATTTATCTGAGTTTAGCTTTTTTAAAAAAATCATAATTTGTCCATGAACAGATTGTGAAATTCTCAGCAGTTTATCTGAAATTATTCACACTTTTCCTTTGCAAATAATTCTTGTTCTGTAGACTGTTGTGGACAGTTTGTCAATATTCAAATGTAATAATTCCCAGGGTGATGTTTATGCAAGTGATGTAGTATTGGTTTTGTTCCCTGATTGGATGAATTACATAAGTAACTCATCCAGCACAAGTGGCAATATAATAAATTATTCAAAATTAACTTTAATGAACACGTGGGTTTAAAATTAATTTTTCAGCGTATTCTTGCTGGCAAAGCCTAATCATTCAAATATTTACAGGAAGTGTACAAAGAAGAGTCATATTCAAATAAAATTTGCTTTTGAATTGTAACCAATATTGGTGGTAAATATGACTTGTGAAGCATCAGTGATGGACTTAGGAAGGAGCCTTGTCCAGTCAGTGTGCTTGGAAAAATAAGGAAGTCCCTGGGACTGAAATAACTAGAAGAGCTGCGTGGGGACGGCTGCATGGAGCCGGTGCCTGTTCAATCTGGACCAGAATCACTGTGGGCTGTTATACCAGTGCAAAGTGAGGGTAAATGTTACTAAATCAGAATGTCACTGTTTTGCACTCACTTTGCACTGGGATTAATGACTACACATGCTGCAGAGTAATAGTGACTCAGGCCTGTGGTGTCTGGCTCCAGCAGTTTCATGAACACTAAGGCAAAAGGCTGTGATGTTAAGTAAATTATACCATCCTGGTTCAGTGTGCGTCCATCCGTCGATCCCTTGGAGTTCAAGCAGGTCACAAGACCAACATACTTGCCATATAGACAAAGAGTGAGGTTTGCTCATTACTCCAGTAGGTATATCTCAAAGCACCACTGAGAAAGTGACTTCTGAAGAGACTAAGAGTGAGGTTTGCTTATTACTCCAGTAGGTATATCTCAAAGCACCACTGACAAAGAGACTTCCTGTCAAGGGAGAATGCATTGATTATGGCTATAGGAAGAGGAGCAAGTGGTGATATGGTGACAATTCTTGCCTCTTTTTTTCCTGAAAATTCATCCAGTATTCCATCAACATAGGCAGAAAAGAGCTTCCAATCCACGTCTGAGAGTCCAAACCAGTGCTTTGATAAATGCAATGAAGATCAGACTTGACATTCTTAGTATTTCTAAGTAATCAGTAAATAAAACCCCAAGCAGAAACAAAATCCTTGAACACAATTCAGCTCTTTTTTTAAATAATTAAAATAAACAAAGAATGCAAGCCCAATTTTCAACATTTCCCCTTGTAGATCTTTAAATCTGGAGATGATAGATCAGTCCTTTTGGGCCAATAGAAAGTGGTTGTTTTAAAACAGTGTTTTCATTCCTTAATGATAGAAAATGCTAGGCAAATTAAGCTCAAAAGAAGCTTTTCTGTAGGGAAAGAGGCAAATCTGTAAGAATTGGCGCTAGCAGAAAAGAATTGTGTGTAGGGTTTAATGCAGTTGGGAGCTAATGTCTAGCTTATATCTTATGTTCTTATGGTTTTAAATATGCATAGAATGTAGCCTTCTAGGCACCAGTTTTCCTCCTTGTCTGTACAGCCTCCTAAGACTGCAATGGGAATGTAAAGACCTGCTCATGGGCGGAAGAGAAAGCTCATAAGAATAAAAAGGACTTCATTGATTCTGTATTTATTTGTGATGAAAGAGCAGAGGACAGCCATATAGAGCAGTTCATTAGTGTGGCCATGCAAATGTAATAGAGGGAAGGGACGAGAAGTGGCTTCGAAGAAGTCATGGGGGAGTTAAGAATAATATTAGACTGACTGAAATAGAGCGGGGCTGTGAGGGATGAATGACAGTCTATTCGAGGGGTGGCCAAACTTACCGACCCTCTGAGCCGCATATAATCTTCAGAAGTTCGAGAGCCGGGTGCACCTGCCAGGGCTTGGGGCTTCTGAAGTCTCGAGCCCCGGCAGGCGCCTCCCACTGGACAGAAGCTCCTAGGGAATAAGCTCCTGCTGGGAATAAGCCCCTAACCCTACCAACCTGCCACAGGGCAGAAGACCCAAGATCAGCCCCAACCCATCCCCAAGTCTGGTAGGCAGAGAATGGGGGGGGCATGAGGGGCTCTGCAAGCTGCATTTTAACTGGTTTCAGAGTAACAGCCGTGTTAGTCTGTATTCGCAAAAAGAAAAGGAGTACTTGTGGCACCTTAGAGACTAACCAATTTATTTGAGCATGAGCTTTCGTGAGCTACAGCTCACTTCATCAGATGCATCAGCTCATGCTCAAATAAATTGGTTAGTCTCTAAAGTGCCACAAGTACTCCTTTTCTTTTTGCATTTTAACTGTAGCTCAAGAGCCATGGTTTGGCCACCTCATCTATTTATTCAGATCTCGGACTTCCCAGGGCTTTCCTGGGTGAGGATATTGTTATATGCTGTAATCAGGACAGTTTATTCCAGGCACTGACTAACAGTTTCCCATTGCTGGATCAAGGCCAAACTGCTCAGAAATTTGTGGGATTTAGCCCTAACATCCTAAATAGAGATTTCCAGATCTTCTGAATGCTCAAGATGAATTTAATCAAAGGTAGGAGACTATCTGAGGTACAAGGTACCTCTTAACCTAAGTAAAGCATTCAGACTTGATATGAGTTTGGGATTTGGACTGAGGATCTGGCCAGTCCTTATTTTGTTCCATAGAGTTTGCCCATTCCTAATACAGATGCCTGGGAAGGACTGACTGGTGAGCCCATGGACTCTTCAAACCCAATAGGCCTGAAATTAATCATCTATAACTAACTGTTTGAAGAGAGCAAGCTGTTAAATTGTTCTATCATTTAGTGTTAAGTCAAGTAAAAGTTATTATATTGAGCATAATGGAAGCAGTTAGAGGCCAAGGAAAAAAGCATTAAAGATTTTCAAAGTTATAAAATTAGACTGTGAAAGTAAAAGATTAAGTCAAAATTAAGATATAAAAGAGTGACAGATGATCATTGAGTCAGAACTTGAATATAAAAAGGATGACAGATGATCTGTAGATTAATTTAATGCAAATCCAACTCTGCAAGCTGAATCCATAGTCATCCGAGTGTTTTGGTGCCCAAGTAAACTTAGATAGCTATGTAAATATATTATTGTATTTGTTTTTTATAACAGAAATAGAAAACTAGTAGGCAAAGGAAGTAAGAAGTCAGGGTGTTATCAGAAGGCTATATTTCTTGGATGTGCAATCGTAATCATGAAATGCAAGTTTATACACATGGAATCAAAACAAACTCTCCAAGCCTCATACAATATGTTAACCAATAACTGCAGGTATTGATGGCATGCTGATTTAAAATATTGGTTGCCAGTCTCTACTAGAGCTTTCACCATTATTAGTGCCATGATAGGAATGGTGGGAAATTTTAAGAAAAGGAGTGTAGCATAGACATAGCCAATGTTTGCAAAGCAGTCTGAGATCCTGGGAGGACAGATTTATTGATATATAAACAGGCTTGATAATGCAAGGTTCCAAGCAGGAACTTAGGGATGATAAACATCTCACATGAGTTCTCAGCACACTGCAGGAACAAGCCCTAAGTACAGAGAATGTATTTATTATTATTATTATTTGATTTGATTGTGCAAGTTCCCTCTAGTGTCACAATGTCACTTAGGAGCAGAAGAACCCAGAAGAAATCTCAAGCTGTCAGGAGTGGGAGAGACCTCTCACTCCCAGGCATTGGACTGAATCTATTTTCGTGCAACTCCACCAATTACAATAGCCCTGTGCCAGCAAAACTTTAGGCTCGTTTCATTTTGTTTTTAAAATGTCAGGCCCCAGACTGATCCTGAGTTGTCATATTCCTCACTTGCTGCCAGGGGGCCAAATACTGATACTCTCATACTGTGCCCCTCAAATAGTCCTACTGAAGTCACAGGGACTGCTTCCTGAGTAAAATACTACTCAAGGTGAATAAGGCTATCTGAATCTGGCCCGTGCAGGGGTGTTACCGCTGCCCTAGGGTAGATGAACAGTATCTCCATCAAGCTACAGATGATGGGACTCTGACTTCCCTGAGACTTGTATGCAGTGTTATTGTAGCTGTGTTGATCCCAGGATATGAGAAAGACATGGTCAGTGAGGTAATAGCTGTTGGTGAGAGAGACGAGCTCTGGGTGGCTTGAAAGCTTCTCTCTCACCAACAGAAGTTGGTCCAATAAAGGATATTACCTCACCCGCCTTGTCTTCCCAGAGACTTGGCATAAGCAATGGAAATGAAATGGGGTGGCTGAGATTTGGCTTAGAAGATAGGTGGAATGTTCTTCGGGTTACAGCAGTTATCCACAGACTTACCTGGGCTTGTACCTTTCAAATATTTGGCACTGAATCAGGTACTATATGTTTAGCTGGCTGTAATTATTTGAAGCTTTCAACATTTTTTTAACCTGCCCTCAGATACATATGAGCAACTCTCTCTATTGCATTGTGATTAGCCCATTTTAAGATCTAACTAACATGTAAATTACAGTGATTTCAATTTGTGTAAATTTTTAACGTAAACCCGGTAATGTATGAAACATTACACCTCCTCTGTCGTAATGTTCCCAGGTTATCAATATTCTTTACCCATTGGGTTTATCATTTGACACTCCTCTTCTCACCTAAAATATCCCAGCTGTTAAAGCCAAGCTATCTGGTTTTCATTCACTTTCCTTGCTCATCATCACCATTTACGACATTCATTTGGAATAGCACATTAAGTTTATTGACAGCATTCTCCTTTACCATGTTTGACATGTCTCATGACAAATGCTGCTTTAGTCTCTTTAGATTAAATAGATTTATAGCCTTTAGCTTTTCCAAGGCATACTAAAAGGAGAATAAGTAGGAAATAAATAAAACAAGACAGTGAATAAGGAAGTTTTAGAGTAGTTTGGCAAATCATCTCAACTGTAGCCTTTCAGGCACAGTGAACTTTAGGACTGGGTAGTAGAAAATTCATGCCCTATGTAGCTGTCTTGTCCTGTTTGAAACCATGTCTGTCTTTTTAAAAGGACATTTTAAAACCAAAGATTATTTGCTCCACTTCAAAGGTTGATATCTTGCAGTCTTTCCTCAACTAAAGTTCCCACTGCCCTCAGAAGAGTTTCATCTGAGTAAGGCTGGCAGGATTGACTCTATAGTGACTTGATTTCTCTTCCCTTTATAGTGAGGAAAAGTCTTAGCTGCCGAACAGTTGCATTCTGCTGAAAACTGGACCATCACTTACAAACTAAATGTACTGTTAATATTAAAGAAATGGCTCTGTTTTTTTTTAGCAGCACAGCTCTTTTTAAGGTTATTAAACTAGTAGTATAGACTTTCATTCTCTTGCTGTCCCAGATGAAGGATAGTTGCCACCAGTTAAGAGGTGAGGCTTACAAATGTCCATTTAAATATTTTTATTTCACCTAGTTTTCAGTTTGTCAGTGTTAGGGCAGGGAGGGGGGTTGCACCACAGGGACTTGCAGAACACTCTGCATTTTGTAGCTTTTAAAACATCATTTCACAGAAGTGTTTCTAGCACCTAGTACTAGAGACTCCAAGGATGACGACACCTCAAGTCTTAACTGATTCCCATTGTTATTACAGTAGCACCTGGAGCCCCTAATTGAGCTTGGGGCCCCATTGCACTTGTATTAGGCACTGTACATACCTATAGTAAAAGACAGTCTCTGTACCTAAGAGCTTACAATCTAAATAGACAAAAGTTGTGTGAAACAGAGCATTATTACAAGGGTTTCCATATAAGTATATTACATAGCTCATATGAGGGCATTTGCGAATTCCCCTCCACCTGGAAGAAAGCTGCCTGAGACAGGTTCTGCAATTGTTACTTAAACAAAACTTGAACTAACTGAAATAGAAATTTTGCCTGCATGAGACTCGCAGGATATAGTCTAGTATTTATATTATTTATTATTATGACTTATCAATGAGGCTACCCAGGTGTTCAAAATTATACACAGCTTAAGAGCTTTGCTGCATCAGAGCCCAAGAAAGTGAACTTCTAGTATGAGGTGCTGAATATACACATAAAGCCCAGTCCCTACCCCAAAGACCATGAATATATGAAGACAATGAACATACGAAGGGTAGGCGAGGAAAATAAAATAAAAATAGGAACCAATATAGACATAATCTGAATTTGTAGGTTTTTGATCTTGGGGTGTATGGGTGTTTATAATATATATCAACTATACCCTATATATTGCTGCTCAATATATCCTTAATTACTTTGGTAGTAATGCTAGTCAACATTGCTTAAAAGCCTGCTCATCACCAGAACAACAAATCAGCATTAGATGCAGGTACAGTAGCATGTGCCACCCTGAGCAATTGAACATGAGTAGAAGTGATAAAGTGGAAGTAACCTATCGGATGTCTAGATGCCATTTAAATTCAATACAAAGGGACGCAATGAAAATTAAGGTGTGTTTGCAGAGTGGAGAGGGAAGAAAACCTATCATGGTTTCTGATTTCACCAGTTAGCCAGTCTCTCTTCTTCTACAGATGTGGCAAATGTTTCTTATAGCAAAACTAGTTAGAATAACCTGTTCATCAATCATATGTAAAGGGGATGGAGATAAATCACCTTCTGCTGTTCGATTTTAACCCAACAGTGAAAATAGTTATTTCCAGTGTTTCCAGTGAAGGTCTCAATACCTCTTTGTTTATTATTTCATTTTAAAGTCACAAGGCAACAAATAGGTGCTATTTTCTGTGATCTGAGTATTCCTCGGAATTTGGATCTCTTGAATTCATCACTAAAAGCATATCCAGTATCATGCATGCTTTAAAACATAGTCTTTAAGTGATGTATTCCATGAAAACAAGTCTAAATGTCTCCCATTGTGACATGATGACAGCCTAATTAAATCTATTTATTTGAATAGATTAGACTTGGAAACTCTCACTTTAGAAATATGCAGTTTCTATTTAGAACCGAACGGGAAAGGAATTTGTCTCCAACAAAAGTGAAAATGTTTCAAAAATGCTCAAATTAGCAGCTGCAGCATTTGCAAAAATCTAAGGTAGCTGGATGAAATGTCACTAAACCCTCACTTCATAAGTACCAAGTAGTTTAAGCATCGATAGTATAGATTAAACAAGTAGTAGTTTAAATGGGACCCATTCCATTGAAGTCTCTGATGTTAAAATGGTGTAAATGAGGGAAGCATCAGGCCCATAATTTGTAGAATAAATGATGAAACTTCTTGAGTGAACTAAACAGACATCCTTTAATCATATGTCAGCAATGTAGGGTAACATTTTCCATGAAGTTCCACACTGGCCTCTGATAAAATAGCGCACTCAAGGTTTCTGAAGTCCACCGTTTTCACACACGAACTTCACATTTGTGCACTGAAATCTGATAGTTTAGTCTTATTTGATTATGTACACTTGGAGTTTTGCATTGACACATTTTACACATGCAAAACTTGCAGGCACAATTTTTACAGGTCGGTTTTGAAAATTTCACCCAACCGGCACAGGAAGTGGATATGAGATTTTGCTTGCTCCTGTTGACACTAAACCTACAGGCTTTTTCATTAAGAATCTGAATCAGCTTTCTGCATGATGTTGCCCTGACCTAGTAAGAGGCAAACAAAGTAGTATCAGATCAAATCAGCAGGTGGCCCTCGATGAAGAGAGGGGAGAAAAATAGCCAGCTGTGCTGGGAACTGAATAAAAGGGGAGGATTGAACAAACTGACACTTACCAACAACTCCCTAACGATGGGTGTCCACCTAATGTTACCCCCTGTTAATCACAGTGAAACAGGGCTTTAAAAGAAGTAACGTAGCAGCAGCATGATGCTGGCAGATGCTGATTTTTTTTCCTATATTTTAGCTATTCTACTTTTCTATGAATAAGGCTACTAGGTGCTACAGTAATACAGACAATATGTAATAATACTAGTAACACACCCCAAAAGGTATGTAACTAATAATTACTAATTTATGGTAGCCAACTTAAGCAGAGACTCTCCTAGACAGCCTATTAGAACAATATCTTTAAAAATGCAACTTATCTTACTATCAAAGCATCTCAAGGCTCTCTGTAAATGTTAATGGATTAATCTCTGGTAATGGAGGGGAAAAGGTGGTATACTTATATTACAGAGTGGTAAATTGAGGTATAGAGAGGTTTGCCCACAGTTACACAGGAGGTCAGTGGCTGAGACAGCATCAGAGCCCGCGACTCTGGCTCCTAATTCCTGTGCTCTAACAATTAGATAAAAATACTTCTTGATAAAGACCTCATGTTCCATATGCCCATAGTCAAGTCATAGGTACTCAAGTAAACATGACAATATGTTAATTTGGGTAGGTATTGCATTTGTCTCCCATTTTAGATTTATGAAGTATATATTATAGGTATATTAAATATTACCACAGGGACTAGTGTCCTATTGGAGTCAAGAATACCAAGACCAAGATAACGTTTTTTTGTGGTGGCAGGTAAAAATTTCCCTTGCTTCAAACTTCAGCATAATTCTATCCCATTTAGAAATGTGGTAATATCCCTCTCATTTAGTTTTAGCCTGTTGGTCCCAAACTTGAAATTATAGTGGAAGTATTATGCAGATTATGGCTACAGCTGCTAGAGCTGTGATTTCTGCTGAACATATTCCTCCTGCTTCTGTGGTTTTTGCAATAGTTGTTTGCCTGCAAACAATTTTGAATCTGGGCCTTTACCCAAAACAAAAGAATGCAAACCACTTTTTAGCCTATGAAAGATAAAAGCATTTGCTTCTAGGCTCACCACATCATTTATATTCTGCTAGAGTACAAAGAGGTATTTTTTCTCTGGTAAACACATTGTGTAGAGAAGGAGACCTGGAAAACACTCGCAAAGGTGTTTCAGGTCTGGTTAATTAGCGTGTACCGCCACCAAGTTAACATAGCAACATGTGGGCAGCAATGTGTGGCAGAAAGGCATTCAGCCATTATAAAAACGGATGAAGAGAGAAGATGGTCGTAGGAAAATGGAGCAGAGAATTAATTTTAAAAAAGGAAAAATGACAGTGAAGCTTCATGGCTGCCAACAAGGGACCACTTAATAGAATGTGATAAAGGCTTAGACTAGAGTAGCCAGGCCACTTCCAGTTAGGTTTGAGTATCAGAAGTTTGAAAAGAAAGGTAATGGGCAGTGATGAGCTGCCAAAATCTTAACTGGTTCCCTCCTCACCCCACGAGGGGGTTGTTGCCCACCCCCGCCCCCCGGGACTCCTGCCCCATCCAACCCCCTGCATTACTTGATGCCCCCCCAGGACCCCTGCCCCATCCACCCCCCTCCCCTGTCCCCTGACTGCCCCCAGAACCGGGCAGGAGGGTCTCGTGGGCCACTGTAGTGGGTGACCACCCCACCCCTAAGAGCCAGAGGGACTGCTGGGGGGCAGGGTGGGGAGTCCCGGTGGTGCTTACCTGAGGCAGCTCCCAGGAAGCATCCAGCAGGTCCCTCTGGCTCCTAGGGGTGGGGGAGCATAGCTGGGGGGGAGCAAGGGGAGTGGCCACTCCCCCCACTGATCACATCAAAAGTGGCACCTTAGGCGCCGACTCCGTGGGTGCTCCGGGGCTGGAGCACCCACGGGGAAAATTTGATGGGTGCAGAGCACCCACCAGCAGCTCCTCGCCCCGTGCCCGGCCCCAGCTCACCTCACCTCCGCTCCGCCTCCTCCCCTGAATGCACCGCCCCGCTCTGCTTCTCCACGCCCCCCACACACACCCCGGCTTCCCGTGAATCAGCTGTTCGGCGGGAAGCCTGGGAGGGCTGAGAAGCAGGCGGTGGCTTTGCACTCAGGCCGAGGGAGGCAGAGGTGAGCTGGGGTGGGGAGCGGTTCCCCTGGGGCTCCCCCCCCCCCCCCGGGTTACCTGCTGCGGCATGGGCAGCCCTCCTCGCGCCCTCCCACCCCAGCTCATCTCCGCCTCCCTGGGCCTGAGTGTGAAGCCGCTGCCTGCTTCTCAGCCTGCCCCGGCTTCCCGCGCAAACAGCTGATTCACGGGAAGCCGGGGGGGGGGGGGGGGGCGGAGAAGCAGAGCAGGGTGGCACGTTCAGGGGAGGAGGCAGAGGCAGAGCAGAGGTGAGCTGAGGCCGGGGGTGGGGCGGGGAGCTGCCGGTGAGTGCTCGGCACCCACCAAATTTTCCCCTTGGGTGCTCCAGTGGTGAAAGCTTGTGCTCAGATAAATTTGTTAGTCTCTAAGGTGCCACAAGCACTCCTTTTTTTTCCCTGGGTATACCGAATACTACAACAGGTTCAGCTGTTCATGCAAACAATTCACCTGACAAATGTGCATGAAAAGCAAATACAAAAGACTGCAGGTATGGCAAATTTGAATTTGGTTCTCATTTGCCTAAATGTTGGCAAATAGCTTTTTCTCACTATTTGCTCAATAACAGCAAATATGTACAAAGGCCCAGAACCTATTCAGCAGTAGCCTTGGTCCAGAGCTGCTTGTATCTCTGTTACTTCTTTCTTTCTTTCTTTCTCTATTTCAGCCTGCTACCAACAGAAAACCCTCTTCAGTATCCAGAGCTTTTCAGACATTGCAGACATTGATCACCTAAGTTTTAACACTCACTTTGTTCTCTCTTTCTGAATACAAGGAGTGCCAGTCATCTTAACAAGCTAACACATTCTGCTCTGTGAAGGTGTGAAATTCATCTGCTCTGTTAACAGCACTGTGTTTATTAACATCACTGAGGAGGACTTAGCACTAAAATACAGACAGCGAACCTTCACCAAGCTTGTTGGGTAGTATGCCAAGTGCAGAGTGCCATGAACATTCATCTTGGGTCTAGGATGCCTTCTTTCATACCAAAATGTTACTAAGTCAATGCTTGTGTTATATATGTATAGCCGCACAGCCAATTTAGTCAGAGTAATTAAACGAGCATTGATCATATTTATAAAAATACTTCTTTTTAGTGTTTTTTATGCAAGATTGTATTATGAAAAACATTGTTTTGTTATACAGCAGAATATGAGTTACAAACACCTCAGGAACGGAGGTTATTCACAACTCTGAAATGTTCGTAACTCTGCACAAAGCATTATGGTGGTCTTTTTAAAAATTTACAACTGAACATTGACTTAATACAGCTTTGAAACTTCACTATGTGGAAGGAAAATGATGTTTTTAACCATCTTAATCTAAATGAAACAAGCACAGAGTTTCCTTACCTTGTGAAATTTTTCTTCAACTTTTCCTTTTTTTTATTTGTTTACATTTAACACCATATTGTATTGTATTTATTTCTTGTTTTATTTATTTATTTATTTATTTTTGGTCTCTGCTGCCCCTGGTTGCATACTTCTGGCTCCAAATGAGGTGTGTGGTTGACCAGTGTTTGTAAAACTGAGGTTCAAACAAACAAAAAAAAACTTCAAATCCAGACTCCAGTGAGAAACTGCTGAATTGGAATTCATTTGCAAATTGGATACTATTAATTTAGGCTTAAATAGAGACTGGGAGTGGCTAAGTCATTATGCAAGGTAGCCTATTTCCTCTTGTTTTTTCCTACCCCCCCCCCCAGATGTTCTGGTTTAACTTGGATTTAAACTTGGAGAGTGGTCAGTTTGGATGAGCTATTACCAGCAGGAGAGTGAGTTTGTGTGTGTATGGGGGTAGGGGGTGTGTGAGAAAACCTGGATTTGTGCTGGAAATGGCCCACCTTGATTATCATGCACATTGTAGGGAGAATGGTCACTTTGGATGAGCTATTGCCAGCAGGATAGTGAGTTTGTGTGTGTGGTTTTTGGGAGGGGGGTGAGGGGGTGAGAGAACCTGGATTTGTTCAGGAAATGGCCCAACTTGATTATCATGCACATTGTGTAAAGAGTTGTCACTTTGGATGGGCTATCACCAGCAGGAGAGTGAATTTGTGTGGGGGGGTGGAGGGTGAGAAAACCTGGATTTGTGCTGGAAATGGCCCAACCTGATGATCACTTTAGATAAGCTATTACCAGCAGGACAGTGGGGTGGGAGGAGGTATTGTTTCATATTCTCTGTGTGTATATAAAGTCTGCTGCAGTTTCCACGGTATGCATCCGATGAAGTGAGCTGTAGCTCACGAAAGCTCATGCTCAAATAAATTGGTTAGTCTCTAAGGTGCCACAAGTCCTCCTTTTCTTTTTGCGAATACAGACTAAGGCGGCTGTTACTCTGAAACCTGTCATTATGCAAGGCACTGCATTTAGCCGTATGGAGTGGAAATCTATCAACTGCATGAAAAAACTTGTACAGATACAGACAGACATCATCTTCCTTTCCAAATGCAAACAGATGGACATCGTACCAAAAGGACTGAAGGTAAAAAATCCATTACAGTCTACATACCACACAGACTATGCTGACAGCTTGTGCCACACGCTCTCAAAGAAACTGCGGAATCACCTGATCAACATCCTCTACAGCAAACAGGGAAAGATAAAGAATGAGCTCTCAAAAATGGATACTCTCATAAAAAACCAACCTTCCACACAAACTTCCTCGTGGCTGGATTTTACTAAAACTAGACAAGCCATTTACAACGCACACTTTGCTTCTCTACAAAAGAAAAAGGACACTAAACTTTCTAAACTACTACATGCTACAAGGGGCCACAGCAATGGTTCCCTCAACCCACCTAGCAATATTGTTAACCTATCCAACTATACTCTCAGCCCAGCAGAAGCTGCTGTTCTATCTCGGGGCCTCTCCTTCTGCCCCTCCACCCCCACAAACATGATACACCTAGAATCCTATTTTCGACGTCTCCGACTCAAGGAATATTTCCAAAATACCTCTGAACAGCATACTAATCCACAGAGGTCTCCCTACCAACGCTACAGAAAGAGGGATTCTAGGTGGACTCCTCCTGAAGGTCGAAACAGCAGACTGGACTTCTACATAGAGTGCTTCCACCGACGTGCACGGGCTGAAATTGTGGAAAAGCAGCATCACTTGCCCCATAACTTCAGCCATGCGGAACACAATGTCATCCACAGCCTCAGAAACAACTCTGCCATCATAATCAAAAAGGCTGACAAAGGAGGTGCTGTTGTCATCATGAATAGGTCGGAATATGAACAAGAGGCTGCTCGGCAGCTCTCCAACACGAGTTTCTACAAGCCATTACCCTCTGATCCCACTGAGAGTTACCAAAAGCAACTACAGCATTTGCTCAAGAAACTTCCTGAAAAAGCACAAGATCAAATCCTCACAGACACACCCCTGGAACTCCGACTTGGGATATTCTATCTACTACCCAAGATCCATAAACCTGGAAATCCTGGGCGCCCCATCATCTCAGGCATTGGCACCCTGACAGCAGGATTGTCTGGCTATGTAGACTCCCTCCTCAGGCCCTACGCTACCAGCACTCCCAGCTACCTTCGAGACACCACTGACTTCCTGAGGAAACTTCAATCCATCGGTGATCTTCCTGATAACACTATCCTGGCCACTATGGATGTAGAAGCCCTCTACACCAACATTCCACACAAAGATGGACTACAAGCTGTCAGGAACACTATCCCCGATACTGTCACGGCTAAGCTGGTGGCTGAACTTTGTGACTTTGTCCTTACCCATAACTATTTCACATTTGGGGACAATGTATACCTTCAGATCAGCGGCACTGCTATGGGTACCCGCATGGCCCCACAGTATGCCAACATTTTTATGGCTGATTTAGAACAACGCTTCCTCAGCTCTCGTCCCCTAAAGCCCCTACTCTACTTGCGCTATATTGATGACATCTTCATCATCTGGACCCATGGAAAAGAAGCCCTTGAGGAATTCCACCATGATTTCAACAATTTCCATCCCACCACCAACCTCAGCCTGGTCCAGTCCACACAAGAGATCCACTTCCTGGACACTACAGTGCTAATAAACAATGGTCACAAAAAACACCACCCTATACCGGAAACCTACTGACCGCTATTCCTACCTGCATGCCTCCAGCTTTCACCCTGACCACACCACACGATCCATCGTCTACAGCCAAGCTCTGCGATACAACCGCATTTGCTCCAACCCCTCAGACAGAGACAAACACCTACAAGATCTCTGTCAAGCTTTCTTACAACTACAATACCCACCTGCAGAAGTAAAGAAACAGATTGATAGAGCCAGAAGAGTTCCCAGAAGTTACCTACTACAGGACAGACCTAACAAAGAAGATAACAGAACGCCACTAGCCGTCACCTTCAGCCCCCAACTAAAACCCCTCCAACGCATTATTAAGGATCTACAACCTATCCTAAAGGATGACCCAACACTCTCACAAATCTTGGGAGACAGGCCAGTCCTTGCCTACAGACAGCCCCCCAACCTGAAGCAAATACTCACCAACAACCACATACCACACAACAGAACCACTAACCCAGGAACTTATCCTTGCAACAAAGCCCGTTGCCAATTGTGCCCACATATCTATTCAGGGGACACCATCACAGGGCCTAATAACATCAGCCACACTATCAGAGGCTCATTCACCTGCACATCCACCAATGTGATATATGCCATCATGTGCCAGCAATGCCCCTTTGCCATTGTACATTGGTCAAACTGGACAGTCTCTACGTAAAAGAATAAATGGACACAAATCAGATGTCAAGAATTATAACATTCATAAACCAGTCGGAGAACACTTCAATCTCTCTGGTCACGCAATCACAGACATGAAGGTCGCTATCTTAAAACAAAAAAACTTCAAATCCAGACTCCAGCGAGAAACTGCTGAATTGGAATTCATTTGCAAATTGGATACTATTAATTTAGGCTTAAATAGAGACTGGGAGTGGCTAAGTCATTATGCAAGGTAGCCTATTTCCTCTTGTTTTTTCCTACCCCCCGCCCCAGATGTTCTGGTTTACCTTGGATTTAAACTTGGAGAGTGGTCAGTTTGGATGAGCTATTACCAGCAGGAGAGTGAGTTTGTGTGTGTATGGGGGTAGGGGGGATGTGAGAAAACCTGGATTTGTGCTGGAAATGGCCCACCTTGATTATCATACACATTGTAGGGAGAATGGTCACTTTGGATGAGCTATTGCCAGCAGGATAGTGAGTTTGTGTGTGTGGTTTTTGGGAGAGGGGTGAGGGGGTGAGAGAACCTGGATTTGTTCAGGAAATGGCCCAACTTGATTATCATGCACATTGTGTAAAGAGTTGTCACTTTGGATGGGCTATCACCAGCAGGAGAGTGAATTTGTGTGTGGGGGGGTGGAGGGTGAGAGAACCTGGATTTGTGCTGGAAATGGCCCAACCTGATGATCACTTTAGATAAGCTATTACCAGCAGGACAGTGGGGTGGGAGGAGGTATTGTTTCATATTCTCTGTGTGTATATAAAGTCTGCTGCAGTTTCCACGGTATGCATCCGATGAAGTGAGCTGTAGCTCACGAAAGCTCATGCTCAAATAAATTGGTTAGTCTCTAAGGTGCCACGAGTACTCCTTTTCTTTTTGCGAATACAGACTAACACGGCTGTTACTCTGAAACCTGAGGTTCAACTGTAACTCACTGCTCAGCATGTGTTACACATCCCCTCTATGCTCTATCCACAAAGCATATGGGTTTGTTACAGCTCTGAATAGGAAGGATTTGCCTCTTCAGCTAGAATTGTAGAGATTCTTGCTTTCAGCTCTTGAGGGCCTCAGGTCAATCCCTTTTGTTGGCCAAAATGTAACATTTGCAGTTCTATTAATTTACAGAAATGATCCAGTGATTAGGATGGTAGCCTGGGAGTCGGGAGATCAGGGTTTAATTCTCTGCTCTGCAATAGACTTTTTATATGACCTTGCAAAGCCATTTTAAGTTCAAATTTTTAATGATATCTAAGTGCCTAAAGATGCAGATAGGCACCTAGTGGGATTTTCAAAAGCAGTTAGAGGCCTGACTGTCACTGAAATCATTGCCTTAGGCTCTCTTTGTGCCTCACTTCCCCATATGTAAAATGGGCACAATAGAACTTTCCTACTTCACAGGATGTGTGGCTAAATACATGGTCCTCAAAAGCTAAGGTGTTGGAGGGCCATCTAAGTAGCTTAGATAGACAGATTTACAAATTTGCTAGTATTACATGGTTTATTAATGTACTGCATGATTTACCTGCAAATTTTTTTAAAAATTTTGATTGTAATTTGCACCCAGGAAAATACCACTTATATTACTGAAGTTCAGTAACAGCAAAAAAGTCTCATCAGTACGTAAGGTAAAGAAATTATGTTTTCGTGCTATGCTGGTGCTTAGATGGCAAAGTGTTCTTTTAATTCAGTTCCAGAAAGTTGCATACTTTGAATTAACACAAAAACATTAAGATTCAAATTATTTTTTTTAGAAGGAGAAGCCAGAAATTCTTGCCTAGGAGAAGCCAGAAATTCTGTACAATGCAAAGGGCCTATTATGTTCAATTCATGACCAACATGAGCATTTTTCTCAAAGGCAACTTGCTCAGTACAATTCCCCTTTGTTTACAAAACTGCTATTGTGAGACCTTGATTTTTCAAATTTAAATGTTCAGTTAAGCAGCCCATTTTAATTAAATAATTATTCCTGCTGAGATTATTTTTGTTAGTGTTATTTTGTGATGGATTTAAATGTCTTTCACCTGCTAACATGGAATTATCACATTTATTATGCTGACAAATCTGTGCTAGCTGGAGATATGTATTTGGTAGTCACCCATCAACTCTTATGAGATCACCTTCATAACTCACTTGCGGGTTTGCCACTCTCAAGTTACTCAGCCTTCACAGACTCATGTCAATGAGTTTATTCCAAACCCTTTATTCTACACTGTACCATATTCTTTATGAAGCATAAGGGGACTATTAGGGTAACAATAATAAGATCATGTGGTTACATAGGCTAACTAGTGCACAACTGGATGGTTCTGAGTTATTTGGAAGTTTTATATAAATTTGGCGATGCTAGACCTTTCTTTTATTTTCAAGAGTTCTTAATGGTTTACATTTTGCGTGTGTGTGTGTGTACACATACACACTGATGTATGAATTACCCTTATTATGTGGGATTTATAATGGGACAACTGACATAATTAATTTCTGTGTTTTCATTGAACTTGAAATTGGATACATTTATCTTTATGGACACTGAATTCAGGCAGTTTTCAACATTGACCTTTCAATTAAATGTCATCAAAGCTTTTCCTTACTGGATTTTAACCATGTAAGTGCCCTTTTGAGCTGAAGTCTGGTATTTTGGGTCATGCATTAATCATTAACTGCCAATTATAGGGAAAAATTGAATTTTGCTATTTTTATCGTAGATTGTCAGAGTAAAAATTTACAGAAATTAAATTAATTCCTTATGTGAGGGAGGTCATGTCAGGTAGGAGGCATCCAGTGAGGATAAATTAGTTATCCTAATTCTATTGAAGAGATTTTAGCAGACAAAAAACTTGAAGGTGAGGAAGTGCACTGTAGGTGATACTGTTAATAGCTCGCCCAAAGAGAAGACCACTGCTAGCGTGTGTGTGTGTGAGAAAAATATGGTTGGTAATGGCATTTTCACTGCTATGCAACTTTTTGCACATTTTCACCCATATGTTTTTCCTAAAATATGATTTCATAGTCTCTTCTTCTTTCGCTCCTCCCTTTGTCATGGCCTCACCCCATTTTGTATTAAGTACCTTAATTTCCCACACAGTTCCTGCTCTTTTCCCTTATGGCACACAACATGAGACCACAGGCTCCAATCTGGTATTCTTACATGGTTTTAGCGATCGTTTTCAGCCTTAGTTTTCTCTCACTAAACATTGATGCTCTAATCAGATGGCCCTAGGAATGAACTATAGACAATTGCCCTGTCCTCTACCCCTCTTTGCTTTCAACATTGCCCTTTATAAATACCTGAATAATTAATAAATACCATATGTTTACATTCTTCTAATTTCTTCTCCTTCTCTTTATTTAGAAACTCACCTTTGTGTGTCTAGAATTCTCAGCTTTTCCTTGCTTCAAGAGTTCTTTTTGATAATGTACCAGCGTTTGATATGTATGTTACCATTTTCATTAAAATGCTTTTTGTCTATGTTCGGATTTTATTTTCTTCCCACCGGAAGTTTAAATCTTGTATTCTTTTCTGTGCTCTTCTGCACGATAAAGCTTATTACCTGGATATGCTGGATTTTATAGATTTTTATGCAAAAACCTTGGAAAATCTGTCTGGTCTGCAGGTTTCATCTCCTTGCTATTTGGCAGATACAGCATTTTCTTTGTATTCTTTGCTATTCAGATTTATTATTCTATATCTAGAATACTTTCAATTAATATGATTGGATTGCTTGTTCTTGTGTTTCTCACAATCCCAAAGATTTTCCCTATCCATCCCACTGTCTAAATGCTCAAAAGCTGGGTATCTCAGCCTAACGCCTTTGCACCTGCTGCTGCCAGGTGGGAATAAATGCAAATTAAGGGCCTGCTCCTGTTGAAGTCCATGGTGAAATGCCCGTTGGTTTCACTGTGAGCAAGAGCAGCGCCAGTTCTACGAAAGCTTGAAGCTTCTTAGGACTTGCCATGAGGTTTTAGAGTATGACAGTTATCTGGTCCCAAGCTGCCATTTGAGGCAATCCCCATCTGACCTTGGAAATAGCTGTCAGAAAGAAAAGGATTCTGGGTATGCATCCATATTCAAATAATCATATGGTAACCAATCTGTGGCCACCTAGGATTTCATGGTTTTCATTACACTGTATGCCATGGCCACTTGGAATAATTCAGTGACAGTGGGCATAAAACTCCTACTCCAGAGCCTCCCACTCTGAAAGCACAGGTGCCTACTCCATCAGCTAAAGGACAATTCCCTTACATACTAGGTGGCATTGCTCCTCTCTCCATTCAGCTGCAGTTTCCCTTTGGACTCGGAGTGTACGCAACATTTCAAAGAAAAGTTCAGTTTCAGTCAAAAAAAAGTTTTGCCTGGCTCGGTGTCAAAATCAAATAAGAAGCATGGAACGAAATCCTGTCCCTGTTCAAGTCAGTGGGAGGTTCTGCCATTGGCTTTAGTGGAGCAGGATTTCACCCATGGATTTCTTGGGACTGTAGTGCGGGCTGAGGTATCCACAAAAGCTCCCTCCCTGAGATTTAGAGAAAGTTTTCACCCACCTATTCTGAGCTCTACCGCTGCAATATAATAACCAAAAACTAGGCAAGGTTCACATGTCTTCAGGTTTTCTGTGTATCCTTCTCATAAGTGTATTCATGGAGTCCGAGGGGACTATCTTAAGGGACAAGTTTCTGGGTTGTACATTAGAGGCTTGAGCCTGCAAGGTGCTAAGCACTCTGTCCCCTCTCAAGATTTAAATATCTGCGTATCTTTAAGCACTTGAGCAGTCTCATTGATTGATCCTCACTGCTACACTGCAAGACAGGAAAAAACCTACTCTGGGGGCTATTACTCCAGGCGAATAGCTGTTCTACTGTGACATTAGCATGAACAGTCTGACCATCCCTTTTCCGTGTGGGATGGGTGGCAGGAGGGAAGGACAAAGGATCCACCTTCTGGCCCTGCCCCTTTCCCAGTCCACTCCTGCCCCATTCTTAATATCCTAGCATGTTTGAAGTCTGCATGACGCAGCTTGTGTGCACTTCTTGTGCTCTTCGCAGATTTTCTTCCCTCAACTTGAGCACTGGACCCACACCAATTCCAGTGACAGAGGACCGTCTACACCCATAGACCACAGGATAGACCACAAATGAGAAGCTTGGGGGTGGGATGGGGGGGAGAGGCAAATTGTACAGAATAAATTATTTGTTACACATTGTTCCTCCCACTTGTGGAAAACCACATGAGCATGGACAATAAAACAGACTTATTACAGGCCTTAATTGAACAAACTGGTGAACATTCAGGTTTTTTTGTTTGTTTGTTTGTTCTTCCTAATCTAAATTGAATCTGTGAGGGAAAGGATTACATGATGTGAGAGAAAACAGTAACACAATTTTGAATGTAAGCATGGCTTCAGGGAATCTTGCTGGTCAGAATAACACATCCAATGGACTGTTTGCTGGTTTTTTAAATGGAAGAGGAATAATACTGTTACCAGTGCTTCATGTCCCAGGTGACTGACTAGATCTAATTTATGCAGCAGGATCTTTGAATTGTGAGGCACTTCCTCTTGCCAAGTCTCTCCCCACCATTTCATTCCCCTAGGCCAGTACAATCAGTGCAGTACTCTTTATTGTTTGTGTATACTATGCTGCTCCCAAATTTTCATCATGTTGTTTGTGTTTGTATTGAAAATGAATAACTACATCTTAGAAGTTGTCAGTTGAACCGCTCATTGATGTCTGGCATGAAATGAGCGCCTTATGTGACTGCCCACATACCCGGAACTGAACAAGAGAACTCCAAAGCTGCTATAGCCAAGGCTCACTAACTGGAGCTGTAACAGGTTCATATCTTGTGTGAATCAGGCACAGTGGGGGGACTATAACACACACACACTGACTGGGAAGGATTACAGGAAGTTAAGTGTAAGGAAAATTTACCAACCATACTTGGTATTTGTTCTGTTTAACATAAAATTACACTGCATTCCATAAGTTAGAATTAACTGTACCTCTTGTGTTCACTCTCCTTAAAATTCATTGTAAGGGAAATCCTTCTTGACTTGTGCTAAATGAATATGAATAAGATGCCCTAATTATTAAATGTTGTCTGAAATCTGGCTAACTCTCTGTACCATTTTGTTTTGCTAATCTAAATTAAATCTGTGAGCGAAAAGACTACATGATGAGAGTAGGGAAAAAAATCCTATTAATCTTTAATAAATTTTAATTTTCTCCTATTAATCAGACACAGTGATATGAACTCAACTTGATCAGGATCAAAGTTTGTTTTGTGTATAAACTGTTGGGACGGGGGGAACCTCTTACTTTTCTACAAGGGCAGAATCACTGTTCAGTTGCTTAGATACATGGCAAGACAAATTCTATACACTGTACAGGACTGGAGGCTTGTTCCGGAGTGAGGCAGAGCTGCACTGTTTATGGGGTTCTCAGGGAGGGATTGTGCCTCCAGGAAGCATAATCCCACTCTTAGAGAGCAGGTGAGCAACAGTTGCATGTTAGCTGCCGCATCCTGCTCATCCCAGTGATTGGCCAGTGCAGAAAGGTTAGTACCACATCCCCATTCCTGCCAACCCATTCGGGAATTTCTGCAAACCTGGGTGCATGCAAAAGAAGCAGAGACCAAGCACAGGGGCTCTGACTGGCGCAAGTGTGTAGAACATGGAGGTGGAGCATGACTCCAGATGCCAATCCACCCCCTCTGATTCATGTACGGGCCAGATTCAATCTGGCCTTTATTAATTTGCTTACTTTGGCTGCTGCTTTTAGTTGGCTGAGTAGTACCCTGCTATTTTATATATTGGATTAATATCTATTGTCGTTTCAGGCATGGTAAGTGTCTCTAATGAACACACAGCTCTATATTTTTGAGAGGAAACAATCAGAACAAACACTGGTTTTTATCATGCAAAAAGCCCACGAGCACAATTATTATTAATTTATTTTTAATAGAGCAAATTGATCAATCATGCTTTTCGCTTTGACGTTGTGGGGTATGTTTTCAAAGCTGTAGCTGGGAGATGAGGGAGTCCATGAGCATAAAAGGGCATATCAGATGCACAGAGTGCTGGGGAGAAGTGTGTGGGTGAAAAAAGTAAAGTTGGTTGGAGAACTTTGAGGGAACCATTTTCCATTGGAATATGCAGTTCTGTCAAAATCAAAACAAAATTGGGTCAGTTTTGCTAGAATTTCATTTATGAAGAAAAAGGGGATGGGGGAAAGCTTCCAACAAAATGGCCCATTTTGACCTGCATAAAATGAGATGTTTGAAATTATCAAAAAAAGTCAGGTATTGACCCAGCTGACTGAGCTGGTGGACCACTCTCTTAAAGAGAGAGAGAGAGAGAGAGATTCAGAGCTTGAAGGAATTTGAGTAATAAGAAGTTGATTTAATTTAAGCTTTTCAGGTTTTGGTTAAAAAATGTTTAGATCCACTGATTTTAGCTTGTTCACTATTCAAAACTTGTTTTTTCAGACTTATTGTAGACTGTTTTGGAATAATTGGACTGATAAACAACAAATCCTGTACAGCCTTGTAAAATGAGTAAAACAAAACACACTTTTGGGTAAGACACAGTGACATGAAAAATACAATTTTTCTTCGGCCTGACTTAAGGTAATTTTTCCCTTAAAGAAGTTTAGATCAGCTGCTTGGTACCACGCAAATATCGTGACAGGAATTAAAATTCCAGATACACATTTCATGCACCTGGTTAGTCTCTAAGGTGCCACAAGTACTCCTTTCCTTTTTCCTAGAGAAAGACTAATTCTTTTTCATTTTAATGCTGTCACTGTATTAGATTCTCTTCCTTGCAAATTCCCTACAGTTACCTAGTGCATGTATTCTAGATGAAGACCATTGATATTTCTGATAGTGGCAGACACATGCAAAGTTTTTTGCACCTCGAGTCAAAATATGCAAATATGTTCATGTGCCCCTCTGGTAAAATAGATTGAATAGAATCTAATATATTCTTTGATGACATGGACATAACAAGATTGATTACCTAGGCTAAAATTTTCAAAAACAGCCTTAGATTTTGGGTCTCAGTTTTTGAATACCCAACTTCAGAACCGCTCACGTGTATAAAGAATTTTCACAAAATAGGGTTTGAAGGATTGGGTTCTTTTCTCAAACTCAAAATGCTGAACTCTTAAAGTATTATATGTTCACTGTCCAAGTATTAATTGAGAAAGATGAGGTGGGTGAGGTAATATCTTCTATTGAACTAACTTCAGGTCCTGAAGAAGAGATCTGTGGAGCTCAAAAGCTCTTTCACCAATAGAAGTTAGTTCAATAGAAGATATTACCTCACCGACCCCCCCCACCCCGAAATCCTGGCACCAACACAGCTACAACACTGCAAACAAGTATTCATTAACATTTAATCTCACCCCAAGAACAAAAAACATCATATAAAAAACAAAATAGCAAAAAACAAAATATACAACTTGAAGGTAGAATTCAGAGTTACACGTGACACCTTTGCTACATAGCAGTCCTTCCAACAAAGATAGGCCTTGATTTTGCACATTTTTAACTTTTCACATGTGGGTAGTGCCATTGAGTTCACATGTATAAAGTTAAGCACTTGCATAAGCATTTGCAGGTTTGGGGCCATAGTACCCAGTCTTGCAATCTTTGCCACACCAGTAAAATGAAATCAGTTAAATCTACTGATGTGAGTAAAAATTGAAAGATGTGGTCTTATTACACCTTTTCATATACTAATAGACAACCCTTCAACATAGTCTATACATGGATTTGAATAAATCTCCCTTCTAAATTTTATAAATGGTTCACTCAAGGGATGCAGTGTGAACAAGGTTTGTAAAATACATTTTTATAAAACTGTTGGGGAAGGAACAATGGTGATATTGAACTAGCTCAGTTTGGATACGTTTGTTTTAAAATATATTGTATGATGCTTTGTAGCTAAATGGGGAGTTAAAATACTAGTAAAACAGAAATAGTTGTGAGATACCTGTAAGCCACCGCTCGAGAGAAAACGTAATTCTAACAGTTGATCTGAATAGGAAATCGAACAAGCATCTGTTGTGTTTCAGAGTAACATCTGTTGTGTGTCACTTTCTATTCTGTGCTACCTCTGACTAGTGTAAATTACCTGTTTAAAAGTCAGGGTTTTCACTAGTAAACCAGCTTTAAAAAACAACTTCTCTAGTGGACAATATACGATGTTATATATATTTGTATTACATAAGTACATTATTTTACCAATATGTATGATGGTAAATTATAATACCCTGGCTGTTAGTCCAGTATATTATTTTATTGTACGTTTTGATTTGGTTGTAATGGAATCATTACCTGACATTCAGGTTCATATGAACTAGCTATAAAAAATAACTCTTACATTTCCAAGTAGAAGTCATTTTGCTCTAAAGTGGTCTTAAGTGAATTTAGCTCTCATGAAAAGTTCAGAAGGCTGAGGACAGAAGTCCTGTGTTTATACACAGAATAGGTACAGCCTGGTTAGCAGCAGTACAAGGTTCCCCTTCCAGCCCGTATTGTAAAATCCTCACAGAGAGGATCATTTTTAATAGTGAGAAAATTGTTTGTCTCCAGGGCCATCCACTCTTTGGCTTTTCCAGTGAAACTGCCACAGTTAGTTCTAAATTTAGTGGTGCTGTTCATTAGGAACTAGGTTGGGATTTTAAAAGAACCAGTGGGAGTTAGGTGCCCAACTGCCATCTGGCTCCTTTGGAAATCCTAGTCCAGAATGAGATTTGACTTCCACCCAGGCCATCAAAGAACAATCACCAAAATTGGATTGGAACCAGTGAATCGGAGGATTTAAACAGGCCTTATTAGCCGGCATCCAGTCTCCCACAGTAGCTCTGATCCTGTGATGATGTTAAGTACCTATAACCCACTGGTGAGTGTATGTTACAGATCTGCATCCATTGCCCAATTTGCAGAGCACATGAGTCTGCTACGGGCTAAGTAAGGAAACTTGGCTCTTCAGGTCAATCTGTAGCAGTTTGTTTTTATCTCTGGAGGTTCCTGGTTCAATCTGCAGTGTGTCAACCAAGATGGTGACCATCATATCCCCTCAACTCCTGCTTACCTGGGAGTTGAGGGAATTCAGCGCCCTACAGCATCAAGGGTTTTTGTTTTGTTTTTACCTTGCCTAAGGACAGTCATTTTTAAATTCTCCTGGTGCTTGTATAGGTAAATTTATCAGAACCCTTTCCAAACATCATATGATTTGAGTGTGGCTGTCTCTGTATCAGAGGTTTTTACAGTTTATAGCCCCTCTTTTGGACAGTTTTTTTATATTATTTATTATTATTTTTATTAGAGATTTCACTGGTAAAAATATGAGGTTTATTAACCTTCTGTTTAATTTCCTCCTTGAGATGTCTTATGTGGATAGTGAATTACAGAAAAAGAAATGTGCTTCTTAATCTGTTAAGAGGCTACCATCAAATGTAATCAAGTGTTTAGCTTCATCTGTGGGAATTACCCAGCCCATATACTACAATATATACTTATTTTTCAAGTTCAAAGCAAATTAAGGGCTCCCTTTTGCAAATCCTTACTCACCTGAAAATCCTTCCTCAAAGGAGTAGTTCCACTGAAATCAAGAGGACTAATCCTATGAATATGGACACTCCCAAGACTAAGTGTTTGTAGGAAGCAGCCCAAAATGAGATGACTCTTGGACAGCTCTAGAAGGCTTCTGACAAGAAAATCGTAAAATATGTGTCATAGTGTGCTGCAGTTTCTCTATAGATTTTCTAGGCTTGTTGATAGTATTGGGTTTATATTTCTGTGTTCCCCTCACCTCAGCTGCAGAACATATATACTTGCCATCGGCAGGATTGTATTGTATTTTGTTGTGATCCAATAATAGCAAAAGTGTGAAAGTTTGCTATGGCTTGTTTTCTCTTTCCACAATGTAATTTATAGATTTGATGTGAACTTGAAAACCTTTCCTTGAAGTAAAATTTATTTTAAATGTATACAATGGCTGCCAGAGTTTTGTAGCCCTTTCTTTGATACTGTAAATGAAGGATTGCGGTATGAAGAAAAAAAGGGATTGTTTTGTTACCACTTTGGCTTTGTTAGATATCTTGTTTGTTCAGCTGTAAAATAAAATCTGCTGAAGGAATCTCATTTTATGGACAGAAATGCTAGGAGAAGTATTTATTGAAGTATTCAGATTGTTGAGCTGACAGTTTTACATCTCTAGTTAATAAAGACTTGCTTCTGATATGGAAAGTCATCTTCTGGTTTAATCAATAAAAGATATATAAAAATACTATGGAATTATATCCAGTAATAGAGTATTTACACATTCTGGACACAAAGATAAGGAAAAGAGCTACAGCACAGGAAATCGTGAGGGAAAGGGGCTGGTTTTCTTGCTTTTGTGCCTTCTATTTACATCTCTTCATAGCCTTAATTTGTATCTCCGGCGGGGATTCTATTCTGGAATGGAAGAAATTGTGAAGCTCCCCCTGAAATGAAGAATCTGGCTCCCACACGGCTCTGTATAATACAATAATTCCCTCTGTGGCCTTGTGTAGGGTATTTAAGCCTTGATCCTGCACTGAATATAATGGGACTCTGAGGGTATGTCTATACTAGAGAAGGAATCTACAATTTCCAACTCTCGTAGCACTGCGGGGGGAATTCTGCACCAAAAATTAAAAATTCTGCTCACAATATTTTAAAATTCTGCGTATTCCATTTGTCAAACTAACGCAATGTAATCACGTTGGTTTCAATTATGTTGGTAATTTATTTAAACTACAATACAATGGATGGAGAATGGGAGTGGGGAGCATGGGAGGAAATTCCCAACCCCCCTTTGTCTAATAGAAATGTAGCTAGATTTGACACCTTACTTCTAATTATTAGTCAGCACAAATATTTGCAGCCATATGCTCAGTGTTACATTATAGGCAACTGAAGAGCAAGTGAGGGCTGGGGAATCACAACTCACAATTTATACTGGCTACTGACCATCTCCAAAAACATCAGCAGCAAACAGTTCATGGAGCACATTTTGATAGGAAATTTCTTCAGTCCAAAAATTTAGACCAGTTCTAATCGCTAAAGCACCATAAGCATTAATAAGGCCACACTGTCCTTTACAATAAGACTCCTTTAGACCACTCTGTCAATGTAAAGAAGCCTTAAAACTTTTACATCTGTTTTATACTCATGGGGGAATTCACTAAGAACAATGGGTACAATTCACTAAGCAGGCAGGCTGCTACATTCTGCTCTGCCTGAGGGGATAGAGCTTGCCCCATGCCTACCTGCCCCATGCCTGCCCCTCCACACCAAGTGTGCTAAAATAGCAAGTGAGAGGGACAGAATGTCTCTCTCTCTCACACACACACACACACACACACACGACTGCCCAGCCTCCCTCCCCCCGGCAGTGATTTACATCTCTACTGGCTGCTTTGGGTACCTGAACTAATGTGTCTGCACTGCTGGGCAAGGGCCTATGACTACTGTTGCAGCGTCCCTTTGCTTCCCTGTCAGAAGTCATTTTTCTGTGGGGAAGCAAAAAGAATCTGAGGAGGTCATGAATTCTGTGCGTGCGCAGTGGTGTAGAATTCCCCCAAAAGTAGCTAGCATACTCAAAATAGAAGTCTAGCTGCACTAACATGAGTGGTGTGAAGGGTTAGCTGCCCAAGTTTGTACCTTGGATCTCAGATGGGATCATACTCAGGATGGCTCGCCTCTCCTGCTGCTTCTACCACCACAGCTACACTTCCATTTTTAATACTGATTTGATCAGATCTGTGGCAGGTATGTCTACATGAGCTGGAAATGGCACCAGCCCCACTATAGACATACCCTGAACGGCTGTAAGGATCTGTCCATATGTATCCCTTTGTAGGATTGGAGTCATGGGGGCAACTTCTGTGCAGCCCAGTAATAGGAGGGCCAAATGTAGCTTTATCATATTTGTACCGTATGGATTGTGGGCTGCTGCAGGACCAAAGTGGTGGCTGGTGCAAGTTAACTCAGACCTGGGATATGTGAGATGTTTTCAAAAAAATAATGTTAATAGAATCACCATACTGTTATTTGCAATTGTGTATGGAATGATGTCAGTTATATCTATTTAGATTTTGAACATAGTACATTACAATAAAAAAGAGGAATAACATTTCTGTGGGTTACACTGGGCAATGTGGTTTTCTTGAATAATGCCATTACACAAATTATTGCTGTAACTACTTCCATCTGTCTTTCATACACACCTATCCCTGCAGTGTGTAACTAAGTGCCTTCCTTCCAGCAACCTTGCATTGGCCAATCATTATCTAATGTAGAGACAGCATTCAGTATTGCTGCATAATTGGGCGAGGCTTCCCTGAGTGGTGCTTTCATTAAAGCCATCAGCCAAACTGTCACTTTACACTGACTCACTAGGTAGACAGGTAATAACACAGAGTATAAACCTGCAAGTCTGGGAGTTCCAGACTCCCAGAGCATTTCCTAACTCTGCAGTATGAACATGTAGCCCCGGAAAATGCAAATTTTTCTTATTTGTATTACAGGAGTGCCCAAAGGCCCCAGATGGAAACCATTACAATCCTGAGTTGAGGTCACATGCTAAGGTGAGAGAGGGAGCCAACTGTGCAGGAGTAAAGGAGCTTGGACAACAAGCCTGATGGCTCTCCACAGCCCCAAAAAGGGCATGACTCTCTAGCTTGGGAGATGGTCAGGCCCACAATGTAAAATGCTTATGTAGCATACACATGCTGCATTTGGCCATAGGGCTTAAGTGGGTTTCAGGGGGCTCCATTTTTCAGCAGCAGAATAGTTGCTGAGCTATCTTGTGTTATCCTGCTCTCTGCTGTCAGGATGGTTCATGGACTTTCTGCTGTGCCAGTCCTGCTCCATTCCACTCCCCTCCCCTACCCCAGTGCATCTTGGGAAACTTAAGATGGAATTTTGTCTTAGGCAAATGAAAACATTGCATAGTGTTAATCCTGTTGTGGATAACCAAGATAATAGTTGTACAAGCATATATCCACTGTGATTGACATGCCATTACTTTAAAATATTACCTCCATATAACTCTGTCATGATTTAAAGTCATCGAGACCGATGCATGTTTTGGTTACTAGTCTAAAACGATTAACGAATTTAGAAAGTTCATTCAAAATAAAGGAAATGCATGCTTTAAAGATTTGGAAAATCTGAGGGTTACGTTCAGGAAACAGAGAAAGGCCATCTGTACCGTGAACACTGCAGCTATAGTGAAGAATGCAGAAAATGACAACTGTAGTCTTTTTATTTTACAAAATCAATCAAGCCTTTAGTGAACAGAGATATATTTAAGTACAGTAGATAGACGGCTTAGTAGAAAAAATACAGTGCATTCCTCTGTGGGACAAGAGTACTATAGTGCTAATGAGGCCATCACTCACCTAGCAACATCACTAAACAAAATACATCATTTAGATATTGGGGAAAACTGACAGTTTTCAGAGGCGGCATAGTGATAAAGGTGGGATAAGCATGCAAACTGAATTTAATCTCCAATTCTTAGGTCAGAGTTCATGTCAGTGGTAGAAAAGTGATAGTAGCAAGCACAAATTATGTAGCTCTATAATCAACACCATTCCAGAAGCAACCATTCATGTGCTTAGCTTTCCTGGTTCACAAAGACAGTCCATGTTTATTTTTTCTGTTTTCTTGAGACTAAGCCCTTCTGATGGGGTATTTAAGCCAGTGACATAGGTGGCTAGATAGATGGAATAGTCAGCAGCTGAATTTCTCCAATGAATCTCATTGCAATTTCAAATGCACAAAACGTTAACTACTGAGGCATCTTGTGAAGTATTAAACATTAGACTCAGAATTTTCTTTACAGTGTATTCATTAGAGCTCAGAGAACCCACAAATATTGTTAGCCTTATGTCACAGCATGTTTGATTTGGACAGCTTCTGAAAGAATCAAAAGCTTTGGCAATAAAGGAGTACAAAAATATACTAAACAAATAGCCTTCGTCTAGCTCATCAGCTTGCAAGTTACATTATTTTAGTACTTTATGCATTGCTTAAGTGGGTGTAAGCAGGTGTAAAGGAGACTTAGTGGGGGTTTTTCACCTTCCTTTGCAGCATAGGGCATGGGTTACTTACAGGTTTAAATTAGTGTAAATGGTGGATTCCCTTGAACGTGAAGTTTTTAAATCATGATTTGAGGACTTCAGTAACTCAGCCAGATGTTAGGGGTCTATTTACAGGAGTGTGTTGGTGAGGTTTTATGGCTTACAAATGTGCAGGAGGTCAGACTAGATGATCATGATGGTCCCTTTTGACCTTAAAGCCTATGTGTATAATGGTTCTAACACTATTCCAGATATTTGCTTCCCACCTTCTTGGCATACCATGTAGTCTGAAGATGCCCTGCTGGAAGGGAATAGCAGAAAGTTCAGACCACTGTTGCCTAGAGAGACCTCCCATGATAAACTGCAGGCAGAACCAGTGAGAGTTGGCCCCTGGCACCTAGAAGGCTGAGAGCAGGCAGAGGCCAATCAGAATTCAGCAAGTCAGATTAAAGGAGGTGATTGCTTTTACTAGCTGCCAGTCCTGGATGATGCCAGGAGAGGAACTGGGTTTAACCTTGACTGGCCTGGGATCTCTAGGTAGGTCTAGTGTTTATAATCTGGACTTTAATGTCTAGATGGCAATTTTGAGTTAAGACTTTGTTTTCTGTTAACCCTGGAAGGGGACTGGACTGACAGTTGACCTAGCTGGAGCAATAGGCCATGGAGATGGCAGACTGTTGCAGAACCAAGACACAATAGGGTACTACAGAGTTAGAGTCCTTGCATGGCCAGGTCCTGACACAAGGGAGTGCTGTGGTAGTGGGTAACAAAGCCTCATTCTTCACTTCTGAATAGAGCTGATTGAAATTTTCTAACGTTGGATTTTTTAAAGAAAAAAACTAAATGAATTATTTAATGAAAATTTTCATGACAAATCATTCCCATTTTTCAACCAACTTTTTGCTGATTGAAAAATTCCAAAATTTGAAATGTCAACCTAAATATGGGGCCATTTTGTAAAAATTTTTGTGTTTTCCTGATTTTTTTAAACCAGTTCTATTTCTGTCTGTGGCCCCCATGTGAATAAAGCAGGCAAAATCAGAATTATGGTCTTCAAATCTGATGCAAATAGATTTTCATACAACATTTCAGGTACTTCTTGCTTCCTGTCAGGCTGGAAACAGGAAGTGCAAAGGTATAAACAAACAAAAAATAGTTTTTAAAAAATTACTTGGGGAAGTAGTATGTGAATTGGGGATACCTTGTGAATTAGTAATACCATATATGGATGTGAATTAAGTTTTTATTTGGGAATACTTCACAAATTTTAAACAATGGAAAAACATAATATATCTTATTTAAGGTGAAAAATCAGTGGCAGAAACTCATTGAAGTGTCAATTTGTAAATTATATTAATTTATGCATTCTAAAACAATTAAATTACCTACATAGGTGACTTCTTTAGGGAAAAATTGAATAAGTTTCTCTGGTACATGAATTGCAACTCATAAAGATGAATTTAAATATGTAATTTAGATCAATTAGAAGTCTCTTTTCAAGTTTAAATAGTGATGATAGAATTTTAAAAAACAAACTTTGGAGTGGTTAGAATTAATTAAGAGTGAATAAATCTGGGAAAATTAAATTAGTGCCATAATTTTTAAATGTAAATGAGGTAAAAGAAAAGGTTACGCTAATGTGCATGTGTATAAATACTAGTAGTACCTAAATGAAGAAAAAGCTAACTAATGAAAAAGATTTAGAGTACTTCCAGAGCTATATGTAGTGAAATACTGATAAATAATCATTTGTTTTGTATGCCAAGTAGAGGAACAATGGTAAAATGCAACTAGAGCTTTGAAAAGAAGATTAAACTAACACTAATTGAATTTGAAAACTTGCACAGGGTCCAGTCCTCCCTTCCTTTTATTCCCCAAACTCCCGCTAAATTCTACAGACCTAGTTCTTGTCCATAAGTGGAGTTATTCTGGATTTACACCCAAATAAAATAATCAAGCACATCTCCCTCCAATTCTCCTCAAGTTTCATGTTAGCTGTGTAATTTTCTGACACAAAGTTGTAAGGTCACCTCTTTGGCTAACATCTTCAGCCTCTTGACATATCTCTTGTAGCACACCTTTTTACTTCTCTATCTAGAGCACTGTGTTCTTCTTATCACTTGCTTGTCTCTTCACGTGTCGTAGTATTCATGAGTTTTTGATTTACTTTTCCATGGCTGCTGAAGTAGCATCACTAATCCATTTCCTTTTTATTAGAACTGTCTTTGCACTTTCTAGATAGCACACACTGTTGTTTTCTCACAGAGTATCGATGTTTTGTTTTTCTTCGTTTAACTTCTTTAGAACACTGAACATGTTCTTCAGCTCAAGTTGAAAAGCGCTTTTTATGTTTGGATCTTTTAGTTGCGTGCTGTTGGTGCACACTTGTCTTTTAACCTTCTTCATTCTTTCACTAGATCTTCAATTCAACAAAGGTTATGGTCCCTGCCCACATCAGCTCCCCTGTATGCATGTACATCTGCCAATGAGCTGCAAAACGTTTTAGGGAAGGGATCTATCTGGTTCTTTGCAGTGCCATCTCGGGAGTTTCAGGTCACTTTATGGGTATTTTATGAGGAAATATTCTTCCACTTATCAATAGGTTCTTCAGACTGCAAATTTCTACTAATTGTTCATGTCATTTTGGTCCAAACTCCTGCTCCACTTGCCCACAACTTCATCCAACCCATCATTGTTCCTTCCAACCTTTGCATTATATCCTATAACAAATCATAAAAAGCATCTCTTTCTCATATGGCTTTTGGTTTGTTGGTGCATAGCATTGTAAGACTATTCGTCTGAAGAATTTAGTCTGAATGCGAGCTCTAATGATTCTTTCATTGCCCGAGTCCCACTCAGTCAGGGCCTACTTGGCTTCATTAGACATTAAAATTGCTACACCAGCTTCATGTCTGCTATCCACATGCCCGGAGTAGTTGATGGTCTTATTAGTTTCTCTAAAATGTAGTTTGTTTGAACCTGTCCATCTACACCTACTGATTCCAAGGGCATCAAGATCTATCAATTTCTTTAATTATTTAAGTAGTTTGAGTAGCTTCATACTTTGTTCTCACATTCCAAAATCTGATTTTCATTACTGATCTGGTCATGAGCAAGGGCCTGGGCTTAGACATGGGCTTCTTTATGGGTTTGACTAAAGTCCACCATGTTCTCCGCAGGAAGTTGATCACTTGTTGCATACTGATATGGCTCCTGGCTATGATTTCTGCAGAAAGCTTATTTTTACATGGTGAGGTTTCCAGCCCCGTGAACATTATGTCCACATCTCTTTATTCATTATTTAGAGTTGTCCAAATGTGGAGAGTCCCCCACCCACCACCACCCGAGGGACACACTTGGTACTTGGGATGTGTGTTAGCATGATCCACATGGCCAATTAGCAGATGGCATGCTAGTATGCTGTAGATCTACACCCCAGCTTGCCACATACTAACTTTCTATCTAGACAAACCCTCGGGTTCAAAAGAGTGCTTTTTTTTTCAGAAATTCTCTCATAGCTCAAATTCGTTTTTTGTTTTTACTGTCTAGATTGTTTTCTGATGTGTCCAAAAGCAAGAGCTTTTATTCAGGAAAATAATAGAAAGAAAAGGAGAAAAGTCTCCATATGCATGCACTCACACACATATTCTGAGTTCTTATTGCTTATACTTTTGCATTATCTTTGTATGAGGAACAGTTGCAGCGCTCTTCCTTTACTACCTGTGAATAGGTTAACAAACCAGCTTATGTTGCTTGGGTTTTTACAGAAAATAAAAGTCATTACATTTAGTGTGAATTACATATATATTGTCCCCTGCTTCAGATAATCCAAATGTACATGTCAAGACCTATTTGTAAGAAACATGGAATGTAAATTAGGCCCAATTCCAATCCTTCATTGGAAGTTGTATGTGTATATTTGAAGGACAGGGTCAAGCCTGGTATGTGTCTTCCTTAAAATTAAAAAAAAATAATCAATAGAACAAGTTAGAAGCTGTATAGAAGAGAACAAGTTAGAATCTATATTTTGAACCAGGATATTTTGCCTGGCAGCTTTATATGCTGCTGTTATGCCATTAGGCGTATTAAAATATAATTATTCAAGTACATTAGTACAAAAGAGTGGCAAACCTACAGAGTTCATTTAAGAAGAGACTAATAATTAAAAATACAGATTATCATCTATGGAATTCAGCTTCAGTTAATTTAAATCCACACTAGTTAATACTTACATCCTGCTTTTTTCAGAAACTACAGAAAACGGCTAATCTTCATGCTGCAGGCAAACCTGATTAAAATCACTCCTGTAGAGAAGTTTGTTTAATAAACTAAATTGCTACATGTTTATGAGAATACAAATGTTTACAATCTACAGCATGTGTGTTAAGTGTGACTATAACTCCAGTTGGCCTCTTGCCCTCAATTTAAAAGCATTTCCTTTGGAACCATGCAGTACAGTGTTTTAATATGTGTTTGAACTAATCATTAGGATATCAGAATGACTCGTACCTGTAGGGTTCTTATTGCTTGTTATTATTTAAACCACAGTCTATAAAAAAGATATGTTGTTAGAAACAGAAAAGGAATTAACCCCTGTTTACAGTTGTGAACCTTCTTGAAGACTTATAATAAAGAGATAATTTTTATACCATTGTGTTATCATGCTCATGTTAGCTTTTGCTTTCCAACTCTCATTAATACTAACCTTCCAAACTAGGTTCTGGAAACATTCAATCCATGTTACATAACCCGGCATACTTTTATATAAGATTTGAAGCACTTTTAAAAGTTTCTGTGCATAGGTACCAATCCAACATAGCACGTAAGCACTTAACTTTAAAAATGTGTATAGCCCCATTGACTTAATTTTAAGCATGGGCTAAATTAAGTTGAGGCCATAGTGAATATATCCCATCATCAGGTCTCATGACAGTGAGAAGCAAAATTTCTGTAACACTAGTTCCCAGTTTTCCTTCCTTAGTCTAGAGAAATCTATTGATGAGTCAAAAAGCAGGTAAGTACAATAGGTGCTACAGACATTCAGTTTATACCCAGGGTGATATATCACAGATTTAAACCCCAAGTACACTAAGTACAAGGAAGAGAAGTTGAGGACAGTTTCTAATACAGTGCAACAAAGCCACATGTGACAATCAGAGCTTCATTTTCTATTGCCAAGTGTGCCGTGTCAAGATTAGTGAATTTGTATCTCTCTCTCTCTTCTGGTCTTTTTGTCTGACATAATCAGCTAAATTGTAACATTCACAAAAATCAATGTGTTTTCCTATTTCAGCCACAAAGATAGACATTTTAATAATAAATTTGAAGTATTGATGGAAAGCTAAAATGTAACTAAACCTAAGAAAAATCTTTAAGTAAAATCCATGGTACATTTTCTATGGAAAAAGCTCTTCATTAGCATTTATCCTAGAAACTCTTTCATGGAAAAGTCAGCCCCAAATGGTAGTCTTGCTTATCACACTATAGCACATTTACCTGTGTCTAAAGGATTTAAATTTAGAATCTCTCTTCTTTCCTTTTCCTTCATTATTTAGTGGTAGTGATTTTACAATACCAAAATGTTCCAGAAGTCAATTTATTCACCCATTCAGCAATCATGATAAATAGACCACATACAAAAAGTATGACAAAAATGTTTGTTTTTCAAAAGTTTCCTTGTGGATTGAAAATTTTGTGTCTGAAGTGGATTTGTCACATCATGGACCTAATTTTCTATACCCAGAGTCACAAGAAAAGCCCTAACTCTCACTAAAATTCCCACTGGAATTCTCATTGAAGTCAATGGGATTGTGTGTGTGAGTGCAGGTTTGAAAGATCAAGGTCCTATATCATTGGCATTTTCAGTGACCATTATAATCTCAATGTGTAGCTACCTAGCTCCTCACATAATCTTGTTCTGTTGCTCCTGGCTGTCTCATACAGTAGTCCTTAGTAGTCAGAATTAATTTAATTTATCTCCCATTGCTGTCTTTGTCTTCTTCAGTTTGGTTCCCTATCTCAAGCTCATTTAGGATTGTCAAAACCCTGTAGTTCAGTTTCTGCCATAAACCCTGCCAGCAGCCATTATTGAAAGCCTTTCTTCTCAAACACATTGGTGGGCTGGTTGCATGATTGCATCAATCTTTCCAAAAGGTTGCCAACTGACTTGCATCCTCATATTAATTTTCTTTCCATGATTGCCATCCTGCAAAGTAAAATCTGCCCAAGGTAAAATGTCCCTTTGAAGGTTATTTTAAAGCTTTTCCATGTATTAAGTTATTCTCTTGATTGTGCAAGCTAGGATATGAATAAAATTAGTCTTCGACATACTCATCATCTCTACAAAAAGGTCAAATTATGCCCCCAGATATAGGTATCTATAACTCCCTTTGAGTTATATGGGAGTTGTGAGTGTTAATTTCTGATGAGAGAATTTGGCTCAAACTCATTAAGCATTCTCTCCAATCCTATGAAATTTTCAGAAAAATACAACCATGCTATCTGTAGGTCTCTCATATACTTTTTGTTTATCTCCATTATAGTATCACCCATCGCAAATATTTACCATTCAATATTGTTCTCCGGGTATTCAGTGGACAGTTGAGACAAGGTGTCATCTTCATTAATTTATTTCCCCTTTATTTATTTTCCCATTTCCTTTAAAATCTATTCTCATTTGTTTTGTTGGAATCCTGGATTTCACAAGTGTAATTCAGATACTCTTCTGTCCTGCAGGTGTTTTCAGATTAGTCTTTGATTCCACTCAGTTAAACCATGGATTATCCATAAAACCAAGGCAGATGCTTTCCCCACATTGAATTACAATTCTAGGCCTCGATCTTGAAATGTGTAGCACAAAGGCTGACCACTGTGCCCATGTGGCATGCCATTCACTTCACAATAGCAGGCCTGTGGCACCCTTCTTAATAAAAGAATCCCTGCCAAAGGAGGGAGGGAGAGGACTGTTTGTCACCACCCAAATGGAGATGTGGCTGTTAGCCATTCTTATTTTATCCCAAACTACTACCCTCCAGAATTGTCCAGTTTGCAAGTGGAGACTAAGATAAATTCACCAAACTAATTTCTACTTGTGACCTAAATTAGGATTTCATTTTAGTTCTTCTAAGGTAAAATGCAAATGCAATAGCTTACTCTGACAGGTAGTCTCCAGGTTTTAGGGGAATACCTGCCAGTAGCAGGTATGAGACAGCCACCACCCAGACATCACTGTGATAAGGGGACAGGCACTGCCAGTGAAGATAATTTGATCATATACTGTAGCCATTGCTGGACAATTCATATGGGCCACTGGCAGTGATGAGCTGCCAACATCTTAACAACGGGTTCCCGCCTCACCCCACAAGGGGGTCGTTGCCCACCCCCATCCCCACCCCCCAGGACTCCTGCCCCATCCAACCCCCCCGCGTTCCTTGATGCCCCCCCAGGACCCCTGCCCCATCCACCCCCATCCCCTGTCCCCTGACTGCCCCCAGAACTGGCCAGGAGGGTCTCGTGGGCCACCGTAGTGGGTACTCACCCCACCCCACCCCTAAGAGCCAGAGGCACCTGCCGGGGGGCGAGGTGGGGAGTCCCGGCGGTGCTTACCTGGGGCAGATCCCAGGAAGCATCCGGCAGGTCCTTCTGGCTCCTAGGGGCACGGGAGTGTAGCTGGAAGCGCTCCCCCCACTGATCACATCAAAAGTGGCACCTTAGGTGCCGACTCCCTGGGTGCTCTGGGGCTGGAGCACCCATGGAGAAAATTTGGTGGGTGCAGACCACCACCAGAAGCTCCCCGCCCTGCGCCCAGCCCCAGCTCACTTCCGCTCCGCCTCCTCCCCTGAACCCACCACCCCACTCTGCTTCTCTGCCCCCCCGCCCCACTTCCCGCGAATCAGCTGTTCAGTGGGAAGCTGGGGAGGACTGAGAAGCAGGCCACGGCTTCCCGCTCAGGCCGAGGGTGGTGGAGGTGAGCTGGGGCGGGGACCGGTTCCCCTGCATGCCCCCCCGCCTCCGGGTTACCTGCTGTGGCGCGGGGGCCCTCCTCGCGCCCCCCGCCCGAGCTCACCTCCGCTCTGCCTTCCTGGGCCTGAGCGGGAAGCCACTGCTTGCTTCTCAGCCTGCCCCAGCTTCCTGCGCAAACAGCTGATTCGCGGGAAGCCGGGGGGGGGGGGGTGGAGAAGCAGAGCGGGGCAGGGTGGCGCATTCAGGGGAGGAGGCGGAGGTGGAGGGGAGGGGAGGTGAGGTGAGCTGGAGCGGGGGTGGGGCGGGGAGCTGCCGGTGGGTGCTCTGCACCCACCAAATTTTCCCCTTGGGTGCTCCAGGGCTGGAGCACCTGTGGAGTCGGCGCCTAAGGCGCCACTTTTGGCCAGTTAAATTTAGAAGCCCTTTTAGAACCGGTTCTCCCACGTGGAACAACCGGTTCTAAAAGGGCTTCTAAATTTAACAACCGGTTCTAGCGAACTGGTGCGAACCGGCTCCGGCTCACCACTGGCCACTGGGCTTTTCTTGAACAAGGTGGCTCTCCTGCCATTATACAGCTGTAAAATAATAATAATAATCTTTGAACTTGTATATTATAGTTGGACATGTTGGCTATGTTTGTGGTTTGTATATGTGAATGGCTATTTCTTCCTAGGATCCTCACTAAAGGCTAAGTCTACCCCATGATTCTCAGGAGGCAAAATACAGTTTCTTTCTTTCCTTTTGTCCCTAGCACAATATCCCTGTGCAACTGCAGGATCAAACACCCTTCTAGCATGCCTTGGAATATTGGGTGGCATATATGGGTAACAAGCTTGCTGGTTATCCATAGTTCCAAGGAGGTGTGGTCTACTATTTGGGGGCCACGGCTAGCATCCCTGTGTGCATGCTATGATTGGCAGTACTTGTTAGGGAGGTTAGTATTTGTTTCTCTTTTGTGAAGCAGCAGTATGGTGCGCTTCAGACATGGCTTCCCACCTATCCTAATCCACCTTGAGCTATCCTCCTTTGCACTTGGTCAAGACCAGCAAACACCATTCAAGAACTTCTGTTGCTGGTGATAGTATGGGCTGGATTTTGTCCTAAGTGACTTAGACCCTGATGAAACTGCCATTGAAATCAACAGGAGTTTTTAGATTGACTTCAATGGGAGCTGGATTAGACCCTTGAAAAACACTGTCTTGAAATGATTGATTGAACATTACTTGGATGTGATATGTACTAGATTTCTGAATATAGCACACAATTTAGAATTAAATTTGAGACCTTAACTGTGATCCCAGTTATTATTTTGTTAATCATTTCTAAATACAATGAATGCTTCGCTTAAAATTACAAATATAAACTAGGGACTGATTACTGCTGAAATGTGGCAAATTTCTTTCATCTACCATTCTGCAAATCATTTATAGCAATCTGCAGTCATTACAAGCTAAATATAATCTTCTTAGTGTCCTATCTATCTTTCTAGTCAGTAGGGCCACTAACATGATCCATGGCAGAGAAAATAGGATGTGAAGTGCTGCCGTCTTCTTTAAGGAAAATTTATTTGTGTAAGCCATACTTCTATAAAAGGTGTATTTAAACCCACCTCCACGGCCAACCTTACAAGATAAATTTCTTCTCAAAGAAACAGACACTTCTTAAGAATACTAAAATATTATCATAGTTCAGAATGCGTCAGTATAAACACACTAGGCTGAGAACATGAAAGGATGATGTGCTTCATTCCATAGTCCTACCTATTAATTCTATTCAATATCAACGTAATTCCATGGGGGACATCTCTAGGTATGATGCAGTAGTCTTGCCTAATGGCAAATATAGATGTTAACATATAAACCAGGTCTATTTGAACCATACAATGCAACACATTCTTAACTATTTCACTAGCATTTAATTTAAACAGTGAAAGTGCATTGTCTGTTTTTTTGTTTAATTGTCCTAGACCCAGATTGTGAAAAGGACTTAAGTAAAGGAGGCAGAAGAGCGCAGAAACCTCCCTATACCTTTCCAAGGCCTTGTTTTGAAGGATGCAGGGACCGCTCCATTGAAGTTCTTCTGGGTTACACAGTGCTCCAAAGAGGGAAGCGCGGGATGAGCAGGAGGCAAAGCTATTTTCCCTCCTGCCAATCAACTGGGAGCTTGGGGTCAATCTACCTCTGCAGTCTCCTGGTGTGCTGGGCCCCTGAGGAGAGAATGTGCATGTTAAGGAATGAGCTCCCCAAGGTACTGCCCATGACCAAATCCAAAGTTTGTACCCTGAGATATTGTTGTTTGGAAAGTGAAAATTCTGAGACCCCACCAGAGGAGCAAGATTTAAAAACATGAATAAATCGCCTACCTCTGAAAATGTGACCAAAGCCCAATCTTTCCACTCCAAGGTCTGTTCCCATTCTTCTCTCTTTCTTTAAACAAACTAAAATAATGTAGGTTTTAGAGTACAAAATAATGTATTTTGCTTTTTTGAAAACTAGCAAAACTCCATGAGATTTTCACTTTATTATGAAACTGGGGAAAAAGTAAATTCCAACATTTTGACTTGTCTGTACAAGAAGGGTTCTGTGCAATTCTCCTCTGGGTGCTACAGTTTAATGATAAAATTGCTACAGTTACACAGATTAACTTTCCCGGATTCTGCACAGACACCATATGCACCCTGTTGAGGCAGCAAGAAGTGTGAGTCATTACAGAATTTGACCACAGAATGTGACCAGCTGAGTGGTCTCCAACTTTGCATGTAGGAAGCAGAGGGTTAAAATCCTGTCCTTTACACCCCAGGTGCACCTGGAACAGGAACTAACCCTCTGGGTTGATGTAACCACCTGATACACTGGCTGCTAGCAAACAAATAGAAAGGCCTAATTGGTTAGCAGAAAACCTCTATAGGAATGCTGATGAGTTTACCAGGCAGGAAACAGCTGGTCAGCAGGCAGTACTGTAAAAAGCAGAAGGGCAAGTTCTTCAGAGAATTAGGTTTAGAAGAGAATAGAGGTAGGCTGTCCACCATAGGCTAAGTTAGGAGCAGCCTTTGTTCCTTTTATGTGCAGTTATTGTATGAACCATCTCTCTTCCTTATCAAAACCCAGCTATCTAGATTCTTTTCAGTCTAGGTCTGCTCCTGTCAACCTGTCACACAGAGCATAACTCTGCCTTTGGCTAAAAGGATTTTTTTTAAAAGCTCAGCAAGATGTGGTGGGGCAAGCTAATGCAGGGTTTAAATGGTAGCAGAGGAATTGCTTTGATCACAAATGAAAATGCATCGTGTTGTAGGCTTATCTTCCTCAAACACTAGTTCACGTCACAAATCCGCCACAAAATGTGGCATTTAGTAGGAGCACAATTTGGGTAAACTA
Source organism: Lepidochelys olivacea (assembly GCF_965140295.1). Taxonomy (NCBI): domain Eukaryota; kingdom Metazoa; phylum Chordata; order Testudines; family Cheloniidae; genus Lepidochelys; species Lepidochelys olivacea. The sequence goes on from NC_140422.1 coordinate 19,751,333, forward strand.
GGTGGTGTGTGGAGTTTAGGGTTGAAGTGCATTGCTAGAGCTGTGTGTAAATGCTTGCCGGACAAGTTCAACAACAGAAATCCCTCCCTCCACAAGTACGTATTTTACAACAATATTTTTATTATGATAAACACCAGCTGCTATTGATGAGAATTAAGGATACATGTAACGTAAACACAGTTCTTAATCTAATAGCTACAGCAGGAAATATCTTGTACATTAATCCATAGGATATTTGATATTTCATAGATTAATAGATTTTAAAGCCAAATTATGGAGTCTGATCTTCTTTACCTTTTATTTCCCCATGGGTCAGTAACATCTCTTTGAAAATCATATTAAAGGTATTTCTAGATGTTCACACACTGCACTGAAAATGGTGACTTAGTGGTGCAGTTACATGATTTCTAGAAGAACTGCCTTCAGAAGCTATTCCAACACTTATAAATCTGGAATCCTTTATACTGGGCCCATGGGGCAGCATTTGAATAGTTCTAGTCACTGAAGAACAAAATCCAGAAGCCCAACCAAAAATGAATTTCTTAATTCCAGAAAAAACTAGAACAAGAACACATATTTTAAAACCTTGGCATGAAAGTAGAGATTTTAGCTTGGTAATATTTCTAAAATGATAAAGCACAGATTTAATAACTGCACTAATGTAGCCATAAAACATTAAATTATAATCCATAATTAGCTCATGGATTTTACTAATGGACATGTATTAGAGCTGAATATCTTTTTAAGGGCAAGTGCTTGAATCAGGTGTTATGGGACAGTTCTGATAGATCAGCAAATAACAGCTGTGATTTATGAGTTCTCTGTTTTAGTCCAAATAAGTAATTGTCCTTTGTGATTTAATCTTGGATATGAAAGACTTCAGGAGCAGAATGTGTGGACAAATCTAAAAAAAACCCTAGATCATGGTTTGCAGAGCTATGTATCTTGATGCTTTAACAATAAAAAATCTCAGTATTAACTAATGCACATTGAACCAAAAGAACATGGCTCCCAAATGTGAACCAGCTGAGTGAATCTAGGGAAAAAGTATTTACCCAGGCTACAATAGCTTCCTGGTCCATTCCTGGGGTTCTGAGATTCTACAGCACTACAAATAAATAGTTTAACTGAACTAACAGGTCAAATTCTGCTAAAGCAATTGAACTAGCAGAGGTCATGAACTAGAATGATTTGAAAATTCTACTTAATAGCTAGTCAAGAAGTTACCAGGATCAGTAATTTCCAAACCAGTGTGTCAGCTGTGTAATTCCAATAGGTTTGAAGTGTAGTAACAGTTTACACTGAACATATTGTGTGCTGAAAGGCCAAACAAACTTTTTTCAAATAACTGTTGTCAGGAATTTGTTCATTTCATCATATTCCTTATAATAGGGGCGGGCAAACTTTTTGGCCCGAGGGCCACATCGGGATTGTGAAACTGTTTGGAGGGCTGGGTAGGGAATGCTGTGCCTGCCCAAACAGCCTGGCCCCCGCCCTCTGACTGCCCCCCTCAGAGCTCCCAACCCATCCAACCCCCCCTGCTCCTTGTCCACTGACCAACCCCTCCCAGGACCCCTCCACCCCAACCGCCCCCCTGGAAACTTACCCTCTATCCAACCCCCCCCCCCGTTCCTCATCCCCTGACTGCCTCCCGACCCCTATCCACACCCCCAACCGCTGACAGGCCCCCCCCAGTACCCAACCCCTAACCAACCCCCCCCCCCGCTCCCTGTCCCATGACTGCCCTGACCCCTATCCACACTCCCGCCCCCTGACAGCCCCCCTGGGACTCCCACGCCTATCCAACCCCCCCTTCTCCCATCCCCTGACTGCCCCTCCAGAACCTCTGCCCCATCCAACCACTCCCTGTCCCCTGACTGCCCCCGAGACCCCCTGCCCCTTATCTAACCCTCCCCACCCCCTTACCATGCTGCTCAGAGCAGCAGGAGCTTGCAGCCCAGCCAGAGCCAGCCACACCGCCGCGCTGCCTGGCAAGAGCGATGGGCCAGAGCGCTGGCTGCGCAGCACGGTGAGCTGAGGCTGTGGGGGAGCAGGAACAGCGGGGGAGGGGCTGCGGGTAGCCTTCCCGGGCGGGAGTTCAGGGGCCAGGCAGGACAGTCCCGCGGGCCGTAGTTTGCCCACATCTGCCTTATAAGATCTTTCCAACTGTATGAAACAAATACTCCTGACAAGTCATATATGACCTGACAAAGCAGAAAAGTTTCACATTCACATCTCCATGGGTATGCGTACTCTGGCCCAAATGTTGATTATATGTCTTTGGTAGCAATTTTCCAGTGTGATAGCTCACTATATCAGAGACAGAACCAATACAGCAGTACCCATTACAGGAATACACAGTATCATAATGCAGCGGTTACACAAATAGCTTGGTTACCTGCCTAAGTCTCTTTGAATTTTTTCACTAAACATTTGTACCATTATAGATGTGTCCATCACTGATTTTTTTCCTCCCATAATTAATGCGGCAGTAAAAACATACAGCATTAGGCTAATTTTTTTTAAAGGTTGAAGTAAAATGTTACTCTCCTGCAGGAAATCTGGTAAATAACTTAAAGCAGAAAACATCTGGAATGCTTTGGAACACCTTTTATGGAGCAAATCCTGCTATTTTTTGAGAGCATGTACAATATTGTGGGTAGGATGGAGGAGGGTAAGATGTTAAGAAACCACCCTGTAGAAATCTACACAACCCCCACCCACTTAACCCACATCATTCCCAAACTGTCTAGCACTGCACTGGGGCCCCAGATGACCAGGCTTTGGTATGTTTATGAAGGATGGGAGAAAAGTGGACATATGTTTGTGCTTCCTTTTATGCAAAAAAAAATTTGCATGTCAGCTTTGGAAGACACAGCTCCTTTTCCTGGCTCATCGCTTTGAACACATCCCCTCTCTCTTTGTCTTTCTCTCCATTAGTTCCTCCAACTCCAGCAACCCAAACACAAATGACTTGTCTTTTAAAACCCTTCCTGGCCTATCTTTGCCCTCCCTATCACCTCTGACACACCACCAAGTTGACAACAACTGACACAGCTCTGCCAATAGTAGCCAGACTTCATGGACCTATTTTTCCCCCCTCATTCCACCCTCCCGATACATGGGAGGACTCCCTGTAGACATCTGCGAAGCCACCTCAGTGGCCTCCTTCACTTCCTCCTTAAGCTGTCATGTGCCATGATGTTTATTTTTTTTTAAAAAGGGAATGATTAGGCAGCTGCTGTGTTGTGCATGTCATACTGACTAGTATCATCATCCCATTGTTTCCTTACACATTCCATTTGTTTGCTGCATTCACCTGGCTGTGTGTCGGCTTAGACTGGAATTTCGCCAGGCAGGGACCATCTCTATGTCGCATGCTTATACAGTACGTACCACAAGGGGACCCTTCTCCATGACCGGGAACTCTAGATGCTACTGCAATACAGTAATAAATAATAATAGACTTTGATTTGACGTGTGTGTGTATTCCAAATATTCTACTGGTTTGTGCCAAAAAGTGCAACATTTGATTGTTTGCTGCTTCTGTTTACTCAGTTATTCATTATCTGCACTAAGAGTCATGGTATTGCTTCAGCTCCCTGACTGGTTAATGGAATAGGAGGAGGGTTTAAATAAATAAGTCACCCGGGCTGAAAACATTTGTACAAATGTGTATTCACACTGCTGGGCCAAATGTGCAACACTTGTGGGATGAACACCTGTTCAAATTAGTATGAGCAAGGCCTTTTCTTTCTGCAAAAATTATTGCAAACAGAAAAAAATACTCCTATAACTTTTCAGAACAAATAAAAGGGGGTTGCAAACACCATCAGGGTGAATGTTCATGAATACTTTTTTCAGTAATCATTAGACTAGTAACAAGTAAGATTTCCTTGCTCATATAGGTACACATCCCAGAGTCCCTTCTAAAGTTCTTATTGAGTGATTTTCCCACATAGTATCTACCAGCAGTGTTGCTAAAATGGTCTCTTTAAAAGACAGTGACTTTTATTTTGTTAAAACAAGTAAACTCTTCAAACAAGTTCTTTTCCTTGCATGGCTCCAAAGTAGTTTTGGGTTATGTGCCCCATAAGTGTATAATGAGTGACAGAGAAATTGAACATAATGTTTACTTCTGTAATTTATGCCATAATTTACATGAATTTGTCATTTTCTGAGCATAAAGGATGTGTAGAAAAGTTTTGTGCTTCTGTATCTGTCCTTTAGTCAGTAATTAAGTGTGCACTGATACAGATGTCTTGTAGACAGATATTATCTAAGTCCTGACACAGAACCAAAGTTATTCATGTCATTTATCATCATGGCCAACTTGAATACAAACTAGAACATCGTTGATTAGAATTGTCAAAAGGCACTTCCATTGCTGTCCTATAAGGGAACATTTTTTTCTGACAGATGCTGCCTTTTATATTAACTACAAAGAATTTCTAGTGCTTCATTCTTTTGCATTTGCCCTGGCCCTGAAGAAACGTAACATAGTAAAAGTCTTTCCCCCACCCCTCTTCCCAGGTTTTGATTAAAGGTCTTTCATGAATATGTTAACACTTTTATCTTGATAGTATCCTTTTTAGATCAGTCAAATTTTGAAAAAAAAATATCTACAAGTCTTTTTTACCCACTTTGTGGGAAAATTAGGAATAGAAGACCTAATTCTGTTCCTGGCTAAACTGGATTCCCACTGTTGTAACTCCATTGATTTCAAAGGAGTAACTTCTGACTTGCACTTGTGTAACCAAGAGTAGAATCAGATCAAAGGTGTAATTACAGTTTGTTCTGATACAGCTAAAAGCCTAATTCTGCTCTTGGATATGTGTATGTGTGTGAGTTCCCACTGAAGTCATATGTAGCATGAATATCCTAGGGGAGAATTTGACTTTGAACCATAGAAATAAGTCAAACCACCAGATCACTTGGCTCTTTTATATAAGAATTTTATCACACCCAAGGATTTGTGCTTTGTCATATGGGAGTAATGTGATTTGCATCTTCTCTGAAAGATAAGCATTTATAAACTTGGAAAGAGTTTAAGCAAACATAACAAATTACACATAAACTTCTCATAACACACAAACTTCTCAGAATGTGGTAATCATTTTCTACCTAACTTTAACTATACTTGAAACCTTTGAATATATATAATATGGTAAACACAAATTTTGTTTATAAATCCAATTAGTTTTAAATCTTATTCTGACTTATTCTTATTTTATCTACAGAGAAATTGAAAAAAGGTAAATTAGAATGAGATAAAGAACAGAAACAAAACTTCAGAGGAGGGGGAAAGAGAAGACGGGGGAAGGAAGTGGGTGGAAAAGAGGTGAGGGACAGGCATTTAGTAGGATCATTCAAGTACTTTCAGGAAAGCCTCCCATATCTCTGAATTGTTCTTGGGGATTTGGTGTGGTATACAATTCTTTTGATGGTAGCCAGGTTTAGGATGTTTTTGCTCCAATCTACAACTGCTGATCACTTTTTGGATTTCCATTTTTGTAGCTTTGGTGTTTTTAGCAATTATAGTACTTTGCTGAGCCAATTTTTTAATTTATTGACCTTGTTTAAAGTTATAGGGTTAGCTTGTAACACAATTTTATTTGATAGAAAAAAAAATAACTGCAATTAAACTTTTTTCAAAACATACAGGTGAAGGAGCATTCCCAGAGCACCTGGGTTAAATTAGCGCCTGCTCAATCACAAAGTCAACATTTGTCTGATTTAGCAGCACATGGTTTGAACCATTGGTGAGGGATCCAATGCATTCTGCATATGATTTTCTCCTGGATTAATCTTAACTGGAGGTCCAAGGAGCAGTTCAGAGCACTGGCAAAAAAAATTTCCCATTGGTAGCAGAGAATAATTGGCCTAGTTCCTCTTCCTGTTTCTCTTTTAGGGAATCTGTGCTTAATTCAAATTTTCTGGCCAGCTAGGCGTATGGTGTTGCTATAGTAATCTGGGTAACATTTGAAGAAATGAAAGCAGTTCAACAGGTCTGGAGCAGTGCATGAATGGGGACCAAACTAATGGGAGATGGCATGTTTAAATGGGATAGATTGCCACTCTTTTTTTATTAGACATAATACACCAAGTATTTCTGGCTGTCACAATAATTGGTAATGGCTCTTTAGGGGGATTGGTAGTAGTCTGAGTGCAGCACATTAGGAAGGGGTAAAGGAGCAATCAATTCTGCTTCTAGCTGGAGCTAAACCAAGGCTCTACAGCCTTGTCTAATCCAAGCCTCCAATGTTTCTATCCTGATTCACTATCCTGGGGGGGGAAATATCGTCCGTATGTTTGAAGAACGCTTGGAGAATGATCTAGCATGTGTTCAATTAGCTCCTGCAGCTCTTCATCAATTTCCAAAGTCCTGCTTTTAATCTATGGTGAAAACTACATTGTTAGTGTAGTGTATTTTGTTGATGTATTAGATTTTCATAAATTAGACGTACAGTTGTTGTATAGATTTGGAAAATGCGATTAAATGTGAATCTTCCTAATTGCTCTATATTTTGAACAAATGAAGTTTCTTGTGGAGAAGTGTCAAGACTTAAAGAAGTGATACTGAGTAGCATATTACTTCACCCCAGCTGGCAGTAGAATCATTTTAATTGTATGAAAGGAGTTCTGCTGCTCTCTGCCAGCCTTGCCGCTAACTCTTGAAGACGTGTGCTGTACTGCATGTTGCACAACCTTCACCCTGAAGAAGCACTTGCTATGGTAATGAAGCCAAGCAAAGCAAGGCATGAAACGTGGAGGGATATGCAAGAGCCTCCAAAAATGCACCCACCGTACTTTTGAGAGCATACATTTGTACATATCACCAAAACTGCTGTTGCATAGGGGAAATGTGTATTCAGATTTCTGATGGAATTCACAGTAATATCTTTCTACTGCATAAAAACTGTTTTCACAATCTCATGGATGCACACACTTTTGGGAGGCTCACTCATTGCCACCTCCTTTAAAAACGGGGCTCTAAACCATAGTGAGATATCGCACACTCATGCCTGAGAAGGAGACACATCTGAGTTATGTGCACACCCTCAAGATTCGGAGACCGCCCATTCTCAGAGACTCTGCACTGACAAAATATGCTGTACTAAACCAGCATTTTATTTTAGTGAAGAAATTGAGGTTTCTTGGAGAGGGACTTGAAAACAAGTGGTAATGCTGAATTCTTTCTTCTTTTCATGTTACAGATCCTGTATGCAGTACTGGAGTTAGAGCCAATGCATAGAAAATAACTACAAGTATGTAAATACTTAACTAGAAATAAATTAATCATTACACTTTAATATATTCAGATGTAATGGGAGTTACACATGTTAATCCCTGCCCAGTGACAGGAAAATATACACTACAGCATTTAAATTTTGTCGGATACATTAATTGAACACTTGATACTAACGAAAATATTTAACTAATCATTCATAGGATGTGGAAAAAGCTAATGTACTCAATGCTTTTTTTGCCTCTGTCTTCACGAACAAGGTCAGCTCCCAGACTGCTGCGCTGGGCATCACAACAAGGGGAATAGATGGCCAGCCCTCTGTGGAGAAAGAGGTGGTTAGGGACTATTTAGAAAAGCTGGACATTCACAAGTCCATGGGGCCGGACGAGTTGCATCCGAGAGTGCTAAAGGAACTGGCGGCTGTGATTGCAGAGCCATTGGCCATTATCTTTGAAAACTCGTGGCGAACGGGGGAAGTCCCGGATGACTGGAAAAAGGCGAATGTAGTGCCAATCTTTAAAAAAGGGAAGAAGGAGGATCCTGGGAACTACAGGCCAGTCAGCCTCACTTCAGTCCCTGGAAAAATCATGGAGCAGGTCCTCAAAGAATCAATCCTGAAGCACTTACATGAGAGGAAAGTGATCAGGAACAGTCAGCATGGATTCACCAAGGGAAGGTCATGCCTGACTAATCTAATCGCCTTCTATGATGAGATTACTGGTTCTGTGGATGAAGGGAAAGCAGTGGATGTATTGTTTCTTGCCTTTAGCAAAGCTTTTGACATGGTCTCTCACAGTATTCTTGTCAGCAAGTTAAAGAAGTACGGGCTGGATGAATGCACTATAAGGTGGGTAGAAAGTTGGCTAGATTGTCGGGCTCAACGGGTAGTGATCAATGGCTCCATGTCTAGTTGGCAGCCGGTGTCAAGTGGAGTGCCCCAGGGGTTGGTCCTGGGGCCGGTTTTGTTCAATATCTTCATAAATGATCTGGAGGATGGTGTGGATTGCACTCTCAGCAAATTTGCAGATGATACTAAACTGGGAGGAGTGGTAGATACGCTGGAGGGCAGGGATAGGATACAGAGGGACCTAGACAAATTTGAGGATTGGGCCAAAAGAAATCTGATGAGGTTCAATAAGGATAAGTGCAGGGTCCTGCACTTCGGACGGAAGAATCCAATGCACCGCTACAGACTAGGGACCAAATGGGTAGGCAGCAGTTCTGCGGAAAAGGACCTAGGGATGACAGTGGACGAGAAGCTGGATATGAGTCAGCAGTGTGCCCTTTTTGCCAAGAAGGCCAATGGCATTTTGGGATGTATAAGTAGGGGCATAGCGAGCGGATCGAGGGACGTGATCGTCCCCCTCTATTCGACATTGGTGAGGCCTCATCTGGAGTACTGTGTCCAGTTTTGGGCCCCACACTACAAGAAGGATGTCGATAAATTGGAAAGAGTCCAGCGAAGGGCAACAAAAATGATTAGGGGTCTGGAACACATGACTTATGAGGAGAGGCTGAGGGAACTGGGATTGTTTAGTCTGCAGAAGAGAAGAATGAGGGGGGATTTGATAGCTGCTTTCAACTACCTGCGAGGTGGTTCCAGAGAGGATGGTTCTAGACTATTCTCAGTGGTAGAAGAGGACAGGACCAGGAGTAATGGTCTCAAGTTGCAGTGGGGGAGGTTTCGGTTGGATATTAGGAAAAACTTTTTCACTAGGAGGGTGGTGAAACACTGGAATGCGTTACCTAGGGAGGTGGTAGAATCTCCTTCTTTAGAAGTTTTTAAGGTCAGGCTTGACAAAGCCCTGGCTGGGATGATTTAATTGGGGATGGGTCCTGCTTTTGAGCAGGGGGTTGGACTAGATGACCTCCGGAGGTCCCTTCCAACTCTGATATTCTATGATTCTATGACCTCACAGTATTCTAAATAATGCTCTATTGAATGCACTTCATTGTAGCATTATCTATTTTGTAATGCTGTCTATTTACACTGTAGCACCATCATTCAGTACTAGAACCATGGGGCTGCCAGGTATGCGCTTCGGTCATCAGTGATAAGCAGCAGGTATCACATTGGTCAGGCCCCTACCTCCACAGCCGAGCACGAGTCTCCTCTGCACTATCAAGGGTGATGCTAGAGTTACAGCCCCTCCTTGCCCTTCCATATTAATTCCATTGGAACTGCTTAAATGGTTGTGGTATCACCTCTTAAAGGAGGAACACAGACGCCTGAATCCCAGCATTCAGGCCCTCACCAGTAGAAAGCTTCATGGTTTTCCTTTTAAGATATACTTTTGGTATTTTTCATCCCAAGTGTTTTCAGTGTTCATCTCAAGTATGTAAAAGAAGTGATTGGGTAGCAATGTCTGACTTGATTTTTTGTGGACCATAGGATGTGCTGGATGGTGCCTTTGGGAGGTTGTAACAGGGTGGCTTCCCCCTTAAGGACTGGAGGCTGCAGGACCCCCAACCCTGATTACTAAGGAGCAGGTGATTTCCCCGTAAGGAGCAGTAGCAGGCTGCAAAGAAAGGGGGATGCTCAGGGAGATCAAATACTGCTTGGGACTGAGACTCCAGGCAGACAGGGTCTTGGAATAGCCCTCCCTTGGGATCATTAAGTAGCATCGTTTTTTGATGTCACTTGCATTCCGTTTGAGTGGATTAGATGTACTGTGCAAACTGTCAAATTCCTGCTGTGCACTTGAATGCCATGTGTTGTCTGGAGCCCAATTACCCAACGTGACAAAACATGTCACCCAGGAAATGTGATGGGACGTCTCTGTAGTATCCATTGCCTATGATTACCCTAGGCTGACAACTACCTAAATTATTAACATACTATATCTGTGCAGAAACGAACATAGATATAAATATTTAATCTCAAGTAAAGCATTCACTTCTGTTGTCTAAGTATATAAATCAGGGTATCAAATATACCAAATTCAGTTTAGAAATAAAGGAATATAACTATGCAAATTTTACTCATCATAAAGGACCTGCTGAAAATGACTTAAAAACCTTTTCCTTCAAAATAACAGTTTAACCTGTAAGCCTTCTTGGGAGTCAAAAGTGACTTTATCCATGCATCAATGGTGAGCCTCTGGCATAATTTACCTTTCAGGCTCAGTTGTATGATTTCTAATTAGAACTGAACAAATTCTACAAAAATGTTTCACTAATTCATTTTTCCTCCACTTGATTGTCAGGAATTTCACACTTTGCTCCTCTCTTTCTTCCCCTCCTCCCCCAATATAATTGTCTGCTGTTCATTTTCTGAGTTCTTTTTATTTACTCTTTTCATTTTTATTTATTGGGAGATGAGAGAGAGAATAAAATACAGACTTTTCATTGTTCCGCTCATTCCGTCTTTGTTTTCACTCCAAGTATTTGCATATGAAACCTGAGCTTTTCAAAAGTATTTACAAATCTGATCCATGAATAGTATATACCCAGTGGTACCAACTTGGTTTAATGTGTGTTGGGTCATATTGAAGGCCATGGGGTTTCATAGATTTAAATGAGGGAAGAATCTGATCCATTGTTAAGATGACACTGTTTTTACTCAGTTATGTGGTTACATGAAATATTGCAATAATGCCAATGAGTAAAAATCAGATCTCCTAAGTAGTGTCTTATGATGTTTAAAATTCAAACTACCTAAGGTCCCCACCTTTTAAATCATTAAGGGTGGAAGAAAATCAAGCACAGTTACTTCACTTATTCTGGGCTGCTATCAGGAGGACAGAAAAATAATCAGTAACTAACAATGGTCATAAGTAAAACGCAGGGTAGCCCAAACATTAATGATTTAAACTCCAAGCCCTGTGATATAGGAAAGTGTTGTTATTCCCACTTTATAGATAAGGACATTGAGGAACAGAGAGATTATGAGAAATGACCCAAAATCACTTAACAGGTCACTGGCAGAAGTAGGAATAGAATCTAGGACTCCCAAGTCTTAATATCTGTACCATGTCTGTACCTCTCAAATGTCAGATTCATCCACACCTGTTTTGGGGAAGTAATTGTATTATATGTATAGTATTATAAAAATTCTAATTTAAAAAAATATTAAGGTTGCAAAATCAAGCACTCAAAACCTGGGAAATGCCAGAATTGAGGTTGTAACTTTAATTCAGCCCCCTTGCACATATGCATTGGATTTAATTACAGGGTCACACTCCATTTGTCCAGTCCTATTTCACATACTCTTGTTTTTATTTTTGCTCCTGTCCCAGCTGCCAGACTCTATGGGCATGTGTGAACTGGGGTTTTTTGGAAGCAAAGAACTTGACCAGATTTAGGAGAATTTTCATGAGGATGGCAAAAGGCACTTCCCTGACACCAGGGCAATTTCTCTGCTAAATTTCAAGTCTCTGCTCAAAAGCTTGGAGAAATTAGAGCTTCTCAACAAAATGGTTTATGAATTTTTTAACAGGCAAAACAAAAGGTTTGTTCTAGAGTTGCCAGGAGTCTGGTTTTTCACTAGAATGCCTGGTCGAAAGGGACCCTGGCAGCTTCAGTCAGCATAGCTGACCGGGCCACTAAAACTCCAGTTGGCTGTAGCTGGGCAGGCAGGCTCCATGCCTGGCTCTGCGTGGCTCCCGGGAAGTGGCTGGCATGTCTCTGTGGCTCCTAGGTGGAGGGAAGGAGGCCAGGGGGGCTCTGCGCCCTGCCCCTGCCCACAGGAGCCTTCCTGAGTGCCAGCTCTGCAGCTCCCATTGGCCAGGAACCACAGCTAATGGGAGCTGTGGGGGTAATGCTTGCGGGTGGAGGCAGCATGCCGAGCCCCCTTGCCATAGCTCTGCCTAGGAGCCAGCACAACATGCTGCCACTCCCCGGGAGCCGGACTTCCTCCGTCCCCAGGAAATGCCGGGGACACTGGAGGTCAGCGCCTCCTGGAACCTGCACCCCGCACCCCCTCCTCCACACCCAAATTCGCATCTCTGCCCCCCCCCCCAGCTGGAGCCCTCACCCCCACCCCAATCCCCTCTCCCTGCCTGGAGTCCCCTTGCACATTCCGAACCCCTCAGTCCCCGCCCAGAGCCCCCTCCTGCACCTCGAACCCCTCATCCTCTCCCATACCCCAACCCCCTGCTACAGCCCCGAGCCCCCTCCTGCACCCTGAACCCCTCATTTCTGGTCCCTGGAGCCGGGACCCCCAGCCCAGAGCCGTACCCGCTCTCCCACACTCCAACCCCCTGCCCCAGCCCGGAGCCTGAGTTTCAACCTGAATAGTTAGTTTTGCAAAGTTATAAGCAACCCAAAACAGGATCAGATGATGGAAAGTGTTCGGCAATCTTAAGAATAGGTGCTACTACCACCCCCACCTGTAGTTAGTATGAAATATATTTCTGCTCTGCAAACAAAAGATCTAGTTATATAAAATATTTACACATATGTTTTCAGCAACCACACAGCTCTAAGGTTGAGTGCGATTTAATCTTTCAAATACACCATCTCTGGATGACAGTCACAAACTTCAGATGCCAACCTGTGGGAGGTACTTTCCTAACAAAGGCATCTGGCTCATTTGCAGATTCCTCAGGCAGTTATGTTGGCAGCTTGGATTTGCCTCCAGGTTATTAATGTGGCTAGGTTGCTAATAGGCTTTCTGGACTGTCTTATTCTCCTGGCACCATTTTTAACACGTTTTGGACTCTGAAGAACCTGTGCATTTTAATTTTGTTTGTGTATGAGGTCTTGCATAAATTCCCCGATGAGACTTCTACACCAATCTTCTTCTGGATTTAAAAGCACTATTTCCTTTTGTTTCTGCGATATCTTTTCAGACTACTAATATGTGGTCAGATACTCCTCTTAAAGTCCCCCATGTTCAAAGTCATTGCATTTATCTTTGACCCCAAAGAAACGAGCATAGACAGAGCTCTTAATTTCAAATGGTACATTTTTATACGAGTCGTCCACTACTCAAAAAGGTCCTAAAGATGTAAATACCATACAATAGTATATGAAAATATATTTAGTATCTTTTTCCTTTATCCCCTTTTTATACTCTTTCCTTTATTGTTTAGCTCTCTGAGTTGTCAACAGCCCAGTTCTCTACTTTATAGTTGGGGAGCTCAGTTTTTAAGCTTCTATGTACAAATCATGTTCTGTAGCTATTTTACTTGTCATTTAAAGAGCAGATTCTACACAGGAATTCTGAGGAAATATTATAGATTTCCCAGGTGTTCAGGTGCTTCAAGATCTTTCCTCTAAGTCCTCCTCATTTTTATCCTCCTCCCCATCCCCATAATGGCAACTTTACTATTTGCTGAGAAGGAAGATACGGGATTCCTTCTACAGCCTCCTTGAATCAACCAGCAAGATCAGCTGAAGTCTATCCCAAAGCATTCAATGGACTGCCTTTGCAGGGCTCTCAGCCCTTCCCTTCCCAGACATCAGAAGGCCAGGCATGAAACTGAAACTCAGATCTGGTGCATGGCATGTGCAGTCATTCCTCCAACCAGCCAGAACACCCATTTCTGAGCAAAATGAAATAGTTGGTGAGAGAGAATAGAGAGAAAATAGATCATCTTAAATAAATTAAGGGTTCAGCAGACTAAATATCTCTAAACATATTATTCTGCATATTAAGGGCCAAACTCTGCTCCGTCCCCCCACCATTAATCTTTAAAATAAGTGAATTGAAGCCAGGATTCACTCTGTTGTGACTATCAGAACCAGGGCCAGAGTATTTGAAAAGAAATCTGAGTGGTGAATAGTTTTGTTTGCTAAGAGAGTAATGAAATTCTTCCCTAAATATTTTCCAAACGCATTCCAAACGCTAGACTCAGCATCCTTGAATGTCAATATTTTTATTTTAATTTAATTTAATTTAATTTAATTTAATTTTTTATTAATACTGTAGCTTTAGGGACATCTTCTGCATGCTACTTCTCTGTTGCCCTGGTGAAATACAAAGGAATAACTTGTGACACTTCTGAGGTGCTATATGCCCCTGCAATGTATTCTATATTTACTCACATCCATAATGTATTCATCCAAAGATGCACTAGGTAACTTCTTGCCTCTTTTTCTTTCAACAGGTAACCTTTATAAACTGTATATCATCAATGCACTATATTACCTTGTTTTTGTTGACTAATGATTGCACATCTTAAATCCTGTTATTTTATGAAGATCTGTGGTTCTAGATTTATTATTGGGCTGCTTTCCTCAGCTTTTCCTTTGTGAGTTCTTTAATGACTGTGCCATGGGAAGTTTAAGACCTGGCTATTATGTAATGGTTTTGGAGCACTTTCAAGGGATTCATGGTGTAGAGAGCAGTGCCAACCAATATCCCTTGTGGTTTAGGATAATGCTGTTACTGGTTATGATGCTTTACTTTAACACATTTTGATGGTCTGTGCAGGTTTTACAAGAAATTCCGAGGGTTTAAAAATACTAATCAAATATTAATGAAAAATCCTCACAATACTTTGAACAGATAAGGCAGAGCAAAGTGAAGGCTCTCTGGAAACGTTCCAGTTTAACAGAAGTATGATTTTCTTTTTGACTGATATTGTTACATCTGAGTGATGCCAAACGTTAGACAGACAGGGCAGCAGAGCAATAACATCAGCAGTTCCAAGGCATTATGGCAGTAGCGGCGTTGCTTCAGAATTCTAGGATGGCACCAAATCTGCAGCAGCTTTGATATTCTGTTTTTGGAACATTATTCTCATGAAAACAGTATTATTGTAACTTGACAGAAGAACTGGGCCCTAAAATTGTTTCCATTGTGTTGATCTCAGGTCCGTGTGTTGCACAACTTGCGTCATCAACAGGGAGACTTCAAATACAAAAGCACGGGCCTGTACCATTTGAGTTAAAGAAGCACCTCCGTTAGCTAGCAGCAGTATTAGACTCTTCCTCTGTAAGTGGACCAACCACTAGAGGGGGACTTGACAGACACTGCCTGAGTGTTATACTTGCATTGTCACAGCCCTCCATTTCATTACAATGAAGCTGCTTAGTAGGACGTCCTCCAGCTGAGTCTTGCATGTCCATGGAAAAGCTGTAAAACCAGCTCTGTTCTAGTTTAATCATTTTAATTAAATTCAGTCAGCACTACTTGAAAATGCTGCTTAGGAAGGCTTGTCGGACGAGTGCCATATAAATAAAATTTAGGATTATTATTCCACAAGCAATTAATTACTTTAATGTGTGCAAGCTGCACTGTATAGTGTGTGTGTGATAATTACTTCCATGTTAAGTCATTCTGTCGTATTTCAAAACTTGATGCAAAATGATTTCTCCCTTTCAGACATCATTGTTTCTGGGTTTAATTACAGGATGTATAGTAATCACTTCTAAAATGACTAATACTCATATTACTGCTCATGTGAACAGATGACTATTGGTTTATGATAAAGGACTTGCACATGGAGATCTATGTCTTATTACTAACTTGGCTTTTATGTCCCTCAGTTTACCCTTCTTTTCAGAGCTGTTGGGAGCAATGACTGAGAGGTGTTTATCCATCAGAAAGGGTCTGTTTTGAGATTTCATCTAGAACAAAATGGGGGAAGGAAGCATTTAGATAAGACTGAAACATTCCATTTCAACTTTATCAGAACAAAGCTTTTGGGGGTTGTTTTTTGTTTATTTAAGAAATGATTCTTTATTTAGATATAGTCAAAATTCGAAAGAAACATTTTGTTCTATCAAAACTGAATGTTGCAAGTGACGCAAAACAAACATTTTTGAAAATTTTCCCACAAAACAATATTTTGTTTTTTGTTCTGAAACAAAAACAAATTTTTGAAATGTCAGAATTTCCCGTGGAATGGCAGCATCTCTGGCTGGAGGCTTAATTCATTAATTTTTGTGAAAGCACTTCAGGCTTCTCAGATGGAAGGAGCTGAGTAAATGTAAAAAAAAATTTGGAGTTGTTTTTTGTCTGTCTGGTCACCAGAATATTCCAGTTGTCTGAATCCACCCAAATGCAAGCAGGGATAACACATCTGAGCAGAATCCAGTGCTCAGGCTGGTGATGATGAAGTATAACTGCACTTGAACATAGGTTTAAAAAGTAGAACTTGAAAAAGCAGTTTCCGCTTTAGACAAACTAAATGTGTGTTAAGACACATGTCCAGCAACACTTGAAAGTGCTAACTGCCAAGGTATGGTCTGCTTGCACTTCCAGATCCATTTGAAAAATGTAGTGCAAACTAAAACACATGAAAGATGATGGGTGCAAATTAACAAAATAGCACCTGCTATTTTGGGAAGTGGGGGAAAGACCCTGATGAATTTAACCTTGTTGCACATGCACGTTTGATTGTTGCAAAGTTACAGAACTCCAATAATGTAACAGTGCAAGGAGGTACACCAACAAAGGGAATGTAAGACAATTTGCTTACTCAGCACATCCCTTCACCTCCTGCTAGTCATTACAGCAGGGTATATTTTCATATCCTTGTCCATGTAAAATCTACTTTTATTCTGTGGTGTCAAAAGCAAATATATTTTTATAGAAACTCAGCCCGAATTGTAATAAGTCATCTGGATCTAGTCATTAAAGTTGCTGTAAACCAACTTTGTTGTTTCATGCTCAGTTTCTTGTTGCAAGGAAAAGTTACTGTGGTAATTTGTTCACATGATTGCTGTGTTGAGCCATACTCTTGGGTGATATTGTACCTCAGTACATGAGTTCAGAGCTTTCCAGCTAACAGTGTCTGTTTCTATCTAAGGTATTCATATGTCCCCCGTTAAGCACCCGTTAAGTCTTTAATGTGTTTCTCCTCACAAATCCCTCTAAAGCAGAAAAATGCTATTATCCCTATTTTACAGATGGCGCACTGAGGCACAGTTCTAAGCTTAGTGCCCTGATCATTGGCCCATCATTCCCCTTTATGGTCTGTTGGGCCCATGTACACACACTTTTTAATACCGTGCTCTTAAAAATAATAAGCAGTTGAAGTAAAGGGCCATGGCCCCAATTCCACTCCTTCCTAACCTCTGCTGGAGCAGCAAGCTGGAAATGAGCAGTGCTGGGTGCTTCCTAATGTTAGTATCTTTTCAGTGGAGTTAAGGCAGCGCAGCAAAATTCCTGACTTGTAATTGTTAGATTTATTATTTAAATACACACAATAAAGTTGACCCTGTTGGATCCTAAATCTCCAAGTGCGTTAACCTTCTGCTCATGCTAACACAGACTTTGTTGAGCCTGCTGAGGCTGGCCCCCAGTTTGATCCGGGTTGTCTGACACAGCTATGGGAAACCAATTAAAAGATGGACCCTCACCCTTACACTCAGCTGCCTGAATATAAATTTGAGAGCCTAATTTTAGGGTTTGACATTTTTGGCTCTGGTTCCTGAAATCAAATTTAGTAAACTTTTAATTTATTGATGATATTTGGCTAGAAGGTGAGGTAATTAAGAATGTTTATCCATTCATCAGCTCCTCAAAAATTCCAGATATGGACAGGTTACAAAGCTTTGATTGTACTCAGAAGTTGACTTAAAACGCTGGCATTACAAAGCTCATTTGGCTGCCTTTATTTTTCATTATTGGGAAATATGAGAATATTCTAAAACACAAATCTGTCAGGTCTTGAATTGTATGCCCACAACATAATGTTAAAGAGGATATCTCCAGGCTCAGATAAATCCACCATTTAAACACTAGAGATGTCTAGAATAGCTTATCTACCGTTCTTAACTTCCAGCTTCTGACAATGCAAAAAAAAAAAAATTTTTTTTTTTACAGGTATCGATGCTGTAATTACCCACCGAAATTTGTTAAGGATCCAGTATCTGTTAGTATCATACTATATCCAGCAAAGGCTATTTCTTCAGAGAATCAGACATTTAAAACAATCATCAGCTCGACACTTCTCCTTTACTTTGGCACCTGTTATTGTAATTATTTTGCGGGGAATTAGTGCAAACAGGGATTTAAAGTTACTCTGAAAAAAAGCCCCAGCATTATTTGATCTACAGCTCAAATACTCTGTGCTGATGGAAACAGGGAGCAAGGAACGGTTGGGGAAAAGGTGGTGTTGAAAATGAAGAGTGCTTAAGTAAAGGGAACACAATAACTTTTTCTCATTGGACCAGCAACTCCTATCCTTCCTTTACAATATGACTTGAATATGATTTAGCTATAGTGGGCTCTCCATTCTTAAAGTGGTGTTTTCCAGTTTGATGCTGAAGTACTTTCACTATGGACATATTAAAATAACATAAGGTGCTGTAGTGTGAAAGCCATATAAACAGAACAACATAGGACAAACCTGATTTTTTCTCTTGACTCTGTCCTTGTATGAGGAAGAAGAAGAGGAGAAAGGCTATTTGGTTTTGTATGCTTGTATGGTGATCCAATAGATGGTGTATCTGGGGTCTGAATTTCATACACATAGGGTTTGATTCTGTACTCATGTGCACCACTATAAGTCTAGAATAATTTGATGGAGTTCAGTAGAACTATATCAGTGCAGAGCAGAGTCAGCTGCATTGAAGTCAGTCTGGAGGGTCTCATATTTGGCAGTGTACATTAGTAGATTTATATTGTTGATTTGTGTATGTGTTAATAAATGTCAGGCTAGGGCCAAATAATCATATGAGTTTGTTTCAGATGGCTTTCTTTCTTTCTTTGGACATGTCCACCATTAATCACATGCAGCTTCCAGTGTTACTGTCTCTCCTCTCACTATCTCCATCAGTATTCTCTCTTCTTTGCTGGACTGTTTATGATGTTAGTCCAGTGGATCAGACATCAACCTGTTTTGAAATATTTGTACCAAAGGCAGAGGCTTTATTGGCTAATTACTCAAATCACGCTGTGGTAGTTCCATGTTTAATCCAGTTTGCATTTTAAAAGATGTCTTATCTAATTGCAATGATATGAATTATTGGTTTGACTTAGCTTCAGAGATTGGCTGGCCATGGATATTTTTACTAGGGTAAAAGGGTTTTCTTTAAGCCCCTTATAATTAGAATGGGGCTTAAAGAAAACCCTTTTATTCCAAAATCAGTCCCACTACTATAGGTAACAGTTCTGAAGAGCCTTATTGATTCCTCAACCAAAAAGCAGTCTACAACCATATGGTCTAGTTTGAATCTGACCATGGGTACTCATTGTTCAAGATTATTCCCTTCCCAGCAATCCGGGTGATAGACAGCATTCTGAGAGAGCTACTCATACTCCTGAAGAATACTGGGGGCTCAGATGTTGCTGTCTCTTTTCTTGCTCCCCCCAAAATTGTTAAAAGACCAAGACAAACAGGTATCATGCAGCTAATTAGAATTAAAACCTTGCAGCAGATGGTACCACAGATCAAATAGTAGTCCAAAAAGTCTGCTACCCAATTGTGGAGAAGTGAATATAACTTGATGTTTATTCCAAGCTGTAAGAGGAGGGTAATGAAAGTGTAACATCTTTGAAGCAACCATTAGCTCTGTTGTACAGGATTAATCATTAATATTTTATTATTGTATGTATTATTAATGTCAGTAGACATGGACAATTCTCTTTCAAGAGAATATTAATAGATGTCCCAAAAATCTGTTTGCTATCTGACTAGCAAATATATTTCCAGACACTTTCCTGCCAGACTGTTGTAGTGGGATTTGTTCCAGGGCTGATCTATGTTGAACACAGCTCATGCTAATCACCACAGAGGGCTGGGAAGTGGATCCTTTAGCAGGAAAATAATTGTCTTATAACTTTGCCATTTGTTCTCTCCTATCTCTGTTCCATTTCATTATTTTTCACGTTTACCTTTTGTCTATTGCAAATGTATTTTGAGAGCCCTTTGCTGTTATCTGAAATAATCTCTATCTATTTACTTGTTTGGTTTTGCACTTCTATATATCTGAACAACTTGGCTCTGCATATGGTTGCAGTGTTGAAATCCTCTTCCTTATTAGATTGCTTTAATATTTATCTATTTTTTTCATTTTTGCTTTCTCTGTTGCTTATACTATTCTTTAGTGAAATTCACCCACTGCAGAAGCCCAAGGCCTGTGTAGTATTAAATCCTCAAAATAGGGCTTTTTTAGCCATCTCTCTTCATAGAAGAGAATTTCAACTTGCACTTTTACTGTGCCAAGCTAGCCTTAAACTGACATCCTTTGTCTGATTTTACTGATTTAAATTTTATCTTCAAACTTGCTAATTGTTTCTTAAATATATTCTTTTCTGGTTCCCTTAAAGTGATTTCCCACATGCTACAAAATTCCAACAGAGCTGCCTGAGGTGTTTTTGCATTCCTCAAAGTCCGATTGCCTGAAGTCAAAAACTTTTGCATGGCTTCCTGTAGAACTTACCCTCATACGTATTTGAGATTGAATGATATTATGCTTAGTGGATGATATATTCTCTTTAAGTTTAACAATATCACCTGATAACAGCCAGGTCCATGACAAGTTGTGGTTGCTGCTCCTTACTGGCTAGAAATTGTGCACACAGCTAGTTTGTGCTAAACCATCTTATTATTTTTGCCACTCCCCCCTCACCGTCCAATGCCCTGTTCACTTGTTTGTTTTAGCCACCTGGTATATCTTGTCCTTTGGCTGTTATATCTTTGTTTTATGTTTTAGCCACCTGGTATATCTTGTCCCTTGGGGCAGCGACAGTCTCTGATTATGTTTGCACAGTGCCTAGCGCAATGGGTCCCAGTGTGACTGGGGCCTCCAGGCACTACCATGCTAAACATATTAAAAACTATAGGATGTTCCTAGACACAGTTCTTTCCTCAATTTTAAAGTTAAAAAAAATAATTTGCCTGTTAAAATCTGGAAACATGTTCTACAATTACAGTCAGATTGTTACTGTGGATTAGGATTTAAAACAATAGACTTTATTGCTTCTTGCAGTTCATGCTTTTATAAAACTCAGTAATCCCCATAGGAATAGGTCACACCCAGTTGTTTAATAACTGTGTAGTTTTGAAAATCATTGTCATTCTGCCTCTAAACTCTAGCCTTTCCATATGTTGCAGTGTTTTCCTCTGCAGCATCTTTCCTGTGTTAGCCTTCAGCAAATGGCAGATACTGCTAGGGGTAGTGCTGCATTTTAATTAGTTCGGTGGCCAGTGATGATTTGCTGGCTTTGCTAAATAGTCTCAAAGGGCTGGACTGCTCAGTGGGCTATATATCACAGAGATGAAAGTCTGAGGAAAAACTTGAAACCATTTTGTCTCTTGCCTTTGACTTGGGATTTTACTACCTCTCCTTGTGAATGGACTAAGCCAGGATAGAAATCTGTTCTCTCATATTCAAGTCACATTCCCCTTTTCTGTAAAAGAGACCATTGGGATATGTTGAAAAAATTATCTGGTTTAACTAGGATTAACCTGAATAAACCATTTTCCTCATTTTGATTTACCACGGAGATTTTGTCAGACTGATTATTTCCTGTAAATTATGATCAATGCTCCTGCACAGTCTTGTATTTAATTAATTAACATGGTTTGACTATAATTGCTGTCTATAACCTAGACAGCTTATCCAGCATTTAAGGCATCATGGATCTGATTCTTAAAAGGCTTTGCAAGTGCCACAAAAAAGTCCTAGGCCTATTCTTGAAAGAATTTACAGAATTTTGGCATCCTCCATAGAATTTTACAAGAATTGTGATGAACAACTGCACTGTAATTTGTTATCAATTATGGAAACAAAAAGTGGATTTCAGAGAAAGACATTTAAATGTGATTTTGTTTTGCTGTTTGAAACAAATATTTTTTATACATAATAATCCCTTAGCAAGCATCCCTACTCTCTGGGTGCTATTCTTCACGTGACACAAATTTTGAAGGACCATATTCCCAGGCCAAATACAAACAAAAACTGGATTTAAGGAGGATTAAGTCTATCACTCCAGCCCAAAAATCTCTTCAGAAAACTGTGCAGTTTTCTCCACCTTAACTCCACTGCCTTCCCTGTCCACCTGGGTTCAATGGAGTTGCAGAGGGATGGATTTGTTTCTGAATCTTAACTTTATCCATCCGTCACACAGGGGCTGCATGTTGGAAAATCTGTGATTTCTAATGTTTTCATTTTTTGAGAGCCTGTCATTGTGATCTGAACAGTTCATTGGTTGGAGTGAGTGATAGATATTTCCAGCCTTCACTCCAGGATAACTTACGTTTCGCTGAGGAATTTCCTTACATTTGGGGGAAAAAAAAAAGTTTGAGAATTGCTCAGCAGCAGGGCCTTGCAAGT
This sequence comes from Lepidochelys olivacea, assembly GCF_965140295.1. NCBI lineage: Eukaryota > Metazoa > Chordata > Testudines > Cheloniidae > Lepidochelys > Lepidochelys olivacea. The sequence continues at coordinate 19,773,759 of NC_140422.1, forward strand.
CACACAGAGATGGACAACGTTTGTCCTTAAACTATAACTTCCTCCTGCCATTCCCTATACTAGACCTCTTGTCATTTCACTCCAGGTAGCTTTCCCATTTCTGCTCCTTCCAGACTGAACCCCCGTGCCCCAATGAACCGCTGTGGTACCCTGTCACCTGTTACCTGCACTTGGTTACCTGCATCTGGGCTATGTCTGTGTTACAATGTGCTTCTGAGCCCACAAACACTTGACAAAAGAATACATCAAAATGGTATATGCATAGAATGTATACATCCAAATAGTGTTTGTAAATAATACAGCTGTATGCTGGTAAGTGCATATGAATCATTTTGGTTAATTACTTGATATAAACTTTTAATATCTAAATAACTTCTAGATGCACTGCCTCAAAACCGGTGAGAAGCACTTCTACTTGTTAAATAGTACAGGAGAAGAGAAGTTCAGAGTTTACAAATAAGCTTGTTTCAGACAGCTGAGAAGCAAAAAAACCCCAACAAAACAAAACAGAAATCTTTGAAAATTAAACAAGAATTTTTGGAAATCTCATATCTCTACATTCCTTGGATTGATTTGCCCCAAACTTCCAGGACAGCTCTCCCTTGGGATGAGAGGTGGCATGTAAAGTTTAAGGTGCATTGGTTTCGTTTTGACCAAGTTAGGAAAAGGGTTGAAACTGTGGTTTATAATGGGAAAACTTCACACTTAATTACTGAGAAAGTAGTACCCCTGCATAATTATACAGTTGGTAATTGCCGCATCCTTTCTTGCTCAATGTCTCTAAAGGTTTCCAAGAAGCAGTTATTTGTTATAAATGACGAGTACAGGATCCTGAGATCTTCAGAAGGATTCAGTCTCTGCAAACTGACCTTATTCAGAGTTTCACCAGCCTGATGCAAAATACAAAATGGCAATACTGCAAAGGAGGAGAGAGCGAGCTACACACTCTGAATTCACTTCTTTCTGGGAACATTAGAAAGTGAAATGCAGACACTTATCTCAAAGAAAAGGGTGATTCTCCAAGCTTGCAGGGCCATAGACATGAGGGAGTGCTGCTGACCCATTCAACTTCCTTGAAATCTGATAGGAGGGGAAAAACAGCAATAAAACCTGCAGGAAAATCAGTCTGACAAGCTTATTGTCTTCTGAGTTTCTATTTACCAAGCTAGATGTTCAGAGGCAAAGACTAGCCCCTTGTGAATAAGGTCCGTGAGTCCAATCAAAATGTTCTGTTCCAGTTGAACCTGGAATCAACGCCAAACTTGCATGCTTCAGTCTATGACATGTACATTTATATTACTTGAATGCTTGGGAGCATTTTACAGCATTATTCACAACAGGCCCTGGAGTCATGCTACACTGCCGTATATTCTGAAGTGTTTCCAGGGAAACATATTTTTCTAGCTGAATTACTGGGTCAGGAGAGATGGAAAATTGCTGTTTTAAACGACACAAAAATATAAAATTTAATGGTGGAAGAAATATGGCGTTTTGAAAATGTGAAAATAAACATCCTGCAAACTCTGGATATGAAGTTGTCGAGAGCAGTTTATGAAAGCAGCTTTGTCAGTGAATAAGAAGTAAAGCCTAATAATTTTTAATAAGAGTGTAAATTCCCTTGTGATAGTCAGCTACTGTAAACACTTTTTTCCATATTTTTTCAAGTATTTATGTAGTGTTGTTAAATGTGATTAAAGAGAGATGATTTTATTGATAACTCTCTCCCTCTGAGGAATTGTCAACTCACTCTCACCAGAGGCTGGGGGGGGGGGGGGGGAGGGAATAAACTGCCATGGAAAAGCACAGAGAAGCCTTTGAGGAATGGTAGGTAATTTTTGTGAAGACCACAGATAACCCACCCAAGTCATATGCATTAGTTCATGACTGCATGGGAGGAATTCAGGGGGTACAGAGAGGGGGGGAAAGTGAAAGATAGAGAGCCAGATCCTCTGATTATGATTGTACAGATCCTCAGCTAGTTTTAAATCAGCTTAAGTCTGTTGAAGTCAATGGACCTATGCCAATTTCCACCAGCTGGAGATCTGGGCCACACCTTCCAAAAGTACTTTATAAAACAAAGTAATTGTCATGTACTAGATGCATGTTAACAGACTCATGCAACACAGCATTCCTTTGGCTACCAGAATGTTGAAATCCTACAGGTATATCAGATGTATCAGTTTCAGAGAGAATGAAAAGTCACAAGTGCTGCTCCAGTTAGGCATAAGAAACCAAGGTGTTTAGGATGGAGGGGTTTGTTTAATTGCTGAAGTGTTGCAGATGTGCAAAACCTTAACAATGGTCCTGTGGGAGAAAGAAGAACAAGGGGGAAGAGGATGTTAAGATCTACAACGCTATGGAGGGGAAAAAAATCTCACTAACAGGAAACTCACTAAGCCCAAAGATGTGTGTGCTGAGGTGCTGCATAAGGCCTGATCCAATGCCCATTGAAGTGAATAGAAAGACTCCCATTTACTTTCTGACAGGTTTCAGAGTAACAGCCGTGTTAGTCTGTATTCGCAAAAAGAAAAGGAGTACTTGTGGCACCTTAGAGACTAACCAATTTATTTGAGCATGAGCTTTCGTGAGCTACAGCTCACTTCATGGGAGGAGGTATTTTTTCATATTCTCTGTGTATATAAAGTCTGCTGCAGTTTCCACGGCATGCATCCGATGAAGTGAGCTGTAGCTCACGAAAGCTCATGCTCAAATAAATTGGTTAGTCTCTAAGGTGCCACAAGTACTCCTTTTCTATTTACTTTCTGCAGGCCTTGGATTGGGCCCTAAAAGCTGTTTCAAAGGGATAGTAATATATGGAAATGAGGCTTTAAGCCCCAGAAACTATAGGAAGTATTAAAAACTGTAGAAAGTAATTAAGCATTAAAAATCCCATTTCTGTCAGCTCTTTTCACCATTTTGGAGAGTTAATCCCAACTCAGTGAATTTCTTTTTGTTTTCTGGGAATAAGCAGGATGACAAAAATCTACCTTCTTTGATGAAAGAGCTAAAATAGAAAGTGTTTGCTCCTGCATGCAGGATGCCATTGTTATTGTCCCAAGTTTTGATTGTAACAGCATTCACAAAGGTGTACAGGGCTTCAAGACTGAAGCAGAAAATGTCTATATGCTCTGCTGCACTAAGGTGAGCAGAATCTTGGGAGCAGAATGGGGAATAGAATGGTGTCAAGGTTCCTCCCCCACTCTGAACTCTAGGGTACAGATGTGGGGACCTGCATGAAAAAACCTCCTAAGCTTATCTTTACCAGCTTAGGTCAAAACTTCCCCAAGGTACAAAATATTACCCCCGTTGTCCTTGGACTGGCCGCTACCACCACCAAACTAATACTGGTTACTGGGGAAGAGCTGTTTGGACGCGTCCTTCCCCCCAAAATACTTCCCAAAACCTTGCACCCCACTTCCTGGACAAGGTTTGGTAAAAAGCCTCACCAATTTGCCTAGGTGACTACAGACCCAGACCCTTGGAGCTTAAGAACAATGAACAATCCTCCCAACACTTGCACCCCCTCTTTCCTGGGAAATGTTGGAATAAAAGCCTCACCAATTTGCATAGGTGACCACAGACCCAAACGCTTGGATCTGAGAACAATGAAAAGGCATTCAGTTTTCTTACAAGAAGACTTTTAATAAAAATAGAAGTAAATAGAAATAAAGAAATCCCCCCTGTAAAATCAGGATGGTAGATATCTTACAGGGTAATTAGATTCAAAAACTTAGAGAACCCCTCTAGGCAAAACCTTAAGTTACACAAAAGATACACAGACAGAAATAGTTATTCTATTCAGCACAATTCTTTTCTCAGCCATTTAAAGAAATCTTAATCTAACACATACCTAGCTAGATTACTTACTAAAAGTTCTAAGACTCCATTCCTGTTCTGTCCCTGGCAAAGACGACTACAGACAGACACAGACCCTTTGTTTCTCTCCCTCCTCCCAGCTTTTGAAAGTATCTTGTCTCCTCATTGGTCATTTTGGTCAGGTGCCAGCGAGGTTACCTTTAGCTTCTTAACCCTTTACAGGTGAGAGGAGCTTTCCCCTGGCCAGGAGGGATTTCAAAGGGGTTTACCCTTCCCTTTATATTTATGACAAATGGGATGGAGGGAGCAACATTGACTCTGCTGTATTCTCCCCTTCCTTGAATCTGACAGAAGCCTTATGTCTGGAGGCCTGGGGCTACACGCTTTGGGAAGGGTGATGCTAAGGAAGGAGTTATTCTCCATGGCATGCTCCCCTCTGGGCTAGGCACTGTGCACGCAGAGAGCATGAAGGGATGTCTCATAAGAACAAGGTTTCTGGTGACTTTTGCACAGCTGCTTGTCTTCAGTTGGTTTGAAAATACTGGGAGGAAACATTTGGGAGTATTTCCATTTCCTTGTCTTGATCCAGCTGAAACCTAGTAACACAGAGGACATGAAAATATAGCAAAACCAACTAAACAAAAAAGTTTGCTGTTGGGTTTTTTCTCAGCTCTTAAATCAGGGTTGAGTTTGGTTTAGTTTGATGGATCTGGATATGTTTAGATTAGGTCTTATATTATCCAAACTACTCTGTCTCTCTTTAACAGTAGTTTGTACTTTACTCTGTGCTCTTGAACTAAGAGATGCAAGTGTGTCAAAAATGCTTATGGAACTTAGGTTTGTAGTGGAGATGGCACTGATCTAGAACACTTGATCTGAACCCCACAAACCGTGGGCTTACCAAAGATGTAATTTGCATAAAATGCATTCTCTATTAGGGATTCATGTATTGAATATTTTCAGGTAATGATCTAATGGGAATACCTGTTATAAGCGAGGAATTCTTTTTCATACCTGCAGAAAGAATCTGACAGTGCATGTTTTGGGGCCTGAACAATGCTGGTTCTAAGGTTCATTTAAATTTCATGGGCTTTAGAGATGGATAGAAAACAATGAATGTGGAAACTTACAACAGAAAAACAAGTTATTTGGTGAGTAGTAGAAAATGGTTAGAACAGTAAAGGGATTTTTCTAGTTGTGTAGGAGTTTTTCTAGCTTTTCTAGTTTCATCAGTTTGAAAAAGCACATTGTTCTTGCTTTGGTTATTTATTAGGAGGCATTGTGACCAAAAAGACTGGACCAGACAGAGCTTGGGCTTGAATCACATTTGTATATTAATTCCTTGAATTATTTTTAAATATAAAGATGATTAATATTAATCTCGAATTTTTGTAGAGTAGCATCTTTATTCTTTATTATCGCACAGTGCTTTGCAAACAATATAAGTAATTGGGCTAAATCCTGTAGAAATGCGGCTGTCACTTGGTGGAGAGTGACCACCAGGTGGAAAATTGGCCGAAAGTACACAGTACCTTGAGATGGGGGCAAGACTCCATGGCCAAGAACCATGGGATAAACCTTTACTCTTGCAAAAAGCATCAAGTATAGGACCAAGTTACTGGCAGCTAAATTATCTCTGCAGAAATCGAGAACTGAAATGTTGTTCACATAATACCTACATTTGTCTGGCATCTGCATTTACAACCAGGAACTCATGCATTCATCCAGATTTGGGTGTGAGCGTGTCCACGCCCACTGGGTGGTTTTAGAATGTGCAAGTGAGGGTGAAATTAGCCCCTATGTACAAAGCCTTTGCACCATTTTGCACTTTAGTGGGGCTTAAGTTATGACATTGCTTTAAGCATTCCCTTCTGCATAAGGGTGAATTTCACACACATTTGGCCCTCGGTGTCCATGCAGAACAAGGATTTTCATGTTCATCTGAAAGAAATTCTGAAATCAAGAACAGGGGCATAAATTACATTATGAGCTTCTGTTAGCAGATTCATGACTTACATTAAGAGAACTAAAGCCATATGCTAACCTTGCATTATACTGTAAATGTTGCTTTCTCTTCAGGTTGTTAACCAAAACAATTAATCAGATCAATTGGAGAAACTTATGGTGGAGAAAAGTGGAGATTAGTCTTATTCCATTATTCCTCCTTTGCCTACTTCGTTTGGCAAAACCCAGTAAGGAAAGAGCTGTGAATGGTAAATGAATTTTATATGCACTTTCTGAAGAGAAATGACATTAATGTTGCAAAAGTTATTTACACACTTCCTGAACAACTTATAAATGTGGATGAGCCCCATGCTGCTGATGTGATTGGAACTAAACACAAAAAGCAGGAGACAAGCTCCACTCACATGAGAACGTTAAACACAGATTGTGATTCAGACAAGAAGGGATCTAGGGCAAGATTTAGAAAAATCTAAATTAATAACAATAATAGCAGCAAACATTTTAGTTCAAAAAACCAACTGAGTGGCTTTCTCTGTGGAAAATAAAATAACTAGTATATTTGGGTACAAACCAAAGCCTCAAGTAGGAGCAACCTCAAATTTGAAGTGTATTTGAAATGCAAAGCAAGAACCAATCTTCATAAATGTTGCCATCTTTACATTCGAAACCCCAGGAGTGAAATTCTGGCACCAGAACGGAGGTGTTCAAAATCTAGATCTAAATGTTGCAGCTTAGTCCATCCCTAATACTATGTAAGGACATTGCTGAAAATTGTCTGCAAAATGTAGCCATTTTCATAATTTCAGAAATAGAATTTTAAAATACAATCCATGCTCATTTATCCAAATAGCCTAGGGGACATCAAAAAGTTCTGGGTAATGGGACATTTGGATAAACAAAATTGCTAACACAGGACTGCAATGGGAGGGACACTGTGTATTTGGGTAACTAGGATTTTCAGATAAAGGGAATTCGGATAACTAGAATTATACTGTATCCAAACCCAAACAAATCTCAGTGTGGAAGAGAAACTAATCCTATACATGAAAATCAGGCCCTTTATCATTTATACAGCAAATCTGCCTTAAATGTATCTACTAAATGTATTAAAATGTATCTCCTTTACCCTGACACACGTGGCGTAAATCACATAAGCTCTGTTTTTAAACCATTGCCAAATTTACTCCTGTCTGTCTATCTTTATATAACATGTCCAGCACCATTCTCTGTTGCAGTTTTACTTGGCCATCAGGGGTACAGTAAAAGCACTATACTCCCTCCTTCCTCCTGAGAAATCAGCTGCACCTGTATCACTTCTGATGCACACAATCACCACTCCTTAAAGAAGTAAGCTTCCCCAAATAGCTTGTAAAGATGATAGAGCTGTTCAGGAAAAAGAAAATCCATCCTTAAAAAGAAAATCAGCCTTCTCAGCAAGTTCTGGCCTGAATGAAAAATTCCCTTCTCTTCTTTTACATAAAGCAGCTTGCACCAGCCAGCTTTTCAACGAACCAAATCCAAAAGTGTGCCTCAGCCTGCAGGTAGGGGGAGCTTAAGGACCACAATCAATTTCTGCTTGTTACATCACTGGTCCTTACTTCTCAAAGCATTGCACAAGGTGGGAGCCAGGAGGTGCTGCTGAGGTCAGTGTGTCACACTACTAGGCCTTATAGACTGCTTTGACCCATGTCCCCTTAGCCTTGGTGTTTATAGTCACTAAACACAAAAGAAGGGGAAGAAGATAGGCCCCACTCCTAGTCAGTGGGAGTACTAGCCTTAGGATATTTTACCCACCCCATTTATCACACATGCTGGAACACACAAATTCCAACCCCTGCACACTGGGTTGGTATATAACTTGGCTATGCAGCTACCATATTATGTTCTTTAGGCTGCTGCAGAGCACAGCGGTTGTACTGTACTTAGAGATGCCTTCTCTCAGAATTGCTTTTTTCACTATTGCCCCCCCCCCGACCCGCCACCCCCAACAAGTAGCCCAGACATGAAAGCAGCAGTATTTTCTAACACTGAGGAGATCCTGCTCCTGCTGAAGCCAGTGGACCCCGTTATTCAAATTGCGTGACAATTCTGCAACCTTTACTCACCCTGATCCGCCTGCCTTTTGGTTTGGGGGTGGGGATGATACAAGGGAAGTTGATTGTTGTTGTTGTTAAAATTTTGAGCTTTTTTTTTTTTTTTTTTTGCATTTCCAATCTGATTTGCTTCTGGTTTGGTAAAATATCATGAAATAAACTAAACCTGCCTCAGACCTCACACTAATAGCACAGCTGTAAGATTTTTGCAGAACAATCATTTTGGTTGAATTTGAAACCCTAATTATTATTAAAAAAACATGCTGGCCCTTAATGGGAGCTACACTAGAGGGTTTTGAGAGAATTAATGATATGCCTACAAATGTCAACAATGTAGAAGGAATCAACAGTTTGCTGCTGAGTGGTGCTGAAATGGAAGGCAAACCAAACAGGGAAGGCAGCGGGAGTTGAGCACACAGCATTTCACAGGATCATTTCCTATGTCAGGGTATGGCCCTATCGCTTTCTAGAGAAATAGGACACACTCAGATCACATTTTGTCGTATCTTTTACTGTCCTTAATGTCATTATTGATCTCATAAAAAAAAAGTTGCATTTGAAGGATTTAGCAACAACGTATGGGTAATCTTAACTCTTAGACCAACAGCTCAAACCAATAACAAATAGACAGTCAATGAAATTTTGAAAGGTTGCAAATTCAAAACTGATAACAGGAAACACTTCAGCACACAGTACACAGTTAGCCTGTGGAAGTCATTGCTACATAGCTGAAGGCAAGAGTTTAGTACAATCCACAAGGGGATTACACATTTGTGAACATTACAAGAATATCCGGAGCTGTAATAGTAAATATTAAAAATACCCAACACATTTGGGCATGCTTCAGGGTTTGATCCAACCTCTCTAACTACAGAGGGTTAGAGGAAAATTTTCCCCAGGGGTTTCAGAGTAACAGCCGTGTTAGTCTGTATTCGCAAAAAGAAAAGGAGTAGTTGTGGCACCTTAGAGACTAACCAATTTATTTGAGCATAAGCTTTCGTGAGCTACAGCATCCGATGCATCCGATGAAGTGAGCGGTAGCTCACGAAAGCTTATGCTCAAATAAATTGGTTAGTCTCTAAGGTGCCACAAGTACTCCTTTTTTTTTTCCCCAGGGGCACATTATCCTACAACTTCCCACTGCAGGGCTTCCTGTACCTTCCTCTAAAGGTAGAAATGGCTATTATAGGGAACAGGATAATAAACTACATGGACAACTGGTCTGATCCAGTATGGCAATCCCTACGTTTCCTATTTTAAAAAAACTTCTGTAAGTACGATAAGCCATTTTGAATAATTCTAGCAGATTGTGCTATTGGATTTTTTTTTTTTGCTTTATTTTCTTCTGAAATTCATTTCAGCCACAAATAAACTGGTAAACAGATGAAAATTAATTGAGTTAATCCAAGGAAGCTCTGGGGCTGCATCTATCACAGTAAATGTAAAAAGAAAAGGAGGACTTGTGGCACCTTAGAGACTAACCAATTTATTAGTCTCTAAGGTGCCACAAGTCCTCCTTTTCTTTTTGCGAATACAGACTAACACGGCTGCTACTCTGAAACCTGTCAGTAAATGTAAAAACAATCTTCATGCAAATGCCTTACTATATCAGGGTGGATTATCTACTTATTGTCAACCTTCCTGAGGAGTCTGTTTACTTACAACTGATACTTACAGTATCATGTCCCATTATTATAGGGAAGAATCAGTTTATTAACTTTTTAGGCTGTGGTTTGAAGCAATATAATATTTACTTTGTATGCTGTGTAAGACTCGTATTTAAAGCTGCCTCATACAAATACTGAGCAGGATGAAAGGGGTTTTTTTATAGATCTTTTTTACAATATATTTTGAAACTTTAACATAAAGGCAAATTAGAAACCTAGAATAAATATTATATGAATGCACTAAATTAATCTGCCTTCTGTGCATGGCAATGACTAGGGTTGCTGTTCTTCAACATTTTAGTTAATATAGTTGTCACATCAGAACCTGTGTGTATCTGTTTTCCAGGTTAGCTAATCAGTTTCACAGACCAGTCCAAAGAAGTAGAGATGATGCAATGAGCATAATCCAATATTACCTCACTTTCACCTCCTTCTGCACCAGCTTCACATCTATTTTTGACCAGGAAGCCTAGCAAAATATTATCCTGTGGTACCCCAGTTCCCAGGCAAGAAAACCCTGATGGGGGGGGTGTGAGTAATCACCATCTTCTTAGTCTTCTAAGCAAGACAGGAAATGAACCATTGAGGAAAGACTCCATGCATCCCTACCAATGTCTGTAACTAGGTGGACAACACCTTGTGCATAACAAAAGCAAAGGCAGCAAAGAGCTCTAAAAGATACAGAATGAACATTTGGTCCTTACTGACTATGCAGGAGAAGTCACTGACAGGAAGCCACTGTAGTCGCTGAACTGTATCAAGACTGAGGTCAAGGAAATCTGAGAGTGCTGGATATTGGCAAGGTTGATTAGACACCACCCTCTCTGTTATAACCTTCCCGAAAAGGAAGGTTACAGACCAAACAGTAACTGGCAAGACCATTAATAACTTTTCTTAAGCTTAATGACCACCTTCTGTGAGAGACCCTGGTACCCTATCATTCCAAAGGGAGTCTCTTCCATAAATGTCTCCACTCATTTTCACCTAATAGGAGAAGCATGGGTCAAGCTCATGGTGACCTGAAGCACCCCCCAGATTCTCCACACTGGCAGAAACTCATAGCGAGGTGGCTCTGTGATTGACCCCTCCAGAACTGGCCATGGAAACCAAGAGCTGCTCCTCACGCTCTTCAACCTTCATCAGGCTGGACTAGGCATCAATTTAGCCTTAGCCCAGGGCCTCAGAAGTGGTTAATCTTCCTCTGGTTGGGAGTGATAAATAGGGGGGAAATGCGTGGATTCAATCAACTAATAATTATATTTGCCTTCCCCATATTTTAGGAAGCCCTCTCTTACCACAGTCTCATAAACAACAGAAGGCTGAAAACACCATATAGATAAGTTAACACCTTATGCTTCCCTCTGCTACACATAGTGCAACATATTGTCAAAAAGCAGGATAGCCCCTGCAGGCAGGAGAGGATTTAAGCAAGGAAACTTGGAATTTGAAGCTCCATGCCAGAGGAAGCTTGGATTCAGCAGTGGACAGAGCAGCAAATGAGAGAAACAATAGTTGAGGTAATATCATTTATTGGAACAACTTCTGTGAGTGGAATGTACGAGTGAGTGACCTGAAAAGAGCTCTGTGTAGTTCAAAAGCTCCTGGAAGCAACATGGCTACAAAACACCATACACAGCTATGGAAGAGTAGCAAATGGCAGTGTAGAGCACCCAGACTGCTAGATACTAGCTATACGCTAGGGTGGGAGATGCTATCTTGCTTGGGAGAAAGATTTAAGTAGTGGGAATGCAAGTGAGGCGGGAAAGCATTCACTATACTGGAGGAAGCTGGATTGAGAAAAAGTGTATGTTAGTGGCTGAACTTTTGGTGGATCCATGCTCAACTTCATCTTTATTCCATCCTGCCTCCAGAGTTGAAAAATGCCTAGTTAGTGCATCAGAGCTAATACTGCTGTGTCTTCCAACAAACCTTTTAATATAATCATACTGCTTTTAGCTGGATCAGAATGACAAGAAAAATGGAGTAACATCAAAATACTCAACTTCACACAGCGAAGTCCTTTCATATGTACATACAACCAGGCCTTTGGGCACTACCAGACTACAAATAATAATTAACAATAATATAATAACCAATCATTAAAAGGATACTAAATAAAAACTTACAAGCCATTCTCTTTGGGATCAAATCAGCAAGCTGAGAGAGCGCATGTGACTTTCTCTCTTTGAACCCTTTAAGCCCATGTCTCCTGTTTAAGTGAGTTTGTTTGCTTCACTAGTTTAGAATAGAGGGGTCCTCCCTTTCCATGTTGGGAATAGAGAGATCCTCTCTTTCCATGCATTTTAATTAGATTTGGAAGCATTTTCTCCACTCTTCCTGAGAATCCAAAAACCTCCTTTGTTTGCAAACTGCATTGTGAGCTCTTCAGTAAATTAATCTCTATTATTGTCATTACTTATTATATTTACTGCAGTGGCACCCAAAGGATCTAATCAGGATCCCATTGTGTTAGGCATTGTGTAAACATATAGAAATTCAGAGTACTTGCCCTGAGCAGCTTACATTCTGTGCTAATCTGAGGCCTGGTCTGCACTTGAAAGTTTTGCCAGCACAAAAAGAGTCCTTTTGACAGTATAGCTTACTGCATTCAGTTAACTGGTATAAACCAAAAGAACCTGTCTTGCTTATCTATTTTGGACACCACAAATCCTGCATCTTGGCAGGGGGTTAAACTAAATGATTTGTGGTTCCTTCTATCCCTGTGGTTCTATGCTTCTATGGGATAAGCAGTGTCTTCATAAGGAGGGTTTGCCTGTATATTTACACCAGCAAACCTTTGCTAGTGCACATGACACCTGACTTTCATGCCAATTGTCTGAATTTAAATAGTTCGCATGCCAAAATTTGAACCATTTTACCTCGGTGAGTCAGAGCTTAACCCTGTCCTTTCAAGGTTTCCAAACTCAAAAGGATTACTTTTATGCAAAATATTTGCAGAGAAATCTTAGGTACTGATCCTGCAATAAACTTTGAGCAGGCAGAAAAATCAGGATAATCTAATGGTGCTCTCCAGGAGGCCAGGGGGTTCTCCTGCATGGTGCTTATTGCTGGATCAGGCCCTTATTCTGTCACTCCATTTTATGTTCAGTGACTGTTTAACAGGCACATTACTGGTCATGACCAGTGCGGCTTCCTACACTCCTTTATTACACGTTTAGGTGGAGGCTGGCTTCATCTGCACTGATCTGTACCACCAGCTGGAACTCTTTTCTCAAATCAATTTTCCGTTTTATAGTTTTTGAATTTTTTCATGAAATTGTATTGATTGCAACAAAATTTCCTGTGGAGAAAAATTGAAATGATATATCATATAAAAACAAAACTCAATAAACTAATATATAATGTGACTGTTATGTCATAATATGACACATCAATAGTAGTATTGGTAGACAATATGACTTACCATGATGATGCTCTAACACTGAGATGTCATAACTTGATGTAGAGATAATATAAAATGAAAAGAATAGAATAAAATACATTTCAAAACAATTTGAAATGAAATGTCATTTTTTCTGAAACAATATTTTCAAAATATTTTTTCCTGAATTTCCATTTTTCAGGAAATTTTAAATATATTGAAAATTTTCCACAAAATGAAAATTCCAAGTTTTGACCAACTTTACTGATTGGTACAAAATGGGGAGAATGCAGCCTCTAAGAGCCAAATGTCTTTAAGTCCTTCAGAGATACGAGTTATGTGAGGTAATATCTTTTATGGAACCAATTTTTGCTGGTGAGAGATACAAACTTTTGAGCTTAGACAGATATTACCTCACCCACTTGTCTCTCTAATATCCTGGGACTAACACTGCATACATTTATATCCTTCAGTCATTAACTTCAATCTTTGTTCGTCCCAACTATTCACACTGTAGTAGAGAAGCAAACCTAGTTCTGTAATGTCTTTTTGTATAATTTAGGACAGTATATGGCATTGTTAAGTAATTTTTAGCTCATTGATTGATATGCAAACAGGTAAAATTCTTTCTGAAGCTGACATCAAAGGTAAAGCTAGATCAAAAATGTTTAAAGGAAAAAACCCACAGATAAGCTACTAAAAAATGCAACAAAGTGGCCAGTAAGTGGCTGAGAAAGTTAAAAGATAGATAACATTGGTATGCTAATGTAAAGCTGTTTACTTGAGGAAATACAAAAACATCAAATTGTCTGAAGATGCTATTAAAGCTCATGAATTCCTTTCTCAGATGAGAAACAGATTTCTATTGGAATGTAAATATATATTCATGAGAGGATTCAGTTTTTGAGAAGAATTTTGCCATTAATAACATTGTTTCCATTCGAGATATAACAGGCTGGCACCCCTACAATGAAATGAAGGTTGGTTTCCATCATGTGAGGAGGTGAATATTCATAGCTCTCTTTTCAGAGGTATATTTATCTTAACAGCTCAACAAAGACAGTCCTTATCTCTGTCTCTTTGTAAAAAATCAGGGATGTTCCATAATCCATTTTTGTCTTTCCTTGGAGCCAAGAACAAAGAGCATCTCAAATTATTATTTTCTATCTGCATAGATTTCATCTGCGCTTGGAGGCAAAGGAAAGTTTTCACAAAACTAAGATACATACTATTTATCTAAATGCCTAAAGAGTTGAAAAAAAATGTTTTTCCAGGAAAAGAAAAGCGGGGGCACTGGGCACAAGCTTCCTGCAGAGAATAAACAAAAGGAGTACTTGTGGTACCTTAGAGACTAACCAATTTATTTGAGCATAAGTGACACTTATGCTCACTTCATCGGATGCATAAAGCTCACTACAGCTCACTTCATCGGATGCATAAAGTGGAAAGTACAGTGAGGAGATTTTATATATACACAGACCATGAAAAAATACACATTGTAAGGAGAGTGATCACTTAAGATGAGCTATTATCAGCAGGAGAGTGGGGTGGGGAGAGAGAAAACCTTTTGAAGTGATAATCAAGGTGGGCCATTTCCAGCACATTTCCTGGAGTTAACAAGTTTCAGAGTAACAGCCATGTTAGTCTGTTAACAAGAACGTCTGAGGAACAGTGGGGGGGCGGGGGGGCAGGAATAAACAAGGGGAAATAGTTTTACTTAATATAAAAAGAAAAGGAGTACTTGTGGCACCTTAGCGACTAACCAATTTATTTGAGCATAAGCTTTCGTGAGCTACAGTTCACTTCATCGGATGCATCTCTTGTTGGAGTCTGTTTTCGAAGTTTTTTTGTTGAAGGATAGTCACTTTGAGATCAGAAATTGAGTGACCAGAGAGATTGAGAGACTGCTGAATTGGAATTAATTTGCAAATTGGAAACAATTAACTTAGGCTTGAATAGAGACTGGGAGTGGTTGAGTCATTATATTAAGTAAAACTATTTCAACATGTCAACATGGTTTTGTGGAAAATAGGTCTTGTCAAATAAACCTGAATTTATTTTTTGAGGAGATTACAAGTTTGGTTGACAAAGGTAATTGCAAAGATACTATATCCTTAGACTTTTGTAAGGCATTTGACTTAGTACTGCATGACATTCTGATTAAAACATTAGCACTATACAATATCTAGAGAGCACACATTAAATAGATTAAGAAGTTGCTAACTGACAGATTCCGAAAAGTAGTCAACAATCAGGAATCATCATCATACGGGGATGTTTCTAGTGGGGTTCCAGAGGGATTGTTATTGTTATTATTTTTATTAGGCCTAACATTATTTGACATTTTCCTCGATAATCTGGAAGTAAATATAAAATCACTGCTGATAAAATTTGCGAATACTGCTGGAGTGGTAAATAATGATGATGACAGGACATTCAGACAGAATGATGTGGATCTCTTGGTAGCCTGGGCCCATTCATTCAAAATGTTTTTTAATACAGACAAATGCAAAGTTGTACATATAGGAACAAGGAAGGCAGGCCATACCTACGGAATCGGGGACTGTGTCCTGGACAGCAGTGACTCTGAAAAGGATTTAAGGGTCATAGCAGATCAGCAACTCAACACAAACTCCCAATGTGATGCTGTGGCAAAGGGGTTAAAGAAATCCTGGCATGTATAAACAAAGGAGTAGTGAGTTGGAATAGGGAGGTAATTTTACCTTTGTAGATTGTACTGGTGAGACTAATATTGGAATACTGCATACAATTCTGGTGTTCATGTTTTTTTAAAAGTATGTTAGAAATTGGGAAGGGTGTAGAAAAGAGCCACAAAAATGATTCAAGGGCTGAATAACATGCCTTGCAGTGAGAGATTTAAAGAGCTTAATCTGTTCAGTTTATCAAAAAGTAGAGTGATGGGTGATTTGATTGCAGTTCATGGGGAGAGAATACCGCTTACTAAAGGGCTCTTTGATTTAGCAGAGAAAAATGTAACAAGAACCAAGGACTGAGAGCTGAAGCCAGACAAATTCAAATTAGAAATTAGACAACACATTTCTAACAGTGAGGGTGATTAACCATTGGAACAAATTACCAAGGGAACTGTGGATTTTCCATTTCCTGATGTCTTCAAATCATAGAATCATAGAATCATAGAATATCAGGGTTGGAAGGGACCCCAGAAGGTCATCTAGTCCAACCCTCTGCTCAAAGCAGGACCAATTCCCAGTTAAATCATCCCAGCCAGGGCTTTGTCAAGCCTGACCTTAAAAACCTCTAAGGAAGGAGATTCTACCACCTCCCTAGGTAACGCATTCCAGTGTTTCACCACCCTCTTAGTGAAAAAGTTTTTCCTAATATCCAATCTAAACCTCCCCCACTGCAACTTGAGACCATTACTCCTCGTTCTGTCATCTGCTACCATTGAGAACAGTCTAGAGCCATCCTCTTTGGAACCCCCTTTCAGGTAGTTGAAAGCAGCTATCAAATCCCCCCTCATTCTTCTCTTCTGCAGGCTAAACAATCCCAGCTCCCTCAGCCTCTCCTCATAACTCATGTGTTCCAGTCCCCTAATCATTTTTGTTGCCCTTCGCTGGACTCTCTCCAATTTATCCACATCCTTCTTGAAGTGTGGGGCCCAAAACTGGACACAGTACTCCAGATGAGGCCTCACCAATGTCGAATAGAGGGGAATGATCATGTCCCTCGATCTGCTCGCTATGCCCCTACTTATACATCCCAAAATGCCATTGGCCTTCTTGGCAACAAGGGCACACTGCTGGCTCATATCCAGCTTCTCGTCCACTGTCACCCCTAGGTCCTTTTCCGCAGAACTGCTGCCTAGCCATTCGGTCCCTAGTCTGTAGCTCTGCATTGGGTTCTTCCGTCCTAAGTGCAGGACCCTGCACTTATCCTTATTGAACCTCATCAGATTTCTTTTGGCCCAATCCTCCAATTTGTCTAGGTCCTTCTGTATCCTATCCCTGCCCTCCAGCGTATCTACCACTCCTCCCAGTTTAGTATCATCCGCAAATTTGCTGAGAGTGCAATCCACACCATCCTCCAGATCATTTATGAAGATATTGAACAAAACCAGTCCCAGGACCAACCCTTGGGGCACTCCACTTGATACCGGCTGCCAACTAGATATGGAGCCATTGATCACTACCCGTTGAGCCCGACAATCTAGCCAGCTTTCTACCCACCTTGTAGTGCATTCATCCAGCCCATACTTCCTTAACTTGCTGACAAGAATACTGTGGGAGACCGTGTCAAAAGCTTTGCTAAAGTCAAGAAACAATACATCCACTGCTTTCCCTTCATCCACAGAACCAGTAATCTCATCATAAAAGGCGATTAGATTAGTCAGGCATGACCTTCCCTTGGTGAATCCATGCTGGCTGTTCCTGATCACTTTCCTCTCATGCAAGTGCTTCAGGATTGATTCTTTGAGGACCTGCTCCATGATTTTTCCAGGGACTGAAGTGAGGCCTGGATCAAGCCTGGATCAAGCCTGGATCCCTGTGATTAAGGTATGCTTTTATCAAACACAAGTCATTGGGCTCAATACAGGGATAACGGGGTAAAATTGAATGCCCTGTGATATACTTTAGGTCAGAATAGATTAGGTAAACTCTGTGGACCTATGAGGATGATGACACTTTGTGATGAGGCGTCCGCTCCACACCGGCCAGTAAGGGGTTAATAGAGCCCTCAGAGACTACGTGAAAAGCAGCCAAAAGGAGAGGGGCTGTAAGGAGCAGCCAATCAGGGCCCAGCGGGCCCATATAAGAAGTGCCTCAGAGCAGAGCAGGGTCAGTAGCTTCCTGGAGTTTGAGGATTGTGCCTGGAGTAGGCGGCAACCCTGTTGCACCTTGGACAGGGCAGTATAAGCAGGAACATGGAGAGAAAAGGCACTCCGGACAGGCTGCTGAGACTGAGGGTGTTGTGGCCATGGGAAAGTGACCCAGGGAAATGAAGAAATAGTAGAGGCAAAAGAGCACAGTAGGTAACTGTGGTTTGGTGGGTGCCTGGGCCGGGAACCAGAGTAGTAGGCGGGCCTGGGTCCCTCCCCCACCACTTGCCAATGGGGAAGTGGCAGGCCTAGGAGCTAAACTCCCCTGGAAGGGGGAAACACGGATAGTGATATGGCTGGAGGGCTGAGCCAATAGATGACACCATGGCTCCTGATGCTGCGAGAGGGGTTGCAGGGGGACTGTGGATAAGGAGTGATGGGGTGCAGACTACAGACAGGGGGTGTCAGCTTTGAGCTAATCCCCAGAACTACCAAAAGGAGGCACCAGTCTGGCAGTGAGTGACACGCTCTGTGACACATTTCTGTTGATGGGAGAACTTGAAGCATGCATTAAATAATATGGGGTGAAGCAAATAAGCATTCATGTAACTGCTATATATTTTCCTGGATTGGGAAATCTGAAATATATCAGTTGATGGAATTGTTTTTGAAAATGTGGTGACATAAGAAAAATCTCTGCTAAAGAAAGGATTGCTGTTTCTTGTAGGTAGCAATTATAATTGTCTATTATCTGACAAATGGAAAAATGATATCGACTTTGGGCATGCCCAGTTATAACACTGCTGACTGACATGACCATCAGTCCATGCAGGTGAAGGTTCTGCCTTTAGGGCACTCAGACCCACTGGAGGTGGCATGGAGAGGCTGGAGCCCCATTAACCAAAATTCCTCCTGGGTGTTGCACAGTTGCCCGTACTGGAGTGGTAGAACCAGAGGCACTGACTTTCTAATGCACCAACCCACACTCTGCCCCAGCCCCCTGCCCCTCCCCGCACACACACACTCCACCCCTTTCCCCAAGGCCCCGCCCCACCTCTTCCTGCTTCATTCCACCCCCTCCCCTGTGCATGCTGCACTTTCTCCTCCCCAGCACCTCCTGCACACTGCGGAAAAGATGATCATGGGGGGCAGGAGGTGCTGGGAGGGAGGGGGAGGCGCTGATTGGCTGGGCCCACCGGCGGGAGGGAGGTGCTGGTGGGGGAAGTGGAAGCTGATAGGGGGGCCGGTGATCGGTGCTCAACACCCACCATTTTTTCCAGCCCCCCCAGCCCCAGAGCACCCATGGAGTCAGCGCCTATGGGTAGAACTGTTAGCTTTGGGGATGGTGGAGCTTGATCCTTGTTTTGTACCCTGCCAGTTCTGTGGGCCAGTGTATGTGGAGGAGAAAGAGAAACAGAACCAGGGCTATGCACTCACCCTGCTTCTCCCTGGTCAGATAGCTGATACCCATAGGAGTGCTAGGAGGAGGGCCCAGTGGGATTTTGGTCGGCCCCCGTATGGGCACAAGAGGTGAGTGCCTTGCTCTTTTCTTCCTCTCAACTCCATGGCAAGAGCCAACTAGCATCTAGCCAAGGTTTCTATCACAGACACAATTATAAAACTACTTCTGCCCCAGTACAATGCCTGTAGAATTGAAAATGAACTAGAAACCAATACTACAGGAGTGAGTAATAGATATCCAGTGAGCGAGCAGAGCAATTTCCTCTGATCAGACAGAAAGAGAAGCTAGATGAATACTTTTGAAACTAAATTTTGTGCACAGATTTCACTGGACGTGCACCAGGGTTTTCAGTAAAAGACTGCTGCCGAATGACCAACGTTTGGGCTGCACTGTAGAAGGAGCAGCAG
This sequence comes from Lepidochelys olivacea, assembly GCF_965140295.1. Taxonomy (NCBI): domain Eukaryota; kingdom Metazoa; phylum Chordata; order Testudines; family Cheloniidae; genus Lepidochelys; species Lepidochelys olivacea. The sequence continues at coordinate 19,793,349 of NC_140422.1, forward strand.
GACAGTATGCCCATTTATGGTCCTGTAAAAAGGTGACTAACTTTTAGCAGTAAATGTCTTAATAGTGTCTGATGTTCTGAGTCAGAATATGGCCTCAACATTACAGATAGCAATTTGAATTATTTGGGAGAGAGAATGGATGCCTCCAATCCCAATTCTAAATAGGTCATTAATTACTGCACTGCGAGTGCTTGATTGCATGACAGTGGAAATGTACAGTCACCTGTGGTGATTGATTTTTATTTCAGAATTCCAGAGACAGCAGCTTTTCAACCAAATACTGATTCACAGGGGGTGGGAGAGAATTCTCCCCTTTGCAAAAGATCACCAGGGTTGCACTTAAATCTTATTTTGAGGACTTCAGTGGTATGGTCAAGCAGTGCCACAGGTGTGCATTTCATCCTGAAGGCCTAACATGGTTACAAGGGGCTCATAAGCCCCAGTGGGCTGTGTAAACAGGCTCTGCACTAGGCTTGGCTGTTCCTGAAGATGACCGGGCCTGGTGTAATCAGCTATGGGAAGCATCTCTCTTTCTACTGGGTTAATATTTTGCTCTTTTAAGCTGCTTTCACTAGTTGTTTAACCCTGAAACAAGCACCTTCATGCTTTTCTCTATGCTGCTCCTTATGCTTGGGAGGAGCTCCCAGTAAACATCTGCAAAACTTACTCATTGTCCTCCTCCAAATTCCTTCTTAAAAGTCTCCTTTTGCACAATGCTAACAAAAAAACTGATAACAGTTGCTGGTGTGCTAGGACCACTTCACAAAAAACTGACCAGTATTGTCTTATTTTTGACTTGTGCTTCCTTCTCTGTCTCCACCTGTTCTGTCTTATACTTAGATTGTAAATTCTTTGGGGGCAAGGACTTTTCGTTTTGTGTTTGTACAGCACCTAGCACAATGCTCCATGCTGGGACTCCTAGGTACTACTGCATACAAAAATAATAAAATAATTCTGCAGGTTGGGTCACTCTCAGGGAGTGTCTTTGATCTATGGGCAATGCTGGTGGGCCTGATAGCCACCTTCCATTCAGGCTAAATAAGGAGCATTTAAATGCCTCATTGTTTCGTAATAGCTTAAACAATAAAAGCCACCACCCAAATCACAGACCAGCATGGCAAGGATAGAGTAGGAGTTGAGCGATGTGGTCTAAGGAAGTTTACCTGTGGTCTGAAAGCAAATGGAGAGGCCTGGGTATTTTTTGGTGGAACTGTGTGTGTCTGTGTGTCAGAAGCAGCAGAAAGGACACCAGAGAAAGCCATGGAGACAGCAAGAGAAACAATTGCAGCATTACCCTAACAGAAAGCCGAGAGAGAGATTTTTGGACATCGTGCTCTCTGAATAGAGGCATGGCAATGTAAGCAAAGAAACTGTGTCCTATTACCTTCTGTGTTCAAGGAAATAGGACTTTGTGTACATTCTTTGTAAATACATAGGATTTGGATCAAAGAAAGAACTGACTATCATCAATTTTTCATCCTAAGAGAAACCACCCCTAAGACCTTGAATATTGGATATCAGTTATGGCTAAAAAGGGGTAACAATAACAATGAATTAAAGATGTCATGCTGGAAACTAGCCTTGAAGTAAGTATCTTCTTTTATTCTCAGTAAAGAATAGTTAATTTGTTTTTGACTCCAAACTCCCTCCTTCTGAAGAAGAGCCTCAAGTTTCAATATATTATTAGAGACAACTAAAGGTTTTTTCATATTTGCTAGAAGCACATGTTGGTCTGGTTGATTTTTTTTTTAATGGAAACAAATATTTTGAAGTGATTAATTTACAGAGAAGAAACATAATGTAGCAGGTTTGAGAGATTTCCAAAGTAAATAATACAGACACAGTAAAGGCCAGCACTGTCATATTAATAATTGATGTTTGGCTGCCTCCTATCTATTCATTGTGCTTTCTAACAGTCAAATTAGAGCTGATTTATAGTGGTCAATAAAGCAGCAACATTTAGATTCAAAGAAGACAAACACAGGCATATTTTGTAAATAGGACGCTTTTGATGCATGTGACAAAAACTAACCTAATCCAAGGAAATTTTAAATGAGGGCAGTAGGGATTAGTCTAACATGAGATGGACAATTTCAAATATATTATCTTTTTAACCAAGGCCATAGTTTAACAGTTTCCATTCTAGTGACAGTGTAGTGGCAGTTCTCTGACCCTTCGCCCAAAGCAGCTGAGCACACAGTAGTGAATGGATGGAATAGTGTTGGTGGAATGAAGAGAAGTAGTCATTGGAAAGTTGGGAGGCAGATTTGGCCTGGGGGTTGTAGAGACGAGCAAATGAGATTTGTCGTCAGTTTAGAGCAGAAGGATGGAAAGAAGTGTTCTTGTGAGACTTGGTGGGATAACTCACATGACTGGAGTACTGTCATAAATGGTTATAAACTGTTCAGGAAGGACAGGCAGGGCAGAAAAGGTGGGGGAGTAGCACGGTATGTAAGGGAGCAGTATGACTGCTCAGAGCTCCGGTACGAAACTGCAGAAAAACCTGAGTATCTCTGGATTAAGTTTAGAAGTGTGAGCAACAAGAGTGATGTAGTGGTGGGAGTCTGCTATAGACCACCGGACCAGGGGGATGAGGTGGATGAGGCTTTCTTCCGGCAGCTCGCGGAAGCTACTAGATCGCATGCCCTGGTTCTCATGGGTGACTTTAATTTTCCTGATAGCCGCTGGGAGAGCAGTACAGCGGTGCATAGACAATCCAGGAAGTTTTTGGAAAGCGTAGGGACAATTTCCTGGTGCAAGTGCTAGAGGAGCCAACTAGGGGGGGAGCTTTTCTTGACCTGCTGCTCACAAACCGGGAAGAATTAGTAGGGGAAGCAAAAGTGGATGGGAATCTGCGAGGCAGTGACCATGAGTTGGTTGAGTTCAGGATCCTGACACAGGGAAGAAAGGTAAGCAGCAGGATACGGACCCTGGACTTCAGGAAAGCAGACTTCGACTCCCTCAGGGAATGGATGGGTAGGATCCCCTGGGGGACTAACATGAAGGGGAAAGGAGTCCAGGAGAGCTGGCTGTATTTCAAGGAATCCCTGTTGAGGTTACAGGGACAAACCATCCCGATGTGTCGAAAGAATAGTAAGTATGGCAGGCGACCAGCTTGGCTTAACGGTGAAATCCTAGCAGATCTTAAGCATAAAAAAGAAGCTTACAAGAAGTGGAAGGTTGGACATATGACCAGGGAAGAGTATAAAAATATTGCTCGGGCATGTAGGAATGAAATTAGGAGGGCCAAATCGCACCTGGAGCTGCAGCTAGCGAGAGATGTTAAGAGTAACAAGAAGGGTTTCTTCACGTATGTTGGCAACAAGAAGAAAGCCAAGGAAAGTGTGGGCCCCTTAATGAATGAGGGAGGCAACCTAGTGACGGAGGATGTGGAAAAAGCTAATGTACTCAATGCTTTTTTTGCCTCTGTCTTCACGAACAAGGTCAGCTCCCAGACTGCTGTGCTGGGCATCACAACATGGGGAATAGATGGCCAGCCCTCTGTGGAGAAAGAGGTGGTTAGGGACTATTTAGAAAAACTGGACGTGCACAAGTCCATGGGGCCAGATGAGTTGCATCCGAGAGTGCTAAAGGAACTGGCGGCTGTGATTGCAGAGCCATTGGCCATTATCTTTGAAAACTCGTGGCAAACGGGGGAAGTCCCGGATGACTGGAAAAAGGCTAATGTAGTGCCAATCTTTAAAAAAGGGAAGAAGGAGGATCCTGGGAACTACAGGCCAGTAAGCCTCACTTCAGTCCCCGGAAAAATCATGGAGCAGGTCCTCAAAGAATCAATCCTGAAGCACTTGCATGAGAGGAAAGTGATCAGGAACAGTCAGCATGGATTCACCAAGGGAAGGTCATGCCTGACTAATCTAATCGCCTTCTATGATGAGATTACTGGTTCTGTGGATGAAGGGAAAGCAGTGGATGTATTGTATCTTGACTTTGGCAAAGCTTTTGACACGGTCTCCCACAGTATTCTTGTCAGCAAGTTAAGGAAGTATGGGCTGGATGAATGCACTATAAGGTGGGTAGAAAGTTGGCTAGATTGTCGGGCTCAACGGGTAGTGATCAATGGCTCCATGTCTAGTTGGAAGCCGGTGTCAAGTGGAGTGCCCCAGGGGTTGGTCCTGGGGCCGGTTTTGTTCAATATCTTCATAAATGATCTGGAGGATGGTGTGGATTGCACTCTCAGCAAATTTGCGGATGATACTAAACTGGGAGGAGTGGTAGATACGCTGGAGGGCAGGGATAGGATACAGAGGGACCTAGACAAATTGGAGGATTGGGCCAAAAGAAATCTGATGAGGTTCAATAAGGATAAGTGCAGGGTCCTGCACTTAGGACGGAAGAACCCAATGCACAGCTACAGACTAGGGACCGAATGGCTAGGCAGCAGTTCTGCGGAAAAGGACCTAGGGGTGACAGTGGACGAGAAGCTGGATATGAGCCAGCAGTGTGCCCTTGTTGCCAAGAAGGCCAATGGCATTTTGGGATGTATAAGTAGGGGCATAGCGAGCAGATCGAGGGACGTGATCGTCCCCCTCTATTCGACATTGGTGAGGCCTCATCTGGAGTACTGTGTCCAGTTTTGGGCCCCACACTACAAGAAGGATGTGGATAAATTGGAGAGAGTCCAGCGAAGGGCAACAAAAATGATTAGGGTCTGGAACACATGACTTATGAGGAGAGGCTGAGGGAACTGGGATTGTTTAGTCTGCAGAAGAGAAGAATGAGGGGGGATTTGATAGCTGCTTTCAACTACCTGCGAGGTGGTTCCAGAGAGGATGGTTCTAGACTATTCTCAGTGGTGGAAGAGGACAGGACAAGGAATAATGGTCTCAAGTTGCAGTGGGGGAGGTTTAGGTTGGATATTAGGAAAAACTTTTTCACTAGGAGGGTGGTGAAACACTGGAATGCGTTGCCTAGGGCGGTGGTGGAATCTCCTTCCTTAGACGTTTTTAAGGTCAGGCTTGAGAAAGCCCTGGCTGGGATGATTTAATTGGGTATGGGTCCTGCTTTTGAGCAGGGGGTTGGACTAGATGACCTCCTGAGGTCCCTTCCAACCCAGATATTCTATGATTCTATGTGCCGAGAAAGTAGAGTCTGGTGATAGAAAAGCAATCCTGACCAAGTATAAAGAATCAGAGTCATAGAGTTCTAAGGCCAGAAGGGACTATCAGATCCTCTAATTTGACCTCCTGTATATCACAGGCCACCAACACCACCCAGCATCCTCATACTAACCCTAATGGTCAAAATTAGGCCAAAGTATTATGCCCTTAGGAGACGAGACTAGGTGTGACAGGCAGAGATTAGCAGAGACGAAGGCTAACCTAGTGTCTAGCTCTGAAGAGAGAGGGACTGACCACAGATACAGAAATAAGACTAAAGGGTGGATAGAGAGAAACATTGGTTGTGTTCAGATTTTGGTGTGAGGGGAGAGAGGAGGAAGTAGAGCGGGAAAGACCTTGCAAGTACATAAGGGATTGTCTACACTTAAATCACTACAGCTGTGTGGCGTTTCAGTGTAGACACTACATACCCCAATGGGATGGGTTCTCCCATCAGCGTAGGTAATTCACGTCCCTAAGAAGCAGTAGCTAGGTTGATGGAAGAATTCTTCTCTCGACCTAGTGCAGTCTACAGGGGGACTTACGTCAGCTTAACAACACCGCTCAGGGGTGTGGATTTTTCACACCCTGACTGACAGTTAAATTAGTCTAATTGTCTAGTGTAGACCAGGCCTAAGTAAGACCTTCCACACAGCAAAGGAGATCAAGCAATCAAAGCACTGTAAAGAGACTGAACCCTGGGATGGGGTGACCAGATAGCAAGTGTGAAAAATCAGGACAGGGGTGGGAGGGCAATAGGTGCCTATACAAGAAAAAGCCCCCAAAATCGGGACTGTCTCTATAAAATCAGGACAACTGATCACCCTACCCTGGAAGCACAAAGTATAGTACTGTGAAATGCATGATCTACAGCTTGCTATGGCTTGCATAGAAATATTTCTTGGAGTCTCTCAGTGTTATCTCAGGTGTACAGTACATCTGAAGCTAGTGCCTTGGGGATTTTCATAGAAGAGGATAAAGTAGGTCTTCCATTATTGGAACATTATCACCGATTCTCTCTCTTTTGTCTTCACTGGATATCATGCCTTCTTTTACTCTAATCCATATGTGAAGAACAACCTTCCACTCAGTGTTCACCAGGCCCCTTTCTTGTTTGTAAACATCTGAAAACCCACCAATCCTCTGATGCCATCTATCATTAAGCTCTATACTGGTTCTTTCTACCCTGCACTGCACCGGCTCAAGCCCTCCAATCACATCCCCTCTGGGACAGGCTTTTGTTCCTCAGTATTTGTTTTGCACAGCTCTTCTAGGGTGGAAAGGGCTGAAGTGGTGCATGAGCCTTGTACTTGTCCTCTGCATAGGGCTGAATTTCACCCTGCATACTTAGGGTCAAATCCAAGTTCCACTGCCCAGTGGCAGGAAGGAGATTAGGATTTCAGGGTGTACACCTCTGCGGGACACGGGAGTTCACCTGCAGCCTGCAGGAAGCAGGAGGGGCTAGGATATAGCTGTACCCTGCACTGATTTTCCCTCATTGTGGAGGGAAGAGGCCAAGTAGCTTGCTCCACCCAGTGGCTTCAGAGGGACAGTAGAGAACACGTTAGGAGTGGGGGTTTGCAGTTTCAGTCCCAGGGTCTGTGAGCCTGATCCCAGGCCCAGTCGGTGGGAGTCTTTCAGCATCTAGATACTGCACTATGTTTAAGTGGCTGGTGTTATTACTAGTATTATTAATAATTATATCTCATTTCTCCAGTGTGTTGTGACGTGTAAGGTGAAGCCAAGTGCTTTCAATCACCCAGGAGATGTGTAATGGCTCAGTAATGCATTCCCAGTTGCGTCTTTCAGCTTTTATGCAATGGCAATAAAAATATACGTGTTTAATTAAAGAGAGAGGCTTGTTTTAGTGAGAAATGTACTGAATAAATAAACCAATTGTAGCATTCAAAGTAGGGGTTTTTTTACTTTATTATAGCAATGGAAATTAAAAACCAAATTTTTCAATTAATGCAGTTATTTTTAATTTTCATGAGTATTAAATTATGAGTTGCTCAGAGATATGACAGCATGTGTGAACTGGCAAATGAGTTGTAAGGAACGTACCATTTAAAATGAAGGGGGAGAAACCATCATTCTTTCCACTAGGACTTAGTGTATTTAAAAAGTAAACAAGGAAATTTAACATTGAAAGCAATATTAAAATAATCTAGTTTCCTGGGAAGCCTTAGCTAATCATTGTTTTCTTGCACTCATTGCTGGGCATGTCTGTTTTAACATTTTTTTTTTTAATTTAGTGAATGATGAATCCCCCCTTGTAATGTAATGCCTATTGTCTTTTAATGTACAATGCACTATAAAGCGTCTATCTTTGAGATTGTCTTGAAATACCAATTGGCTGTTGGAAAGCAGAATATACTGTAATTATTTCCCTTGACTTTCATAGCGTAATGCACATTGGATTCATCTGCAGCTAGTATTGTACAGTCCACTTTCATATAGTATTGTAATGCTTATTGGGTTTTTTTATCAACATAATGAAATTATCCCCTTTCACATCATCCAGTAGCAAATGCCTATTGATTTTATTGCTGTAACTATTTAGACTGGCTTATCAGAAAAGTGCCCCCTTTGTATGCTATAGAGAACCCCACTTACCTGAGACCATACAGTGCTTTCAGGCCACAACCTTCTATACCAGAGAACTCTCTCTCTCTGACCCCTTTTCCTTACCTATCCTTGCCGTGCATGGGAGTTTATGAAGTGCATCAGCCTAATTTTCTACCCCTGCACCTTCATCCTCCCCCAGCCTACAGGTAACTCCTGTTGACCTGAAGCAAGCATAAGTCAATGGTTATTACTTATATCCTGTTTATATCCTGTATATCCAGAATCAGACCCTGGATTTGGGCCTCAGATGGGAGAAATCACTAGACATCCATTAATTTATAAGTGGGAAGGCTTGCCTGTTGTGGCCCACCTACATCCCTCTGCATGTAGACGGTCTGAAAAAAATAAGAAAAAAAAAAAGTTAAGCACAGAAGAAACAAATCAACAATCAAGTTGTTCTTAGAATAAATATATTTTATTGAACTTGAGCACAGGGCTGTAGGGTACAGAGGAATGAATAAACTGATGATAATAACAGAAGCGGATTACATTCTGATGGGTAATAGCAGCAAATAGGCCTTATCTTGCCAAGTGAAATAGAAACTCACGCCAAGGAAATAAGGCTAGATTCCCAGAGAAAGCATTTTAAGCAATTTACGAGCAATGACCCTCAATGCTGTGTATGCAAAAACAATATATTTTCAGAAGTGTAGACAAAGCCCCTAGTGCAACCAAAAATTATTTGTGTTCGCCCAATTGCACATGCAGCCTATCATCAGATTTACATCCAATTGAGAAATGTTTGTGCTCACAAGTGGATGCTGTCATGCTCTCATTTTGACTATCAAATAAATAATAACCTTTTACAACCAAGGAGAAGGAGAGAGAGAACCCTCCACAGCAGCTGAAAGCTTATTTTAATGACGTCAGGTCCAATCTGTAAGGACTCATACAAGTAGTCAACACTCCCATTAGATTTGATGGGACAACTCACCTGAGAAAGGTTGCATGAGTCTGGTTTGCAGGAACAGGAGGTTGGAGACCATATTGTTGTTGGGCTGGAAGAATCAAAATTTTCAGACACAATATCTGAATTGTTGAGCAGAAAGCCTGATTGTGCCTGCACAAATCCCTGCTAGTGGGAAAAAATGGTGTTTGGCAAGTGCAAATGATTGTGTATAAAACGTTTAAAGATCAAGCTGATGCTAGCTAACATTTGGCCCAGAATATGAACAATTTTCTCTCCAGGTCTCCATGAATCAATTTAGAACCTGATTCAACATCATAATCAATCATGTGTGTCTGTCCATCCCTACTGAGCAATGCCCTTGAGTTTTAAGCATATCCTGAAGTCCTATCCTACACGTTAGTGATTAGCTATTGGAATTTGGTTAGCTAGCCCCATTGGCTCCAATGGGACTTAAAGTTAAGGACATGCTGAATCAGGGCCTAAAGCAATGGTGGGCAACCTGCAGGCCGCAGGATGCACACAGCCTGTCAGGGTAGTCCACTGGCAGGCCGCCAGACAGTTTGTTTACATTTTCACGGCCGCCCGCAGCTCCCAGTGGCCGCAATTGGCCATTCCCGGCCAATGGAAGTGATGGCCAGCACATCCCTGCAGCCCGCGTTACTTCCTGCAGCTCCCATTGGCCGGGAACGGCGAACTGTGGCCACTGGGAGCTGTGGGTGGCCATGAAAATGTAAACAAACCATCTGACGGCCCACCAACGGATTACCCTGATGGGCTGCGTGTAGACCGCGGGCCGCAGGTTGCCCACCACTGTCCGAAAGTTTATCACAGTACTGTTATATTTGTTCCTCCAAAAAAAATTTTAAATGAACCTTTTGGCTGTATAGCCTATTAAACATTTTCAAATGTCTTTGCTCCATTTTCTCACCTTCCTTAACAATGATTTATTTATTTACTTACTGTCCTTTAACAATATTTGATCTATCCACTAAGGATCTATTAATCTAATCTATTTTGTGATAGTGTCTAGAAGCCCCAGTCATGGAAGGACACCATTGTGCTAGGTGCTATACTATCACTGAACAAAAAGACAGCCCCTGTCCCAAAGAACTTACAATTTATTGCAGTCACCTGAGTTGCTTTATGTGCTACACCATGGAAAAGAAAGTGGAGTGTTAGTATTAATGTGAATTAACTAAAAGTTTAATTAACAGCAAATTCTTAAAGAAAGCAAACCAGAGTCTGGGAGAATATGATATGAAAAAAGACATCACAAGTAGGGTCAGATCCTGGCCCCATTCCACTGGCTTTGCACTACTGCACAATGTAAAATGGGCAGAAAGCCTACTTCACCAGATAGTTGGAGACTCCACCAGCATAGGGGAATCACCAGCTGACACATCCACTAGCTGAGGTCAACTTACTGCAATGTCTATTTACCTTATGCTGCTTGTTCTGGTGGAGTATCGGAGTTGATGGGAGAGAAATCTGCAGTCGATTTAGTGGGTCTTCACTAGACCCATTAAATCTACCGCCGGTATATCAATCACCACAGTGCTGATTCCCGGTAAGCGTAGATATGCCTTCAGTTTTCTCTAGAAAGTAGTACAACCATGGGTTAAATCCTGCCCAGTTTACTCACATTAGTTTGAATGGTTCTGACAGAGGGAGTCTTTGAAAAATGGTATATATCTTGGGTGAAATCCTGGCCTCAGTGACTCACATTGGCTTCAGTGGGACCAGGATGACACCCTTTATTCCTTGGCTAGAGAAGATTTAGTAACTTTTAGAAAATGTTTCAGTAACTGGGAGCTCACTAATTCCCATCAAGTTTAACTTCATGATTATAGTTTTTAAGCTATTCTTCTCCATCCCCGATTATTTTCTTCACATATCTCTGTGGCAGTAGAAACTGCTTCATATTGTGTTTTTCGCCTGCTCCTTCCATGAAATATGCTTCCTTCATTCACCAGTTGTCCATCATCAATGTGTTTCTTGTGGCTGACCCACAAACAATAAATCATTTTTTGGTAGGTTGGTGGTTTTTTGTTGTTGCTTTTTGGGGGTTTGGGGAGGGTTTTTGTCTGCTTTCTGGCTGTCTTCTCGTGAGGAAGCTTTAAGGGTTTGTATTTAATTGATCTATATTGGCGTGTGTAAAACACATGCTTTCCTTCTACCACTAGTGTTTTCAACTGTGTCTTCCTATAAAGTAAAACCCAAACATTGCCTGTATTAGATATAGTCTTTGTGCTGAGTTGCAAAGTCATTTTGGTTTCTTGTGTTATCTTGGAACATTCATGTTCATCTGTTGATATTTGGAAATCATTTACGACAAACTCATTGTATGCTAATGTCATTGAGTGGTATCATTTTTAGCAACTTAATAAATGTTTTTAAAAGTGCGTTGAGATCCTTAGCTGAAAGACTCGTTGTTTTTCCAAACTCTGTCCCAGGTGTACTGTAGTATGTAATCCTGAATGACCTTTTGCTTTGAAGTAGTTAAGCTAAACAAGAAAGTCACGGCTTACAGCTGATTGTAGTTTTTGATAAAAATCTTCCTACTCCTTTTCATCTGCTCACTCTGTGAGAATATGTCTCAGTAATCTTCATTATTCTTGATTCATATTTTATTTAGGACAATATTAGCTTGTCAGTCACTTGTCTCAAGTCACTGGCTATCCTGGCAATGCCCTTCAGTGTAACCACAGAAACCCTGCATACATGGTATAATGTATTTCAACTGATCTATGCAGTGATCTTTGATGTTTTCTTAACTGCAAACATGTCCAATTCACTTCACTAATTCCTTATATTTAGATGTATTTTTTCATCTGTTTTGATTAAAACATCCACATTTTCTGTCAGCTATGTTCTACTCCCATACCAGTGAATGGGTACTAACCATTTAACTATGGCTCTCAGGACTAGAAAGGTTATGTAATCGGGAAGAAAGGGGTTCCTGATTACTCTAACCACAAGAGAGAGAGTGTCTAGCAGGAACTGTCATACTCATTTGGGATGTAATTAAAACCATTGATGAACAACACAGTTTACTTGGACAATTTGGGCCAATTCAGAAGTTCACATGTTTCTAGGAGATCTAAATTGTTCTTCTGGCTGGCTCATATTCATAAGTTATGGAAGGGCATACTCCCTATGGACTCCAGGTAGACTCACACGCGCTTACCAATGTGTAGCTTACCCAGCAGACCCCTGATTGTGACCCATTGAGTCTAAATGCATTTATGGAAGTGTAAGTAAATCAAAACCAATGTGTCTCACATACTGAGGAACAAGAAGACAAGAATATAGCAAGAAAGTTAATTAACAGGAAGCTGTAATAATATGTAAACTAAAAATAGGTCACATCTTACTTTAGCCTCTCACCTAAAATGCTTAGATTTTCTTCTGGCCTCTCAGCTTGCAAATTATTGCAGTTTAGACTTCCCTCCAGGGTATTGGGTTGGTTTGAGGGAATCAAATCAAGCATTGTATGAAGTGATTGTGCATAAGGGAATCTAACTTGTATCACTGAACACATTACCTCAGAATATGGCCCTTTGAATGTGCCACTCATCCTCTGACTCATTGTAGGATATAACAATTATGATGGAATTACGTCTACCAATTTAAGTAAACTAAATGGTGGGTCATTTTCTGAATTCAGTATGAAAACTGTCATAATATTGATTCTAGTCAGCTACATGTTAAAGATTAATCTCATTGATTTAACACCACATAATTTATTTGAAGACTTCTTAGCCCTGCTGTTCTTGAGTATATTTATTTTCCTTTCTGAGGATGCTTTTTTTGGAGCAGCTCCAAAGCCAACAAAAGAAAGGGTGAGGAGAGAATGAGTGGGGAGGAGGCACAGAGAAAAACTCAGCACTGCTGGCTGTTTTTGATAAATTTGAGCAGTCAGCCATGATTTCCATATTATCCATGGTGAAGCAATCAACTTCTGTGGACCTCTTTTGAGTTCTTTGGATGAAGCACTCTATACATGGTAAGTGTCAGTTACTGGTGGTGTTATTATTTTAAAGAAGATTTCTATATGGAAATCTTTACAGAGCCTGATTTCACATTGTAAGCATGTAGTATAATATACCCAACTATAAAGAAGACTACTATATTTCAGTAAGGTACCCTTGATAAAGGAGCTTGAATTGCAATCATAATGGTTCCTTTAGAGCCAAGCAGAATAGCAGAGTGACTATATAGCTCACATTTTTATCTCCCAGATGAGATAGGAAGAGGCCAGTAAAAACATTTTTCATAAGCAAAAAGGTTTAAACCTTGAATATAGACTTTTAAAACTTGCATATATTTCAGGTTATTTGTACTTGGCTGCTCTGTAATGAAAGTTGTGGTCAATAAATATCCCAGGGCAAGAGTAGACTGATTTCAGGTAAGAAGAATGTCAGACAGCCAGGAAGAAATCATCTATGCAAGGAGTATTACTTTGGTACGCACCAATTCTTCACTCCTACACTCTTTGGACCAGATTTTGATCTCAATTTATTCAGGGTAAATCCAGGGTAGTTCCAATGATTTCATTGGAGATGCACCCGATGTTCACTGTTGTAACTGAGATCAGCTTCTGCCCTTTGTGGTTCAGTTTAATTCTTTAATTTTTTGTTATTGAGATACTCCCAAATATACCTGTGATAATCAGGGTCCAGACACCCGAAAGAGAGAACAGAAGGTTTAAACCTGCAAAAGAAAAGCAGTGTCTCGATTGTATATGAAAATGTTACTATACTGTAAAAATATATCAGATCTTTTATGAAAGCTTGTAATGTTCTAACCTTAATAATCACTATGAGGTATGTATACAGGCTATGGTTATGAATTTGTGTACATAGAGAACTGTGCTCCTAAACTTCAGCTCTACTTCATAGCACGGTAGTGATCAATCAGACAGGGAGAGGCACCTACTAAGCCACATGTTTATCCAAAACTAGACTCAACAAAGGATCAATTGTACAACCCAGGAAAAGACAATGATGACTATTAGAGTTAATGGAAAGACATTGAGACAACTGGAGATTTTCCCACTTTGAGTATCTATAGTAATTGAAGAAAAAAAACAAACTCTTCTTAAAATGTAAGCGGTTTGAAGTGAAAGACATCCAGAAACTGAGGAACACCCTAGAGGGAGGAAGCTGTCTGTTGCTAGGGATACACTGGGGAAACTGATCAAAAGCAATAGGAAACTTGTTTTCAAAAAGGGATTTTATCTAACAGAGGCCTGATGTTGCATCTTTTATGTTTATTTACTGTGTAAATTGTGTAAATTTACTGTGTAAATTGTGTATATTTGTTTTCCCTGTAGTTTTTCTATTAAATACACGTTTTGTTTATTTTTATCCCAAGCAGGTCCCTGGTGTGCAATCTGTGTGAAGTATGTGTCAAAGTTGACTGATAACTGTCGTGCTGGTTTCACACCTTTTGGGGGTTAAGAACCACAGGGCAATGGTCCAACTGTCTGGTACAACTCCAGGAAGATGGATTTGGGGAGATTTGGGCCTGGAAGGGCTATAGGCATCACACAGCCAGGAGTAACTAAGCTGGTGAGACCCGGGGGAGACCTAGTGCTTGTGGGCAGGCTACCATGGTTAGGGGTCTGAGTCCTAGCAGCATGGCACCAAGCTCTCTCCTCCCCCCTGAAAAGTTACAAGGCTGGGTGGCAGAATCCTTTTACTGGTCTGGGTGGTCCCCAGAATGTCACAATATTCTTTAATCAAACAAGCTAGGAAATCATTGGCAGATTTTGCTTAATAGCTGCTCAACTTACCTAGTTCTATAGCTGAACCATTGCATTTGTCTGATCCAGTTGACTTTTCAGTCACAAACCCTCTGAGAGAAGAGAAAGAGCAGTTAGGCTGATAAAGTAAACAGGTCAGTTTAAGGAAATGATGCAGTGAAAACCTTTAAATAACAGTGACCAATCCTGGAAACACAGCTGTGCACTAGATTAATTGGGATGATTCATGGTAGTTAGCTCTATGCCTGGTAGTAGCAGTTTGTGGGCTCAGGTCCAATGTTTTGAATGTAAAGCATGTTTTCAACAAACTGGGGTGGATATTGAGCAGGGACTCTGAAGGACTCACTCAATGTGGCAAGCCATGGCATAAGTCATGGTAACCTATACATGTGTGAGACATTGCAGATTTCAGTGACCTAATTCCAGTCAGTGGCATAAAATTCTTGTTGATTTCTGTGGTGCAGAATCTGACCCGTAGCATGTTCTAAAGATCTCATGTGTTCTCAAGAGCTGATAAGATGGCCCGGAATCTCTGTAGTATCTAGTCTTCCCTGGAAGGGGGAGGGCAATGGAGCGAATTTCACTTCCTGATTCTCAGGCAAGCTCTGGGCTGACTACAACTTGAACACAGTTGAGTGTCCCTGGGGTATGTCTACACTGCAGCTGGGGTCGGCCTCCCAGCCTAGCGAGACAGACTTGTGCTAATGGGGCTCATGCTAGTGTGCTAAAAATAGTGCTATGAATGTTACAACTCAGGCTGTTAAGTCCCCCTGGCTCACTAGGCTTGAGAGCCCAAGCTCCAGCCTGGGCCACAACGTCCATACTGCTATTTGTAGTGTGCTACTCTGAGACCCACTAGCAGAGAGGCGCGCTCCCAACTGCAATGTAGACATATCCTTGGGGTCAATGTGCCCCACCCTTTGTGAGCCCTTCCAGCACATTCTTTGGAATTCCCCACAATGGGAGTGTGAATCCTCAGCAAAGGAAATTCATCCAGTTTTCAACCCCTTTTCACAAAGAAAATGGAGTCGGCCAGAGAGCTTGGCAACACATGGCTATCTATATTTTGAAATTAGTGAACCAAGATCAAGATCCACAACCATTCAACCATAGAAACTTGTGAGCTTTCCTTGGCTAACAGTTACTTGCTTACACATTTTTTCCTGACTAAAGCTTCTATTCATTAAAGAATACTCCCTGCTTATTTTAGCGTAATTATCTGTTTATTTAAATCTTGCAGATAGTTATTAGTTATTGAAATAGAAATATTAAAAATTATGTGGTTATCTGGCTCCTGTTAATAAAGTATTTACTGAAATTTACATTTTTCAAAATAATTAGCTATGAACAGTAACATTGCATTATCAAATAATTCCTCAAAATAACCTCTTATTGTAATTCCAAAGTTTACATTATTTTTGAAACTAGTATTGGCTTTAGACAGATTATAATAAAAGCAAATAATTGTACATTTTAACAGTTCTTGAAGAAAGCAGGTCTAACACCAGACTGATGACTAACCACAATATAGAATTCCTCATAGAAGCTAATTGACAGTTGCGTTTCTTAAATACCATAAGAATTAATCATGATTAACATCATTACAATGAAATCCAAAGGAATTAAAAATGATTTACCACTCACTGAACATTTTTGCAAATATTATGACTACTGCAGGCAGTACTAAAATAGGTTAATAATTCAACAGCCTAGAATTCCCTATTTCATAAACACATCACATGTAAATTGCACAGTAGTAGCTGAAAGGTACATTGCTTGTTCATGAATGTGACATGGCTTACGTATGAAGTAACAGCTTGGTTCTCTTACTGCTGAAACTTCCTCAACATGCTCGGCACTGAGACCATGACATACTTTATGTAAATTCTTAAACAGATTTACCCTCATGCCACGTATCAATAGAAAACTATTTAAAATGAAGGAAGAGATAAAATTATGGGGGGAAAACCACATTAAAAATAATATGTAACCCTTCTGCCAGGTGGAGACGGCAGCAACCAGGGCCGGGTTCAATATCTAGGGGTTCCTTTTCAACAATACAACTCAGAACTGGCTCAATCCCCCACCCAGTAACCTGGGAAAATTACACACCATCCCGGGGCACCTCTGAGGGGCAGTGCTTCCCCACTCGCACGCACAGCATCTGAGTGTAGAAAAGAAACTTTTAATGAAAGGAGGGAAGTGACCCAACATTAATTAGGGAAAATGCCACAAGCAGGATTCATAACCATAAAACTGTGAGCAGGACACTCACCCCAGAGTGCCTGGGACAGTGCCTTCTGCCTCATGTTCTTGAGTTCAACAACCAAAAGTTCCTTTACTGTGTCCCCCTCCGCGCTCTCACCACCCCACACTCACTGTGGTTGTCCTTGGTCAGTGAGAACCCAGGGTTCAGAGATGCATCTGTGTGAGTTCACCTCCAGGAAAGAAGGCACCTTGCTTGTTTCACCATCTGAGCCTTTGCTCTGGCTGGTTGCCTTGCCAGCTGCCTTCTTGCCACTTTTGCCAGCTGCTCCTGCCAGCTGATTGCTCGCCACTTTCGCCGGCCGCTCCCACCTTATGCTTCCACCTTCCTCTTTGCTGTGACCTCTGTAGATCAGTCTCTTAGTGACTGTTAGCTCTCAGTAGGCTGGGCAGAAACACTGCCCCACCACAAGTGATTTCAGCTCCTATTGAGTACTTCAAATAACAAAGAGCTAAATAGGCTTCATTTGGAGCCTTATCTTTGAACAGTGAGGAGGAACAGGTTAAACCAGACCAGGGACCCTTAGGGAGAGTCTACACCTCCTGTCCCCACACCGCTTACTTTCACAGGGGTCTGGTGTTTTGAGCCCTTGGCTTAATTAGGTCCTTTCAGCTGAGGATGACCCCCTCACTTGGGACAGGTTCAGCACAGTTTTGCTCCCCTTTATTCATACAATAAAGACAACACCACCGATAACATTTCACTACTCCTACATTAAGTACTGCAGTGATTTGTAACACAACACCGCTCTATCTGCAGGATATCTTGGTAGAGTATGTGTGTTCATGTAAATATAGGTTTCAGAGTAACAGCCGTGTTAGTCTGTATTTGCAAAAAGAAAAGGCGTACTTTTGGCACCTTAGAGACTAACCAATTTATTTGAGCATAAGCTTTCGTGAGTTTGCTCCTGAAGTCTCTCCCCCTCCCAGCTAGCTGTCAGGGAAGAACTCATTCAGACCCTGCTTACATAGAGATATGAAGATAATTTTCAGGGGTAATAAACTTTCCCATGCTATATGAAATAAAAGAAGAAAGGTGGTGATGGAGATGATTACACACTAATGTGTGCTAAGAGCTTTAAGTACAAATAAAAAAGACAGTCCTGCCCTGAAGACCTTGCAGCCTAGGGGCCTGATCCTGGAATGACATCTTGTGGGCACAGCCAACAGTTCTCTGCCCACCTATGTCATTACAGGATTGTGGCCCAGATGTAAGCCTGAGACAATGAGGAGGGATGGAATAAAGTAAGCAAGGTCAAAGGTTACTAACACAGGATCAGGTGATTATTCAAGCTTGTTATGTACATTCTTAGGGCATAATTCTGTGCTGTGCCTCTAAAAGATGCAGCACAGAATTAATAGTCCAGGGACTGGAGCTGTTAAAGTGACTTTAAGCCGCGTTTGCACCCTTCTGATCCTGGGCTGCTTCAGAGGCTGGAGAGACTTCCAGTGTACCTTAGACAGCCCTTGTCCTACCCAAAGCTGTTGGAAGCTCGTTTTAAATCTTTCCCTGCATTTAAGTAAAATGTTTTTGCACTCCTTCCTTTACATGCCCATTTCATCCCCTGCTATTGCCAAGTCAATTTATCTTCCGTAACGCCAGGTTCTCTGTGTTTTTGGATTATAACTAAATAAAAAATAGGATGCTAGACATACCCCTAACCAGAATCACTCAAAAAAATAAGTATCAAATGTGATTTTTCTACCATTTTCACCAGAACATGGAAACAGAGCTAAAGCTGAGTCAGACACCGTGGTAAGATTTGGAAATCGCTCTTTTAATTTAAGATGGATATACTAAATGAAGGAAGAGTCTAACATTAGGTGGAGAGTATTTAAATCTCTCTCCTTCTGAATGGATTTACTAGAGGCTTTACCATGTAGAAGTAAATAAATTATACAGATGCACTTCTAGCTAGATTAATATATAGGCAACAGAAGAGAAAATAATTTGGATTAATTTTGTACCGTTGATCTTTTGGGTACCCCAAGGCACTGGTCATGCAGGGAAATCCAGCAGTCACATGTGCTCAGCAATAGCTTACATAGACTTGGATGACACAATCTATTTAATTGTGGGGGAAACCTGATCCAGAAAGACAGGTTTACCTCTGTGGTCATTTCAAAAGTACCATGGAAGTTTTAATGATTTCCTGGGCAATTAACAGCAATGTCCAGAAGTGGCTTTGGTGTTAATATCTCACCCAAACATTGGCAATTCTAATATAAATAACTCCACCACTCACACACCTCAGTCTACCTACCTTTGCATTAGTCTCATCCCAGAACCAAAATTATCTTGGCCCTTAATTACTATAACCTCCATCTCATTTATTCTCAATTCTTCCTGCAATCAGTCTACCCACAATGCTGCTGCAAAAGTCATCTTCTTGTGCTGCTTACATCATTCCCTTCTATAAATTCCTCCATTGATTTCTTTTCTCCAACACCGTGCAGTGAGCACTTCTTGTCCTCACATACCAGGACTAACAGAATCTTGCCCCACTTCCTATATTCCTCTACTTGTATTTCCTTCTCCTCCTGCCACACTCCTTATGCTCTTCCTAATCATTTCACCACCCTGCTTCCTTAAGGCTCAATTCTGTAGTCTGGGCAAAGCCTTCTGCAGGGGGCATGCTAGAGTGCAGTGAGACATTGACAGATGCTGTGCCTCCCAAAGCTGTTTGGCGGGAGGAATCCATCACAATTAATATATATTATTTCACCATCTCTTCATAATATTCTACAATCACCTTCCACAAGCCAGTCAGAACCCAGTAGCCATGTTCCACGTTATTATGTACAAACACCTCAAACAATACATTATGGATGAGGACATGACATAAGCAGAAACCCAATTCCATTTTTTAAGATCTGATAAAACAATAGTTTTGAAAGAAAGTAATTATTCAGCCAGACCAATCTCAATGTGTGATTTTGAAATAGCAGATGAAACCCGTATCAGAAAGAACACTGTTCTGTGTCAAAAGGAAGTCTGCTAGGAAACAAGAGAGAAGGGTATTTGAAATAAACACTTCTAAAACATATAAAAATAAGTACTTTTAAAATAAACACAATATAGACATTACCTATGAAATTCACTGCCAGCTTAGTGAGACATACAGATGAATTTGGAGTGAGTTTAACAAATGCATGTCATGCACTGAATGAGAATAGTGTGTATAGTTACATTCGATATCACAAGGGCCATCAAGCATCAGACTTCAGGACCTAAGCTGACTAGGTCAGATCAGGAAGACACTGCTTCTCTTTCTATTACAGTGCACAATAAAATAGATTATGCCACTTTTATACTTCCCTTAAACTCCCAGCACTGATCACAGTGGGAGACAAGAAAGCAAACTATCTGGAACTCTCTAGATCATGTTCCCTACCTCCTCACCCTAGGTAGCATCTCCTATATTCCTGTGTTTGATCTGAAACAGATTCTGAGGAAAAAGTGTGATTAATGGTTATTTAAAGGGCTTCATTTTCAAAACCTGACAAATCTGGGTCATGTTCAGTTGTGTGCTTAACTGAAGATATATTCTAGATACACATACACAGACATGAATAAGCAATTTAACTCAAATAGTCATTTGTGCGTAAGCCATGTTGTTTCAGCATGACGCTACATGTGGATGAAAGCATGGAAATCTCATCTGGGTACACAAGTGAGGGAACTGCACAGAGATTTTTTGAATGCAGATTTCTAACCTGTTGAAAAATCAGACCCAGCATGTCACATGACTCACATGCGTGACAACAGTCTGCATTCCATTTTCACACGTATATTTTGTTTTCATTGTTTTTTTGTAGTTTTTCTTCTGGCTATAATTAATCACATTGCAAAGCAATAGGATAATTATCTGCCCATCAGATTAGCTATTTTGAATGAAAAACCATTGCTACTTAATTTTCCCCTTCTTTATAGTGGAGCAGTGATCCCCAGATCTTTTATATCATTTCTCTGTGAACATCAGGATCAGGTTATGATAAGCAATTTTTTGAACCACTGCTTAAATGCAATTTATTTTTTATAGCTTTGCACAATAAAATGGCATTTTAGATAACTCATTCAAAGGGCAGATAGTAAGTCTCTGTAGACTTCATTAAATCATTCTTTTCATGTTAAATTAATGTCTCAAGTTAATTTTAGAATAAACAAATCAAGATATATAATTGCTTTGTTTGTGATAAATATGCCCTACTTTGTTATGATTTTATCAAGAGGCTTTGTATTTCAAATCTGTCTATATACAATCAAACACATCTTTGCAAGATTTCACTTTATTGTGATAGTTATTTTGTACTGTGCAGTTCCCCGAGATACAAAGGAATCAGGACACAATGGGTTTTCTTGGAAGAGATTTTCACCTATATTAAGGCAAAATTCAAAATAAAAATAATCAATACCATGCAACATAACATAAATTAGGGGTAGGAAATAGCTTCGATGTATATCATGACAGCACCGAAAGGCCCAGTTGTGCTTGGCACAGTACAAACACATAGTAAAAGAGCATCCATGCTCTGAAGAGCTTGCAGTGTAAACAGATAAGGCAAACAAGTGATGGGTGAAATGAAGGATTATTATCTCTATTTTACAGAAGAGAAACTGAGGTACAGATAGTGACCTGCCCAAGGGTATTCGGGACGTTTGTGCTAGAGCTGAAAACAACGCATTTTTCCTGAGTCCCAGCTCAATGCCTTAAGCCACAAGGTCATGGTTCCTCTTTTTTCTTAATTAAAGCCAGAAGTCCACACAAGAAATAGAGCTCTTTAAACGTGAAATATAATGGTTGTAAAATTACTGAACAGGGCTACATCCTGTGTCTGAGTTTCAGGAAGAGGTCACGTCAGCTCTTAATTCAAAGAAGTTCAAATCAGAATGTAACACAACCTCTCTTTATTCAATTCCCAATTTTTAAGAGCCACAAGACATTTTATGTAATTATTTCATCGCTGATGACAGAAGTAGATCTTTCCACTGTGTCATATTTCAGTGCGTACCATCAAGCAGACAAAGCCAACGCATCAAGATTTGTGATTAGATAGAGAATAGGTACTGCAGCACAGTGTTCCACGTACCAGCTTTACAAGTAAAGCTTATTAAAGCTGCTTCTCAGAAGTATTTCTTCTGAACAAGCTGCTGGTTCACCACCAATGATTGACTGGAGACTAACAACAAGGAGAAACATTTAAATTGGGATTTGAGAGTTTTAAGGCACCTTTTGCAGCCATCACTAATTGTTGATATTATTATTGCTGTAACCAGCAGAATCTTCAAGAGATGCCATGGCTAAGGTATTAACACCTAACAGACAGTTCAGTACATATTTTTATACTTTCTTTGCAGTAATATTTTATATTACAGGTAGGGGGTGTGAAATGCACTAAAAAGACCAATGATTCATGGTGGTTTTCTGAGAGCATAATGTTGGAATTAGTGCTCTTTGAGGTTTTCTTTTGATAGGGTTGTAAAACACTCTTAGGACACTTTTAATATCATTTTCAAGAAATTAGAATCATACTAAGCTGGAAGAAATTATTAAATTTCTTCAGTTCCCAATCAATTAGTAACAATAACCTCCACATTTTAAGCAATTTTTAAAATATGTGAGAGAAACTGAAATGATAATGCACAAATAGATCTGTTAGGTTATTTGCCATTTTTTTAAATTAAGAAGTAATAATTTCAACAAGTTGCATCTAAGAAGGAGGTAAAACTCATCTAGGAACCAAGCTAATTTTGGGGTATTGGGTGTGGCAATCTGTGTATTCATTGGATTATTTTTCTTGCTTCTGAGTGTAAGGTTCTGACCAGTTGCTGGATTCAGGTTTTGTGGGGGCAGGAGCTATGAAAGTTTCCCTTCCCTTGTAGCAAGCTTTTTTCCCCAGTCATGACCATTTCCAACCATAGTTTGGTAATGGATACAAGATTTCCAGCCAGAGTGCACTGACATGCAATAAACATATTGAACAAACAGGTGATGCTTTAGAATACAAATCTAGTATGTACCTCAGGCTAGTGGGAAAATTTTCATTTAGGTCAAAACTTTTCAGAAAACATTTTTGGGGTTTGGTAAAATATTTTGTTTTTTAGTTTCTGAAAACTGAACGTTTTTATTAAAAGCTGAACATTTTTGCCAAAAACAGTTTTCAAAAAACTAAAATGTTTTGGTTTTCAGTTTGGGGTTGGTTGAGGATTTGTTTGTTTATTTGTTGTTTTTGTTTTAATTAAAAACAAAAAACATTGCAGCTAACAGTTGCCAAGCAGTGCTATGTAAGATATTTCAGGTCTTTTCCTATGTGTAGGATAGGAGATAACTGTATGAAATAACAGTTAATATGTTGAAGTATCTTGCTTCTCCCATGGAAAAAAAACACACTAGTTTTGGACAGTACTATTCACTGGCTGACCACCTATGGATTTAAAACCTTCCTCACCTTGTACAATTGTTTAAGGTAGGATGGTCTAGAAGGTCATACACTGAATCTTGTAGAAGGGGGCCTAGTTGAATGGCTTTACATGGGGCCTCAGATATGGCTAATCTTAATCTGTTCATATGCAAAGGCTAACAGATTTGACTGAGGAAATACTTGATGCTCAGTTTCATAAATGCCTAGTCTATTGGCACTTGTGACGGGGTATACCCATCCCATCCTGATCTAGCAAGGGTTAACAAGTTGCTGAGGGCCCACTCAGCCTTGCCCCACGGCACCAGCACTCGCTGTCAGGTAATGAAGGGGTAGTTAACAAGAGAAGAGCCTAGCTCACTGGTGGGCTGATCAAGCAAGAAAATAAATGCCCTGTCTACTGCTTCTGGAGGAAGGGACCAGCCCAGAACCTCTGCACAGACTATTGGCTGCCGACTTCCAGAGCCCCTCCAGAGGAAGGTAGGACTGCTGAGTTTGGTTTGGGGATTATTTCTTTATTTTAATTACAAAAAATACTATTGGGCTGTCTGTGCTGCCTAGGATAGGCCTGAGGGATCTAAATGAGACTGTTGTAGGGAACCACTGTGGGGAGGGGAGCTGCCTCAATAAACTCCGTGGACTTTTGTGTCCTAATTGAGTCTGCCCTGTAGCTTGTCTTGGGCCCTGAGAACGGCAATCGGAGCTCTTTATGGGATTCAGTTCTTCCAGCAAATGCAAGATACAACTTCAGTTAAGAAAACAGGATTTTTAACTGTTTACTTAATATTAATTTTTTGCTTAATACTTTGATTTCTTGGGGACTCTTCCCATCTACCTACTTAACTGCTTGTATTTTACCTCGAGCTGAAGAGTGAGACTGAGGTGAAGGGCCCCAGGTTTACATCTGCTCCAAGAGCCCAGGAACTCCTGATGTCATTCATATCAATGACAGAAGTTAATGAATTGGATCTCTATCACTGAATGGATGACCTATTGAAATAATTGAATGTATATTTGCCTGGGAAATAAAATGGATTGAAAGGGTAGAAGTGAGAACAAAGTTAGAAGACAAATAGCACTGGCAGCAGTGACCTTTATGACCCCAATAAAGCAATCTGGAGATGACAAGAAATCCACACTGAAAGAAGTTGATGATTTATATGCTCATATGTCAGAATGGCTCATTCCTATGGATATGAATCATAAGCAAGGGCAAATTAGATACCAAAGAGGAAACTGTCTTAAAAAACATTTGTTTTTTAAGAATGACTGACACAAGGTGAGAAGAACTTTGTCAGATTCACTGAAATTAAATAATCAAGAACAACTCTTCCATTAGCCTCATAAAGAGCAGTGAGCCAGACAAACTGGGAGAATGAGTGTTATTACAGATTAAGGGATGCATAGGATGGACACCCACTTGACCAAAAGCTGCTAAAAAAAAAATACCCTAAATGAGGATGAAAACACATTCAAAATAGTGCTGTTTTGCTATTATCATATATACTGGTACAATATTGAGGTATCTTTCATTTTTTTGAACGTTCTGACCCAACAGTTGTCAGTGTGACAATTTGAAGAATCAGTCTGTGTACAAGTTACGAATTCTGGTTGGTACTAGGAAGTAGTTTATAAAATTGTTGTATCAGGGAATGCCTTTAGGTGGATGTTGAATCCACCAGTTGCTCATGTGGTTTGCAGCATGTATCAGACCAGGGACAATGTAGAGTTATTAACTGTAACAACTGTGTTCTGGACTGAACAGTGGGGATGCTGAGAGGTTGGCTGGAGCTGAGAGATGCTACTTCCCCAAACTTGTCCGCAAGGAGCAGGGGTTGGGAGTGGAGAGTAGAAACCCCCCAAACAGAATAAAGAGAAAGAGGTGACAAAGCGAGCTTAAAAAGGATTCCCAGGAGGAACAATAGTGGGGGAAGGCTTTTTGAAGGACAGGAAGTTTTGGGCAGAAAAGGGGAAGAGAAGGGCAAGCTTTTGTAGCAGTAGAGGTGTGGGTGGGTCTGATTTAGCTGCAGGACCAACCATGCTGAGAGAAAGCTAGCTGGGCTGGAAAGGCTCCAGGTCTGAAGAGAAATCATCAGCTCCAGGGAAGAATCCTGGATACTGCAGAGGACTCTGCCTAAGCCCAAAGAATGGTCTGGAGTGGTGAGGAACCTGAGGTAAGGAAATGCTCATTTATATAGATATTGCCAGTTCTTGTGGCAATAAGTAAACAGCAGTGGTGTTTATGTAACCCACACACCTCCTGGGTGTGGTGCTCTGTCTCATCTAGTGGCACCAAGACCACTTAGAGAGAGAGCATGTTAAATGAGTCTGCTCTACAGCTTTAGCTAACAGCCAGTTGGCTTTTTTTAGGTCATGTGGCAGAGGCTCATGCACTAAGGTCTAGAGGCCCCAGGTTCGATCCCGATGACCGCGGTCTGTCAGTGTTACATTTAGAATCCTTTGCAGTCTGTCTGTGTCAGTGCTCCTGAAGAGGTAAATTGTAAATCACACCTTTGGGATACTGGATTGTGGAAGAGCTGCTGGGGAGGCTTGGTGGAGATGGCACTAACTTCAGGGCCTAGGCATTTGAGCTGTGGAAGTCTACACTGCCAACAGGAGTGTCAGACACAAGGTCTACACCTGGTGTGTGTGCCTAGAGGTCCAAAGCCAGGAAGAGTGCCTTGCTCAGTCCCAGCAAGCTAAGACCTTGTGGGATTCAGTGTTTGGATCACCTCCAAGAAAGTCTGAGTGTCCAACAGGGGGAGCTCAACCAAGTCTGTGACAGTTCACCTGAAGATACATAGATATGTGCTGAAGGGCTAATTTTTCTGTTTTATTGGCCAGAAGTAATATGATGCAGCTTCTGTGCAGTCAGTGTGTGTGTAAAGTATAGAACCCTGTTGTTTTTTTCATCTTTTTAATGACTGTGAAGTATAGGGATTAGTTGCTGGACAGGTCTCTACATTCTGTACTGCAAAGTAGAACAAACACAGAACAATAAGAAAGCAGCCTCTACTTCTTAAAATATTAAGGGCCAAATACAGATGTGATGCAAGCAGGAGCACTGCCTGTTCAGCAAAGATATTGACATTTAAATATGAAAGCACTTAACATTGAGGAATTGTTTCCATCCCCTTACCATGTATTGTAAACTTACTTCATCACCACAGGATCTGGGCACCTTACAGCTCTATACATAAAATGACTTTGTCCCAAATGCATAGATATTTTATCAAGTAGCCAAAATAGATACCATACAAAATGGCCAAAAAAAAAATAAAAAAGTTCAACAGATCAGTGCTTGTGACTATATGAATAATACCAGCACACTTAGTGGGAAATGTAAAAGCCAAACTTATTTGGTTCTCATTCAAGCAAAACTCCTATTGACTTTAGTCCTCTGGGATTCTGTATCTTGTTCAACCCTAGGCAAGCTTCCAGGAAAGTCACTGAAACTTCAGATACTTTTGGTATCCATTTCAAAACTAGTGAATTTTGAGTTTTGAAACCAAAGATAGCGGAAAGCTTACCTAGAATCTGCAACAATAATTTGGTCCTGTCCATAGGGTTGTAAATGTTCTAAGGTTGAAACTGTCAGCTAATGTCTTAGACACAGTTTGATTAAGGTTCTCTGGACCCAAATGGAGAGCAATTTTTTTCTTCTCTCACCCCCATCTTTCCCTTCCCCCAGACAATTATGTTAGCTACATGGTGTTATAGACAATCTGCTATACTGTGCTAAAGAGAATAGACATAACTACAAGATAAATCACACCTACCCTTTGGGAACCAGGGACTAGAACCCCTAGCCTTCAAAAACACAGGCCTCTCACACATGATCCCATGATGCTGGTATTAGCCATTCCGTTATTTTCTTTGTGGGTCAGCCATGAGAGGGCAACATAACACCCACAAATTCACACAACAAGACAGCTTCTTTTAACAACAAAATCCTCAAAAAAAAAAAATAATAACCTGCCTATGCTTGTTAGTGGGTAGTTATGGAAAATGTCATTTAAGTACAATATATGGCATGGAAACATTTTCAGGATAAAAAGAGTACTTACTATTGCAAAAAAATTGTTTTAAAGATTTCTATGCTATGTTCTGAGGTCTTGATTTTTTTTTGTTTTATTCACCAGTTTGGCTTTTTGTGTCTCTTTCAACAATAACATTCATTATAACATGGCAAAAAATACTGTTTAGCTACATTTTCCATCACAACCTGTAATTATCTACAAGAGTTTAGTGAATAATACAATAGCTTTCAATTATTTTTTAAAGAAAGCTTTTAAATATTCACTGCTAGAATACAAGGTGATGTCATAATTAATGTTAGAATGGTTATTCAAATGATTATGCTAAGTAGCTCATAAAGAAAACTTATTACATTTGTGACATAAACCAGTTACTAATTGTACTGAGATAATTAATGCCAACAATTCTATGCATGCTTTTATCAAGTTGACTTATAAACTACCTGATATCTCTCTCTTGGGTTTATTTAACTGTTAGTAAAGCTTGAAATACGAGAATTGATTTGTAAGGGTAAAAAAGTGATCAATTAAAAATGTTACGAAGCAGACCTGTTCTTCTTCTAGTTAAAATAGAGTGAAGTCATAGAATTAAAAAGTGTAAAAACTGAATGTATGCCTCAGTTGATTGAAAGAAATCAAGACCTACATTTTCAATATTAACTAAGCACAATTGTTCACCCACATCACCATTTAGATGTTACTGATCATTTGTGGCCATTGTGCTTTGTAAATTAGGGGCACAAATGCTCTAAATTCCATCAGCTTGTAACAGTAGCCTAGGAGCCATTATACTGTCAAGAAATTGCTAAAACTCCCTTTCTGGCAGGGAGTTTGAGAAGAGGTGGTTTGTAGATCTCACAGAGAGGGTATAATGAAGCCAGGGAATTCTCAGTTGCTCCATTAGAAGAAATTTATGGCCCTCTTGTGCCAATGGAGTGGTGCAAAGAGATTCAAGAGGAAGCCCAGGCCTGGCCCAGTGCATTTATGAAAACACATCCCTGTTCCCCATTTGATGTAGTCTGATGTGCTACCCACTCTTTCACTGGAAAGAGTTCAGCTGCTTATCCAGGTAAACTGATAAGGGAGGAGATAATAGAAATAACCCTCCCTTTAAAAAGTGATTTGCAATTTGTAACCATGTTTAGCACTAATCAGCTTCTAAATTAAACTAGGAATTTGCAGTGGCAGGCAAATAATACTGTGTAGCCATCTACCCCATTCTTTCACATCATAGTCCTTCTCTGGAGGCACACACTCTAATCCTCTACTTCCTCTGTCCCTTGATTATGATTAGTGAGTGAATTTAGCTCTCAGAAATAGCACAGCATGAATCAGACACAACTGTGTTTACAGTCTTGTCAACCCTGTTCGGCTATATGACAGGTGTATGCTATCTGTATGTACAACAAAGCAGGAGTGGGAGAAGTTGCAGTGGGGGAGGTTTAGGTTGGATATTAGGAAAAACTTTTTCACTAGGAGGGTGGTGAAACACTGGAATGCGTTGCCTAGGGAGGTGGTGGACCTTCCTTAGAAGTTTTTAAGGTCAGGCTTGACAAAGCCCTGGCTGGGATGATTTAATTGGGTATGGGTCCTGCTTTTGAGCAGGGGGTTGGTCTAGATGACCTCCTGAGGTCCCTTCCAACCCTGATATTCTATGATTCTAAGTCCACCATGCTAATTTTCTAGCATGATACATATGGTAGTTACACAATAGAATTCGTGTCCGCTGGATCCAGAAATTCAGCATCAACTAGGAATGGGCTAGACATTGGTCTGAGCCTCATCTGACTTAGATTAGTGTAAATCAGGAGTGACACTGTTGAAGTTAATGCAGTTACACCATTGTAAAACTTCTGTGAGTTCAGAATAATTCCCAATATATCCACGATTCGTTAGGTAGAATTGTTGTGGAATGTCAGAACTTCCAGTAGGATGGAAATTCCATTTCTGACCAACCCTACTGCTGACCTAGCCTGTATTCAAGTGAGCTATAGGTGAAAGGTTCTACATTTCATTATGTATCCAATGTATCATTCATTCCTCTCAGCATTATCTACGTCCATATTGGATACATCTCTATATAATCTATGTAAGAGGTTTTTCAAAATTCTGAATTCGACTGTACACTAATTTCCATGAACAAATTAGGTGTATGGTGATTGTGATACCATGTTCAGAGCCAGTTAAATATATGTGACATACACCATTGTTAACCCGTAGTGGTTTATACATAACTCTTTAGGGTTAAATATGTCCAGATTCTTCTCTGCCTTCTGGCTACAGAAGTGAAGGGTTAACCCAAGTTCATCTCCTGGCTTACAATTTAGAAAGTATTTCTAAATGCAATTAAATGATATAGCATACGCTACAGACTGAATCTAGCAGAAAAACAAGCTCCCAGAATAGCAAAATCACTGAGAAAGCTCCCAGTGCGAGAAGAAACAAAAGACAAGGTAGGCAGGCTCTTGTTAGGGTTCTGTTAACCCTAACAATCATGCCCGGTATTCTGCTTGGCCATCTTTCGACTGTCAGTAGTGGTCTTGCCCAGGACCTTTATGCTGCTTATGGCTCACTAAAGAATAACAGCTAAATTACGACCATTCCAATAAAGCTGATGTATATTAAAAACTGCACGGGACCAGCAGCCACAAAACCTTTGGGAATTCAAGGCAATTAATCCGACGTTATTGGTTTTGACATACTGTGTGAAGAATTTTCTAAGATTCACTACGCTGTATGCATACTGCTAGTATCATACAGAAATACTTTGGTCTTTCATCCACAAAGTGTGTTGTAACACCCCCAAACGTTTAGACCACAAAGATCCTTCTTAGAAACAGTGGACAATATTTCTGCAGCTCCCAGGAGCATGAGAAAGGCCATGGAGTGAGTGAGTGGTACGATGGGCTGAGTAACTGCAGAAAGAGGTATCAGACCATGTAGCAAGCTGACCCTCAGATGGGGCAGTAGGAGGCACCAGAGCAGTAAGAGAGAATGCCTGGTCACAAACTGATGTACATATGAAGTTTTTGAATAAACCAAACCTAGAAGCTAATGTTTTCAGGGCCTTTACATTTTTTGAGGAAAGTCTGAGGGATTTCAGGGTCCTGGATGCTATGTTATAAACCACTTTATGATGATTTCAGTGCAGCATCTCACTTTTTGTCCAAATCCTTTTGTAACAGTACTACTGCACACAGAAGGTTATACTTGTCTCTACACATTAGCTCAGATCTCCTGTTTAGTCCAAAATTGATTGGGGGGGGGGTGGTTTGAGGTGACAGCTTTAGTAATAGTCACTTTCTTCCCTGAGTGAGCACCACCATCATCCAGCTGCCACATTTGTTAACGACAGTGTAGAGGCAGCAGAACCCACAGCTCACTGTGTAAGGCGGGAGCAGAGCTAGGAGATTCTTGGACAGGGTACCGTGAGGAGCTGCAACAGAGCTAGGTTGAGGATGCTAGTCATCCTTATCCCGCTCCTGGAGTAGCAGCACATGTTCCATTCCACGGCCCCCTAGATCCAGCACTGGCCCTGTGCTCCCCGATGTGCAGCAAGTACCAGCACCCATAGCATCCTTCAGGGCTGCCCAATGGCCACCTTCTTTGCCTTTCCTTTGGTGCTGTGGTGCAGATGGGGGCCATTATTCAACCCACATGGTAGCCACACCTATAAATTCTCCCTTCCACTCTTCAACAAAGCCTAATTATGGCCTTTCACCCAGAGCACTGCCTCCTCCTTGGCGCTCCTAGCACAGTCCCATGTGCCTCCTCAGTGTGGTCAGATAGATCTCCCTGCCAGAAGAATGTCTCTGGCAGAAGAAATGATCTATCCCCTACTAACATCTAAGGAGGCTAGAAGTGGCTGGGAGCATCTGTACATGATGCCATGTAAACCAGTGCCTCTTAACATAGGTCACCAGCAGAAGACGCATTCTCTGGTTTGCTGGAGAGGAGATGCATGAGCATCAGGAGGCCAGTCATGGATATGGAAGTCTTGGGTGATGGGACAACTTCATACCCTTTTAGTGACCGATGGTGGTAGACATGCCCTGAAGTGGAGTGGGAGGGAGGGAGGACCATCTCTCACACCTGCATGGATGCACAGATGCTGCTGTGCCACATGATCTGAGGCTCCTCACAGCTCATGAGCCTGCGTTGAAACCCAAGAGATGTGACAGAATGAGGAGATCTGTCCCCTCCCCCTCCCAAAGGGGATTGCCTAGCCAGGTTCCTGCTTTGTGATCCCCACCGGGCTTCTTTTGTCCCCCTGTGAGTCTCCCTCTGATCTGGTGATTAAAAAAGTGAGAATTGAACCTATGACCCTTTTTTGTAAGCAGTATGTAACTGAGGATGAGCACTGGTTTCCCTACATTTGTTATAGCTTATCCTTAATAACTATACTACTAGTATGCTCCTAAGGCATGTATTGTGAGGGACATAAGGATGGCATATCTGACTCCTTTGGCACCAGAGAGAGGGAGAAGTACTGATCATTGGCAGGTAAGCAGCATCACTATCAAGACTTCTGATCCCCAGAGTAAAAAAAAGCCCCCCAAAAAGCAATTATAATCCTGATTTGTTTCAAATCCTTTAAGGCATATTTATTTGTCAACATTTTCCCAGAAAGGCATGTAAAGGTATATGGTGCCTGAAATCAACCAAGAGGCAAAAATGAAGGAGAAGAGACTTAAAGTGAAACCAAGTGGAAGAAAACTGTCACAGAATCTATAAGCGATGTTCAGATTTCTGTTAGTATACTTTTTGTTTTGACATCCTGATCCATCTCCTGCCTACCACTTTGAACTGTGGCACACAGCTTCTATTAACATTGCCTAGGTGTACAGCTGGTGTCCTCCACAATGTAGTGAAGAATGAGAAGGGTTCACCAAGATCCGCATTGTTCCAAGCCTTGGAACAGAAGAGTGGTTTCCTAATGGCATTAAATAGAAAAGAGGAGGCTTTTTTTAATAACTGTTGTGGGTCATAGCTTTAAACAAAGAGGATCAGCAAGCTCCCAAGATGGAAAGAGTTAAAAAAGAAGACCGGTGCTTCTTTTTGAGGTGGTGTTGGCTTCAGCAACTTTAGCAGGCATTCTGTTTTTGCAGCACTGGTGGGACAGCTGTAGTGAACATGATTTTCAAGCTTCTTGTAACCTAGAAAACAGTAGCCATAGTAAGGCCATTCTAATGGAGTGGGAGTGTGTCAAAGTGGAAGCGTTCAAACACCCACAGAATCTTTGGGAATACAAGGTGTCTGAGCCCAGAAATTCATTGTTTCTTCGGAATGGAATGAAAGTCTCTCCAAGACTCCAGCTAATGTTGTTGTTTAGATAATACAGAAGGGTGTAAATATTTCATCCACCATGGGTTTCGTGGCCATAAAAAACCAAAACTGCCAATCCTGTGCACCTTAGAAATCCTAGTTGGCAGCAGTGGTCAATATTTCTGCTCAATTGCATCTCAGCCCACCAGCTAATGGCAGCATTTGATTGGCATTGGTGTGCAGCACTGTATGAGGACAACTAGATATATCCTTTATACCATATGTGGCTTCATTTGGGAGTTTCTCTCTTGCAGTTTTTGGTCACAGAAGTAATTGAAAACTTTCTTACAAATTGTGGAACAATATTTGGAGGCTAGCAGTCACTAAATTCCTTTCTACCTGGTAGTACTTCATTGCTCCTCAGCTTCTGGAAGACCTTGATTTTTTTTTTTTTTTTTTTTACTAACTGTTGTACATTAGCCCCATTATACATGCTTTCTGTGTGGTTTAAAGTTGGTAACTGAAAGGAGGGCTATGATTGTGAGATATCCATTTGCTGAGAAATCAATACCTGAGCCTTCCTGGACTCTGAACCCTGAAAAGAAAAAAGGAATGCAAAA
Source organism: Lepidochelys olivacea (assembly GCF_965140295.1). Lineage (NCBI taxonomy): Eukaryota > Metazoa > Chordata > Testudines > Cheloniidae > Lepidochelys > Lepidochelys olivacea. The sequence continues at coordinate 19,826,378 of NC_140422.1, forward strand.
AGAAAAGGAGTACTTGTGGCACCTTAGAGACTAACCAATTTATTTGAGCATGAGCTTTCGTGAGCTACAGCTCACTTCATCGGATGCATACCATGGAAACTGCAGTAGACATTATATACCCACAGAGACCATGAAACAATACCCCCTCCCACCCCACTGTCCTGCTGGTAATAGCTTATCTAAAGTGATCATTAAATTGGGCCATTTCCAGCACAAATCCAGGTTTTCTCACCCTCCCCCCGCCACACACACACACAAACTCACTCTCCCCTCTCATGTTATAATAAATTTGTTCAGAAATGTGTGCAGTGTCAGGACACTGCCTTATTTTTATTCACAAGGTTTTGCCATTAAGACAAATTTGATGTAATTTACATAGTAGTTTCATTAGCACCCAAACAAGGTCTTGTTGTTTTATATCTATTTGATAGAGCAAGGGGTTAAGAAACAGGACTTCTGGGTTCAATTCTGTATTCTTCAATGGACTTTGTAAGTAACTTTGGGAAGATAAATTAACCTTTTCTGTATCCTGGTATCACAACTATAAAATGGGTACAAAACATAGGTGTTTTGAGACTTGTTTGGTTATTGAATGTTAAGTAGTTTGAGAGTCCAGTTGCAGTGTAGACATTCTGAATATGATCATCCACCAGATGCATTTTTGAGCAAACAAAATGCTGAATAGACGTATCTTGTGCATGCGCACATTTAAATCCGCAACTTACAATTTTGGGTGCCCAAATGCCAACATGTTATGTACTGAAAATTAGAACCTTGTTAATTTGTAGTGACTAATCTGATACTCAAAATAATGAGCTGAGCAGGGAATAGTTTCACAACCCAGGAAAATTTTCAAGATTTCCAAAACTTTTTCCCTTCCTGAGTCTGGATGAAAAGTTAAAATCTCTAAAACGTTTACAAACCAATCAGCTGAAAACAATTTTGGTTTGGCTCAACTGAAAATTTAGTTTAACTTATGACATTTGCTGTTTTTGTTATTTATAGTAAAAGAAAATGTTTTTCAAAACAAAGTCATTTTGAACTAAACCAAAGTTTTTTCCGTTAATTTGAAAATGTTGAAATTGGATGTTTTGACAATTTCAAAACTTTTCTTCCAAAAAATTTACACAGGAAATTTGTCCAAAAAAGTCACTGTCTCATGAATAGTTTGTTTTGAATTTGGCATTTTTCAACAGAAAAATACTTTTTAAAAAATTCCAAACCATATCTACAAAATATTCTCCTCATGTATTCACTACTAATTACGCTAGACAGGTTGTATGGATAAAATTAGCAGAGGATCCCTATTATGAACTTAACACCCCACCACCCCCCAAAAAACCCCACATTCTTGCTTCTAGATTAGGTAACTATTTCAAAGTCAGTGTAATAAATAACTCACTATGTTGTTGGGCCTCCTTCATACTTTCCAAAGAAGCCATTCTGGCCTATCCGTGATAACTATGTAATTGGGGAGTTCTTATGGTGTGTATTGTGAGGTAGCATGGTTGTCACTGATGACTTGAGGCATCTAACTCACTTGACATCACCAGGAATGGGCAGGAGGAAGCTGCCACTGATCATGGGGACTGAAGAAACATCAGTTCTGTAACACCCTGAACACCCAGACTTCTGAGACTGAAAATCCCTTTCCCCAAAGTGGAGAAAAGATCTTTAACATCTCAATCTGCACAGGACCAGAAGTGTATGTGAGCCAATAAGTACCCTGTTTTTCTTCCCATCCTATAAGGCAAAATTACTTTTATAGAGACTTTCTCTGAAAAGAGAATGGGGTATGACATCAGAAATCAAGCTAAGAGCAAACGAGGAGATGAAACTTGTGAAGTGAAATGAGTGGAAGAGGCTGCAGGAACTGGCAGTGAGTACTCTTGCAGATGCTGTTGGATAAACACGCAAAAGTTATTTCCTGATGCCAATAAAAGGAAAAGAGAAGTCGGCAAAACTGTGGCATAGCCCATCTTCTTAAGGAGAAGGTGGAGTTAGCTCCCAAGAGGGCAAATGCAATTCAACAATTTCTCAATATGAGAAGAAATAGCAACCAACAACGTGGGCGTGTTCTCTTAGGGGTTACATTAGCTTTAACAGTTCTGGAAGGTGTACTGTGTGGTCATTACTGGAGCAGCAGCAGTGCATCTGCACAGGATATACATGTTCCTCAGGGTCTAAGGAACAATCGCCACAAGGAGGCCAGTGTTAGCCGCAAGGAGGTCATTCTAAAGAAGCCAAAGCATGTGAAAATAGTATGGGTCAAACAGCCACAAAATCTTTGGGAATACAAAGCAGTTAACCTCAGAAAACTGCTTTTTCAAATGAGCTGGGCGAGAGCATACCAAGATTCACTATGCTTCATCTGGATTTCTTTGAATATATGAAACATTTCTACCTTTCATCCACTCTGTGTGTCCTGACCGTGCAGAGGATGTGACCACCAAATCCTGAGACCTGAAGGATCCTACTAGGCAACAGTGGACAACATTTCTGCTGAAGTTCATCTTAGCCCATCAGTTAATTGCAGAGTTTGCATGGCACGGGCGTGCAGCACATTATTGGACAACAGTCTTTATTATTATTCAAGCTCTGAGTTTATCTGCTCTGGAGTTAATATGCTTCTGGAGATTTTGGTCCAAGAGAGGATGGAAAGCTTTACTTTTTTACTTGTGGGGCCAAATTAATGCAATATTACTTTATGGAAATTTTATTTTCCTTTATTATTCCATTTCACCTGATTTTCTCCTCAACTTTGATTTTTACTGGATGTTGTATGTTGAGCCTCTTAATAGTATAGAATCTGTAGTGAGGATAGCACAAAGCCTGTAGGTAGAAGAATGGACTGATATTGCAACTTCTGCATTTCTGTTGAAATCAATCCCTGAGTCTTCCCAAACGCTGACATGTGGAAAGAAAAAACAAAACAAAAAACCAAACTTGATTGCCACCTTATCTCACAATAAAAGTTGCTTTGTTCAGAAATGTATTAATGGTCAGGTGTTGTATTTACATTTGAAAGCTTTTGGCAGTAAATCAATCCAGGTTAAGCAGCCTGAAGGCTGCTCTAACTGGTACCTAATGGTAATAGACTTGAGAGATGTCATGGCACCTGGGAATCACCATGATGATCAGGGATGCCCTAATCATAATCCATTATGCCACCCACATTTTCAGTACTGGCCTCATGGAAAGGAGTGATACAGAGCAGAACAGGGGCTCCTATCTCTTATGCAAAAGGAATTCTATAGTGGTCAACTAAATGAGCTTTAGGGCAGTTTTGTGTTGGGGAAACATCACAAAGTTGACCTATTGCAGCCCAGGATCTGGCCCATGGTTTGCGGCCATTCTGTGCTCTTCTGCAGATTTTGACACTGGGCAGATCAACTTACCAGTCCCCCTCTCAGTTTTCCTTTCTCTGCAATGGACTTGGTCTAATTTAATCAGAGTTATGAGACTGATTTTATTGGTAAACATAAAGATTGAGATGACAGCCTCAAAATTTCTATGTAAATACTGTAAGAATAATTGTAATTATTTAGTCTGATGAGGTGTATATAGTGTAGCTGGATGAGAAAAAACTGCCCATGATAATTATACTGTTTAGTTTCTTGTTAACGCAGAAGTATTTTTTCACTTAATTTATGATTTGGGACATATTGTGCAAATTGCTTTGATATCTTCTGAACAAGTCAGATATTGTAATACCAGTTGTTTCGTTTTGTAGCCGTCTTTATTGCTGCTGTTTTGTTTTTTATTTTCTTTCAGAAATATCCCAGAGGGTAGTATTGAGCAACTGCTCTTCTACCCCATGGGTGCTTTCATGTGGGGTACCATCTTGCCACCCCCTTATTGTTTTATGTAATTTAAAGCTATAGAGAACAAAAGGAGAAAGACATCACAAAAACCATGAAACCAATAAGACGAAAAACTTAAACTAAATATTCTTCCCATTGCCCCCACTCAATACTTAATGTTAGAGCCTGATTTTGCAGGGTCTTGAATAGTTTGATGGAAACTGCATGGTGATCAAATAATACACGGATGGTGGATATAAAATACTACATAAATAGAAGGATGGAGATCCATATTTTTGTCAAAGAACTCTGACTAGGGTCTTACTCTACAAACAACCTTTTCCAGTGGCAGTCAAACATCATAGACCCTCTTCCCTTCCTTTTATTGACTAAATTGATCTTTCCTCCAATAATGAACATTACTAGTCCTAGCTACTAAGAACATAAGAACGGCCATACTGGGTCAGACCAAAGGTCCATCTAATGTCTTCTGACAGTGGCCAATGCCAGGTGCCCCACAGGGAATGAACAGAACAGGTAATCATCAAGTGATCCATTTCCTGTCGCTCATTTCCAGCTTCTGGCAAAGGACCTATCCCTGCCTATCCTGGCTAATAGCCATTAATGGTCCTATCCTCCATGAATTTATCTAGTTCTTTTTTGAATCCTGTTAGAGTCTTGGCCTTCATAACATCCTCTGTCAAAGAGTTCCACAGGTTGACTGTGTGTTGTGTGAAGAAATACTTCCTTTTGTTTGTTTTTAAACCTACTGCCTATTAATTTCATTTGGTGACCCCTAGTTCTTGTGTTTTGAGAAGGAGTAAATAACACTCCTTATTTACTTTCTCCACACCAGTCATGATTTTATAGACCTCTATCATATCCCCGCTGAGTCCTCTCTTTTCGAAGCTGAAAAGTCCCAGTCTTATTAATCTCTCCTCATACGGAAGCCATTCCATACCCATAATAATTTTTGTTGCCCTTTTCTGAACCTTTTTCAATTTCAGTATGTCTTTTTGGAGATGGGGCAACCTCATCTGCACGCAGTAGTCAAGATGTGGGCGTACCAAAGATGTATATAAAGGCAATATGAAATTTTCTGTTGTCTTATCTATCCCTTTCTTAATGATGCCCAACATTCTGTTTGCATTTTTGACTGATGCTGCACATTGAGTGGATGTTTTCAAAGAACTATCCAGAATGACTGCAAGATCTTTCTTGAGCGAAAACAGCTAATTTTACCTACTAATAATGAAGCTGCAATATATTTGGCTTTACATCAGTCAAAACTAAGTTTTGTCTAGATAACAAACTAGTATGTGGGGAGAACTTTGTATTATCCCTCATGTCCTCATGGTGTTTGGCCACCACTCTCCAGACATTGCAAACAGTTCCGAATAACATACATGAAGTCATCAGTCTTGATCTTGCACATTTATCACTACTCTTTGTGCCTCTTTTATTGGTTCTTTCAGGATTTTATACACTCTGTGAATAAAGTTTAATAGTCTGAATCTTTGGTACTTCAAAAGGCCATTACCATCTTCTCTTTCAACTCTCTCTACAAAACCGATCTCTGTCATGACATCAGTCAGAAATCAACTGATCAATGATGGCTAGGTTGAGGGACTGATGAAGACAGCATTTCATTTATCTATGTCTAATAAAAAAGAAAAGTGTGCAAATCATATCTGATTGTGTCATCTTCCCCATAGCCTTTTGACTTCTTAAACCCCAATCTTGTAATGACTTATGCATTCATGTACAGATTATTCATGTGTAATCTCTGTATGAGGGTCTGGAAGGTAAAATTTTCATGGCCTTGAATTCATATATAATTGTACAGAACGTATCACAATAGGGCCATTGTCCTGAGTGGCACCACTAGGTTCAGAAATATAAATATTGAAATAAATTCTAAAATACAGAGGCTTAGGTTTAGTTTTTCAAGACTCCTAATTTTTCAATTGCATATCTATAATTTGCCTGTGTCATTACCATGACATCAGCTCTGAATTGTCATTTAAATGCATGTAACAAATGCTCCATCTCTCCCAGTGTGTGCTATGTAACTGTTCAGAGCTCAGGGTGTGCCTTTCTGTAAAGGGAAATTAACGTGCAGGCCTATGATTTCACAGGAGGCCTGTTTACAATTATAACATCTCCCTGGTAGCTATGTAACAGGGAGTTGCAAAGGAATACATTGTGAGGTTGCATGGTTGGTATGGATGATGTGTGTAGTTAACTTGCCATCAGAGAGTTAAAAGGGGGAAAGAGTGTATGGATGTCTAAGAAGGTGGTGTAGCATCTGTTACTTGGCATTCAATATTAAGACTTGAGAGAGAAAAAAATCTTGAGAAAGGACCAATACCCTTACAGGAATATCACTTATTTCAATTTCTGTGGGACCACAGAGTGTAAACCAGAGTTAAAGGACTGGTTTTTAAGTTTTTGCACTCCTTTATGGCACAATTATAGCTGCAAACAATTTCCCTAAAGAGAGAGAGTGGTTTGGGGGTGGGGGGAACGGGGACGACTAATTTAAGGCAAAACAAAATAAGGTAAAACCTACAAACTGATGTCTAACCACTTCTTTATTTCTACTATTGAGTTTTCTTGCTGTCACAGCTGTAGTTTTGCAACTCTGTTCAATCCCAAAGATTAGAACTTTAGGCACAGACCTGTTGACACACGGGTTCTGTGTGATGTGTCCTGACAGAAAGTAAATTATCCAAAAGACAGAAGAATCTGAAGGGTCCTCTAAGTTCAGCATTTTCTGGCTCACAACTATTTTGTGATGTAATAAAACAGAATAGAGAAGGCATTCAACAGAACAATAGCATAGGCTACTTTCAAGGTTCCTTCCCCACTCTGAACTCCAGGCTACAGATGTGGGGACCTGCATGAAAACCCCCTAAGCTTATTTTACCAGCTTAGGTTAAAACTTCCCCAAGGTACAAACTATTTTCCTTTTTCCCTTGGACTTTATTGCTGCCACCACCAAGCATCTAACAGATATATAACCGGGAAAGAGCCTGCTTGGAAACTTCTTTCCCCGCAAAATCCTCCCCAAACCCTACATCCCCTTTCCTGGGGAAGGCTTGATAAAAATCCTCACCAATTTGCATAGGTGAGCACAGACCCAAACCCTTGGATCTTAAGAACAATGAAAAAGCAATCAGGTTCTTAAAAGAAGAATTTTAATAGAAGAAAAAGTAAAAGAATCACCTCTGTAAAATCAGGATGGTAAATACCTTGCAGGGTAATTAGATTCAAAACAGAGAATCCCTTTCAGCAAAACCTTAAGTTACCAAAAGGCACAAAAACAGGAATATCCATTCTATTCAGCACAGCTATTTTATCAGCCATTTAAACAAAACAGAATCTAACGCATATCTAGCTAGATTACTTACTAAGTTCTAAGACTCCATTCCTGTTCTGTTCCCAGCAAAAGCATCACACAGACAGAGAGAACCCTTGTTTCTCCCCCTACCCCCTCCAGCTTTTTAAGTATCTTGTTTCCTCATTGGTCATTTTGGTCAGGTGCCAGCGAGGTTGTCCTAGCTTCTTAACCCTTTACAGGTGAAAGGGTTTTTCCTCTGGCTAGGAGGGATTTTAAAGATGTTTACCCTTCCCTTTATATTTATGACAGCTACAGTCTGGAACTGGAAGAAAAAACAAGCTCCCAACATGGCAAAGACAATTCAGCAAGCTCACAGTGCTAAAAGAAATAAAAGGCAAGGTGAGCAGACTATCTTTGGGGTTCTGTTGATCTTAGCAACTCTGGCACATGTTCTGCTTGGCCATGTTTGGACTGTTGGTAGTGAGTTTGCTCAGTATCTTCATGCTCCTTATGACTCATTAAAGAGTAACAGCTACATTAAGACTATTCTAAAGGAGCTGACATATATTAAAGGGTGGGGCCAAGAGCCACAAAAACGTTGGGAACGCAAGGCAATTAATCCCGTATCATTGGTGCTGATGGACTGTGTGAGGGACTTTCCTTGGCTCTCTATGCTGTATGCATACAGAAATATTTCTGCCTTTCATCCACAAAGTGTATCCTACCTATGCAGAGGATGTCTGCACTAAACTTTTAGACCACAACGATCCTTCCTGGAAACAGTGGACAATATTTCTGCTCAAGTGCATCTTAGCACATCAGTTAATTACTGAGTTTGCTTGGCATTGGCAGGAAGACCAATAATGGACAATAAGATTTATCGTTGTTCAGACTGCGTGTTTATCTCTTCTAGAGTTACTGACTTTCAGAAGTCTCTGGTCAAAGAGGGAATGGAAAAGTACTCCTTACGAAATGTCGAAACTTTTTTGGACAGCTCTAATTGACATAGCATTTGAACTAATTTTTTCTATTTCACCTTACTTTATCCTGAAAATGTTTTATATTGTATTGTACTTTAGCACCATTTTACATATTTATTTACTGGTGAGAGAAGTTCAGTGCATGAAAATGGAAGGGCTGCTTTGACTAATGTTGCTATCTATTCCTTTATTAAGAAATGAATAACTGAGTCTTCACAAAGTCTTCAATAATAAATAAAAATATGCTTTCATGTTCATATATTCATGTTCACAGTTTTATTATTTTTGTTCACTAGATTGTAAGCTGAATAAAATTTGATTCAGTTTAAGTAGTGGGTTAACTAATTCCTAAATTAGGATGTGTTTTCTCATATATTATAGTTTAGGGAGAAGGTGTGAGAACCAAATCTTATGGATTTTATTCCCAATTCTGCTATCAGCTTACTCAAAGTCACAAGGCAAATAAGTTTATTTCTCTGTGCCTCACTAGCTCAGTCATGTGGATAAAATACTTTCCTACCTCCAAAGATGCTGAGAGATTTCAGTAATTAGATCCTTACCCTTCAAACAATTTTATACTTAACTTTAAACAGGTGAGTTGTCCCAATGAGCTAAGTGCAGGATTGGGGCCCTAATGCTTATAAAATGCTTTACTTTAAAAGTCATAAAGTGCACCTGGATGGGTAAGGCTGCACCTGGGAATTATACTGTTCAGTTTTCTTAAATTAATAGAATCTGCATAATTTTTTATAATCAATAAAATTGTAAAACATTGTGAAAGTTAGCTAAGATTTTGTTGCATTAGCTAAGGTGTTGGCATTCAATACTTGATTACAAATGAAAATACACTAAGTACTATCTGTTTATAATTATCTAATCTTCAACAGTAGTATAAGTTGCTGCTTTGATGTTAAAACACCATTCTCCCCCTCTTATATACCATTACAGAGACATTCTTAAAGAGAAAGGTATGGCAGCTTCCCAAGATAGCATATGGATTTGTAATTCAGTGAGTTCACAATAAAGAAATAATAATAACTGGAGATGTGGACACAGTGTTGGAGTTGTGTTGATGTTAGCAGTACTGGCAGGTATTCTGTTTGGTCATCATTGGAGCAGCAGCAGTTAATCTGCACAGACCTTCATTTTCATTATAGGCTAATGAAGAATAGTCAAAATAGAGACATTCTAAAGGAGTATGTCAAAACAGCAGAAGTCACTTGGCCATAAAATCTTTGGGAATACATGCAAGTTAATGCCACTCAGTCTTTCTTTTGGTGCATGGAATTGGATACCATCCAATCGAGTATGCTGTGTGATTAGCAGTTTAATTACACAGAAACATTTCTACTTTTCATTCACACCGTGTATCCTCACCATGAGTAATACAGCACCACCAAACCTTTAATGCTCAACGATCCTAAATGGAAAATATTTCTGCTCAAGTGTATCTTAGTCCATCTATTAATTACTAAATTTGCTTGGCATGGGCAGGAGACACAATATAGAACAATGGGATTTATCACTCCTCATGCCATAATTTCTTATATCCAGGAAATATTGAACTGCTGGAATCACTAATCAACAAGGAAACAGAAACCTACTTGTCAAAAAGTGGAGCCACTTATGTAGTATAAGAATTTTATTAAGACTTTTCATTTTGATTCCTTATTTACTGCCATTTTCCTCTTGACAACTGGCCTTAACTGCATGTTATACATTGCCCCCCTTTTAAATATTTGTCATTTCTCATAAAAGAAGATCTGTGTCTGAAAATGGGAAAACATTTTTTAAGCCAGAGCCGTTATCTCTCTATTCCTTTTTTAAGAAATCAAATTTTGAATTTTCCAAAAGCCTGCGCTCTGGAGGGTTTAAGGTTAAAACAAAACTGAAAATATTCCAATCATACAATAATAAAACTTGCACTTCATTAAAAAAATCTGAGTGTTAATGTGTTATATTAATTTCTTTGGCAAGATTTTGTAAGGTGAATTTAATCCAATTGACAGGTTTCAGAGTAGCCGCCTTGTTAGTCTGTATCTGCAAAAAGAAAAGGAGTACTTGTGACACCTTAGAGACTAACAAATTTATTTGAGCATAAGCTTTCGTGAGCTACAGCATTCAGTGGAAAATACAGTGGGGAGATTTTATATACACAGAGAACATGAAACAATGGGTGTTACCATGCACACTGTAAGGAGAGTGATCAGGTAAGGTGAGCTATTACTAGCGGGGGGGGGGGGGTGGATGACAAAAAACCCCAACCTTTTGTAGTGATAATCAAGGTGGGCATTTTCAGCAGTTGACAAGAATGTGTGAGGAACAGTGGGGGGGGGGGGGGAGGGAGAGAATAAACATGGGGAAATAGTTTTACTTTGTGTAATGACACATGTCAAAGTAAAACTATTTCCCCATGTTTATTCCCCCCCACCCCTACTGTCAGGGTTCTGTTCCCGGTTGAATGACTGACCTGGTGTATGATGACTGTGCAAAAGTTTATCCTTCATTAAAATGTGTTTTGAGAATTAATTAATGCATGAAATGAATATTCTGGAAAAGTCATTAACAGTTATACTGCTCAATTTTGGAGTAACTTCTTCACTTAATCGTATATGTTTGAAGACATTGTGAAAGTTGGCTAAGGCTGCACTGTTAAGAGTCAATACCCTTGAACAACTGTGGGGGGTGGAGGACTTCAGGTCTGGGGCATCTCATGTTGCTGGGTTGTGACAGGCCACCAAGGTTTACAAATGGGTCCTAAGCCCAAAAAGGCTGAGAACCACTGATCTAATCTGACCTCCTGCATACCCCAGGCCAGAAAATTAAAAGAAATGAAAACCTTCCATTCAGTAAATCATTCAATATCCTTGGGGTAAAAGAGTAACAGAAACGAGGGATTAACTATAACAGGACCCTGTCAACTTGAAACTTGTCAATTCCTAACAGTAGAGATAAAAACATTAGGAGCTAAGTCTCTCTGCAAATTTCTGTAGTTTTACATTTGCATCCTTTTAATATTTTTCTGCCCCTCAGTGGACAAGCTAGATGTGAGTCAACAGTGTGCCCTTGTTGCCAAGAAGGCGAACGACATTTTGGGCTTGTAAGTAGGAGCATTGCCAGCAGATCGAGGGACGTGATCATTCCCCTCTATTCAGCATTGTTGTTCATCTGGAGTAGTGTGTCCAGTTTTGGGCCCCACACTACAAGAAGCATCGCTGCTATCTTGAGAAGATTTTGTTTTATCTAACACATCTGAGCGACGGTAGTCAGAGAAGTCAGGTACTGTAACATCATTGTGGACATAACGAACACTAGTTGGAGCTGCAACAAAAAGGTAAATACTATTAACTGCAAGCATCTTTATAATAAAGACCTAGTACTATATTGACTATGATGCTGTTTTGTTTTGTTTTCAGGAATTCAAGGTGAAATTGGAAAGCGGTCCATAAGACTTTCTGTAAACAGTAAATCTGATAACTGCATATTGTTAAAAAAATAATAGTTACTACCCTGATGTGGAAAAATTGGAGAGTCCAGCAGAGGGCAACAAAAATGATTTGGGGGCTGGAGCACATGATTTATGAGGAGAGGCTGAGGGAACTGGGATTATTTAGTCTGCAGAAGAGAAGAATGAGGAGGGATTTGATAGCTGCTTTCAACTACCTGAAGGGGGGAGTGGGGGTTCCAAAGAGGATGGATCTAGACTGTTCTCAGTGGTAGCAGATGACAGAACAAGGAGTAATGGTCTCAAGTTGCAGTGGGGGCGGTTTAGGTTGGATATTAGGAAAAACTTTTTCACTAGGAGGGTGGTGAAGCACTGGAATGGGTTACCTAGGAAGGTGGTGGAATCTCCTTCCTTAGAGGTTTTTAAGGTCAGGCTTGACAAAGCCCTGGCTGGGATGATTTAGTTGGGGATTGGTCCTGCTTTGAGGACCTCCTGAGGTCCCTTCCAACTCTGATATTCTTGTATGAAGGACTCACTAAACACCAGAAATTGACTATGCCAGGGAAACAATATATACTACATATAAATTGTCAAATGCACAAAGTGAAGAAACTGTAAATAGACATTTTTCTTTGATCTTTATTACAGGATTCTAATCTACACTTGTAAAAAAAATGTAGTTAATATCACATAGAAGTATGATTTTTAAATTGACAGTGCCCTCAAAAGGACTAGCAGGTGAAACTGGTTTATGTATTACTTCTGAATGGCAGGACTTGCATGCTTGCAAAGGATTTTATACATGCACAGACATGACAGAACTTGTTAAAATAGTCAGTGTTTTTGAAGGATCAAATGGCTTGCTATAATTGTGATGAATGTTTAAAACAAGAGAATCCATGGGGATTTTTAACTACTCTTTAATAGGCTAGCTATTTGCTGTTACACAATAGAAGATGTTCAGATAAATGCAAGGTTCAGCTTGGGAGCTCAGCCTCTCCTAAAAACGGGGAGCGGGGGGAAGGGGTGGAGGGGAGCTAAAAGTCTTAAATTTTCTGATGTGCCCAACAACAAATTGCAAGATTATTTTCCCCCTGAAATAGGTTTAAAACCAAAGTTCTTGAAGAATGCAATTTTCCATTTTCCTAAAAATAGGAATATAGAGAGAAGCTCATCACCAGCGCTTAAAGAGCTGTAGCAGAAGCTAAGCAGGTCAAAGTGAAATGATTACATAAATGTGGAACTTATGAAATTTACCAAGGTGCCCTATATAGATCATTTCCCAAATGTTGAGGAAAATCAGTGCATATGTGTACGCTGAAGGTCTTTATTTCAGGGTTTTTAAATAGACACTTGACTCAAACATGTTAGACTACAGCACTTGAAAACTAGAGCCAACATTTTTAAATGTTAGGCTCCTAAATAGAAACAGACTGGTTCACAGAACTTCTGAACAGCAGAATCTCACTGACTGAAATAGGAGTAGCAGATGCAGCCCTCATTTAGATCTACATATTTAACACAGTAAAATTAATATATTAAGAAAAATTGGAACAGATTTTTTTAATACTCATTGTGATACTTTATCATGCATAGGTAGAAGCTTTCAGGTTTCACTTATGGATGAGTAAGATGCTGTGGGCGCAGAGTAATTATGAACTTGCAGACTCCAAAGGAGCAGGGAAGCCCCAAGAGCACAAGTTCCAAGGCTCCCATCTCCTCCATGAAAACAGAATTCCCATTCTCTGCCCAGCCTTATATCTTTACAACATTGACTCAAGCATCTGGTTATGGCTAGTAACTGACATGAAAGGTTAGACTGCATCAACTGCTGTTCTGAATATCACAACTCTAATGAATATGGTGATTTACTTCGGTCACAGGGGAGTTATGGATTAGCAAATGTTCATAAAGTAATGTTATTTCCTTTATCTCCTCCTTTTCCCTCAGTGTAAATGTAAGTTGAAGATAACACCCCGTTATTGCTAGTGAACTTAAACAAGTAATTTGTTTTCAACTGTCAAGGAAAATCCAAGCAAATATGCTTGTGTATATGTAAATTAGGCACTCAGGTTCCTGGCATCAAATGAACCTAGGTGGATTCTGTGAATATCCATTAAAAACAAGGTGTTATCACAGAAATTATTACAAACCCTTAATTCTACTAATACAAGCCCATATTGCTGTAATACTCAACTATCCTTGCTTTCTCTCCCCCAAGGCCAGCTGAGGTACAGCAGAGACTGACAAGAAATATAGTGACTTGGTAAAAGACTGGATGCAATTTAGAAATGTTTATTAAAAAATGTAAAATTAATAGAATGGGATCCATGCAGTATAGGTAGAGGAAGTAGTTGTGTGTTTTTAAAGACACCAACTTAGAGGTATTCAGCTTAATGCCAGACAGTTGCAAACTGAAGTAAGTGTTTTATTTAACACTTTTATAGTTTCATATAGAGGTTGAAAAGAGTTGCAGAACTTTTACAGCTGTTATGAGGTTACATAAGTCATACATGGAAGAATTATGTACTCAGATATGGCAGTCTGTTTTTAAAGCCACGAGCATAGATTTTCCTATGTGTTATGCATATATTATATAAAAGCCACCACTGCAAACAGCATCTCCTTTTGTGGTAATGTTAAAATGAGGACACTTTCAGATTTAAGTGACAGACTAACTCTTCCAAAATCCTTTAAAAAGGAAAGGATTATGACTTCGTCTCTCACATTATAATGATTCATCTAACTTTATGGACTGAAATTGTGTGAAAGCACAAATATAAATATTAGCAGTTCTAAAGCATGAATAGATGAATATCATCACACTTGCTGGTCAGAGTTTGCCTATGCTGCCTTTTTTTTTTTTGGTATTTAGAAAGTTGAGTTCCCATCAGTAAACTTTATTTTGTTTGCTAGTTAACTGCTTCTATTGAAGAAGTTAATGAGATTAGAACTTGATTTTTCTGGCATACAACCACATACAGGAGTCTATGTTTGAATTACTTGTTTTTATTTTTAAATCAACAGTTTAATCAATGTTTATCTCCATCTACCATCAAAGTCAAAACTGATGTATACTGGTGTAGAAAGCAAGATATTTCAAACTAAAACAACATGTCTATAATGATGAGTAGGAATTTTTTTTTTTTTTTAAGAAGTATGCCTCTTAGAGATTAGTTTTTATCTGTTCCCTAAAACAACTGAGTTGTTCCCTGGTCAGATTTTCCTATCATAGTATGCAAGGGTTTTCTGGAGAGTGGGACTGAAATGGCTACGGTTAAGTATGGAAAATTCTGGCTTAAGTTTTCTGTTCCAATGCTACATCACCCCATACTTATTACCAGGGCATCCATAACTTTATTAGGTAATGCCATCAGATTTCTTCAGTAATCAGACACTAACAGCAAGTAAATGACAGATCACTCAGTTCGATTCTTTATTGGGAAGCATTAAAGCATACTTAATAAGAGTGATTTTAGACAATTAGGTACATGTTTTAGGATCATTTAGGTTTATACCACACCAGAATATTAATCCTTTTTCCAGAATGTTCATACAGCAAAAGATGAAGCAGACAAATGTCCAGCTATTTAACCAACAACAACTAAGTCATCAGAAGCAAATTCGTAATATGGAACCTCAAGGTTGGCTGGAGCAGGACCTTTTCTAATTCTGCCAGATGCATCATAGTGCGACCCATGGCAAGGGCAATAATAACCACCAAAATCTCCAGCATTTGCAATGGGTACACAACCAAGATGAGTACAGACACCAACCAGTATAACCCATTCTGGTTTTTTTACTCTGTCTAAATCATGCTGTGGATCTCTTAGTTCAGTCAATTGTACTTCAGCTTCCTGATTGATCTCCTTCTGGGTTCTGTGACGCACAAAAAGGGGTTTCCCTCTCCACTTGAAAGCCATATTCTTGCCTTCCGGAATTTCAGACAACTTGATCTCAATTTTTGACAATGCCAACACATCAGCAGAAGCACTCATGCTGGAAACAAACTGGGTGACAATATTCTTAGCAGCATATGCAGAGGCTACACATGTTGTTGCGGTCAGAAGATAGGAAAACGCTTTCCTAGCATCGCTGCTATCTTGAGAAGATTTTGTTTTATCTAACACATCTGAGCGACGGTAGTCAGAGAAGTCAGGTACTGTGACATCATTGTGGACGTAACGAACACTAGTTGGAGCTGCAACAAAAAAGTAAATACTATTAACTGCAAGCATCTTTATAATAAAGACCTAGTACTATATTACTATGATGCTGTTTTGTTTTGTTTTCAGGAATTCAAGGTGAAATTGGAAAGAGGTCCATAAGACTCTCTGTTAACAGTAAATCTGATAACTGCGTATTGTTAAAAAGTAATTACCACAACAGGGCTGTAACTAAGACAATTTGGGAAACTTAACAAGTTTCTATCAAGAGACTGCAACCACCCACCAATCTCTGACACTATAAGCCAAGTCTATCTAAAAAGAAAAACTCTGATTGTATTCTGTTCACAACTGAGCTATGTAATGATTTAAAGAGCCCTGGCACAACTTAAAATACAGTAATAGTAAAGGACATTTTAAAATTCTATATCCTCTTAAAAGCTTGAAATCTGTTTCCTTGCTAAATCTTCCCTTCCTTACTTTTCTTACTGAAAGACTGCTTATGAACGATGGCTTACCACAATTTTAAAACTTTAAAAAACAAACAATTTTGATTTTTAGAGACAGTGGTAGGTTAAATGGCAGCCTATTATACATGTTAACTTTTTACACTGAAGAATACCATGGGCAGCAGGGAGGGAAGACTGACAAATTCTTAGTGATTTTTTTTTTCATTTTAAAGTTCCCTGGAAACACTGGGATTAAGAAACATGGATTTAAAAAAAGCATTTAGACCATGAACCTGCAATTATTTATACATGTACTTTACTCTGACTTCAATGGAACCACTCAAGAGTGTAAAAATAAGCATGCATGTGTTTGCTGGATTACTGCACAAATTTAAGATGTTTCCCTCAGGTCTTCTATTCACACTCCAGTGCCAAACTTTATTGGTTGGATTCCCAGTTTCACAATTATTATGCCAAAATGGTCCACTGGGTCAGCACCAATGCAAACTTACGTGGCATTTTTTTCAGAAAAAGTGAAGGCTATTTGTCTTAACAAAAACTGATACTCCGTTAAAGAATAAAGTAAATATCAACTTAAAGGCTGAAAATGCTACCTGCCAAGATTGTTATGTACTGAAATATTTAGCCTTATATTGCATATTTAATTTTTGTTTTTCTAGAAATTCCCATTGGTAACATAAAAAGGTTAATATTTGAAAAGATATTTAATCTTTTCAATGGAGAAGTGTAATTTAGCATTAACCCTCACATATAGCATTGAGTGTATAAACTGTTTCCTATTACTTGCACTGCAAGTATTAATCAAATGCATATCCTGTTATTAATTTTACAGCAGAATGTCAGCCTCAAATATTTGTGTAATTGTGATCACTACAAAAGCATCTTTCCACAAGGTATAGTAGTTCCCAATATCTGTGTAAACTGTGAGACCACACGGTGAAGGCTATTACTACATGCCACTGAATTGGAAGATTTTGATGGCTTCTGTACAATGTAGCAGCACACAGGACAATTTGAATTAAGGATTTTAAGTGGGGTTCTTATGCTGGAATTAAACTCTGAAAACTGTAGTGTAGATTTCAATGTTTGTATCTCAATTACATCAGTTAAAGCCCAAAATTTTCAGAAGCAGCTGCTAATTCTGAGTGCAATTTCTGGTCTCAAACCAAGGCTGAGGTTGATTTTCACCCAAGAAGAGGTGCAGGTGCTCTGCGCCTCTGAAAAATCAAGCCAAAACAGTGTCAAGTTGGTCACTCAGAACTTGAGCCTCCCGCAAACACACACATTCAATGGCCACTTTAAGTGCAACTGTTCCATTTACAATAAAAATATTAACTAAATCAAGCAAAGGCAATCTGGAAACAGAGAGAAACTATTCTGTCCATTTTGTGCAGGCTTATATCCTCATTGCCTTATCTTCCCTAGAAACTAGGTTAATGTTTGGAAATCTTGAGAAATGTCCACAAACCAATGTTAAACAAGACACGAGTCACTATAGACAAGGCCAAGTGCCATTTAACATGTCAACTGGTCAATACTTGTGCATGCCCATGTTTATGGACTAACACGTGTAAGCCCGTTACTTTTCTTTTATATAGGAAAATGGAATAAATACTTCCAGTTTTAAAAACCGGAACATGGATAGTGTTATACTAAAGTTTTGCATGGAAAATTTTCATGGAGACCCGACTTTGCTAGGTTTGAAAACTAAGTCCTGTGAAGTCCACCACTATACAAACATTCTATTGAAAGGAACTACTCTGTCAGTACCCTTGCATATACTATTGCAAAACACTGCATGAACTGGACAACAATAAGGCTGATGGCATGAGTCTCCTGGTAAGATTAAAACTATTGTTTTTGTAACCATAAAGAAGCCCCTCACTTTTGGTCTCTGATGTAGTTCTTCACTTGTAGTTAAAACAATTAAGTACCATCAACATGCTACATGCAGTGTTTTCTGTTCTCTCCCTCTTCTGGAGCTGTGAAGTGAAATCCTGCCTGGAGTACCTACGAAGGAGTCAAGCACAAACTCTTGTCTAAAATCACTGCTTGTGATCACGCAGTTTGCACTGGATTAGAGTCAATTACTTCCTCAAGTATGGAAACACTCCAACTGTTCACATTTCCCAGGGTCCCTCAGTCCCACACACAGGGGAGATTTACAGCACCCCTGCACCAGACCCTATGTGGGCTGAGAAGGCTTCGTCCGCTGGGGATAGACGCAAACACTTCCTGGGGTGCAGCTCAGAGTCAGTAACTCACAGCTGAGCTGTACGAGAAACCCGAGCACGAGAAGTGCAGCCCCAGTCCCCAAGGTCACTCCCAAGGCCAGGCCAACCCTGAAGTGCGGCTGCAGAGGGGCCGGCTGCAGAGGGGCCAAACGCAGGCCTGGGTCAGTCCCCACTCACACAGTGACCTGAGGCGTACGGGGGCGGGGGTCTCACTGGGACTGCGAGCCTCCTCCCGGGCTCCCTCCCACCCCCGACGCCATGCGCCACAGCGACCCGAGCGCTGCTCCCTAGGGCAGCGAGGCCCACAGGCCCCAGGAACGCTCCCGACCCTGCGGCTCCATCTCAGCGCCCCGACCCCAGGCTGCGCCCACCGTTGAGGCTGGCGGTGGCGACGAGGCCTCCGCGGGGCGCTCGGCCGCTCAGCGATTCCCGGCACAGCACAAGCCGCTTCGGGTCCAGCGGCAGCTTCTCGGCCTGCACCACCAGCCCCGGGACCAGCGGCTTCAACGGACCCGGCACGGCGTGCGCCGCGGCCGACAGGTACGGAGCCAAGGGGCCGGCGCGGGCGGCCACGGACAACATGGCGGCGACTGCGACTCGGACAGATCACCTCAGTCACCGGCGGGCGCAACCTGCCGGTAGGCGTAACCACGCGAGGACGACGTGCCCCGCCTCCTGCACGTACGTACATGCGCACACCCCGCCCCCTTGGCTGGGGTGGGGGCCAGTCAGGCTGCGCTTGCCGAGGGCACTGCGTGACGTCATCCAGGCATCCGCCTCGGCGCGCAGGCCCGGCTCTGTCCCGCCCCCCCAGCCTTGGGCTCTGGTGCCCAGTGGCCGTAGGTAGGCTCCATGCCAGACTGGGTGTCCTCGGGCGCTGCCAGGGCAGCACGGTGATGTCATTCGGAACACCACTGCGCCCCAGTGAAAAGAACAGGA
The DNA here is from genome assembly GCF_965140295.1 of Lepidochelys olivacea. Taxonomy (NCBI): domain Eukaryota; kingdom Metazoa; phylum Chordata; order Testudines; family Cheloniidae; genus Lepidochelys; species Lepidochelys olivacea. The sequence continues at coordinate 19,845,758 of NC_140422.1, forward strand.
GGACTTGTGGCGCCTTAGAGCCCAGCTAACTTATCTGAGGGGAGCGAGAGCTCACTTCGTCCCATGCATTCAGTGGACAGTGCAGTGGGGAGATTTATATACACAGAGAACATGAAACAGTGGGTGTTACCCTACACACTGTAACCAGGGTGATCACTTAAGGTGAGATATTACCAGCAGGAGAGCGGGGGGGGGGGGGGTACAGGGTGGGAACATGGGACCTTTTGTAGTGATAATCAAGGTGGGCCATTTCCAGCAGTTGACAAGAACGTGTGAGGAACGGGGGGGGGGGGAAGGGGGCCGAGAATAAACATGGGGAAATAGTTTTACTTTGTGTAATGACACATGCACTCCCAGTCTTTATTCAAGCCTCAGTTAATTGTATCCAGTTTGCAAATTAATTCCAATTCAGCCGTCTCTCACTGGAATCTGTTTGTGAAGTTTTTTTGTTGAGGAATTGCCACTTTTAGGTCTGTAATCGAGTGACCAAAGAGATTGAAGTGTTCTCCGGCTGGTTTTTGAATGTTATAATTCTTGATGTCTGATTTCTGTCCATTTATTCTATTACATAGAGACTGTCCAGTTTGAATCATAGAATCATAGAATATCAGGGTTGGAAGGGACCCCAGAAGGTCATCTAGTCCAACCCCCTGCTCGAAGCAGGACCAATCCCCAATTAAATCATCCCAGCCAGGGCTTTGTCAAGGCTGACCTTAAAAACTTCTAAGGAAGGCGATTCCACCACCTCCCTAGGTAACGCATTCCAGTGTTTCACCACCCTCCTAGTGAAAAAGTTTTTCCTAGTATCCAACCAAAACCTCCCCCACTGCAACTTGAGATCATTACTCCTTGTCCTGTCCTCTTCTACCACTGAGAACAGTCTAGAGCCATCCTCTCTGGAACCCCCCTTCAGGTAGTTGAAAGCAGCTATCAAATTCCCCCTTATTCTTCTCTTCCACAGACTAAACATCCCCAGTTCCCTCAGCCTCTCCTCATAAGTCATGTGTTCCAGTCCCCTAATCATTTTTGTTGCCCTCTGCTGGACTCTTTCCAATTTTTCCACGTCCTTCTTGTAGTGTGGCGCCCAAAACTGGACACAGTACTCCAGATGAGGCCTCATCAGTGTCAAATAGAGGGGAACAATCACGTTCCTCGATCTGCTGGCAATGCCCCTACTTATACATCCCAAAATGCCATTGGTCTTCTTGGCAACAAGGGTACACTGTTGACTCATATCCAGCTTCTCGTCCACTGTAACCTCTAGGTCCTTTTCTGCAGAACTGCTGCCGAGCCGTTCGGTCCCTAGTCTGTAGCGGTGCATTGGATTCTTCCGTCCTAAGTGCAGGACTCTGCACTTGTCCTTGTTGAACCTCATCAGATTTCTTTTGGCCCAATCCTCCAGTTTGTCTAGGTCCCTCTGTATCCTATCCCTACCCTCCAGCGTATCTACCTCTCCTCCCAGTTTAGTGTCATTTGCAAACTTGCTGAGGGTGCAATCCACACCATCCTCCAGATCATTTATGAATATATTGAACAAAACCGGCCCCAGGACCGACCCTTGGGGCACTCCAATTGATACCGGCTGCCAACTAGACATGGAGCCATTGATCACTACCCTTTTAGCCCGACAATCTAGCCAGCTTTCTATCCACCTTATAGTCCATTCATTCAGCCCATACTTTAACTTGTCAGCAAGAATACTGTGGGAGACCATGTCAAAAGCTTTGCTAAAGTCAAGGAACAACACGTCCACTGCTTTCCCTTCATCCACAGAGCCAGTTATCTCATCATAGAAGGCAATTAGATTCGTCAGGCATGACTTGCCCTTGGTGAATCCATGCTGACTGTTCCTGATCACTTTCCTCTCCTCTAAGTGCTTCAGAATTGATTCCTTGAGGACCTGCTCCATGATTTTTCCAGGGACTGAGGTGAGGCTGACTGGCCTGTAGTTCCCAGGATCCTCCTTCTTCCCTTTTTTAAAGATGGGCATTACATTAGCCTTTTTCCAGTCGTCCGGGACTTCCCCACCTCACCATGAGTTTTCAAAGATAATGGCCAATGGCTCTGCAATCACATCCGCCAACTCCTTTAGCACTCTTGGATGCAACGCATCCGGCCCCATGGACTTGTGCACGTCCAGCTTTTCTAAATAGTCCCGAACCACTTCTTTCTCCACAGAGGGCTGGTCACCTCCTCCCCATGCTGTGCTGCCCAGTGCAGCAGTCTGGGAGCTGACCTTGTTTGTGAAGACAGAGGCAAAAAAAGCATTGAGTACATTAGCTTTTTCCACATGTACCATTTTTTGGCCAATGTACATGGCAGAGGGGCACTGCTGGCACATGATGGCATACATCACATTGGTAGATGCGCAGATGAACGACCCTCTGATAGTGTGGCTGATGTGATTAGGCCCTATAGTGGTGTCCCCTGAATAGATATGTGGACACAGTTGGGAACGGGCTTTGTTGCAAGGATAGGTTCCTGGGTTAGTGTTTTTGTTGTGTGGCATGTGGTTGCTGGTGAGTATTTGCTTCAGGTTGGGGGTCTGTCTGTAAGCAAGGGCTGGCCTGTCTCCCAAGATCTGTGAGAGTGATGGGTCATCCTTCAGGATAGGTTGTAGATCCTTGATGATGTTGCAGATACAGACTAACATGGCTGCTACTCTGAAACCTGTCACTACGTCCCAGTGACATCATGCCACGTAATGCCTGAGGTCACATGGGGCCTTATAAAAATGAGATATTGCGCCATTAATGATGTCACGTCACCATGAGAGAATCACAGAACGGCAGTGCCCTCCAGGGGTCACCTAGTCCAGTGGTTCTCAACCAGGCGGGCCACCAAGCTGTGCTGGCATTAGACTTGTTGGGGCCAAAGGCAGAAAGTCGAAGCCCTGCCGCATGAGGTTGAAGCCTAATGATCCAAGCCCCGCCACCCAGGGCTGAAGCTGGAGCCTGAGCAACTTAGCTTTGCAGAGTCCCCTGTGGTATGGGGCCCAGGGCAACTGCCCAGCTTGTTACCCCCTAATGCTGGCCCTTGCTCTTATATCCAGAAAAACAGTAGTTGTGGGCCGTGAAGTTTTGATTGCATGTTGTGGGGCCTCAGAAAGACAAGGGGGTTGAGAACCCCTGATCTAGTTCATTCATCTCATCTGGAAAAATGAAGTATGAATGTGTTTAGAATGTGTATGTTGTATCATAACATTGTGCCTTATATAAATGACATATTGTGCCATAATGACAAACTCACATGAAACCATCACCCCATGTACCAAAACACCCTAATTCTGCAACACAGATTACTGAACTACCAAACTGCTTCAGATAAACACCATCAGATCAGCGCAAAATGCCATCACAGCACAGAATCATCAGGTCATATTGAAGTGCTGTCATATAGCGACAAAATGTCATAATGTCACAGCCCAAGTCACTGTCTTGCCATTACAGTTTGAAAAAGATTATAGCACTGTCACATCATAGACCCATGATCATGCTTGCCAATAGGTCATCATAGTCATAACAACTTTGTCTTGTTGCTACACAGTGTCATTATGTTACATCTAATTGCTATTTAAGCAGATCCAAAATGGCAATCACATAAACATGTCACATGAAAACACTATCCTGTCACTCCAAAACATCATCACATCATCCCCGCCTCAGCATGATGACAGTTCACTGTTGTGTTTTTTGAATGCTCTTTTTTATTCTATCTGATCTTTAGACATTTATATTACACTCATGGTCCTGGTAGCAAAAGACACAATCCTACAAATGTGCTTAATTTTATTATCATACTCAGGGTCAGGCCTAAAGTTCTGTGCGGGCAGACACTAGCATCTAGACAAATAAATCATATAGATGATACAATACGAGGCACAGGGACATATACAACTTTTTTATTTTATCCGGGGAGGTGTGAAGGGACATGCTCTCACACTGTCAGGCAACGAGCGAGCTCCTCTGGGCCTTTTCAAGGAGAATCACCTGCAAGATTTGTTCTCCCTGGAGGGAGGAGGAGTTTAAAAGGGAAAAACCTGCCATGTGCTGGGATGGTGAATAGGTAATTGAGACAGGCTTGGGAAGAAGGAGCTAGCTATAAGCCTCACAGGATCTGAGCTATAGGCACTATGAGGGGGGCTGGGGCTGGGGCTGGAGCATGTGTAGACTAAGTTTAAAGGGCTGCCACAGGAAGACTGCCTGAGTTTCAGGTCAGATTTGTTTCTTTTTGATTTCCCATAGACTTTTCTTCTCCATAGGGGAGGACAGAGGGGAGAGGACTTGTCTCTTCTTTACTTCAAGTGGAGTGGACCTGAAGTGATGGCTGGAGTGGACTCCTGGTCCCCCAGGGTGCAAGAGTTAAAAAAAAATAGCTGTTGAATATTCTCTTTACACTAGTCATGTATTATAGCAGGGGCAGTCCCCCTGATAATTCAGTTTGTCTCATCAGCCCAAGAGAGGCACAGTCGTCAGATGATCTTGGTTGTTTGAAAGTCCTCTCATTGCCCTGGAGGATTAGCTGGCATTTGGTAGCGAGGCTGGGTTGAAGGTCTCTAATGCACCAAGTTCTAGTTCCTTTCTTTCCTGGCAGGAAAATGGCTCAGGAAACGCAATTTCTTCTTCTTGAGAAGGGCACCTTTCTGCGCCTCGGTGAGGCTCGTCACCAGTCTATGCTTCTCCTCTTTCTGCAAGCAAGCTGGCTGTTTGCCTCCCTGTCTCACAAAGGCTACTATCCTTTTTCTCCTCCTGTGCATGAGGACTCTGAGCTCTGGAGACCTGGTGTCTCTAAGGAGACTTGATGTCAGTCCAACCAGCTACAACTCCTCAGGGTCAGACTGCCCAGAGTATCATGCCTGGTTCTTCCATAGATCGTGCAGCTTAGGAAGCCACCCAGGCCACTTTTAAGTAAGTAAATGGAAATTAGATTTGCCATCTGTCTGGTGTATTTTTCTACTGTCTTGTGGTTGTCAGTCCAGAGATGTAATTTGCAAGGCGGTTTTATGGCGTGCATGTGTGGGCACATGTGTATTGAATGTGTAACTAGCAATGCATGTGTCATGGCTGGCACACAGGCCCCACTGTGCATGCACAGCATGCGGTGTGCTGGGCTCTCACCTGCTGGCTGCTGAAACCATAGTGGCTCCTCTCAGCACTGGGGACCAACTGAGAAGAAGACCAGACTGGTCACCCAAGGGCAAGGCTTGCCAGCAAGGAGGAGTAAGATCAGGAGTGGGATTGGGGCAGCAGGGGCTCTTGGGAGGGCAAGGTAGGGGAGTCCCTGGAGAGCTGAGATGCCTGGGAGATAGTGGGTGTAGGGACCAGAGGAGGCAGAGTTGCTGTTGGAGGGTGGAGGAGAGCCATAGTGGGGGGGGGGGGGGGGAGAATGGCCAGATGTGTGGAGGGCAAATCTATGGCCTCCCCATTTTAAATGGCACTCTTCAGGCCCTGGGCGCTTCTTCTTTCCTCTCCTCCTGCACAAGTTCCGTGTGGCCTTCTTGCAAAGGGAGGGGGAAGCTAGACATCATGGAGCTTGTGATCCTTTGGCTATGCTTTTGGAGACTCTGACACCCCAGCATGATGAGACCAGCATCTAAGGCCTTCCAGCTTCCACCTTATTTGTAGTCTGTTTCCCCCCACCCCCTTTGTCAGAGTCTCTGGGTGAGAGAGAAACCCAGGAGGTTACATAAGCAAAACATACAGGAAGACAATTAGGATGCCTCAAAGAAAAGAGGATATGAGCTAGCTGAAGGGTTTACATGGGGAACTGGTTGGGGTGTTAACAGTGTGTAAGATGCCTGGGTGTTAATGAATTTAGAGCAGTTCTACAAACTACTGACCTGAGCTCTTGGTTAATAGATAGAGACCCAAGGGATGTGTGCATGCTGGGGAAAATGGACTGGTGCTTTTGCTGACAGCTGGTCTGGATCTGAGAGAGGGCACAGAGGGGAGTGGTCCATGCATGGGACCCAGGAGGAGAAGGGGATGTTCTACATAGAGGGGAAGTAGGTAAACACAAGCAAGGGGGAGGAGCAGCACCAAGCTGACCACAAAAGAGAGATTTCAAGGAGCTGAGGTACGGCACCTGTCGGGGGTGGGGCACAAATATTTAAACTGCCTGGCGAACATATGCCAAGGAGTTGGCTGTGTGTCACAGCAGATTAACTCTGTGGCAGCCTAGGCAGAGTGGAACTAGGGTGCTGGGCCACAGGTTAACCATGTGACAGCAAACAGGGGATGTACAATGTGCATGTGACTGAATTCACACTCCTACCCTTCTGTATGTCTTGTGCACCTGGAGAGTCGTGTACAATGGGACCCTGAGGTGTGAATCAGTGGGGAGGCATCTGAAGGGTGGCAGGACATGGGAGCTGCATGCACTCTAGTCAAACCACATGTGGGGCTGGCAGGCAACCAGATGTGGTGAAGGGGCCTGTGATGAACCGCATTGCCCTGCCAGTGGCCTGAGTCATTATGGACAGCAAAAAGATTCTGATGTGCTGACTATGGAGATATTTCTTTTGACTCTCTAACTGGAAATGATGTAAGGGTAAACCCAGGGAGCTCAGATGCACACACATATCTAGGCCAGACCCACAAGCCAATAGGGCAAGATCACTGTCTACCCTGGCCAGGGAAACAAAGTCAATGCTGACTGTGTCTCTGCCCCAAACTTCTGCAGGAAGTGGGGAAACTGAGGTATAGCTGAACAGTACTGAGAGTTGGAACACCTCTGGGAGAAGGGGAAACTGAGGTTAGTAATGAGTACTGCCCACCAGAAGGTGCGGGAAAGCCACAATAAATGTACAGTGACTGCTTGGGGCAACACAGAGAAAAGGGGGGCTAATGATAAAAGCAGGCTTGCAGATTCTTAAGGCACAGACTGCAAGTGCTGTGCAGCTTGGGTTCTCCACCCCTGTTCTGAGTCCTTTTTCTTGTAGAGCTTCTCTCAGGTGTTGAGATGTGGGGGAGTGATGTCATGATCATGATGTCACTCCCCACTTTATATAGTCTCTTCATAGGGCGGGGCCCTTTTTTCAATGCTAAATTCCCAGCCCCGTTTGTGGAAAAATACAGGTACCACAATGGAGTTCAGTGTCATGTAGTCTGGTCGCAGGCCTTGCTGAGTCAGAGCAGCCTTCCTATGAGCTTTTCAGCCAGCTTTTGAGTAAAGGCTAAGGTCTTCCAATGTCCATTGTCTTTATTGATGAGCCATTAGCACTGTCTAGCTTCTTCATTGTTGCACCTGAAAGGCTAGTTGTGGGTGTTACCCACAGTAAGCGCATTTGAAATATAGATTCATAGATATTTAGGTCAGAAGGGACCATTATGATCATCTAGTCTGACCTCCTGCACAACGCAGGCCACAGAATTTCACCCACCACTCCTGCAAAAAACCTCTCACCTATGTCTGAGCTATTGAAGTCCTCAAATCGTGGTTTAAAGTCTTCAAGGAGCAGAGAATCTTCCAGCAAGTGACCCGTGCCCCATGCTACAGAGGAAGGTAAACAACCTCCAGGGCCTCTTCCAATCTGCCCTGGAGGAAAATTCCTTCCCTACCCCAAATATGGCTATCAGCTAAACCCTGAGCATATGGGCAAGATTCATCAGCCAGATACTACAGAAAATTCTTTCCTGGGTAACTCAGATCCCACCCCATCTAATATCCCATCACAGGCCATTGGGCCTATTTACCATGAATATTTAATTACCAAAACCATGTTATCCCATCATACTATCTCCTCCATAAACTTAACGAGTTTAATCTAATAAGATACATAGTCAATATTTAAATTAACAGATACAAAAATGATACATGCACACAAATAGGATAATCATTGTCAGCAAATCATAACTTTTCCATAGACACCTCACAAGACATATCTTGAACAAGATTCAGCATAATTATGTCATCATATTATAATCATACCACTATGATGAATATGGGGTGTAGTGTCACAGGGGCCATGCTGGTATCCTGCATGTTGGTGCCAAATGTAAAATCTCTATTGGGTCCCGGGGAAGTATATTGTAAGTCGGAATCCTCACAAAGTTGGAACTTTAGGAAAGGTGGGAGTCAGTACTGGCCCTGGGAGCCTAGAGGAGCTGTCCTGTGAGGTCCCATTTTTGTGAAGGGATAACAAAGGCTGTGTGCCCAGAAATGTGTCAGAGAGCACAGGCGCTGCCTCCTTGGGTGCTCTGGGGATGGAGCACCCACAGGGGAAAAAAGTGGGTGCTCAGGACCCACTGGCAGCTCTGTGGATCAGTGCCTCCCCCCGCACCTCCTGTCCAGCACAGATCAACTGTTCAGTGGTGTTCACGAGGTGCTGGGGGGTAGGTGTGGGAAGAGGTAGGGTGGGGGCTTGGGGGAAGGGGGAGTGGGGGAAGGGCCTGGGGCAGAGTAGGGGTGGGAAGAGGTGGGGGGGCACCTTGGGGGAGTGGGGGCAGGACCTGGGGTGGAGCAGGGATGGGAAGAGGTGTGGTGGGTGGGGGCTTGGGGGAGTGGGGGGTAGAGCCTGGGGTGGGGCAGGGAAGGGGGTAGGAACTTGTGGGGAGTGGGGACAGGACCTGGGGCAGAGCAGTGATGGGAAGTGGTGGGGTGGAGCTTGGAGGAAGGTGGGAGTGGGAGTGGGGCCTGGGGCAGAGCAGGGCAGGGGGATGGGGACTTGGGGGGAGTGGGGGCAGGGCCTGGGGAGGAGGAGGAGCAGGGTTGGGAAGAGGCGGGGTGGGGGCTTGGGGGAGTGGGAATGGGGCCTGGGGTGGAGCAGGGGTGGGAAGAGGCAGGGTGGGGGCTTTGGAGTGGGGATGGGACCTGGGGTGGGAGCTTGGGGGAAGGAGAGGAAGTGGAGATGGGATCTGGGGAGGAGGAGCAGGGATGAGAAGAGGCGGGGTGGGGGCTTGGGAGAAGGGAGGGAGTGGGAGCAAGGCCTGGGATGGAACGGGGGTCGAGCAACCCCCAGGATCTGAGTAAGTCGCACCTGTGCCAGAGAGGCCAAAGAAAGAGACTGTTCTGGAGCCTACCCAGGCCAAGGGAAGCTTGAGCCCATAGATCTAGTGTGGTGGGACCTAAACATAGCATCCTGTCAAGTGTCCAGCAGGGGATGCTTGACTAGAGCTGTGACATTGTTTGGAACCTTTTCAGATATTTAATGAGGAATTTTATACCACAGCTAAACTTGTCCACTTTTAATAAATGAGCTTCTGCTCCAAACTCAGTGTTTCCTTTATTTATTAATGCAATCCCTAAATTGTTTGAAGGAGCTAAAGCGCCCACAACTAGGGTGACCAGATAGCAACTGTGAAAAAAACAGGATGGGGGTGGGGGGTGAAAGGTGCCTATATAAGAAAAAGTCCCAAAAAATGGGACTGTCCCTTTAAAAATGGGACATCTGGTCACTCTACCCACAACCCTATCTCCATGGAGGAGGCAGTGTGATATAGCAGATGGTCACTGGAATGGGTCAGGAGAATTTGCTTGTATTTCCTGCTCTTCTGTTGGCCTACTGTGTTACCTTAGACAAGTCACTTCATCTTTCTTAGACAAAAGAAGGAGAGGAAATAGAGGCAATCTTGCTTATTTAGACTGTTAGGTTTTCAGGACAGAAACTGGCTCTCAGTATGTTTGTACAGTGCCTTGTGCTGGGGCCTCTAGGCATTACCGTAATACAAATTAATATGAAAACAAAACACATTCCTTACACAAAAAGGAAAAGTCCCATGAACTGGCTCCAAAAATGTCAATCTCTCTTTAATATAGTATTACTGATGTTATTTTGATCATCCCTTGCATCAGTTTGACCTTTTTCCAGCAGGAGAAAGGTCAAACAGGATACGATTAGTACCACTCCAAGATCTTTTGCATTCCTCTTGCTCTTGTTGAGTTTATCCTGAGCCCTGAAAACCAGCTGAGCATTATTCACAAGTCCCCAATCATTTCTGGGGTCCCACTTTGAAATGTCATCACTCTTTTATTTTAATTTTTGAGAACAATGCAGTAATAGAGGCCTACCTGCACTGAGGTCATTGCAGGATTGGGGCCTACCTACCTATCATCTCAATATCATTTTTACATGTTGTATCTTTAAGAATTATTGTATTGATCCTTACAAAAAATGTAAATAAAACATGAGGAACATTTCAAAGGGGGACTCAAAAAAAAAAATGTAGAGACTTGTGAATAGTCCCCAGTTCTTTTGCAGAACACAGGTTCATGCTAACAAAAGCAGGATGAACCTACAACATCTGAAAGTTAGAAATTTTATCCTGATTGACTTCTCTCATGATACTGGCTGGAGTTATTGAAGAAACATCTCTAAACATTATCTGAAGAACAATTGTAAAGTTTTTGAACTAAGTTATATGTTCTTTTCTTCCTGCATGTGCAACTTAGGGGTTTTCCTTCAGTTTGCCCCTGACCCCCTAAGCTGATCCAATTAATTTTTGTCCCATTTTTCTAGTCGTCATTTCAGTTGCAAGGGAGGAAAAAAACAGTGATAATCTTTCAATTTATGTCTGGAAACTTGTGGGTCGTAAATTTTACATCCTGTTTGAAAAATGTAAAGCACGTTTTTTACCACATACTTGTTATTTTTATCACCACACTTCTGTGACCAGGCTCCAGTTTCTACAGCTTCAGTCTCTCTTACATTGCTTACCGTCAGCACGTTCTGTCTGGAACTCAGACTCCTATGGAAGTCAAACAGTTCCCCAGAAACTCATTCTCATCATCAATGATTAGCAGGGTGGAGGAACACAGCAGCTGTAGTTATCACCAGAAGTATATATTCTCTCATTTTGGGACCACAAATTATCCCTATACCTTAGCCTCAGCTGCACACATTTGGGGCCCAATTCTCCACTCCATTACATCAGTTTTACATTGGTAGAGAAGAGTAGAGAGTAAGGCCATTTATTTACATTTTGACTGAAATAGATTTATTACTGCAGAACCTGTGTACTAGGAATTTTACGACCCAATGCAAATTTTATTTTTTAAAACCCATTGTTTTCAATGGTATTTCTCTTGATTTATGCCTAGGTGAGTGAGAGGAGACTCTGGCCCTGCATCAGCACCTTTGATAAGCAAACTGTGATGTGTTCTTGTTTTCCTTTAGTAGCACTTTTAAGAGTCATCTGCCTTTTTGTTTCTTTTAAACCCAACCTAAAGGACAGCAAAGAAACTGATTTCATCTGCCAGACCATCTAAAACATAGAGAACGTCAGTTTGCATGCCACTGTGGAGCTTTTCAGATGAGTGTGTATAATCTAAATTTGGAAAAACTTCCTTATATATAAGGACATGCAAAGCCATTAAAGGCCAAAATTGCTCAGTTGCTATTTAGATTTATAAGACCCCCAGAGATGCCTGTCTCAATCTCGTGGCACTTTGGACATGTACACCTCTATCCCACTATAACACAGTCCTTGGGAGCCAAAAAATCTTACCGTGTTGTAGGTGAAACTGTGTTATATCGAACTTGCTTTGGCCTCGAGCATTCCCATTATTAATAGTCACTTCCCGCCCCGACTGACCCCTCAGAATCCCTGACCCCTCCAACCCCCCACCACTCCCTGTCCCCTGACTGCCCCAACCCCTGTCCACACCCCTGCCCCCTGACAGGGCCCCCCCCGAGACTCTCACGCCCTATCCAACGCCCCTGACCGCCCCGCCCCCCAGAACCTCTGAATCATCCAACTCCCACTTGCTCCCTGTCTCCTGACTGCCCCCCTGCCTCTGCTCCTTATCCAACCCCTCGGCCCCGGCCCGGCACCCTTAACACGCTGCTCAGAGCAGCGTGTCGGAGCCAGAAACGCTGACGCGCTGATCCACTGGAGCGCGCAGCCCCGCCCCCCAGAGCGCTGCTTTACCGTGCTATATTCAAATTCGTGTTACATCGGGTCGCGTTATAGCGGGGTAGAGGTGTAATTAAAAATGCAATAGAAGTAGCCACCCCCAAGGTAGAACAATAACTGAATAAACCACACCCTACAGATAAATTACAAAAAGAAATTCACTCCCTCTTTCTTTAATATTACCCTTCGAGCAAACCTTCCCTCCCTCAAAGATCTCTTTAAAAGTTGAGTTTTGCAGTTTGCCTTGAGGGCCAGCAGACACGGGTTGTTTCAGACCAAGTTTGGGGAGTACATTTGAAAGGTACGGCTGGAGAAGGCCTTATCAGTTCCCTCTTCTACAGCTAGGAGACTCTCGCTTTGATGCTTCCATATATCTCAGATGTGGCATCATAGTAGAGAGAGGCAGCAGCTGCTTTGGAAAGCATATCCTATAGTCAATACCAACATCGCAAATTCCACCTGGAAATGCTAGCCCAGCTCGAGGAGGGATTTGTTCCTTTGGGCAGCGCATCCAGCCCTTCTGTTACTTAGGTTTCTTTTCAAAACTTGCACTAAAGGTTCATGAGATTTGGGAAGGGGAGGAGAATAACAGAACAATTTCAGATTTAAAAATTCAAGAAACTGGAAGATCCATCTGTCTTCAAATGATTGTGGAAAATAAAGTTTTTCATTTTACATTGTATAGCATCACTCTCACTTCTTGACTTTGTCACTGCATCTAAAATAACAATATCTGGTATACAATACTGAGCAGATGCATTAATTAAAGAATTTAAGGGCATGGCTACACTTGCAGATGTAGAGCGCTGTGAGTTAAACCCTCCTTCGGAGAGTGCAGTAGGGAAAGCGCTGCAGTCTGTCCACACTGACAGCTGACAGCACACTGGCATGGCCACATTTGCGGCACTTGCAGTGGCATTGGGAGCAGTGCATTATGGGCAGCTATCCCACAGAGCCCCTCTTCCCATTCTGGTGCTGTGGCTTGTGGGAAGGGTGCAGGGCATTCTGGGTTTGCATCCCAGCAATCTCTGTGCTTCCGTCCACATTTGGCGCCATCTTTCAATGTTTTTTGTACTGCACGCTCTGTCTTCCCTTTCAGTCTGCGGGAATGGAGCCCGAACTGCTGAGGAGTGTGCTGACGAGTCTTGCCAGCACGTCACGTTTGGCAGTCGAGTTATTCCTTGATCCAAAGTGACAGTGAGGGCTCCAATGATGATATCGACTCGAGTAACACATCTGACACGAGTTTGCTTGTGGCATTCACGGACATGTTCAACACCATGGAACGCCGCTTTTGAGCTCTGGAAACAAGCACTGAGCGGTGGGATCACATCGTCATGCAAGTCTTGGATGACTAGCAGTGGCTGCAGAACTTTCGGATGAGAAAAGCCACTTTCATGGGACTGTGTGAGGAGCTCTCCCCCACCCTGCGGCACAAGGAAACGAGATTGAGAGTGACCCTGACGGTGGAGAAGCGGGTGGCTATTGCAATCTGGAAGCTGGCAACTCCAGACTGCTACCGATAGGTCGCTATCCAGTTTGGAGTGGGGAAGTCAACCGTTGGAATCGTGTTGATGCTAGTTTGCAGGGCCATTAATCGCATCCTGCTCAGAAGAACCGTAACTTTGGGTAACGTGCATGACATTGTGGATGGTTTTGCACAAATGGGTTTCCCTAACTGCAGAGGGGTGATAGATGGCATACATATTCCAATTCTGGCATCAGCCGACCTAGCCTCCAAGTACGTTAATCGGAAGGGGTATTTCTGTATGGTTCTCCAGGCGCTTGTGGATCACCGTGGGCATTTTATTGACATTAACGCAGGCTGGGCCGGAAAGGTGCATGACTCACGCATCTTTTGGAACACTGGCCTGTTCAGGAAGCTGCAAGCTGTGACTTGAGAGCAGAAGATCACCGTAGGGGAAGTTGAAATGCTCATTGTGATCCTTGGAGACCCTACTTACCCTTTAATGCCGTGGCTCATGAAATCCTACACAGGGAGCCTTGACAGCAGCAAGGAGCAGTTCAACAACAGGCTGAGCCGGTGCAGAATGACTGTGCAGTGTGATTTTGGCTGTTTAAAGGGCCACTGGCACTCTCTGTATGGAAAGCTGGACCTGGCCGATGACAGCATCCCCGCAGTTATATCCGCGTGCTGTAGCCTCCATGACATTTGTGAAGGGAAGGGTGAACGATTCACTCAGGCATGGAACTCCGAGGTTCAAAACCTGGAGACTGAATTTGAACAGCCAGAGAGCAGGGCTACTAGAGGGGCCCAGCAAGGAGCTGCAAGGATTAGGGATGCCTTGAGGGAGCAATTTGAGCCTGAAAGCCACCAGTAATGTCTGGTGCCCTGCACGGGAGTGAATTACAGTGGTTCCAGTGGTAGTAGGAATCTGTGTTTGCTATGCTGACTTGCAGTGCCTGTTTATTTCCTGGGCTACGGTATCTTTTACTTTATGCAATAATAATATTTTCAAACCCAAAATATCCATTTATTGAAACTAAACACAACTACTTGGGAAACAAAGGGCAAGGGGGTGGGGCGAGGAATGGTACAATCACAGATTTGCAAATGTCCTGTTCTCATACTCAGCCTTCCTGTCTGGAGTGCTGTGCCATGAGTGCTGCACTTCAAGATGGCTACACTGCATGTTGATGGGGGTTGAGTGCAGTGGGTAAGGGTTGTAGTTGTCAGGGCTGGGTGGTGAAGCTACAGGTGTTGGAGGCAGCTGGTGGCGGTAAGAACCCGGATGTTGGGGAAAGTGGGTTGGAGGTGACATGGGGGCACAAGGGAAAGAGTTTTGGGACAAGAGCTGGGGAGGGAAGGCGTGGTAGTGCTCCGCCTGCCTGGCTACAAGTGCCTGTATCGAGTCCACTTGGTGCTCCACAATGCTTATCAGCCGATCTGTGCTTTGCTGCCGGAGCACCGCACTTTTGTGCCGGCATTCTTCATTCTGCTGGCGGATCTTTCTTTCACTGTCCCGCCGCTCCTGCACTTTTTGTTTTTCATTAGTTGCATGCTGCATTACTTCATGCAACATGTCTTCCTTGCTTCTACATGGTCTCTTTCCGATTCTTTGGAGTCTTTCAGCTGGTGTTAACATGGACGGCTGAGATCTCAAGGTTGCATCTGTAAAGGCAAAAATGCAACACTTAACAGAGGCAGCATTGTTCACACCAGACAGAGCAATGGTTCCCCCCTACTTAAGGACTTACTTAAGGGCTTACTTAAGTCTACACAATAGCATAATTTGCCCATCCCAAAGCAAGTCCACGGGAGCCCCAAAATGGTGAGTAAGCACAGGGTCAAGTGTGACTGATTGTTTCACGGCTGTACTGTCCTCTGGGTTTCTGTGCCTTAGAATCATAGAATATCAGGGTTGGAAGGGATCCCAGAAGGTCATTTAGTCCAACCCCCTGCTCGAAGCAGGACCAATTCCCAGTTAAATCATCCCAGCCAGGGACACCTTAAAAACCTCTAAGGAAGGAGATTCTACCACCTCCCTAGGTAACACATTCCAGTGTTTCACCACCCTCCTAGTGAAAAAGTTTTTCCTAATATCCAATCTAAACCTCCCCCACTGCAACTTGAGACCATTACTCCTCGTTCTGTCATCTGCTACCATTGAGAACAGTCTAGAGCCATCCTCTTTGGAACCCCCTTTCAGGTAGTTGAAAGCAGCTATCAAATCACCCCTCATTCTTTTCTTCTGGAGACTAAACAATCCCAGCTCCCTCAGCCTCTCCTCATAAGTCATGTGTTCTAGACCCCTAATCATTTTTGTTGCCCTTCGCTGGACTCTCTCCAATTTATCCACATCCTTCTTGTAGTGTGGGGCCCAAAACTGGACACAGTACTCCAGATAAGGCCTCACCAATGTCGAATAGAGGGGAACGATCACGTCCCTCGATCTGCTCGCTATGCCCCTACTTATACATCCCAAAATGCCATTGGCCTTCTTGGCAACAAGGGCACACTGCTGACTCATATCCAGCTTCTCATCCACTGTCACCCCTAGGTCCTTTTCCGCAGAACTGCTGCCTAGCCATTCGGTCCCTAGTCTGTAGCGGTGCATTGGATTCTTCCATCCTAAGTGCAGGACCCTGCACTTATCCTTATTGAACCTCATCAGATTTCTTTTGGCCCAATCCTCCAATTTGTCTAGGTCCTTCTGTATCCTATCCCTCCCCTCCAGCGTATCTACCACTCCTCCCAGTTTAGTATCATCCGCAAATTTGCTGAGAGTGCAATCTATACCATCCTCCAGATCATTTATGAAGATATTGAACAAAACCGGCCCCAGGACCAACCCCTGGGGAACTCCACTTGACACCGGCTTCCAACTAGACATGGAGCCATTGATCACTACCCGTTGAGCCCGACAGTCTAGCCAGCTTTCTACCCACCTTATAGTGCATTCATCCAGCCCATACTTCCTTAACTTGCTGACAAGAATACTGTGGGAGACTGTGTCAAAAGCTTTGCTAAAGTCAAGAAACAATACATCCACTGCTTTCCCTTCATCCACAGAACCAGTAATCTCATCATAAAAGGCGATTAGATTAGTCAGGCATGACCTTCCCTTGGTGAATCCATGCTGGCTGTTCCTGATCACTTTCCTCTCATGCAAGTGCTTCAGGATTGATTCTTTGAGGACCTGCTCCATGATTTTTCCAGGGACTGAGGTGAGGCTGACTGGCCTGTAGTTCCCAGGATCCTCCTTCTTCTTTTTTTTAAAGTTTGGCACTACATTAGCCTTTTTCCAGTCATCTGGGACTTCCCCCGTTCGCCACGAGTTTTCAAAGATAATGGCCAATGGCTCTGCAATCACAGCCGCCAATTCCTTCAGCACTCTCGGATGCAACTCGTCCGGCCCCATGGACTTGTTCATGTCCAGCTTTTCTAAATAGTCCCTAACCACCTCTATCTCCACAGAGGGCTGGTCATCTCTTCCCCATTTTGTGATGCCCAGCGCAGCAGTCTGGGAGCTGACCTTGTTAGTGAAGACAGAGGCAAAAAAAGCATTGAGTACATTAGCTTTTTCCACATCCTCTGTCACTAGGTTGCCTCCCTCATTCAGTAAGGGGCCCACACTTTCCTTGGCTTTCTTCTTGTTGCCAACATACCTGAAGAAACCCTTCTTGTTACTCTTGACATCTCTTCCTTGGGAGAGCCAACAGTGGCAGGGGGCCCCTATACTGAATACAGATCCCACATTTTCTACAGGAGTTCATCCTGGAAGATATCTCGCTGCTGAGGGTGACCTGGGAAGCAAGGGGGGGTCTTCTACTGCAATGCAGATTCCGCCCTGGCCCATATGCAGCTTGCCTGTGTACAGCAATGGTGCCCCACCCCTCATGGCACAGTGGCGTGGACAAGTTAGCCTTTCTGGGACAAGGACCACAGTGGCTCTCCCGAGGAACCTGCGCAAGCGCATTTCCTAAGTTCTGGATGAGACCTTTGAAGAGATCACTGAGGCCGATTACCATGATGTGAGAGAGCACATCAATGCCCTATTCTGCATCTAGGCATGCATGCAGCCCTAACCCTCCTCACCCCAAGAGCCCGCACCAAATAACTTCCTTCCCAAAATAAAAGCTGCTTACCGGAAACCTCCTCTGGTGTTTGTCCTTCTCCAAGCACCTGCCGCCACAATTGGCTACCTTCCTCCTGCCTTGAGAACAGCTCCTGGCTGCATGCATCTAGGGATTCCGGGGTGTCTTCCTCCGCCTCAGCACCTTCGTTCCTGCTTTGCTGCTCCTCCTCCTCTCCCGCCTTGTTGAACTGGGCTCTGAGGTGTCCATGGTGGTACTCGGAGTGGAGGTGGGGTTGGCCCCAAGTATCGTGTTCAGCTCTTTGTAGAAAATGGCAGGTCGCGGGGGCAGCACGGCTGTTTGCCTTGCAGGCTTTTCAGTAGGCATTCCGCAGCTCCTTTACTTTGACCTTCACTGCAGTGCGTCCCACTCATGGCCCCTTTCCATCATGTCCCTTGGTATCTGCCTGAACATATCATAATTCCTACAGCTGGAGTGCAGCTGGGACTGGACATCTTCCTCCCCGCAGACGCTGATGAGGTCCAGCACCTCACCATTGCTCCATACTGGGGATCGTTTGGAGGCATGGTCACCAGGAAAGATTCACGGAGAGCACTCCACTGGCTGAGCAAACAGGAAGGGAATTTCAAAATTCCCAGAGAATTTAAAGGGTGGGTCTGATGGTTGGTCACCTGACGGGCAGGGCAATAGAGTTCAAAGTGATGACCAGAGTGGCTAGAACAGGCATTGTGGGGCACTTCTGGAGGCTGATCAGAGTGCACTAACGGACCAGGGTGTCCACACTGGTGCCGCAGCATTCCAGCGGGGGGGCAGCAAACATTATTCCACTTGCCGAGGTGGAGTACCAGCAGCGCTGTAGCCATGGAGTCAGAGCGCTCTACGTGCCTTGCCAGTGTGGACGTGTAGTGAGCTAGTGTGCCTGGGGCTCCTTTATTGCGCTGTAACTTGCAAATGTTGCCAAGCCCTAACTCTGGCTCTAGTTAAGCTCCACCTGGCAGGTCAAACTCTTGACACTTCCTAGAACATAGGATAAATCTAGTATAGAGATGTTAACAAGATCGAAAGCTGTTCCGATCAACTACAATTCCAGCTCAAGCCACCTCTCCAATTGCAGTTCATCAGGCAATCAACCCACCCCATTCACAAATAAGTGTGAAGGATTGCTACTCCTTTTTGCTGCATTAGAAGCTAGTGGTTTGAATTCTAGCAGTTGCCAGTGTTGTCATTAGTAAATTATTTTAAGATTGTCTATTGAGGAAAAACTGTTATACCAATTTGGGGCCCAATCCTGGTAAAACTTATTCATGTAGGTAATTTTATTCATGGGAGTAATTTAATAGGCATTTTCCCCCCATGAAACTAATTCACTTGAATAAAGTTGTTCATGTGCATAAGTCTTTAGAGGAACAGCCTCATAATCTGAAAATCCACTCATGTTAGCAACTTTCCATACTGTCAGTAATTGTATTGACCTTTTCTTACTATAATAGCCAATCTCATTTTTGCTTTTACAGAATACATGACAAAGCACAACAGCAAAAGCCAAACTTTACCTGTAAGTGCTAAAATCTTTAATAAAAACTTCTTTACTTCAAAATCAATGACACTGGAGAGAAACTGAAAAATATTTTGTATATAAGCTGTATTTTGTGGTCACAGTTATTATTTATTTGTAGAAACCTCCTAGTTTCTACTCTTTATCTGCTGTAATATTTGTTTCCAAAATCTTATTCTAAAGGATATTATTTGTAGTCATTGACTCCAAACACACATTAGAATAATAAAAATTGTTTGTTAGCTTACTTCGTGGAGTCTTAATTGAGCTTTTTCTCTGAGCAGAAGGCTGCAATAATTAAACAATATATCCCATAAGGAGATTTGCTCATTAATAAATTATTTGATTACTAGGTATAATAAGTGTGCCTCCAATCAATACAATCGCCTAAAAGCTCCAAATTAGAAATAGTGTAATAAAATTTAAATGAAATGTACTGGGATTTGGTAGTTTTAATTACAAGGAATGATTAATTGATCCTTCAACTACTATTGAACTACAACTTATTTAATTCTTAGCAATTTAATTTGTCAGATCTGAGCTCTGATAACTAACAATTTGCCTAATTAATGTTAAACCTGGAGCACTGAAGTAACTGTAGTTAGGAGTGAAGTTAGATACTAAAGTCCTCTGAGGTCCCTTCCAACCCTGATATTCTATGATTCTGTGTTTGAAAAGGGAAGGCATATGCTGTGTGAACTACTGATTTTATGAATCAGCATCAAGTCAAGAACCAATACAATGCTGTTGCAAAAAAAGTAAATGCAATTTTAGGTTAACAGACATAGAATGCAAATCATGGGAAGCGATAGTACTGCTCTGCTTGGCGCTGGGTTAGGCCTCAGCTGGAGTACTGGGTCCAATTTTGGTCCCCAATGTATAGAAAGGATGCAGAGAAACTGGAAAGATCCAGAGGCGAGTGACAAAGATGATCAAAAAGCCACAGGAGTAAAGGCTGAAAGAACTGGATGTGTTTTAGTTTGGAAAAGAGGCAAATAAGAAGGGACAGGATAGCCTTCAGATATTTGATAGGCTGCCATAAAAAAGGATAGAGAAAAGTTGCTCTCTCTTGCCCCAGAGAGCAGGACAAGAGGCAATGAGTTCAAATTGCAGCAGAGCAGATTTAGATTAAATGTCAGGAAAAAATTCCTAACTGTAGAACCAGTAGAACAATGGCATAGATGTCTTGGGAGGTTGTGGAAGCGCCTTCACTGGAGGCTTTCAAAAGGAGGCTGGAGCGATCTGTCTTGGATAGTTCAGACTCCACAAATCCTGCATCTCGACAGGGGGTTAGGGCTTATCTACACTGGCACTTTACAGCGCTGCAACTTTCTCGCTTAGGGATGTGAAAAAACACCTCCCTGAGTTCAGCAAGTTTCAGCCCTGGAAAGCGCCAGCATAGACCGTGCACCAGCGCAGAGAGCCGCGCCCCTCGTGGAGGTGGGTTTTTTAGAGCGCTGGGAGAGCTCTCTGCTGCGACTACACAAGCCACGTTAAAGGGTTGCCGCAGCAGCACTTTCATGTTGCCAGTGTAGGCTAGCCCTTAGACTACATGACCCTTGTGGTCTCTTTAACCCTCTGATTCTGTGAAAGTATATGGATAGGTAATATACTGATGATGCACAGATACTCAAATGCTGATGTCTGAGTCACTTTTATTGTTGCACGTGATGTGACTGACTCAAAAATGAAGGTTAAAAAAACATTATGCAGGGAGGGAGGGGCAGAGCTGGGAAGATCAGCATGTCTCTTATTTTTGATGGCACAAGCTCCCTAAAAGGAATGTGACTAAAAATAGGTAGATTTAGCAGTTTAAAGGAGCTACAGCAAAATGCTATTTCTGTATTATCTGATGCAGACAATTTGTTGTGCATAGTTTCCGATCTAATTGAAATAAAACAGCTCCTTTATGTGGAATGGGGGCGCTACACTGGGATCACCAGATGATTATTGGCTTGTTGAAATGATTTTTTCCCCATTAACTTAAAGGGGGTATTTAAATTCTGACAGCTGTGAGAATCCTGGACAGGCTTCTGTAGCTGAGCTGGGCACAGGACTAGAGAAATAGGGACAAAGGTGGCTTTACATCCCCTTTGTAGCTTCCTGATCCTTGGGTTATCCAGGTGCTTAACTAGCTTCTTTCCGAGTTTCCCGTCTGCTGGTCCTGTGCTCATGCCACTAGATCACATCTCGCTACACCGTCTAGTTTGGCTAAATGAGGTACTTGTGATTTTTTATTGAAAATATAGGTCGTAATACATCAAATACATACCAATATTTTCTTTAAAATACAGAAAGTATTAGGACTCAGAAATGAGTCTAAACACAAAATAAACTAAACTAAAACACAAAATTGGGTTAGTAAAGAGGCATTTTCTCCTACTAGAAGAATACAAAAGACATGGTTTTTTACCCTTGTGTAATTTCAAAATGGCTAAGCAGGCTTTTGTGTGCGTGCGTTTTTTAAAATTTGGTTAAAAATGTTGCTTCTTGGTTCATACCATACATGCAGAGCAAATTTTTACAACCAAGTTATAAATTGCTGAAAATTAGAGTTTGTCAGCACTTCAACTTTATCTTATCTGTAGCAGTCAGAATAGACCACTATAATAATTATTGTTGCGCCTTTTTTATGGAGAGTGTCAATTCAAATTGCTCAATTAGTCTGTCATTTAAAGTGAGTTAAAAGGTAATTTACATTAATACAAATAACATGAGATGTCACTGGTGCAGCATTATGAATTAGCCACAATATGTTGTAATGAGTTTAGCCTGTGTAACTGTGCCAGATTCTTTCCTGACAGCGTGTTATTGTTGAGTTACACCTTTTCAAATGTTAACTGCAGAACACGTTTTAAAAGCCTAATTGTCCCAGACAAATGGATCTTACCACAGGGCCATGTTGTTTGAGCTGTTTGCTATCTTGCATTATTTGTATGCTCTGAAAAGTCAGTGTTGCTAAACTTGAGACTGTAGGGTTTCTGGTTGGTTTTGATCTCTGTGCATGAATGTTTTCTTTGAATATTCTTCTTTACGGGAAAAAACACTGAAGAAAGAGTCTCTCTCAGTAAATCGGCAGGATAGTTGTAAGCAGTTGTCCTTCTCCCACAGTCAGGAAGGAGGGGCATTTCACACTACACAGCTGGGACAAGGGTTAGACTAGCTGTCGGTCAATATAGCTGATACCACATGGCCAGAGGGTCACTAGCTGTGTCACTTCTCTATAGTCACTTTGCATGAGTTGATTTCTGTAGTACATAAGCCTGTCATTCTGGCTAAAGTGCAGTTGCTGTTGCATAGCCAGTCAATATTGCAAGGAACACACATAGTTTACATGCTGACCTGCAACTGAATGAAGAATAGAGAAAGTTTTTCTCCTAAATGGGAGATTTTCCATCTTAAAGATTTTTTGATACCCACGTAGGATGCTCATCCAGATTTCTGCTTATCTTCTGCTGCATAGTGGGTTCATAGGGGAAGCCCAACGTGGGTGTCTTCACCGAAGAGACCCTTACCCTTAATATCTCAATCAAGGTAGGAGAACCTACTGAATAGATGAAAGTCCCCCTGCTCATCCAGAATAATGGTTGGTGAAAGCAATGTGAAACAGTCTCCTGCTGCCTCTTCACTGAACAGCCGCTCTCCTTTAAAACCCAGTTCTATCAAGACTCCTTCCTACATGTTTTCTTCACCAATAGTCTTCCCCTGAAACATTGTATCATGTCTTGTCTCTCGTCTGTAATCTCTTCAGTACAGGGAGCATATATTTAATGATGTATGTCGCTTTCTACAGCCTCTGGATGTTTCTTGAGGATCTTCCATTCAACTGCTGCTGAGGTATAAGAATGCTTAGCCTGAGAGAATGGTTAGGATCATTGTGTAGGTGGCATAATTTCAGGCCAGTATGGTCCCAAATGTTGATACCATGACTAGATAAATAATTCACTTGCAGAATTAACATTGATAATTAGGTTTCAGAGTAACAGCCGTGTTAGTCTGTATTCGCAAAAAGAAAAGGAGGACTTGATAATTAGGGCTCTGGTTTATACTCTAAATGTAGCAGAAAACCAAAATGACTAAATGTAAACTAGAGTTGTATACAAAAGGACAAATGCAAAAAAATTAATAGTGAATTCCTGCAAGCCTTCTATCTAGACACAGTGGGCCAAACTTTTCTACTTGTTGGTGTAGCAGAATTTGGCCCAATGCCTTGATCCCTGGGTCACAATATATAATT
The DNA here is from genome assembly GCF_965140295.1 of Lepidochelys olivacea. NCBI lineage: Eukaryota > Metazoa > Chordata > Testudines > Cheloniidae > Lepidochelys > Lepidochelys olivacea. The sequence goes on from NC_140422.1 coordinate 19,868,961, forward strand.
AGACATGAGAGTGTAGAAACAGTGAGGACCCAAAACAGACAAGACACAAGATGAGGAAAAGATGATTGTACTCTGCCAGCCTCAAATCAGTCAAAAAAACTCCAAAAGAGTCTAAAATGTAGGCCGCTTGTTTATACATCTCTGCAAAAAAGATAATTAAACCTAATCACAGAATTCTCAATCAATAAAATTGTAGATTAAAATATAAATAAGGGGGAAAACCAGGTGGCAGCATGATTATCATTTTGACTGGGGGTGAGGGGGAGCCAGCTTGGGAAATGGGAGGGAGCTAGCTCTCCCTCTCCCCTGAATCTCTCACATCCTTGCTGGACAGGGTCTAGGAATAATGCACTGGGAGTGTGCATAATCCTTGTTGTGCTGTCGAGAGTGGTTCATTGCTGTGAGTGGCAACCTCAGGGCAGGCTCTCAAGAAGCAGGGCAGAGACCCCAAACTAGTTTTATGTTCTATCATTAGATTTCATTAACCCAGTGACAAGCGTGAACTCCTAATGCACTATAACAGTCTTACCAGAGAGTCAGAGGGCAGCACTATGCTGCAGCTCTACGCTACAGCCTAAGTCAATATGTGAAAAAGCCCCCCAGTTCCCACTCCAAACAATGCAAATTTCGCACTGTCCACATGCCTCACTGGCACTATACTGGTGGGAGACGCTCTCCTGCCAACATAGCTTCCGTTTCTCACTGAGGTGGAGTAATTATGCTGACAGGAAAGCGCTCTCCCATCAGCATAGCACATCTTTACTGGACACGCTACCATGGTGCACCAATGTAGCACTGTAGTGTAGACCTGCCCACAGATAGTCCCCTTTGGCATTCCAATCTCTCTTGCCACCCAGGCAAGCTGGACTTAGTAATAATTGGTTCTTTACACACACAACATCACACCAAAATTCAGGTTACTCCCAAAGGATCAGTCACTTACCCCAAGTCAGTCGGTACCTTAGATCTCACACCACAGCCAAAGTCTGTGCTTGACTGAGGCCTAAAGCCTTGGCACCAGCGTAAGACCCCTTGCTGGGGGAAGAATGACTTCTGACACTCAACATCAATCAAATGCTGGCAGATCAAATAGAAGTTGTGACACAGTGTTTTGAGACTGGGGACTGTAAAGTGTGGGAAATGGAAATGGCCGCTGGGTGGGGGTGTGCTGTTTTCAAGATTTCCATCACATCAGATAAGGCATCTCAAAGGAGGGTTGGGGGATAATAATATGAAAGAAAAAGTAATACAGGCATTTGAAATGAATGAACCTTATATGATAGTTTAAGTGAGAGAGCATTAAAACCATTATAAAGGTACAAAATCGGAGCCAGACTACAGATCAAACACTTACATGGATGTTGAGGTGGACAAAAGGAGTCAGATACACTAAGATCACACAAAGATCAGGAACAGCAGCAAGAGCTATGTCCAATAAAGAAAAAGCCAGAGGCTAGCTGCTCATTGCCCAGAGCTGCATCAAAGGCTACTCAACCAGGCAAAAACCAAAGGCTCAATAAAGTTGTCTGGAGTAGCATCAAATGCAGCCTATACAAATATCATTATGAGGGGGGGAAATGCCCCCACCCCACCCCTTCTGGAAAAGGCAAGGTCTCACTTCAGATTGAGTCTACTATAATGCTTTTTAAAAATCATTTGAGGGACAATACAGCATCTATATCTGTGGCTCACATGTGGCTGTACTCTTCCTTTTAATTAGACCTGTAGATGGAAACAAAATATATAATTGTATTTAAACATGTCACCACATTAAGATAAGTACACAAGAGCCATGCAGTAGGAAATCCAAGTATTTTTGGCTTTTCTGTGTGCTAATAAATTAGCCCATTTGGGGTGGACAGGAACTACTGTCTGAGGCCTAATCGGATAATGAAAAACAACATTGTTTGCCACTTAAGCATCTTTAAAAGTAGGTTAGGGTTAAATCACCTCTTCTTCAACTTCCTTCTATCCTGAATTAACGTGGTTCCTGCTGGCCAGTTAGTAGGTTGTTCTATTCTGGCTTTTAGCTTCAGTACTGAAATTGCAGCCATCATTTACTACTGCTACCCTGTCCTTCACAGACTTCAAATACAATATGGGGTTTCTTGTTCTTTGTCCCTTCTGTGCCCATGTGCTCTCAAAGGCTACAAGGGTTATGTGGCGCTCATCATGTCATATACAAATTCCATAGACGGCAAAGGTGTATGCTGTACAGACATGCAGATGGCACAATAGAAGATGTATTTTGAACATTCATTGAGTTTTCAAGAGGGTTTTAGACTAATCATACTTCCTATACAGCTCTATTGTCTGAGTGTAAGTAATAGCAGAAGCTGTGAACTGTGACTGCAGCACTGCAGTTGGGAACAAATCAAAGACAGTGATGTCTGTTCACAGACATCTTTATGGCAACAGAAAATGGGCTCAGCAGAGACAGCAGGGTACCTTAGGGATGCAAAATGCCATTTAAACTAAGAATGAGAATGAAGACAAAAGAGATGGTAAACGTTTTCCAAATCATACAATGTCCAATCAGATGTTGGTCATTAAACTCTGCTATAGACCTGTCTCTGTTGAAAGGTTACAGGACTTTGGCTACTAACAAGATTAAAACCAATTTGATGCATATAATGGCAAAATACGAGCTCTTTCCGACACTCAGAGTGGTTGGTTCCCAAGAATCAGATATAAAATGTGCAAAATCTCATTTGTTCCTTAAAATAAACAGATAGGGCTGCAGGAACAGGCTCTTTCTCAGGTGAGTAGATTGCCTGAAGTCAAAGGAGCTGATTCTGGTCTAAATTAACACCAGTTTTACACCAAATGAAGTTCTGTTGACATCAGTGGAGTTACTCCAGATCTATGCTGGTGTAAGCAAGAGCAGTATCCGATCTGGTGAAGAATCTAATTTAGCTATATGATGTTGTGAGGAGCCCTGATACCAACTGTTGATCCACTTTATGCCTGGGAAAGTGGGGCTTGATGGCTCTTAAAATTTTCTTCAAACTGATCTAATTGCAGATGATATTCTTACTCCTATACATCGTCTTCCTCCTATTACTAAGCAATTTGTTTCAATAATAACCAGTAGAAATCAGTTCATTACACAAAGGAGAATTTGATATTATCATTTTGTTGCATTTTAATTTGATGTCTTTACCATTCCTACATTGACAAGAACAAAAGGATACATTATAGGAAAATAAATGAGGTTCTGACTGATCACCTTCTATGCAAGGCCTAAAACAATAATCCTCTTGTTGAGACTTATCATATCAGTATATATTACAGGCCCAGTCCTTCAGCCCCTTCTCATGGGAGTAGTCCCATTGGGGCTGATTCTGCTCCCCATCACATCAGTGTAAATGTTGATTTTCAATTAGTGAAACACCTTGTTTAATAAAAGTTAATATAGCATATTTATATGACTAAGAATATAGATCCTGATTGAAAGCCCATTTAAGTCAATGGAAAGACTCCCAAGTTTTGGCAAGGGAGTTTTTCCATTGACTTCAGCAGGACTAGGATTTTAACCTGAGGTCTTTATTTAAAAAGGGAAAAAGCCTTGGGCCCCAATAACTACAGACTCTTACATATGTAAGTAGCTTTATGCTGTGTAATCAGAGTCTGTTATCCCCATTGGCAGCAGTAGTCTAATTTAGACTGAAATCTGAGTCCTTGTGAAAATTAAACTAAGGGCACTAAATGGAACATAATGTAATACAGAGAAGCATAATGCATAGTTCTGCTTTCTTTACAAACTACACCCAGTCTTTCTAGTACCAGGCCTCCCATGATTAGGTACTGCAATTGTACTGAATAGTGGCAAATTGTGTTTTAGCTGTGTGACAAAGACAAATGCCTTCTGTAGGTAGATGGAATTTTCACTTTTGGCTTAAGGTAGTTGTGAACTCATGTCTTAAAAGACACAAGGTAGTGGAATATGTAGATCACTGAGCCACTTCACCTCCAAAATATCTTCTAGAGAGGCAAATTAGTACTCCTATATTCTGTCCTCATCCAGAAGTATATTATGGAACTTCTCAGAAAAGACCACTGCACTTTGAAGTGGGCCTGCCATGCAAAAGGGTTTAGAGAATCTGAAGGAGACATGGGTCAATTTCTCATGAACTTTACCTAGGCTAAATAAAAGAGGTGCCAACTAGTCAAGAATCCTCTAACTTGTGGATGGAACAGACCATGGCATCTTTCCAACTGGATATAATACTACCAGTCTTGAAAGACAGATGATAAAGAGATGGCAGAGGAAGCAGCTGAAACACTGGCAGACTTGTTAGCAGTCTACAGTTAAACTATCCGCTTCACTAATCCAAAAGCAATAGGTCCCTTGTGCCCTCATTAATTTAGGTAGGGCACCTTTATCACAGATTTTATGTAAAATTTTCATAGAATAAATATATGCCCATTTTTAACATCAGGAAGAGGGTAAAACACAACTATTGTTCAGTACATTATGAACAACCATACATTTAAAATACAATAATAATTTGAAACAAAATTTCTTCCTGGCTTGTATTCTGTGAGGAACATTTTAGCAATACTTTGCCAGACACATCTTAATTTTGTAGTCTCTTCACTGTCATCTTTCTTTATTTTTGTAATGTAATGGAGTTATTGATCACTGCAAGTTTTGTCCCCTTAGACATTTAAGTACTGCAGTCTGTTTGAATAGCATACTGCAGCGAGGTTCTTTTACCACTATATTTCTAAGCACTTCAGCAGTAATTCCAAAGATGTTAGCAGCTTCTCTTTTTCTTCACTTTACTATTGTGCCTATTCTGTCTCCTTTAAAATCATCTCCATCTTTGTGTCTTTCTTGCTAGTCCACTCAGCATTGCAGTTTTATTTACTTAGGCATCTTCTGGAGATTTGTTAGCAAAAAGTAGAGGGCCTGATTCTCCACTGCATGACTACAGTTTTACAACGATGTAACTCAATTGAAATCAACAGTGTAAAGCTAGAGTAATGTAGTAGTGACTTAAGGCCAGAATGTCCAACCTGTGGGAAAAACTATGGAGACTGAGATGTTTTCTGACCCAGTAGCATATGTAGGATTTCCAGCTGGGGAGAAAACCAGAAGATTCTGGAAAACAGACTTTTTAAAACATAAAAAAGACAAGCTCAAAAGAACACATAGATTTGACCACACTAAGGACAATTGTAGAAAAGACCATCCAACAGTATTAGTCACAAGACAAACAGACTCGTGTACACTGATGGTTCATCAGACAAATCCTTCAAGAATGGTGATTGTGGTATCTTCATCCAGTGGAATAATAGAGCGAATATAAGGAAGAACACTGGATAAGGATATATCAGCTCAAACTGAAAGTTATTCTCAGTGCACCTCAAGAAATAAACAGCAGAAATAGAGGCGGATGTTGTGACGTTTGTTGACTCTCAGGTGGCAATTCTTGGTTCCTTTTGAAGAAACCAGAATGCTAGCAACGATGCAATTCATAATGAGACTCGGAAAGTGCGGCAATATATTGACTTTTCCGTGGATTCCATCATGTGTTGGTGTATATGGGAGTGAGGTAGATGATGACTGGCCAAAACTGGAAGATTGGAAACTCAGGTTGGAATGACAACAGTTGAGAATGTTGACATCCTATTGAGGGAAATAAATAAGCTGAAATAAAAAGTCAAAAGTTGAAAGATTCTCTGATATCAAAGCTTCTTGGAAAATAACATCCACTATGATGAGATTGTGAATGGGGCACACTGTAGAAATGAAAATCAGTAGAGATGGGACCAAGATATATCTACTTTACAAGATGTGTGAGGAGCAGGCTTTAACATCTGCCATGCTTTTGTTGTGAGTAACGTGCAGTTTTTTGGATTGGATGCCTTGGATCAAGCCCTTACAAAGGACCCTTTATGCGTTGCCAAATTCATTCTCAAATTCCATGGCCTGATAGGATTATTGTGGGACAAGATGATGACGACGACAACAGAAGGACTTAATTCTCAATTTTGATTCATTTTACTGTTCTTATATCGCATATAGAAACGGGCTATGTATCTTTCTACTGAGTTCATTCTGAATTAGAGTGTTCTACAGGATTGCAACAGTTGTAGTATTACATCCAAATTTGCTTTCCCAAATGCAGAATAAAAAAGCCAAAAGTAATCGTATTAATTGGAGTTAAAACATACTTTTATGTCCTATATAAAGCATAGCGAGTACAAGATAATTGAATTACATTTGCAAAGTCATTCTGTTCTGGCTCTCTTTCTGTACGCTGCTTCTGAGCAGAGGAGAAAATAAATCTTTCTGTGGATTATAAAATTCCTTCTGTCTATCATTCAGATACCGTCAATAAAAGGTGTTTTCCCATAGCCAGTGCACATTTTTTTTCATTAATTAAATACAAATACTGTAGATGAGTGAGCACTTGTTTTCTTTAGGCTTCATCTTGCATTTACTGAATTCAGTGGGGGTATTGCCATTTACTTCAATGGATGCAGTAGCCTACCCTTCTGTGAATAAAATAAATTATATTTTGTTGAGCGGCAGATGATCCAGTGATTAGGGCACTAGCCTAGAACTCAGGGGACCTGGGTCCAATTCCCTGCCTCCTGTATGACTTTGCCCAAGTCACTTAGTTTCTCTGTGCCTGAGTTTTTCAGCTATAAACTGGGATAATAATACTACCTTTAAAGGGGTGCTGTGAGGATAAATATCTTAAAGATTGTGAGATTCTCAGATACTACAGTAATGGGAGCCAGAGAAATACCTAAGATAGATAGAAACTTCTTGTGCATTGGGCTAATCAGAAGAATTTTTAGTTTACCTCCCTTGATCTTTCTCTTTCTGGGAGGAAAAAAACTATACAGTTAAAAAAAATCCCTAAATAATCAACAGAATAAACACAAGCATACTGAGGAACAGCATCAAGACCTAAAGAAATAACTAAAAATAAATTGGCCACCTCCAACGAAGATGATAATTTTCAGAAACAGTTGTATCCACAGCTTGAAGTAGAAAGGAAATACTGTATATAGAAGCAAAAATTCATGTAAAAATACTTATCTTCATTAGAAAGGGGAGGGGAAAGGACCCTATCAAATAATTCATGTAACTAAATCATTGCCAATAAAGATTAAAGGGGGGAAAAGCTGTTATAAAAATGGGATAAAACAAAACCCTAAATGTTCAAATTAATAGGGTTTTTTAAAGATTTATCTGAATCAGTATGTTTGGATTACGGATGCTCGCAGGAGAGTGTATATTTACAAAGCAGACAAATGAAAATTCTCTGCATGAAATAAGGAGGACAGTCTTGTGTTCCTCATGCACAAAAACTCTTGTTGAATTCAATAGGAGTTTTGGGAGTTCCAGGAGTGTAGTTTTATTTCTTTCATGTCTTATGAGATGGTGTGTCCTTCCTTAATTCTTAGTAAGGTTTCAGCTGAAAGCAGCATTCCTTTCCCGTATTAAGTGTTATTGCCATGTGCCTTTAGGGCCTGACCAACATCCTACTGAAGTCAATGGGAGTCTTTCCTTTGACTTGAACTGCAGTGGGCCTGGGCCGTTCAACAGTTGCTGTGTTCTAGATGCTGGGTTCAGCCTCAGGTCTACTGTCAGTTGACGAATGAAGGAGCTACTGATCCTGCTAGGGAGAAGGAATAGTTCTCTCTCCTCCTTAACCCCCAGTACATTAGTCTAAGGGAGAAATCCTGGAAAAATGTAAGTTAATGGGAGTTTTACTGTTGACTTCAATGGACCCAGGAGTTCATGCCAAATTTCCCTGAAGTAAAAGAGCCTGTGAACAAGCCATATGGGATTTTTCTCCTCTGAGTGAATGAGAGGATTCTTTGAACCACTGGATAACTTCTTACATCTTCCTGAGAATAAGAGAGACCTGGATGTAGAGTAAAATGTAGGTTTTCCCCTCCGGAAGTGATGCACTCCGTACCAGACTCAGATTCATGCTAAACCGAACTAACATATTGTACCTTATTTGGTCCATGTAGACCCTACTGATAGGTACTAAAGTGCACTAGGGAATAGTACTGTTTCAAACAGCACTACATTAATGCGCACCAGCAGGGCCTACACGGACCAATTAATGAACAACATATTATTGCACTTTTATAAATCACATCCTTGTAGGGCTCATAACCCCACCATGTAGACAAGGTCTATGTTGATTATTCGGATTGTTAATTTTGCGTAAAGAAACTTTTCTTTTCAGCTGCTTCTTAGAAACACCTCTTTCCTTGTTACCAGTTGGTCCTCTGTTGACATGGCAAACACACAGTGAGGAGAAACGATGCTCTATTGCTGCGAATTACAGAGTTATCCAGGGCAATATGATGAAAATGGTGTTTTTCTGAAATTTGTTTTATGGTAATAATTTGGTCAATTATTTATCTGATCACAAATCCATCTGTCAAAAGGCACAGAAACTGAGTTAAGTTCTTAAGAGACCTAACAGATCACATACATCATAATATACAGGAAAATTTGACACAAATACTGAAGACAATATATGACACTTTGTAACTTGCTTCATCTTCCATTACCAAATAACCCTGCTTGTACCATTTTAGAGAGATAGATTGGAGATTAGTCAAAGATAGCTGCCAGTTAAATTTCCTCAATATTTATTTTGAAGGTTTCTTTAAAGTGGTTCCCCAAAAGTTCTTTACTTTTTGAAATTGATTCATGAGCAGAGATCAATCAGCAAAAAGTAGGAATAATGAGTTCCTTTTAATATGATTGCATAAAACAGGATTTTAGTCAACAAAAAGACTCCTGCAGGCAGAGTTCTTTCACCTGCTATGGGGGAAAAAATTCTAATTAAAACAAAAAATGAAATAAGGGGAAGTCATTTTTCTGTGCGTTTGTTTCAGAAGGAGCGAGCACTCTTTCTTCTCTCCGTGTAACTCCTTGTAAACCAGGAGAGCTGCCCTCAGAGCAGTTTAGTAAAAAGGAAAAGCTCTCCACAAACATTGTCTCACTTTTCCACATACAAAAAGAGAACTCCCTTCTGCTATGCCCTCCATGTCTGGGTGAAATCCTGACACCTGCCTTTCTCTCTACTTCAGTTAATTGGATTTTTGTCACTGACTTCAGTGGGTCCAGGGTGTCACCACTGGTTTCTTAGTACTTCAGAATGTTTTGGGCTGCAGAAAATTGTATCCCATGCTTCTCGCTGCCCAGGGATGGAATCTGGCTTGGCACAGCTTTGATTGCAACTGGATTCTTGTGAATTATATCAGGGGATTCAGTATACTCAGCAAAATCTCCCAATGTCCTAACAAATGGTGACTTCTCTTTCATAGGTGACTAAGGGCAGGTCTACACTTAAAACTGCATCGGTGTGCCGCTCTAGCACTTAGGAGCATCTCCACTTATGCCAATGGGGGAGTTTCTCGTGTCGGCGTAGTTAATCCACCTCCCTAGAGGTGGTAGCCAAGTCGACAGGAGAAACCCTCCTATTCCTATCGACATAAAACCGTCTACATGGGGGATAGTTCGGTATAACTATGTCACTTGGGGTGTGGATTTTTCACACTCCTGAGCGACGTCATTATACTGATAAAGGTTTGTCGTGTAGGACTGGCCTGTGCTAGGAAGAGGCTTAAAAAGACCACAGAGAAAACGTACTGGGCTTTTGGCTGTAAACAAGAGAGGAAGGATAGTCCAGTGGATAGGGCCCTAGCAAGAAATGAAACCTAGGCCCTGCCACAGACTTCCTATGTGACCTTGGACAAGTTACTTACCTTCTCTCTTTTCATAAAATGGAGATACTAGTACTTCCCTACCTCATAGGAGTGTTGTGAAGTGCTTCAATACTAGGCATTGGGGGCCACATAAGTGCCTAAGATGGATAGATAGCTTTGTTGCAGAAGTCAGCCAAGGAAAGCAAGAAAGAAAAGGACCTTGCAGTCTGAAAGATGTGGAGGGAATAATGTTCTTAGGTGATCTGAGCAGGCAAAGCACTCTATAGGATTACAGGCTAACCGAGATCTAAATAATCCATTTCATTTGTGGCCCCCAATACAGCGTTATAAGTAATTTCTATGGGGTTTGTAGCCACTTTGTAGGGGTTGGATTAATGGTGTGGTGTGAAATATGATTCTCAAGGAACAAATTTGCATGAGCTTTATTCTTTAGTGGAGGTTTCCTGGCAAGTTGACATTTTCTCTGTGTCATGCTCTTTTTATAGTTATTCTAGGCCAAGTGGGAAGGAAGGCCCATTGACCATACAGATCAGAATTCATAAATGAGGCTTTTGGAGGTGAAGGTAGTTGCCTGGTGGTAGGAAATGGAACATTTCACCAGTTCAGATTCCACCCAGGATAGTAGTGACTAAACAATGGTACCGACCATTCGGTGGCTCAGTTTAAATGTGTGGATGGTCTCAAAATCGATCCTAGTGGACCGGTCTTTTTATCAGAGACCACCATTACAACTGGCACCCTTGAGCAAAGGACAAGGATTGAGCTAACATACCTTCTTGCTCATAAAAGTGGTGTCTCCGTAATTAAGGCATGGTCTTGGGAGCTGAGGGGAAGCTGGTACTGCCATTACCCATCTTGTGTCCATTCTGTGGCTAAAGAGACTAACCCAGTTTCCAGTGCTGCAAAACTGGCATTTTTTATAAGCATTACATTCCCTTCAAATGTAAAACCCATTCTTCTTTCTTCTCTTCTCAACAGGAAGATAGACTATTACTTTTTGTCTGAATAAAATAATTTTTTGGGAAAAGAATTTGTTTGTTTTTTTAAGTTAAATAAAAAAGTGAAACTCCCAATGGATTATGATTATTTTACTGGAATAAATTATTCTGATATCAGTCACAGAACACTAATGTATTATGGTACAAAAATGGGTGAGAATGGTGTTACAGTACATTTTATTTCGTTCATTCCTCCTGCAGGTACTAATTTAATTCATTTTCATTGGTTAATGGAATGTCTTTGAGCTCAAAATATTATGCTCAAAAGCATCCGCAGAACACACAATGAGATTACACCTGCAGTTCAGAATGAAAAGATAAAAGGAAAAGACACTGCTACTTCCTGAGGAGAATTAAAAAGGGGAGGGGAAAAGCCCTTTTTAATAATGGTTCATTTTCTTCCTCTTTCGTACAAAGTGATAAAAGGAAATAAATTCATGCTCCAAATCTTAGACATAGAAAAAGGGTCATTATATAAAGATGTTATCTTCATGGGGTTGGGGGGAATTTTGTCAGAAGTTGTTAATGTTGAAAGCATGAAAAGTGGATTACAATATCTCAAGAAAAAACTGATTGTCAAGATGACAGAATAAACCTGTATATTTATTTTCCAATTTTCATCTCAATATGAAACCACAGCACGGTATTAAGTTTCTGTACAAAAGAATAGAATATGCTGGTCAGCGGCTTGGTGGAAGGGGAATTCAGATTTATAAAGCATATATTGGGTTTGGTAAAACAGAAACATGTTCCCAAATTAACATTAGTGTTCTTTTCCTAGAACTATACTTGGAGGAAGTCCACTTCTTTCCTCCCTGCCAGATGAAAAGTACTGGAAATAATTCTTCCATACACATGACACTAGGATGATATCTGAGCATTGGGAATTTTGTGAGAGTTTCAGGAAAGTCAGTTGTATTGTATCTGTTGGGAATAGGGTTGTCAGGCGTCCGATTTTCTACCAGAATGCCCGGTCAAAAAGGGACCATGGCAGTTCCGATCAGCACAGCGGACTGGGCCGCTAAAAGTCCAGCTGGCCGCAGTGGCCGATTCTGTGTGGCTCCTGGAAGCGGCTGGCATGTCCTCTGGCTCCTAGTGGAGGGGTGGTCGGGGGGCTCCACGTGCTGCCCCCGTCCACAGGCGCCTCACCTAGCGCCAGTTGCACAGCTCCCATTGGCTTAGGAGCTGGAGGGACATGTCGCTGCTTCCTGAGAGCCTCCTGAGATCAGCGCTGCCCACAGCCCGAACCCCTCTCCCGCCCCAGCCTCCCTGTCCCAGCTCGGAACCCCTTCCAGCACTCAAATTCCCTCCCAAAGCCTGCGCCTCATCCCAAGCCCCAGCCCTGAGCCCCCCTCCCCCCAAACCCCTTGGCCCCACCCCAGAGCTCGCACTCCCAGCCAAAGCCCTCACCCCCTGCACCCCAACCCCCTGCCCCAACCTGGAGCCCCCTCCCTAATCCCGAACCCCTCATTTCTGGCCCCACTCTGGAGTCCGCACCCCCAGCCCAGAACCCTCCCACACTCCAAACCCCTCAGCCCCACCCCCCCAGCCCGGAGCCAGCTCATGCACCCCTAACCCCTCATCCATGGCCCCACCCCAGAGCCCGCACCACCAGCCCAGAGCCTGTTACCCCCTCCCATCCTCCAACTCCCTGCCATAGCCTGGAGCTCCCTCCCACACTCTGAACCCCTCAGCCCTGCCCCCTCCTGCAGCCTGCACCCCCAGCCGGAGCCCTCATTCCCTCCTACCCGCCAACCCAGTGAAAATGAGCGAGGGTGGGGGAGAGCAAGTGACGGGTGGGGGAGGGGGGATAGAGTGAGTGGGGTGGGGCCTCAGAGAAAGGGCAGGGCAGGGGTGGGGCCTTGGGAAAGGGGTGGGGGGGAAGGATGTTCAGTTTTCTGCAATTAGAAAGTTGGCAGCCCTAGTTGAGAAGATAGTGTAGACAAAAACAATAGGGGCAATAGAGTGGTTAACCAAGGAGAGACAGCTATCTACACAGTAAAGAGGAGAAAAATGTCCCCGTTCACAAAAAGGTTTGAAAAGCTGTGTGTGAAAGGGATGCCACCAGGCATCTTTAATTAGGTGAGACAAAGATAATTCTTCCTCCTCTGTGTTAAAAGCATGGTTCCGGTCTAAAAAGTGACTGTAAATATGGCACCTGATTACTCCATGGAGGTGCTCCCTGTTTATATTCTGAATCTGAGCTGCAGACTATATTGCCAACAGTAAGTTTGCACTGTTTTTACTCCTGTTAGCCCTCCAGCACCAACACAGCTAAGAAAGGGGGAGCTGGGTTCTATTTCATGTAAGTATCATATCAGAATTGTTTATTACGTTTAGTCATTTACATCTGGGCAACCCCATTAAAGGCCCTGAGGTTACATTGGGGGACATTGAGGGCATGGTTTCAAGATAATGTTATTTCATGGGTGTAACCAAGGACTTAATCTGGCCTTCAGAATGTCTGTTTGTGTTGCAGATGTGCAATAAAGAAAAAGTCCAGTTTGGTTCTCAGATCTCAGGGTGGGTTTGCAAGGCAGGCAGATTACAAGTAAAAAGATTTTTTTCCGCCCTAATTGAGCCCATTTGTTAAAGAAACCCAGAGAGACTGTAAACCCCAAACACCACAATGTCATTTTTAGAGTCCCCTTTCAGAGCAGAATTACACTTAAATTGATTACTTTTGCTAGTAGTTGTGCAGAAAAAGTAAACTAATATGAACCTTCACCTCCAGCCAATATTTCAGTTATCTGTAATTAAGTCCAATTTGTCTCTTGGTTTTAATTTTATCATAAAAATGGTTACTTTTTAATATTTCCATTAAAATGTCTACTCTTCCATCCCCTTCCTCTTCTCTTACACTGACTACCCAGTCTGTTGATTTTCCTATCATTTTACTTTTCAAGTGGATGGCAATATAGTTTTTTTTCTTCATTGAAGGAAGAACACCTTGAATAACAGTCCACCTTTTTACTAAATATTTCCATGAGCTTTTGAGAGATACTGAGTAGTTCTGAGTCAGTGGGTTAACCAGCCCTGGAAGTTCAGTCCACTGAAAGGTAGAGAGGTTTGAGATTGGACATTACATACTTAGAAAAAAATCATGTTTTTACTAATACTATAATGCTATGCAGTCAAAGCATCTTTCATATGAGGATCTCAAAGCGTTTGACCAACTTTAACTAACCATTTCTCACAGTGCCCCTATCTGGTTGGTAACTATTCAGTTTCCTCTTGGTTTTGGAAATACTTTTCTGAATACCTGTCCACACTAGAGGCAAAGTACATTAGTTGTGTGATAGTACAAAACTGATGTCCTAAACCTTTGCTTTTCCGTTATAATGTTTGCATGTCTCCAGAAGCACAGTTTGCTAGCTGACTCTGGTCTGTATTCCCATTGCAGGTTTTTTCTCCTGGTTTTTTTTTTTTCTTTAACATTTCTCCCTTTTTCTTTTTTTTTTATCAGGGTTTTGTGGAAAGAAAGGGGGAATTGTAACAGGTGGCATATTGCTTAGGTGCTGGAGGGTCTGCGGCTGGCCCACCCTGATTACTAAAGAGACACACCTGGGTTGGATTAGGTAATTCCCTACAAAGGGCAGCAGATGGCTGCAGCATAGAGTGAAGTGCAGGAAGTAAACAAGGTGTCTGTAGGAAAGACCCTTATGGCGGGGGTATTAACTAGAGTTAGAAACATGGGCCTCCAGCCATGGAGGGTAGTGGCCTGCCAAAGCAGAAAAGACTAGAGGCCTGGGAATAAGGTGTTGCTGGTAGTATAAGGAAACTGTGGGCAGAGAGCTGAGCTCCTGTCCCAAAGGACTGGGACTGGTATCTTTGGGTGGAGCAGACTGGGCTGAAGGAAGAACTCCCTGTGTGGGAGAAGAGCTTGGGGTGAGTATGAACTCTTGTATTATGACTGTGGCCTTTATTCTGGGGGTAGTGTTGATTGTTTGAATAACTTTTGCTGTTAAACCTGCCCCAGATGAGGGCGTATTAGCCACAAGAGAGATGGTGGGGAACTTTTAAGGGGCTGATAAAAGGGGGCCAACAAGGACAGGCTGCTTGCAAAGCAACTTCTGGCCATGATGGGGTGCTCAGCAAACTGCCACCCGTCTACAGGAATGTTGAAATGGGAGAACAGAACTACTTGCTGCATAAGACTGCCGAAACATGCTTGTATTATTGTTTCCTTTCCTGGTCACTAGTAGTGCTTGCTAGTTACCAAATGCCCCCTAAAGCTGTGTGATTAATACTCTCTTCTGATCAGAGAAGAGTGTTACCTCTAAACAATGTTTTTCTGCATCTGTCTAATTGGCTGGCCTAAGTGTTCTTGTAAAAGGGAAACTTGTTAAATGCATAATCTGTGTCTCCATCCATCCAGGCATGGTCCTTATTACTGTAGTACCAGAGCAGCTGTACAACATAACCCCTCTCTACATATGTACATTCACAGCCATTGGCTTAAGAGAGCTTTGTTTGATGAAATGTGTCTGTTTGGTAAACACACACTAAATCCTATAAAGAGAGCTTTTTTCCCCTAAATTCCTACCTTTTGGTGCTCTGGAATCAGCTGATTTGTTCTTTTATTGGATATTTACTTAAGCTGTATTATTCTGTTCTTGCATATGTTTAATGCTTTATTGTGGGGAGGGGTGCAAAAATGTGTTTTGGCAACTGAGCTCGCATGTAACTTCTGTTAATTGGTCTGTATCATTGGTTAACTAATTAGTTTCAAAATGTTATCATTTTTACACTTTACCTCTGCAGAAAATCAGTGGAAAGATCTTGGGATACTTGTGGAAAAACTTTAATAGAGTAGCCTGTTCTTATGAGGTCACTGGAGTTCCCTTGGCTTAGAAGAGAAGGTACTGCTGGCAAAATATATTGCCACAAGAGCCTTTCTCTCTGAAATTTACTGTCTCATCCCCTTGATCCAGCATAGCTCAAATGTGTTGACCTTCACCATCTTTCTGAACAGACAACTTGAGGAGGATTAAAATAGAAATGGATGGGGATTCTCAAGGGAATTTGACTAGGTGTGTGTTTTGATGTCTTGTTGCCTTGAGTTTGTATGGAGGTGGGGGAATGTGCTTTGATTATCTGGAGTCTGTAATGATTTTTTAAAAAAAAATCTTATTTCTAACTGATGGCAGGAGTGGCTGGTTTGTTTCAATCCAAATAAATAAGGTATCACCTTCTATCGGTTCCCAGAGCTATAAATCAAACTCGTCATTTCTGTGCTCATGACAGGGGGCAGAATCACTGAAAAGGAAGGGAAATATATTTTAAATAGTGTCTTGGGAAGCAGTAAAGCACAATATTTCCAGTCTTGAAATCTATGGAGATGTTTGTTTAAATGAGATCTGCTCCAGACCTCACTGAAATCAATGGGAGTTCTGTGGCACTGATGCATCTCAGGTTGCTAGGCATCTGGTTTTCAATCAGAGCGCCTGGTCGAAAAGGGATCATGGCGGCTCTAGTCAGCACCACAGACCAGGCCGTTAAGTCTAGTCAGCAGCATAGCAGGGCTAAGGCAGGCTCCTTCCCAGCCCTGGTTCCACATGGTTCCCAGAAGCAGCTGGCATGTCTGGCTCCTAGGCCTGGAGTTGTCTTCTGAACCCCTCATTTCTGGCCTCTCCCCCCCGAGCATGCACCTCCGCTCGGAGCCCTCGCCCACTCCCATACCCAGCCTGGTGAAAATGAGCAAGGGTGGGGGAGAGTGAGCGAGCACTGGAGGGAGGGGAGGGGAATGGAGTGAGTGGGTGGCCTCAGAAGAGGTGGGGAAATCAGAAAGTTAGCAACCCTTGTCAACTGTATGTGAATTTAATGATCGTATTTGGCACTTACGTACTACAGTGGTGAGCACCGTATTAATTCCTAAGATAAATGGACAGATTTCAGTAAAAGCAGGATAACGTCCATCTTGCAGTTATTTAAAATCTCATATCTATCTCTGTTCCTGCCTCTCCCCCCCCCCCTTGCCTGTACTTTTTGCCCACCGAGGAGAATTTGCACGCTGGAATGGTGGGCATGTTCTGTAGTTTTTGTCTTATTTTATAATAGCTTTCTATTTGTTTCCTTCTGATATCACAAAAGTGTTTTTTGCAGACTTTAGCAGATAACCAGTTTAAATAGTGAATATCTGATGGAAAAGGTTTTATGAATACAAAGCACTGCAAATCTCCACAAAAGGTGAGCAGGCTTTAATAGAGTGAGATGGTCTCCTCCTTTTTTGTGCCATCACATCATTACTTTCCATTTGTTTCTTAATGTAATAGTATATTCTGTAAATATTGTTGCTGCTGACAAGAACGTCAATTCCTGATGTTCATGAAGGCTGCTCAGTATTCTAGCAATAAATAGCAGGCTGGAGGAACAATCACTTGAAAGTTTATTTCTTAACATATATGCCCTCTTGCAAAAGAGACAGATGCAACTGATGTTTGCTGCATAATGCTTTTGGGAAAAGGTCTTGACTTTAACAGAGAATTCACATGCAAGTGAGAGAGAGAGACCTTTCGAATATATTTTTATTTATGCATTAGCTCTTGTAAATGTTTGCCTAAGGGGAAAAATGGTTGGGGGAAATGAGAATTGTGGGGGGAGTTTGTGGGGTGGGGTTGAAGGGAACAGTTGTGAGGCAGATGTCAGGACCACAGGGTGAGAGGAGGATAGGAGAGGCACCACCAACTGGCAGAGCTAATCCCCAGGTCAACCAGCGGGAGGGGCCACTGTGATGAGTGGAACCTGTGATAGCACCTATGCATGTGCTCCACTTAAAGCTGGCAAGTAGTTCAGTGCATGACTCGGTTTGATGCACATAAGTGGCTGCAGAGTCAGTGTCTTAGTCAACATACAGTAACTCCTCACTTAGTCATCCCGGTTCATGTTGTTGCGTTGCTGGTCAGTGAAGGAACAGGCTCGTTTCAAGTTGTGCAATGCTCCCTTATAACGTTGTTTGGCAGCCGCCTGCTTTGTTCACTGCTTGCAGGAAGAGCGGCCTGTTGCAGCAAGCTGGTGGGGGCTTGGAATCAGGGTGGACCAGCAGCTCCCTGCTCCCCTAAGTTTCCTGTGCAGCAGCCACCCAGTGCAGTTCAGCTGTCCCTCCTCCCCCCCATGTGCTGCTCTTGCCCTCTGCCCTGGAGCTACTCCCCAGAGCCTTCCGCTTGCTGCGGAGGGAGGGAGAAGAAGGGGGCTAGTGTCTGTGTCCCCCTGCTCCTGCACCCTGCTTACCCCATTTCCAGAGAGCGGGGGGACATATGACATGGCTCAGGACAGAGGGAGCTTGCTGGCTGCCGCTACTGTCTCAACTTCCTGATCTGATTAAAAAGGCAATGTACCTAGAGTGGTGTCAGCATACTTAAAGGGGCAATTCCTACCTTTTGGTGCTCTGGAATTAACTGATTTGTTCTTTTATTGGATATTTACTTAAGCTGTATTATTCTGTTCTTGCGTATGTTTAATACTTTATTGTGGGGGGGTGTGTGCAAAAATGTGTTTTGGCAACTGAGCTCACATGTAACTTCTGTTAATTGGTCTGTATCATTGGCTAACTAATTAGTTTCAAAATGTTATCATTTTTACTCTCTCTCACACAGGGTGCATGTCTGTCTCTGTCTGCCATACTGTCTCCACTCCCACCATTCCTGCTGCCTTGTAGAGTGTGAGGCTACATTAACAGTGTGTTTAACCCTTGAGGGCTCAGCCAAATGCTAGTTCATCATTTAGCAGTAAGTTATTTCCTGGGGAATATCCTACCCTCTAACTTCACCACTTCAACCAAGCTTCACAATCATCATTGCTGTGTACAGTATTAAATTGTTTAAAACTTTGTGTATACATTGACACACTTTTTGTCTGGTGAAAAATTTCCCTGGAACCTAACCCCCCATTTACATTAATTCTTGCAGAGAAATTGGATTCGCTTAACACTTTTCAGGAACAGAACTGCAATATTAAGTGAGGAGTTACTGTATTCATTAATTGGCGTAAAGAGCAAATTAGTATTCTCAACTCTTTATCAATATTTCTGGCAAGTTTCATCAGTGAGCACCGAGATCATCCAAAGAGCTGCAGAGAGGTTTGAAGTATGGGCAGAAAATAGCAAAATGAATTCCTTCTTAATTTATTTGTGGGGAAACCACCTGAAACTCAAGCAGGAGAAGCTTGGAAAGCAGTAATGCTGTAGGAGCCCTAAGAATAACAGCGATTGTGTAGTGGTCCCAAAAAAAATCAGTCAGTCTTTGGAATGGATGCAAAGAGACTGTGTACAGAAGGAAAGTAATTTTCTCCATGTGGCTCTGGTGAGAGCTCACTCGAAATAATGTACTTGCTTCTGGGCATCTCCGTATCGGACACTGACAAAATAGAGGGAACTCAGAAAAAATTCATAAAAATATCAGCAAAGATAAAGAGCATAAGACGTATCCCCTTGCAGGGTTCTGTGCAGGGCAGATAACAGTGAATCCTGTGAACACCCAGAGGCGTTCTTTTTCCTGGAGGCAGAATGCCTTCTGGTGCTTCCCTTGGCATGGTACGGCTCTGAGCTGCCTCTTGCTGCAGGCATACAAGGCACTATTGAGCTCTACGTAAGCAGCTTGATATCTGAGTATTCCCCAAAGGCAGACCACAAGGCTATGCCTGCTGCACCACTCTTGGAGACGATGCCACGTACAAGCCGATGTGTGTCTCACATGCTCCTTGCTCTGCCACACCCACCCCATTATTTACCTGGCTCTGGGCCTAGCCAGAATGTGGCCCAGAACAAATTACTGTTCATAAGGGCTTCTGTCTGGGAGCAAAACAAACTCTCCAAAGGCTGGTACATGGATGCTGAGGAAGAAGGTTGACTTTCTTTTAGTCAATCTCCAGGCCCAATCCTGGGGGGTGCTGAGCACCCCAGCTCCGACTAAAATCTTTGGTAGTTGCAGGTGCTTATCACCTTTTGGGTTATGGCCCCAAGTCTTTATTGACTTGGATCAAATCCTATCAGTGCAGACAAAGGAAAGCCACAGATGGATTACAGCTGAATGAAGCAGCTGTAACTTCTCAGATTATGTCTACACTGCAGTTGGGATGTGTGATTGCAGCACCTGTAGGTGTACCCATGAAAGCTTTGCTCTAGCTGAGCAATACTCAGACATCAGTGGTTCAGGAGCCTAATTAGCAATCAGTATTACCCAAAACAGCCACAAGAGGGTGAATTCATTGTTTCATTTACTGTAGTACTAGTCGCATTTAAACCCTGTGATTGGGAAATATTTAGCTTTTTTTTTTTAAATATATAATTCTTACAGCAAATAACCAAGTTAGTTATTAACTTTAACATAGTAAAAACATCCTGATTGGTGATTAATTAAATCACCAGTGTTTTTAATATGTGCTCCAAAGAGTCCAGGCAACTCAGAGCTGCTCCTGAGCCTCAGTCGGAGTTAGGGTGATCACCTTTTCAAAACACAAAAGTGGGACACATGCAGGAGCTCTGCCCCCCCGCCAGGCCAGAAGCCACAGCTGGGCTTTGGTAAGAGCTGCTTGTGGAGCCTGAGACCCTTCACCCACCCTAGGTGGTGGGCCAGGGTGTCCGAGAGCAGTACCCACCCCCTGGGGCACAATGCCCAAGGCAGGTGAAGGTCTGGGGCTCCCCATAGCAGCCCATGCTCCCTGGGTAGCTCTTGCCATAGCCTGGCCAAAGTGGGGTTGGGGGGGGGGGTGCGAGAAGTGCAGAGTCAGCACCTCATGGCAAGGGGGGGCTAACGCCACCTCAGCAGCGCTCCTCCCGCCACAGGAAGAGGCTGGCACCAGCCCTGAGCCTCAGGCAGGCACAGAGAGATGCCTCCGGGAAAAATGCTGTCCAGAATCATTCAGCCCAGGACTGGGACTTGAACTCTGGAGTTTGGCACTGTCCTGCCCTATTCAGGATGGGTGATCACCCAAGTCTGAGTATTGCTGATCTAGCTCATCAAAACTAATTTGAGTAGCAGTAGTAATGAGGCTGTGGTAGGATGAGCTGTAGCCCTGAGTATGTACCCAGGGTCCTGGACTAGTGGTGCTAGCCCATGCAGCCACATGTGCTGCCACGGCTTTGTTGTTACTGCTCAAGCTAGCTTTGATCTTCAAATCAAAGCTAGCTTGGCTTTGTCTACATGTGCTGCAACCCCATAAGCTCGATAGAAGGCGCTGAGAGTATGGCGCATTGCTGTCAAAGGTGAGGAGGCTTGCTGCAGCACATTCTTCAGGAGGGAGGCTAGCTGGGGAATGCAGAAGGACCTCTGTGTGCCATGGAGGGAACTGCTCCTTGCTTAGTTGCTCGGGAATGTGTAGGGGTGTAGACTGCTTTATGGGAGGCTTTTAGTGTTTTGCTAGGTTTCCAGCTCCACACCTTGAAATAGGCCTAAAATCCCTTCCTCCTTTTGTTTCCAGCATACTCTGTCCCCTCCTACTGGTCTTCCCACTCTCCTTGCCAGTGAGGACCTGTGGGGTGGCTGTTATTGACACTGTTTCAGCTAAGTGGATTGTGGCGATTTTATTAAATAACATAATCCAAAGATGTATAAACCTGGTAAGAAAGCAGCTGCAGAGAGGCTTACAAAGTGGGGGCACAGGATTCTATGCTGGAGTTTGCGGCCAGACTCCACCTACCTGTTTGGCGGGGAGAAGAGTTCCTTTTGAACTGAGGGAGAGGAGAACGTGGATGGGCTGACTAGGGCTGGAATGATCATCTAGAGTTCAGAAGAAACTTTTGGTGGACTGTCCAGGCTCCAGGGACTGACACCACTGCACAGTCAGGGAAACTCCTAGACTGACAAGCAACATAGATGGTACTCAACAACCCTGTTAAAGCTGCTGAGGCTTTTTGTTTTCCTTGTCTAATGTCTGCACTCCCAGCAATTCCAGTGGAATGGGATATACCTTTTAGCAAATCTGGATTTTGCAATTGGAGAAACTTACTGTCAAGGCAAAAATTTTTATTCAAACATGAAAACTGCTTAGTCCACTTTAATACAATGGCTGATTGGACTGCAGCAAAGAAAAGAGAAGCTAGAGGTAACTTTGCTGGATTGTCACAGAAATGTAAATCAAGGTCCAGATACTCCAATGGGAGAACAGGGGGTCTGAACCGCAAAGAATATGCAATTGAATCAACAGTTTGTATACAATGGTATAGTGTGTAAGTATTTCAAGCAAGGTTTCTTAAGGAAACTTCTAATGTTCTGAACCTGATGGTTATTATGAGAAATATACACACCCAGTGGTTATAAACTTATGTATGTGTGTATAAAATCAGGCTCCTAATTTTTGCTGCAAAATTCCGCTCCACTGTGCTTCATGTCCCTGTAGCAATAAGGCTGGGAGGGGTCACTTCCCCAACAGGTACTTGAAGCTAGCTTCATTGTCCAATCATTGCACAACCCAAGAAAAGACAATGATGGACCACTAACATTAATGGAAAAACATCGAAACAACCTGAAAGTGAAAAGAGAATCCTAGTCATTGAAAACTAAGAGGAGGAAACTTTGCCAGCCTGAATAACTGAGTCACCATGCCAAGTGGTGGAAGACTTTTAAAAACAGGCTCTTCAGCACCTATAAACTTTAAATCCCTTATCTTGAGGAAAGCTCCAAAACTTGATATGGTAGATCCACAATACAAAATATATATACTAGTTTTATTTCAGTTTGTTTGCTCAATATTAATGAATTATACATTTGATTATATTTTGTCATTTACTTTTTCATGTCCTACAACTGCTGCTTTGGTGTCCTCCTCACAAATTGAAAGAAACAGGTACTACTTCAAAACCTGAACAGAAATTCACCAGTTGGCAGTGATAAATGAGTTACCTCTGAGAGAAGATCAAGATAGCATAACCTTCAAGGATGTAGATCTTACGCTGAACAGCTCATAAGTAAGCTGATGAAGATTCCTGAAGTTTACTGCAGGACAAGATCCAAAATTCAAGGATGCTCTAGAAACCATTCTGAAAAATGCAAAGTACACTTCTGCTGAAATTCTTGGATTAGATATTGAGAAGGTGAAAGTTGAAATGGCGGTATTTAAGCCACCGAAAAAAGAAATTGCAAAGAATTTGAAGAAGCTCTAGGTCCTGCCAAGGAATTAAAGGAAGCTTTCCCATGTAGTTTTGTTCCTTGGAGCATCAATTGCAGCTTTGAGAATTCCTGTTCTTGTTTGAAAAAAATTCTGTCACTCTTGAAGGATAAGCATGGCCCATTTTGGAGGAGGAGAGAGTAAAACTTAAATTCTTCTGTCCTGTGACTTGACTTCAGAATGGCACCTGAATATCTTTGAGGAAGAACTCAAATGCAATTATCCAAGAAGACTTCAGCTTTAGTTGTTGTATGAACAGTATTTAATTTAAACACTCATGTTAAGATCTGTACTTCTTATATTTCTGAATCTTTGACTTTTGAAAAAAGAAAAGGAGGACTTGTGGCACCTTAGAGACTAACCAATTTATTAGAGCATAAGCTTTCGTGAGCTACAGCTCACTTCCTCAGATGCATATCGTGGAAACTGCAGCAGGCTTTATATATACACAGAGAATATGAAACAATACCTATTCCCACCCCACTGTCCTGCTGGTAATAGCTTATCTAAAGTGATTTCCAGCACAAATCCAGGTTTTCTCACCCTCCACCCCCCCACACAAATTCACTCTCCTGCTGGTGATAGCCCATCCAAAGTGACAACTCTTTACACAATGTGCATGACAATCAAGCTGGGCTATTTCCTGCATAAATCCAGGTTCTCACATCCCCCCACCCCCATACACACAGAAACTCACTCTCCTGCTGGTAATAGCTCATCCAAACTGACCACTCTTCAAGTTAAAATCCAAGTTAAACCAGAACATCTGGGGGGGGGGGGTAGGAAAAAACAAGAGGAAACAGGCTACCTTGCATAATGACTTAGCCACTCCAAGTCTCTATTTAAGCCTAAATTAATAGTATCCAATTTGCAAATGAATTCCAATTCAGCAGTTTCTCGCTGGAGTCTGGATTTGAAGTTTTTTTGTTTTAAGATAGCGACCTTCATGTCTGTGATCGCGTGACCAGAGAGATTGAAGTGTTCTCCGACTGGTTTATGAATGTTACAATTCTTGACATCTGATTTGTGTCCATTTATTCTTTTACGTAGAGACTGTCCAGTTTGACCAATGTACATGGCAGAGGGGCATTGCTGGCACATGATGGCATATATCACATTGGTGGATGTGCAGGTGAACGAGCCTCTGATAGTGTGGCTGATGTTATTAGGCCCTGTGATGGTGTCCCCTGAATAGATATGTGGGCACAGTTGGCAACGGGCTTTGTTGCAAGGATAAGTTCCTGGGTTAGTGGTTCTGTTGTGTGGTATGTGGTTGTTGGTGAGTATTTGCTTCAGGTTGCGGGGCTGTCTGTAGGCAAGGACTGGCCTGTCTCCCAAGATTTGTGAGAGTGTTGGGTCATCCTTTAGGATAGGTTGTAGATCCTTAATAATGCGTTGGAGGGGTTTTAGTTGGGGGCTGAAGGTGAATAATTGAATGTTATAACTGAACAATCACAAATTTAAATTTTGTTTTTTTAAAAAGAAAAAAGGGTTGTGACCTGAGACTTTCACTAAGTACATGCAGTTTGCCTTCCCACACCCTCATGTCAGTGTCTTAGCTATAGGGCATCTGCTCCTGAAAAGTGCTGAGCTCTTTTGACACCCCCTGACCCCAGGGAGCTAGGCATATCTCTTGCAGGGAGCTGGCCAGCCAGAGACAGCTTCCTACGTTCCCAGACAGTCAGGGGAGACTGGGAACTCCCCTTAATTTCAGTGGCTGCTCAGCCCTTAACGAGATTAGGCCCATGGTTCATAAGTAGAAACATTTTGAATGTCAAAGACAGGCAGAATAAACAACTTTAAGTTGGGTGCATGTTGCTTGATGAGTAATGGCCAGCAGCACTAATCATGATGAATAAATATTCTTATGTGGCTGTTTGCAGTGATGCTGCAATTTTCCATTACCAATAGAGGCTGTAAAAGATGAGTAGCAGAGATAAGCAGACAGTGAGACACTCCTCTCAGTGAAGCATTCCCTACCATTGAGCGCTGCTGTTCTGGCTGATATGGATGTCTACTGATATTTTATTCTGCTATTCAATCTTTAAATGGATGCCAGATATTCAAAAATACTTTCTGCAAGACATTTGTTTCATGCTGCATCTACTGCTCAGATTTTCTGGCTGCAGTGGAGTTGCAAGTCAATATTTTAGTTGGTAGAATGGCAGCAATTTTCATTTTCCAATGGTCAGGTGTAGAAAAATTTGTGAATGATGGCATTACTAACTGCTGCCTTGATATCACAGGCCCCGTTGTGGATTTTAGCATATTCAATGTTTTTTGTTTTTTCACCCCTCTCGCCCCCGCAATAACACTTATCAAGTTAAGTAACAATTCTGTGATGCATATGTGCAGCAGCACCTTCCTCAGGTGATTAGTCCCAAATACTTTGATGGGGCTATGCAAGTAAATATTGGTGGCAAAATCATGCTGTTGGCAGTGTCATCCTTAAAGTTCTTCATCACAGTGAATGTTTGTATAACTTCCATTTTCTTGAGTTTTTTTTCATTGTACCATTGTCATTTCAGGTGGACAGAGGACTGGCCACCCCCATGTGCTGTGTGTGGTGTGGGTGTTTTTTAAAACACCTTGTCCACAGCCAAGAAGATGAAAGGGTGGGCGCTGAGAAATGTAAATGTTCATGAGCTGTGAATTCCTCAAGGAAATGCTTATCCTTTGTTTTAAGGATGCGTAAGCTTATTCTACTTATCAGACAGATTTTTGCAAGTATAAAATCTCATTAGCAGAACAAAAATGGTATCACAAGGCATCTGGTGGTATTGAGAGATCTTCTCCCTACCATATCTTCTGTGAAATGCACTGTAGTTATGTTTTAAGCATTGGGGGGGGGGGGGGAATCCTTGTGGAAATAGTGCTATTCCTTCATTAAGATGAAATGTTTAGATGGGCTAGGGAAACCCTGTTAACTGTAAAATTGACAACATTTTTGCTTGAACTCTGTGCCACAGAGACTTCTTTTGGGCATTTGGGGTCCTTATGGGTGGCAGGCAGGTAAAAGCCGCTCAGGGTGCTTCTTAATGATATACAGCAGAGCACTTTTCATGAGCTGCAATAAGTAAGATACATCACTCTGAGGATCTATATCTTTGACAAATAAACTCCTTCACTTTTTTGTACGTGAAGGTTGCAGTAGTGGGATGCTTAAAGACATGTAAACATTTTTTAATTTGTTTTAAAAAAAAAATTGAAGCTGTAAAAATTAAAATCTGGCAACTACTCACTTAGTCAGTACTTTAATCAAGGGCACTCTCTGGAAATATAAGTAGGAATATGAAAGACCTGCAGTTTACATGGGGCCACAGCACATAAGATGCATAAATAAAGATGTCAGAGGAAGAATGAAAATGTTAGATTTCTTCTCTGGACCAAGAGAATAGTTTCAATGGCCCAATACCACTATATTTAGAATTTTTCTGGAGTCCAAGGTACAGTTTGAGCAGAGTGGGCCTTCTTGCAAATATTTTGCAGACTACTCTTGGCCAATCTGATGAAGGACCTCTTTCTGATTTGGCCAAACTGGACAAGATTCCCTTTGTCCCTTAGCTGTTCAACAAGGTTTGCTATTGAGCAACAAAAGGACTTTCTCCCCAACTTTCCTGTTCTGTAGATCAGCAAGTACAAGCAACCAGTGCTGGGGATTTACACAGATACCATAAAGAATTTATAAACTATAACTTGAATTGATGCAACATTCAGAGCAGCAATTGACCTACAGGCAGGAGAAGAAACTGTGCTTTTTATTTATTTTTTTTTTTTGGGAGGGGAGGGAGAGGGTTAGATCAAGAAGACTGAATTTACCACTTTAAATTGTTTCTTTACGTCCCAAGTTCTGGATGGAATCAACTACTCATTCCTACCATAAAAAACAATAGTTATGATACAAGCACAGAGACTTAGCCATATTTAGTCAAAACCATTCTCACCACTGCCTAGCAGTGTAATTCGCTTTTACATCACTCCACTTCAGAATTAAATAAAAATAACACTCATGATTTTCAGTAGACGTATACAAAGTTTTTTACATTAGCTTTGCCCTTTTAACATATTACTGTTTTAATGACCATATGAAAATACAGCTGTATAGATGTATTTGTATTAAATTCCTTTCTGCTTGTAGTAACTGTAATGCCGTATAATAAACAAAATGCACACATTCTCTCTAAGGAGTCTGTTTATGGGGTTCCCCTAATACTTGTTCAGCTATTTCTGGCCTGTTACAGATAGTATCACATGCAGCTTCTGCTCTCACTGGCTTGCAGATTACTCCTTTTAATGAATTTTTGTTCATCTGGTAACATAATGCTTCCACCAGATTCCTTAATTCTGTCCCTTTGGTTGTCTGTGTCTTCAGCTGGCAAATCCAATGCAGCTGCAGTTTTTGTAAGTTTTTTCATTGTTGGATATTTGCCATTAAAATCTCCACTCTTTAGTCTCATGTTGCTCTGATTCCAATTAATGCATCTGTATATCTTTTTTTAAAATATATTCTCTATTTGCTATTGTCAAGGTTCCTCCCCCACTCTGAACTCTAGGGTACAGATGTGGGGACCTGCATGAAAACCCTCCTAAGCTTATCTTTACCAGCTTAGGTCAAAACTTCCCCAAGGTACAAAATATTACCCCCGTTATCCTTGGAATGGCCGCTACCACCACCAAACTAATACTGGTTACTGGGGAAGAGCTGTTTGGACGCATCCTTCCCCCCAAAATACTTCCCAAAACCTTGCACCCCACTTCCTGGACAAGGTTTGGTAAAAAGCCTCACCAATTTGTCTAGGTGACTACAGACCCAGACCCTTGGATCTTAAGAACAATGAACAATCCTCCCAACACTTGCACCCCCCTTTCCTGGGAAATGTTGGATAAAAAGCCTCACCAATTTGCATAGGTGACCACAAACCCAAACCCTTGGATCTGAGAACAATGAAAAAGCATTCAGTGTTTTACAAGAAGACTTTTAATAAAAAAATAGAAGTAAATAGAAATAAAGAAATCCCCCCTGTAAAATCAGGATGGTATATCTTACAGGGTAATTAGATTCAAAAACATAGAGAACCCCTCTAGGCAAAACCTTAAGTTACAAAAAAGATACACAGACAGAAATAGTTATTCTATTCAGCACAATTCTTTTCTCAGCCATTTAAAGAAATCATAATCTAACACATACCTAGCTAGATTACTTACTAAAAGTTCTAAGACTCCATTCCTGTTCTGTCCCCGGCCAAGACGACTACAGACAGACACAGACCCTTTGTTTCTCTCCCTCCTCCCAGCTTTTGAAAGTATCTTGTCTCCTCATTGGTCAGGTGCCAGCGAGGTTACCTTTAGCTTCTTAACCCTTTACAGGTGAGAGGAGCTTTCCCCTGGCCAGGAGGGATTTCAAAGGGGTTTACCCTTCCCTTTATATTTATGACAGCTATATACTTAACTGTAGTTGGCTTCTGTCTGCCAACTGAGCTTTGGAAACAATGACTTGATTAGCTTAAGAATTTCAGCAGATATGTCCCATAATGCAACTGTTGATTCTTTTTGGTCTGCTTCCTCAATCTTCATTTCCAACTTCTAAATTAGTCTTGTCTGTCTGGCATTAGAAGCTGTGGTGTGTGTGGTTTTTAACTCTCCTCTAAATGAATCCTATTGTTCTTTATAAAATCTATTAACTGACGGTTAATGCTACGTACAGAGGAACAATTTTGCCCTTAAAGTAACTAACTTCAATGGTGAAATATAGTAACTGATGATAGCCTAGAAAAACTGATTACAAAGGTCCATTCTTATCTACCTGTTCTGCTCAAGAGAAGAATATCACCAGGGCTTCATACTCTAGTGTCTTCACAATCAATAGCTGATCTAATTCAAGGTCCTGATAAACCTCTGAAAAAGACAGGGTCCACCTTCCTCAAAGAGAACATGGTGCAGAGGTGGGTGCAAAAATATTGCAGACCATACCCAAGATAAAGCTTGTCAAAACTAGGGCTAGTGCATTCTTGACTGTAGAACTCTCTGCCAAAGGTTGAATTCACACAAGCTTTTGCTTAATAGTTGAGGTGACACACTGGAGTGCTTGCTTCCCCAAGCAGATATCCCTCATGCCCCGAAACATAAATAACCTACAAAATTGGACTCCACCAAAGCTTGAGCAGGGAAATATTTCTTTAGATAGAAAAATGCTGGAACTTAAAACCATTCAGGGTGTTGGCTGATATATGGCACACAACAAATGCAAAGTCTTAGGTGCAGATATAACACAGTATGCCATGTACTTCCTAAAATACAGGAGGAGTTTAGGGTGGTAGGATGTAATCCTCAAATCAGAATTGTGACAAGACTGCCAAGGTTTAGCACTCTTAACTTGTATTTTAAAAACACAAATTCCAGGGGTCTTTAAAGATTGTAAGTGAACAGGACTTCAATTTTATGTTCTATCTGAAAGCCAACAGCTCAATAATATTAAATACAATAGCAAGACAGTAGTTCACAATTGAAGGTAAGCATACTATCTGCTGAATCACCATTACCAGATCACCTAGGTTGCTCACTGAAGACTCAATGTAAATAGTAACCATGGTCTGGCCCTGCTTAGCTTAGTAAATTGAGGCCTGATCTAAACTTGTTCAAGTCAGAGGGTGGTTTTCTGTTGATTTCAGTGGGCATTAAGTAAGGCTCCAGCTGAACACTGTCATTTAAGGTACTAGGATAGCTTAATTTTGGATTTAATAGGCCTACACTTTTTTACGCACACACGCTTATAAGCAAACTTTCAGAAGTTGCTGCTGATATAGGGTACTTTTAGTTTTTTGGATGCTTCAAGCTGAGTTCCAAGAATTAACCCAACTTAATGGCCACTTCTGAAAATTTTGGCTTGGGCCCATATTCGATTTTTCTATATGCAGTCACCTGTTGGCATCAATGGGAGTTGTGAATAAAACTCTGGCATGGCATGGCCCTTTATCATGATCTGTTTATCTTTCTTTTCCAATATGCCTACCATCATAGTATCTCAGTACTAATGCGCCTATATAATCCTGAGATTCTGCAGAAACATTTTAGTTCTCTGTAGAGAGGTGTTTTCGGGGTATTAGTATGATGGAAATGAATTCAAATTCTTTAAACCACTGACAATCCTGAATAATTATCTCTAATCTTCTTTTGGGGGGTTTCATCTCTTTAGCTACTATCTTCAGTACATTCCTAGGATGGATTTTAGGACCACAGGATGGATGATCTTGTATGCTATGGTCTATCTAATAGGACAAACTGGAAAGAGTCCAGCAGAGGGCAACAAAAATTATCAGGGGGCTGGGGCACACGATTTACAAGGACAGGCTGAGGGACCTGGGCTTGTTTGGTCTGCAGAAGAGTGAGGGGGGATTTGATAGCAGCCTTCCCCTACCAGAAGGGGGGGTTCCAAAGAGGATGGAGCTCGGCTGTTCTCAGTGGTGGCAGATGACAGAACAAGGAACAATGGTCTCAAGTTGCAGTGGGGGAGGTCTAGGTGGGATATTAGGAAACACTATTTCACTAGGAGCGTGGTGAAGCACTGGAATGGGTTACCTAGGGAGGTGGTGGAATCTCCATCCTTAGAGGTTTTTTAAGGCCCAGCTTGACAAAGCCATGGCTGGCTGGGATGATTTAGTTGCAGTTGGTCCTGCATCGAGCAGGGGGTTGGCCTAGATGACCTCCTGAGGTCTCTTCCAACCCTAATCTTCTATGATTCTATGAGAAGTGTCTTCCTAACCCCTGTAAGTTGTTGGATGGCTTATGCTCTGACCTATGAGGGTTTATCACTCTTTATAAATGTGTTTTTTGTTGTTTTTGTTATAATGTACTTTGGATATTCTTATCAACTACATTAGTTTTTAATTTTTTTGGTATCCTACTAAGCTCTTGTCCTGAATGTTTTACCACATTGGGTTCTGTAAGTTTAATACATGATGTATGTCTGCAATTTAAAAAAAAAAAAAATTCTGTTTCAATTTTTTTGTGACCTATGAAAATGTGGCTTTTGATATCCTGGAGTTTTGCTCTTTGAAGTAACTGGACTAATGTGATGGACAAAACAGTTTTGTTAAAAGAACCCATGTAATCCTCAATCAAATGCTGAACTGAACCTAGGAAGGCTTTTGTTGATTTGAGCTTGACATCCTATTATGCATTAGAAGGCACTAATGCTGACACACCTAGGTGTGTTTTAGAATTGAGCTTTTAGTGATTCTTTCTGCTGGTTAAGCCGCTTCGCAAGTATGAGTTGAAATAGCACCAAGAGCATTCTTTCTTTAAACTATTTTGTCAAATTATTACAAGAGATAATGCACGCTTAAATCACAGCACAGTTGTAAAATAAACAGGAAATTGCCTTTAATATTCTATAGTAGTACAGAGTATTTGATTTGTAGCCGATTTTATTTTTATTGTTTAATCCTATAATACTTGCTGCACTTTATTTGCTGGAAGCTGAGATTGGCGATCTGTGCATTTTGGTTTTTCATTATCAATCTAGTCTTCATTCCAATATAAATAAAGGGCATGGTACTAAGGGAGGCAACAATGCAGTTATCTTCTCTCTTCCTCCTTTGGTCTGGAAATTGTTCTTTTATTCATTAAAGATTTGAATTTGTTCTTTTTTTGATGTTTTAATTTCATAAACTTTTAAAGATGTGTATGAGACTGACTCTGCATTTATTCATTTGTGTTCAACTGTAGTCAGCTGTACATGTGGTCTTCGGTTCATTTCATTTGTCATGTTCAGTTTTCAAGTGGGAACAATTGGCAATAAGTACTTTGGGCACAGTGAAAAATTGCTATCCTTGAAGAATCTTAAAGGAACTCAAGGCTGTCAAGGTATTACGTTCTCCACGTACCTCAAAAGCTATAGATTTTTCAGAAAATATGCTGTTCTTCTATTATACATGTTGTTGTGAATATCCTGCCCTGAGATGTTTCCACTTGAGATGAAGGATTATGATCCTTGACAATAATGGATTGAACCTTTTAAAACTTTTCCATCAGAATTACTGATTCAGCACATTTTAATAATTTTTTATTTGATGTTCAGGAAGTTTCATCTGTAATAATTGAAGCTGATCTCCAGAAGCCATGCTGATAGGCATATTAATGCTGCTTTTACTGGCCTGCCAGTGTACGGTACACAGCATGACAAAACAAATGACTTAAATCGGGACATTGGACACTGACAGACCCATGCTAATTAATAATCTTGTCAATGAAGCTCCTGACAGAGCCCACTGGAGGCTGGTTGGGAACCTGATAGCTTTAGTGAGAGCACTGTGTTCATATATTGAATTGCATTGTAAATCAATTAAATGTTTTTGCTAACCCCTAATTAATTGTTTGGCTATTGAGCTCCCCTCCCCTGACTATATCCATGCTACAGGGCTAATAAAACTTCACTTGTATTAAATGAAATACTGGATTACCAATTACACAGTATAAGTCAGTCTTTCAGCTTCCAGTTGTTGCATTAGTAACTGGGTGGTTGGAATGGATATTGAAATACAGAATGGATAAATGCAGTTACAGTAGGAATTAGATTGCTTTACAAATTTGAATGGGAATCCATAAATACTTGTTTGATTTGGATTAGGTGGATTATTTCATATCTATTCTAAGATTTAGAAACTGTCCTAAACCTGAACTCCTCGCCTGAACATCCCAGAATGTTGGGCAACTCTGGAGCAGAGCTCTTCAGCTTGAGCACTTCTCTGCAAGCGTCACACATACTAGGAAATTAGAGGTTTGGCAAATCTTTTCAGCTCTATTTTTTGTAGGGGCAGCAAAGGGACTTGTTTGAGTTTACAAATCCTTTTTCTTCTAATATAAACAGAGATGGGGAAAACTCAGTCTCACTGGGTTCACGTTTGGGGCGGGGTGTGGGGAATAAAGGGATGTGCCAGAAAACATTACACCACTCAAGCCAGTTCCCATGACACAATTTCTGTTGACTTCAGTGGTGCAGAATCAGACTTATAGAGACTGACAAACAGAGCAGAGGAGCGAGAGTTTAGTTGAGGGAAAATATGAACATTCTGGTTTTGGCACACTGTTGCAACACACTGCCGCACATACCTAGAGTTGCGGGCTGCTGTTACCTCTCTAGCTGAACAAGAGTGAGCATTGCTAGAAATTAGACTGAGAGTTAGCTCTCTGCCACACCGGTCTGTCTTCCTTACCAGCAAATGCCTCGAGACACTACAGGTAACAATCGGTGAACTCCACCCCCTGAGCTCCCCAAAGATATGGCTCTAACATATTGTACGTATCACTGTGTCTTCACAGAAGATATTAAGTTTTCTGTGCTTTTTTTAGAGTCAGTACATTACCCAATCATGTTAATAAGCTGTAAACACACCGCTCCCTTCAAACACAGCACTGAGTTCACTTATAGTAAAAAAATAAAACAAGTCTAGTAACAAAAGAACAGAGGTTGTGATACCAAGTAGAAGGAATAAAGATAGAAATGGTTACAAACAAATAAAAGTAAACATAGGTTTTATCCATTAGAAAACACAAATTTACAAATTACAGCCTTTGGTGAGGAAATGTCCTTGAACAATCTTTGTTTTCCAGCAATAGCTGGTTTATTCTTAGTGAGCATACCCAGAGATTCCAGTGTGTGGGTTTTCCTTCTCCCGTCAAGTGAAGGATAACTTAGTCTTTCTGTGTGTCCTTGTACCTCAAGGTCTGCCTTTTATTTCCAACGTCCACTTGATCCCCTGGGACTCAGTCTCCTGGAGGCTGAATCTATCTTGATTTAAGTTGGTAAGCATCACGTGGGAGCGTCCTGCTGCAATTTTACAATATAAATGTTCTCTTCCTGCAACTTCTGATATGAATGAATAGCCCATTGAATTTGACCACTACTGGTTGGAGGTGTTGGCCTCCTTTCATTTATCTAGAGAAAACCTGCTTAAACCAGGCATCTTAGGGGGAGTTGATAGTATGCTTTAAAGTCTGAGACTATCCATAATTCCATGTACAGTATTGTCACCTGCATTTCACGATGATGATATTGACAGGTGTGGTTAGCTTTCAAAGGATGTCTTACAAAGCATATTTTGTACAGCGAACACTTCAGGAGTGTGAGCATAGGTGTGCCTAGGGTTACAGCCATCCATAGGTGAATGACCTGTGCCAGCCTGGTTTATCGGGACAGTTCTCATTCAGATTGCAAAGGCTTCTCTCTGTCCAGAGAAATACATTTTAGCTTTTGTTCTCTATGCTGGCAATTGACTTGGAAGTGCTGTAAGACTGAAATTCTGGGCACAACCTTGGACCCACCTCTTTTTGGTTAAGTAGATGGCACCTACTCTGGCTGCTATTATCTACCCTCCCCTTAGCAAACCAAATATGTCTGCTTTGTCTCAGGCCCCCAGGTTCCCAAGCATACTCTGTGTACTCGGAGACTTTGTCACTGTGCTTGTAGTCCTATGAAGATGTACAGTGTTATCTGTGTCCCTGGTCATTATGGGCCTGTGTGTGTACAGTGTCGTGGGTTTTTAAATTTCATTAGCATTTTTCTTATGGGATTCTCTGCTCTTCCCTCTCCTTCCCCCTTTCATACTTCCTCCTAAAGAAAAGCTGTTGGATTCATGTTTTAAGTGCCTTTGAAACAAGTCATAATGGATTCACTTTTTCCTATTCTTTCCATACTACTAATTCCTAATCCATGCTGCTAATCTGAGATTTATAGACAAGCAAAGCTTGTGCGTGTGAGAGAGCGGGAAGATGCACTGCCATTGCTGCTGCAATAATACAGAGTGTCAATTTTCATCTCTGATGAAGAAATAAGACTAGTGAATAACATAAAAGCTTACAAGGAGGGGCGGATAGATCTCGGAATCTGAAATGTAGGTTATTAGAAAATACATAATCTGCTCATTCATAAGGCACTTTGAAGTAATTTATTTTCAGTTTCTTGTTGAGTCTCTATTTGACTAGCAGCTTGACAATTTAAGGGTGTCTCTTAAAGCTCATTGAGTATCCTAGAAAGATTTGTTGAAAACAAAATTTGGAAATAGTTGCATACATTATTGCAAAGTCACTGAGGGCCAAGTTCTGCCACCTTTTACTTACCCTCATTCAACAAGTCATCCCTACTAGATATTACTTAATGTGCATAAGGGTGACAGTATCTGGCCCAGACTTCTTAGAGCTAGAAGGCACCCTGCAGTAGACCATCTAATCCAACACACTCTGCTTCTCTCTATCCAGGAATCCACTGTCACTTTAGCAAGTTGTGTGTAGGGGTCGCAAGTGAATTAGTTCTACGAGGCCTACAGGAGTCTGTTCATTCCCTGTTTGCTCTTGTTGTTTGGAGGCATTCATAATGCCATGTGGAACCAAGGGGAAAATTGGGTCAATTACTACTTCAGGGTGAAATTCATGTGTGGAGGATCTGGGGTTGTGCAAGGGATCCACAGTCAGAGTGGGCATTCTGAGGGAGTAATCTAGAATCTAGAGACACCTGCAGAATAGTCATTCATGCCCTGCATTAGTGTTTCTATTTAGTAAGCTTTAAATATTTTTTTCTACTACAGTATTTCAGGTAGCAGGTCTGATTTGTGTCTCACAACAAATGTAACTGTAACAAACTTCTGACTTCAAAGTTCTCCTGTTTTACAATGAGATTGGGGGGGTGTCAGCCCCTCAAAATGTTTAAGAGGTTAATCATTCAAAGGGTGACAAATACAAAGCATTTAATATCTTGTGGGTTTCAGCTCAGATTTTGGAATGTTTGGAAGTTTAGCATTTTTAATTTTATTTATAGTATTGCTTAAGTCCCCCTCTTTCTTCTTTTTTTTTTTTTTAAAGACACTGAAAAAAAATGTTGGAAAAATACGTTAAAAACAAAACAAAACAAAATCCTATTGAGTCTTGTATGCCTGGGAAAGGCAGGTAAGGAAAACTGAACATAGAACAGATCATATGATCAGTCTTTCATGCATTCTGTAAGTTGAGATTTCTTTAAATTGATTATACCAAAATATCCCACTTACTGATTCAATAATTTTTTTAATTGAGGTTTTTTTGGTTCAGTGCAAACATTTGCTATAAATGAATTATTGTTAATTACGGTAGTACACCACCATACCTGCGCTGCTGGTAAAAGAAATATCCAATTTTGAACTTCCATTTTCTTTAGCAGCAGAGCCACAACTTGCCCACCAGTGAATTTTCTGCCCTGGGATGCTTCTTCAGTGCCTATAGAAGACGGTATAAATGGGGGATAACTCTGGACCCAATTTCATAAATTAACATGATGCTAAAATAGATATAGTACTTGTCAAATCTGTGTGGCCTTGCTGGGCTAGCTTAGTGTGACTTGATTTTATAAACCACTCTCCAGGCACCTACTGCTGTTCTCTAAATGGAACACCCTTGTACAGTGAAATATAGAGAGATGAAGTAGTGATTAAGGAGATTCTGCAAACAGCATGCCGGCCTCAGGCAGCAGTCATTTTCCTGTCAGTGTTCTTAGGTTAAAACAGAGCAATCTTTGAAAATGTTCTGTTGGTTACTTCCCACTCCTCAGAGTGGGGAGCATGAGCCTCCTCAATCTTTTCATCTGTGTCATACAGTGAGGTTGGACACATTAAAATGATTCTTGTGATTTTGCTGTTCAGTAGGAAGCATGGTGGTGTAATGGAAAAGTATTTGCCTTATGTGCAAGTGGCTACTGGTGAATGTCCCACCTAATCTCTTGTAGGATGGGCAAAAATTATGTAACCTTTGGCTTTCAGAGGGAGGATTATCCAGTGGTTAATGCACTAGCCAGAGACTTCGGTTCAAGTCCCTTTTCCAACATTAACTTCCCATGTGACTGTTGGCAAGTCCCTTAGGCCCAGATCCTCAAAAGCATTTACACACACAACTTCTAATTTGAAATAAATGGAAGTTAGCAGGAACCTAAAATCTTTGACGATCTGGGTCTTGGTTTCTGTGCCTCAATTTCCCATCTATAAAATAGGTATAATTTTTTTAAGTGCACAGTTACACTCTATACATACAGTTGTAAAGATTGTGTGGTACTTACACAGGGGCTGCAAGTTGTTGTTATATGCACTCATGGTGCCCGGGCTCCACCAATATTCAGGGCCCGGGGGCCCGGCTCCACCAATGTTTGAGGCCGGGTCTCTCCCCTGGTCCCGCCTGCTGCCCCCACTCACCTCCCCTGGCCCTGGAGCCT
Source organism: Lepidochelys olivacea (assembly GCF_965140295.1). Classification (NCBI taxonomy): domain Eukaryota; kingdom Metazoa; phylum Chordata; order Testudines; family Cheloniidae; genus Lepidochelys; species Lepidochelys olivacea. The sequence continues at coordinate 19,906,008 of NC_140422.1, forward strand.
GCAGCTCATGCTGACTTGGCTCTGCCGCCTCCCCGCATCAACTGCTGCCGCAGGGTCCCAGTGCCTCTCTCCACTGGGACCAGGGCAGGCTGCCCTTCTGCTCTAGCCCTGAGCCTCTCCAATGCCCCAAACCCCTCAGCCCCAGACAGAGCCCTCATTCCCCGCACCCTAACCCTCTGCCCCAGCCCTGAGCCCCTCCAACACCCCAAACTCCTCATCCTCAGCCTTGCGCCCCCTCCTATCCCCAAACTCTGTCCCAGAGTCTGCACCTCTCACCCCCCACCCCTTGCTCTGGCCCAGAGCCTGCACCCTAATCCCCAGACCCCGTCCAGGGCCTGCACCCCAGACCTCCCCCCCACACCCAAACTCCCTCTCAGAGCCTTAGGCAGGTGGTGGGGGGGGGTAGAGTTTGGGGCGGGGGGGAGGTTCTGTGTGCCACCAAAATTTCTACAAACCTGCCACCTCTGTACTTACACACTATAGGACCTTTAGAATATGCATAATCTAAGTTACTTTTAGCTTGCAAATTCCCATTCTCTTTTTCATGAAGACACTGTTTTTTTCACTGGATGAAAGTGGCACAAACTTTGGGGGCCGGGCAAAATCTGACCTTAAGAGAGCATTCCTTGAGTAGCTTTGCGTTAACTGTGCATTACCTTACAGTCCCTGTGCTGCTAAGGTACTTAAATGTTTGGGAATAGGGAAGGGAGAAAAGGGGCAAAGGGAAAGGCAAGGCCATGACCCTCCGCACAGGTCAATGTGGAGAAGGAGTGGAGCAGGGGAGGGGAGTAACAGGGGTCATGGGATACATAATGGAATCTTTAAGTAACTCCAAAATTGTAGCTATGTGAGACAGTGAAATCATAGAATCATAGAATATCAAAGTTGGAAGGGACCTCAGGAGGTCATCTAGTCCAACCCCCTGCTCAAAGCAGGACCAGTCCCCAATGTTTGCCCCAGATCTCTTAATGGCCCCCTCAAGGATTGAACTCACAACCCTGGGTTTAGCAGGCCAGTGCTCAAACCCCTGAGCTATCCCTGTCCTGCTACCTGAGTGAGGGGTCAGTATACCTAGCCTAAACCCATTGGAAGGGTGTGATCCCCAATTAGGGGGAGGAATGTAGTATGGTATGTGGGAGTATACTTAAGAGTATCAGGACCAAATTAAGAAAAAGGGGCTGAATATCAGGAAAACCACAGGTTGGTGACTTGGGCTATGGACTAGTCTCCAAGTTGGGGAAATGCTGTTACCGGGGACTTTACAAATTAGAAAATGTAGCTGTAAGGCACAATCTTACTCTGTCAAGGGGAGGAGCTGAGTCTCTTCATCTTTAAGATCAGAAAGTCTGTGGCCAATGAGGCATTCTCTGGATGGCCACGAACAGTTGATTAGCTGGTATATACACTACTTTCTACCAATGATCAATGCAAACAAAATAAATATTTTTCTTGGCCCACAGAGCAGTGTGCTCCTTATTTGCAGCAGCTAAATGAGCTTCTAAAAGGAATGTCCCCCCCCGTCTCTGGCAGAGATATGGAAAGCCTTGGTGGCCTCCAGCCTCCTCCCTCACTCACACCATGTGTCTTTCAGAGTCTTGAGAGAGATTGGCGATATCCACTGAGCATGCATGGGGAATCTTCAAAATGTCCCCCTGGAAAGGGTGAGTAATTCACTGACACCTGACCAACTGTAAAGGAGCCAGTAGATTTTTCCCTGAGTCAAATAACTATTCCTGAGGTCATTTACACCATCTGAAGGGAGCAGAGAGTAGAAAAGTAGAATGACTGAGGGGAAGTGTGTGTGTGTGTACCCCATTGAAACCATCTGACTGTACCAGCCTCACAGTAAATAAATAACTTTATTAATTAACACAAAGTATGTATTAATACCTGGGGGGGAGTGGGAGCATGGGGCAAACAGCTGTGCATATCTCTCTATCAGTGTTATAGAGGGCAAACAATTTATGCGTTTATCCTGTATAAGCTTTATACAGGGTAAAATAGATTTATGTGGGGTTTGGGTATCTGAGTAGTGGAGACAGGAACACTTCTTGAGCTGTTTTCAGTTAAGCCTGAAGTTTGTGGGATGTAGTTCAGACCTGGGTATGTGTTTATCAGGCTATCATGTCTGGCACAACCAGGAAGGGTTCTGAAGTCCCAAGCTGCCAGGAAAAACTGGCTCAGAAGTACTCTTGGCACATCAGTTGGCAGTTCCCAATGGGGTCTCTGTGATCCAGCCCATCACATGGGTCATAGTTTTTATCATTTTTATGGAGATCACAATTTGCGTGGACTTCTATTGTTCCTACACAATTTCTAGAGTTGTTGTAATATAGTTCCAACTTCCCAATTTTATTTTACAAGTACCCCCAATAGCTTTTTTGCCAGTAGAATAGTCACATTGTTCAGGGTACACATTTTATTGTAGGAATGAGGAGGGTTTATCTTCCTCTTGGAGGAACATATTGGGTTACTTTGACCTCTTTCTTTATACTTATGTAATTTGGTTGAACACATTTGCTTTTATGCATTTAAGCCTCTGATCTGTGGTTTCATCATTACAAATAGTTTCTTAATTGCAAGTGCGCAAATAATTATGGACATGGCAAATTACCAAGTGAAACCTAGAGAACTTTTTGGGGGCATACATGAACAGTTCTACTGTGCCTCGGTTAATATGCCTTCATCTCTGTGCAAAACCGAAGAGGTTTCAGCAATAGGAGAGAAGTTCTAACAAGCCATGAATGCATGAAGTGGGAATGACAGACGAATAATATATCTCTAATGCTTCTGGTCGAATAAATGAACCATCCTAGATTCCTGTGATCTATGTTACACTCTGGGCAACTGGAGAATAATGAAAAGGCAAAGTCATTCCCTTCTTGTCAGAGAATATACTTTATGCCCTGTTGGTACTAGTAAAAGGGTAACACAAATGTTGTACAGATGAATCTACCATCTGTTTACAGATACCTTACACAATCCCTGGATGCTGTCTTAAAACACATGAGACTGTCCGTGAGGTTTCTGTTACTGATAACCATAACAGAGTCAAGGAAAGTGCTTGGATATGATAAAGCTGAGAGCTATATAAGTAGAGCTTGGTAATGCTGTTTGCCCATCGTGGGTAACTTATCAAGATTTTTAAAAAAAAATTTCTCCTGTCCTGAATTAGGATGAAAAACTGAAACTTCAAATTCCCATTGAGTGATAATCCAAAAAAATTCAGGTCAATTGAAATGTTTCAATGTCAACCTTTTTATATTTATAAATACTGTTACTTAACTTAAATTTTGAAATAATCATTGCAAACTGAAACAGTGACATTCTTTACTCCATTTTTTACAAAAAAAAGTCAAAATGGGACACTGACAAATTTGAAACTTTTTTCCAAAATAGGAATTGTTGAAACTGACTTTTTTTCTCCCATGAAAAGTTTTATGGTTTCTACTGTTTCTGTCAAAAATGCCAATCAAAATTTCCTGACAATGCTTTTTCTAAAGTACTGAGGTGGATCAATCGGAAGGCCCTTATTCTGAGCTACGTGCCTCAGGAAATGTAATTCAGGAGGCACAGACTAGGATGAGAGTGGGGACAAGGTGGTTTTGCACCTCTAGGTTTCTGCAAATTGCAGGGGATTGGAGCAATCCCTGTTGTGTAATATAGAGCAACCACAGGGTTGTTCTAACTTACATGGCCTGTAATGGCTTCTTATGGAAGCATCCACCAGTCCACAATAACTGTAGAGCTATGCACACTAGTCATACCTCCTTCCTCCCTTGGCCCTACACAACTGTTCCCCAGAGAATATTAAGAGACCGTGAGGGCCATTCCACCAGTCTAGTGCCACCATAGGAAACCCCTTACATGAGGGGATTCCTCTGGGTGGGGTGAGGCAATCCACGGGCTTTGCAGCCCCTGTACAAACACAGGTTATTGGGGCCACAGGAGAGCTTGGAACTGGGGCCCTCCTATGTCTCTTGTCTGGCTTCCAAAAGGATAGAAGTATACTTCTGTTCCCATTATGACATTAGCAGATGAGAGAGATGTACTGAGACAGAAGTCACTTCCACAGTTTAAATAGCTAGTCTGTGATGCTGGTGATACAGTATTTCTGTTACCACCAAACAATCAGGTGTGCAATATTGATCTTGACAGTTGTCGGCTGTAATTTAGATTCCCTAACAAAAAAGTGTTTTAAGAGGCATTAACGTGAAAGTGAATATTTTTCTGAAGTCCAGCTAATACATTCCCTGTCCACCTGCACCCTCCTGGTTTCTTACTCTACATTTCTTAAAGTACCTCAATAGTGCCCTATCTGGAAGAGAGGGACAAGGTGGGGGAGGTAATATCTTTGGTTGGACCAACTTCTGCTGGTGTCCAAGCAAAGATATTACCTCCCCCACCTTGTCTTTCTAACATCCTGGGACTGACATGGCTACAACTGCACTGCATACTTGTCTGGAATATGGTTAAGGAATCAGCCAAAGCCCTGCTACTGTACAATCCTTCTCTTCCCACCCAATTATACCATCCACCAACTTAACTTTGCTATGGGTAGAAATAACAAATGAACCATACTTTGCTTGAACTCCTCAAACTTGGGAGAAAAATATCTATTGACCTTCTGAGTGAATTCATCTGTCTGCTGATTGGGCTTAATTGTTTTGCACACTCTTGGGATTTTTTTTTTAAATTTTTCATCTGTACTGCTTCCAAAAGCAGACTCTCTACCAGTGGATATTGCATCATCTAATCCAGAAGATTGTATGGGAGGCACAGGTGGGAGAGAGGAAGGCATAAAATTAGAACTGGGAGAGCAGTGGAAATGTGTGGAGTGTGGCTTTTTTTTAAATTTATATTAAGTAACTGTTCATGGTAGCCATATGGTTGCGGACAAGATAATGTGCACGTGCTTGGTGAGGAGCTTGTGACCTTGTCATTGCTATGGAGGAGTGGTATGTACAGTCAGTGCTGTTTACTAGAATGCTGACCACTACCGTAACTTTGGAGGAGGATGTGAGTTTGAATCCTGCAAGCAAGCTTCTCTTGTTCTTCCCCATTCAGTGGCAATAGACAGGAGAGGTGAGGCCACATCTCCAACAAGATGGTGATGAGACGGGACCTCTCCAGGAGTGTGTCAGGGCTGAGTAGGGGAAGTTCCCTTCCAGACATAAGCAGACTGAGAGGATGTTTCTCCAAGCAGCAGCAGATGCCACGTAGGTAGCTATGTGAATTTTGTACCTGCTGCAAATTTTTTCTGCCCAAATTTTATGATAGAGGCCATTTTGCAGTAGAAGAGACCAGAGGCTTCTTGTTAGGCCACTGAGCTGCCATTATGTGCTATGTGAGACTATTCTGAGGGGTTCTCAGTACAGTGCCTAATGGACATATGTCACTAGAGAAGCCTAGGTTCACATGCGCCTTGGAAACTGAGCTAATGCCTTCCCTTTGACGTGGTTCCTCTAGGTCAGTGATGACAGTCAATGGAGGACAGTTTGGGGAACTTTTGCACTGCTGTAGCCCATGTTCTCCAGAATATGTAGTTGACTTGTAGCAGGAGAAACACATCCCTGAGGATTCAAGATTTGGAGAACTCCCATTGTTGTTCATCTGCTGCAGTGGGTGGGTAGCAAGAAGGGAGTGAATCACACATATACGAAATTCACTTAAAAATGATGGGGGGGGGCAGGGAGGGAGGAAAAGCACAGGCTGATGGGGAAAGCCTATGATGAAACTGGTGAGACTTGCAAGTTCCCACAAAGGTCCAACTTTTTTTTTTCTTCAAGTACCCTCCATAGCATTGTTGCTAACTGAGGGCTCACAGTGATCTTTAATGGTGGAGTGGTATTTCTCTTGAGAACACTGCCCTCAATGTGTGGCATTAGTGTGCTTAAATTGGGGAGTGTAACAATTCCCTTATGTAGTTGTAGTGCAACTGGGCACTATGAACTGAGCCCCACTCAATGCTGGTAGTGCAGTGAAAATAAAATGTATCTTATTTTAAATATAAAAGTCAAGAGTGGCCTTACAGTACTAAACTGCAGATTTACGGTCTCAGATTCTTGGATATCATGACTAGTTAAAATGAATTGTTCAGAGAAAACGATACATTAAATGTGTTGACTGTTACTACTTAAACTATTAATGAGAGATTACCAACATCAAGAAGGGAGGAATATATTCTTCTGTTAATCAAATTGCCAGAGATGGCGTTCTTCATATTTATTGATATTCTGTTGGGCGTGATTAGATTTGCTTTCACGGCAGATTACTGGAGATAAGGGTATAAGACCTTTTGGAAGACTCCTATTGCCATGCTTGTGGAATTGTGGTTTGGAGTAGCCCAAACTCCAGTGATAGTTACATTGCCAACAACTGATAGGAAGCAGGCAACGGGGGCACATGAGGACCCACCAATATTGGCTTAAGTAGAACTACAGGTATGAGGAAAGCTGGCAAAGTTTCATGCTGAAATGGGAAAGCTCTGTATGCCAGTTAAAGCCGGAAGCACTCAATGCTGGTGTGCATACCAAAGATTGAAAAGCGCTGTCCTAATATTCCAGTGTCCTAAACTCTGCTTTTGTCATTGCCACTCTCCCTGCTGCAGTACAGCTTGCACCATATGCTCACAAGCTGTTAAGCCAGGCACCCGAATTCCAACATTCACACAGTTGTGTACTTTCCACTTTGATTCGCATGCATCTAATGCCCAAGTACTCTGCTGACAATCCAGCAGCACGTTAGTCTTCTGCAATGCTACCTGTATTCTGCCTGCCTTTTTGCTGCATTTCCCTGCTGCCAATGGTCTAAGTAGACTGCCGCTGAATAACAAATGTATTTTTCGATTACAAGAGTTATTATTGGAATCCCAGATGATACCCATTACACCGCACCCAGTACCTGTATGGCAGATGCAAACTTCAGCAGGACAGACTTGAGGTGTGGGAAATTCCCTCTGGCCAGAAAATTAGGAGACTGCTTATATGCATGCATAGGGATTATCACAGGGGAAACTACACATTTCTTCTGCCCAAGAGATGGGGAGGAAAGCAGCTGGGAGCTTGTGCAGGGGGAACCTGTGGTTCTGACATGAAGACCATGTGATCTCTGTGGCAGATAGTAGGAATTCAGGGAACATCACACAAGCAAGAATGTGGTCAGTGGGTCTACAAAAAGCTTATATTGACCTCACCAAAACCCTGTGTAGGAAGGAACAGCCTGGCCTTGTCTGCTGTTCTCCTCAATGACCATTCATTGATAGCAGACAGTTGGCCCTGCAGTATAAGTAGGGGTTGAGGATTCTGCAATAAATTAAACCCTTTCGTTTGGGTTTTGTTTACTTTTCCAGGTACACCCTTATAGCTGCTTTCTACTTGATACCATCTCTTTGGAAAAGGAGATTGTGCAAAGAGGTTTTATTGTTGACTATTGCCATATTTTCACCTAGCTACCTGCTATAGGGCAAACTACTTTGAAGGACATATTTTCTTCTTTCTCTAGCCATATGATAGGCATTTTAATATTCCTTTGATTATTTGTTCTGCCTTAAAAAAAAAAAAAGACTTTATGTACCCTTCCAGCACACTGAGCTATCTATACAAACCAGACTAAAAAGTTCTTTGTGAAGAAAAGACAAAAATCAATTGGCCCATTTGCTAAACATTCCTGATAAACTCGACAGACAGCTGCAAGGGGTGGGGTGGGGGTAGAAGGTTAAAAGGCCCTCCTTCCTATCAACTGAGGAGGGGTAACTACGGGTCAATCAGGTTCAGCTGAGAAGGGGTTACCAGAGAACCAATTAGGATCAGCTGAGAGGAAGTTACCTGAGGTCATTAGGATCAGCTGATTCCAACTAAGAGCTGCCTGAGAACTTTTTAAACCCTCCCCTGTTGGGAGAAGTGAGAAGGAGTCAAGCTGCCAGTAGACTAGGAGCAACAAGATAGTGAGCCTCACCAGGTGGAGAGGCTGCATTCCCTCCCAGAAGGGAAGAAAAACAAACCCAAAAGACTGTCTGGGAGAAGGAACAGACTGCCCCTCTGCATCCTATGACTGTTTTACCCAAGCCCATCTCACCAAGGCTAAAAACAGCTGAGACTAGTGAGACAGAGAAGGTACCTTGCCACAAACTTCATAGATAGTATTATACCAATCCTCCCAAGAAACAATTTGCTGGTGTTACCATAAATACCCAGTTTATAACCATGTGTGTCAAACTGAGGATAGGTTTCAGAGTAGCAGCCGTGTTAGTCTGTATCCGCAAAAAGAAAAGGAGTACTTGTGGCACTTTAGACTAACCAATTTATTTGAGCATAAGCTTTCATGAGCTACAGCTCACTTCATCGGATGCATTCAGTGGAAAATACAGTGGGGAGATTTATATACACACAGAATATGAAACAATGGGTGTTACCATGCACACTGTAAGGAGAGTGATCAGGTAAAGTGAGCTATTACCGGCAGAAGAGCAGGGTGTGTGTGGGGAAACCTATTGTAGTGATGATCAAGGTGAGCTATTTCCAGCAGTTGACAAGAACGTGTGGGGCTGGAAAATAAACATGGGGAAACAGTTTTTCTTTGTGTAATGACCCATCCCAGTCTTTATTCAAGCCTAAGTTAATTGTATCCAGTTTGCAAATTCATTCCAATTCAGCACTCTCTCGTTGGAGTCTGTTTTTGAAGTTTTTTTGTTGAAGAATTGCCACTTTTAGGTCTGTAATTGAGTGATCAAAGAGATTGAAGTGTTCTCCGACTGGTTTTGAATGTTTATAATTCTTAACGTCTGATTTGTGTCCATTTATTCTTTTACGTAGAGACTGTCCGGTTTGGCCAATGTACATGGCAGAGGTGCATTGCTGGCACGTATCACATTGGTAGATGTGCAGGTGAACGAGCCTCTGATAGTGTGGCTGATGTGATTAGGCCCTATGATGATGTCCCCTGAATAGATATGTGGACACAGTTGGCAACAGGCTTTGTTGCAAGGATAGGTTCCTGGGTTTGTTGGATCATGTTAAAGAAGTTCTGTATTAAAATCAGAAATGAGTTTGATTCCCCATAGTTTAAATTCCAGGGTATTACTAATTAAGAGGTCTCTTGGTTTTTGGTGCTGTTTCTCTCCTTCTGTGTGAAACTTGCAAGCTGCTAATTGTGTTAGTACATTCTAAGACAGAGTCTGTTTTCAAACCAATTCTTTGTAACAACAACTACTCACACAGAGAGACTCAAAGCAATACTCTGTAACAACAGAAACTGCACCCAGAGACTCCCCGCCCTTTTGTTGTATTCATCTCGCTTTAACAATTGTGATTAAAATAGAGAGAGAGGATGGGTGTGGATAATAACTGAATGATCAGGGAGGTGCCAGCCTAAGAATCCAGTGTCCATCAGCTGAAGAAAGCATCAAGTGGAAATAACCAAAGGACCCCTGGAGGGCAGACTGGAATCCACCCAACAGCCTCAAGAATGGGAGAACCAAAGAACGAGATGATAACATCTGGCAGCATGGAGCCGTCAGGAATGTGACATCTGCTGATTTGATTCAGCAACAACATGACAAAGCAATTCCCATAGACTGACATAGGAAGAAATTCCTATAAAAATGGACTCTGGAAAGTGAGAACTTTGGGGTCTGATTCTGCAAACCAACTTCCAGGAGCATCAGATGTGCATCTGATGAGGCTCTGCTCCCTCCTCATGTCCAGGCCACCTGGCCAGTGGCTTGGCATGAGCAACTATAAGGCTGATAACTATGATGATAACCTTGCAGAACCTGTGTGTGAATAAATATGAAATTGAATGGCATGTTATAGCTATAACTGCTTACTAAGATTCTTTCTGTATTCACAATAAATGTGGTATTTTGCCTTTTCCCCTTTAATAAGATCCTGCTGGCTTTTATTTTATTGGTATAACAGGTTAGTGGTTCTGTTGTGTGGTTGCTGGTGAGTATTTGCTTCAGGTCAGGGGGGCTGTTTTTTTAGCAAGGACTGGCCTGTCTCCCAAGATCTGTGAGAGTGACGGGCCATCCTTCAGGATAGGTTGTCGATCCTCGATGCGTTGGAGAGGTTTTAGTTGGGGGCTGAAGATGTTGGCTAGTGGTGTTCTGTTGTTTTCTTTGTTGGGCCTGTTCTGTAGTAGGTGACTTCTGAGTAATCTTCTGGCTCTGTCAATCTGTTTCTTCACTTCAGCTGGTGGGTATTGTAGTTGTAACAAACACTTGATAGAGATCTTGTAGGTGTTTGTCTCTGTCTGAGGGGTTGGAGCCAATGCAGTTGATTCATAGAGCTTGGCTGTAGACAATGGATCGTGTGGTGTGTCCTGGATGGAAGCTGGAGGCATGTAGGTAAGTATAGAAGTCAGTAGGTTTCCAGTATAGGGTGGTGTTTATGTGACCATCGCTTATTAGCACCGTAGTGTCCAGGAAGCGGATCTCTTGCATGGACTGGTCCAGGCTGAGGTTGATGGTGGGATGGAAATTGTTGAAATCATGGTGGAATGCCTCAAGGTCTTTTCCATGGGTCCAGATGAAGATGTCATCAATCTAGCGCAAGTAGGGTAGGGGCATTAGGGGACGAGAGCTGAGGAAGCGGCGTTCTAAGTCCAGCCATAAAAATGTTGACATACTGTGGGGCCATGCGGGTACCCATAGCAGTGCTGCTGATTTGAAGGTATACATTGTCCCCATATGTGAAATAGTTATGGGTGAGGACAAAGTCACAGAGTTCAGCCACCAGGTTTGCCGTGACATTATCGGGGATAGTGTTCCTGATGGCTTGTAGTCCATCTTTGTGTGGAATGTTGGTGTAGAGGGCTTCTACATCCATAGTGGCCAGGATGGTGTTTTCAGGAAGATCACCGATGGATTGTAGTTTCTTTAGGAAGTCAGTGGTGTCTCGAAGATAGCTGGGAGTGCTGGTAGCGTAGGGCCTGAGGAGGGAGTCTACGTAGCCAGACAATCCTGCTGTCTGGGTGCCAATGCCTGAGATGATGGGGCATCCAGGTTTATGGAACTTGGGTAGCAGATAGAATACCCCAGGTCGGGGTTCCAGGGGTGTGTCTGTGCGGATTTGTTCTTGTGCTTTTTCAGGGAGTTCCTTGAGCAAATGGTGTAGTTTCTTTTGGTAACCCTCAGTGGGATCAGAGGGTAATGGCTTGTTTTATACGTACATACACACATCGAGACATTTTAAAGGTACAAACACAAACATTTGTGTGGCATGTTAAAGTTATACAATAGGCCTTTCACATCTCAGTGGAAGATAGCTCACTCACAAAAAGAGGACTATCTGTGTGTCTCTGCTATAGCCATCGGTTTCATAGCAATAAAAACAGTCCTCTTCCATTCTGGTATCTTGCTCAATAATGTACTGTATTCATGTGTCTTCTAAAGGAGCTCTGCAAATGATTTAATAATTTTGGGATTTTCTACACTTTTAACTCTTGCTGCCTGCAAATGATGGGTCCAGTCGTGTGTGTAGGTATAAGTGGCATAGGGGAGTTGGGGGTATGTTAGTGGAAGGGAAGCTTCAAATCACGTTGGGATTTCCCCATTTACAATGGCAAAGAATATGTAAAGGAAGTCACACTCTCTCCCAAAGAACTAGAAAAAGATCATCTCAGGGATTTTGGAACTCCCACTGGGACCAACTCATTTTAGTCACTGTCTTTGTTTTTTTTGTGTTTGGTTGGTTGGGTTTTTTTGACTGATGCTCTGCATTGAGCAGAGGTTTTAACTGAACATAATTTTTTTTTGAGTGGTTATATTCACTTTAGAACCCAGCAATGTATCTGTATTTCGTCCTGTGTGCATTACCTTGCATTTGTCAACATTGTATTTCAATAGTCTGTTGGATTCCACTTGAGCTTCTCATAGTCTTTTCTTCTAAGCTGAAGAGTTTTGTGCCATCTGCAATTTTTGACATTTTGCTGTTCATCCCACTCCCCAGATAATTAATCACTAGTGGTCCTGCAATGGAACTTGATGGCACCTCATACTACTAATCTTTTACCATGTTGAAAACTGATGATTTATTCCTACTCTTTCTGTTTTAGGTTCTATCATGGGACTAGAAATTGTCTGTCTTCTCATCCTCTAGCTACCTAGTGTTAAAGTACTCTGAATCCTCAATTTTCCAGCGGTCGGTCTAGCACAGGGTGGGAGCCTGCCCAGAAGCCATTTTAAGCTGGCCTGCAAGCCACACCACCCAGCTTGGCCCCTCTCCGACGCTCCAGCTGGGGCACTGGGCCAGGGGCTGCTGCACACGGCTCCCAGGAGCCATGGCATGGTCCCACTCCAGCTCCTATGTGCTCCAATGGGAGCTGTAGGGGTGGTGCCTGCAGACAGGGGCAGCATGCAGAGCCACCTGGCCGCACCTCCTCACAGAGCCAGAGAAGGGACTGCTTCCGGGAGCCGCTTGAGGTAAGTGCCGCTTGGAGCCTGCACCCTCTGAGCCCCTGCCCGAATTCTGATTTTCCCGCCTCCCACTCTCCAAACCCCTCTATTCCAGCCTGGAGCACCCTTCTGCACCCCAAACCTCTAATCCCCAGAGCTCTCACTCCCAGCTTTAACCCACACCCCTGCCCCAGCCCTGATCTCCTTCTCCCCCCCCCAACCCAACACACATCTCCTGCCTGCCAAACCCCTCGGTTCCAGCCCCACCTCAGTGCCCACATCTCCTCCTACACCCAACCTCAATTTTGTGAGCATTCATGGCCCGCCATACAATTTCTATTCCCTGATGTGGCCCTCGGGCCAAAAAGTTTGCCCACCCCTGAACTTAACCCCTGGACACCTAGAAGGGTGTGTGTGTGTGGTTTTTTTGTTTTTTGTTTTTTATAGCGACATCTAGGGCCCCCAAAATACCCACTGTTCTTCCCAATAATGGGATCCTAGAATGTGATAGAGATGCATATTCACCATCAAGCACCCCACATCCATTGTAGGACTCCTCCCAGCCAAAACAGCTCTTCAGTGGAAAACCCTCTCCCTTATTCCCTCTGTGTTCTTTAATGCTATTTCTACAGCCATCAAGCAGGCTTCTGTTTTTTCCTGTTCAGCTGCAGTTTCATTGCACTTCACTGCTTCTTTTTATTTCCATATCTACACTGGCTCCTTGCTCATGGCTTTCCAACTGTGTTGCTGTTAGCCAAGGATGTCCCTTTGTCTGTTTTTTAATTGAGTAAATGAGCTCACCCAGTGTATCAGTGCCTTGGAGGATGACCTCTCTTTTAGTGCAGACCTTCATGAACTGTCCCAAATGCATTAGAAATGGGCCTGTGCCCAGATGTATTCTTATTATATAGATACTTTTTTCACAATAGGACTCTCTTGGACAGCTTATGATAGCTAGATATATGCAAGGGCTAAAATAAATGGTGTTAAGACTAAAATAGTGAATTATTGACCTCCTTTATAAGAGACCGCTTGGAATCATTTACCCAGGGTCAAAGACACACAGGTTGTATTTTATTTCTAAACTCCAAAGAATCAATATATGAGTGGGCTGTTGTAAAACCGCATTAGATCTGCTGTTTTCTGGGGAAAAAATTAATTGCTGTGCGTTTTTAATGAGAAGCAGTGTCATAGGTAATACATTTTATTCCTGTCACTTGGAAGAAAAAAAGAAAATTCTGAGTTAGAGACATTTAATCTGCTCTGGGTTTGGACTCTGACTAGCATAGATGCAGCTGTATGCACATGCACTCATGATCAGCTCAATGTAGCAGAAATGGGAAAATCAGTCTCCACACAAGCGAGGCAGAGTTTGATTCTTGGTTGTGTAATCCATTTCAATGAACACTGTACTTTCCATTTGCTACTTTGTCCCACCAAACAATGGAATCCCCTCCAAAGCACCTGCTGGGTAATAAATATTCTTCCTACTGTAAACAGCAAAGTTCACCAATAGTCGAAAATATTTTTTGGTCAACAAAATCACTAAGATTTACAAAAAGAACATCACACACTAAACAAGCAAGTGGAAAAATTCTGCAAGTTCTGGTGGTGGAATGGGGCATAGGAGAGGAAAATATTTGTAGTCAAATTAATGGTCCGTAGCACTGGAATGTGAAGTCCTTTTTTCTCAGGGTAAATGCAGTTTAGTGCAGGCATACATAATGCAGTCTTCTACATTGAAGTGAGCTGTAGCTCACGAAAGCTTATGCTCAAATAAATTTGTTAGTCTCTATGGTGCCACAAGTCCTCCTTTTCTGTTTACATATTTTGAGTGATTAATGATCACAACTTACCTAGTAAAAATGAACCATCTCTGCTGCAGGTATTTCACTCTCTTCTGTAGCTAGGGTCTCAAGCTCCTAATGTTTTAAAGTAAAATGTAACAATTGCATGCACTTCTTCCCCCCCCCCCCAAAAAAAAAAAAAAACTGGAAACTACAAGGTATTGATCTTACACCTTACCCCCTTGGAGAAATTTCCTTTTTGTATCTAGAAGGAAACAGATTTATCTGCAAAATCTGTCCTTCATACCAGACCTAAATAGAGAATTTCTGCATGCACAAAATAGTTACCAAATAAACCTCACTGGCACATTTTTGATGGTAATATTAAGTATTGATTATTCTACTGCATGATTGCCAAGATGGGTATCTTCATACTGTCACACACTTGTAGCAGCTGTTAAATTATGTGTACACTGAAGCTCTATAGCTGGTGGGTTTCATAATTCAACGCTGATCAATATCAGATCAATGTGGTGCTTTGCACATTGCAAACACTCAAGAATACAGGAAAAAATACCTTTTTTTAAATTGGAATACCATTTTAGAATTTCTAGTTAATGCAACCACATAAATTAGGGGGTGGCATGCATAAAATATTTTTTTACATTAATGTGGTGATTTCTAGCATATATTAAAGTGAACTATTGATAGCACTAGTACAAGAAATAATATAGTCAGAGATTGTGCAAGGTTTCCTACAAATAAATACAGGTCCCTCGCTATTTTGTTAGAAAGCATTCATCAGAACAGATTCCAATTGCCCTATGTACAATGCTTCTCTCTCTCTCTCTCTCTCTCTCTCTCTGTGGTCTTTTTTGTAATATTAGGTTTCTACTAAAGCTAGATTGAGACCAGCCCATAAATTTTGCTTATGGTCTAGCTCTTGTTTTAACTTAGGTCTGCAGAACTTAGATTAGTCCTTTAATCCACCTGACTATCCTAGCCCTTCTTTTTCTCTCTGATATCTGTAAGGATGACTCTGTAATATACATCACATGTAACCGAATATTCCTGAAGTGTGTGATAGGCTGTCCTTTCTGAAGGCAACTCCTCTGAGAGATGTTACTGATTTGGTTTTCTTTTAGTTTGTAAACTGTTCAGAGTGGGCACCCTGTCATCTTAATGTTTGTACAATACCTTGTACATTTTGGGTGCTTCTAGATAATAAAAGATTGTACTTCCAGAAATTAGGAAAAAAAACAGATGGTCTGAGGAGGAGGTATCCAGATTAGGGTTAGGTTATATAGCCGCAGGGTAAGCATTCAAATTTTAATTGGAGAACACTGAAATCTTGCAATAACAGTTCCTGGGATATTTCTGCACAATATGGCAGATGTCTTGCTAGATCAGGTGATCTCATGATATAATTTTTGCCATCACATGCCAAAGTTTGACAAAAACAAAACACAAACCAAAAACGAGGTCCATTTCTGTTCTGGAGCTGACTCAGAACCAAAACTATAGGGATTTTTCTAGAACTGAGGACTTGAATCCACACTGGTTCCAACACTCTTCTCTTCTCTCTTTCCTTCCCCTCCCCCTTCCCAATTCAAGGGATTTCTGATTTAAACTTCCAGGTTTGTGTTCGGGGGGAGGGGGCATTTACCCATCCCTATTCAAAATGTTATCAAGTATTTCTGGTGCTGTAACTTGGAGCTGCTGTCTCCTGGAGCAGTAGTTTTCATTAGTAAACAGGAGCATCACACCAGTCCCATGCATAGCTGGTAGCATATGGGTTATAGCCCTGTTTTGTTCACTAAGTAAGTAACATAATTTTCACAGTACCTGTCGCCTGTCAACCTTTAATAGATCTTTATATTAACATACTGCTCAAGCAGTAGAGGCTCATGGTCTTGGATCCAGAGGTCTTGGGTTCAGGACCCTGCTGCCAACAACTCTCCTCAGGGCAGCATATCATAATGCTATAGCTAGTCTTCACACCACATGCATGGTCCACACTGGAGAAATGTGGTATGCTGCCCAGAGTTTGGACCCTCTAGAAAGGCAGTAATGCCCATCACCACCATGCACAGAATTATTTCCAATAGTTTAGAGGTGGTTATGCTGCCATTTTCTGTGAGCAAGTCTATATGATATGGTGGTAATGCCAA
Source organism: Lepidochelys olivacea (assembly GCF_965140295.1). Lineage (NCBI taxonomy): Eukaryota > Metazoa > Chordata > Testudines > Cheloniidae > Lepidochelys > Lepidochelys olivacea. Next base: position 19,922,360 of record NC_140422.1, read on the forward strand.
AGCCCCTCTTGCACAACTATTCCAGCTCTGGAGGAGTTGGGCCGATGGTAATTCAACAGAGGGGCACTGACCAAAATATACTAGCTGTGATGCTGTATAAAAGGGAAGGTGTCTACACTACGCTAATATGGTCACCATCTTTTACAAAATTGTGATAAATCTTGTACGAAGTATGCCCTGAAAGATATAATTGGAGAAGTTATCTGCTGTGTATTACTTAGCAAACTTTCATAACTCCATATGCAATGTTGATACACACATTACAACTATGTGTTTTTTGTAATTCAAACTTGTGGATCTGGGAAATACCGCCAGGTTAGCCCTTCAGGAATAACAAAAGGAGCTGTGAACGTGAGCTTCTGTGTATCATTTCTGGAGAGACCCTAAGCAGCATGTAGTGCACACAAGGTGCAAGCAAAATTTGCAATTCACATGAAAAACTGGTGGCAGAGCACATACCTCAAGACGCTGCTTAACTCCATAATACAGCCAGGATTTTTCCAGAAGAGGTGGGGCCAAGATATAAAACATGAGAACAAAAGGCACCCCCTTACCTCTTCTTTCCTACATCTCCTCTGGACTGGTGAACTTAGACAAGGAAAATTTTGAACAAAGGACTGAGGTCCCCAATGCTATTTGGGCAAATCCAGAGACCTAAAAAAACCTAGCAGATGCAAATCCAAAATGCTAACAGGGATGTTGTAAGCTTTAATTCACCTGTAACGTAGCTTACCTGTTTTAAACATCTGAATAACTCTCATTTCTTTTCTTAGCTAATAAACTTTAGTTACTGAAGTAACTGGCCGCGTTGTCTTTAGTGAGATCCTGAGCATCTGGTCCTGGGGTGAGTGATGGATCCTTTGGGATCGGAAGAATCGTGTGTGTGTGTGTGTATTTAAATAACCTTTCACCACAGAAATCCAGCTTGTCGTCTGGGTGGTGATATAGGCTGGAGTGCTGAAGGGGACTGTCGATGGCTTCCTGGTGAGCTAGTATAGTGGTCCAGGAGCACACGTTTGTTGCTGGCCTGGTTAAACTAATTGTAAAATATACCACAAGTTTGGGAGCGTCTGCCCAGTTCTGGCAGTCTGGCTCTCTCAAAGTTTGCTCTCTCTGTGACCCATTCCAGACACTGGTGACACTATTGTAAGCAAACCTTATGGAAGAATAATTTCAGAGAGCATCAGCCATGTGCTCATGTACTCTGAATTTGTAATGCCATCTGAAATTGACTTGGTGCTAGATTTGCACTGTAATGCAGCACACAAGAGGTTAACATGAACACTGAAGACCTGGTTCTTACTGGAGCAACTAAGTAATCCTCCCGTGTCCCAGTTTATTTGGTATGTAATTCTATGGACCTATTCCCCACTTACAGTTAATCATTCCAAATGTAACATGAAGAAAATCCAGAGAGAGAGATTGATAGCATAAAGAATTAAAGCTAAGGTCTTTCAAGATTAGATGTTCCACTGACCATAATTATGTCTCGGATTTCAGCAAATAACAATCTTGGCAAAATGATCATTCTGCCAGGCTGCTAAGAATCCAAAGCATTTCAGGGCTCTGAAGTATTTGCTTGGTCACATTAGGGGAGTTGGAAAGCAATTCTTTCTTAATATCTTGTCCTCATTACTGATTCAAGATTCATTTTAAATGCCAATTCATCTTGAAAGTATTGTCTTGATTACACTGGTATTATCTGAAGAAAATATTAGGGGAAATTTAATGTATCAACCTCTATGTAGTAATCTTTAGATAAGCAGCTGTAAAACACATTGCTAAAGAGATTTTGAAGTAGTTCAGCAATTAGCAAATGAACAAAAACAATGTATGACATTTCAGTATTATGCCTTCTCCTAAAGATTGACTGTATTAGTAAACAGTGAATTAAAACTGAGCCATTACTTGTGAACTGCCTTGGATAATCTGGATTTGAATAGTACCTCACCAAGACTGAGGTATGTTAGTAAGCTGGGAACCTAGAAGAAATGGCAGAGAGAACATCCCCTCTTGAGTAAAGGGACTTGCCTACCCTTTGTCACAGATGCACAGCCTGGAGTATGTTACTCGGTAGATGCTCAGGTAGCTGCAGTGGTCAACAATGCAGGGTTCCACCTCCCCACACACACCCCTAAGATTGGCTAGAAGGTTGTAACTTTTTGTTTTTTTTTCAATGCAGATATTGCCACAGGTGTTGAGTATGGAGCACTGCAGTGTGCTGTACTAGCAAGGGTTCCAGCCAAAGGCCATTGGGGAAACATCAGCCAGCGCAGGACATGATAACCTGCTTGTTCAGTGATGGGTCTCACAGGGAGTCCATTACGCTTATGCGTCATGATCTGCATTTCTGTATCTCCCCAGTAGTATTCAGGTGCAGTGCAAGGGCTTTAGTTTTGACATGATAACCCCATGGTTTAAATCAGAGGAGCAGGTGGCTGGACATGCTCCATGAGGGAGCCATGACTTTGGAATCCTGCTGTCCCTTTTGGTCCAACAGAGCCTGGATTTAATGACTTTCAGATTAGGCCACAAGGCCTATCTTTTCTTCTCTTAGGTGTCAGTGGAAGAAGATGCTGATAAGTGATAAAATGGATTTGGGGGGAAGGATTTTGTTGTGATCAGGGTTGGGGAATTTTTCTTCCAGAATTCCTTTTTTTTTTTTTTTTGAGATGTTCATCCATTGAATGATGGAAATGGCTCCTGGGCTGGGTCATGGGGATGTCAGCAGCTTCTGGAGTGTAATGAAGTAAATGTGTCTTGTACTCCCAAACTTTACAAAAAGCAGTATTTAGCTAATTGAAGTCAATGGGCTCCTAAGCCTTTTTGCTTTCTCATTGTTTTGCATGGGAGCGATTACAAATGCAGTGACCATCTGCCTACTATTTCCATCTTTTGCCCTATAATATGCCATCCTCTCCAAACTGCTTTGAGTGGAAGGAAACCAAAAGATATCTGTAAAGTCAGTTTTAATGCATTTTTTAAAAACAACTAATATAAATCCCCACTCAATTGCAATGGGTTTTTGTATTGCAGGCCTGATGCTGCTTTTCCTGTAAAAAACACACACAGTGAGCACTGCAAATGGAATGTTATCCTGAACCCATAATCCAGCTGCTCATGAAGATTCTGCTCATTCCCCATACATATTAATTCTACATCTGGAATCATCTAGATAGTGAAAGATGAGGCAGGAAATGAATATGGTAAAACTTCCTTCCCATGCATTTGGACAGCCGGCTCCAATCTGTAATGTCTCCTCCATTGTACCCTCTGTGTGTGACCTGCACAGGCAGGGAAAAATGAATGAAAACCTGGAAATGCCAAGTAACAATGCTTGATCTAGTGTCCTGCTGGGGCTTTGAGACACAATCCAGCTGCACTCCCCAACCTGGAGGTATGCCACAAAACTGCACAAAGTCCCTCCTTGCTGCACATAAAATTGTGGGTTGGCATAGCAGCTGCTTTTCCTTTCTCACTAGTACTGTGCAAGAGCATATCATGCACTGAACATTGCACCTTCTCCCCCAGTAACCCGCCCTGGGTGGAGTCGGTGCACAGGATGTGTTGGTCAAGGGGTTCTCAAATCGGGTGGGGCTACTGTAGTGCAGTGTTAAGGACCTACTCTAGTCCCCACGCAAAGGGGTGAATTTTGACCCGCTAAACTTTATGGGTTTTAGAGAGCAGGAAGCAGCACTTTTATTCCTGCTGTTCCCCCCCGCCTGTGTCTCTTTTTTCTATATACATTCTCCCATTCAGAGAAGAGGCAGCCTGGGTTTGCTCCCTTTGCTTTTAATGCTGTCTGTGCCTCAGGAACCATTAGCTTTTCCAGTGAAGATCTCAGGCGTGTTGTACATTATCAGCTTCCCCAGCTAGTTAAATAGATGCAACTTTTACTTACACTGCAGCTGTTTTCAGGAGAAAAGGGCCAATTTTTCTAAAATCTTTCATGATCAAACTGCTTTCTTCAACATATGCCCATATTTCTTCCTCTAATAACAAAGGCATTTCAGCTGTCCATTGCTGGAATAACAATCCTATCCAGTTGCTAATTAGATAAGTGACAGATGTTCGTTCCCTTTCCATCTTCCTATTAAAATCTACATCTCTCTCCTTTTTTTCCTCTGCATAGAAACATCCTTGGAATTCACATAGAGGGAATTATCCAGCACAACCTCAAGCACTTTCTTTCACTAACCTATATACTGCTTGCTCTACAGCAGGGTGTCCAATTCATCCTGTGAGGAAGGCAGAATTGCATTTAAAATAGGATCTGTAAGATAGGCAACAAAGATAGTGCTGAATACTACCCTCAGTTCACCTGTGATTAACTGCTCATTATGTAGCTCAAGGCTAGGATATTGTCCCGTTAGAGTAACTAAGTATTTGGGGCTGGATAATCCCTATCTCTAGTATAGCTATGAAGGGGGATATGGGAGACACATGGTCATGTTAGGATTCCCTGGATCTTGGATTGGGGTCTTGTTCCCAATGCAGGGGCTGCACAGCCTCTGCTTCCTCTGCCAGCTCACTTAATGGGGCGGGGCAGAGGTGGGGGAGTAGGTGGATATCTCATTCCACTCTCCTGTGTGCCAAGTGGCAGAGGTGGGTGGATGCAGGTGAGGGAGAAGAAGTCAGCTGTACGGTGCTCAGAGCTGCAGTAGGAGCAACATGAGGGAAACCAGTGGTGGAATTTGTTCAACATTTTAGATGTCTGTACACAAATGCAAAGACTAGCGGGAGTAAACAGGAAAAACTGGAAGTGTTTGTATTCAAGCTAAACTATGACTTAATTAGCAGCCCAAGACTAGATGGGATACAGCTCATGACTCGACTAGGGGGTATAGCTTCCTCAGGAAGCACAGGCAGGGAAAAATGGGAGATCTTGAGCTATACATCAAGAAAACATAACTTGTTCTGAGGTCCAGAAGGAGGTGAGCAGCAAACCAATCAAAAGTTTCCGGGTAAAGATAAAAGGGGGGAAAAATAGAGGTAACAAAATGGAAAGGATCTACTGTGGACCACCAACTCATGAGGAGGAGGAGGTGGATGAGGCATTCCTAGAACAGATAACAGAAATAGCCAAAACACAAGACCTGGTAGTAATGGAGAACTTTTACTACTACTGCCATCTATTGGAAAAGTAATATGGCAAAACAAAAATTCCAGTAAACTTCTTGGAATGCATTGGGACAACTTTTTATTCCAAAAAGTGGTGGAAGTAGTCAGAGACAGTCATTTTAGACTTGATTCTGACCAAGAGGGAGGAATTGGTTGTGGATCTGAAGGTCGAAGGCAATTTGGGTGAAAGTGATCATGAAATGACAGATTTAATGATTCCTAAAGAAAGGAAGGAGTGAGAACAGCAGAATAAGGACCACTGATTTTAAAAAAGCAGACTTTAATAAACTCAGAGAACTTCTCTAAATTCCCATTGAAAGAGAATCTAAGGGATAAAGGAGTTCATGAGAGCTGGTAGTTTCTCAGGGAGACCGTATCAAAGGCACAGCTGCAAACTAACCAGATGTGAAGGGAGGACAGGAAGAATAGTAAGAAGCCAATACTGCTCTAGATGGAGCCCTTTAATGTCCTTAAAATTAAAAAAAAAATCCTACAAAAAGTGGAAATGTGGATGAATTGTTGAGGAGTACAAAAGAATAGAACAAGCGTGTAGAGACAAAATCAGAAAGGTGGGACTCATTTTGTGCCTTAGCCGATCAAGGGACATTAAAGGCAATTAAAAGAGATTCTTTAAATACATTAGGAGCAAGAGAAAGATGAAGGAAAGTGTAGGCCCTCTATTTAGCAGGGAAGGGCATTAATAATTGACATCAAGAAAGCTCAGGTGTTTAAAGACTATTTTGTTTCAGCCTTCACTAAAAAGGTGAATGATGACCAGATACTCAACACAACTAATATTAACAACAAGGGAAAAGGAATACAAGTCAAAATAGGGAAAGAAAAGATTTAAAATATGTAGATAAATTGGAGGTATTCATATCAGTAGTACCAGATAAAATTAATCCTAGAGTATTTAAGGAACTAACTGAAGCAATCTTGGATTGTTAGCAATTATGTTTTGAGAAGTCTTGGAGGCTGAGTGAGGTCCCAGAAGATTGGAGAAGTGCAAACATAGTACCTATCTTTAAAATGAGGAGCAAAGAGGACCCAGGGAATATATAACATTAATACTTGGAAAGATACTAGAACAAATTATTAAACAATCCGTTTGTAAGCACCTAGAAGATAATAGGGTCATAAGGAAGAGTCAGCATGAATGTATCAAGAACAAATCATGCCAAACCAACCGAACTTTATTCTTCGATAGAATTACTGGCCTACTGAATGGGGGAAAGTTGTAGATGTGATGTATCTTGATTTTTAGTAAGGCTTTAGACACAGTCCCACGCGACATTCTCATAAATAAACTAGGAAAGTATGGTCTAGATTAAATTTAGTACAAGGTGAGTGCATAATTGGTTGGAAGACCATACTCAAAGTATAGTTATGAGTCGCTGTCAAACTGAGAGGGTATATCTAGTGGGGTCTTAATCCTGGGTCCAGTAGGACTAACCCCCAGTGGTCGGTCAGTCCTAGATCAGGTACTAGTCAACATTTTTCATTAATGACTTGGATAATGGAGTGAAGAGTGCACTTACAAAATCTGTGGGTGATGCCAAGCTGGGCCTGGGGGATTTGGAAGCACTTTGCAGGACGGGATTAGAATTCAAAACAACTGTGACATAGAGAATTGGTCTGAAATCTATAAGATGAAATTCAATCAAGACAAGTTCAAAGTACTACAGTTAGGAAGGAAAAATCAAGTGTATGGCTACAAAGTGGAAAGTAACTGGCTAGGTCACAGTACTGCTGGAAAAGGTCTAGGGGGTCATAGTGGATCACAAATTTAATGAGTTAATGTGATTCAGTTGTGACAAAACTAATATTCTGGGGTGTATTAACATGAGTGACCTATGTAACACATGGGAGGTAATTGTCCTACTCTACTCACCCCTGGTGAGGCTGGAGTACAGTGTCCAATTCTTAGTGCCACGCTTGAGGAAAGATGTTGACAAACTGGAGAGAATCCAGCAGAGAGCAACAAAAATAAGTTTAGAAAACCTGACCTATGGAAAGGTTAGAAAAACTTCATGTTTAGTCTTGAGAAAAGACTGGGGAGGGGGGGAGAAGGAACACAATAATGGCCTTCAAATATGTTAAGGGCTATTATAAAGGTGATCAAATGTTCTCCGTCTCCACTGAAGGTAGGACCACAACTAACAGGCTTAATCTGCAGCAATGAGATTTACATTGATATGAGAAAAAGCTTTCCAGCTATAAGGATAGTTAAATTCTGGAATAGGCTTCCAAGGGAGGTTGTGGAATTCTTATTACTGGAGGATTTTAAAAACTGGTTGGACTAACACCTGTCAGGGATGGTCTAGGTTTACTTGGTGCTGCATCAGCCTGCATGGCTGGAATTTGATAACCTCTCATGGTCCCTTCTAACTCTACATTTCTATGATTCTGAGAGTCTGTTCCCTTGTATCTGAGCACATGAAACTCTGTGGATTTTGGATGTAGTTGTAATGAAAGCTACCAGCTCCTTTTGGGGTTGGAGCCAATGCGGTTGTATCGTAGAGCTTGGCTGTAGACAATGGAGCATGTGGTGTGGTCTGGGTGAAAGCTGGAGGCATGTAGGTAGGAATAGCGGTCAGTAGGTTTCTGGTATAGGGTAGTGGTGATGATGTGACCATCTCTTATTAGCACCGTAGTGTCCAGGAAGTGGATCCCTTGTGTGGATTGGTCCAGGCTGAGGTTGATGGTGAGATGGAAATTGTTGAAATCATGGTGGAATTCCTCAAGGTCGTCTTTTCCATGGGTCCAGATGATGACGATGTCATCAATCTAGCGCAATTAGAGTAGGGGCGTTAGGGGACGAGAGCTGAGGAAGCTTTGTTCTAAGTCAGCCATAAAAATGTTGGCATACTGTGGGGCAATGCAGGTACCCACAGCAGTGCCGCTGATTTGAAGGTATACGTTGTCCCCATATGTGAAATAGTTATGGGTGAGGACAAAGTCACAGAGTTCAGCCACCAGGTTTGCCATGACATTATCGGGGATAGTGTTCCTGACGGCTTGTAGTCCATCTTTGTGTGGAATGTTGGTGTAGAGGGCTTCTACATCCATAGTGGCCAGGATGGTGTTTTCGGGAAGATCACCGATGGATTGTAGTTTCCTCAGGAAATCATTGGTGTCTCGAAGATAGCTGGGAGTGCTGGTAGCGTAGGGCCTGAGGAGGGAGTCTACATAGCCAGACAATCCTGCTGTCAGGGTGCCAATGGCTGAGATGATGGGGCGTCCAGGATTTCCAGGTTTATGGATCTTGGGTAGCAGATAGAATACCCCAGGTCGGGGTTCCAGGGGTGTGTCTGTGCGGATTTGTTCTTGTGCTTTTCCAGGGAGTTTCTTGAGCAAATGGTGTAGTTTCTTTTGGTAACCCTCAGTGGGATCAGAGGGTAATGGCTTGTAGAAAGTGGTGTTGGAGAGCTGCGTAGCAGCCTCTTGTTCATATTCCGACCTATTCATGACGACGACAGCACCTCCTTTGTCAGCCTTTTTGATTATGATGTCAGAGTTGTTTCTGAGGATGTGGATGGCATTTGTGTTCTGCACGGCTGAGGTTGTGGGGCAAGTGATGCTGCTTTTCCACAATTTCAGCCCATGCACGTTGGCAGAAGCACTCTATGTAGAAGTCCAGTCTGTTGTTTCGACCTTCAGGAGGAGTCCACCCAGAATCCTTCTTTTTGTAGTGTTGGTAGGAAGGTCTTTGTGGGTTAGTATGTTGTTCAGAGGTGTGTTGGAAATATTCCTTGAATTGGAGACGTCGAAAATACGATTCTAGGTCACCACAGAACTATATCATGTTTGTGGGGGTGGAGGGGCAGAAGGAGAGGCCCCAAGATAGGACAGATTCTTCTGCTGGGTGAAGAGTATAGTTGGATAGATTAACAATATCGTTGGGTGGGTTAAGGGAACCACTCTTGCTAATTCATCCCAGAATGAAGTTTGCTTTTTTTAGAAAGAATATTAGATTGTTGACTCATACTTAATTTGTGATCCCCTATAATCCCCAGATCCTTTTCTACAGTACTCCTTCCTAGGCAGACATTTCCCATTTTGTATTTGTGCCTACCAATTCTCTGAGGTTGCTGAAGTCAGCCTTCTTGAAGTCCTTCCTCCTTATTCTGCTGTTTCCCCTCCAACCAGTACTTAGAATCACAAACTTTGTCATTTCATGATCACTTTCATCCAAGCTACCTTCCTCCTTAAAATTCTCAACCTAATTCTGTTTTCTTGTGGCATAATGTAATAAAGAAACAGGCAGCTGAAAGCTCCAGTCTGCAACTAGGAACCTCTGGGAAAGGAAGACAAGATCACATCCATTTAACCAAAATGCTTAGAGTTTTTGGTTTTATTTTGTAGATTGTGAATTCTTTTGGGGTTAAAAGTACCTAGTGCAGGCTGCCATTATCTAATTAGTAATAAAAATAATCATTACAGTTATGCTCACAATGATCATTTGAATTCAAGTAGTTTCCATTTGTGCTGTTTGGGTATCTTCTTTCACTTGTACTGATGGGGGTTGGGGGCTTTTTTTTTTTTTTTTAAATTGTAGAGAGCAACTTGAAAATGACTTTGTTTTCACATGGAGGGAAAAAATGTCACTTATTTTGAAGTTGAGTTGGATGCAGGAAAAAAATTGAGCGCCTCTTGGGGGTACTGATTAGAGCCAATTATAACTTGATTGACTTTGAGCTGGGAAATTTAAAATGCCTAGCAGAATTCTGTGTCCTCACAAGGTGGGGATTTTGCTTACAGGCACGTATTTGATTGGGGAAGCTTACTCTTTTATGGATCTGGTGATGAATTGGATGTAACAATCAGCAGGGGCTTGCCTAAATTAATCCTTTTACTATAACTGAATTGTGTTCTGCATCAAACTCATTTCTGTTTAGGGGACTATTTAACTCTTCTGTGCAGTAAACAAAGGGAATTTGTAGTAGGAGTAGAAACATACATATACAACGCCTGTTGTGTTGTCCTTAAGTGGTTCAGTTAACCCATGACACCCATGCATAGCTTACATCTTTATCCGGGGAGAAGAGGATAGTTTCATTTGCATACCAAGTGGGGAGATCACCTCTAATGAATGAAGTAAGGAAAGCTTTGCTGATATTGAGCATATTGTAAATGTTAGATGATGGAGCTTATTTCTCTAAAGTGAATTACTTGGATCTGTGTTGCTTATCACAGTCTAACTGCTCATTTAATGTGCATATTGTTAAAGGAAATGTGGAAAAATAGCTTGTGGGGGAGGGGACTAGCATATCTCTCTAAATTTGCACTACCCTCACCAGGAACTTATAGGGCTTTACAAAAAGAAAAGGAATACTTGTGGCACCTTAGAGACTAGCAAATTTATTTGAGCATAAGCTTTGGTGAGCTACAGCTCACTTCACTGGATGCACAGACTAACAAGGCTGCTACTCTGAAACCTGTCATAGGGCTTTACAGGCAATTAACTGCACTGTGAGGTATTCTCACTCTATTAGGGAGAGCAAGGTTAAGTGAATTGCTCAAGTTCATATGGCTGCAGCAGGAATAGAACCCAGATCTCTTGCCTCACTTTCCTGGGCTTGAACTACATGCCCACTGTGTCAACCAATCGGTTGTACTAAACATGTTAGGCCATATTCCCCTACTCTGCTTCACAACATGTGATCATACAGCATTATAATATTTCACATTTCTGTAATACCTAATTATGCCTCACTAATACCTCTGGGCGTTATATGCAAGAATTATTCTATCCACGGATGAAATGTAGCCAATGCTGGCATGAAATGCAAGAGCTGCTTAGCAGCACACTAAATGGCATTACAAAACACTTGAGTACAGGAACTGAGGAATACTATATCCAACTGAAATGGTAGAGGGGAATTGGCATCAGCGGGACGTAATTATTCATTATGGACTTCGGTCAGGGTGAAGTAATACTCTACAAAATGTGCTATGGAATCTTGAATGAGAAGTGCCCAGACTTCAGTTGACATCCAAAAGGTGTCACTTCCAGGAACAGAATATCCTCCCATGCCAAGACCTGGTCTACACTACGAGTTTAGGTCGAATTTAGCAGGGTTACCTTGATTTGACCCTGCACCCATCCACACGACTAAGCCCTTCTCTTTCAACTTAAAGGGCTCTTAAAATCGATTTCTTTACTCCACCCCCGACGAGGGGATTAGTGCTGAAATTGGCCTTGCTGGGTCGAATTTGGGGTAGTGTGGACGCAATTCGATGGTATTGGCCTCCGGGAGCTATCCCAGAGTGCTCATTGTGATCGCTCTGGACAGCGCTCTCAACTCGGATGCATTGGCCAGGTAGACAGGAAAAGGCCCGCGAACTTTTGAATCTCACTTCCTGTTTGGTCAGCGTGGCGAGTGCACCCGCACAGGTCACCATGCAGAGCCCATCAGCACGGGAAACCATGCAGTCCCAAAATCGCCGAAGAGCTCCAGCATGGACTGAACGGGAGGAAAAAATCTCCAATGGCATGAAGGACAGAGGCTATAACAGGGACCCACAGCAGTGCCGTGTGAAAATATCCTGCAAGATCACCCTGTGGAGATTCTATTATACAGCCTATACATGTACAGTCATGCTCCTTACACTGCAATCCCAAGGATGACAACTAAAGCTCTGTAACATACTGATGAGTAACAAAATAAATCATTCAATTTCTGCTGTAGAAAACAAATTCTGAAAGTGGCACTTGAGCTGAGTGTGAGGATTATGACTACAGTTTGGCATCCCAACTGTCTGGCATAGTCGTCTATGCAAGTGAACAGTTCCCCTCCTTACAAGAAACATGATGAAGGGAAAACATAACAGCAAGTTAATAAGCTATGTTGAAATGTGGTGAGTAGTAAGTTTCATTTACTTCATATAAAAAAATACTGGCGGATGAATGGATTTAACCAATTTCTCCTCCTCCCTCTTGCGGATACTGATTATATGGTGCATTGGTAGCACACTCCAAACTTTTTCATACTAGTTTCATTTCTCTGTAGAAGTCACTGGTTTTTGTTTTAAGGCTGACCTAAAGGGTCAGTATTTTGGCATACAGGTAGAAAATAACATAGAACTCCTGCAAAGTCAGAGACAAATAGCTTTCTGCATTTCTACATACCTCCACTACCCCAAAGTGTGCTTCAGCTAGGAAATCCATTTTCAGTTCTCCTTTTACATAACTGTTGTAATGCCCTTTGAGCCCTCAATTTTTACCATATTCTCTTTTACAGTTGCACACTACACTCTACGCTGCAATAAAAGCCTGTTTACGGAGAACTAGTGCTGTTTTGTGAAGTCCTCCTAGGCAAACATTATAGGTCAAGAGTGTGTGTTTCGACAGCATTGTCAGTATTTGCAAATTACAATATGATGGTTCCTGAATGTTTCATTACAAGAGTTATTTACTCAAAGTGCAGATACGTTTTTAATATCAAGCTGACTGTGCAGAATCTGAAGAATGAGAACAAGGGGGAAGGTTGGGTTATTCTTCCCAATAGCCCTGATTCTCCACTTCCCTGTATCTTGTGTAGTCAGGTATCCAGGTGCAGAATGCCCTCAATGCTGAGCTAGTGAAGAATTCTGACTTAGTAGATCGTTACACACTATACAGGTGGTAAGAGACTGTCAGACCCTTTTATGCCAGGTGGGTTGTCCAGTAATATCCGTGAACCAAGGAATAATATATTTTCCCTCCACACTCTCTCTTCTCCCTTTGACTCCTTTTTCTCCAATCCTGGCTTACAGCCAACTTTCAGTTCCTCTGTTCCAAATCCCACAATTATGTGGGCTTCCCTCCCAGTTTCCTCTCTCAGCTGTACTCTTTGCCTTATCAAATATCCCCACCCTTTCTCGCTCATTGAATCCCATGCATGCTTCCCTGTGATTCAGCTGCAGCCATTGACTCCCTCAGTCCCTCCATTTGCTCTTCTTTCTCCACTACTTCAAATACAAGCTCCTAAAAGGAGCCCTATATCTTAGCCCATCCGAACATACCTGCTCTTGTATCTTATCATGTCACCCCGACCCACCTCCTCTCTGCTCCACTAATGTTGGCAGCTTCGATCACCCATTTGTCTTTTCCCTAAGCACAGTCGCACTCGTACTGTGCTGTGCCTTGTGAATAGAACACCTTCTGCTGTCCTCTTCAGGATCCATTTCTATTACCATGTCTGTAAACTGACAACAAACAACGACTAGGCAAGTGACCAGCAGAGGTGACTGATCATTAATAGATCTTATTTATAGCCTTTAGACAAATGTTCAACCTGCAAGCTGTACCCACAACCAATCTGTGTAACCACATGTTCCTGTCACTGTTACCCTCTGTTCCCTCCCACATTCTCTCCGTTTGTTTGTATAGCTGTCTGTTATGTCTTGTCTGAACTGAGATTGAGGGATAGAGCTTGTTCCCTTACTCTGTGTTTCTACAGCATGTGGTCCAAGGGATTGCTGGTCTGCGTGGTACCTCTAGGCACTAGTGTAATATAAATAAATACTAATTCTCCCCTCTCCACCTTCACCCACTCCTCCTGGAGAAGAAAAACACATGTTTCAAAATCCTGATCTGGCTGCATTCTGCTGTGCAATAATACATAAACAATCATAAATAGATTAGTGTGCACACTCAGTAAATAAAACATCATTAAATATTGCTTCCTGATATAGCAGATTTTCAGATAGATAAACTTGTGCATCAGATCTGGACATTTTCAAGAGTGGGTTGACATATTTCAAGTAAGGGGTGGCAGAGGTCAGCAGAATAATGGAGTGCCTTGTAAGTCAATAAGGTCAGCATTGTGGTTTTTTTGTTTTGATTTCATTTTTTTAGATTTTGAAAGATGCTAATTTTTAAATTGATGATGCCCATTTTTTGATTTTTTTTTTTTAAATTTAGATCCACCCCAGTGTGTCCGTATGATATCTTTACCAAAAAAAAACCCTTCCAAATCCACAAAACATTAATATTACTTATAGATTGCTTTTAAATTAATATTAGAAGCCATAACAACTTATCAGTGCCTTAAAATAGCCTGAGTTACTTTATAAACTGCCAAAGAAACAAATGTTCATCTGATGGGATGCTCACCTATATTTGTAATATGTATTTCTGTAGAATGAATACATTTAAAAAGCTCATTCCAGTTGTACAGATGTTACTGATTCGAGTAGTATTGCTCATTTTAAGTACAGTGGGGAATATTTCTGAAGCCTGTATTATCTCTGAAACCAGGAAGAATTTACGAAGTGCCCCCCTCTACTTCCCCTTATGTGACTATAGCAGAAGACCCTGCCTTCTTTGTAACTCTCCAATAAATTACCTGCCATATGAGGACTATGGTGATGAACAATTGACCCCTTATGCAACAGGATCTATTAAAAGGAAATCTTTACATTGACTTCTTTTTTTAATGTCATTTTAAAGAAACTGAATTTTAAAATAAATTCCAGTTGCATATGTCGCCATGAGGCACCATATGCAGTGCTGTTAGTCGTCATGGTATGATCTACACAGTTCCATAGTGAGGGGGAGGGGAAATTCCCAGTCTCCATTGGCGTTAAGTCCTATTTAAAGTTAATTTCAGACTAAAGCTCTAATGTTTCCCTGTGAATGGAATGTGAGCCCAGACTCCACAGTAATAGGCATTCAGTATCTTCACAGCTCCATTGTTATTGAAGTACATTTCACCTTTATCTATTGGCTGCTAATTAGAATAACAAATGACGTTACACTAAAGAGATGCCTATTAAAATAGCCAAGTGGGTAGATGTCTCTTTCGCAGATAAAATTAGTCCTGTTGCTCAATACTTGTTTAGCCAGTGTCCCAGTTGTGTCCAGACACCTCTTCCAAAGCCAGTTGGCAATGAGTACAGATATCAAATTGAAGGAAAGTCATGCCAACAGAATTGGTGGTTTTGTATGCATTCATTTGTCTTTTTCCCCCTCTCTGTATGGATTGTTTCCTTGTATAGAATAATTGTTTACCTGTAAATTGTATTCAGGTATGGATGGCTCAGGCATTGGTAATGGGACCATGGAGCTTTTTACCAAAAATTGTCATCAGAACTGGTCTGCCCTTGGTCAATAGTCACTGAATGTCATTTGCAAGTGGAAGACTGGTTGGTGGCCTGTGTGAAATGACAGGGGGGGGGCGGGGAATGACTCTCGGGTAGGCGGAGAGAACAACTTACAACTTTGTTGGCAGTCTCCATAGAAAGGCATAAGAATGAAGAGACAGGGAGAGTACTACCCTCTCCCCAGGACAGATGTCTCCTTCCAGAGCATCCTTTTTGTAGATAAATAGCGCTCAACCTGAAGGGCTATCAAACTGGCGCTTTCAGCAGCTGAAATTAACGTTGACATACTACATCTACAAAGGGCTTCATTCTATTTTATAGTGAAGCCAAATCACACTAGTATAAAGTAGATGTGAGAGGAGAATTGGGCCATAAGTCTCGAAGACATGGGGTTTTTAAATTCACATTGTGCCAACAAGCCTAGGTTTGGGATAGGTATATGCGGTAGGCCAATTTTTGCCTTCGTGTGTGTAACTCCCATTGCAGTCAATCTGCTAAAGAAAAACTTGTTTTTATAGCATGAGTTTTGCTGAGTGACCATAAATATGGCTAGAAAAAGAAAGATTCCAGTAGCCAGTAAACTTGCAAAATCAATACATCTTCCCTGGTAGTCAATTTATTTTGCATATACTTTGTATGTTGAGTATTGGGAGCGAACAACCAGATTGTTTGTGGGGCCAGATCCACAAATGGACTTAAGGGTTGTAATGCTGAGCATCACAGCACCTAACTTTTAGGTGCCCAGAAAATCACAGGAACAACACTTCAATCCACGAAGCCTGAGTTAGACTCCTAGGTGCCCTGTACAGTGGAATTGTGCAAGAGAGGCACCTATGAATGCAATCCACAAAAGCCATTGCACTAGGCAGGGAGCAGCTTAAGCTAGCCAATGGGAGATGCCAATGATGCGGTGCGCCATGAGCCCCAGCCCTCTCTCGGAGATAGGGACCTAGCTCTATTAGCAGTTTACGAATGGGAACGCACAGCCCTGGAGTCTGGTGTCTTAGCTGCCTAAGGTATTGCTTGTGGGAATGAGTTAGGCACATGCCTTCATGCAAAATGCCTGGGGAAGGAGATGCTGCTCCTGCCCACTTTATAACCTTTATCCCGGTCATTAAAGCCCTTGCATGGAATGTGGGAGACAGGTTCAGTTCACCCCTCTGCTGGAGGGGGAAAGAGGATTTGAACAGAGGTCTCCCCCTTTTGTATTCTCTAACCACTGAACTATGAGCAATTCTGATGTGGGGCTCCCTCAGTCTCTCCAGCTAAAGCTGTTCTTCCACTCTGGCTGAATACAATCATCAGAGAAGAGGGAGTGGACCCAGTATCTCCCTTTCCTATGTGGGGGCCCTAACCACTGGATGATATTTGAAGTATTTATCCACAGTAGAACAGTCATTGGCACCACCAGCACCTTCTCCAGACAGATTTTGAATGGGACCCTGTCATAAATATAAAGGGAAGGGTAAACACCTTTAAAATCCCTCCTGGCCAGAGGAAAAATCCTTTCATCTGTAAAGGGTTAAGAAGCTAGGATAGCCTGGCTGGCACCTGACCAAAATGACCAATGAGGAGACAAGATACTGTCAAAAGCTGGGGGGAGGGAGAAAAACAAAGGGCCTGTCTGTCTGTGTGATGCTTTTGCCAGGGACAGAACAGGAATGGAGTCTTAGAACTTAGTTAGTAATCTAGCTAGATATGCGTTGGATTATGATTTCTTTAAATGGCTGAGAAATTAAGCTGTGCTGAATAGAATGGATATTCCTGTCTGTGTCTCTTTTGTAACTTAAGGTTTTGCCTAGAGGGTTTCTCTATGTTTTGAATCTAATTACCCTGTAAGGTATTTACCATCCTGATTTTACAGAGGTGATTCTTTTTTACTTTTTACTTCTTCTATTAAAATCCTTCTTTTCAGAAACTGAATGCTTTTTCATTGTTCTTAAGATCCCAGAGTTTAGGGTCTGTGTTCACCTATGCAAATTGGTGAGGATTTTTACCAAACCTTCCCCAGGAAGTGGGGTGCAAGGGGTGGGAGGATTTTGTGTGTGGGAGGGAGACATTTCCAAACAACGCTTTCCTAATAAAGAAACCCAGATAAACGTTTGGTGGTGGCAGTGGAAGTCCAAGGGCAAAGAGTAAAATAGTTTGTACCTTGGGGAAGTTTTAACCTAAGCTGGTAAAAGTAAGCTTAGGAGGTTTTCATGCAGGTCCCCACATCTGTACCCTAGAGTTCAGAGTGGGGAAGGAACCTTGACAGACCCGATCTGATAGGCAGCCTCTGAGCATGCCTACCGGATTTGGCCCTGCATGTGACTTAGGTGCCCAATGTCCATCTGCCCTGGGTTTGTGGATTATTCTGGGCTGAGGTGGGAGATAGGCATCTGGACCCCTAGAGTGAGGCAGCAGAAGCAGAAAGTTTTACCCTGAAAACCTAGATGCCGACTGAGTTTTGATGAGAGTTTTTGGGGATCGCAGTGGAGTCTAAAACTGAGACTTTAGACACCTAAACCGGAGACGTTGTTGCCTAAATCTGGGGTTTGTGCCTACATTCTTTTTGTGGATTAGGGTCCAAGTGCTTAAGTAGTCTGGGATGAAGCAGGAAGCTCCATTCAATGGAGCTATGACAATTTACACCAGCTGCGCCCATGAGCCACTGCTGAAAAGAGTAATTGCTGGAAAGAAAGCTCTTCCTGGAGTAGCGGCCTTGATCGAATAAGAGGATTTGGCTCTTTAGGCAGAAGAGAGAAAGAGTTAAGGCATGTTTCTGGAAGGGAAAAGGAGAAAGTATATATAAGTTTTGATACTGTTTATATATCAGAATTCTTTTAGAGCTTATTTCAGCCTTTCAGAACTTTTTTAATTTGCTGTAGGTCTGTATGCCACAGCAGACTGCGGCTTCATCCGCTACTAAATTTGCTTATTACATACTTTTGAAATACTTCTACAAATGCTTACCTATAACTGAAAAGTTGTACGGTGCATAAAAAGAGTGTAACAAGAAATGCATAGATTTTTAAGGCTACAGGGACCATTAGACTAGTCTGATCTTGACCTATCAAACTTACAAGCAGCACCATTAGCATTAGGGGCTAAACTGTTTTGTAATGATGATATTGGCAGTCATTTTCAAGAGCAGGTATGTGATCAATTTGAAACGTGTGTGTGTGTGTGTGTGTGTGTGTGTGTGTAAAATCCACTACCAGAAGCACTTTCTACTTGGTTTGAAGCCATTTTAACACACATTAGACATACGTTTACAATAACAATAAAGCTCCCATCAATGTAGTATGTGGGCCTTCTATATGATTGAAATACATTAGATCTCTCGAAGACATAATTTTCCTGCTTTCTAAGCAAACTTTTCCAGTGATAATGGTTGTCTCCCAACGTGTTGGGCTATAGTTTAGGGAAGGCTGTTTTTTTAAAGAGGGTGAATGTTGCAGTGATGTCTGTATGTGGTGAAATTCACTTAAGAAATATCTGGATGAACTTGCAAGCAAATTTGTCCCATAATTGGTTCAGTCTACTAGCTCTACTTAGCTTTACTTAGTTTTTGAACATCCTGAACCATGTTTTTTTAATATCGATTTGTCTCCCCTTATGTTTTCCTAAAAATGTATTTCTGCCATTTCAGAAAATATTGATGGGCCTTTCTGAACACAGCCTCTGTATGTGGTTTATATCAAACATCTCTTTTACCTGCAGATAAGTGATATTTTTAGCTCTTTAAGGTGAGTCAGACAATGGCTGGCTGTAGAGAACCCTCGAGCTAATTAGTGAGATGGTTGCTCCTGATGGCTACATAACAAGAAAGCAATTTGTCAAATATCATAAGCAAATATACAATTATAATTTAAAAAAATTTTTGAAGGATTTCAATTTCTAGGATGAGGAAATTGCTTATGGCCCTGACTTAGCAATGCACTTATGCACATACTTGCAGAGTAGCAGCCGTGTTAGTCTGTATTCGCAAAAAGAAAAGGAGTACTTGTGGCACCTTAGAGACTAACACATTTATTTCAGCATAAGCTTTTGTGTGCTACAGCTCGCTTCATCGGATGCATTCAGTGCTCAAATAAATTTGTTAGTCTCTAAGGTGCCACAAGAACTCCTTTGCTTTATACTTAAAGTTAAGAATGTGCATAAGGCCATTTCAATTTACTAAAGCCCTTAATTGCACTGCAAGTCCCACTTAAGCATGTGCTTAAGTTCTATTGAAGCCAATGGGCCTTAAGCACACACTTAAGTGCTTTGCTGAATCTGGACCTATAAGTAAGTCAAAAGGTCCTTCCTGCACATGATCTAGTTTGCTATCAGGAATACAGCACTAAAGAGTATTGCTTGCGAAGTCCCTAGTCCTGCACCTAGTTCTGCGTGGGTGCAGGAGTGTGCTTTTGTGGGATTCATTGCAGAATAAGGGCCTAAATGAAACATGGAGATGTTTTGTTATAAAATGGCTTATCATCCATCTTTGTCAGGTCCTTAGCAATTCATAGCTTGCTTTTCAACGTTTTTTAAATGGTTCATGGTAATAGAGGAAATAAGTGAGATAGTATACATGAGGCAGCTCCTTTGCAGGAATTCTGCCTGTACTGTAACCTTTAGCACAGGTAGGATTTTTAAGCTTTGTCATTTATAGCAAAGAATGTAATATTTGGAACGGAGAGCTTTTAAGGAGGCTTGTGATAAGGTGTTATAAAAACAGGATTTGATTGAAAAGGTACATGTCCTGCAAATGCACACAACAGTGTGATCCTTAATTCATTGCTATCAAGAGAATTGAATTTGTACAGCCCAAAAGAAGAATGATTCATGGATTGCACAGCAATTGTCTATGCACACCTGAGAGGAATTGGGGGGAGGGGGAGATTATTTTTAATAGTCAGTACATGTACAACAAACAATGGGCTAAAATTGAAGAAAAGGAAAAAATTAGGCTAAATAGGAGGAAGTACTTTATAACCATGAGGCCAGTTAGACCATCTGATGATCTCCCAGAGGAGGTGGTAGCAATATCACTAGTGTTATGTAAGGCAAGATGAGAGAACAAATTAATAGGGGTTCTGCAATGATCAGTTCATGCTATCCTGAAGCTTATGCAGAGAGATGACCAAAGGGGTCCTTCCCAGTGCTAATGTCTCTGGGAACAGCCAAACTCAGGACTGCTCATCTGGCATGCCTTATCACCTACCGAACTTAAAACACTGGTTATGTGCATGCTTTCAGCCAGTGCTAAGGGCAATACTGCATAGCAAAGATAGCTTTCTAACCCAAGACAAGTCATGGTTTTGCATCAGTCAATGCAAATCATCTTGTTTTATTACAGACTCTAGCAGACGGGGGATGGAAAAGAGGCAGTTTGTACTGTCTAGTGATAAAGTATATTGGTATTTCATAAAGAGAGAGGCTAGATAAAGTGCCATTACACAGGCTGTCTGCCACATTAATGACTAGGGTACACTTTAAATCCCTTTCCCAATTCTCCTCTGAGAGTTAGCTAAGTGGTTCTTACCAAAGCATTTGGAAATTCTGAAGTATTAATGAGTATCAGACAATGCTTGTATGCAATGAAAATAATACATAATGCTACATTTAGCAGAAATTTTATATATAACACTAAGTACCTGAGTGTTTATCTTATTAAATAGATGGGAATGGACCCGAAGATGAGCTCTCTGTAAGCTTGAAAGTTTGCCTCTGTCATCAACAGAAGTTGATCCAATAAAAGATATTACCTCACCCACCTTGTGTCTCTCCAATACCCTGGGACCAACACAGCTACAATAATAATACATACATTATTAGATGGCTGTCACACAGTCATACTTAATTCTGATGCAGTAGCTCAATTATAGTAGATGTTACATAGAATCAGCTATCAAAAAACAAAAAAGCCATAAAGTATCAGCAAAATAAACCTCATGGAAGTAATTAAAACGAGGATTCTGCACGTTAGGGAAGCAGCGTAGAGACAGTGCAGTGGGTTACATTGTTGTTGGTGTTGTGGTAGTAACTAAAGACTCTAATAAAGATGGGCTGGGCACTGCACAGATACAGATGAACAGTCCCTACTCCCATGAGCTTATGCTCTTAAATGACCAAGTGGGCCTCTTCTATCTCACTTTTCTGTGATGGTCATGCACTTTTAGGGCCTGCTCCTGCCACAAGGCTCAGCCTCGAAGAGCTCACTGTTGGGTCATGGACTCAGGTTTCAAGTAAGAATGCAACTGCTTACCAGAGGTGCTCATTAGTACTACCTTAAGCACAGCTGTGCTGTTAAGGCCCTAACAGAGGGCGGGAGGTCTGCCACTGCCTAAGAAACACTTTTTCAGTATTACTGTTGCAAGAGGTAGATGAGGGAAGAGAGAAGTAATGTTTAGTTGCTGTGTGAAGGGATGAACAGGCTTTAATGTCCTGTTTTGGAAGAGGAGAGAAGCTGAGACAACTTTCTGTCCTGTAGAGAGGGGAAAGAAGAAAATGTTTCTTCACAAGTAAGTTTGACCCTATATTCTGAATTGTTTGATCCTATATGCTCTGCGCATGCAGAAATGTGCAATTCCATGTGCCAAGGAGGGATGTATCTATCCAGAGAAATATCAAATATGTTCTCTATCCGTGCAACTCCACTCATGTTAGCTGTAGTATAGATGGGGCACAAATAACTTTACCAGCAGGGGCTGAAAGTAGCGTAAAAATACCTGCACTCTCCCTGTGCTACAGCTCCCATTGCTTCTACCACCATTGTAGAGCTGTATGACCAATTTTTCATTGTGGATACAGTCATGGTGTTTGGAAGGTCCTTGTGATGGCTGACCACTCCTTATTTTAAAGTTTATGGGTTCAAGTGTGTTCCCACAGAAGTGAATGAGAGTTTTGCCATTGATTCTAACGTGAACAAGAGGAGGACCTCTATTTACTGTTTGCCTTCATTCTACAGTCTTATGTTGACACCTTTTCCCTATATAACCGTACTCTGTCTTTCAATCTAATAGGAGCTGTGCATTTTCCTGAAAGAACATGATTTTGTTTACTCATGCAGTTCTCTCTGTTTCCACTTTAGCTGCGGAACAGTTCCATGTTCGGTTTCCGTAACGCTGTTCAGCAGAATAAGTTTAGCAAGCCCCTGGATTGTTGTTTTACCCAGCTGGGTGATTATATTGCTCACTGGTCTCAGTAAACCAAGCATGTCAGATTAAAGCTTGCTAAGCGATTGTTTGTGGTGTTGGACAAAACCATTATTCAGAGATGCAACTTAAATACATCATTGGAAAGAGTGTGAGAAGAGATGATGTACTGTAAGTCTGAACTAGAGTGACAGTGAGTTTCTGATTCTATGAGAAGTTGTACAAGTACCTGTTCCAAAGTTCTGAATAGTCTTTTCCTGAAGCCCACCAAATATCTCTCTTGGATTTTGATCGATAAGTTTT
Organism: Lepidochelys olivacea; assembly: GCF_965140295.1. Taxonomy (NCBI): domain Eukaryota; kingdom Metazoa; phylum Chordata; order Testudines; family Cheloniidae; genus Lepidochelys; species Lepidochelys olivacea. The sequence goes on from NC_140422.1 coordinate 19,944,997, forward strand.
ATCAAGCCATAAGGGTAATGTGAACTCACACACGGTTTTAAAAACTACCAAAGAGAAACAGCCCTTGATAATTTTCTGATTCATGGATCATTCCATTGCTATACATGCAGTGAGCTTTTACATATAAAGATGTTCTAGTGTGATGACTTACTATGGGTACTAATATCCTAGAACAAGCTGCTGAACTGCATTATTTAACATCCTTTTCATAAAGCTTATTCTGCCCTGTTATATTTTTGCTCTCCTATTACTAATATAGAAACAGTCTGCAGATTGTGGATTGCCGCCTTCCTTATTCTCCAGTGCTTTTTGCCTTGATAGCGTATATTGCATTTTTTTTAAACTAGATTTCACTACAGGTTGTACATGTAATACCATCCATTTCTCCACCCCCATTTCTCTTGGGTAGGCCTTTAGCAATGTGGATCTTAATACTGGGATAAAATTATTTAGCAGTCATTAGCCCAAATCAGAGAGGAATCTGATTAATTTATTTTAGACTCAGTAAACATGATTTAAGGTAATGATTATCTAGAGTTTATTTCTTCACTCAGCACTAAAGTATTCTGCCCTTCCAGCCAAAGCCTTTCAAGATGGAGAGGAAGAGTAGAATATAAATTATATGTTGTCCTGAAGTAAAAATCAGATGCTTCTGTCAATTCTTGCTTCCCAGATTTTACAAGCTCTGTAAATTAAGTGCAATAGATGCTGTTGCTGCCTGTCTGCTTTTGACAAGGAAGTCTGAATTGGTGGACATCAGTATGCCACTGGAAACTCATAACATTAATTGAAGCTCTGGTGACTAATCCATTACTTTGTCCTGCTTCATGGATCCTGACTTAATGGGCATTTCTACAATCAGACATTCATTCATGCAGATGTGGCCAAAGCTCCCATTAAGATCAAAGTAATCAAATTTATTTTCTTGACCTGCTGGGTACACTGCAAGCTCTGAATTACCAGTATAAGTTGACTACTGTCTGAGAAATAAAATCATAAGCAGGCACCATTATTAAAGCTGCCAGGTCTTATCTTGGCATAAAACAAGACACTGCTTTATTGATCTTACAGATGAACATGTAGGCATTCTTTCTTACATGTACTTAGTTTATAAACACTTCAAATTGAGCACGCAAGCCAACCTGCAGCCCAGGCTTGTCACTGACTGTAGGCTCTGGAAAGTGCCTGCGTTATCTCCATCTGCCTTTTTGCACGGAAGTGGGGGTATGCTGTATTTACTTGGAAAAGCTAGGAGAGAGGCGCTTAATCCCAACTCGTATGCTGAGATAATTGTAATCCAACTATGTGCAAAATGTGCTGTGAGAGTGAAAGCCTCCTAGATGTATGTGCATATAATTGTTGAATCTGAGCAGCCGTAAAGTGGATTGCTTACTCGCTGAATGGCACTACTAGTGTTGGTGTAAATCAGAAGTAACTCCATTGGCAGGCTTATACTGGGCTAGCAAATAGCAATGCATCCGATGAAGTGAGCTGTAGCTCACGAAAGCTTATGCTCACATAAAATTTTGTCTCTAAGGTGCCACGAGTCCCCCTTTTCTTTTTGAGAATACAGACTAACACGGCTGCTACTCTGAAACCCTTCTGTTTGACTTACGTGTGTGTGTGTGTGTGTGTGTGTGTGTGTGTGTGTAAATTTAACACTACATTGTGGGACAAGTACATGGCATTTCTAAATCTATTGTTCTCTTTTTTTATTAGTTTCGTGCCAACATCATATCTTAGTGAAGACTTTATTTTTTTAAGGTGAAACATTTTGATGAATCTTAGCTTCGGCTAAACTTTCAATTGCTCATTTTAGGACTCTATTGTTAAATGGAGATATGCAATGTTAAGAGTGTATTAGGTTTTAGGGGGAGGAGGGTGATTCAGTAATCAAGTGGGGATTCAAGATATTTGCAATATTGTACTAAAGTTTGATGAAGTTACAAGAGAAGAACCAGAAATAGTGCTGCTTTTGTTTTCAACTTGTAATGATCACACCAATATGGTGCTACATATTAAATATTGTGCAGAACATTCTGAGCTATAATTTCAGTTGCCTTCTCAGATTTCACAGGTTTTATTAGAGAATAAATTAGTACTGTTCAAACCAGTAGAACTAGTTTTCATCCCAAGGATGATGCCACATTTATAATAAAGCTGGGTTTTTCAAGGCACCTTAGACAGTAAGCGCCCAACTCCCCTTGACTTTCAGTGAGATTTGGGTTTCTAACTCTCTTAGGTGCCTTTTGAAAATCCAAGCTGAAGGGTATGTCTTCACTACAGAATTACCTTGAGTGCTCAGCCCCTAGGTTGGTCAACCCAAGGTGTGAGCAGCCACACTGCAAAAGCATGTCCCAGTTACGGGGCATGTCTCTACTGTAATCAGGGTGGGTGACTTGCAGCTCATGCAGATGTGTAGTGCAGAATATCCTATCGATGGGTGAAATCATTGGCAAAAGTCCCAGTGACTTTAAAAGGCCAAGGATATCATCTACTGGGGGAGACGGGGGAGATTTTTTGTGTGTGTGGGGAGGGTGGTAGGGGTGTGTGTGTGTGTGTGTGTGTGTGTGTATATTATGTCATTAAATGGTTCATCAAATGTTGGCATAAGCTTGTCGGCATGAAAGATGCATGCTAATTGTATTTGAAACAGGGCAAATGGTATTAAGTACATAAAAAGTATCCAGAATATGTATAAACCAGTAAATCTGCCTCATTTTCTTATTAATGTAACGATCATAATTGAAATATTAATAATTTTCTGTATGATTTGGACACCCTCTAGATTTCATTAAATGCTGATATGCCTGTCATGTCTCAAATAAGATTTGTATCTTTTTTTTTTCCCCCCTCTGATTCTTTTTTCAATAATTGTTCCTAAGTGGAACATGCACCCAATAGTGTTTTGTGTGAGAACCTTTTTCAAGCTGATGTTTAAACTGATTCAAAACAAGTTCAAATGTCCTTGGTTATGACTGTCTGGCATCCATCCTAAATGCCTTCATGATATGATGTATCATGTCTCACAGACTTCCCTTAATAAACCTTAATCCTTTTAACCCAAATTTGTCAATTTTCAAAGGTGAACTAAAACCACAATCCTCCTTTCATAGATTGATTGATACATTCTAAGGCCAGAAGGGACCATTGTGATCCTCAGTCTGAAATGTATAACACAGGACTTCTCTGAATTGATTCCAGTTTTAAAGGGTTAATAGTCTTAACCCTGTAATTACATAGGCTTTAGTACACGCCATTGCTATGTATATATTAAGGTAGCACCGTCTGTAGGAAAGCAAATTATATTATACATGTCACTGAGCTATGGTGAAGCTGCTGTGAGGAATTTACTTTCACTTTCCTGACACTTGTGCATACAGCTGTCAACCGTAAAGCTTTGCTAAAATAGATTTGTCCACTTAATATACAGAACTGTAATTTGGATAAGGTCACCTACAAAAGGACTTGTGCCTCCTTTGCTGCTTTAAGATAGTTAATCATTAAAATAATAATAGACCATTAATTATTTAAGATAAGAATTTTTTCCCCCTAGAAATATCAGGAAATGTCAAGTCTGGTTTTCCTGGATTTCTTATTGTGGTCTGAGCTCTCTCACTTTTTAACAAAGGGTTCCTGTATTCCACATATCTGCCAGCCACTGGAGTTAACAAAAGCAAAGCAAAAAAGGGAAAAACCTCTTCTTGGTTCCGTTGTTCAACTTTTCCCTCTGACTTCTTGTAATATCGCCATTTTACGAGTTCTCCAGTCTTCCAGACTAGGAAACATCTGGGTTTCTAATATGGGAAAAACAAGCATGGATATTGTAAATACTTTAGGCCGTCTTTGCACATCATGAAGAAGCAAGGAGGAGCACAATTGTTTGTTTCAAAGCAGTCATTTCACCCACGTTTCCAGTTCTGGAATAGAAGGGACTGTTGTTAATCCAGTAATTAAAATTATTCAATTTTAGGTCATTTAGAGGAAGCTGTGAACAGCTTGTGTCTCTGAATATCATTGATAAACTTCGCATCCATTGTCCTGTTAAATATTTATGTACTCCTAAGGGTCTAGATCAGTAGCTCTCAATCTTTCCAGTCTACTGTAGCCCTTTGGGGGTATGCAAGACTCATCAGATTCCTGAAGTTTCACTTCACTTAAAAACTACTTAGTTACAAAATCAGACATAAAAATACAAAAGTGTCATAGCACAATATTACTGAAAAGTTGCTTATTTTCTCATTTTTACCATATAATTATAAAATCAATTGGAATATAAATATTGTACTTACATTTCAGTGTATAGTGTATACAGAACAGTATAAACTAGTCATTGTGTGAATGAACTTTTAGTTTGTACTGACTTTGATAGTGCTTTTTATGTAGCCTGTTGTAAAACTGGGCAAATATCTAGATGAATTGATGTACCCCATGGAAGACCTTTGTATTGAGAACCACTGATCTAGATTGTAGTCACAGCCCTGCATTGGGGAAAGAGCAGATGTCCCCCACCCCAATAGTATACCAGGCAGATTTTAAAAGGAGTCTTATTAAAGAGTTAGGGTAACCCATCAGCTAGAAAAATTTCATTGCTACCACATTTAGGCACGCACCTGGTGGTCATCACCAGGGTGGATATAGATGCTGGAAGTGGTGCACTTTTTCTATCTCATGTGATGTTTCAAATTATTGGGCATCCAATCTAAAAAAGTTATAAAATCACAAAAAGGGCCATAACTTGGAGATATCTAATCTAATTTTGGTGAAAACTGGCAGAAAGCATCTAAACATAATTGATAATGCAACTATGTACTCAAAATAGCACTGTTTTGGAAAGCTTAGGAAATATTTCGCCCCAGGTGATATTTTCAATGCATTTTCCTGTACTTGCTTGCCTTAGCTTAAAGAAAAGTCTGTAGCTCGTTTGCACACTAAGGTCTCATATGGTATCTCTTTAAGGTACTGACATTAATTTCTAAAAGTACTTATTGTTTTCATAGAAAGTAACTATGTGGACTGTGGCATAAGTAAATCTTAATTTGCCTGTGGGGCGAAATGCTCCCACATTCTGAAACTGGTCTCTTCAGGTGAGATATCAGGACAACATAATATCATCTTGAGTAAATGTGCAATGTAGACATATTTACAAATATAGCAGTTACTCCAATTATTTTCATCCAGAGTGTACCCTAGTTTAGCAAAGTGTGCAGGTCAGAACTAAATGGGACAAGGAAGCACCATGACCACTGTCGGAAAGTAGCTCAGCTGACTAATATCCCCAATACAAATGGTCTTAGTCATAATGTTTAGTGTAACCCAAATGTTCTCTTGTGTGTGCGTGCATTATGATGGCATGGTAATGGTATGCCAGCTCATCATTCTTAACCTAAACTGATAGCACCATGAACTGTCTTTGATGAGAAAGAGCCCTTCTTATTCAGTGACTTGATTTTAAAGTTAATGAAAACCCGAGCCATGGTGTGGGTTTCGTTTTGTTTTGTTTTTTGTTCACCAATTATTATGTCAGGAGAAGGAAGACTAATTTAAGTATCTTGTACTAAGTGTGAGGAAAAAAGTTTGCAATATAGAACGTGCCTCACGAGTACAGTGGCTCATCCTAGATTATAGAAATACTGAATTTAACACATCAGCAGTTGTAATGTAGACATTGAAAACATTTACCTCTTGAGGTCCATGCCAGTCCTATGTTTCTATGATTACATACAGTAACACATTCTTTGGTTAGAATTTTGTATGAACTGAGGGCCCATCGTTGTGACTGCTATACTTCACTTATTTGGCCAAATCTGAGTGTAAAAAGAGCAATATTAGTTCACTAAACTGTATACAAGTAAATTGATAATATACCCTTAGTTCATAAACAGTTTTGATTATAAACACTTCAATATAAGGAGATATGTAGTTTGTTTTGGCATTTCTTGGTTACAACACCAAACTGCTGAAATACATTATGCACTGTTGCAAGAAAACTTTAAATCCTTATTTCAAGTCTTCTCTGTGTAAAAAGAGTTGACTACACAATTGCCTTATTTCAGATTAAATAATTTGGGGGATGTTCATGTTTTTAATAGTATGGCAATATTCTGATGTAAGACTTGTATGACTGCCTACCCCAGGATCTCCCTAAAATAAAATAGCTTTATCTTTGGGCTTGCCTGCTAGGGGACATCCAGGAAGATTAATCCAGATTAACTAAAGGTGCAAGTTTGAAGTGGATTGGTTAAACCATATTAAACCCTTGTGTGAACACTCATTCAGAATTAAAGGGGTCTTTAGCTTAATTCACAAAATGCGATAGCCCATCAACATTTACAAATGAGTCCTGAGCCTGAAAAGATTAAGAACCACTGTCCTATATAGAGTCAATGGAGGTCCAGGGCACCTTGCTGGAAGTTCTGAGGACCTCTTGGTGACCCTTTGAGTATTAGCTCTTCATAAAGAGTTAAAAGTATTTTTTCTTACCTCTTAAGTAACTTTTGATATGATTTTCCTTCTCCCCATTAAAAGTTTTCCTTAGTCACTTGCAGTTTAAATAAATGATCCTACATGGTAGGTGTATGGCAGTGTTATGAACTTACTGAAAACTTGATATGGGTTAAAATCTTATACAAACCGATCTGTGAATGAGTCCTTCATTTAACATAGTTGTAAGAGACAGTTAAGGGATCACACCTAAAATGACACCTAATAGTCTGCACAGAAACTAGCACCATGTGGATATTGTGACCAGGTTGGCTGGGGGGTGGGGAAGCAGAACCTACGGAAACTGAGGAGAGAGAGGCATAAAGTAATAAAGCCAAGCAGTAGCCTGTGAGCACAGTGTGATCCTGAGAAAAGCTAGATAGAGAGCTTTTGGGTCTGTCAGCTAAAAAGGCTTAGGGCTGTAAGCTAAGAAAGTGCTCCTTTTGATTTTGGCTCCTCCTGCAGTCAGAAGAGCAGGACTTCATCCATTCCTTGTAAATAAACAGTATTGCATTTAAGAAATACTAGTCTCCATCAATTTCTGCTCCAACTGGAACGTCCCAGAGCCCCAAAATTTGACTGGCTGCTCGAGTTGAAAAGGGGCAACAGCAGTTGCAGTAAGACTACAAATCTCAAGAGTTCTCTTGTTTGAAGTTTTTGGCTATTGCCCTGACCTGTTAAGCTATGAGAATGGGAAATGTTTCTCTCACTATGTTGCAGTCGTTTTAAAGGAGGTTCATGTTACTCTGGGTCCTGACGCACTCCCATGCTCTGTACAGCGCCTGTGAAGAGAAAGCACCAACAATGTTGAAGGCAGCTTAAGGCTGGGGTTTCCTGAGGCTTGTTTTGAAGGGAATGTTTTGAGGGCAACCCAAGTCTTCCCTGAAGTTCAATGAACCTTGATTGAATGTTTGTGTAAATTTTAGGGTACGTCTCCACTTAACACTACAAAGGCACAGTGGTGCCACTGCAGCGCATCAGTGTAGACACTACCTACGCCAACCAGAATGATTCTCCTGTCAGTGTAGGTAATTCACCTCTCCAACAGGTGGTAGCTAGGCTGAAGGAAGAAGTCTTCTGTTGACCTAGCACTGTCTGCACTGGGGATTAGGCTGGTATAGGTGGATTTTTCACACCCCGGAGAGACTTAGCTATATCCATGTACATTCCTAGGGTAGACCAAGCCTAAGTTTGAAACTGGGACCACTTTCACGTATCCTAGTCGTACTCCACTTTTTGCCATATACAAAGCAAATTATTTACAATTGAAGTTCCATAAATAGTGTCTGTGACCTATACGCTCTCCCTCCTTAATTTGATACTAGTATCTCCTCTGTTTATGTAATAAAATGCTACTTAGACACTGAAACTCGGGGGGTGGGGGCGGTGGGGAGGGAAAGGACTTCCTTCCAACCTGCCTTTCTTAGCCAATGTTCTGGAATGAGTTGTGACTGCACAGCCACGTAAGTGATTCAACTAATTCTCATTATATGTAAAATGTAACGCAGGTTTTGCTTAGTTGACAGCACAAAGAACTTCTCATTAATGTCTTTAAATAAACTACCCATTTATCTTCTTCCATTCTCATTTTTATTTGCTTTCAAGCCATCATTTGATTCTGATGACCATGTTACTCCTCTCTAATCCTGAAGAGCTTTGCCTGCTTGGCATAGTCCTAGATTATGTTTGTTCAACATGCAGCAATATATTTAATGGGATGGCCTTTGTTCTCCTGCTAGAATAATTAGTTGCTATTCCAAAGTAGTCTCTTTTTGAGCCCGGTGACTTCAAGCTTCACCACTCATTGGTATGATATTGATTTTCATTTCTTTGCTGCTATCACACAGATCTACTAGTCAGCAAAACCAGCAGTTTGACTGTGCTATTATGGCATTGAAAAATTGTCTGGTAGATAGAAAGGCATGTTAGATTCCATTTTCCTCACTAAACCTCAACAAAACAGAGGTGGTATGATTAGATCTTCCAATCAGAGCAAGGTCACTTCAACGTTTTGATCTAGTTTTAGTTGGATGTAACTGTTTTTTATAGTACACTTTTTTCTTTCTTCCCAATAAACTCTTTCATTTGACCATCACTGTATTATGGCCACTTATCACATCTAAAATAGAATCCACAAACTGATGGTATTCTTTCTGTGCCTCAGGCTCATTCATGCTTTCATATCTTCTCATGCTTGTTAGCTTGTCAAACAGACTAACTGCCAGGCCACAACGGCTGGAAAAACTCATGGTGGTCAAGTATCTGGGCACCCTACTATTTCACAAATTCTAATGTCACTATTATTGCTGACTCACAAATTAACAGTAGAATTTTGCTGTTGACCAACAAGCCCCTTCATGGTCACAAACTGGATTTAATTTTAAGACCCTTTGCCCTTAGCACTTATCAAAGAGAGAGATTTGCAAATTCCCATTAAAAACTGCATAAACTGAATGGCAGAACAAATGCTTATTTGGAGACTCTGGGTCTTTCATTACATTAAACATTGTAGAGTATTCTGTTGGATGAGCAAAGTGATCTTACACTCAAGTAAATGAAGTTTGTCTGTCTAACATAAATATGCCTCCAATCAATTCCAAAATTATGTTCTAGGCATCAATGGCCCGAACCCTATGGAAAATGAAAACCAGAAAAGACAAAAGTTATGAGGAGAGGCTGAGGGAACTGGGGATGTTTAGTCTATGGAAGAGAAGAATGAGGGAGGATTTGATAGCTGCTTTCAACTACCTGAAAGGGGGTTTCAAAGAGGATGGCTCTAGACTGTTCTCAGTGGTAGTAGATGACAGAACAAGGAGTAATGGTCTCAAGTTGCAATGGGGGAGATTTAGGTTGGATATTAGGAAAAACTTTTTCACTAGGAGAGTGGTGAAACACTGGAATGCGTTACCTAGAGAGGTGGTGGAAGCTCCTTCCTTAGAAGTTTTTAAGGTCAGGCTTGACAAAGCCCTGGCTGGGATGATTTAGTTGGGGATTGGTCCTGCTTTGAGCAGGGGGTTGGACTAGATGACCTCCTGAGGTCCCTTCCAATCCTGATATTCTATGAAAAAATGGGGAATAGGGAACACACGGAGCAACTGGTTTGCAGAGCCAGCAGCTTCAGCCATTTCTGTAGTTATCATCTGGTTCTTTGATCTATAGACAGCAGCCATTAACATCTTCCAGCATATCTCCCATTTTAGTTCTGCTCATGGTTAAGTATTGCTACTGTGAAAGACTTCTCCCCTAGACCGACAGAATAAATGAGAGTTGTGGGCAGATGTGGGTGCACACAGAGCCCCAGCATGTAGCAGATGAGGGGATGGGGGGCACACACAGAGCCCTTAGAATGGGGGAAGGGTTTGGAGGGAATCCCTGAAATAGAAGGGAATGGGAGGGTGGCAAGCAGAGTTTGGGGGGCAGAGGTGGATAGAAGGAGTCAAGGAGTCCCTGGTGGATGTGGTGTGATTGGCCTACAGAAGCAACAAAGTTTGTGACCCTCTAGTTTTACCTGCTTATGCAGATGCACGCATGAAAATGTAAACTCATTTGAATGCCTAACTTCTGTCAAAATTTCCATGGGTGCCTGCCTATTCATGGTAGCTGTCTGCATAATTTGAGCAGATAACTGACCAGTTCTGAGATTCTTACTAAAACAGACTCACTGAGGTCAGACCTTACTCAAACTCATACTGAAATCTAATGGCAAGAATCTGACTTGTATGGTAACTTTGGAATTACAGAAGTTCAGGCTTGGCCATGATTAGCTATCTAACTCTATTAATACCTGTGTAGAATCCCACATTTATTTTTTCCAATATATAAAAATATTAATCTGTTCTGTATACCGCTGACCAAGCTTTCTGTCTGTAGAATTGGCAGTGCTCCATGAATTGGTTTGTAGCCTCTTCCTACATCTCCAGTCACTACAATGTTCTGAATTGTTTTAGGTGCTTCATGCATAATTTCTGACGTAACCTGACCCTCTCTCAGCTCTACCTGGCTGCTTTGGGCTGACCGCTCAGCAGCCCGTACCATTTTGACAGTGCTCATTTGAAGCAAAGCACAAGACTATCTGTAGATATTGAATTCAAATGTGATATTGTTTATTTGTGTACTTTACCACAAGCGTTAGGGTTCTTATGCAGGGTGCCCAATGGCTAAGCCATTCTGTGCTGCTCTTTCATCTACCTTTTATGTCTTCTCCCTCCATGTCACTCTTATCATTTCTCAGTTCTCCTGGCTTCTCTAGGGCATTTTCTCAGATGCTTTGCTCCCTTTAAGTTTCTTTTTTGATTACTCCTTAGTATAAGAAAGCTGACCCAATTCCTTGGATGTTACTACTCAGCCCTGTAAGTTCTCTTCTTTCCCCCCTTCAGTGTGGCTCTATAGTTACTTAACTCCCTGATATGACTAGATAGTACAGTGATTGGCACCATAATAATACCAAAGATCAGTGAACTCAGACTGAGGCTCACAAGTTACAAATGGCACTTCAATGTCTCTCCCAGGGTTCCTTGCAGCCTAGGATATTAAAACACTGGGTGATCAGGATGCTTTTACTATTAACCTATTAAGTTATCAACTTGCACTAAGTTATTAACTTTTTTGCTGTGAGTATAATCTATATAGTAAATGAAACGATGAATTCACACTACTGTGGCTTTTTTGGGTAATGTTGATCACTAATTTCGCTCCTGAACCCCGAGATCTAAGTATCCCTGCCCAAGATCAATCTCTGCTCTCTTCTGCTCTTGTTCCTTTAAAGGCTCTTCAGAACTATTGTGTTGCCTTGTGTGTCTCACTCAGCTCCTATTAGGGTGACCAGATGTCCCAATTTTATAGGGACAGTCCCACTCTTTGGGGCTTTGTCTTATGTAGGTGCCTTTGACCCCCACTGTTCTGATTTTTCACACTTGCTGTCTGGTCACCCTAGCTCCTACTGGCACTATCATCTCATCTGCCTTTTTCGGATCCCAGTGGCCATTTCTCTAACTCTCTCCCATCTTATCTCACAAATGAATATTTTCTTCCTACAGATACTTCTTTTCTTACAGACACATTCGTCCTTCACTGCACTGAGAACTTGTTCATTCTCAATAACTAGCTCTGAGATCTGAATGAAAGTTTGAACCTAGTGAGCATCCTAGCTAGTAATATTCTTTAGTTAAAAGTAATGTTTTTGTAATGTTTACATTAATGCACTTGTCTCAATATAGGCAGCAATGAAAACCTATGAGCAGTTTGAACATTTTTAATTTTCAGACTAATATAGGAAAACCAAGATTTGCCTCAAGTTGGCATAGTTTTTGTGGGTTCACAACCCTTCGTCTTCTTAGAATGAGAACTAAATTGTCCATTTGTATGCTATCACAAAAAGTAGCACTTAGAGTCTGGATAAGCTAAGCCATTGATTAGTTACAGGGAATTTGGACCATATGCTCACCTTTATATACAAAGAAGTGGCTAAACCAATTTAATTTGTGGGGTGAAAAATTGCTTCTGAGCAGAAAGCTTAAATGTCAAATTTTCAGCATACAGATTATAAAATGGTCAAGTCATCAATCCCAGAAATGGGGCTTTATAATGGAAGCTCTGAGTGACAGATACTTACTTATAGTATTTAAGTGTACCTATATAATGAAGTTGAGGCTTATAGTAGAAAACTATTGTCTAACTCATTGAAAAAAATGAACTGTGAGGAAATCCTTAAACTTCAAGGGACAATAGCTCAGAAAGAAATGCTAAATTAAATTCTACTATGTAAAATGTATGTGAAGCATAGGCTCTCACAACACAAAAAAGCACATGGAAGAAGAAAAGGGAAGATTCATATGTATGCATCTTCTAAGTGACATACATTTATTTGTACTTTAACATAGAAAGGATTGAAAGAGAGGGGAAAATAGGAATTTATTATACACTAAGGGTGTAAGACATCCAGGCTGATTAGTAAATCTTTATTCAGAAAAGGGAGGTCTAGAACACTGATCACAGATTTCACTTAGGTTGACATTGACTGGAAAAACAAATGTAGAGTGACCAAGACTACGTGTTATGGGAATATAACATGACTTTTTTCAGTAGCTTACAAAGCAACTGTCGGACCTCGTGACTTTTCCGTCCTGAGTCTGAAGCATCAGGAAGCTTTTTTTGGTCATTGTCACTGCGGTCTTTGAATTTTTAAGATTTTTGTATATCTGCAACAAGCAGCCATTTGCAATGGGCAGAACACGGAGAGAACTAAGAGGCATTAATTGACTGTACCGACTGATTGAGGAGGAGGATCTGCTATAGAAAGTGAAACTTTTAAAATGTGATGAACTGGAGGCTTTTTAGACCTTTTCAAATGAATATACTGGATGTGGATATTGACAAGAGATGCATGTAAGCAATAGACCATGGAAAAGTAGTACGCATGTCCACAGCAGGAAGATGGAGAAAGGGAATGATTGGGCTTGAAACCAAGCACCAATAAGCAAGTCATGTGGAGTTCTGAATACCAAACTTAAGCCTTTCCTACAGTCTGACACTTACATTCAAGGTGCCCAATGTATGAACATTTTCTGCCTGATATAACCTAATATGACAGTTACCTTGGAGTTCTTGTAGTTTTGTAGGTGTTAGCTTTATAGTACAGTAAACTGGTTTCGCATGTTTCCCCTGTATGAGGATAGCACATCCTCTTATTTCAACAGTCCTGGAAGGAAATAACCCATGTAATGTGGCCAGTGTACACAGTCTCGCACACGCTTTAGCAGGACAGTATTTTGCACATACCTATGGCTTTTGGGGAAAAGTGTAAAGAAGGAGACAGTCTCCCTGAAATTACAGTGCCCCAAAACAATAATTTGCAGTAATTTGATTTGATCAGCCAGAGAGTTCTGACAAAATGAACCCTTGACTGCTGTGAGCTTTTTACTGTTTCTCATGCTAGCCTTGTGCAAAAGCATCTCCACCATAATCTTCTCTAGCTGCTTTCTTCTATCATCTTCCTCTGTCAGCACTGAACACTAAGCTCTCTCTTGTCTGCATTCACAAAGGTGATGAGGCGCTCTGATTTCCTCCCTCTCAGCCTATTTCTTTGGCCCCAGTCCCACAGCTGGATTCCTGCAGGGAAGGCCTATGAGCCTGCATCCAGGGCTGGCTCTAGGCACCAGCAAAGCAAGTAGGTGCTTGGAGTGGTACATTTGCAGGGGCCATCCTTTTTTGGCTTGGGGGCCAGCCCTGTGGGCGCTCACCCAGGTAGACACTGTCCCGGCCCCCAAACTGATGCTGAAGTCTAGATGCCGCAGTGGGTGGCCAAAGCTGGCCCTGGGACTGGGGTCCAGCAGCAGCGTGAGGGGCGCCCTGGGGCCGCTGTGGTTCATGCCACCAGCCGCAGCCGAGCCATCCGGTGGGCTCTGACATGTGGAGCGCGGGACACTCAGGCCGGGGGCCACTCCGTGGGGTCCATGGAGCCGCCTGCAAGCGCCGTAGGGTGGTTGCCCCCCATCGCCGCAGCCAGGACTGGGCAAAGTGGACCGAGCCACCCAGGGGCTATGGCAGGGCAGCCAGGAGTAGCAGCGGGGTCATAGAGGGGACCAGTGCTCAGGGTACTCCCATGCAGGGCTCGCATCCCATGCTCCAGGGCTCCGCTCCCTCCTGGCCGCTCCCTCTGGGGCTGTCCTGCCCTGGCTCCTCAGCCCCCTGCCTGGGCAGGCCCCCCCAGCTCTGCCCTCCTGATTCTTGGCAGGTCCTGGAGGTGGGAGCCCCGGCTGGAAGAACCCTGGGCTGAGGCACGGCCCAGGAGCCCCACTACTTACCCCGACCATGCCAGCGCTGGACCAGCTGGAGGCAAGGGGGGAGCGGGCAGAGTCAGGGCCCCCCTGTGCTCCGGGAAGGAGTCAGGTGGATGCAGCCTCCACCCCTGCTAGCGTCATGAGCGGGATGCTGATGACCCAGCCTGGGAGTGAGTGATCCAGGGCTGGGGCGGCAGGGGTTGTGCGGGGGTGGGGGGAAAGAGCCCAGGGCTGGGGCAGCAGGGGAGAAGGGGGGCAGCAAAAAACCTAGATCCGGCCCTGCCTGCATAGAGTCCAATGAAAGTTGGTGAGATTTCCCACCTGTGTAAATTGCCTACATGCAAAATTGGGGCCTTAAGTCTCCACTGCTTTGAGTTTTTTAGTGTGCACTCACTTAGCCCACATGGGTCTCCTTAAATGCACTCATTCTAGATCTCTTTAGCTTCCCCTCTGCCATCTCTTCCGCCACTGATTCTGCTCCTTATGCACACACACGTTCTGGCTTTCAATCTTTCACTGCCCTCATAATAAAACTCGCTCAGATTAATGAGCCATCAAAGCTTTTTTTTAAAGAAGTGAAATAGTTTAACTGTCTTCTAAGATCCAGAGTTTGTGCCATGCCCAAGTATGTGCTGAAGCAAGAGTAAAAATTGTAGAACTCTTGTGTGTGTTCTACACAGAGCTGGTAGTACTGCCTATTATTAAGTTTGCTCAACAATTCCCATAAGCAGACCCATTTTCAGTTGCTTACAGTGGTTTTCACTGAAACTTTCCGTGCTGGGTGTCTGCTTCAGGCCAACTTTTTCAGGAAGTTTCAGCAAAATCAGTTTAGCTATTTCTGAGAGTGAAATGTTTTGCCAATGATTAAAAAAAATTATTACAATTCTTTTCTTTGAGAAACTGTAGCAGCTCCATGCTTTTGAAGAGGGTATTGAAATTTGGCAGAGAGGCTTGAATTGGTGCTATTTGCTGAAAAAAAACACCCAAATCTAGGCAAATTCTAAATCTTTGGAAAATCTGTTTTATATGTGGCCAGTAGAGACTAGCTAGCATTTGGCAGCTCAGTTCTGAAAGATTCCATCTGTACAAATCATGTTCCAGTCCAGGGTCAAAAAGGCTGAGCAGGACTTTCCTTGTAATTGCTGCTCCCAGCTGCCAGGGGCTACTGTGGTGCTAGGTACAGGACGCTTGCTCCTGCACTGGCAAACTTAATTCTGCAATTTCCTAACTTGGAGTGCTTGACTTTGCAAACTTAATGTCCTTTTGATCTTTTTGCTCCGCATGCATGCGCACATGCAGACTCTTTCATAGTGTGCAAGCAAATGTTCAGTCTTTGGAAGACATGCTGTGATGGTGGTCTAGCTTTTTCTCTGGTTAGAAGCAGTTCCTGGGATACAGTAGCTTTCTGGGAACTGGGTATTAGTGTCTGTATTGAAAATGTTGGAAGAGAAGATTACCTTTGTGCACTTTTTGACTGCTTTTGTCCCAGGACTAGTGCATGTGTGTCAAAACAGGAAAGTTCTATCCAGACTACAGGTCAGTGGTTTCTGGAAAGGCCACAGACGTCTATCATTCAGCAGAGGGGCAACACTTATGTCAGAAGAGGGGCAGCTATATACCAATTCACAGTAGTCTCTTGAAAATACTTTGTGTTTTTTTAACTTATCTCCATATTTAGCAATTGTCATAAATATAAAGGGAAGGGTAAACACCTTTAAAATCCTTCCTGGCCAGAGGAAAAACCCTTTCACCTGTAAAGGCTTAAGAAGCTAGGATAACCTCGCTGGCACCTGACCAAAATGACCAATGAGGAGACAAGATACTTTCAAACTGGAGGGGGGAAGAAACAAAGGCTCTCTCTGTCTGTGTGCTGCTTTTGCCAGGAACAGAAAAGAAATGGAGTCTTAGAACTTAGTAAGCAATCTAGCTAGATATGAATTAGATTCTGTTTTGTTTAAATGGCTGAGAAAATAAGCTGTGCTGAATGGAATGTATATTCCGGTTTTTGTGCCTTTTTGTAACTTAAGGTTTAGCCTAGAGGGATTCTCTATGTTTTGAATCTGGTTACCCTGTAAGGTATTTACCATCCTGATTTTACAGAGGTGATTCTTTTACTTTTTTTTTCTTCTTTAAAAATTCTTCTTTTAAGAACCTGATTGCTTTTTCATTGTTCTTAAGATCCAAGGGTTTGGGTCTGTGTTCACTTATGCAAATTGGTGAGGATTTTTATCAAGCCTTCCCCAGGAAAGGGGGTGTAGGGTTTGGGGAGGATTTTTTGGGGGAAAGATGTTTCCAACCGGGCTCTTTCCCTGTTATATATTTGTTAGAGGCTTGGTGGTGGCAGCAATAAAGTCCAAGGGCAAAAAGTAAAATAGTTTGTACCTTGGAGAAGTTTTAACCTAAGCTGGTAAAAATAAGCTTAGGGGGTTTTCATGCAGGTCCCCACATCTATAACCTAGAGTTCAGAGTTCAGGAAGGAACCTTGACAGCAATATTAGATTAAATCATATAAAACTGATTCTGTGCATGAATACTATTTGATAATCCATGTTCCAATAGCATCCAGAATGTTTAGGCACTGTCTAAACATGCATTCAGATGCAATACTTCCCCCAGGGAGCTTACAATCATGCCCCCATCCTGCAATCTGTGCTTCCATAGCTGCATGCAGGCAAGATTGCAGGGTCATGTAACAATAAATGTTTGATCTCTTTAATGTTACTGTGTATTTTCAGCTTTACTTTCTGATTCAGGGAGCAAAGGAGAAAATCTTCAGAAAACATAATTTAATTAATCTAAGTGCATTTGGATGCCTATTAAAATTCACCTGTCCTGGATTTTCCATTTATCATGATTATGACTGAACAACCAAACTGAGAAAGGTGCTGCTTTTTCATTTAATATAAAATGATGATTTATTACCCTGAATGTTTCTAGTAATGGTTTAGATCTAATGGACATTTCTGCATGACAAATCATTCATCCTCAGAGTAAAATTAGACATGTTGTTCTTTCATGTGGAACACTTCACAGTAATTCATGGGATATAGAAATCTTGTATCATTAAGTAATTGCCCACAACACTTACTGCATATAGCAATTTGAAGTATATATGCAAATATTAATATTTAAATGTAATGTAGTTTGGAAAATCACTTTCCTGTTTACAAAGTTATGTAAATAAATGTACAGTTTGACCTAGTCAGTTTGCAAACCACATTTTCTTTCACACTTACAAACTCATGGTCACAGACCTTAAATAATTGTGTGTGTACATTATAATATGTATTCATACTAGGGCTCTTGTCTCATCTACTCTGTGTGTGTGTGTATATATATATATAAAAAATCACAAATGTTTATAGGATGGAGGTATACAAAAAGGAGACTAGCACTAGGAAACGTACTCCAGGGAATTTGTATTGCATTGTCAGGGGAATAGATAACGTGACTGAATGAATTTAATTCTAATATGGATGATTCTACAATTAGCCTTAAGCACCTTTAAATGGAGGAGATTCCTCCAGAGAGGTTTGTTCCAGTAATCCAGTCTGAATAACCTACTGGATTGAAGAATCATAAGGCATGGATTTTTACATCTGTAACACACTGCTGAACTCTTATTAAACAAAAAAGAGATTTCAGAAAGGTATATCCTATCCTTAGCTTCCAGAGAGCTCTCTACAAGAGCTCTTCTTAGTTAATTCTCAGAACATTTAACCATCTATTTTAGGCCCTGGTCCTACTCCTGTTTAAGATAATGACAGAAATCCCATGACCTACAAGGAAAAGTTTAAAAAAAAACAACACACTGAGCAAGTTTAGTATTGAGAAAAGAAGACTGGATAAGTCTTAAAATATGTTAAAGGCTGTTATGAAGAAAAAGGTGATTGAATGTTCTCCATGCCCACTGAAGGCAGGACAAGAAGTTATCAGCTTAATCTGCAGTTTAGGTTAGATATTACGAAAAACTTTCTAACTAGAAGAATAGTTAACTACTGGAATAGGTTACCAAGGGAGGTTTTGGAATCCCAATCATTGGAAGATATTAAGAACTGGTTACACAAACACCTGTCAGGGATAGTCTAAGAATAATTAATTCTGCCTCACCATGGGGTGGAGGGAGTGGATGGAGAGAAGACTAACTAAATGACCTCTTGAGGTACCTTCCAACTCTACTTTTCTGTGGTTCAGTGGGGTCCTTAGGGCTCTATTCAACTTTCACTGAAGTCAGTGGAAGTGTTTCCATAGATGGAAATGGGAGTTGGCTTGGCCACTTTTATTAAATATAGATGCATCCTATGTTGTCAATTGTTAGATCAATTTTTGTCTGTTTCCAAACTCTCCTAATAGAATGGGCCTGGAATTTTCCTAAATCCATGTGTAATAGACTGAGATAATTAATTCGATAGTTGCAGGATTTGAACATTGTGCAAACCACAGTTCTAATACTAGGCCTGATTTTCTTCACTTCTTTGCACTCCGTGCTGTCATTTACACATGTGCAAAGTGAAGTAGTAGTGTTTTGTTTATGGTAATATCCAAAGTCCTAGGGGCCCATTGTATTAGTTGCTGTGGGGCTGAAGAGTTTGTGATGTAAACACGCAAACAGGTTAGGGGACAGGGACACAACATCTTAGCAAATGAATCTGGTGAAGAATTTGCACAGCTATGTTAGTTACAAGGATTTTTTTCAAGTTGGAGACTAGAGGTGGGGAGAAAAGGAGAAAGAAAAGGAAAGAAGAGGAATAATCACAACTAGTCCACCCTTTTGTAGGCATCTTGGCAAAGGTGGAGCTGATGGGAGGAGTAGAGGGAAACAATCAAGTGACATAGGGAGGGATGGGTGGTGATCAGATACTGTCAGAGGGAGGGAAAGGGGAGGAGAAAAGAGACAAGGCAAAGAGGAGTTACGGAAACAGCCCTGCGGGAGCCATTGGAGGGCATGGCTAGGTGAGAACACTCAGAAAATTGAATTATGTTAAGTGGAGGTGAAATGCTGTCAAATCAGAATGGCACGGTGTTGTTCCCACTTCGCATAGTCACCCCCCTCATCCCCTGCTTGGGTTATCAGTGGAGTCTGGACCTTAAGACCTTCAGAACTAAAAGGATGAACCTCTGTTGTTTGAGCCCAAGCAGTAATGTTCCTTATCGAGCAGATATAATAGACTCTTCTCCTCCTACATGGACCAGCTACCAGAAGAGATAAAGACAAACACTTTGTAGAGTGGGTTACATTTGCACCGTTGTAATAACTGATTTGAATATACAACTTATGAACTCTGATGTGAGAAAATACCCTTTCAATTCTTGGTATGTGTTTTAACTAAATCAGATGATTTAAGTGACGGGATTAATACTATGGCATTAATTCTGGGCATGTCTGAACATGGAACTCTATTCGGATCTAAGTAAAGGAAATCGAACACCATCTAATATTTTTACTTCCAAAGACCTGGATAGCAGAAATTAACCAAACCTCTTTAATAATAGTGATCCTTTCCAATGGTCTCTTCCTTCACCCAATCAGCAGTTCCAAGACTATGAAACCATTTGGGTAACTGTCTTATAAGAATAAAGTTTTAAACAATAACACTGCAAAATGTCTCCAGGTATGATGAATAAATATTAGGTGAGTTCTTTAGTAAATTGTACTGTATTGCAACTATTTTGTCAGGGTTTTAGCTGACAAATAGGTCAGTCTCAGGTGTTCAAATCTACAGGTACTTCATAGTTTTATGGCTAATGAGTCCATGATAGTGTTCTATTGGGATGCATTTGGCTTCAGTTTTTGTATTTAATTTTTGTATAGTTTTTAAGTTGTAGCACAGCCAAAAGTTAGGGCAGTGGACCTTTCTGTCTGGGCATTTATGGACTGCCCATTGCTATAATATTGTGAGCGCCTAACACACACAACAATAATATATTTAAGAAAGGTATTTGGGAAAAGGGGTGGGAATCAATTTTAAAAGATGTTCTTGTAAGAGTCTTGGTTCTCTTGCCGTAAAACAGCTTGGCATTCTTAAAGAGATCAAAATTCTTGTGTGTAAGATGGAGGGTCTTTGCCCTCAACACCTACATGAAAATCATCAGATGCAGTCTAATTAATCACAAATTAACTCTCATTTTATGTGATCAGTCCACACTTATCAGAACCAATTCTTTTCCTGTTTTGCAAACTTAGCTCACCTCCCTCAGTTTTATCAGTTCAGGCTAGCAGGCATATCTTTATTCTCTGGTTGCATTTTCTCCTTTGATAGTCTTCAGGTAGACAATTGATCAGCCTTCTTGCCACTCCTTTCTTCAGCAGGACTGGGAAATGTACACCTCTCATTCCCACTGCTTTTTGCCCTTTCACATTCTAGGGTTGAAGATGTGTCCCAGGATGCATTGGGGTGGAGTTTTAGTGCACTCTACATCATTTAGGAGACTCCAAGTTTTTCCTTGCTCGACTACAGGAGAAAAGCAGTGATGGGGAAGCAGCCTGCTCTTCTGAAGGTTATTTGAATCTGGGTGGGAGGGAGAACGAGTTTCTCCCTCCCATGGAGGCAGTTGGGGAGAGGAATCAGTCCGGTTGCTGGCTAAAGACTTGGGGAAGGAAGTGCTGTGTAATACTGAGGAGGCTAGATGCCTAGAAGATGACTTTATGAAAATAGAGAGCTCTTGTAGGGATGGAAGTCCTAGACAGACTCAACTTCATATTTGGCAGACTGAACTTCACCAGACCAAATATCAACCTAAAACAGGTCCATTATTATGCATGTGGTATGATTTGTCTTATGATATGCAGCAAAGAAACTTGCTGAAGAGGAAAATACGTGTCTGAAGCTAACCTCCTGATGAGAGCATTCTCAGCCCTTTCAAACACATGATTGAATCCTTCCTGGAGAATGAAGAAAATGAGTACTTGTGGCACCTTAGAGACGAACCAATTTATTAGAGCATAAGCTTTCGTGAGCTACAGCTCACTTCATCAGATGCATATCGTGGAAACTGCAGCAGACTTTATATATACACAGAGAATATGAAACAATACCTCCTCCCACCCCACTGTCCTGCTGGTAATAGCTTATCTAAAGTGATCATCAGGTGGGCCATTTCCAGCACAAATCCAGGTTCCTGGAGAATGTTCGTTTGGTACTCCCCTCATGTCATTATCACAATGTTCTGTGATAAATTACTGTATTTCAAAGTGATTTCTTTAAATTTTCCCCAAGTATAAAAAGCATTGATATTGTTTAAAAAGTACTTCCTGTTTGCCATCTACTCAAATGTTACTTTGTTTCTTCAGCAGAAGTTCTGTAAGCTGTGACCTCTTATTGAATTTACAGGACAGATGTAAAAGGTACAGTATTTAATAAAATAAACCATCTATATCGTGAGACAGATCACAGAACAAAATGTGCAAAATCTGCACAGACACACCCCTAGAACCCCAATCAGGGGTATTCTATCTGCTACTCAAGATCCATAAACCTGGAAATCCTGGATGCCTCATCATCTCAGGCATTGGCACCCTGACAGCAGGATTGTCTAGCTATGTAGACTCCCTCCTCAGGCCCTATGCCACCAGCACTCCCAGCTATCTTCGAGACACCACTGACTTCCTGAGGAAACTACAATCCATCAGTGATCTTCCCGAAAACACTATCCTGGCCACTGTGGATGTAGAAGCCCTCTCCACCAACATTCCACACAAAGATGGACTACAAGCCGTCAGGAACACTATCCTCGATAATGTCACAGCTAACCTGGTGGCTGAACTCTGGCTTTGTCCTCACCCATAACTATTTCACATATGGGGACAATGTATACCTTCAAATCAGCGGCACTGCTATGGGTACCTGCATGGCCCCACAGTATGCCAACATTTTTATGGCTGACTTAGAACAACACTTCCTTAGCTCTTGTCCCGCAATGCCCCTACTCTACTTGCGCTACATTGATGACATCTTCATCATCTGGACCCATGGAAAAGAAGCCCTTGAGGAATTCCACCATGATTTCAACAATTTCCGTCCCACCATCAACCTCAGCCTGGACCAGTCCACACAAAAGATCTACTTCCTGGACACTACAGCGCTTATTAGCGCCGGTCACATAACCACCACCCTATACCAGAAACCTACTGACCACTATACTTACCTACATGCCTCCAGTTTTCATCCAGACCACACCACATGCTCCATTGTCTATAGCCAAGCTCTATGATGCAACTACATTGGCTCCAACCTCTCAGACAGAGACAAACACCTACAAGATCTCTATCAAGTGTTCGTTACAACTACAATACCCACCTGCTGAAGTGAAGAAACAGACTGACAGAGCCAGAAGAGTACCCAGAAGTCACCTACTACAGGACAGGCCCAACGAAGAAAACAACAGAATACCACTAGCCATCACTTTCAGCCCCCAACTAAAGCCTCTCCAACGCATCATCGAGGATCTACAACCTATCCTGAAGGATGACCCATCACTCTCACAGATCTTGGGAGACAGGCTAGTCCTTGCTTACAGACAGCCTCCCAACCTGAAGCAAATACTCACCAGCAACCACACGCCACACAACAAAAACACTAACCCAAGAACCTATCTTTGCAACAAAGACCGTTGCCAACTATGTCCACATATCTATTCAGGGGACACCATCATAGGGCCTAATCACATCAGCCACACTATCAAAGGCTCATTCGCCTTCACATCTACCAATGTGATATATGCCATCATGTGCCAGCAATGCCCCTCTGCCATGTACATTCGTCAAACTGGACAGTCTCTATGTAAAAGAATAAATGGACACAAATCAGATGTTAAGAATTATAACATTCAAAAACCAGTCGGAGAACACTTCAATTTCACTGGTCACTCGATTACAGACCTAAAAGTTGCAATATGTTTTTGAAGTTTTTTTGTTGTAAGACGCCAACGAGAGACTGCTGAATTGGAATTAATTTGCAAACTGGACACCATTAAATTCGGCTTGAATAAAGACTGGGCGTGGATGTGTCATTACACAAAGTAAAACTATTTCCCCATGCTTATTCTCTTCCCCCCCCCCCCCCTCCGTTACTCTCACCTTCTTGTCAACTATTGGAAATGGGCCATCCTGATTATCACTACAAAAGGTTGTTGTTTTTTTTCCTGCTGATAATAGCTCACCTTAATTGATCACTCTCATTAAAGTGTGTATGGCAACTCTTATTTTTTCATGTTGTGTGTGTATATAATCTTTCTACTGTATTTTCCATTGCATGCATTTGATGGAGTGGATTTTAGCTCACAAAAGCTTATGGTCAAATAAATTTGTTAGTCTCTAAGGTGCCACAGGTACTCCTCATTCTTTTTGCTAATTTTTCTTGCTCAGCATAGCTGCTGGTTACATGCACTTTGTATCCACGAGTATTTTTTTTCTTTAAATCTTAATATGCGGACAAGCTTTCAATCAAATTGCCAAAAAGGGGAGGGGGGAGAGATGAAGTTGACTGAAGGAAGGTGTGAAAGACAGCCAGATGTCCTCTTCCCTCTGGTCTGAAATTGTCATTCTCTTTAAGGAGACTGCCCTATTCAGTCATATTCAACTTACATCAAGGGGTGGGTCAGGATCATACAGCATTTCTTTAGAATCTTTTTTTTATTGTATTAGAATATAAAGGGGTATTTGGCTTCCTGAAAATTGTACACCGTTGTGGTATATACTCAATTCCACTGGTATTATAGATTTCTCTAGCCACCAAGCAAAAGGACTGAATTTAAAGTAAACACATGCTTAGTTTGGCTATTTGTCACATTGGTGTAAGGTGCTGATTGATCATACTACTCTGTACATTCTCTCTGAATCTGGCAGCTAGAGTTTTGAACACCTAATCTGAACAAGCCGTCTGGAACCTTGGTAACATTTAAAATTCATCTTTTTGAATGAGTGCAGACAGATTAATGAAACAATATTTATTACACTGTTATCATGCTGTGCTTTTCTACATATTCTGGCAAGGGGTGGGGGTGTTAATATTTGATCTGACAATCCTATCCTTAAAGGAATATTTCATATTTTGATTTCTCTTCTATTTGACTGCCCACCTAATTCATGCATGAAACCTGCCTGGGGAAATTATGCACAGTATTCTAGTAGCTTTATTATGTCACTGTCTGAAAAGACTACCTTGCTGCGAGCATGATTATCCATCTATGAAGCTACAGGCATTTAGACTAATCTGTGCTATCTTCCCTGGTTAATTATGTTGCTTTTTTTTCCCCCCTTAATTTATTCTTCATGTTCCTAGCTATTTTTGTTTTAATCAAAACAGGATAAGAGAACCTGCAGCAGGTCATCACACGGAATTTCCTTGCAAAGCAGAGGCTTAGAGCTATTGGAGAGAATATTATAAATTGGAAGAGTTTATTGTGTACGCCATTATTTTTTCCTACCTTTGAATGATTAACCAGACTTTGGTTGAGTTTTATGACACAGGTGTCTTAGAAAGGTACAGATACCTACACTGTACAAATGAGTGCTTCACAGTGCGTTGCAGAAATTTAATCCATGTCCTTTGAGCTCTGCTTTGTTAAAGTCCATTTCAAATGCAAGTACTTCACATGATTGAGTCCTCTTTGCTTCGGCACTGAGTTTAGGACAAAAACATTACTACAATTTTAGAGCAGATGTACTATTTTCAGCCCCTCAGACTATGGAAGACGCTGCTGGGCAAAATGTCCCAAGCATTCTTTCAGACCATTGATAAATTCGGTATTTGCCCTGGGCAAGTGAACTTTAATACCTAATCAATTTTGTAAAGGAGAGCGAATGTTGTGGGTGCTTTAGGCAGAATGGCTCTCCTCTCCTCACTCCACCTGCTCCCCACTCCTGGCCCACAGCACACCCTGACACTCATCCAGTTCCTTCGCCAACTGTGGGTTTTCATGTGCTCAAAAACATCAGGAATTAACAGGCTTGTAACTGTACATGGTGGGTGACTTTAATACCTGCTGTAGAGGTGAAGAAACTTGAGGCACAAAGCAGTGAAGTGACTCAGCCAATGTCATGTGGCAGAGACAGGAATTACAACCAACTGCCAGTCTCCTATTCTAACCATTTGACCAAACTGCATGAGGTGTATTTTTCCCAGTCTCCCGCTAATTCAGCCATTTTGAACATCACTGTAACTCCATGCAGCTATTCTCTGTGAGTACAAACACTATAATGTAACATTAAACTTGGTCCATTTATAATTTTTACTTATTTGTACAGCCACAAAATATATGAGGTACTTTCTAAACACGGAGGAAGCCTCAGCCCTTGCTCTGAAGAGGCTACCTTACAAATGATGCTTTTAAATTGGAGCAATAAACTATAAGGCTTTGAACTTACTACAGTGTCTTCTATCAGAGGATCTGGAAAGACTTTTACATCTAAGCCTCACAACTCCACTGTGAAGTAGGGAAGAAGGCTCCATTTTACAAGAGGTAGGCAAGACCTAGAGGGTGAAATCCTGGCCCTACTAATGTCCATGGGAATTCTGCCACTGATTTCAATAGGACCAGGATTTTACTGGAGATGTTAAATCACTTGCAACGCCTTTACTTCATATGAGACTAGAAGTTACATCTTTTCCCCACGCCCTTGATCCCAATCCTGTGATAGTCACAAGTCCATGTTTTACCTCAAATACAATAACTTGAGAATTGTGGCTTATCTCAAAAAGCCATTGAAATACCCAGATTTTAATTTTACGTTGATTTGCAAATAGTTTCCTTCTGAATATAATTGCAAGAGAAACTACAGTTGTCCTTCCCATTGTGCACTCCACAAGGGTAAACAACGTGCCCTATTTTTCAAATACACTGGGTTTTTTAAGTCTTTCACTTTATCATTTCTCTCAATTAAGGGGCACTAGCAAATATCTCACACTCCTGTACCAGGAAAATAGTAATTTTTCATATTGTATTATGCCAAAATATTAGAGAAATGGAGTCTGGTAACACAACCCTGTTAGCTTAGAGGAGAATCTGTGTTTAAAAGTATCCTGTAAAGTCTTTCCTCTGGCCCGTAGGGATTCAAGAGTAGACTTGTAATGCATGGGTGAAGGGGTCATGCAGACTTGCAGGAAGTTGTCTGTATTACCCACTGAAGGGATAGAGATGCATTTGAACAGACCGGTTCCATTAGAGTAGATTTGGAAAAAGGAACTTAATGTGTGAAAACCCCTGTTAGATTGGCTCTTATTTCTTAATCCCTTGCTCAGGAAAAAGAGGCGACTTGATACTGTGTGTTGGGATCATGAAGAGCTGGTGAGAACCTTTGCTTGCTTTTGACTCTCTGCCTCTATAAAATGAAGATGAAAATTATATCCATGTGGTAATTAACTCTCTGGTTCTTTCCTCTCTGGTCTCCTTCTAGTGGAAAAGTTGTTTTACAATGAATAGGATCAGAGTAAAGCCGCTAAATAACTTTTCACAACATGTCATAGCGTAGATCTATATTTTCGTTATCAGACTTGGTGCAGCTAGGCCAAAGGAAACAATCATAAATTAAGCTGGTGGTTGGTTTGTAAGAAGTCATTTTAACGCAGATTCTGCCCATGGTGTAATGGGCTGTGTAGTGTTTGCAAATCTGCAAAGCCACAGATCTTTCAGGTCTCTTGCTGCTTTCATTATACAAAAATTGAATTCCAAGGGGATGCCCCACAGAACCAGATGTTGTTGAAAAGCATATAAATCTGAATCCTGCAGAAAAGCTTCAGAAACCAGACTACTCCAGTATATTTCTAATGTAAATGGCTGGAGGCCCTTCATTATAAGTGTTTGATTTTAATTTCTCTCCTGAATAAGTCTGAATTCTACTCAATGTATCAGTCTTCATGACTAAATGTTAAGCAGCAGTTATTTCCTGGTAGAAAGTGGTTTTCTCAGGTGGAAAGTGTTTCATTTTAATAATGGTGTTACCCAGTTCCCAGTTTGTAATAGGAGAGCACTTATTATCAACTAGACATTCTTGGGCCAAATGTCAAAGGGCCTCAACCTGGCCTTTTACTTGGCTTCAAAGACATGGAACCGTGATCAGTAATGGGCACCAGTGTTTATAATGTTGTCCTCCAGCTACCTCCTTTGTAGACTCAGGTCTTTATGAACCCACAAATTGGGCAAGTGAATGAATTTCCAATACTTGTGTCTGCAGTGGATAGTGCTTGAAACTTTGCAGGCACAAAATTATAAGTCACTTTCAAAATTTGACCCAGTAGCTGAAAACAAGTTTGCAATATCTGAGGCACCCCTGGTGAACAAGCCCGCTGAGTGCAATAAAATCATAAAAGTACTAATGGGTCCTTAACCTGTGATTTTTACCCCCATGAGTTTGGTATGAGATAGTTACTCTGTGTGTGAGAGCGAGAGAGATGATATGTTTCTGACATACTGAACTACGGCTATTTTTGTCTTTGCATGGTATTAAAAAGCCCTGATTCAGCAACATACTAAAGCACGTGCCTAACACATGAGTAATGCCATTTTACTCAACAGTATTACTCATGTACTTATGTACTTTGCTGAAATGGGGCTACAGTTATTTAACCAATTCACCTGGAAAACGCATTTTAAATGTTTCATTTCAGCCAGTGCCACTGGAAAGAAGAGATCATTCATTCAGGCTGCAGTTGGCTGGCTTAACAGAAATCCTTGATAGGCTCATCCTCAGCTGGAGTAAGTAAAACAATTAATGCCCAGCTGAAGTCAGTCGATACCAAATGCATACAACTTGATTACTTATTTTGTGTGGTGTTGGTGTCCTGTGATACAGCAGAGTAAGACTAGATGGTCTAGTGCTCTTTTCTGGCCTTAAAGTCTCGGATTCTAGATCAGAGGTGGGCAAACTACGGCCTGTGGGCCACATCCGGCCCTTGGGCCCCTCTTGCCCAGCCCCTGAGCCCCTCGCCCAGGAGGCTCAGCCCCAGCCCCTCCCATGCTGTTGTCCTTCCCCTGTAGCCTCAGCTCACTGAGCCGCCAGCCCAATGCTCTGGGTGGAGGGGCTGCGAGCTCCTGGGGCAGCGCAGGTGCAGAGCCTGGCCTGCCTGATCCGGTGCTCTGTGCAGCGTGGTAAGGGGGTGCAGGGGGGAGGAGAGTTCGGGGTGGTCGGGGGGTGGATAGGGGTCGGGGCAGTCAGAGGATGAGGAACAGGGGGGTTGGATGGGGTGGCGGGGGACAGTCAGGGTCAGGGGTTCCAGGGGTGGTCAGGGGACAGAGAGAAGGGGTGGTTTGATGGGGCAGGGGGTCCAGGCTGTCAGGGGGCGAGAAGCATAGGGGGTGGGGGCTGGGCCACACTCCCCTCCCCTAACTGGCCCTCCATACAATTTTTGAAACCCAATGCAGCCCTCAGGTCAAAAAGTTTCCCTGCCCCTGCCTTATTTGATAGTTTGATTAAAAATCCTCACTACCAGATTTGCAATTTCATGTGCCAGTTTTCATTATTCTGGGCTGGAGATTATTCAGGTTCTTCCATCCCTCCCCATTTGAGGACATCAAGCTCTTTGAGTTTTTCTTCCACCTCAGATGTGGTAATTTCCACCCCCTCTAGCCTTTACCCCCATGTCTACCTTATCATCCTTAGTGGTAACACCTTATTCATCTTAGTTCTTGAGCTATACCTAGATTGTACTTCATCTCTACCACATACTTGTTGTGTAGCAGCCCCACTTGCTCTCTTGATTTTATATGGCTAAAGAACCTTTCAGTATTCTAATTTTCTTTGCAAGATCTAACTCAGCTTGACTTTTTGCAGTTCTCACTTTATCCCTTCACTTTTTGACCTCCAGGACAGTGTTCTTTGCTGGTTAGGCCTTTCTTCCATTCCCTCAAGGATCGCTGCTTGCTTCTAACATCCTTTTTGAGGTTGATATTCATCAGCTTAGGTCTGGAGCCCTTTCCTACAAGTTTTCCCCCCCTTGCTTGGGATGCAAATTCCAGACAATTCTTGCTCCTTTAACTTCAATGTGGAAGAGGTTTAGAATTTAAGGACCTTGGCTCTTCAATCCAGTTGACACGCAGGTGCCGGGCTCCTTAGCACAAGAAACGGAGGCAAAAACGACATAAGGTGTTAAACATACAACAAATTCATAATCTCACACACCATTAATAAATTATGCCTAGACAGATTCCCCAATTATTGCACAAATATTACAGATATTAGAAATTGGAAATTAATATAGTAAATTAATGTATAGCCTTTCAGTTTGTTTCCTGTTGTAATTTGGGAGTCTCAGTTGGAATGCAATAATTGACTCATTACATTTGCTGCAGATTCAAAGGCTTTTAAGTCAGTCTGGATTTTTTTTCCCCAAAAAGCTGAGGGGCTTTTTCATATGCAAACCAAATAGCCGCAGCCAGCCATTGAAAGTGCTTGGATTGAACCTGAATTGACCATTACTCTTCTAGGCTTTCAAATATATTTTGATAAATGATCTATGCCAGCAGGAGAGAGGCATGATTTGTTAGGTTTGTTTTCCATGCTGCCTTGAACAAAGTAGAGAGTTGCGTAAGTAAATACAAGTGTCTAACCTTCAGGATAGCAAACTGGAAAATGTAGGTGTTACGCACCCTGATGAAGATATAATCCATGTTAGATTATACTGTATTTGTACCTGAAGATGTCAGATCTTCACAAAGGCAGGCAAATAGTACCATTGTTTTACAGATGAGGAAACTGGGGCGCAGAGTTTGAGACTTACCAAAGGTCACAGAAAGAAATTGCCGAGTCTGGAACAGAATCCTGGGCTCCTGACTCCCACTTGTCTGATTTAACCCCCTAGGGTATGTCTCTACAACTGCATTTAAACACCTGAGGCTGGCTCTTGTCAGCTGACTTGGGCTCATGGGGCTCAGGCTGTGGGGCTGTACATTTGCAGTGTAGACATTTGGGTTCAGGCTCGGGCTGGAGGCCAGGCTCTAGGACCCTCCCCTCCTCTTGGGGTCCCAAATTTTGGGTTCCAGTCCAAGCTGGCATGTATACACTACAGTTTTACAGCCCGGTGGCCTGAACCCTGCAAACCCTGCCCCAAACCATGGGGCAGCCACAGGTGTCTAATTGCAGTGTAGACATATCCTTAAATGCCACTGTCTCTCTCTGTGAAATCTCTCCTATAATCTGAGTATTTTAGTGCATCTATATCTATAGATGCACAAGCTTGTATGTATGTATATACACACACACGCACACCCCACACACGCGCACACCCCACACGGATAGAGTTGCCAACTTTCTAATTGCACAAAATGGAACGCCCTAGCCCTGCCCCTTCCCCAAGGCCCCACCCTCTGCTCACTACATTTCCCCCCACCCTCACTCACTTTCACTGGGGTGAGGGCTCTAAATGGGGATGCGAGCTTCAGGTGGGGTCAGAAATGAGGGGTTCAGGATGCAGGAGGGGCTCCAGGCTGGAGCAGGGAGTTAGGGTGTGGGAGGGGGAGAGGGCTCTGGGC
Source organism: Lepidochelys olivacea (assembly GCF_965140295.1). Classification (NCBI taxonomy): domain Eukaryota; kingdom Metazoa; phylum Chordata; order Testudines; family Cheloniidae; genus Lepidochelys; species Lepidochelys olivacea. The sequence goes on from NC_140422.1 coordinate 19,975,722, forward strand.
TGGGGATGGGCCTGGGGATGAGGGGTTTGGGATGCAGGAGGGGGTTCCAGGCTGGGGTGTGGGGCCGAAGGATTCGGGATGTGGGTGGGGGCTGTGGGTTGAGGCAGGGGGTTGGAGTGTGGGAGAAGTGAGGGCTCTGGGATGGGGGTGCTAGCTCTGGGGTGGGACTGGGGATATGAGGGGTTTGGGATGCTGGAAGGGGCTCTGGGTTTGGGGGGCTCAGGGTTGAGGCAAGGGCTTATCCGTCCAGACTGCCTATCCGAGCTCTGTGCTGTGCCCTGGAAGTGGCCAGCTGATCCAGCTCCTGAGTGTGGGGGCAGGCGGCTCCGTGGCACACGTTGCTCTCGCCCACAGGCATGGCCTCCCTGGCTCCCATTGGCTAGGGCGGGTGGTCGGGCATCACGCTGAGCCCTGTAGGGCCCCCCCCCACCGCTGCCTGAGAGCCAGACCTGCTGGCCACTTTCAGGGTGCAGCATGGTGCCCAGGACAAGTAGGGACTAGCCTGCCTTAGAACTGCTGACCAGACTTTTAATGGCCCAGTCAGTGGTGCTGACCGGAGCCACCAGGATGTCTTTTCGACCAGGCACTCTGATCAAAAACTGGACACCTGGTCACCCTAAGCCCTGGTCTACACTAGGACTTTAGGTCAAATTTAGCAACGTTAAATCGATTTAAACCTGCACCCGTCCACACAGTGAAGCCCTTTATTTCGACTTAAAGGGCTCTTAAAATCGATTTCCTTACTCCACCCCTGACAAGTGGATTAGCGCTTAAATCGATGTTCCCAGCTCGAATTTGGGGTACTGTGGACACAATTCGATGGTATTGGCCTCCGGGAGCTATCCCAGAGTGCTCCATTCTGACCGCTCTGGACAGCACTCTCAACTCGGATGCACTGGCCAGGTAGACAGGAAAAGAACCGCAAACTTTTGAATCTCATTTCCTGTTTGGCCAGCGTGGCAAGCTGCAGGTGACCATGCAGAGCTCATCAGCACAGGTGACCATGATGGAGTCCCAGAATCGCAAAAGAGCTCCAGCATGGACCGAACGGGAGGTACGGGATCTGATCGCTGTTTGGGGAGAGGAATCCGTGCTATCAGAACTCCGTTCCAGTTTTCGAAATGCCAAAACCTTTGTGAAAATCTCCCAGGGCATGAAGGACAGAGGCCATAACAGGGACCCGAAGCAGTGCCGCGTGAAACTGAAGGAGCTGAGACAAGCCTACCAGAAAACCAGAGAGGCGAACAGCCACTCTGGGTCAGAGCCCCAAACATGCCGCTTCTATGATGAGCTGCATGCCATTTTAGGGGGTTCAGCCACCACTACCCCAGCCGTGTTGTTTGACTCCTTCAATGGAGATGGAGGCAATACGGAAGCAGGTTTTGGGGATGAAGAAGATGATAGCTCACAGCAAGCAAGCGGAGAAACCGGTTTTCCCAACAGCCAGGAACTGTTTCTCACCCTAGACCTGGAGCCAGTACCCCCCGAACCCACCCAAGGCTGCCTCCTGGACCCAGCAGGCGGAGAAGGGACCTCTGGTGAGTGTACCTTTTAAAATGCTATACATGGTTTAAAAGCAAGCATGTGAAAGGATTACTTTGCCCTGGCATTTGCGGTTCTCCTAGATGTAGTCCTAAAGCCTTTGCAAAAGGTTTCTGGGGAGGGCAGCCTTATTTCGTCCTTCATGGTAGGACACTTTATCACTCCAGGCCAGTAACACATACTCGGGAATCACTGTAGAACAAAGCATTGCAGTGTATGTTTGCTGGCATTCAACCAAAATCCGTTCTTTCTCTCTCTGTGTTATCCTCAGGAGAGTGAGATATAATTCATGGTCACCTGGTTGAAATAGGGTGCTTTTCTTCAGGGACACTCAGTATAGCCCATTCCTGCTGGGCTGTTTGCCTGTGGCTGAACAGAAATGTTCCCCGCTGTTAGCCACAGGGAGGGGGGAAGGTTGAGGGGATAGTCACGCGGTGGGAGGAGGCAAAATGCGACCTTGTAACGAAAGCACATGTGCTATGTATGTAATGTTAACAGCAAGGTTTACCCTGAAAGAGTGTAGCGACTGTTTTATAAAATGTGTCTTTTTAAATACCGCTGTCCCTTTTTTTTTCTCCACCAGCTGCATGTGTTTCAATGATCACAGGATCTTCTCCTTCCCAGAGGCTAGTGAAGCTTAGAAAAAAAAACGCACTCGCGATGAAATGTTCTCCGAGCTCATGCTGTCCTCCCACACTGACAGAGCACAGACGAATGCGTGGAGGCAAATAATGTCAGAGTGCAGGAAAGCACAAAATGACTGGGAGGAGAGGTGGCAGGCTGAAGAGAGTAAGTGGCGGGCTGAAGACAGGGCTGAAGCTCAAATGTGGCGGCAGCGTGATGAGAGGAGGCAGGATTCAATGCTGAGGCTGCTGCAGGACCAAACCAGAATGCTCCAGTGTATGGTTGAGCTGCAGCAAAGGCAGCTGGAGCACAGACTGCCACTGCTGCCCCTCTGTAACCAACCGCCCTCCTCCCCAAGTTCCATAGCCTCCACACCCAGACGCCCAAGAACGCGGTGGGGGGGCCTCCGGCCAACCAGCCACTCCACAACAGAGGATTGCCCAAAAAAAAGAAGGCTGTCATTCAATAAATTTTAAAGTTGTAAACTTTTGAAGTGCTGTGCTTAAAGTGCTGTGTGGCATTTTCCTTCCCTCCTCCACCACCCCTCCTGGGATACCTTGGTAGTCATCTCCCTATTTGTGTGATGAATGAATAACGAATGCATGACTGTGAAGCAGCAATGACTTTATTGCCTCTGCAAGCGGTGATTAAAGGGAGGAGGGGACGGTGGTTAGCTTACAGGGAAGTAGAGTGAACCAAGGGGCGGGGGGTTTCATCAAGGAGAAACAAACAGAACTTTCACACTGTAGCCTGGCCAGTCATGAAACTGGTTTTCAAAGCTTCTCTGATGCGTACCGCGCCCTCCTGAGCTCTTCTAACCGCCCTGGTGTCTGGCTGCGCGTAACCAGCAGCTAGGTGATTTGCCTCAACCTCCCACCCCGCCATAAACGTCTCCCCCTTACTCTCACAGATATTGTGGAGCACACAGCAAGCAGTAATAACAGTGGGAATATTGGTTTCGCTGAGGTCTAAGCGAGTCAGTAAACTGCGCCAGCGCACCTTTAAACGTCCAAATGCACATTCTACCACCATTCTGCACTTGCTCAGCCTGTAGTTGAACAGCTCCTGACCACTGTCCAGGCTGCCTGTGTACGGATTCATGAGCCATGGCATTAAGGGGTAGGCTGGGTCCCCAAGGATACATATAGGCATTTCAACATCCCCAACAGTTATTTTCTGGTCTGGGAAGAAAGTCCCTTCCTGCAGCTTTTGAAACAGACCAGAGTTCCTGAAGATGCGAGCGTCATGCACCTTTCCCGGCCATCCCACGTTGATGTTGGTGAAACGTCCCTTGTGATCCACCAGAGCTTGCAGCACTATCGAAAAGTACCCCTTGCGGTTTATGTACTCGCCGGCTTGGTGTTCTGGTGCCAAGATAGGGATATGGGTTCCGTCTATAGCCCCACCACAGTTAGGGAATCCCATTGCAGCAAAGCCATCCACTATGACCTGCACATTTCCCAGGGTCACTACCCTTGATATCAGCAGATCTTTGATTGCGTGAGCTACTTGCATAACAGCAGCCCCCACAGTAGATTTGCCCACTCCAAATTGATTCCCGACTGACCGGTAGCTGTCTGGCGTTGCAAGCTTCCACAGGGCTATCGCCACTCGCTTCTCAACTGTGAGGGCTGCTCTCATCCTGGTATTCATGCGCTTCAGGGCAGGGGAAAGCAAGTCACAAAGTTCCATGAAAGTGCCCTTACGCATGCGAAAGTTTCGCAGCCACTGGGAATCGTCCCAGACCTGCAACACTATGCGGTCCCACCAGTCTGTGCTTGTTTCCCGAGCCCAGAATCGGCGTTCCACAGCATGAACCTGCCCCATTAGCACCATGATGCATGCATTGGCAGGGCCCATGCTTTCAGAGAAATCTGTGTCCATGTCCTGATCGCTCACGGGACCGCGCTGACGTCGCCTCCTCGCCCGGTATCGCGTTGCCATGTTCTGGTGCTGCATATACTGCTGGATAATGCGTGTGGTGGTTGATGTGCTCCTAATTGCCAAAATGAGCTCAGCGGCCTCCATGCTTGCCTTGGTATGGCGTCCGCACAGAAAAAAGGCGCGGAACGATTGTCTGCCGTTGCTCTGACGGAGGGAGGGGCGACTGACGACACGGCTTACAGGGTTGGCTTCAGGGAGCTAAAATCAACAAAGGGTGTGCCTGTACATCAAGGAATATTTCAGGCAGGACTGCACGGAGGGTTCCAATAAGAAATGGTGCACCAAAGTTATCGTTGTTATTGGAACAAGGAGGTTAGCCTGGCCTCTGATTGATACATGGCTAGATTAACCTCGCTGCGCCTTCTCTGTGACTGACTGCAGTGTGATCTAGACAGGGGAGGAGGAAAATGAGTACAAAACCAATCTGGTCTATTTCTTGTTCTGACCCACTCCATCTATCCTTTACATCTTTGGCTGGCAGCAGACAAAAAAGGCGCGAAATGATTGTCTGCCCTTGCTTTCACGGGGGGAGGGAGGGTGGGATCGGAGTCCTGACGATATGTACCCAGAACCACCCGCGACAATGTTTTAGCCCCATCAGGCATTGGGATATCAACCCAGAATTCCAATGGGCAGCGGAGACTGCGGGAACTGTGGGATAGCTACCCACAGTGCAACGCTCCGGAAGTCGATGCTTGCCTCGGTACTGTGGAAGCGCTCCGCCGAGTTAATGCACTTAATGCACTTAGAGCATTTTCTGTGGGGACACACACACTCGAATATATAAAACCGATTTCAAAAAAAACGACTTCTATAAATTCGACCTAATTTCGTAGTGTAGACATACCCTAAGTGACATGCATGTCCACGCACGCGCATTCACACACATTAAGATATAGTGGGTGGTATTTAAACATCTGTCTACTTCTAGACAGATATGAAAAAATTAGACCTATAATTTAAGTGGAAGCTGCTAGGTATTCAGCACTTTTGAAAAATCAAGTCCCTTGTTTAGGTGCTTAATTTTTAATCTAGGAGCCCAGCATGAGTCATCCATTTATCTTGGCCAAATCACTGAGGACTTCTAGTTCTTAATTGCTATATTTCTTCAGTGTTTAAGCTTTTTCATTTTTAGGGGTTTCTAAGAATTTCTCCTTTTCCACACATTAATGTAAAAAAAAAATCTGTCAGAAAGCTGAGGGTGTGTGGAGGACAATTTTCTTTGTTAAAGCACATTTCAATTATGCGTTTCTTCTGACAGCTTCTGGAAATGCCCAGTAGATACACTCTTCCCTTCTCAAGAATCCATTGTCTCTGACAGGGAGTGATCTTGATTGTGAGGCAAAATTGCAACATGAATTTGGTCCTAACTGTATGTATTCTAGCAGTCAGAGAAGGCATGTGGGAGTCCAGTTTCTTACATTAAAATTCCTACATTTGCCAAGAAACCACTAGGTGACCATGAGCAAACTCTTCACTGTGCCCCATTAACTTCACCTGTAAAATGGATAAAATAATGCCCCACAGGGGAGTTTGGAGAGCAAATCAATCTGTTTAAAAAAAAATCTAACTGAAGTTCTCAGATGAAAAATATCTGTGTGCTCCAGAGCTGCTTATACTTTTAAAAATTTTCCGAAATGTATGTGTGCATCCCAAAATCATCATTTTAGAGCTTTTTCATAAAAATGGGTACATGACTGACTCAAACATTATTATTCTGAATAATATCTATTCATGCTGTGAATTCATTTTGCTGTGAAATCATATATAAAAATTATTTTGTTGATGTGGTTATGGTTTTGTGTTAGACTGCTCCTTCTGAGACCCTTTCCCAGTGCCCTGAGTGGGCTCCTTTTCATGTGGTAGTCCTATGCCTTCACTTCTGTGTTGGATGAGGTCCTGTAGTCCCACCACTCTGCAACTGGGTCTCCTGGTTATACCCCCTGGTTGAAAACCCATGTTATTCTGCAGGTCCTACGGGCTTGGCACTTGCAAGAGTCCCTCTGGAAGCCTATGGATAGTGACAGTATGTAGTGATACAGAAGTAGCTTCTCCAGAGCAAAGTATGACTGACTTTGCCCAAAAAAGTACACGGTGGATTTTAAACAAGAGACCTACAAGCATATTGTCACCTGTGCTTGCCATTCTCCTCAAGCCCCTAGGTAGACCTGACATAGCCCTGGGTGGTCCCCATTTTGTTCGGGACCACGTTATAGCCTATTTGCTGTTGTCTCTGACTTTCTCTGTGTGTCAGCCTCACAATATGCTGACCATTTTCCCCACTACCGTTCTGTTGGAGCCCCTTTAACAGATGTGTGTTTTTAGGTCTCCAAATTCTCAGCCTTAGCAAACAACCCAATCCCAGAGTCAGGGCTGAGGAGTCTCCTCTTCATGGCTATACATCTGGCTATTGTTTGAGGGAATTCTTCTTTGAGGCCATTGTTTTACCTTTCCTGCCTGGTTTCTTTTAACAATAGCATTTGATATAACTTTGCATCCATGCAAGCCAATATCCCACAGAGTCACTGAGGAGCATCCGATGAAGCGAGCTGTAGCTCACAAAAGCTTATGCTCAAATAAATTTGCTAGTCTCTAAGGTGCCACAAGTACTCCTGTTCCTTTTGAGGAGCATATGACACTGATAAAAATAATACAAATACTCCACAGTTGTAACCACTGAAGGGAATGAACGGTGCTCTTAAATTTTTCAACAGTGCAAGACTTTCTGGGCAAGAACCAGACAATGCTGTTTACTAGTAGAAATTAGTTTAGTGACACTATTAATAGTGTTAAAAATAGATAGCCACATCAGTATTACACCATAAATGTATATCATTAATCTGAAATATGTTTGTGAAAAGCTAAGCTGATAGGACCATAACCATAAGGTTGATTTGTTTTACTGACTTGCATATTGTCTCTCTAATTGTTTGTGGATCCGGAGTTTCTCATGGATGTGTTTAATGTTTCCCGCTTGGATTGCCTTGATATCTGTTGATTGTTCCTGACCAGCAGGAAGAAAGACAAACTGCAAGGGATGTGGTTTAATTAGGCCACAACTTTATCAACTTATCTGGGAACTATCCTAACATAACTCATACAGTGCAGGTCATTATTCTTTCCTTAATCGATTGCACCTGATGGAAGATGGCCATCAGACCTCTGTATATGACTGCCAGCCTATTGGTGGGACCCTACTGCTGTTCCTTTACATGAGGGCTAAAGGGCTGGGAAAGGGTGTTGGCGCCTCATGGTACCAGACATTAGGAGCCCCAAACCTGTTCCCAGCATCTTTAGGGGATGTCTGCCCCCAAAGTCCATTTCCAGTTCCTGTCACAAGGGAACCAGACCTCTTATGGAATGAGTACTGGCCCTGGACACCTGCCACAGTTAGCTTAGCTGACTCTCATCTACTGTTAGCCAGGTACAAGATGGTTAACGGTTCCTTCCCCAGCATTGACCAAAAATATATCTGCTCCCAGGTTGGCGAGGTGTACTCCGTCCTCCCTGAATAACTTGAGGTCTAAATATATTTTGGTGAGTAATGACTGATCTTCCTCATTCCCAGTTCGCATCTTCTGGCCTTGTCAACTCATGGAGGTCTGGCAGCTCCTCACCATACCCTCTGTCAGAGGTGGGCAATCTACGGCCCGCAGGCCAGATCTGGCTCACCAGCCACTTTAATCCAGCCCTTGAGCTCCCAGCCGGGGAGCAGGGTCGGGGGCCACTCCACGTGGTTCCTGGAAGCAGCAGCAGCATGGTCCTCTGGCTCCTATGCATAGGGGGAACCAGGGGGCTCCAGTCTGCATGCTGCCCCATCCTCAGGCACTGCCCCCGCAGCTCCCATTGGCCGGGAACCACAGTCAATGGGAGCTGCAGGGGTGGTGCCTGCGGACGGGGCAGTGTGCAGAGCCGCCTGGCCGCACCTCCACATAGGAGCCAGAGAAGGGACATGCCGCTGCTTCTGGGAGCTGCTTGAGGTAAGCACCGCCTGGAGCCTGCACCCCCGTCACTGCACTAAAAAAGTCCTGGATCTGCCCTAAATTGTTCTCCACCCTCCTTTAGAAACCAAATAGGGTTCACCCAGGTTTACAATAATCATTTCAGGTGCATGCTTCATGGCTGCCAACGACTGTAAGCGGGGACATCTGCTGGTCTGAAAACACTCCCCATGTGTCATACCAACTCAGAATTGCCTTGCCACCAAGGCCCAGCTGTGAAACTCCAAGGGAACTGGCTGCCTGTCGTAAGCACAGGCACGGGAACTAGGGCTGTGGGGAGTGCTGCAGCACCCCGGGCTGCCGGCCCCGCACACCCGGGCTCCTGGCCTTGCATCTGGAGGTGGACGGGGTGAGAGGGCTGGCTTTCAGCACCCACACTACTAAAAATGTTCCAGCGTCACTGCCTGTAAGCCCAATACAGAGTACCACAAATCCAAACACTGGGTCTCAGTATCTTTCCATTGCTCCCTATATCACCCCACCATCCATGTCAACTCCTAGTTGCCTCACCTCTGAGGCCCAGCAGTGAACTTCCAGAAAAAAATGGGCCACCTGCCTGTGGGCCAAATGCACAATATGATTGTACATTCTTCACCAATGAGGCAGTCATATAATCATGAAGGAAGGGATAAACAAGAAGAGTTTTGCAAATAAATTCATGAATTATTCCCTCCAGCAGGGGCCTCCGTACTCTTGTATGCATTTGGATGCTACCACTGAGGAGCATACCCCTCTGGATTCCTAGTCCAAGCTGTGCTGTGGATGTAACAAATTCACTGCCAAACTACTGGGATCCTGATTCACTAGGGAAACCTCAACAATGTGAGCTCTTTGATGTTGCCATGGGCTGAAGTGTTCTTTTCTGAGGAAAACTCCCTTCCCTCTGAAGAAAGAGTGACCTGGCACTAGACCAACCTCTACTGCTTTGATGGCAAATCCCAACCTCCCTGTGCTCTTGTAGTACCTTGGCAGATCTTCACTGGCTTTTTGACACACTGAGATTCAGTGTGTCGGATCTTTCTCCCCCACGATAGCCTGACACAATGCATTGCCTCCAGCTGCTGGTCTAGCATGTATTGATAACCGGGACGTGAGCGAAGGCGCATCCTGAAGGTACAGGACTTGAGGAGAGTATTTAAGTGCCAGGAAGGCTTACTTGAGCAACACTAGTTCAGATGATACCTTCCCTTCCACCCCCTCTCCCAACCTCTGAGTGAGGGGACACCCTTAAAAGAGCCACTACCATTTTTCTCCTTCCAGTCAAGACAAAAGCCTTTGAGATCACAGGAGGTGCATTTTAGGATATATGTGTAGACATGCTGTAGGCTTCCATTTTCTTTGAATGCAAGATAGACTGAAAACATATCCACTCACCTAAATTGCTTGTGATTTCTATATGGTAGGATATCTTCTCTTCCCGTTCTAAACCACTAGGCGGTATTGTGAATTGCAATTAAACTTTTTCTCATTTCACCCTAGAGGAACTGTCATTTGTTTTCTTTGACCAAATTATTTGCAAATACAGCAGAGAATTGTGCAATCTCAGTTTGTAGGGCCAGATATTAAAAGGGGGGAAAATGTGTGTTCAGTTAATGTGCATGCAAACTACAAAGTGCATCTATTATAGAATATACGATAGAGTGGTACATAAGTCCATGTGTAATTTTGAAACTCTCCTCTGTAAAGAATTTTGGGATTTGGTTAGATGAAAGGCATTATGGGAATGTCAATTCATTATAATTATTATTACTGTGCATTCATGTAAATGCAAGGACTGTCATTTATTATGTATTTATACAGCACCTAAAGGTCCAACCTGGTTGAGGCCTTTAGGTGCTAAAGCAATATAAATGTTTAATAATGATACAAATTGGACTATCTGATTATAAAACAGGTTTAAATAGGCAGCCCTGGTTTTTGACATTCTTCTAAATTCTATTTCTATACTACCTGCTGTGAGAATACTTTGATCAGTGTTCAGCTTCTTTGATACAGTAATGCATTGCTTGTTGCCCAGCATATAGCTTACCTGGAACCCGGTGAAGCTCACACCATGTTTTAGGACTGTTCCTGGGTAATTTGTTACAAAACAGCAAATGAAGCGCAATTTCTTCGGAATGAAGTTAAGACTAAATCGAATGAAACTTTTAGTGTGTTTATCCACTCAAATATCTGAAGAGTGAGCTGATTGGCAAACAAGTCTGATGTGGAAGGAGGAGAGCTGGATTTCCTCTAACTATGAATAATTTATTTTAAGGATAAAAATAATGCTGTGAATAGAACGTCATGGAAAATTCTATGTTACTCTTGGAGGTGTGTCATAAATATAAAGGGAAGGGTAAACCCCTTTGAAATCCCTCCTGGCCAGGGGAAAGCTCCTCTCACCTGTAAAGGGTTAAGAAGCTAAAGGTAACCTCGCTGGCACCTGACCAAAATGACCAATGAGGAGACAAGATACTTTCAAAAGCTGGGAGGAGGGAGAGGAACAAAGGGTCTGTCTGTAGTCGTCTTGGCCGGGGACAGAACAGGAATGGAGTCTTAGAACTTTTAGTAAGTAATCTAGCTAGGTATGTGTTAGATTATGATTTCTTTAAATGGCTGAGAAAAGAATTGTGCTGAATAGAATAACTATTTCTGACTGTGTATCTTTTTTGTAACTTAAGGTTTTGCCTAGAGGGGTTCTCTATGTTTTTGAATCTAATTACCCTGTAAGATATCTACCATCCTGATTTTACAGGGGGGATTTCTTTATTTCTATTTACTTCTATTTTTTATTAAAAGTCTTCTTGTAAAACACTGAATGCTTTTTCATTGTTCTCAGATCCAAGGGTTTGGGTCTGTGGTCACCTATGCAAATTGGTGAGGCTTTTTATCCAACATTTCCCAGGAAAGGGGGGGTGCAAGTGTTGGGAGGATTGTTCATTGTTCTTAAGATCCAAGGGTCTGGATCTGTAGTCGCCTAAGCAAATTGGTGAGGCTTTTTACCAAACCTTGTCCAGGAAGTGGGGTGCAAGGTTTTGGGAAGTATTTTGGGGGGAAGGACGCGTCCAAACAGCTCTTCCCCAGTAACCAGTATTAGTTTGGTGGTGGTAGCGGCCATTCCAAGGATAACGGGGGTAATATTTTGTACCTTGGGGAAGTTTTGACCTAAGCTGGTAAAGATAAGCTTAGGAGGTTTTTCATGCAGGTCCCCACATCTGTACCCTAGAGTTCAGAGTTGGGGAGGAACCTTGACATGGTGGCACAGTGGTGGGATTAACCTGAAATCATTTTGAGATCCAGTTGAGATTTTTTGAACTAGAAATACAGATTTTAAAAAGGAATTTTTAGGAAGTCCAGAAGGCAGCTTTGAAACTGAAAGCAGCTTGGTTTCTCTCTGCTTTGTGGCCAAGCAGAGACAAAAGGGGATTATCTTGTGAATTGCAGGTTTTCTTTGCCTGGAGGCAGGGTACTTAACTCCTGCAGGGAAATTCACAGTCTTCCAACCCAGAGGTTTGGTTTTTTTTCCTTTTCTTCCTAAAAGTAAATAGGGGGTGTGTGCTCTACCCATTTGCCTGGAGACAAAAGTGGCAGGGTTTTTTTAGGATTTTGATTTTTTTTTGTTTTACAAGGAGCACAGGTTTGAAAAGAAATTTTTTTCTTCTTTGGGCTGGGTAAGCAGGTTTCCAAGTAGTTGGAGGGTTTTTGCTTTAATTTGGGCCCAGAGCAGAGACAAGGGAATTGTCTTTTTCTGTAGGCTGACAATCACTATCAGAGAATAGGTATTCTATTCCAGCACAGCAAAATTTTACAGCCAAGTTTTGTTTGTTTATTTCTAAACCTCGGGTGTAAAGTTAGTTAAAAACAGAGGTTAGAATGGCCAAATCCTCAGCTCGACTACAGCTGGAATTAGCCAAATTTCAGGCTGAGGAAAAACAAAGGGAACATGAAAGACAGATAGAACTCATGCAGCTGAAGAAGGAACAAGAAAGGGAGGCAGAACAACACCAAGAGGCTGCCCACAAGAGGGAAATGGAGGCAAGGAAGCATGTGGAGGAGGAGAGGGAAAAAGAGAGGAAGCATGTGGAGGAGGAGAAGGAAAAAGAGAGGAAGCATGTGGAGGAGATGGAGAGGATAAAGGCCCAGCAGAATATACCAACAAACCCTAGCAATCCTTCTCCAGGTACCACTTCCCATCCCAGAAAGTTCCCCACCTACAAGGCAGGTGATGATACTGAGGCCTTCTTAGAAAACTTCGAAAGGGCCTGCCTTGGGTACAACATCTCTACTGACCAATACATGGTAGAGCTGAGGCCGCAGCTCAGTGGACCCTTAGCTGAGGTGGCAGCTGAAATGCCTAAAGAACACATGAACAAGTATGAACTGTTTAAATCCAAGGCGAGAGTCAGAATGGGGATAACACCCGAGCAGTCTCGTCGGAGGTTCAGAGCCCTAAGGTGGAAACCAGACATGTCATTTACCCGACATGCCTACCACATTGTAAAACATTGGGATGCCGGGATATCAGGAGCAAGTGTTGAATCTCCAGTAAATTTGCCCTTCCTAATGCAAATGGAACAATTCTTAGAGGGTGTTCCTGAGGAAATAGAAAGATACATCCTAGATGGGAAACCCAAAACTGTAATTGAGGCAGGAGAGATTGGAGCCAGATGGGTGGAGGTGGCAGAGAAGAAGAAAACTGGTCGCAGTTGGAGCGGAGACCAGAAGGGACCACCCCAGACCACACCCTATTACCGGGGGCCGCCCAAAGCCCCACCTACCTCCCAAAGAACCCTCCAGACCCCTTATCGTCCCACCACCCCGTTCTCCAGCAACCCTCCTCGCCCCAGTGACCCGTCAGCTGGACGATGTTTTAAGTGTAACGAGCTGGGGCATGTAAAGGCCAACTGCCCCAAGAACCCCAACAGATTACAGTTCATTGCACCGGAATCACACCAGAGGTCCACAGGCCCAGATACCTCCCAGATACCCTTGGAGCGGAGGGAAACTGTGAGTGTGGGTGGGAAGAAGGTCACCGCGTGGAGGGACACCGGAGCACAAGTGTCAGCTATCCATGCTTCCTTAGTGGACCCCAATTTAATCAACCCAGAGATCCAAGTGACGATTCAACCCTTCAAGTCCAACTCTTTCAATTTGCCTACAGCCAAGTTGCCTGTCCAGTACAAGGGCTGGTCAGGAATGTGGACTTTTGCAGTCTATGATGATTATCCCATCCCCATGCTGTTGGGGGAAGACTTGGCCAATCATGTGAAGCAGGCCAAGAGGGTGGGAATGGTCACCCGCAACCAGGCTAAACAAGCCGTGAGGCCTAGCGCTGTTCCGGAAACTTCTATCAGGACCCAGTCAGAGGTGATGGACCTGGACCCCAGGCCAATGTCTGCAACAGCAGTAGTGGATCCAGTCCCAGAGACCCAGACGGAACCAGTCCCAGAACCGGAACCAGCCGAACAACCAACACCAGACCCCGTGTCAGCACTGAATCCAGTACTTGCAACCTCAACACCAGAGGGCCCCACCGAACCTGAACTGGCAGCAGCCGATAACCCTACACAAGAGGCTCAGCCGGAGCCTGAATCCCAACATAGTACACCAGCGGAGAGCGGTTCACAGTCAACAGAAACAGCTCCATCCCCTATATCGCTTCCAGAGGGACCAAGCCTAGGTTCACAATCCCATGAGGAACTGATGTCTCCAGCATCAAGGGAACAGTTCCAGACCGAACAGGAAGCAGATGAAAGCCTCCAGAGAGCTTGGACGGCGGCACGGAGCAACCCACCGCCTCTCAGCTCTTCTAATCGATCCAGGTTTGTTGTAGAAAGAGGACTTTTATACAAGGAAACTCTTTCTGGGGGACACCAGGAAGACTGGCATCCTCAGAGACAGTTGGTAGTTCCAACTAAATACTGGGCCAAGCTCTTGAGCTTAGCCCATGATCACCCTAGTGGCCATGCTGGGGTGAACAGGACCAAAGACCGTTTGGGGGGGTCATTCCACTGGGAGGGAATGGGCAAGGATGTTTCTACCTATGTCCAGTCTTGTGAGGTGTGCCAAAGAGTGGGAAAACCCCAAGACCAGGTCAAAGCTCCTCTCCAGCCACTCCCCATCATTGAAGTTCCATTTCAGCGAGTAGCTGTGGATATTCTGGGTCCTTTTCCGAAAAAGACACCCAGAGGAAAGCAGTACATACTGACTTTCATGGATTTTGCCACCCGATGGCCGGAAGCAGTAGCTCTAAGCAACACCAGGGCTAAAAGTGTGTGCCAGGCACTAGCAGACATTTTTGCCAGGGTAGGTTGGCCCTCCGACATCCTCACAGATGCAGGGACTAATTTCCTGGCAGGAACTATGAAAAACCTTTGGGAAGCTCATGGGGTAAATCACTTGGTTGCCACTCCTTACCATCATCAAACAAATGGCATGGTGGAGAAGTTTAATGGAACTTTGGGGGCCATGATACGTAAATTCGTAAATGAGCACTCCAATGATTGGGACCTAGTATTGCAGCAGTTGCTCTTTGCCTACAGAGCTGTACCACATCCCAGTTTAGGGTTTTCCCCATTTGAACTTGTATATGGCCGTGAGGTTAAGGGGCCATTGCAGTTGGTGAAGCAGCAATGGGAGGGATTTACACCTTCTCCAGGAACTAACATTCTGGACTTTGTAACCAACCTACAAAACACCCTCCGAACCTCTTTAGCCCTTGCTAGAGAAAACTTACAGGATGCTCAAAAAGAGCAAAAAGCCTGGTATGATAAACATGCCAGAGAGCGTTCCTTCAAAGTAGGAGACCAGGTCATGGTCTTAAAGGCGCTCCAGGCCCATAAAAAGGAAGCATCGTGGGAAGGGCCATTCGTGGTCCAGGAGCGCCTGGGAGCTGTTAATTATCTCATAGCATTCCCCACCTCCAACCGAAAGCCTAAGGTGTATCATATTAATTCTCTAAAGCCCTTTTATTCCAGAGAATTAAAGGTTTGTCAGTTTACAGCCCAGGGAGGAGACGACGCTGAGTGGCCTGAAGGTGTCTACTACGAAGGGAAATGTGCTGGTGGTGTGGAAGAGGTGAACCTCTCCATGACCCTTGGGCGTATGCAGCGACAGCAGATCCAGGAGCTGTGCACTAGCTACGCGCCAACGTTCTCAGCCACCCCAGGACTGACTGAACGGGCATACCACTCCATTGACACAGGTAATGCTCACCCAATTAGGGTTCAACCTTACCGGGTGTCTCCTCAAGCTAAAACTGCTATAGAACGGGAGATTCAGGATATGTTACAGATGGGTGTAATCCGCCCCTCTGAAAGTGCATGGGCATCTCCAGTGGTTCTAGTTCCCAAACCAGATGGGGAAATACGTTTTTGCGTGGACTACCGTAAGCTAAATGCTGTAACTCGCCCAGACAACTATCCCATGCCACGCACCGATGAACTATTAGAGAAACTGGGAAGGGCCCAGTTCATCTCTACCTTGGACTTAACCAAGGGGTACTGGCAGGTACCGCTAGATGAATCTGCCAAGGAAAGGTCAGCCTTCATCACACATCTCGGGCTGTATGAATTTAATGTACTCCCTTTCGGGCTGCGAAATGCACCCGCCACTTTCCAAAGACTTGTAGATGGTCTCCTAGCAGGATTAGGAGAATATGCAGTCGCCTACCTTGACGATGTGGCCATATTTTCGGATTCCTGGGCAGACCACCTGGAACATCTACAAAAAGTCCTTGAGCGCATAAGGGAGGCAGGACTAACTGTTAAGGCTAAGAAGTGTCAAATAGGCCTAAACAGAGTGACTTACCTTGGACACCAGGTGGGTCAAGGAACTATCAGCCCCCTACAGGCCAAAGTGGATGCTATCCAAAAGTGGCCTGTCCCAAAGTCAAAGAAACAGGTTCAATCCTTCTTAGGCTTGGCCGGTTATTACAGACGATTTGTACCGCACTACAGCCAAATCGCTGCCCCACTGACAGACCTAACCAAAAAGAAACAGCCAAATGCTGTTCAGTGGACCAGAAAGTGTCAGAAGGCCTTTAACAAGCTTAAAGCGACACTCATGTCTGACCCTGTACTAAGGGCCCCAGACTTTGACAAACCGTTCCTAGTAACCACAGATGCATCCGAGCGTGGTGTGGGAGCAGTTTTAATGCAGAAAGGACCTGATCAAGAATTCCACCCTGTAGTGTTTCTCAGCAAAAAACTGTCTGAGAGGGAAAGCAACTGGTCAGTCACTGAAAAAGAATGTTATGCCATTGTCTACGCTCTGGAAAAGCTACGCCCATATGTTTGGGGACGGCGTTTCCACCTGCAAACCGACCATGCTGCACTAAAGTGGCTTCACACCGTCAAAGAAACTAACAAAAAACTTCTTCGGTGGAGTTTAGCTCTCCAAGATTTTGATTTCGACATCCAACACATCTCAGGAGCTTCTAACAAAGTGGCTGATGCACTCTCCCGTGAAAGTTTCCCAGAATCAACTGGTTAAAATCGTCCTTGAGATGTGGAAAATATTGTTAGTCTTTATGTACTTGGTAGTATATTTAGAGATGCATGTGTCTTATTAACTCTGTTTTTCCTAGAGCTCCAGGAAGAAATCCCAGCCAGTGTTTCACCCTAGCTGAGATTTGGGGGGCGTGTCATAAATATAAAGGGAAGGGTAAACCCCTTTGAAATCCCTCCTGGCCAGGGGAAAGCTCCTCTCACCTGTAAAGGGTTAAGAAGCTAAAGGTAACCTCGCTGGCACCTGACCAAAATGACCAATGAGGAGACAAGATACTTTCAAAAGCTGGGAGGAGGGAGAGGAACAAAGGGTCTGTCTGTAGTCGTCTTGGCCGGGGACAGAACAGGAATGGAGTCTTAGAACTTTTAGTAAGTAATCTAGCTAGGTATGTGTTAGATTATGATTTCTTTAAATGGCTGAGAAAAGAATTGTGCTGAATAGAATAACTATTTCTGACTGTGTATCTTTTTTGTAACTTAAGGTTTTGCCTAGAGGGGTTCTCTATGTTTTTGAATCTAATTACCCTGTAAGATATCTACCATCCTGATTTTACAGGGGGGATTTCTTTATTTCTATTTACTTCTATTTTTTATTAAAAGTCTTCTTGTAAAACACTGAATGCTTTTTCATTGTTCTCAGATCCAAGGGTTTGGGTCTGTGGTCACCTATGCAAATTGGTGAGGCTTTTTATCCAACATTTCCCAGGAAAGGGGGGGTGCAAGTGTTGGGAGGATTGTTCATTGTTCTTAAGATCCAAGGGTCTGGATCTGTAGTCGCCTAAGCAAATTGGTGAGGCTTTTTACCAAACCTTGTCCAGGAAGTGGGGTGCAAGGTTTTGGGAAGTATTTTGGGGGGAAGGACGCGTCCAAACAGCTCTTCCCCAGTAACCAGTATTAGTTTGGTGGTGGTAGCGGCCATTCCAAGGATAACGGGGGTAATATTTTGTACCTTGGGGAAGTTTTGACCTAAGCTGGTAAAGATAAGCTTAGGAGGTTTTTCATGCAGGTCCCCACATCTGTACCCTAGAGTTTAGAGTTGGGGAGGAACCTTGACATGTGTCTTACCTTTCCCTACCTCCACCTCCCTTTCCATGCTTTAACCAATGTCTTCCTTAAAAGGTTTGCTCTGTAATTCTTTGATTCTGACAACTTTCATGCTGTCTTGAGAACCCATTGAAACACTGTTTTCTCCCCCCCCCCCCAAAAAAAAAACCAGTGGTGTCTGAAGCTATGAAATTGATGCCTTTTGTTTTCTATACACTGTGCCTTTGAATATCTAAGACCCCTGTCAGTTTGCAGACACAGCACCGGTCATTTTCTCAGAATTGCTTGGGCCTGTAACGGACAAAGATGCACACGAGGCACTCTCATGGAGAGTTTACTTTTCTCTTATTTTGTTGCTGTTTTTTCCTTCATCTAAAAATGTAAGTTTAGAATCCTTAAAGGAAACATAGAATGTTATCTTTAGGTTGATTTACTGTTCTGTGGCTTCTCTCATCCTCAGGGTTCCTCCTAATGGGTCCTCTTGAAAACAGGCACCCCGTCATCCCTGCTTATAACCTGTACCAAGAGTATTGTTCGTTCGTTCCCCACAATAAATGTTGCAGTTACTTTGTAGGTTTTCTTAAATTAGGCTTCTAATAATTAGCTATCAAAGAGACATTCTATTGAAAACATACCACCCTAACTGCATGGTTTGAGAAACTCTTATGTACATCTAGTTACAGAAAGGAGAATAAAAATTTTACATCCTGTAATCTTCTCTGTGGATTATCCGGTATGAATGCATGACCAAACTGGCCTACCACATGAAGCTCAAGTAATACTGTTCTCAAAGTGGAGTTTTTCTCCAATATTAGCCTTGGAAATCTTCACTCGAAGAAAGATTCCCTCAGTTAACTTACCTTTTGTGCTCTTTACTAGTGAATGCATATCTCCAGTATTTCAGGGGGCCAATATTTATTTTCAGGAAGGACATTTAAGTCAAGATATTAATCTACCTGGTGTGAGGTTTCCCTTTCATGGTATTCTGAGAGCAGTTACGTCTTTTTTTCCTCTTCAGGGCCAACTATGTATGGGCTGTAGTTTCCTTTGTGGTACCTGTTACTGTGCTCCAGGTGGTACTGACTTCACCCAGTGCTGCCATATTTGAGGATTATGATTTCTTTATTTCAATAACTGTGCATATCTTAAACATCTTAATATGAGAAACATTATCCATTTTGTGTGACACCGGCCACTTGATTTGAGGTTGCCAAGCTAGCCCTAGGCAAACACATGTTCCAGCACTTCTAAATCCATTCAAGTGTTAATTAAGAACAGTTTTGACCATGGCCCAGGTTGTCCCACCTTCAGGTCTAAGGAAATACATGGAAGTTCTCAATTCACAAGTGACAAATTCACCATTCTAATATTACAAAAGTGAGTCGTGCAGATAATCCATTTGTAACCTAGGAGGTTGGAATCAGCTCTGTTCATACCCTTTTTAAAGAGTTCTGGACCCTTTGACTGAGGGGGATGTGATGGAACAAAACAAATTTTATTTGTGTGGTAGAAGATGCTCTGGGAAGCTTACTTGGACTGGGAGTTGATAAAAATAGTTAAGCCGTGACAAAGGGATACAGGGCCGCTCTACAGTAAGAATGTGGGAAAGACTCGGGCAGAGTGCTTTCAAGGGCTAAGCCACCACACAAATAGTTCATTACTTTCAAGTGATGCTGGTAGAGTCCTTGCTTTGTTTTAGGTGTTTAGAATTATCCAGCAAAACCCATTAACTGACCTCTTACTGGGATGAGGTGTAGCATAGGAAATCCTATGAATGGTGAGCGAAGATGAGGATAACTGTAAGCATGGAGTTATTCACGCTCTATTAGAGATGAATATATGTACAAAGAGAGCCTTAAGAGCAACACGGATATAAAAAGGCTACCAACTCAACATTCTCCTGTATGCATATTTTTCTGAAGAAGCACCCATGAGAAAGGGGTTTGACTCTCTTATTTTGGAATATATAGCTCAGAACTAATTTTTTCCAAATGTACAGTACCACTCTTAAATCAAAGATTGTGGCCGCCCTCTCCGTGAACGGATGCCTCAAAACTATTAATAGATTTTCCTATTAGCTTGAATTTTATTGAATATTTGGTTATTACAAGAGGAACATAAAATGCCAGTAATACAATTCTCATGACTAACCTGCACTATCCTATCTGTCATATGTCTGATTGCTGTAAAAATTTGCTCATTTCAGTTGTAGCAAAGAAAAAGCTGAGTCTTGTCAATGAATTTTAACCTGTAAGCACTGGCATCACATCTAGAGCCCTAAATTAACGTTGGAAAAAATTGTCTTTTTTTGGTAGGTTTGGAATTCTGAATGACATGGATATTGCATCACCATGAATTCTCAACCATCTTAATTCACAGGCCTCACTCCTAATAGGAATAATATTTACATAAAGATTTATATTTTCAAAGGGTTGCATTTTCAAAAGCGCACAAGGGAGAGTTACAGAACCAGCTCCCCTTGAAAGCTGATAGGAGCTGGAAGATTCAGTGCTTTATAAAGATTAACTGATCTCCCTTTCACCTGAACTACTCCACACACTCCTGCAAGGTAGTAATATTATCTGTGTATTTAATTAAAGAACTAATGAATAAGAAATGTGTTCAGTGAATTTCACCCCTCTGCTAACAGAATATCCAAGAACATAGCAATAGTTTCAAATATACTTCTTATTTCAGATTGTGTTGCATAAATGTGATTCGTCATACAAGATGCATGGTACTCTTTGACTATATTTCTGTTCTGAATGCTCATGAAGAATTTAAAATTTGCTTCGCACAAGAATTCTAGTGTGCAAGACTGACATCCGTGTTGTGCAAGCATTTGTACTAGTTATGCTTATTTTGCGGGAATGTTTGCAGATAATGAATGAAAAAAGGTATAAACAGAAACAATGGGAATTTATTTAAAAATTCAGGGTGTTATGGGAGTTGTGGGTGCTTAGCACCTTTTGAAAAGGAGGTAACCAGTCTTTTTTTTTTTTAAGTGCTCTGTTGAAAACCACCTGTTTTATCTTCATTCTCCACGTGTCTGCATTTACCCAGAAAACCCAATGTTGAATCTAAACAGTAGACTACACGCAGTCTCCTCAATCAGCAGACTCTGACTAGAGGGTGAAATTCACCCTTTTGCAGAGGGTCAGCACAAGGGTTAGGCACTATTTGAGTATGACTTCAGCACTCAGTGGAACATAGGGTTTGCCTTGGGCCTTGACAGGGGTGAATTTCACCTCCAGTTAGGGTCATGACTATTATGGTGGTTTAGCGTAGTAGGAATAAACCTCTGTGTGTTGATCATTACTTAAGAAGTTGGCTTACTTATAAGCTTTGCACCTTAAGGTTGCATAGAATATATAATTTATGGTTTTTATTCTTGGTGCCCTCTGACTGTCCATGTTCATTCACACTCACTCACTTGCTTTATATATAAATATAAAGCAACAGAGAACTAAATAACACGGGCAGTCATATATACACAAACACACACGCACCCCTTTTATTATAAAACCAGTACAGAATTTAATAGTCCTGAGGCTGGCAAATCAAATTCATTAGAAGAGTTATTTCACCCCATATCCCATAAGCATGCTGAAGCATTTCCAGTGTGTACGTGGAATACTCCCAATGAGAGACAACTCTCTGATCTCACAGGTTATCCTGGTGCTTAAAGAGGCAATTGTACAGCATAAATATTTAAAAACATTCATACACTGAGAACCTGGACACTGATTTTTGCAATAATATTCATGTGGATGGACCCATGCCCCTGAGCACACCCCTCATGAATTCAGTGGGGCTCTGCACAAATACAGATATTTGCTGCAATATGATCCATGCATGCCTCTGGGCCCTAGTTTTCAGTAGTCTAGAATGCAAGGGCTAAATTCTGCATGGACTAACGTGTGCAATCCTGTTGAAGTTATAGCAAAATATGGGATAAATTTCGTTGAAGGGGAGGAAAATGGCTGGATAAATTGGAAAATATGACCCCCTAAAAAGCAAAGACCTACTTAAAACAAGCTTGGAAGACTGGAACAGACCTTGTCAGCTCTCCAGTTGTACACACAACTACATGACTGAACAATTAACTATTCCCCAGTGGCTTTTAAAATACTGGGAATAAACAGAATATATTTATATCTAACAAGCTGCAAGACCGTGGACAGTAGCAGAAGATTGAGGATTTATATTAAAATACAAAATGTGTGTCGGGAAGCATGTTTGAGGCAATCTATATTCAATATTTTTCAGGAAATGGGAGCAATCGTTCATCTCTTACAATGCTTTTAGGGTGTTTGGCATTTTCTGTTACGTGCTCAGAAATGCATCTAACTCTGAGTTTAAGCTTCTTTAAATGGAACAGTCCTAGTGTAGCAGCAATATTTTAGTCACACTGTACTAGCACTATCTAGGCCGCACAAATAAGCCAGTCTTGTCTTCACCATACTGAAAATTGGGATCGAGCTAAAACGGCAAAATTTGGTTCCTATTCCAAATTTTCAGCCACTTCAGAGCTTCACGTGTTCTGATCCAGGGCTTCTATTTGGCTCAAAATTCATATCTGGATCCAAAGTTTGATCCTGACCTTCAAAGATAGTCTGGTAAGATCTGGGGTTTTAATTCAAGCCAATCTCTACTGAGAACTTTGTTGAACTTTCACTACACTGCCTGACGACTGCAGGCAGTTGTACTATCAGGGTTGGGCAAGCAAAGAATGGCACAGAAAAACCCAAGGTGTCATGGAGTTAATGTCTTACAGTAGTAAATAAAAATGTTATCTGTGCCTACATGGTTTAGTCCTCTGAATGCCACACAGCTATATTTAACTGTATGAGTGTTCCGCTTCAGAAGGATTTGTACAGAGGGAAGTATTTTTAAAATCAGCTAACGGGATTTATTCTAAGATTTATTTAGTAATTTAATGTGGCAACCTGGAGAGATGAGGTGCCCCATAATAAGTGCTTGAAGATGTGTAGCGTGAGCCGTCTTTTTGCCCTCAATACCACTATCCATACTTCAGGATGTTGCTGCTTACAGTACTGCCTCC
The DNA here is from genome assembly GCF_965140295.1 of Lepidochelys olivacea. Lineage (NCBI taxonomy): Eukaryota > Metazoa > Chordata > Testudines > Cheloniidae > Lepidochelys > Lepidochelys olivacea. Next base: position 19,998,431 of record NC_140422.1, read on the forward strand.
TGTAGGTAGACACCTTGGGAACTGAGAGAACAGATATACCAGTAACAACTGGTAATGCTCACTGTTCAGTGATTCAGATCGTATTCTGGGTTAATAGAACATTAGACTTCCCTCTTCAAAAGACTGCTTTGCAGCATCATTAACTAAAAGCCGTAAACCACCAAAAACCTGTTTTTAAAAAATTCATAGGTTTTTTTTTTTGTTGAAAGCTCGTTACCATCAATTATACTGTGACTATTAGCAGAATGCATAGAAGACCTTGCATTAAATAGCACTACCCATCATTGTTGCTACACTGATGGTTAAAACACCCCTGTGAAGACAAGGCTTTAGACCCAGTACTGAGGCATGGAAGCCACATCATGCACCTTTTAAAAGCTGTGCATCAGGCTTGACCTATCCTGAAGAAAGTCAGCACAGTTTGCAGGGAAGAGGTAGGGAACTGACCCTACTCCATAGATGGGAACTGCAGAGCCATGGGAGTGAAAGAAGTGTAGCTAATCATGTAAAGAAGCCTCTCTTCCCTTCCTCCATAAAAAGAGATGAGAATCCAGCTTAGGTCTGTTATAAAATCCCAGCACTGATCAAGAAGGACGTGGGTGGGGAGGTGGAGATAAAGGAAATGATAGGGGGGTTGGGGAATGAGCCTCTGTCCCTATTTAAATAATTATTAGGATGGGTTAGAACTGTAGATAGTTTTGCTGTTGTCTTGCTCTCATTTGGCCTTATTGTGTGGAGCCCTGTTTTCTCACCCTGACTGAGCTCTGCTTTGCAGCTATCATTCAAGGGGAGAGTTGTCTCTCTTGGTCTGCCATCAATTGGATATCAGCCTGCTGGGGATGAACCTGCCCCCTTGAAATTTCAGGGAAGTCTCTATGCCTGCCCAATGCTTCCCAGCTCTCCACTGATGTATGAATGTCTTCCCAGAATTCTGCCCTGGAAAGGGGGAAGAGTTAGGCAGCTGTTTAAGCATTAGGCAGTCACCTCAAGGGACAGCTTTCCCTGCTAGGATCCGTTGTGGCCACACAGCTGCCAAATTGAGCTGGACATTGCCACTTCTGTAGGCTTCGTGCTGCAGAAAAAGTGGCAAATGATATAAGAGAAAAAAAACATTGGCCAAGATATTTTATTCTGATGGTTTTATTCTTTACCATTTTTTTAAGAATATCTGGACTGATGCTTATATTTCTCTGTGCTGGCTAATGGGCAACGTTATCCCATTTGCATGGCAAAACTGTGGTTCTTCCTTTGTTCTCATTACATAACTATCGAATTTGTGCTTAGGATGGGGAGTGGGAGCCAGGTAATTTGTAACTAGAGCTGTGAACTGGAAGTCAAAGCTCCTTAATTCTTTCCAGGTCTGCTTCTGACTCAGTGTGTAAACTTAGGCAAGATGCGGAAACAGAGGCATGGATACCTGCCACTTCTGTAAAATGGAAGTAAAACCTGATAGGGATATTTTGACTTTAATTGATTAACATCTGTTAGAAGCTTTGAAATTCCTGAATGAAATGTGCTATGGAAGTGCCATGAAATATTTTGTTGTGGGGAATTAAACACAAAACAACTCCTAAGCAAATTGATTTAACAACAAAAATGACAATCTTATTAATGTAACGTGTTTTTAATGCTTACAAGAATTTAAACGGTGTATAAAGTGACTTGGGAGCTAGAGAATTGAGTCTTTTAAAAAAAAAACATTTTATTCTATCAGCAGGCTTTATTATACTGAGAACCTGGGTCTCCAAAGCAAGAGACTGAAAATTTTCTTCCAGTGAGCTATACAGGATCATGAACTGGATGTGTACTTTCTAAAATATTTTCTTTAGAAGTGCATTTATATCATTAGCCTAAACTCTGGCAATGCTTTGCAAGTGCCGTTTTAAGACCTTAACATATTCTGGCTTATCTATTCTTGATTAAAATGCAATCAGGTATTGATTTGCTTAAGACTTAATAAGTGCTAGAAGCAGACATGTATGTAATTTAGCGACAGATTAAACATCTTTTCATTTGAGCTACCGTCTCAAGGCATGTCTATAATGAATGTAGAGAAGACCAATTATGCCATTTAACACTGGTAATTTGCTTTGAAACTTTTTTGGTTACACGGCTACCAAAGGGTCAGGAGACTTGTTTCAGGAAATTGGAAACACTGAGATATTAACCAAGCTGTAATGAGATTAAAAACAATGATTGATCAGATCTGTGCAGTTGTGGCTGGCTGGGAGGCAATGCTGAGCTCTGTGGAATGGTTTTCTTAGCATCAGGAAACGATAACATTGATGGCTGCCCTCTCCTGGGTATTCAGTCCACTTCAGTGCTTTTGTTTATCCTAGCTCAAAATATTCTCTCTCAGATTCTCCTGCCATCATGCAGTGTGGCAAGGCTTTTGTTTCTGAAAATGCTGGAGCTCTATAGCAAAACAAAGGATGGTATAAGTAAATTGCACTACATATATAAAGTATTAATCAGCATCAAAGAGAGCACGGATTCAGTTCCATTGAGTTTCTATGTACTGTACCAGTATGTCTCTTAAATGATTTCTGCTGGACAGGCAGGACAATGTAGGGTGGAGTTTTTTTAAATGAGGTGTATTTTCTAATGCTGAAACTACTATTGTGGTGTACAATACTGTGCTATCAGTCTTGGGGGTTTCTACAGAACTGATTGCTATAGTATCCAAGTGCTTTGGGCAAGGAGACGAACTCGAACTCGAAATGACCTAATAAATCTCTCTATTTATAAATTATAATCAGCTACCATATGAGTGAGAGGTGAAAATGCTTGATGTAAATATAGGAATGTAAGGCACACAGTTTATGGTATTGAGACTGATTTTCTGCTCATACCAATTCTATACTGTTTTAATTCCACTGACTTCAACAGCGTTGACTCTGGATTTATCGGTTTCCAGAAATAGGGACTCACACCCATAAAAATTAGAGCTCAAAAACATCCAGCATGAGGTCAATGAGGTCAATGGTAAAACCCCTCATTGACTTCATGGGGGTCAGGATTTCACACCATACTCTTCCATGTAAGCAGTTAGTATGTTTGCCACAGGAACTGTACAATATGTGACTGCAGATGACGGCGATGCTCATGCAACAATCTCTGTTGAAATGAAAAGTTCTAAAAATGCTTGAGGACTCTTGTTTTTAAAGTGTGTTTTCCTGAGTACGTGACAGTTCTCATTTGCATGAGGAAGCGAACTGGCCACTTCCCAGAACAAAGCTGACTATACCGTAGAAGAAAATTGCCAGTCCCCAATCCTGACAGACACAGGATAGGATGGTAAGCCAGGTAATGAAACGAGGAAAAGCTATAGTGAAAGACTGACCATAAATTACAACAGAGGACTGAAAATGAATGAGCACAGGAAAGACGCTTGATCTGATGACTGGAGCTTTGTGCCACTAATGAAAAATCAGGAAGTGATACAAGAATTTTAAAAATTGTCTAAGTTTCCAATTCAACATTGCTCTTCAGCCTGCCTTTTGAATGGCTGCAGTAACACTATTGTGGTTTGGACAGGAATGACACTGGATTCCTCAATTCTTGAGCTGCTGCTTTAAATTTATGGCAAAATGTGAAAGTCCAAAATCAAAATGCAAATTTTTATGTTGACTGAGTACTAAACCCACAAGTGATAAAATATAAAAGTTTCTCCCATGTGTCATTAACTAGTGGCTGTTTTTAAAACTATACCTGCTCTTCCTGACTTTACGCAATGCAATTCGCTTGATAGGATAGTTTAGAGTGCCTGTTCCTTTATGAATGTTCTGTTTTGCTTTGTGCATACTTATTTACTGTGAACAGTAAATTGTTGATAGTGTCTTGTTCACTGAAATGCATGAAAATATGGATGGAATACTGCTGATTAGTTAAAATCTGTGAAAATGCAATACATTGAGAGGAAGGATGACAGCAATAAACTCTGCTATTTGCATAAACAATGGTACCACAGATGTAGTATATTGAAAATAGATGGGTATATACTACTTTCTGTGTCGGAGTTTGTACATCGTTTTACAACACAATCATCTTGCTTTCTGTCAGCTTGATTTGTTACTTTTGACCTGAACTGTGTGGATAGAATTTTAGTGCTCAGATTTTAGCATCAAACACTAGAGTCTTAGTAATGCAGTTATTTCCTAACTTACTTCAGAGAAACAGTATATATTGTTCATGCAACTTTACTGTTTTAAACTTGAAGCTATTGTCTACTTAGTTGTCTGATGAAAGACTGAATATGCATTGCATATTTGATTAGTTGATAACTTAAAAGGAGAGCAATCCTAGTTCAGTGTTTGTAAAACTGTCTTCCGTGTTCTATTACACATCTGTGTGTGTGCACACGCGTGCACACAACTAGTCAATCTACAGGCAAAATATTTGTCCTATTCTGCATGATTTCTATTATATACGAAACATATTGTGGCAGTTCAATTAAAATATGCATGAATGCATCACAGGAATGCCAAAGCTGTATTTACTAAGGATTACAATAGTCAAAGTCAAAATTGTGAGCAGAGATTATAACATTTTTTGAGACCCCCTGATATTAACATAGACATAATGTATGTATTGTGCCCCAGCATTATTCCAAGCTGATAAAATGTGATCCGTGATTATAGGTGCCATTACCAAGAAAAACAGCAAACTCTGTGTGGTAGCTAGCTTACATGTATTGATTAATATGAAGACATTAATATGTATTGAACAGTTACTTTGTTTACTCCTCTTGTTGTCTTGTGAATGTGATTTTCCTGTTCAATAACTCTCTAAAGTAATGATGCAAGCTAATGGGAAATGCATGAGGTTCTATTAGACCATTTATCATCAGAAAAGAAAGGAGTGTGCAGCCAGTGAATAAATAGCACTGAATTCATTATGACAACCAGACAGCTGCTGCTGTGCTTCTGGTTTTCTCCACATGTGAGAGAGTACTGTAAGCCAGCATTCTCCTGGTTCATAATTATTCATGTAAGTACAAATTAGTTACAATAACTATTTGTCGTAAAATGTAATATACTCCTTGCCAAAAATGGACAAACCAGTGTTTCAGAAAATAAGGCTCTGAACTGGAGCCAAACATAGCATAAATCTGAGGGTCAGATACTGATCTCGCTTACACCAGTGAAGCATGAGTGATTCCAAGGAAATCAGGGGAGTTTTCAGCAGGGATCAGGGAGTAGGATCAGAATCAATCCCTAAAATACAGCCAGTTGCTGAGTTTTTAATCCTGATGTAATGCAGTCTTCCTGGAACAGAAGTGGAGAATGTTATGTTGCAGATATAGGAATAGATTTGTTTTTCATCCGCAATGAAGACTATAAACTGCATAATAAATCTGATCCATTCCTTTGGCTCATCCACTTCCTCCTCCCCCAGCAGCACTTTCTTGGGTGGTCGTCTTGTTCAGATGCACAAAATATAGTGTCTAGTCGGTGAAGAACAGCAAGGCAGTTGGAATGGGGGCTCTGAGGCATTTCATGGAAGATAAATTCTCTCCCCTGTCCTTATTCCACCTCCCAGTGGACAGAATACACGTTGCCATGACATTCTCCCATATTTGGGCTCCATCTGGAACCATGGCAGTGTCACTGTTTAATCCATCTGTAAGGTCACTTTCACTTAAGGTGTGAGACTCGAGGCTTCCCAAGCAAGTGGTTTGCTCTTACTAGATGGGAAGTGGGAAGCCAGCTGTGTAATGCATGGCACTTCCTTGTGATGACAGAACAACTGCAATTCCTGGAATTTAGGCAACCTAGTGGAAATCTTAGCCCCGGAAATCTGTGGCAAAACTCCCATTGACTTCAATGGGGCTAGAATGTCACCTTCTGATTATATTATATTACAGGTGTATCTGATCTTTTTATGCACTTAATAAACAGGAACTAAAGTGTTAAATGTGTCCCTTACATTACTGTAATACACAGTTATGGCTTGTGTAGGAAAGATTTCAAGTGCAAAGATAATAAATTACTCTGAGTTTACTGTTCTTTATAGTGACTTCACAGAAAATTGTAGGGAGAGGCTATTTTAATTGTTAGACGGCAGGTTTTTTGGGTTTGCTTTTCAGCTCTCGTCTCATAACATCTGAATGTTTTCCCATAAGATGCGTATTACCAAATCACTTTTCGGGAGATTGTTTTTTAACCTATGTATATGACCTCTCTGAACAAACACAACTCCCCACTATTAAAGGTAACATTCTTATTTTATGTCAAAACCACAAGAAAAAGGAAAACTGCTGGGGAGCCGTGAAAGTTAACTTTCCATCACCTATTTCAGTGTACCTTGTTGTGTGTTTTTAAGAGAACTAAAAAACAGAATTTATTCCTGCTGTGCAACAGAGAAGCAGTTACTTTCACAAAATACTTTGTAAGTGCTGATGCTCATAAGGGATTTAGCCAAGTCCTAAAAATGTCTTTTCACGCTCTTGGTGGAACTTTTTTATGGGGGTGCAAAAAATACACTATTTGAAATGAGGGGGGGGGGGAGGCTTCGCTGGGAATATCTTATAAACAAATCGCTGTTTAGCCAAAAAAAAAAAAGAAAATAAAAAAACCTAGAACACACAGTGAATCCTGTAACAATGTCCCTTCCTTTCCTGAGGCTTGGGGGCTGTGCTTTTAGCATTTACAATAATTGTCCTATTTCCTTCAACTTTATATTTAGTATCTTTCGAGCCTCACTTTCATTTACATCATCCATACCACCTTCCCTAAAACCTCTTTTAGGCATACCTACAGACAAAGGGGGCAGGACCTTTCCATTGCATATGTGTGTGTTTGTATGCCCAAAGTGAAGCTGTGTGTGGGTTCTGAACCTCAGCCGCCTTCATTGCAAATGGTAAAAGATAAGAGCAGAGATTCAAACGGTAGATCCATCTATGCACAACCTTTCCTTGTTAACTATGTGTATGAAGCTCTCTGCATGGATTAAGGGCAATATATGGGTCGGGAGTGCCTCTTATTGTGCAAGGTAAAGAATAGTATAAAACAATTTCAGTGCATATAACGAACCCCTTGGTTTTTAGGTTCCTGCTATGCGCACAGAGAGCTGGGATGAGGTCAAAATGTCTCCCCTGACTATGTATGTGTTTGCTGCAAGTGTAGTTTTGGGAGCGGGGGTGTGCACGCACACGTTCATTTCATTGTTTTTTAGTTGTATGTTTAGCTGCAACAACTATGGGAGTAAACACCACCTTTTTTACATGGCATTCCAAAAGCCTAATTCAAAGAACCCAGAAGTCAGTGGGAAGAGTTTTAGGCCCCAAAGATCTAGTGATGGTTGATAAAAGTAGCCAGAGAAATTTCTGACCAATTTCCTTTGCTCAAGATAAGAGGGGATAATTACTGGAAAGGATTCTCATTAAACTATGTGGTTATGGTTCCGGGCTTCAGTTGCAATACACAGTCTTTCTCAGTCTTGACAAGTGTAAATGTTTAATGTGTGAAGGTTGAAGCTGTGTGTAGTTGAGAGGCATGGGATTTCTGTCTGGTTTGCAGAGTGTCAGGGGGGAGATAGGGACACTAATATTGTAAAGGACTTGGCTATGGCACATTTCTGCATGATGTGAACAGGTAGGAGTGCCGTGCTTTGCACTATTTCAGTCTGACTTTTTTGTTTGTAACTTATCTGCTATACTTTCTCTGAATTACTCCTTACAGATGTAGGCAGTGGGCTATTTTATTCTACTGGCTTGCTCCACAGAGTCTAATCAAAATAAGCTATTCAGGATTTATGCTTAAGATTCCCTTTTTTATCTGGTTTGATTTTTATTTCCTTTCTTTCCCCCCTCTCACCATTCACCTCCTATGTACTGTAGCTTCTCTAATCCTCCCAGTCATTCTGTTAATTAACATGATTTTGGGGATGCTTAGGCAGGTAGTGGTGGGTGGTCATAGATTGGAATAACATGTTAAGGGCTGTACAATGTATCCTCCTCCTCAGACATCCTTGTTTTTAAAACAGTGGCAGTGGCCTCTATCCTTAATCCTAGAACAGTATTATGTTCAACTTGCTCTGCAGGTCCCTATATGGTATGGTCCAATCCTCTGGTCCCGTAGAACTATGCTCAGCCCGGGACCCAAGTGGTGTGGAGGTAATGATAGCCATAAAACTCTTCGATTGCCCCCAGTCCTGGGGATGGAGCTGGATACTGGGGCAATTTTCAGCAACCCCAGAGGTCATTCCTCCAGCTGAGATTGAAGGATCATAGCACTGTTTTGGCCATGACCTCATTCCTTAGCCATAACATTTAGGCTAGAGTGGGGGGAGGGGTACTGGCTACTCTGTGCCACCCAGGAATTTGTCCTGTGCTGGAGGAATTCCCTGGTGTCTGGAGGCAACCATTCTGTTGCTATCATACCACTGAAGTTGGTATAAAGGGACCATCGGACAATGATGCATCAGACTTGGGGAGCAACTTCTCCAATGAATGTTGTTACCCATTTAGAGTTGATGATGATGAACTGGAGAGTTTTCTTTTTAATAATGAACATATAAGTTCCTAGAATTTTTTGATTAGTGCTTTAATTAAAAATAACATTTGGCATTGCATATGCTAGAGCTGGGTCAAATTGCACAGTGAAACTGAAGACAATTCACTTTTTGTATTTCATTGCATATCAAAAAGTGCCCTATTTGTGCGGGGGGAATCCATTTTCAAACGAAAATTTACATATTAACTAAAATTCATCTCTTTTGAGCAAAAAGACTAAATGTTTGCTAAAAATATAATTAGATTACATTTTTAGCAGAGTTGCGATTTAAAACTTGTTCATGGAAAACCCCCATTTTTGTGAAATTTTACGCAAAAATCTTAGACACAAAATGAAATTGTGATAAATGTCAAACTTTCACTGCCTCGCACAGCACAGTGTTTGAGGAGCCAGTGCCTGTCTCTGTTGTAGGCTAAGAGGATTAAATTTATGTTCTCATTACTGGAGAAGTAAGACAATGATAGAGGAACAGCAAATTACGTCCTGACCTTAACAGCACTGCATTTATTTAATGTAATTAATTGATATCTTTATTTTTAATAATGTGGAGAAGAGCTGCGGTTACCTCTGTTTATTGCTTGAGATAAATTGTGTATAGGGAAACTAACTCAAATATAGTTGGAAAAGAGAGAGAAATATCTTGAGCACTAACTTTCATGCACACAAACCATGTGCACAAATACTGTTTTGGAGACTAAAGGGTTTACAAATGTTCTTTGAAATGGCACAAAGCTAAGAACTGATCTTTTGGCAGCCTTACAAGACAATATCAAAGGGAATTATTGTACTTTAGGTGTGGGGAATTTATGGTATCCCTTTGTCCAGGCAATCTAAATGTTAATTGGTAACTATACCAGTCTCCATTCTGAATAACTCCAAGCACAACATTAACTCTTTTCTACTAGCTTTGTAATTATAGTCACTTTGGTTTATGACGAAATTCTTTAAATGCAAAGTTCCAGGCTATCGTATTATAGGAAAGTCTTTTAAAACATGAGTCATAAACAGGTCAGACTATTCATCTAAACCCTGTGCAAACATGCTTTGAATAATGTTACGCGTAGGCTAACAGATTGTTTGTCTATAATGTCTGCAGACATTCTCAGTAGTCCTCACTAATTTTGGATGTCCTTTCTGAAAAACCAAGGGTCTGATTTTCTGAGTACATGTAGTTCCCAGAGACTGCTTATGTATTTTAAGTGGAGCATCCCTGCTTCCCAAGTGTGGTAGAACCCCTTATTCATCCCTCCTTGAGGTGCTGACACCCTCCCTAGAGCCCATGAGCTCTCTGTTTTTTGTGGTCAGTGCCTCTACTTAGTGACTGAGTGCATAACCTAACAGACAACCCCTGCGACCTATAGAATATTACAAATCCTGATCAGAGGGAATGAAGGCCCAATAGATCAAATATTTTATTGTACTGAAAGATGGGGGTGAATTAAAAGGAAGGGGAGGAACAATAGGAAAACAATGGGTAAGGGAGCTGAGGATGTCAAATCAGTAACCAGCCACTCCTACAGAAATAACTGAAGGGGATCCATCTGGTAAACAAAAAGGGCATTCCTCTCTTCAGAAGTGGAGGACTGGAGAAAAATCACAGGGATCAACTAATTCTGGGGGACAACAAATGAAAAAATAGGAACAGGTGTGAGGGTCTTAGATTTAAAATCAGGGTTCCAGAAGGGGGACACTGAGCAGAGAGAGCCTGGAGAGAACCCTCTGCTCCTCAAGAGTTCAGGGAGCTAGTGGACTCTGTCCAGAAGAACTCTGCCAAGAGATTCGAATGGACAGGTATGCAAAAACAGTGTCCCACAGTCACAAGGAATCCCCCCACAACCTGCTCCTCCTTGATTTGTATTTGGCCAGCTTGGCCAGTGCCAGGAGGAGGTTGACAAGGAGGTCTTGCAGCTTTGTGGGGCCACGAATGGGGAGTGAATAAATGAAAAGCTGCTGGGAAAAGTGCAGCCTAAACCTCAACAAGAGGTAGAACGTTATCTACACTAAAGGAAAGGGGGATGCAGCATTTTAAAGCATTTACCTACACCGAAGGAAAGGGGGACGGAGCATTTGTCCCCATTGTCATCAACCTCCATGTGTGGTTCAGCCACCACTAGAAGGGGACTGTCATAAATATAAAGGGAAGGGTAAACACCTTTAAAATCCCTCCTGGCCAGAGGAAAAATCCTTTCACCTGTAAAGGGTTAAGAAGCTAGGATAACCTCGCTGGCACCTGACCAAAATGACCAATGAGGAGACAAGATACTTTCAAAAGCTGTGGGGAGGGAGAAACACAGCCTCTCTCTCTGGCTGTGTGATGCTTTTGCAGGGGACAGAACAGGAATGGAGTCTTAGAACTTAGTAAGTAATCTAGCTAGATATGCATTAGATTCTGATTCCTTTAAATGGCTGAGAAAATAAACTGTGCTGAATGGAATGTATATTCCTGTTTTTGTGGTTTTTTTGTAACTTAAGGTTTTGCCTAGAGGGATTCTCTGTTTTAAATCTAATTACCCTGTAAGGTATTTGCCATCCTGATTTTATGGAGGTGATTCTTTTTACTTTTCCTTCTATTAAAATTCTTCTTTTAAGAAACTGAATGCTTTTTCATTGTTCTTAAGATCCAAGGGTTTGGGTCAGTGGTCACTGATTCAGATTGGTGAGGATTTTTATCAAACCTTCCCCAGGAAAGGGGGTGTAATGTTTGGGAGGATTTTGGGGGGGAAAGACATTTCCAAACAGAGTCTTTCCTAGTAATATACCGGTTAGACGTTTGGTGGTGGCAGTGAAAGTCCAAGGGCAAAAGGTAAAATAGTTTGTACCTTAGGGAAGTTTTAACCTAAGCTGGTAAAAGTAATCTTAGGAGGTTTTCATGCAGGTCCCCACATCTGTACCCTAGAGTTCAGAGTGGGGAAGGAACCTTGACAGGGACAGAGCACCATATTGAGTGGGTGTGGATTACAAAGACAGGACCAGCAGCAAGATGTGGGCTTTCTCTGTGGTGACTTGTCTGTCTTTTCTGCTTTTATAACATCAGTAAGTTGAATCTGTGTGCCTACCACTCCATTTTCTCTCCTCCCTCTCTCCCACTCTGGGTGTCCCTTCAGTTACAGAAAAGCCTTTCTGCATCTCCATGTGCTGGATGGAAATGGTCAGTTAAAGGGTAAAAGTGTGATGGGAAATTGTTTTGAAGTGAAAATGTTCCTATGATCGCAAATCGGCGATGTGATTCATACACTGATTTACAGTCTTACAACGTGCTAACAGTAGTTTTAAATGTAATGTGAATTTATTGAGAATTTTTGGTTGATGTAAAACTGTCAGTAGGAAAATATTAGTGTCAATGAGAAATTTATATTTTGCTGGTGGTGATGATTTTAATTTTGAGTTGGCAGTCCTGGTGCTTCCTTTCACTGACCTTAACTGTATTTTCTACTTCTCCATAGAGCGTGGATGAGTTCATATTACTAACGTTCTCCTCTGTCAAACAACCCTCTATCAATTTAATCTAGTAACGGTTTTGTTTTTATAACTCAGCATTTTAGTATCAAGATGACATTCAGGTAAAATAGGTCGGTATGATAGCATCCATAGTAGATTTCAGTGTTTTTGAACAATTCACGGTAACACAATTCACGGTAACAGCTGCAGCGTCGATTCCTCTGATAATATTACAGGAAGGGTTTCACTTTTTTGTCTTTAAGTTTTCATGAGTCCTGATAAATGCTGCATCTATGGTAGCCTATAACTAGAAGATACTTTGTAATTCCCTAAATAACTCCTGACTTTAAATAAAAATAAAGAGCAGATGGTTGATGGGCAAGAACAGTAGTTGTTTGAGGAGTCTCAGTACCTGTCATGATTGATTGCAGGTCAAGGGGGAAAAAAAAAAAAAGGAAATCAGACCAAAGGAAGTGTAGTCCAGTGGTTAAAGGACCACAGAATTGGGTGTTGGAGTTCTGGATTCTCTTCCTGACTCTGGGCTTAGGCAAGCCACTTATACTGTCTGTTCAATCTGCCTCAGAGGAATGTTACCAAACTTACTAGGTTTGTCAAATACTTGAAATCATTGGATGGAGATTGCTATAGAAGTGCAAGGTAGAATTATTGCTTTTATAAAATGAATCCAGCTTCCACTTTATCTCACTATTACTCATCAAATTTGCATGAAAACAGCATCTTTGTTTCTGGAGATATTAGTTAATCCTATCTACAACAGTTCTTATCCTGTCTGTGACATTGCAAATGGTTGCTGTGGAAATTAACACATCACATAAGTTTGTAACTTCAGATGGAGCACATGGGCTTAAAAATAAAACAGAATGTGTTCTCATGCCAATGTTCTTATTAGAATAGAGGTGGAGAAATATGAAAAAGGCATGATCTCTTCTTTCCAAATATGTTGGTGCTTTACAGTCTTTGGTTTGTGTTTGTTCATGTTCTCAAGGACTACCACAGAACTTGAGTGTAGCGAATACACTCATTATCTAGGTAGATATAAAATGCTTTAGTTTCCTTTATATTTGGTTGAAGCCAATTGTGTGTGTTTTTTTTTTTTAAATGTACACAGTAACAGGAAAGCAGTTAACATACAGTACATAGCAGGTTAACATGGCCATTTCTGTCCCACAATATTCTTTACATATATGCTGTATGAAATCAGGAGAAGAAAATATTCCACGTTAAATTGCATAATACAAAGATTCAGTCAATAAATCTTAATTTGGTTCAAGTTACTGAGGTAGTTAATATTACAGGCTTTTAAAAGTGCTTTTAGCTCTTATAGTTGTAGTCATTTTTCTATACCTCAGTCACTGCTGTGTTTGTGGCACTTTATATATAAAACTGTTATTAGATTGCAATCTGATTACACAACAAGGTCCAGATGAGATTAGAATTTGTCAGAGTTCACAAGTACGCATTTTCTAGTGTATTCATTAGCCTCACCTTGACATGCATCAAATGTTTGGTAATGGGGAATTCTGCTAAAGGTAGAACATTACCACCTACCCATCTAATTTGAGTTGTCATGTCAGATAAATGATATGTCAGCCTCCAGTATTTAGTTACTAATTTGATGGGGAACCATATAATTGCCTACCTGCATATATATATATAAATATAATGACAAGGGAATATTGGTAGCAAAAAGTTTACCCAATATTAAAATATCTGTAGCTCTCCTTAGCTGAATGCCTGAGACAAGGAAGTGAATGGCATTGAGGGAAGAGATTGCTTCCAAGAATAGGAAAAAATCTGAGCAAATCATCTTTGATCCTATTACAAACTATGGACGCCACCCCAGCTTTTCTTAGACCCTGATCCTGCAAATACTTAAGCACATGTATAAGTTTGCTTACAAGAGTTGTCCCATTGAAGTCTATGGAATTACTCCCATGAGCAGTTATAAACACCTTAAGTATTTGCAGATCTGGGCCTCAGATTGTCTGGCAAGTAGCCACTATATTACAAACCCAGTTTACCCAGCATACCAAATCCTGAGCAAGCTTTTATTTTGCAACAGCATTATGTAGTTTGAGCATTTAGGAGTAGACTTTTTTCATCCTTTGCCTTACTAAAATTGTGTGTGCAGCAACTTGTGCCAGTGCTCTGTATGTATTTTTCAGGAACTAACTTCCATCCTTAAACACTTTAAAGGACACACATAAAAGTGTAAGTTTGCACAAATTCAATTTTGCATGGACACAAATGGATGCAGGTGATTGTAGTGATTTTTAAAAAAAAAAAAAATCTGTCCTTCTGAATAGATCTTTATATAACCATTGTGTAACTAAATATTAAGCGTGGGGTTTTTTTTTACAGCTGCCTGCCAATCATTGTTTCAGTCACTTATATTTAAGTTCCCATGTTTGGTGTGTGTTACCCTCAGTTTCTAGGTGTATGGCTGTTTCTCACTGTTTGCTTGTCACTAAATGTACTTTACTATTATTTTCATACCATTTTTATGTCTTGTAACTGTTTTCTGAGGGGTTGCTTTCGTTTCGCACTTTATTACATCTTTTCTGGGTTATTTTATTGTCTTCAGTTTTTCCCCCTTTTAGTTAACGCAGATCTCCAAGAACTGAAGTTTCTTGGTTCCCCACACAAATAAGGTGCATGGTATTACAGTGATCACATAAGCTCCTTAGGTAACTCTGAATCCAAAAGGCTAGTTAATCACTTGAAAAAAATGCATTTACTTGATTTTGTATATAAAAATGTGAGTGTTCTCTTGCCCAAGCTCAAGTTGCACACACCAGCTTCTGAAGATCTTTAAAAAGAAAAGGAGTACTTGTGGCACCTTAGAGACTAACCAATTTATTTGAGCATAAGCTTTCGTGAGCTACAGCTCACTTCATCGGCTGCATACTGTGGAAAGTGTAAAAGAGAGCTGTAGCTCACGAAAGCTCATGCTCAAATAAATTGGTTAGTCTCTAAGGTGCCACAAGTACTCCTTTTCTTTTTGCGAATACAGACTAACACGGCTGTTACTCTGAAACCTGAAAATCTTTAAATATTTTTGTTCCATTTTTTGATCATCTGCCACTTAGACCTGTGTGTCTTCTGTCTGTATTCCATTTTGTGCATTATATATGCCCATGTTTAAAGATTATTTGTTAACATCAAGGGCTTGCAGACTAATCCTTTGAGAGAGTGGGAATGTTGAGAGATGGTTCATGGACAATACTCTAATGCTGCATGAGAGGGAATCCCTAAACATCTAACACATTTGTGATAGTCCGAACTGGATGTAGATTTAAAACTCCTACCATCACAATATGTAATTTAGGTACATGTGCAGTGTTTGACTAATGTGTACAATAATGAATTCAAATAGTGTGAACTATGTTACCACTGAAATATTCCATATTTTCACTATTTATTTTGCTGCTGTACTTTGCACAATCATCTTGTAATACGACCTTGAGAAATATTTTTGTGGCAAATAAAAGCATTTCAAATGTTGACATGAGATACTGTTTGTTGTTGGCTCTGTTGGTGTGATGCAATGGCAGAGCCTATGCAGTCTATTACATGTTATCCAGTTTTATATATATATAATGTCAGAACAGTAACACACACTTCCTCTAAATTGTTTCTTAGACTAGTGTATCATCCTTTTTATAAAATTAGTACTAATATTTTCTAAAAGTTCGGAGTCTGTTTTTTCATATAGCTTGTGTAATGCACTGAGTGTGTGTTGCATTTGCCTACAGTGCTGGGTGTATGAAAGGTCAACAGACTTCTGCTTCTACAAGCTAATGGAGCTACTTTATTATCTCAAGTTGTAGAGCTCTGTGCTGCAGTGCTTGTGATGCTGGATTCAAACCCTCTGGATTGCCCACACAGGGGTCATTACACTTGTATCATGTACTCCTTCATTGCTGGAAAAATTGAGATGTTGAGAAACGTGGAATTGTTTGAAAGAACATTTTAAAAATTGCTCTTGCAAAAAATCATTTTCAGTGTGGGATTGAGCTGATACAGCCTGAATAATAACTGTATGCAATGGGGGGGGGGTGGTGGTCAGGCAATATTCTGTATAATTATTACACTCCTGTCTTCAGCTTAACTCCGTGGTGAAGCACAGGCCAGAGTTCAGTCTCTTCAGGAATTTTCAGAAAGAATTACACAAAGTTAAAACTCAGGGCTGTTTTATATAAAACTCTGATAAATGGACCGTAAGAATCCCTAGTCAATCTCACAAAGAGAGCACATACCCTTTTAGTAAAACACTGAATGCATAGAGCACACATTGGAAATAGTACACAGTATAGTACATAGTGTTTGGAATAATGGGAATAACTTTTTAATAAAAGTTGTTAGACAGTAAACCTACAGGTGTTCTGCTATACAGACTCCTCCCCTTTTGTTTCTGCTGCAGACATTCGCATAAAGGTTTCAACATAACATTTTCTATACCTTCATATGCATATTAAAACTTCCCTCTGGTCTCAGAGATAAGTTCTCAGTCATTATAGGGTGACTGACACTCTCACTCACATTCTACAATCAGTCACCTGGAGTCTTCAGAGCTTGAGAAATAGCAGGTATTCAAACACTTCAGAACCCTGTCAGCCAACAAACAGCTGGGGGCTCTCCACAGCTAGCAGCTTTCCGTCCCTCAGGTTACCAGCTGACTGGTCCTCTCAGTTGTGGCTAAAACAGAAACCTGTAGCCAGTATCCAAAGTGGTACAGGGATTGGGATCAGCGTATAAAACATTCATTTTCTTGATCTCTATAGGACACAACTTTCTCTCCACAAGCCCAGGTATGTCAGGCAGGAATTCACAACTACTCACCTCACTAAGTGTGTCCCCATTTGCTCTTTAACTGAGACAGAATCCCAGTTTAGAGCAGTTAGCTGATAGCTACATGCAAGTTCCTCAGGCTCTGTAGCTTCTAGCGTAATGAATGCTCCCACCCCATCCTCCTCCCCCACAGCTCTCTCTAGGTCCATTAAACACCGTGTTGGACCAAACATTATTACAGAGGAGGGATACCTAGTAAATAAAGCTGGAATAGTACTGGCCTGTGTTGCACTGCACCTGTATTTCACCTCGGTGGTCCAGCAAGGACACCCACCCTGAGACGTCCAGCTCCCCAGCCGTTGCCTTCCGTGGGTGAAGATCATGGGTCCCACCCTTCTGACGGGACTATTTCCAGGATGTACAGTTCCCTGCCTTGACTGTGGTGTTTCCAGCAGAGAGAGGCTGCCCAAGCACACCTGCTTGCTTTCTCTTCAGCGACCATTAACAGGTGTAATTGCTATAGTTATAAGTTACCACACAGAACATCTTATGCACTCCTGCTTTATTCTTAAAGTAATAGTACTACAGAGAAAGTACATTAAAAACAATAAAACAACCTACAGGCATGCTAATAAGCTTACCAGAGAGCCCCTCCCCCAATCCTAACACAGGCTCTGGCAGGAGCGGGGTCTCAACACCCCATTCAGAGGGTTTCCTTTGTGGTCACAAGTTTCACATCTTCGGCTCAGAACAAACAACCCAGTCCCACTGGGCCTTGGTAAGCCCCATCCTTCCCACCCTACCCTAAGGATTGGGGACCTCTGTGGACCAGGGGTCCTGTCTGTTGGCTGGATCAGGAAGAAGGCCCGGAGTCCATTTAAAACCAGGCTATTTATCCAAAAATCCTTTGTCTGTTGGTCCCTGGAGAATCCCGTTTGAACTAGTATATGCATACCTCTCAGGGAGTGACGTCAAAGGGTTGATAAGGGAGGAAGTATTCTCTACTCCTACTCAAGAAGGTATACACAATTGTATTCTTAATGCAATGAACGCCAAAGGTATTAACCCTAATTCAAAAACTTAATTTAATGAAGTTAAACCTTAATCTTAATGCCATTAGGTTTGTTCAAGACGTTGCAGGATATAGTCAATCTCTCACAATGTGGTACAAGAATTGGGACCCAGCCCTCACAGCAGACACCTTTCTTGGCCCTGCATCCATCAGCTGCTGAGTCCACAGGTCTGTCTCTAACGCCTATATTTATACACTGTGCCCCCGGTGGTTTGATTGCCTTAACTAGTGGTGTTCCCCAAGGGTCAGTCCTAGGACGAATACTATTCAGCTGATTCATAAATGATCTGGAGAAAGGGGTAAACAGTGAGGTGGCAAAGTTTGCAGATGATACTAAACTGCTCAAGATAGTTAAGACCAAAGCAGACTGTGAAGAACTTTAAAAAGATCTTACAAAACTAAGTGATTGGGCAACAAAATGGCAAATGAAATTTAATGTGGATAAATGTAAATTAATGCACATTGGAAAAAATAACCCCAACTATACATAGAATGAAATGGGGGCTAATTTAGCTACAACTAATCAGGAAAGAGATCTTGGAGTCATTGTGGATACTTCTCTGAAGACGTCCATGCAGTGTGCAGCGGCAGTCAAAAAGCAAACAGGACATGAGGAATCTTCAAAAAAGGGATAGAGAATAAGACTGAGAATATCTTATTGCCCTTATATAAATCCATAGTATGCCCACATCTTGAATACTGCATACAGATGTGGTCTCCTCATCTCAAAAAAGTTATACTGGCATTAGGAAAGGTTCAGAGAAGGGCAACTAAAATGATTAGGGGTTTGGAATGGGTCCCATATGAGGAGAGATTAAAGAGACTAGGACTTTTCATCTTGGAAAAGAGGAGACTAAGGGGGGATATGATAGAGGTTTATAAAATCATGAGTGGTGTGGAGAAAGTGAATAAGGAAAAGTTATTTACTTGTCCCTATAATATAAGAACTAGGGGCCACCAAATGAAATTAATGGGCAGCGGGTTTAAAACAAATAAAAGGCAGTTCTTCTTCACACACCGCACAGTCAACCTGTGGAACTCCTTGACAGAGGAGGTTGTGAAGGTTAGTACTATAACAGGTTTTAAAAGAAAACTAGATAAATTCATGGAGGTTAAGTCCATTAATGGCTATTAGCTAGGATGGGCAAGGAATGGTGTCCCTAGCCTCTGTTTGTCAGAGGGTGGAGTTGGATGGCAGGAGAGAGATCACTTGATCGTTACATGTTAGGTTCACTCCCTCTGGGTCACCTGGCACTGGCCACTGTCGGTAGACAGGATACTGAGCTGGATGGACCTTTGGTCTGACTAGTATGGCCGTTCTTATGTCAGAATGTGACAAGAGTGTCACCTGCCTGGTGAGTTGCCAAAAATGAAAACTTCCTAAATAGCCTACTGAGCATGTCCAGAAACTGCCACACCCTGTTCTGAATGTTTCGGGGTCCTTCTAGCTAAGAGCCTGGTCTCCTCCCCTAGAGAAATAAATTCAATGCCGCAATATAAAGTGTATGGTTATACTTGTGGCACGATGCAGTTTTCTCTTTGCAGTCAGAACAGTGCCATTCTGTAAAGCAGCATTCTGCACTAAAGTTATAATAAACAAATTGACAGTATTAAAATGTGTCTAGCCACAGTTGATAAGGGCACTATCAAGTGAAGTTGTCCAAAATTTGTTTTGTAAAACCAAGTTTTTAAGAAAAACGTAAGACAAGAAATAATCTTTATATGCTTTTGAAACAAAGAATCCAATTGAAAGATGGTTGGTTTGTTTTTAAAGTTGCCTTGCACTGTGTGCAGCATCATGTTAAGACTGTATATGAGAACAGAAAATGTGATATGGACTATAAACGAAAGTCCATTGAGTATTCTGTTTTCAAGATCAAAGCCTAGTGACTTATCCACCTCTTGCTTATTGGTAAGCTTAGTTTACCATACACCAATATCTTTGATTGTTCAGATTACTTGTGAGTAATAATCATGAATGTTTCCAGCTTCTGCTGCATCTCTCTCTTCCAAAGACACTGATTCATATTACAGTTAATGAAACCACCCCCGAGGCAGCTCTGTTTCCTGCACATGGGGACTGTACCATTGAAGTTGACTACTCCATTGTGCCTCAAGAGTGGAGCTGACATTGTGGTCCTCATCCCAGAGCCTTAGGCAATCTTTTAGATATCCTGGGCCCAGGCCATTAAGTGCTTTGAAGATAAAGACAGAGACCCTGAATGTGACTCTGTATTCTAGGGAAAGCCTGTTTAGAGGGTGGAGGACAGGTTGATGTGCACATGGTAGCCTCTCTTGTGCTGAGAAGAGGTGCTGCCATGCTCTGTACTGGTTGGTGTTTCCTACGGGCTCGTGACATTGTGCCCAGGTATATTGCATTGTTTTAGTCTAACCGAAGTGTGATACTGGCAAATATACATGATGCCAGGTCACTGCCTGCCACAGGGACAGAGTTCCCCTGCTAACCAGAGATGGCAAAAAGCATTATTTGCAGATGCTGCTATGTAAGATTTTAGCATCAGTGAGGAATCCAAGGGTGCTCCTAAACAGGGGACTGAATGGACCATTTGTGGGTGTATACTTTTAACCAAAGGAGATGGAGAAATTTACAGTGACCGTGCTTTCCTCTGTCCACCAGCAGAAACCTCAATTTTGCTCAAGTTAAGTTTCAGTCAGCTGTTCTTCATCCATGAGATAATTTCATCCAAGAACTGCAGCCACCTTGGTGCTAGTTTGTATAGTCATATGTGGTGAAGAATAAGTAGAGCTGTGTGTCATCTGCATATTGCTGGCCCTTGAGTCCGTGTCATTCTACCAGTTCTCCTAGTTGCTGCATGTAAGTGTTAAATAGGACTAAAGAGAATTGATCCTTGTGGGATTCCATACATGAGGGTTGTGGTGGAAGAGGTGAAGTTTCTCACACAGTTTGTTACTGCCTTAATTATTCCCCATTCAATACTATTATAAAATCAGTTCAGTGAAGTGGTTTGTATGGTCAGGATGGCTGGTTGTAGAATTGTCTGGAATGCCCTTATTCCAGGAGTCTTGCATGAACTAGATGATGTAAATCTGACTGGTCATGGACTCCAGATGCAAATATATGTAGAGTGGTGGTTGTTTTTTCTTCCTGGGGAAGTTCGACGGGTGACAGCACATTTGGTTCCAAGGGCTTTCTTGTGGGTTACCTCATGGTCCTAGTCTCTCTCTCCTGTTTCATATGCATGTGAGGATATGATCTGGGGAAATCAATACAGTATGTATGATAGTGCTTCCAGAATGCCAATGACACCCAGTTCTGACTTTGTACTGATACAATTGTTCTCTCCCTCTCCCCCACCCCCCAGTACCTTCTGAGTTCAGGGACTAGATGAGAGTGAAGTGGTTCAGCCTTAATCCAAATAGTGCTGAAATTATTATATGGGGTTGCAGGAAGCCCCTGCAGGAAATAATGGTGAAGACTGTATTGGTTCCCTCAGATGAGAGTATTTGTCTTCTTTTTTGTTTCCTAGATTTGTGGCATTGGGGTGATGTTGTATCCTCCACAAGTGTTTGGCAGGCAGTAGCTCACTGCACAGTGGCATTTGTATCAATAGTGTTCAGGCCCTCCAGTGAAAAAACATCAGAATGACCCCTACAGTGCCATGTTAATGAATGAAATGTGGGTTCACCTTAAAACAATTAAAACATGACTGTGTGGAGTGATGTCAAGAATATTTTGGTCAATTTGCTGAATGGGATGCACACACACTGAGCTTAAAATTTCTGTGTCTTTACAGACCACTAGCACAAATACCTGTCTTTAACACAGTGGAGATGCTGCTATTCTGTAATTGCATTGATTTCTCTTTGGCTTTTCAGATTAAGGGTAGCGGAGAGGGCAAATCAGCTTATAACAATCACCACATCATAAACAAGCAAACAAAGAGAAGGAGATTTTAAAAGTCTCACTAGAATGAGACTGCAATTATAAATGAAAGGATGCAAGAATATTTTTGTACTGCATTTTTTTTTGATGAACTCTTATATGGTTACTCCAACTTGAAACATGAGCCTTATGTACATCAGCTCACCCATTGCTAAACAGGAAAAAACATTGCTACACTAAGCCTTTTAGATATTCTGCACAGTAGCTGGTGGGTTTTCTGTATCAATATAACTCTACAGTGTGGTGTAATGTAGGATTGAACTGCGGGGGGGAGGGGAATTGTTTACTCTTCCAAGCTCTGTCCCCTAACAATGTCCTAATGAGATGCCACTTGCAGATTGAGCAAATCTTTGCAAAACCTGATTGTGTGTTTTGCTGGACTCCTCAGGCTTGACTCCCCCTCATTTGGGATTTGGATACACTGAGCTCTGCTGGGTGCCTGGGATTTCTTTTCCCCTCAGGAGGGATTGAATGCCCCCAATGGAACAAACCTTACGGCATTAAGATAGACTTCACTGAATTAAGTTAAACCTTATTGAATTAGGGTTAATACCTTTGGGACACATATTAAAATTCAATTGAGTGTGTGTGCTATGTTGTATGTACTTTCTCTAGTAGGATACTAATGTACTACTTCCATTATGAGCCTTTAAAACCACACTTCCCTGGCTTCAACCTGGATACTCCAGGGACCAACAGACAAAGGACTTTTGGATAAATCTGGTTTTAGACTGCCTCAGGGCCTTTTTCCTGACCCAGCCAACAGAAAGGCCCCAATCCTTTGGGAATGCTTGGAAGGACTGGACCTACTGAGGAGCCATGAGACTGAGTGCTTGTTCTGAGCTGAAGCTGGGATGAATTTGCAACCACAAGGAATCCCCCCCCCCCCCCCGGGGTGGGAAGTGGGACGGGAGAGGCTGTAGGACTGCTCCTGCCAAAGCCTATGTGAGGCTTGCGGTGATCTCTTGTAAGCTTTTTAGCATGCATGTAGGTTCTTTTATTGTGTTTAATGTTTTCTCTGTAGTGCTTTTACCTTAAGAATAAAGCAGGCTTGCTTAGGAAGTGCTGTGTGGTACCTTATAACTGTTGCAATTACACCAGTTATCAGTCTCTGAAGAGAAAGCAAGCTGGTGTGCTTTTCCTCTGCTGGGAAGGCAGGGAGCTGTGCAGCCTGGACAGATCCTGATCAGAAGGGGATGAGATGTGTGTCTCCACCCAAGGAAGGTCATTAATGGCTGGGGAGCTGGATGTCTGAGGTGAAATATGGGTGCAGTTGCCCTGAACTGTGACACTGATATCCTAGCTCAGACACATACTGTACATTTATAAGTCAGAACCTGGAAAGTGGCTTTTCTGTTTAACTCTGGATGAACTAATGTAGATAAGGGCCATGCTTGAAGATGGATGCTTGTGTCTGCTCTGAGCTTGGCTCCCTCTTGTTGGGACTCTGATGTTCCCTTGTGTACCAGTCTTTCTTTCTGGCTTGTTGGCTTCCCAGAGTGGGAGAGAAAAATACTTGGTGAGACTCTCCCAAGTGACTTCCACGCATGCTGCCAAATGAGATGTGCAAATCTTCATAATGTAACCTTTTCCCTTCTTACATGCTTTGATCAATGCTAACACTTAACGAAGATGCTCAGTGATGATTCAACAACCAATTGACGTGAACGGGGAAGTTCACCCTGCTCAGAGCTATTGTTTTATGCTCTCTCCAAACTCAGGCAGACATCACTCCATGACTTACACTCCAGTCACATCTGCAAGGTTATCTTCACAACCAACTGAAGACTGACCTGAGATTTTGAACCCAATGTGGTGTCCTCAAAGTGTATGGCAAGTAGTCACAAGCTGGTCTAGATTGAGCCTGGTACAAAATATAATGTATGTTGCTCCAAAATAAATCTACTAGAGAATGTTTGTGATAAAGAAGACAGCACTCCACCCAACTAGCTCATTACGTGATAGGAAGGGAGTGTTGTGAGAATTATTTTCAGACATTTGGGGTGATACCGTTTACAAGTAGTGGAGACGTGTGGCCTATTAAAACACACACATCATTCTTAACCAGCACGCAAGCGGGGGCAGGGGGAATCACACTGAAAATATTTGTGATTACAAGAGTACTGACAAACTGGGGCAAATGAGTCATTCTCCCCCTCCATGAAAAAAAAAATTCATGGCCAGACTGACCATTTCTGTCTTGAGTTTCATCCTCATGCAATTTCGAATGGTGGAGTTATAAACCCCTTGAAAAACGGTGTTTATAATGGTAACATCAACAGACTTTAAACTATAGTGGCACTGCTGGGCTTTGCAGTAATAACATTAGTGTTTAGGGCTGTCAAAGTTAATGTCACTAATCTGTGTCTAGAAGGTAAAAGGCAATGATGAATGAATGTCATCTTCTGCCATAATAGGTTTCCTCAGTCCAGAAGACTCTCTAAGCCTTTAAAATAGCCATAGACAGATTAATGGGAGTGTTCGGTGAGCTGCAGCGCAGGGTTCTGCTCTCGGGGGGAGTCCTCTTTGTCAAGAACAAAAACAGTTACATATATTTTATATTTTAATATATTTTCTGTATGGGGCTTTGCTGCTTTGTAGTGGGGGAAGCCAGGAATCTATTTCAGGACTGAGGGATTAGAACCGGTTTTTAGCCTTGGGTTATATGTCCCTATAGAAAGCATAAGCAGTTCCACCCCAAGTTGTCTAGAAAATATTAGTGTCTCATTTAATTAAAGATTGGTGATGAGAAGTTGTCTATATGATATGGAAAGCAGTGTGTGTTATGTACAGGCTTCTGCTCCTAGATCTGGAAGGATCGGATCTTGCTTGTTTTCACTATTTTCTGCAATACGCCTCTGAATGTATTGTTGAAATACTTGACGACACCTTGCTAGATTCTTAGTTTGTCTAATCATGCTTTTTCTGCAAAAGTTATCTTTAATCTATAAAAAGGAATATGAATATTTAGCTCTTATTATACAATAGATCCCCAATTGCTTTACAAAGGTGGCATTTCCACTTTACATACTGTAGCCTGACAGGGAGGTTAGATGCCTTTTTCAAGATCTCCTGGCCCCTTGCTTTTACTACTACCCCATACTCCCTACTATAGCTGTATATAGTGTACAGTGGGTACAGAATGCTGTTCATAGTTGATTACATTTGCAGGCTACCGCACTCTCAGGTGCATGATTGGAATTAGATATCTGGATTGTCCTAACATGTGGACCCTGAGGGAGCAGTATTGAATGAAGAAACTTCAACTCCTACAGGTCTTTGATTCAAATGCAGTCACCAAGGAGTACTAGTAATAAAATACTGATTTGGTTAGTGACAATCGACAATATTGGAATTGTCAACTGATGCTTATGATACATGCAGAGTCCAACTCTGTTGGTTACATTATGGCTTAATTTCATACTACACTGATTTAAATTAAGAGAGAAAGCAAACTTTTCAATGCCAGCCTCACTCTGGCATGGTTATGGTTTTGTAGTTTAAACCACATGGCTCGAAATTTGTCCATTCCCGGTTCTTCCACTAACTTCCTAGGTGACCTTGAACAAGGGATTGTGGCTCAGATTTTTACTAGGATTTTGATGCTGCTCTGCTCAGCATTGCAAAGCCTTCGTCATGTATGTCCCATGTTCAAAAAAGGCGTAGGCACTTTGTTCTCAGCAAGCTGGGGTCTGAATCCACACCAGCCTCGCCTGCTGTGGGCTAACTGTCCGTGGGGCCCCTGCTGAAGCACGCTGACAGTTTATTAATGTGAGAGTAGATCAGAATGCATTAATGAACTGTTAATGAACATCAGCAGGTCCCCACGATTGGCTAGTCCATGGCAGGCTAGTGCAAGGTAGATTCACACCCCAGCTGGCCATAAACAAATTGTTCATGTAGACAAGTTCTATGTTCAATTACAAGACAGTGCGACTTAGGAGCTCTATGCTCCCTTACGCTCAAGGGGGTGGGGGGAAGCCCATGGCATCATGGCTCAAAGCGTGGTTCAACTGAGTTGAGCTTGTGCTGTGGGGCTTTAAAAAAAAAAAAAAGCTGTCTAGACATTTCTGCCTGGACTCCAGCCAGTGCAAGAACATCGACATGGTTATTTTTTAGGCCTGTAGTGTGAACCCGAGTCAGTTGGCCAGGCCATTGAGTCTCATTGCCGTGGGGTTTTTTGTTTGTGGGTTTGTTTGGTTTTTTTGTGGCGTACACATAGGCAGTTAGGATATGTCACTCTTGAGAACTGGATTTATTCTTAGCCTTCTTGTTTCCCCTTGTCTCCTCTATCTCTCCTTCCCTTCTCCAGATCGGTTCTGCCAGACTGAGAAGCATTTTATTGAGGGGTGAAGTAGCCTATAATGAAGTCTTGCAAGACTGGATTTGCCTGGGACATGTACTATATGAACCAATAAAATAGGATTCGTTTTTACTTCATTTTTGTTTTTTCTATTCTATAATTTAAAGGAAGGATGAGTGAGTAGGTTTTGTGCTGGGGCTGCTATATTTAATGATATTTTGCAAGGCTGCTCTAACTCTGAAAGATATGTGCCTGACTTATATTCTTCTCTGTTATCAATTTAAATCCCAATACATTTTTGGACATTTAATATAAAAAAGGTGAAATACAACCATCATATGTTGACTACAAGTTTGCTTATCTCTGGTTTGACTTTTGTACTCAAATCCAAAGCTCTCCGTATGTACCCTTTGAAAATCCCATTGAAAGCCTTATGCTAAGGGTCTAGTCTTCAACCAGCTGTGTGTATTTAGAAGTTCTTGCATTCTCTGAAAGTAGTTGCATTGTTATAGTTAGATTGTGGGAGATGCTTGCTAGTGACCATCTACATACACAAGCATGAGCCTATGAACCCATATGAACAACATACTCATGTGGGACTGCTCAAGGAATAAGGCAACTAAAATTTGATTACACATTAGTCAAACACTGCACATGTACCTAAGGCAACTAAAATTTGTCCCCATTATTAGGAACCTAATAGACAAGCACGTTTAGTAACTGACGATATATAAGCATCACCCATCTATCAAAGTGAACTAAAGATAGTATGCCTGTGTCATCTGAAGTTATTTCCTGCCAATACATTTGCAAGTACAGTAACTAAAACCATTGTCTGAGAGCAGTCTTACTGTATCAGTGGTTACTGGTTGTCACAGTGAGATTTCCATGTTCCACATTTAGCATAACGATTCCAGTAAAATCCATCCCAGCCTTATCCATGTTCAATACTGGTTACATATTCAAAACCCTTCCTAACTTGCAGTTCATGGTGTTGATCGTGTATCCTCTTTAGAGAGATTCTTTCTGTATTCTGTTACCAGTTCAATGTGGTGATATGAGCTGCATTAAGGAATTATCTTTCTTTGGCATGCAGGAAACATGGTGCATCATAAAATGATAGTAAACTTTGGGCCTCATTCTAATCCCTTCCCAGTTAACTATCTCACACACTTTATTACTATTTAGATTGTGAACCAAAGAGCGCACACAATGTCATGTGACCTAGGCGTCCAATCTAATTTAATCAACACTGTTTGAATACTAACTATTTTGGATAAATTGCTCATGAACAGTCTATAGACCTCAAATTAATCACAAAGGTATTTTGGTGAATGATTTCCAATAAATAAATTCAAGAAAATGGAAATCTGCTCCTGGACAATTTGTGAACAGAAAGGTGTTTGTTACAAATTATTCACTCACCTCTGATGCTTTCCAAGTGGTTGAACTAACTGGTATGTGGACTTTCCAAAACATGTGACTGTCACTGTTTCATCAGCTCTTATTTATTAAAAGAGTGTGCACTTGAATCCTCTTTGTTTTCAACATCTTTTCAGATATAGAAAACATACGTTCAAAAACCTCCAAGAGAAGAGAGAGAGGATGGAAAGGCAACACTTTTTTAAACATGGAATTGCCTGTGGAAAGTGTCCAAATACCCAAGAGGAGGGACAAGCACTGTGTAACATTGTGCTTATGGCCCTGGGAATATCATTTCAGGATTGCCTCTTTGAGGAGCAATGACAACCTTGGCCAATGATTCCAGTGACTTAAAAGGTGGGTTCCATTATTTAAAAACACTTACAGCAGTCTCTTTACTTTCAAAGCATTCCCAAGGCTGCTCCTTTATACATCTCTTCCCTTAGTTACACTTTGACCTCCAAGCTTCCATGTCTACCTTCCCCACTCCTGACTTCATGCAACTTGTCTCGTCCCTTATCTTGGTTGAGTCCCCTGAATAACCTGTGTGAAGCATGACTCTGCCTCTCAGCCTGCAAATCACTTCTGAAAACCCACCTGTTTTGTGAAACTTGCACATCAAAACATCCTCTGAACTTTAATTATTTGTTTCAGATTTCACAGAGATTGAACTGGTGTAAAATTATACTACTAAGATCAGTAGTATTTACCACCTATAGTAGTTGCTCAAATCATTGTTACAGGTATCAAATAAGATGTGCAATTGTGCTTGGTGTTGTACAAGATTCAGAAATGTAGTATAAGCATCAGATACAGAGAAAACAGGATGTACCTGGAAACCAAGATAAGGGAATAATTTGGAGGCTTTTAATTTCACTAACTCATTTCTTATGGGCATCACAATTTAAGTAAGTTTTTACAAGGGATTTGAATAGGGAAGTGGGTGGGTGCCTTGACTTGAAAAACTGCCAGTGGAGTTGAGACACTACTATAGTATCATGGGATTTATTTTTTTATAATGGTCAGTTAAGTAAAATACTTGAGCTTTACCCTAATGGGCCTCAACAGTCATTGATTATAGAGAACAAGGGTTACCTACAGATGTATGCACAGTGGACTCTGCAATCCCTTCATGTTTGAGTTTTCCCTCTATTCGGGGGGGGGGGCAAATCCTTCCCCTCACACCTGCAGCGGAACTGCTATGGCTCCACATTGCAGTCAGTGTGATGGGGAAGATTCAGGGGGTCTACAAAGTAGAGATTTTTGGGAGAGGTAGAGGGCATTGGCTGGGGTGAGACCAGTGGATCTGTTGCTTTGTGAGCCTAGCAGCCATCCAATGCTATTGGGTTATTCAGGGGGGATTCCTGGATCAGTGCTTGGCTTCCTGGCTCTCTTGTAAATGAGGGAGTTCTGGTAATCTGAGCAGGTTTCTTATAAATGAGGGAGTGATGCAGGATTACCAGTTAATATTCTCACTGGTGTGGAAACAAGGAAAGACAAGACAGTAGGGATAAAGTTGGAGATGACTTATTGTCAGTGGGCATGCTAGCGAGAAAGCAACCCTTATGTTGGCACTGGAATAAACATGCTATTTGCATAAATACCAACTCTTTTGGAGCACCCCTGAGTAACATCTGCCTGTGTAGCTTTGTGCATTGTATAAGCTTTCACCATGAAGTCCACTGTGTGTGTGTGTGTGTGTACGTACGTGTGCGTGGCATCCTGTTGGTTCATCAGGTCTCATGGCTGAGCTGCAGTACTCTAAACTAGTCCAGTTCAGTTCACTGCACGTTGCTTCCTGCTGTTATGTACTCCTGAATAGAGGTCCAAGCACTATTCTGCTTGGACATGGTCCTCTTCTGTATCAGCCAGTGGCAAAAGGAATTCAAATCCACTGTCATCATTTCTTGTATTCAGGTGCACGAGCTTCGCTGCTGTATTTTGATAGGAGTGAATTTGGGGTTGTACTAGAGATCATCCCTTCTGCTATCTCACTGCCCTGAAGGAAGACAAGTTTCCACTTGGTGTCTTGGATTTTGACTTCCTTTCAGTTCTCAGGCATGTTTGGGTCAAGAAATCCAGCTCAGGCCCATAACTAGTCTGCAGCTTCTTCTTGATTATTCCATTAATGATCCTATTATATAAATCACCATTTTAAATAAAAATATGTTTTGGAAATAATGTCTGGATCTGTTTAATCACCTGTGCAAGCTCTAGTAAGACTCACCTGCAAACTTAGAATTAAAGCATGGCTAAAAAAAGTCAAGACTGATTGAGAGCTATACACAGTACATGATTCCCACAAAGCCAGCTTCCCCTTTTAATAAACAACCTGCATCAATAAGAACCTTGAAACAAGTGTTCAGAGGTCCATGACTCTGCTAATGCTTTGTGAAAATAAAGTGGAATGTTCTAAATAGAATACAGGTGTTTATCAAGAGAGGTGTCAAACTTGGTTAATGCAAGATAACAGACTTCCTAGTGAAAATGACAGTTGCATGGGGAACACATTTTTCATTTTAAGTACAGACAGCATGAAAAGCCTCTTGCCTGCAAATAAATGTAATTGGGCACTGTAGTCTGAAGATTTTGTAGGGCCAGAACCCCCCCAGTGCAGTGTCTGTCATGTCCTTGATAATGCATATTGGACGTTTTGTAGATAACCCTGGAAGGACTATTCAATTCCCAAATGGAAAAGTGTATTGCCGTTCACTGCAATGTGAGTGAACAATGATTAATCCACTGAAAATCTGAGCTGGATCTTGCAGTCTTTCCACATGTGAACACTCCCATGGAAAACAATGGGATCGCTCACATGAGTAAGGATTACATATATATGTGAGCATTGCAAGACCAGCCCTTTTAGGTAAGTAAGGAGAAAAAGTAAAACGCATAAACCTCTCATAACAAACAGTGCAGCTAACAACAGTAAAACAAGATCAATTATTCATGCTTCAGGCACAAGGAACAGGGTAAGCACATTTCCAACACACTCGGGTTTCTTTTTAGGCATCTTTTTCTCTAAGATACCTAGAAAGATTTGTGTTCAGCACCATGGAGGAGATCTGCTGTTCATTCTTAAGAAGAATGAAGAATTAATAAGAATGAACTTAATTTTCCAATGTGCTAGTCTCTCCCTTCACTAGAAGGCAGGCTTATGGGCAAACCTCTTGTGAGCTGCATAATAAAGATTTCTCTTCTTTATGTTGCAGCTACTTTCACAGGGTGAATTATGATGATCTACTGCTCCACCTCCATCTCTCTTCCAATAGCCACATTTTCGGGACTTGAGGGATGCAAAATGCTTTTGAGACCCAATGTACTTTTTAAATGTTCCTGTGCTCAAATTGTACCAATGACTCCCTCTCCTTTTGAGTTGGTTACATAATGACTTCAGAACTAATGTGCTTCCAAGTTTTATAGAATTTCAAATATTAATGTAGAAATTTGAATTGACAGAATATGGGTAAATTTTATGGAATTTCTCATAGTCCATTGTTTTGGGTTTTTTTCCAGTTCGAAAGTGACTCATTTGACGCAGTGGAAACTAGTATAGTGTATGATCTGAACTGCTAACTGTAAATACAGTCACATTGGTTACAGATTAGTAAACCGTGGACTCTAGGAAACTATAAGTCCTCATGTATTATAAAGGCTGTAAAGATTGTAAATTAAGGTATCCTTTACAGTCAGATTTTTTTTCCCTTCCCTTTTGTGATGAGCAAGACATCAAACATAAGAAGCAAATGGTCAGCATAAGAGAGCTGTTTGAGAGAGGCTCAAGACTACTTTGATCACTAAATGCTTACCAGAATAAATACCACTAGCTCTCATGCTGATCAAGTAAATTTTTTCTTTCTACTTTCCCTTGAGCTGTACTTTTTGCATCACTTATTTCAGGTTGGACTGAAGCTGTGGTGTGATTCAGAGAGCTTTGAAGTGAAATCCACAGATGGTGCACAAAGACATACTGTTGTCATTGCAAACAATGCAAATGCTAAGTTGCATGTACGCTGTGTCAGAGTTTTGTCGTGCTATATCTACTGAAGAAAATGCGATCTTCCCTCTCCCACTTCTCTCCCTCCCCCTGCCCTTTTGTTTAGTTTACTTTACCACACTGTTAAAATAACTTATTTTAGCAGCATCTTATCTGTGATCAGTTGGGGGCGGGTATAGAGGAACAATTCAAATGTACATTTTGCAAGATGCATCTTGTTTCCAGCTTTCAGAAGCTAAATTTTATTCTTCATATAAATCATTCAGCTCATATTCTACAAGAAAGCCATTGATAAAATGAACTTAAACTGGTTTATTCAACAGACAAATCAGAATTCATAAATACAAAAAAGATCAAAATCCCCAAATTTCACAAATAAGCCATTATGAACTTTGCATTATTGGTAAACACAAAAGCATGTGGGGCATAAATGAAATTTCAAATATGGGCTTTCGATTTTTCAGAAATAAGGTATAAAAATTATGCTTTGCCTCCATGTAGCTTTGAATTTTTCCATAAGCAAAAAAACACTTTTCCCTAAAATATTTTGAAAATAACCACAAAATATGCTAGAGGATGTATCCACAAAATACAACCAAACTGGTTAAAATTTGACACTTTAAAACTCTCTTGCTACGAAACTGTTGCTGATGGGAGTGGTGGGGGAAGGTTTCACATCACTCTCTAGAAAGTGAAAAATATTTAAGAATGCCACTGACATATATTCTGTAGATTTCAATAGATAAAATTAATTTATTAAAACATTTCTACTTGAAACCTGGAATTGCTCAATGATGCCCAATGTTGGATAGCCAGAAACATACTGTAATTCCATTCCATGCTCTGTAGAGCTTTATTTATAAAGTATTTCCTATGCACTGTATATTATTTTAATGGCTTAGAATTTTTCAGGGTAGTATTCATAACTCTCTGTTTCACTTCTAGATGTTTGATAATAACAAATTGTAAAATTAATATAGTGATTGTGACACAGATGCACGAAAATTTCTCAGAGCAGGGTATGCTGACACCTTTTGCTCTTGCTGAATAGTCCCTTGCACCATCAGTGTCCCATTAAAGAGTCATGGAATAAGGAACTATTAACATGAGCACGGGTTCAGGATCTCCGTAGACGTATAAACAATTTCCTCCTCCTTTTCTTTGCGGGACTTAACCACCTTGGAGACCTTGCATTTCAGATTTCAGCAGTAGCCCATTTGCTCATCCACTTTCCAGTACTGCCTGATGATTGTTAATGGCTGTAAAATGTAGAAGTGGAGAGGCAAACTGCAGGAAATGTTTTAAGTTGGAGGTCCAGAATTATTTTGTACAGTTGAAATGTAACTCTACTAGGCAACTCAGTAGGTATTTAGGACATGTAAGCTTCATTTTTCAGTCAGTTCTTATGACCTAAAATTGGAGGAGTAATTGCTTTGAAAAATAACACATTTTGCAGTCAGATTGTTTCACTAGAACAGTTTTCATGCCTTAGCCCCTGTGCTGTTGCAACCATACTGCTGTTAACTACTTTAATATGGCTTTCATAGTTCGTTATAATACATTTTTTAAAAGTTTCTGCAGTTGTCCTTTGTAGAGCAATATCTATTTCAGAGGGCCTTGTTTGGAAATATTAAATGTGGTATCCAGAAAATAGATTCTTAAGAGGTGGACACCCAGCTGGTAGTATAATTGGTATAGTACTAGGAAAGTAGATTGCTACTCCTGGGAGAAGATGGTGGAACCATGGTGCCTATGATAATTATACTTGTTTGCACAGGATGTGGTGGTTCTGAATTTGTAATAAAAATAATTCGTAGTATTTCACCTTTAAGTTCCAAGCAGAAAGGCCAAGGCTCTGAATGGGCATGGAGTCTGAACTGTTCCCACTCCGAGAGGTGTAGGGGTTGGATGGGGGAACACTTCAGCACAGATAATATTGCTATCAGCTTTTTCTGTGGGTAGATGGAAGACTTTAGTACAGGTCTTCCGATGGACAGCATTCATTAAATTCACCCAACGTTCCCTTGTTTTGTTCCTTAATGAAGCATTTTCTTTCTACCAGGAAAAGAATCCGTATTATAAAAGCCAAACCCAAAACACCAGAGTCCAAATTTTGCCTCCATTTGCACACCAGTTGCAGTACCATGGTGTGTGCATGCTGGGACAGTATTCTGTAAACAAGGGTAAGTGCACAATTTCACTCTACAAATTTGAGGGGAGGTTAAATATGCACATAGAAAGCAGAGAATGATATATAGATAAAGAAAGCCAGACCTCCAGAAGTCTGTGTGTCTCATCCCAAGCAATAAAACAGGCACTGGTACATTATTACTGTGGTGGAGCTGTTAGAAAACGTGGACTAGAAATAAAAGGACTTTGATCAGAGATAAAATTGCGGATGGGCATCAGTATTAGCACTTATGGAATATTTAGACATTGTGCTTAATATCTGTACTGCCTTTTCCAAAACCAAACTATCAGGATGCTTTACACCGATGTAGCTGAAAATATATTTCGGCAAAAATAATACCTGATGTCCCATTTCATTAGTCACTGATTTGCAGTGTGTACTTTTGGCATTATGGAGGACATATCTCTAGCCTTCACTCCAGTCTAAATTTGGATTTGATGCAAATTTCCTGCGTAAAAGGTGTCATGTCTGGCAGTCTGGCATAGTTTTGTCACTTTGTTACCTGTCAAGGCAGCACTGCAGAAAATCCAGAAGAAAGCATATTTTCCTCTGGGACTAAGCAAATACTCTGCCTCAAAGAATGCTGTGAGCTGTTGTGTGACTTGAAAGGCGATTAGATTATGCAGGAAGTGTGAGGACAACCTGGTGGAGTATGCTTGTTTGGAAACCGCAGCAGTTCTATAGACTTTTAGAGCCAGATCCTCAGCTGCTGTAGATCAACATAGCTCTATTGAAGTCAATAACACTGGCTGAGGCGCTGATGCAATAAAGTGAATGTTTTAAGCTTCTTTCTAAACACTGTGTTATGTTGAATGGTCAACAGATCACTCAGATAACCTACAAGTTTTCTGTCTCTCTCCCAATCTGATTGCCCTCACCCATGTTACAGGATCACGTCACATACAAATTGAGGTGGTCTGAATAGTTAAACTTATGGCTACAAAAGTTAACTTTGCTGCTGGCCAATTTTAGAGCTGAATGTGTAGAAACTGATGATGATGAGGGTTCTAACCCCCATTTTCACAGGTATATCTTGTTGGTAATGGTTATTACTTATTTGAATAACTGTAAAATTTATATGTCCCAATGGGAATTTAGGCCTCATTGTGCTAGTCAGAGTACAAATATAAGTGAGAAACAAACCTTGCCCTAAAAAGTTCCCAATCTCTAAGACCGGATGCAGCATACAGGTATAAGAATGGGAGGAAATGGGGCATGGAGGATGAGGGTAACAGTGATAGGAACATGAGGTCACATAGACTAGTTACATGCCCAATTCGATTGTCTCTGTTTTTTAAGTTTCTTGAGAGCTTCTTTTTCAACTGTTGTAGTAGAAAAGTGCCTGAGAAGCCATAGCAATTACAGAAATGGAAATCTGATCAATGGACTTGGGGAAAGCAGTCCTTGTTAGTTCTGTGTTAAATTCAGAGTCTATTACAATAGATCAGTTTTTAGTAGTTTGCCTCAAGATCTGTGAAATGAGTTTACTCAAGTTTACTCATCTTGTGTGTCAGAAACATGGTCTAAAACCTGCATTCACATTGAAGAGCATTTTCTCAATGCACTTGGTTCTAAATCTTTTCATTCTGATAGATTTTGACAACACACTAACTGGAAGTAGAAGTTAGAGCTGCCTGAAAAACAGAATTTCTCTCTTGTGAAAATCGTTGAAGTTTTGCAATGAAAAGCCAAACATTTTCACGGGAGTGAAATTGCATAGGAGTGAAGTCAATCCAGAATTTTTGGGTTTGCTCCTTGGCCTATTTGGGCTGTCTGCCAGTGGGATTGTTGGAGATGTGGGCAGGCAGGGGGACCTGGGAGCTATGCTGGCCACCTTGCTGCCTGGGAGCAGGGGAGCTCAAGGTGAATTGGCAGGAAACCAGGCAGGCAGGCTTGACCAAAAATTTTGATGGACTTGACAAGGTTCCACAGGAACACATCAATTTGGTCAAATCAGCGTTTTCAGACAGAAAACTGTTCCACTGGAAAACTTGGACCAGCTTCAGTAGAGGCAGAAGCAAGAGGAAACTTAGAAGGAAGCTGGTTTGGCAAACCTGGTGGTGATTTAGCCTCTTTGCACACATCCTACAATGCTGCAGCTACAGATGTTTTCTCTGCTCTTAGCTGCATTGGACATGAAACACTGATGGCTGCCCTTGGTGGGAGAGATCTACCATTGCTTTCCATGATCCCAATGTTTGACTATTACAGGCAGTCAATTGAAATATAAGATACTTGAAACCATGCAGAAGGCTAATCTTTTAGAACCTAAATAAACTTCCTGAGCTGACCCTTGTCTGCGGTGTTGGCAAAATAAAGGGATCATTTGGCTAGTACTTGCTCAATTTGCAATTAGATATGCTGGCTCTGCTCCAGTGAGCATTCCATCAGCAATAATATTCAGCAGCACAGAGGATATTGTAGCTCTGTGCTGACCCAGGCTGTTGCCAAATGGAGTAGAAGAGTTTTAGTGAAAGTAAATCTACCCATATTTGAATACACAAGGAAGGCCTGTTCTGGAAGTGGTGAGGATGCAGTGCAATGAAAGGAGGGGTAAGAGTGACTTGTTTTAATTTCTTATGCTTGTTTTCTTTTGTCTTGGGTTAGTTTTGTCTCCACACTTTTGAAGTGGGTTGTCTTTCATTTTGTGCTGAGCTGTGAAGCTGCACACAGCAGAACCACACTCGTCCACATAAATAGCTGAGAGGCCCATTCTGAAATCTGTGAGTTGGCGAGCAAGGGAGTGAAATCCAGCTCTTCCCATCCGTAGCTACAAAGTTCCCTCTGGATGGTGGTGAGCTGCTCAGGGAGTATGCAGCTCCCACTCCTCCCCTTTGCACACACTCAGCTCTGTGGGCTCCTTTGAACTGAAGTCGGCTGCATGGAACAACTCATCAGCTGCTCTGCAGGGATAAAGAGGGAAGCAAGAATAAGGGGCTCAGTCCTCTGCCCCAGATCTGGATGCTTTGTGCAGCCTCAATTCTATGCTACCCATTTTCTCTAGTGCTCTGCCTGATCTTCAGCCAGTAAAACTGTCCCTATGGTGCTACTGCATCTGGCATAATTTAGGGGTAGCCCTTAGGCTTCTCGATAGTATGCTGGCCCAGGATCAGGGGAGAGGAAGGTGTATGGTAAATAAACTTTCCTTTCCCACTTTCCTTAGTTGAGCCCACTGTGGTGCTCATTTATGTTGACAGCTGTTGTTTAGCTTTGATTATTTATATTTCACAATGTGGTAATAAACATGGACTGCAGAATAGTTTGTTAAAAATCAAGTAAGCTTGATTGAGACTTCAGTACTTAGCTACTAAACTTTTGCTGAGATATGGGGGAAGACTAAAATTTTGTATGTACAGATTGTAATGTGTGGATAAGTGAAACTGCATTCCAGCTTCACTCTGAAATCACTTTTTATAATCCCAAAATTGGTTTTAGCTTCAAACTAAAATAACTTTAGACACCTCTGTACTGCAGGGAGTTTAATATCGTACTGTTTGTTGTAATTATTTCTTTAACTCTATTTCAGCAGTTTATATTCGAGAATTTCTCAAAGATGCATAATGGATTTCCATTTTTCTCAGTTTGTATTGGAAGAATACTGTCACATGGAAACCATGTAGGCACTCTTTTTTTCTACTTGTAACCCATGTAATATGTATTTCCCTCCTTTCATGAATTTGATTTGTGCCTTTAGATTTCTGTAAGATCAGCGTAGTTTGATTTGTTTTCCATAAATGTCCTTCTTCCTTTGAAATAATGAATGTCCAGCTCTAGAAGATTTCAGCTGGACAGATGTCTCTTGATGCCTTGCAGCAGGATTGATCATTCTGTAAAACTGATTCTGGATTATTGCATTCTTGGTTGTCATGAGACCAAATGTAACACAGATTGAGGCCTGGGTGAATGGTACAGTATGTGCGCAGGACTGGGAGCCAGGGACTCCGATGTTCTATTCTTGGCTCTTCCAATGGCTCCGTCTGTGACCTTAGCATGTCATTAGGGACAAGCTTCCAATTGTCTTCTAATTATGGGTGTCTTAAATTTTGGATCCCCAACTTGAGACACTTAGGGTAGGCTTCACAAGTGGGAATTACGGTGTAATGCTCAGCATTGTGGCACCTAGTGGAATTCACAATCCTGAGTTAGGGGCCTAGACTCCCCTACACAATGCACAGGGAGAGTTAGGTGCCTAAGAATGGGATATGCAAAGCCAGCATGCTGAGCAGGGAGCAGCCTAAGCTAGTCAGTAGGAAATGCCACAGAGGGCTTGGCCAAAGGCCTACCCCTCAAAGGGACTTAGCTGTTTAAGTCCAGGTTGGAAGGAGAGTCCTTCCTCCACTCAGGATTCAGAGATGTGAATCCTTTTTTAGAGCTGAGCAGCTAAGCCACATCATTTCTCTTTCAAGCAAAATGGTGGTGGTGGTGCCACCCCCTTTATCACTCACCTAGGATGTGGGAGACCTGGATTCAAATCCCCCCTTTGCTTGATATAGAACAGGGATTTGAACGTAGGTCTCCCACCACTCAGGAGAGTGCCTTAACCACTGGCTTTGTGGTGTTCTGCAGTGGGGTGCACTGTCTCTCCTGTTGAAGAGATTCTTTTGTAGAATAAGGCTAGCAGCTCTATAGCTGAGGCGTGAGAACATTTGTGCAGGACTTTGAAAATGAAGCATGCTTTATAAAGACACTGTGGCAAGACAACCAAAGGGGTGGCCAACCCAAGAAACTTAAGAAGAAACGTTGTAAAATAGCACGGATATTTGGTATTTACATTTTCTGTGTGTGTTTATATATATATATAAATAACATTTCAAATAACTTCTAGCTTAGTTATAGAGGTAACTTTTAAACTGATATGGGCCATTATTAAACCGTGGCATCGAACTAGTAATAAGTTTAAATATAGTACATATCTGTTTGTTCAGGGGTTTTTAATTACAGTCGTGCTCAGCACATGCGAGGAGCTGTCCAAATATAGAGGTCCCTGCCCTGGGGACCATACAGTTTAAGTATACTTAATTACATAGTTAAGTTTAATTGTACTAAATTGTGCAATATTTCTACTGCCATATTGTACTACTTAAATAACAAATTCCCTGCAGCTGGCCTCAAACTGGGGCAGTGTAGCATTATGTGAAAAGTATCATTTCTATACTATAATTCACAGTGTAGTCACTGTATCTGGAGAGATTAAGGGAGGGAATAATTAAAACTCTGGAATTATTAGCTGTGATGTTGACATCTTGGTACATATAGGGTGGGAAGGTATTCTGCCCTCTCCAGCTTATCAAGTGGTTACTTCAGGTCTGAACAAAACTCCAGTCTTTGATTCTTGAGTGGCTTTATGAAACAAAACATATTTATTTATTCAGGTCTAACATATCAGACTTATATTGCAAATAAATATTCCTAAGTGATTTATTTAGGCATGAGAAAAATCTCTCCTGCAATCTGTGCATTGTATTTCAATTCCTGTAGGTACTGCAGCCTAATTCATGTTGTGTGTGTACAACGATGGCTGACTTAGAAGGAAATCCTGCTGCAAGTCCCGTTCCCTGATCAACTGGGAGCTGGGGAGATATCTGGCAAAAGGCATTCAGTTGCTTTTGTTTTAGAATAGCAGTCACTGATGAACCCATTTTACATTTGTTGCTTGGAAAGACCTTTTGTGTGATGACAGCCAGCAGGCCATGTTTAAACCACTGGTCCTTAATATTCTGATCTTGAATTTTCATTCTTGCAAGGCAGATGCATCACTGATGCTGTCTTACCTGTGCTGTGGGAGATGTGATATTTGCAAACTAATATGGCAATTGCTACGTCATCAGGCCCTGTGCTTTAAGGGGCAAATTTTGCATCTAGCTCCACAGCCTTGAATACAGCAGATGGGCAGGATTTGGAGTACATAAGTAAGGATTCAAACACAGCCTTGCATGGCTTCAGAGCTCCCCAATAAACAAGGGACTTTTTGGGTAAGCACAGTAACCACAGGTGATCTGACTCTGGACACGAGCCGTGCCCTCACCTGCAGATAGGTGTGTGGGATCCAACAGCAGCTGAGGATACAGTGACCCTGCCCTTATGGGAAAAGTCTTACACCATTTAATAAGAAAAGGGATTCTATCTATAGACTCCTAACCATTGTAGAGAACTGTGATCTTGTTATAGAATTTATCTCACAATATTCACAAACCTACAGGAAAGCTCTCATTCTCTATTCAAATTTTATAGGTTTATTCATGTAATGTCTAAAGTACCATATTTCACATCTATAGACTCCTACTGGATTAATTCCTATTATACTTTATAGATTTTTTCCATAAGGCCTAAGGCTGCAGTAACAATTGTGGAGCAGTTCTATTGAAACACACATGTTTCACAGTACATGTTTTTGGCCTATGTCCTGGGATGAGGCTTTTGCCTTAAGTCCAGAAAGGCTTTGGGAATTCAGCCCCCTCTAAAAATAACAACTAGCATATAATGGCTTGCAAAAATATAGACTTTGAACTTTTATGTACATCTACTATGTTCAGATCCCCCAACCAATATATGTGAAAGGTTTTCACTCATTTGTTGTTCTTAGGCTGAGGGAAACTAATTCAGTAGAATTACTTTTAATCAGTTACCTTAAAAAGACTTCCTTCTAATTCCCCTGATGTTAGTGTTCTGCATGTCTGGCTGAAATAAAACTGCATATTGCCTTACTCAGCTAGGCTTTTTTTTTTTTAACTACTAAGAAACAAAATTGTGCATATGCAGTATGCTTCAAATAGGATCAGTTATCCCTTGTCTGTTGCTTTGTATAATTTCTTATGCAGAAGAGTAATGTTAACAACTGCTCAATCTAGTGAAAAATGATTCTGCAATTGCTGTTTGTTTAAAAACTACGTCTGTTCATGTATTGATATTTTGTTTGTAGGATGTTTTAAATCTGGATAAATAGGATATTCTTTATAAAACCAAGACAGTTTGCATGACATTTTCCAAAAATAACATGATTGATGTTTTTGTTTTTGTTTTTTTTTAATGACACAAAGAGCCATATTTTCAAAAGTATTAAGCACATAAAGATGCCAGGAGGTACTTGGTGGGATTTTCAAAAATACCAACACAGGTTAGGTACCTAACTCCCATTGATTTAGGCACCTAAAGTGCTTCAGCATTTTTGAAAATCCCTAGGTACCTAAATACCTTTGGAAATCTGACTCAAAAGTCTTAATGTGATGGAGATCATTCTAATAGGATTTCATTCATTAGCTTTCTGTTCTTATTTCAATGTTGTTCAATATTGCAAGAAACCTTTAATGTGCCTATCAAGGATTCACCCTGTATACATTAATACAATGTAGCATAGTAATTAAGCTCAGAAATCTCATTTAATGCTTTTAATCAAATTAATTATTTTTAAAGACGCTTGGCTGGTTATCAGGTTTTCTTAACATATGGGTCAGTGTTGGATTATTACTGATGTTCTTTTTCAACTGCGGAAGGATACTGATTTGTTAGGTCCCTGAGTTCTGGTTCTTCACTGCATGGGGACACAAGATGAAATGCACAAGAGAATGAGAGGCTTGATTTTTAATATTTTCCTCTAGAAAATATTGGCCATTGTTTCCATAATTGATTTTATATGTATGTTCAAAAAATTATATAGCAAAGCATTGGAATTCTTCATATTTAAATAACCTTAGGGACCAGATGTTTCCACTTGTAAGCATTCTTGCACATACCCTATTGAGCACATATCCTTTTGGGCCTAGATGTGTGCAAATTCCTAATTTGCACGTACACTAGATATTGGTACACATAGGTCAGGTACATGGAAATGTGTGTGTGCAGTTGCAAGCACCTCGGTTTAGAAAACTTGTCCTTGTATTGGATCTCAGTTCCAACATGCAGCAAGTGACAGAATGTACTGAGTTCATATAACCTCCTGGGTAAGAGTTAGATGGTCCAAGTCAAGCAACATTGATTTATCTGTAACAGAAGTTTGTGTGACTTGAATTTCATGCTTTGAGTGTGATACAATTTCATCCTGATGTACCGGGCCAGCACAAGGCCCTCCAGGCCTCACTGTGCAACTGAGGCTGCCAATGGAACATCATGGAGGATCCTATCAGCCTTGCCTAGACTAATGTGGAATGTGGTGTTGCGGGTGGTCCAGGGTTGCAGCAGTTATGCTGCAGTCAGGCTGAGAGAACCTGAGAGGTCACTCTGGATATGTTTGTGTGCTTGGAGGGGAGTCGTCGCTTCCATAGGAATGAACACACACTCCTGCTTCTCACTCTTTCTCCTCTCCCTGCCCCTTAGCACCATCTGACGTACCAATTTCCTTTGGTGACAGCTGCAAAAAAAGCAGATTACCTATGGGCTAGTGACCTAGCAGCTGCTTCACATCTCACCGCAGGAAGTTGTCCCATAGCAGAGATACCCCACCGGTGGTGGACTCTGGTTGACAGGGAGACCCTGCAATGCATGGAAAGGGTGGCAGAGGCTGAGTGAGTAGCTGCAGGAGCAGAGACATATTTGTCTCCCTGTTTAGATGAGGATCTATCAGGAGTTCCTGGAACTTAAGGGTCTTGGAGAGAAGAGGGAAAGGTGAGATGTTGACTAGCTGAGAGAAGAGAGGTTGCCACCCAAAACAACTGGTCAGCTGCCCTGCTCTGTGTGTGTGTAAGTGTACATGACAATAGGGTGATATGGAAGTGGGTTTTGTTATTGTAATGGGAAAATATAATGCTTTCCATAGATGATATGTGTCCATTATTAGTTGGGTAGGTAGATATATGTAGTGATTTGTTGTTTTGCCCAATGCAGGATATCGTTTGATGATTGAAATTTTAAAAATGCAAGAAGCATGCCTTACTTTTAGACCTGAAAGCACATAGCTTGTTTTGGATGTCAGCTCACTGTATTCCTTAATAGCTTTCCCTTAATTAATCTACTTATCTGCTGCAAGATGGATTGAATCAAATATCACAGTAAGTGTAGCACTCT
The DNA here is from genome assembly GCF_965140295.1 of Lepidochelys olivacea. NCBI lineage: Eukaryota > Metazoa > Chordata > Testudines > Cheloniidae > Lepidochelys > Lepidochelys olivacea. The sequence goes on from NC_140422.1 coordinate 20,041,104, forward strand.
GAGTAAACCATTCAGTTTGCAACCTGACACAGTGAACAAGCCTGATTCAGCAATCTAAAAAGTTGGAAAACACTTAGTGTATTTGCCACATGTCATTCCACCAAATATTTCATCTGAGCTGCTTCATGAACAGATAGTTGCTTTCCTAACTAAAAGAAAAAAATAATCCTTTATATCACTGTAAATTGCCAGCAGGCATGTAGTGTAATATTGACATGTCAAGCTGTTACATTGCATAAAGCAACATAATAATGTAACTTGCTAGGTGATGAAATGCCAGCACTGTGACAAGTGAAATGTTTTATTCGTTTGTTCCACTGGGAATTATGCTATTTATTCTTACAGTATCTTCCCAGCTTATAAAAACACAGCTCAGCAATGTTAACAGAGCCCAAATTTAAAAAGAAGAGGACTGCAGACATTTAAGCACCTGCTTTTATAAGTGCATCTGTCACAAGTATATCTACAGATCAGGTATGTGTGCATGTAAGTGGGTCTAAAGCAAATTATACCCCAAGTGTGTGTCTTTTTTGTAAAACTAGGGCTTGATTTTTGTCTGTTGTTTGGAAACAGTCACTTAGTAATTGATTAAACTTGTGCAGCTAAAAAGCCTTTATGTAATAAAAGTAATAGTAAACTTCAAGGACGTGAGAATACAGTGTGAACTCTGGCTGTGTCAGTCAGGAATACAACATGTGAACATCTGGTACAACAGCAAACCAGGCCATATGTTGTTTCTTTCTTATGCTGCAGGTCAAAGCCATCATTAGATAATGACTTCCATTTATAAATGAATGACACACAGACTTCTCTGTATATTACATTAGTTCCTGCCATATGTTTCTTTATATCATGTACTTGTTTGACTGATATACTATTAGATGACCAAAAAGACTAAGTCTGGTCTTGCCATCATTAGCACTGAATTGATGTTAATCGATTTAAAGCACCGGTATGGGCAGGCAAGTTCTCCTGGCTTTATATCATACTTGCTGATTTTGATGAGAATTAAAGAATCCTTTGCCATGCTTGTGCTAGATGAGTCAAACAACCACTAGAATCTGTATACCTTTTGGATCTGAACATCTGTTGTCCAGTGGTAGTACATACCTACTCCAGTTACCTCATGCTTTTCACTGTCTTATTCCTGCCTTTATTAAGAGTAATTTTTAATCTCTGTCATTAGAACTGGTTGAAAATTTCTCAAACACTTTTTTAATTAAAAAACCCATTTTCCCCAAAAACAGTTTTTGATAGAGATTTTGTGCTCTTCCCCCCCCCCACCCCCCCAGTGATTCATTCACTTTTAAATCAAAAACATTGTAGGGTTTTCACTTACCAAAAATAGGAATCTGGGTAAACTAAAAATTTTGTTAACTATTTCATTAACATTTTCAGTGTTTGACTTTTTAATAGGAAAACAAAATCCCTTAAAGGGTCTAGCTTTTATTTGTAAAAGCGGCAAAGAGTCCTGTAGGACCGTATAGATTAACAGATGATTCAACCCACTATAAAGGTAAAGCTGAATACTGGCCTTCCTCCTGCTTTGTGCTATTACCAGCATGCCCAGAATGAAGTAGGTGGGCCAAATATACTGATCCTATTACTTATGTACACGTGCGGTCACTGCGTTAGTTCTATTTGTCAGCAAGATGAGTTGGCTTTATGGGTGTGGTACTTCTAAGCTGGGATCGTGCTGTCTCTTACCTTCTCACATACACAGCACACTTTAGCTGGGTGTTTAAAGGCTTCTGGGATAGACTGTTCTGTTTGTTTTGTTTTTTGTAGTTAATCCAATTCCACGAGTCTTCCCTGGCTTGTGGAGGGAGGGGAGAGGAAGGGGAAGCGGAAGCTTATGGACTTGCTTTTGTTATAGACATTCACCTATTACTTCCTGTCCCAAACGTTTATCTTCCTCTCTGTGCCCTTATTGCAACTCTTTACAGTGAGGTCCTTCTTTTTATCAATCCTGCCATGCTGGCTGGAAATAATCTACTTCACTTACACACTTCCTCTCTTCAAAAGTCCTATTCACCTTTCATTGACAATAATCCTTTTTTTCTTCCCTCCCATTACTACACCCTTTCACATTCCCCTCCTTGTGCTGCAACCAGAACACAAGAATCCTTGGGCCATTGGGGTGTAAGTCACTGTGGTATCTGTCCCTTTTATTTAATGTCTTAAGTTCTGCTTCTTTTTTTTTACTTTGCTTTGTCTTTCTACCTGTATAAAAATACTCTCTGCCCTTTCCCCCGCCTCATTCTCCATTCCTCATTCATTCAGTATTGCATGCATAACCCTAATATATATGGTTCAGTTGGGAATGCAGCCCCATTGTGCTGGGGGCTGTGCAAACATAGAAGAGAGACAATCCCTGCCCTGCCAATCCCTTACAGTCTGAAGACATGGATGAAAAGTAGAGGATTTGAAATACAAGTAGATTAATCGAGTGAAGTAGTGGCACAGCTTTTAGTTACACTGATTGTATATCTTTAAATAGGGGTACAAATGGGGAGAAATGGAGTTGGAAAAGGAAAGACGGGGAATAGTCGCTGCTTGTCACCTGCCCAGCCATGATCAGCAGTCTGGGTTTTATGGACCCCATGGAAGAGGTGAAAGAAAGATAAGGTAGTGGCTGTTTGAATTTTATAACGGAGTTTTCTCCAGGCACAAAGGGCTGCGTGGAAGAAAGATAGTGTATTGTATATAACCAGACTTTTGCTATTAGAGTGTCTCAAAAGCATACTCCAGATTCAGGCTCTTTTGGTGTTTTTGGGAGGGTAGATGAGAGATGGAAAAGGTCTAATATAGAAGAGGATCTCCTAGACGTACAGGTCCCTAACACTGGGCATCTGATACTATGCTTCAGGTTAGTTTTTATTTGTTTTGCCTCATGGCTTAGCGATATTGATTTCTGTCTTGATTTTAATAAGTTCCTGCTAAATGTAAACAGAGCCCATCCATTGTATTGCTGTCATTCGTAATATTCAGCATGGGTCTATTTTTCAGAAAATCAAAGTGTTAAGGAATGTGATGTGTTTAAATATGAGGAGTTTCTTTTAAACTGGTTTCAGAGAAATGGAGACTATAGTACAGGCTCATATAATCAGCTTATTTAGGGAAAGATATTGAAAAGTGTCAATTATATTGATCCATTCTCTGTAAAATGGAAATGAATGGACTTAGCATCACGTATTTAAAATAAGGGACCTGTCTTCAGGTGAGGCATCACTACAGGACTAATTGGCATGTGCAACTACCAGGAGCATACCTGTAAATTCATTAACTCATCTGTCAGGGTTGTCACTGAACCTATTACGACAGCCAGAACTACTCGGAGACTATTGTGTCTGAGGGCCAGACATTTAAAAGGTATTTAGGTGCCTAAAGATGCAGATAGGGGAATTTTTCAAAAGCATTTTGCTCCCAATGGGAATTAAAAATCTGGCCCCAAGTGCTTGATGCAGGGTGCTGGATGTTGGGGACTCACGTCTGAGGGGAACATAGATATCCATCTGCTGACCTGACAGGACGTCCCAGGAGATGTCCTAGTGGTCGCATCTGAGACATTACAGAAAGGTTGCAATGCTCATCTATCCCTCCGATTGCTACCCTATGCTGCTTATCCATGTGGACACTCGTGATGCTGCCAGGTCTGACCCTGAGCAAGTCAGCAGTGCCGACAGGGCTCTGGGAGCTCGGGGGAAGGAGTTGGGCACAGGTTGTGTTCTCATCCATCTTCTTGGTTGAGGGTGAGGGCCCAGGCAGGGAAACACGCATCCTGGAGATAGTGTCAGTGGGAGAGCTTCGGCTGCTTTGACCATAGGAATCTGTTCCAAGAAGGTGGTCTCCTGGTAACAGATGGGCTCCACCTCACCAAGAAAGGAGAGAACATCTTTGCACACCGACTTGCAAACTTAGGTGAGCCAGGCTTTAAACTAGATTCTGTGGGGGCAAGTGACAAAACCGCAAAGGTAGGTATAAAAAAAATGACCTTAACAGAGGGTTAGATGTTGGAGGGGGCATGGTAAATTACAATAGGGTCAAAGGAGCAACACGAAGTAAATCAGTGGGGAAAACTGAATCAACATTTTACATGTTTGTACACAAACTTAAGGAGTAGGGGGAAGAACTGGAAGTATTAGTACATAAGTTAAATTATGATTTAATTGACATCACAGAAACTTAGTAGGATAAGCCTCATGACTGGAATATTGGTAAATGGGGCTACAGCTCTTTCAGAAAGGACAGTCAGGGAAAAATGGGAGAAGGGGTTGCATTGTACATAACGGATATATACACTGAGGTCCAGAAGGAGATAGGAGGCAGAGCAGTTGAGAGTCTCTGGGTAAAGACTAAAGGATTAAAAAATAGGGGTGACGTCATGGTGAGGGCCTACTGTGGACCACCAAATCAGAAAGAGGAGGTAAATGAGGCATTTCTAAAACAAACAACAGAAATATTCAAAACACAGGACCTGGTAGTAGTGGGGGACTTTAACTTTACAGATGTCTGTTAGGAAAGTAATATGGCAAAACACAAAATCTCCAATAAGTTCTTGGAGTGTATCAGGGACAACTTTGTGCTCCAGAAAGTGGAGGAAGTTACCAGGGACAACCATTTTAGACTTGATTCTGACCAACAGGAGTAATTAGTAGCTAATGTGAAGGTGAAAGGCAATTGGGTGACTGTGATCAGGAATGAGAGATTTCATGATTCTAAGGAAAGGAAGGAGTGAGAGCAGCAGAATGAGGATAATGGGCTTCAAAAAAGCAGACTTTATCAAACTCAGAGAATTGGTAGCTAAGGTCCCATAGGAAGAAAATCTAAGAGAAAAAGGAGAGCTGGCAGTTCCTCAAGGAGCCAATATTAAAGGCACACTGTAGACTATTCCAATGCAGGCCCATCAATGGCTACTAGCCAGGGTGGTTAGGGACAAAACCCTATGGTCTGGGTGTCCCTAAACATCTGACTGTCAAACGTTGGGTCTGGATGATGTATTATTTGAAATTGCCTTGTGTTCATTCCCTCTGAAGTATCTAACACTAGTCACTGTCAGACGACAAGATACTGGGCTAGATGGACCATTGGTCTGACCCTGTATGGTCGTTCTTGTGTTCTTATGTTAGTTGATTGTAAATGCACCTGGCCAGCTGGATGTATTTATTCACAAGCTAACTGCACAAATAAAGCTTCTTTTTGAAAATATAGTTCCCAGTCTCTTACCAGTATATTAGGTTATTACAACTGAAACTATGTTTATTATCTAATTTATTATTCACCAATTCTTTGTTCATTTCCTTTCTGCATTTCACTGAATTTGGATACTGATTGGTCAACTTCAGTTTTATTCCTTGGCACTTTCATTTTTTGGGCCTTCTGCGGTAGCACAATCTTGCAGTGTCTGGGTGCACACACAGGAAGGGAATGTTTGAACTACAAGCAAGAAATCTGAAGAAACCCAAAACACAGAAACATGTTTTTTCTCCCTTGTTGTAAAGCTGCTTTCCGGACCTTATGGACGTTTCTGTCGCTACATTTCTGTGTATTAGAGAATTCTAATTATTTTTACCCACATATTATCTATAATATCTTATAATAAATGCAAAAATAACCATGTTCAGTATATAAAGGCTATGAATCAATCAGAGGGATTTTCTGCAGTTCATTAAACCATCTACGCTATTACCATATTTTATATAAGCAGAATACCTAAATGGAGACTCCATTTTTGTAATCCAAAAAGCTTTTTCTCAAAAGGAGGTGTTCCCTATACTAGTAAAGGCAATGGGCACTGTTCTCAATTGCACCAGTGTAAATCCTGCGTAACTTTCTGTCATTCTATTGACTTAAGTACATAGGGCTGGAAGGACCCTCAAGACATCATTAAGTCCAGCCCTCTGTGCTGAGGCAGGACCTAGTAAACCTGGCAGGTGTTTGTCCAACCTGTTCTTAAAATCCTCCAATGATGGGGATTTCACAACCTCCCTTGGAGGCCTGTTTCAGATCTTAACAACCTATGTAGTTAGAAAGTTTTTCCTGATACCTAACCTAATTCTTCCTTGCTGTGGATTAAGCCCATTATGTCTTCTATGGAGAGCAGTGACCTGAGGGGAGATTTTGTCCCAAAACATAACTTTTATTTTATGTCTTACAACTTCTAAGGTAGAAAAGAATTACACAATGTGCTGTGAAGACTCTTAATATTAACACTGTAGATCAGTGGTTCCCAAACTTGTTCTGCCGCTTGTGCAGGGAAAGCCCTGGCGGGCCTGGCCAGTTTGTTTACCTGCTGCGTCCGCAGGTTCGGCCGGTCGCGGCTCCCAGTGGCCGTGGTTCGCTGCTGCAGGCAAATGGGAGCCGCTGGAAGCAGCGGCCAGTACGTCCCTTAGCCTGTGCTGCTTCCAGCAGCTCCCATTGTCCTGGAGCAGCAAACCACAGCCACTGGGAGCCACGATCAGCTGAACCTGTGGACGCGGTAGGTAAACAAACTGGCCTGGCCTGCCAGGGGCTTTCCCTGCAAAAACAGCAGAACAAGTTTGGGAACCACTGTTGTAGATAATTTTTATACCTGTTAATTACAAATAAATCATAAATACTTAAATGAGTTTCACCAGTAAGCGTAATCTCCTGAGTAGTCAAAGGCTCCTGTTCAAAATGTTTACATTACAGCCCTATTCTAGTTCATAAACTTTCACATAGTCTAATTAGCGAAGGGAATGAATGTGGCTTTTCCCATGAAGTGTAAACTCTGCTCCAGAATTTCACATTTAAGGAAAAAAGAAAATGTCAACTGAGAAACTTTCACCTCGATAAAGCTGTGGGACTATTAAATCGTGCTTACCTGATATTGAGTTACTCTGGTTTTACACTGGAGTGTAATGCAATGATGAATGTGTAATGCAATGATGAATGTGTCTCAGTGTCTGAGAGAGAACCACTGTTTTCATACCCAGCACAACTCTGTGCCACAAGACATTTTCGAACAATAGTTCATATTTAATCTCTACCTTCCCCCAGAAACACATCCACAATATTTGCCTTCTCTCTCTATGTGCAAGAGAGTCAAGTGGAATCAAGGCCCTGTAAACATGAATTACAGACGGGAACCAAAAACTTCAGTGGATTGTCAGGTCTTAATTTTATTTCCATTCTCTCTCAGGAAAGCTGATGTAATTATACACTCAAATCTGATAATTACAGCACTTTGCAACAATGTTTGTTTAGTATTTTAATATACAAAGATGCAGTGTAAAGAGAACTTTTATTAACCTACAATAATAATTAGTCAGATTTTAATTTTCCTTCTGTTTAGATTTAAAATGTCTTCTCTAATAAATCTGTAGTGAGATTACTCAAAGCTCTGTGAATATTTGCCATTACACACACCATTTATTTTACTTTCGCTACTAGAAAATTCCGTTCAAGACACGTTGGCATAAAGATTAATAGGGATTAATTAATCTCTCATTTGAGAGATGCTTGGAGAAGATTCAGGCAACTGATTTGTAGAGAAGCCTGCAAGTTGGCACCTGCAACATAATGTATGAAGAAATGTTAAACCTTAAAGGAAAGAGGGTTTCTATGGATTTCTGGCATTTTTTTGTAGCATGGTTATTCTTGAACATAATCTCAAATTTGTGGCTGGAGAAAACCTGGACTGCTATATACATCCTGAATAATTAGCTTTTATGTGATTGTTCCTGCACTGGATTGGGGGCAGAGCAAGGCTCCACTTCTGTTGAATCTAGCCTGTGGGCTGGAGTAGCAGCTGCTGCCCATCTGTGGCCTCGATATTAGGGTTTCCAGTTACTAAACACATGTAATCAGAGGATGCTTCACAAGCCCACCTGACATTGCTCTCTGTGCTAATATACAGAGAGACCCCTCTGTACCTGATGATAGAACGTTGGGGCAAAAATATACATGCTCTGTTCTGAATTAATTAATTTTTAATGCAAAGCTCACTTCAAGATTGTACATATGCATCCACAATATTTGATCTGAGCTACATTGCTGTATTTGTACAGAAAAGGTCGATTTTAACTTCATCTGCTTAATCACTTCCCACTTATCTCAGAAATTCTCAGTAAATTCTCAGTGTCATTACCATATTTGAAATTGTAATAAGGGACTCTGAGTTACTAAACTGACATTAAAAAAACAAGTGTTAGATTTGCTAATTAGCACCCTTATTCCTCTGAATGAAACCACTTTAGAGTTTGTGTTTATCTCTGCTTGTATCTAGCAATTCAAAATACTGATGATAGCAAAATCATGACACTTAAACCTGAATTGAAATGTTGGGGAAAAAAGCAAAGCTTTCCTATAGGCTTTTTCCTAAGAGTCCAGATAGTCATATAAAAACAAACATTCAGGAGGGTAGATGGTGAGAGGAAGGAGAGTCCACTGGTTACAGCGCTAGCCTGATCCGTGGGGTACCCAGGGTCAATTCTTCCTGTGCCACAGATAGCCTGTGTTACTCTGGGCAAGCCACGTAGTGTCTCTGTGCTTCAGTTTCCCAAAGGCATAATGGTACTTAGTTACCTCATGAAGAGCGTGAGAGGTATTTACTGGAGACTGGCCAATAATTGAAATTTCCTGTGAACCAAAAACTTGATGGTGCTGGGGTTTTTTTCTTGGAAACCTAACACATGGTCTCTCAGTCTCTCCTGTAGAAGCTGTTCCACTTTGTTTAAAAAGCTATTCAGTACCAGAGAGAAAGAGAAACTGATTTTGTAGCCTAGTGGATAGTGCACTCACCTGCATTGTGACAGTCCAGGATTCAACAGTCCCTGTTCCAAATCAGTCAGAGCTGGGACTTGAATCTGAATCTCCAACAGGCCTGGTGAGTGCCCTATGCACTGGACTACTGGATATGCTGGGATGGGTGTTTCCCTCCCTTCCTCCCCCTTTTTTTTCCATGAAAAATATTTTGCAATGTCTTTGCTTTGTTTTGCATTGGAATGAAAAATTCCAACACCCCCTCCCCGCCCCCCCAAAAAAATATATGTTCACAAATTGGAAACACTGTTTCCTGCCCAGCCCTACACAGAAACTTCATTAGAGGAAACTTTGTATTAGCTCTGCAATGTACATCTCTATCAATATTTGCGTACATAGTCAATTCACAGTCCCTTTTTTCAGTACAGCTATAATACAGTACATGTATGTACAGAAATTGCAAGATTTTTCATTAGTGTTTATTCTTTTTCTCTCTCTTAAACAAAATTTTCATTTTTCAGTGTGAATGTCATGTTGGTATTGTACTGTTGTGCATAGTGGCCCATATGTGTGTATAAAATGGCATAACTTATATCTATTACATAGGCAAATATGCATTCATATAAAGAAAGCACATATTTTATTGCATACAAACAAAGGGCTAGAATTAAAGTTGATGATTTAACCTCCATTGCACCTCTAGAACTATATGCCTGAGGTTTCCAATTAAGCATTTCATTGGCATAAGCTTATAGCATGGAATGTCTCATTGTGCAGTTACACTAGTAAGATTTGTCAGCATTATCATAGCCTCTTGTTTTCAGTTTATAAATCCTGAAAATAAATCATTTGGGGCAGAAATTTGTCACAGAAACCCTCAAATTCAGTGGTGATACTAATGCCGTACATTTTATATATTGCATTCATTTTCTAAACATCTTGTATGAAAGTGGGAAAGCAGTGCAACTTGCACCTATTTGATATTCTTTGGTGTTTTAATTCAGCCCCTGTCATAAGCAATATAACTTCTGCTCAGATTAATGGGAGTTGTACCCATTTTCGCTTGGGTGGGAGTTTGGCCAAGGAATGTTTCATAGATTTTAAGGTCAGCAGGGACCATTAAATCATCCAGTTTGGGCTCCTACAGGTCAACAGAATCAGGCCCCCTAATGCCAATTTGATGCAAAGTATGCTTAACTGCTAACCCAAGGGTCTGATCCAAGTTCCATTGACTTTAGTGTGAGTTGGGACAAGCCCTTGTATCTGTTTTCAGACTAGCTGACATCTGATGTGTAACTTACCCCACTGTTTGTAAGCACAAAATTTGATTCAGAGACCTCCTCTATTTTAGTTACATTTGTCTGCTTCAGGTGGAATATGGCCCATAGTCTCAGTCCAAATGAGTGGAAGATGTTAGAGAAGGTACTCTCTAACATCTGGCACTCATTTGGGCTGAGACTATGGCGGGGGAGGGGGAATCAAAGGTCTCTCTTTGCAAGAGATTTTATAGATAGTCCTGGGTTTTAAGATTGCATCTCTTCAGTGCTATAATTCAGAAACCAGTTTAATATATAAAACATTTTGAAAGCAATTAGACTTTAATGAGGACTAATTACTTTGCCTCTTCTGGATTTCTAATACAGGCTGTATGTTTAACGGTATCTCTTGGCAACATTTTATCAAAGAGGGCCATCAGCATTTTCATTATAAACTGCTGTAAAAATTTGCTCTGGGCTAAATCTTGGCTTAATATTTCCACACATCTATTTCAAAATCAGCTTCAATTAAAAATATATATTTTACAAGCTATTAGCCCAAAATACGGTCTAATCTCTTTTGGTAATTTGACAAAAATGGCAAATTTAAAATGACTGAGGATGTTTTGTGAAAAACAGCTCCTGTCCATGCAGTGTATATTTCTCACTAACTTCAATAAAAATGTTGTTATATAAAGCACAATCCTAAATATGCAGCTGATTTAACCAGACTCACTCTATAAAAGAGCTTACTAAAATATTTTTAGATCTGAATAAATTTTGAAGGCTGCTGCTATTTGACTAGGTTTCCATACAGTTGCTCTTCTTTAGGCTTTATATTTGCTTTCTGATGTGATAGGTGGTGATGCCAGATGAAATTAACTACATTTTCATTTATGACACTGCAATTATTAAAACACAACACCTTATCATCTTACATTACTTCATCTTACAATAGGGTGCCAATATGACATGGCAAATAATTGCCCATCAGTGAGGCAGTGAAGCAATTCAATGCATTACATATGGGTTCTTAGAACCATGCTGCATCCAAAACATCTGCATTTTGTTTTAGAGGACACAGGCTTAAAGTTGAAATAAAAAAACCCCAACTGTTCTCCTTGCAAGGGCTCAGTGAACTGGTTCAGATCCACAGCACAACGAAGTCAATGGAATTATTTCACACAGAAAGGCAGCAGGATATAGTGGATTGATCAAGTAGCTCCTGTGTTCTAAGCCTGGTTGTCATTGACCTTCTGGGTGACCTTCCACAGGACAACCTCCCCTTGTCCCAATTTGCTCTATCTGTAAAATAGGTATTACCATCCTCAATAATCTACTGTTAGAATTAATTCTGTAGTGGTTTGTGGAGTGCTCTGCAGATGTATATTGTATGAAAGTGCTCAGTTAACATTTCTGATTTTCTTTTACAAGCATTTGGAGGATTGGCTGGGACAATGCAGAGAAGTACTGAAATTCCATGAGAAATTCTATTCCTTGTTCCTCTATTCTATTCAGTATCTTCAGCCCATCTGGACTGGAGAATTATTAGAAGTATCCTGAGAAAGTCTGTTAAAGTTTCCAGCCTGATTTTGAGACCAAAGAGATTTAGTTAAGTTCATCTAAACTTCTGGATACGTACAACATTTGAATGTAAGGATGCATAGCTCAGATGAACTTGAGGTTCATCCATCAATGTAAGAAACTAGCTTATACATCTCTACTTGTGCCAAGCAAAATGCATTCCTTTACTAAAGAAGCAACAAGGGATATTTTGAATTAAACCAATTACCTGTATTTTATTTGTTTTAAACGAACAAACAAAAAAAACAAACAAAAAGCTAAAGTCAACCTACCCAGGGAAAGGCCGTGAACTCTTCCTTTGGGTTACTTCAGAAGAAGACATGGATAAGGAAACACAGCAGGCACGCTGATTTTCTATAAGGCCAGGTCCACACAAGAAAAGTTATAGCAGTATAATTGTGTCAGTTAGAGTATTTGCAGTGTGGGTCTCAGGATATGAGGGAGACAAGGACCAAGATGTGTTTGTGAAAAAGATAGGCTTTCCTCAAAGCAAACCTGCACACCACCACCTTCAAAAGACAAGCCTGCAAATTTAATTCATAACTCTGTTAAACAGTAAAAATCATGGACTCAAGAGAGAGACTGGCTTTGTCTCATTACAATAATCTGTAAACCACTAACTCTCCTTTGTCCTATTACTGCAGAGGTGCTAATTGCCCACTTCATTTTTAGTAGTTTCTTGCAACATGTGTTAACTCCTTATGCTTAACAATCTGTTCCACCTTGTATTGAGCTGTGAAACTCTGAGTACCTTTCTTAGACCAAAGAAGAGCTCTGCGGAGTTGAAAAGCTAGTCTCTTTCACAAACACAAAATTGGTCTAATAAAAGATATTACCTTGCCCACTTTGTCTCTCTCAATTAGAGTGTGATTTTTTTTTCAGTATGTATTTATACTGGTATAAGCTTTATTGTGAATGGATTTATACTGGTATAACAGGTCCCTTATACTGGTTTAGCTTATTTCTATTCCTAAACTGGAGTAAGCTATACTTGTGTAAATGCTTTCATAGGGGTATAACTGTGTCCACACTGTGTGTGTGTGTGACTTTAACTATTCCAGTATTGTTAATGCAGCAAAACAAACCGAACAAAACAAAGGATAGGGGTCCTAGAAAACTGGCAATAAAACATGTGCTGCTTTCCATGTAGCATCACATCTTTCTGCATATTGCACTGCGGGGAGTGAAGAATGTGGAAATGGAGTTTGTCACAGATGGTGCTTGAATATGCATAAATTCACTTGTCTCAAGAACAGATGGAAATTAAAAAAACAAAAAAGTATTTGCAATAGTTGCTCCAAGAAAATAGGTAACTGTCTATCAATTTGCTGCAATCTTCTTGCAACCTGGCTATTGCCCTTGCCAAATAATCCATCTCTTGGAGTAAGTCTTGGTGGTGGGGCTGTGTTAAAACCCCTTTCAATTTTGAATGGCAAACAGCTGAGGCGTTTGAGATTAGCTATGCCTCTATACCTTAATACAATGGTTTTCTGTTTGTAGTACCTGATGTAGCTGTTTGTACTGCAGTGCAGTTCAGATATTATCCAAGTATTGGCTCCAGATTCCTTCACTTAAATTTTCAATGAGATTTTCAGTCCAGGGATCACCAGAAAATATATTCAGATGAGGCAGTGTGGGTAAAGCACTGGATTGGGACTCAGAAGACATGCATTCTTTTCCATTGTGTGGCTATAATACCTTGGGCACCATTTACACTGGCTGAGGATCTGCTTCTTAATGCGTAGTTCACAAAGCGGAAGATGTGAGCTCTGTTACATCACCACTCACCTGAGCCTTGTTAGCGAAGCCTGTGGTGCTGCCTGGTCTGTTCAAAGCTCTTCTGTGAGAACTGAGGCAAAAGCAGCAATTGCAGAGGCCAAAAACACTTTATGGACTCAGTGTGACCCAGAAATAATGGAACTTGGGTCAAGGAGCTACTGTTTTTTGCCTGTAGCTCAAGGAGGGGAATAAATCTTGAAGGCCACTGTTTAAGATTCATTTTTAGAAAGGTCAGTTCCTCAACATTTTCTGGATTTTAGAAATACTGGTTCATTCTGTTGCAAGAGCACCTGCCATATAAAATATGTGGTTAAGCTAGGGGGTTTCTGTTAATTGGCTCTTCATCATCTGCAGCTGCTCATCTTCTCTTTTTATGTAATTCTCTATGGGGCTGGACATCAACATTGTCTTACATACTGTATGCCATTCATCAACAAGAATGAATGAAATACATAGCAATATATCATCTGCTTGGCTGGGTTCCATAAAGCCAAGGAGAAGTTGAAGATTATTGCAATAATCTTAAATCTTTAATGATAATGGAGTTAAATGTATTCTATTTCCATTTCTCGTTACTATTGACAGAGAGCACTGTAGGTGTAGGTATCTCTGTGGCACAAAGTGTACCACAATGTTCTGTAACTGAAGATCCTATTTATTTCTTCCTTTGAAACCACTTAAGTAGATGAGTACATGCTCTAGAGGGCACTTAGTACTGTATACATTATATATATATATATATATGATATAGAGAATATATATCACAGACATATACACACAATATATAATATAAATTAAAATTAAAATCTGGGGAAATGATGCCCGCAAATTCCTACAAATACTTGTTGAATTTTTTTAATTTCTTCACTCATGGTCATGCCCCTTTTCTGTGAATTTTCCAAGCAATCCAATTTTACTGACATGGAAAAAATGTATTTCAAATTCACATGCATGAAAATTTATTTGCATACTCATTCAATGAAGGACAATAACAGACTTCTGGCCCATCATAAGTCACCCACCATAGCTCTAACACTGAATAATCAATGAGAATTCTTGTTGACCAACCAGAAAAATGAGATGAATACGTATGAATTTCAGTAAGGCATTTGATACCGTGCCACATGGGGAATTATTAGTTACATTGGATAAGATGGGGATCAATAGGAAAATTGAAAGGTGGATAAGGAATTGGTTAAAGGGGAGACTACAACAGGTCCTACTGAAAGGTGAACGGTCAGGCTGGAGGGAGGTTACCAGTGGAGTTCCTCAAGGATCGGTTTTGGAACCAATCTTATTTAATCTTTCTATTACTGACCTCGGCACAAAAAGTGGGCGTGGGCTAATAAAGTTTGCAGATGATACAAAGCTGGGAGGTATTGCCAATTTAGAGAAGGACAGGGATATCCTACAGGAGGATCTGGATGACCTTGTAAACTGGAGTAATAGTAATAAGATGAAATTTAATAGTGAGAAGTGTAAGGTCATGCATTTAGGGATTAATAACAAGAATTTTAGTTATACGCTGGGGACACATCAATTAGAAGTAACGGAGGAGGAGAAGGATCTTGGAGTATTGGTTGATCATAGGATGACTATGAGCCGCCAATGTGATATGGCTGTGAAAAAAGCTAATGCAGTCTTGGGATGCATCAGGAGAGGTATTTCCAGTAGGGATAAGGAGGTTTTAGTACCGTTATACAAGGCACTGGTGAGACCTCACCTGGAATACTGTGTGCAGTTCTGGTCTCCCATGTTTAAGAAGGATGAATTCAAACTGGAACAGGTACAGAGAAGGGCTACTAGGATGATCCGAGGAATGGAAAACTTGTCTTATGAAAGGAGACTCAAGGAGCTTGGCTTGTTTAGCCTAACTAAAAGAAGATTGAGGGGAGATATGATTGCTCTCTATAAATATATCAGAGGGACAAATACCGGAGAGGGAGAGGAATTATTTAAGCTCAGTAGCAATGTGGACACAAGAACAAATGGTTATAAACTGGCCACCAGGAAATTTAGACTAGAAATTAGACGAAGGTTTCTAACCATCAGAGGAATGAAGTTTTGGAACAGCCTTCCAAGGGAAGCAGTGGGGACAAAAGATCTATATGGCTTTAAGATTAAACTCGATAAGTTTATGGAGGAGATGGTATGATGGGATAACATGGTTTTGGTAATTAAATATTCATGGTAAATAGGCGCAATGGCCAGTGATGGGATATTAGATGGGGTGGTATCTGAGTTACCCAGGAAAGAATTTTCTGTAGTATCTGGCTGACGAACCTTGCCCATATGCTCAGGGTTTAGCTGATTGCCATATTTGGGGTCGGGAAGGAATTTTCCTCCAGGGCAGATTGGAAGAGGCCCTGGAGGTTTTTCGCCTTCCTCTGTAGCATGGGGCATGGTCACTTGCTGGAGGATTCTCTGCTCCTTGAAGTCTTTAAACCATGATTTGAGGACTTCAATAGCACAGACATAGGTGAGAGGTTTTTTGCAGGAGTGGTGGGTGAAATTCTGTGGCCTGCGTTGTGCAGGAGGTCAGACTAGATGATCATAATGGTCCCTTCTGACCTAAATATCTATGAATAAATCTGAGGAGACAGTGATCTGCTTGCAAATATTGCATAGCAGAAAATGGTTACATTCATCTGATGCATTACTCGTTGTGATTTATATACTTAAATTTAACATCATTTCCTGTATGGTATGGATGTAGTCCTGCTGGTGTGAGAGACTGAGAGTTCAGTTGTGGTATTGTGCTAAATGGCTCTCTGCTCCTCTGACATACTGCATCCTGTTGCTGATTGTCAGGAAGCTCTGTGAGTCAGAGGTTACTTAGTGGAACAGAATGAGACTCAATGGTAGAACAAAAGTGAGGATCAGAACAATCGAGTGTAAGAAGGAATGCCCTCTCAAAAGGTATCTTGGTCCTGTAACTCTTCCTTCCTTCCTTTTGGAGTCAAAGTCCCACGTATAAAGGAGAGCTATAGTCCTGAGAAGAGCACAAGTAAGAGCACAGTCTCCCATCTCTCCTCCTCCTTTCCAGAGCATAAGGATTTGAGGACAAACAATCATTTCAGCTCCCCATTTTACTCTAATATTCTGTTCTTCCTAGCATATTATCATATTATGATCCCTTTAGATAAGCTATTACCAGCAGGACAGTGGGGTGGGAGGGGGTATTGTTTCATGGTCTCTGTGTGTATGCCCTGGTCTACACTAGGACTTTAGGTCGAATTTAGCAGCGTTAAATCGATTTAAACCTGCACCCGTCCACACAGTGAAGCCCTTTATTTCGACTTAAAGGGCTCTTTAAATCGATTTCCTTACTCCACCCCTGACAAGTGGATTAGCGCTTAAATCGACGTTCCCAGCTCGAATTTGGGGTACTGTGGACACAATTCGATGGTATTGGCCTCCAGGAGCTATCCCAGAGTGCTCCATTCTGACCGCTCTGGACAGCACTCTCAACTCAGATGCACTGGCCAGGTAGACAGGAAAAGAACCGCGAACTTTTGAATCTCATTTCCTGTTTGGCCAGCGTGGCAAGCTGCAGGTGACCATGCAGAGCTCATCAGCACAGGTGACCATGATGGAGTCCCAGAATCGCAAAAGAGCTCCAGCATGGACCGAACGGGAGGTACGGGATCTGATCGCTGTTTGGGGAGAGGAATCCGTGCTATCAGAACTCCGTTCCAGTTTTCGAAATGCCAAAACCTTTGTGAAAATCTCCCAGGGCATGAAGGACAGA
The DNA here is from genome assembly GCF_965140295.1 of Lepidochelys olivacea. NCBI lineage: Eukaryota > Metazoa > Chordata > Testudines > Cheloniidae > Lepidochelys > Lepidochelys olivacea. The sequence goes on from NC_140422.1 coordinate 20,058,198, forward strand.
GGCCATAACAGGGACCCGAAGCAGTGCCGCGTGAAACTGAAGGAGCTGAGGCAAGCCTACCAGAAAACCAGAGAGGCGAACAGCCGCTCTGGGTCAGAGCCCCAAACATGCCACTTCTATGATGAGCTGCATGCCATTTTAGGGGGTTCAGCCACCACTACCCCAGCCGTGTTGTTTGACTCCTTCAATGGAGATGGAGGCAATACAGAAGCAGGTTTTGGGGACGAAGAAGATGAGGAGGAGGAGGAGGTTGTAGATAGCTCACAGCAAGCAAGCGGAGAAACCGGTTTTCCCGACAGCCAGGAACTGTTTCTCACCCTAGACCTGGAGCCAGTACCCCCCGAACCCACCCAAGGCTGCCTCCTGGACCCAGCAGGCGGAGAAGGGACCTCTGGTGAGTGTACCTTTTAAAATGCTATACATGGTTTAAAAGCAAGCATGTGAAAGGATTACTTTGCCCTGGCATTTGCGGTTCTCCTAGATGTAGTCCTAAAGCCTTTGCAAAAGGTTTCTGGGGAGGGCAGCCTTATTTCGTCCTTCATGGTAGGACACTTTTATCACTCCAGGCCAGTAACACATACTCGGGAATCACTGTAGAACAAAGCATTGCAGTGTATGTTTGCTGGCATTCAACCAAAATCCGTTCTTTCTCTCTCTGTGTTATCCTCAGGAGAGTGAGACATAATTCATGGTCACCTGGTTGAAATAGGGTGCTTTTCTTCAGGGACACTCAGTATAGCCCATTCCTGCTGTGCTGTTTGCCTGTGGCTGAACAGAAATGTTCCCCGCTGTTAGCCACGGGGAGGGGGGAGGGTTGAGGGGGTAGTCACGCGGTGGGAGGAGGCAAAATGCGACCTTGTAACGAAAGCACATGTGCTATGTATGTAATGTTAACAGCAAGGTTTACCCTGAAAGAGTGTAGCGACTGTTTTATAAAATGTGTCTTTTTAAATACAGCTGTCCCTTTTTTTTTCTCCACCAGCTGGATGTGTTTCAATGATCACAGGATCTTCTCCTTCCCAGAGGCTAGTGAAGCTTAGAAAGAAAAAAAAACGCACTCGAGATTAAATGTTCTCCGAGCTAATGCTGTCCTCCCACACTGACAGAGCACAGACAAATGCGTGGAGGCAAATAATGTCAGAGTGCAGGAAAGCACAAAATGACCAGGAGGAGAGGTGGCGGGCTGAAGAGAGTAAGTGGCGGGCTGAAGACAGGGCTGAAGCTCAAATGTGGCGGCAGCGTGATGAGAGGAGGCAGGATTCAATGCTGAGGCTGCTGCAGGACCAAACCAGAATGCTCCAGTGTATGGTTGAGCTGCAGCAAAGGCAGCTGGAGCACATACTGCCACTGCTCCCCCTCTGTAACCAACCGCCCTCCTCCCCAAGTTCCATAGCCTCCACACCCAGACGCCCAAGAACGCGGTGGGGGGGCTTCCGGCCAACCAGCCACTCCACAACAGAGGATTGCCCAAAAAAAAGAAGGCTGTCATTCAATAAATTTTAAAGTTGTAAACTTTTAAAGTGCTGTGCTTAAAGTGCTGTGTGGCATTTTCCTTCCCTCCTCCACCACCCCTCCTGGGATACCTTGGTAGTCATCCCCCTATTTGTGTGATGAATGAATAACGAATGCATGACTGTGAAGCAGCAATGACTTTATTGCCTCTGCAAGCGGTGATTAAAGGGAGGAGGGGACGGTGGTTAGCTTACAGGGAAGTAGAGTGAACCAAGGGGCGGGGGGTTTCATCAAGGAGAAACAAACAGAACTTTCACGTTGTAGCCTGGCCAGTCATGAAACTGGTTTTCAAAGCTTCTCTGATGCGTACCGCGCCCTCCTGAGCTCTTCTAACCGCCCTGGTGTCTGGCTGCGCGTAACCAGCAGCCAGGCGATTTGCCTCAATCTCCCACCCCGCCATAAACGTCTCCCCCTTACTCTCACAGATATTGTGGAGCACACAGCAAGCAGTAATAACAGTGGGAATATTGGTTTCGCTGAGGTCTAAACGAGTCAGTAAACTGCGCCAGCGCGCCTTTAAACGTCCAAATGCACATTCTACCACCATTCTGCACTTGCTCAGCCTGTAGTTGAACAGCTCCTGACTACTGTCCAGGCTGCCTGTGTACGGCTTCATGAGCCATGGCATTAAGGGGTAGGCTGGGTCCCCAAGGATACATATAGGCATTTCAACATCCCCAACAGTTATTTTCTGGTCTGGGAAGAAAGTCCCTTCCTGCAGCTTTTGAAACAGACCAGAGTTCCTGAAGATGCGAGCGTCATGCACCTTTCCCGGCCATCCCACGTTGATGTTGGTGAAACGTCCCTTGTGATCCACCAGAGCTTGCAGCACTATCGAAAAGTACCCCTTGCGGTTTATGTACTCGCCGGCTTGGTGCTCCGGTGCCAAGATAGGGATATGGGTTCCGTCTATAGCCCCACCACAGTTAGGGAATCCCATTGCAGCAAAGCCATCCACTATGACCTGCACATTTCCCAGGGTCACTACCCTTGATATCAGCAGATCTTTGATTGCGTGAGCTACTTGCATCACAGCAGCCCCCACAGTAGATTTGCCCACTCCAAATTGATTCCCAACTGACCGGTAGCTGTCTGGCGTTGCAAGCTTCCACAGGGCTATCGCCACTCGCTTCTCAACTGTGAGGGCTGCTCTCATCCTGGTATTCATGCGCTTCAGGGCAGGGGAAAGCAAGTCACAAAGTTCCATGAAAGTGCCCTTACGCATGCGAAAGTTTCGCAGCCACTGGGAATCGTCCCAGACCTGCAACACTATGCGGTCCCACCAGTCTGTGCTTGTTTCCCGAGCCCAGAATCGGCATTCCACAGCATGAACCTGCCCCATTAGCACCATGATGCATGCATTGGCAGGGCCCATGCTTTCAGAGAAATCTGTGTCCATGTCCTGATCACTCACGGGACCGCGCTGACGTCACCTCCTCGCCCGGTATCGCGTTGCCATGTTCTGGTGCTGCATATACTGCTGGATAATGCGTGTGGTGGTTGATGTGCTCCTAATTGCCAAAATGAGCTCAGCGGCCTCCATGCTTGCCTTGGTATGGCGTCCGCACAGAAAGAAGGCGCGGAACGATTGTCTGCCGTTGCTCTGACGGAGGGAGGGGCGACTGACGACACGGCTTACAGGGTTGGCTTCAGGGAGCTAAAATCAACAAAGGGTGTGCCTGTACATCAAGGAGTATTTCAGGCAGGACTGCACGGAGGGTTCCAATAAGAAATGGTGCACCAAAGTTATCGTTGTTATTGGAACAAGGAGGTTAGCCTGGCCTCTGATTGATACATGGCTAGATTAACCTCGCTGCGCCTTCTCTGTGACTGACTGCAGTGTGATCTAGACAGGGGAGGAGGAAAATGAGTCCAAAACAAATCTGGTCTATTTCTTGTTCTGACCCACTCCATCGATCCTTTACATCTTTGGCTGGCAGCAGACAAAAAAGGCGCGAAATGATTGTCTGCCCTTGCTTTCACGGGGGGAGGGAGGGTGGGAACGGGGTCCTGACGATATGTACCCAGAACCACCCGCGACAATGTTTTAGCCCCATCAGGCATTGGGATATCAACCCAGAATTCCAATGGGCAGCGGAGACTGCGGGAACTGTGGGATAGCTACCCACAGTGCAACGCTCCAGAAGTCGACGCTTGCCTCGGTACTGTGGAAGCGCTCCGCCGAGTTAATGCACTTAATGCACTTAGAGCATTTTCTGTGGGGACACACACACTCGAATATATAAAACCGATTTCAAAAAAACCGACTTCTATAAATTCAACCTAATTTCGTAGTGTAGACATACCCTATATAATGTCTACTGCAGTTTCCACGGTATGCATCCGATGAAGTGAGCTGTAGCTCACGAAAGCTCATGCTCAAATAAATTGGTTAGTCTCTAAGGTGCCACAAGTACTCCTTTTCTTTTTGCAAAGACAGACTAGCACGGCTCTTACTCTGAAACCTAGCATATTATTGGCACCAACGGGATTTTGAGCTTGTAGAATGCTGGAGTTGAGAGATACAGTGGAGATCTGTACTGTGCATTTGACTCTGTATTTTTGTTTTAAAAAGTTTTTATGGGACAACTAGAATTCCATCATACCTTAAATATCTAAGTTTAGATTGCAAGCTCTTCAGGATAGGAACTGTGTTTTAGGATGTGTTTGAACAGTGCCCAGGACAACTGAGCCTTTATCCTAATTGGGATCTCTGGGCATTCCATTTGGGAGGGAACCAGATTATGAAGGGTCAAGTGGGAGCAATGAAATCGATCAGTGACACCACACAATGCAGCAGCTGCAGCTCCAGAAAGCTAAACTGATACAAAATACTACAGACAGCTATGTTTAAACACTTTTTAAAAAGTTAGTTTTCAAACCAGTGTTTGGTTTCTAATACTGTGCATTAAAAGGGGACATATTCAAATGTACTTTATTATTTTTTAAAAGTTTTTAAACCCTTCCAGCCAGGTCAGCCAGCTGTCAAGCTTCAGCAGCTACCCTTGTGAGAGTGGCTGCTTCCATCAACATTTGTGTATAAACAAGAGGCTGATTTAAAAAAAAAAAAAAAAAAGCATGTTATAAAAGCCCTAGGACCCTCCTTCTCAGAAGGAATTGTTCCAAAGATGGCAGCTGCAACTCCTCCTTTGAGTGATTGTCCACATGGATTCCTCTCGTGGTGCATTTGCACCCCACACACGTTAAACTGGATGTTTCTTGGCCAGCAGTGTCCCTTATAGTTGAAATAAAAAGACTGCTTTTACTACATCAACAGGACAAAATCATTCAGGAATGTACTCAGACTATTTGTGGCCTTTATTGATAGGCCTAAGGGTCAAGCCAGCTCCTCACAGAGGTTATCAAAGCGAGTCTCTGCCTTTGTAAGAATGTGTTATGAGCTAGCCAAGTTATATCCCTCTAGGTGCATTAGAGATCATTTCACTAGAGCTCAGGCAGCCACTGCTGCCTATTTGAAAAACATCCCTATCTCTTATAGCTGTAAAGCCGCTCTGTAGATCTTGATCCACACCCTAAGACCCTACTGCCTGACAGCAGGTTCTAGATTTGGTGCCCATTTTGGTAGGACTGTCCTAAGAAAGTAATTGTTCAAGAAGGATTCCTAATATCCACTTCCAAAGCCAACAGGCAAGTGTTTGGCACTCACCAAGAGTGGAATCAAAGTAGTGAGGACAGTAACTATGGTTCTCTGAAATGTGTTGTCCACAAGAGTAGAGCTGGGCAAAATATTTTTTTTGCAAAGAGTAATTTGCTCCAAAATGCATTTTGTTGGGCTCCAAAACTGTGAATTTGGATCAAATTGGGTGAATAATTTTGAATAAAAAAACCTGATAAAATTATTTGAAATGTCAAAATGGTTTGTTTAGCAAAAATCAAAACAAACCATTTTGGAAATGTCAAATTGAATTGACATGTTGAAATGAAACGTGATTCAACCTGTCTAATCTCTTTTTTCAGTTTCCAGTTTTGGTTCAAACCAATGAAAATACCTAGAAAAACAAAAGACATGACAAAAGAAATATTCTGTGGGTTCAACCATGGGTATATTTCTAATGTACGGTCACAGTATTATATATGCACATGCACCCAGAAAATCCTCTGGCACTGAACAGTGAAGATTTAACCCAAACCCTCTGTAATTACTCTTGGGGCTAGCCTATGCTGAATTGTGTGCTGCCATAGCTGCTCTTCAGGGACCCAAGCTTGCTAGATTAAAGCTGCCTCACGTATGTCTGCTTGAGCTGCAGTCATACCCTGTGATTGCAGTAAAGGCGTATCCTACATGTAAGGGACAGCCTGTAGGAGTAACCAGAAATGGCAGCAGTAATTCTGTTGGCTTAGTGAAGTAGAATCAGCTGCACTTCCTTTCAACCAAGTCGTGGTTTCCTCCCTCGGAGTTGGTGTTCACTTGCTCCTCAGATCCTGTTTACCCTCCTGTTTTGGATAAATGGTGTTATATAATAGTATGTTGATTCACAGAACAGTTTGAAATATCACAGGGTATGTCTACACAGCAAAGAAAATCCCACAGATGGCCCATGCCAGCCGACTCTTGTTCGGGGGGGCTCAAGCTGCAGGGCTGTTTCATTGTTCATAGAGACTGGAAGTTGACTCAGCAATGTGAAGTGGGAGGGTCCCAGAGCTGAGGCTCAAACCTGAGCCCAGAAGTCTACACACCAATGAAACAGCCTGAGCCTTGCAAGCCTGAGTTGGATAGCAGGGGTCAGCCACAGGTTTTTCTTTGCTGTGTAGACATCCCCATAGAGTAAATGGTGACAAAGAGGTTGAACGGTGTTTCCTGTAAAGCTTTCACTGGTAGAATCACTAGCTAACTGTAGCTCCGAATGCTGTACTTTGCCTAGCCGATCTAGCCTACAAAGTTTACATTAAACTTTTCAGATTGCCTTCTTTCAGCTTCCTTTTTCTTTTCTTACCTTTCAATTCGCTGGTGCACTCAGGACTGTGGGTGCTCTCACTGTTAACAAAGAGGACTTGATGGTCGTGCATTCTCTGTGAGGCACTGTAAATTTTGGAACTCTCTCTCCCCTGGGCCACTAGAATCTAGATGTGCTAACTTTCCAGTTATGCTGTACAGTCCATCTCTTTCCCTAGGCTTTTGAAGATGGGAGTGCGCTGAGGACTGGTGGAGGGCTCTGGATATTTAATTATGTAAGAACAGTTCTTAATATTGTTTATCTAAATTTAGGGTTTGACACCCAAAATGTTGCAAGGGCACCTTTAAAGAGTTTCTGTGCATCTAAATGAATAAATTCTAGTCCTTCAAATCTGCTTTTCTTATAGGCGTTTAGAAGTAAGCAAGATGGAGGGAGGGACAACGAAAAGATTAATTTTAAAGCATCATTCTAAGCATAATTGTAGTAGAATATGTTACTGCAATTACAGTGTAGAGGTTTTGCACATTAACTGTGTAGATAACTTTTAATGTTCTCAAAGAAAACTTCCCAACAAATTTGAAAGGACAAACAGTAATCTAACAGCCTGGACCACATGCCCTGCACAGGTACGTAGAAGATGGATGGTAGGATGGCAGAAGCAATGACTTATAGATCTCAAAAGCAATATCATCCATCTATGCTCCTGAAGATGCCCTAAGAAAAATTGGAAGATGTTCTTTTATGTCTTTAAGATGTACTTCAGTGTCTGCTGATGACAGCTATCATTCCAGAAAAGAATAAGCTTTAGAACACAAGCTATATTTATCTATAATTTATTGTAGTTATAAAATGCAGTTCCTTAAAGTGCACAAACTATTCTTGCAACATCCATGGTATATCGCAAATAAGAGATCACAATGATGGCTTTAGATGACAAACCCTGAATATATCTAACTCATACGCTTCATATTTTCATGACATAATTTTGAATATTAAACAGTTTGCTTGGTCAAAGTGGTATAATTTCAACAATGCGGCATTTTAATATTCACTTGACTGAACTGGTAAGAATAGATCTTTCCTAAATCACCTTTTGTCCTGAAGGATTCCAAAGTACTTGGAATAGTTTGAATAAAATTTTGAGTTGGAAACTAGAAGGACATTTTTAACCACCAGAGGCATGAGATTCTAGAACCGTCTCCAAAGCAGAGAGCGGCAAGCAACACAAGTAGTTTTAAGATGGAACTTTATACGTTTACACCTGGGATTATCTGACCCAGTTGCTTGCAATAGAAAGAGATTAGACTCTGTGACCTAGAAGTGTCTTTTCAGTCCTATGTCCTCTGTGCCTATGTTTCCCTAGTATATAACTATAGCTAGGGCCAGTTCAGCCATCTTTGAGATGAAATGGAATAACTTTGTAGAGTACATAGGAAAGAATATTTTATCCAATTGGAACTAAGAGATTATGGGGGGGGCGGGCGGTACTTCATCTATCTCTGAGGTTCTTACAAGTGCCCAATTATCATGGTATCTGATTATCTCACAGTTTTAATGCGTTCACGGTTATAACACTCTGTGATAAGGAAGTGTCATCCGCATTTTGCAGATGGAGAACTGAGGCACAGAGCGTAAATAACCTGCCCAAAGTCAGAGAGCAAGTCTGGAGCAGGGCATTGAACCCAGGTCTCCTGAGTCCCAGGCTAGCACCCTAACTACTGGATGTAATACCCAGATGAGAATGTGTCCAGGACAATAAAGTTAATGCTCCAGTTTTCTACCGGAGTTCTGTTTTGAGTCTCCTCTGAAGCTTAGCACCTCCTACACCAAGGTCATTTGGTTTAGCTGTGACTCAGAAGGAGAGAGTACCACCTCGTGACCTGCCAGCTCCCTTCCTGTGGCACCTAGCACAGATGTCCCATGTCGTTTTCCTACCAAAGTACTCTAGAGTTACTGCCTAGTTTGCAATCTGCCTGACTCAGAGTGGCAGGTGGCATAGCTGGTGTTGATGAATTCTTTTTCTCCTGATAGCTTTTCCATCTTCTTTTAAAGATAAATGATTAGTTTATATGAGAGATTATCTTTCACACTAGTAGAGAGTGGCATTTCTCTTTATGATTCTGCATTTTTGCCTCTGTGTTCTAGTATTCTATCTTCTGATACTATTGCATTATCTCTGAAGTCAATTAATTAATCTTACAACAGTGCATCTATGTCCCATCCAATCCCTTCTGGCTTTTTTTTACAAGAGCTTCTTTCTTTTATTTCTGATGTTACCAATATTTTTTTTATTAGGCAGACTGTAGTGAGAACTGATGAGCAAGCTATATCAGTAGACTCACAGCTTCTTAGTAACCCACCCCCCCGTTCCTTTACTTCCTTCTGTAGCTCAATTATGTTGTTGTCCTCCCCACAATTTTACCTTTGTTTCTTTATGATCATAAAATATGTTTGGTCTGGTTTCAGATCAACAGAAACAACTGTGTTAAGGGTTTATCTACCCTACTTCTGCTAAATCTCATGATCTATAATTAGTTTTCCCTGATTTACCAGCACCCTTTGATCGTATGGATCATAAAATCCTTATGCATCATTTATCTTCTGCTTTTAGCTTTCAGAGCCTGATGCTCAAATGATTTAATAGCTCATTTCATGTTACAGTATTTGTGGCTAGGTTTTATTGTGAATTCTTCTGACTGAAATGTAGGTGATACCTCAAGATACTTGTCTTGGCCAATTAATGTTTTCCTTGTCATTGCAGTCTCGGGGGTGTTTATTATTAAAGAATCATCACTCTGCTAAGGATCTCCATGCTGATGGCTACATTTATGCTGTGAGATGGGGTGTGATTCCCAGCTCACATAGACATACTCATGCTAGCTCTCATTAAGCTAGTGGGCTAAAAATAGAAGTGTAGCCACGGTAGCATGGAGACTGCAGCTCGCCCCATGTACAAACCTGCCTGAACCCTGTAAGTATGTTCTCTGGGCAGGTAGCCCATGCCGCCTCTTGCCACTGCCCTTGCTACAGCCCAAGTATGTCTACATGAGCAGTGAATCACACCCCTAGCTCCAGCTGTAGACACAGCCTATAGTTTCACAGTCCTTTGCATTTCCTAGCCACCTTTCAAGCATGAGGGTCCTAGCTTGGTACCACCCACATTTCAGAAATTATATTGCCCACTCCACTTCACTTCAAATATCCTTGGGAAACAACTCCTGAACGATACATGAAATACCTGTAACCATTTGCCATATCTGTGCTCTGTGTATAGAAATGTAAATGTATGAAAAGCAAGAAGATAAAGGGGGAGATTTTCAGTGGGAGCTTGGCATCTAACTTCCTTTTGGGACTCTGAACATTTTCCCTGCAGCCCCCTCCCGCCAAAAAAGTTTTTTCCTTTCCAAACTGTATCCACCCTGTATGCCTTTTTTTAAAACCAAGAAAGCACATACTGTTTTATATAAGTCTGCTACAGTATGGTAACATAGACAAAATGGTACATAGACAAAAAGTGAAACATTTACTCCTGTTGAATCTATTTGGGGATTTGAACTTTTTTCATAGCAAAACCTGTCGATTATATAAATGTGCCCCCAAAACAACTCACTGCGTAATATATTGTCACTTTGCCATCATCCTTTGAGTTTTGCTAACAAGTTTATGGTTCTGTTGTAGGCTAAAGTGCTAAGCTCCAACTCCCCCATTGTAAGGCTGTTTCGTTTAGCTATTGTCCCACAGCGACACAGAGGAATTACTCCGGATATTAGTAGGAAACTTACGTGTGTAGACACAAGTCATATCTGTTTCTGTTGTTTTTTTAAAATAAGTATTCAATGTTGTTGGGGCAATGAAGGTTAGATAATTTGGTAGGATGATGTTCCCACCCTGGATGACTTTCTCCTTTTATGAGCCCTAAACTTTCACTGTTACAATCTAGTCATTGTAATCAGAACTGAGGACAGCTAAATACTTATCAGGATCAGATTAAGGCAAATAGTGATATTGAGCCTCCTAGTCCCACCTCTGCATTGTGTCCCCACCTGCCCGCTAGCATGTCCATGTGCAGCAGTATGGAGATCCCTGATCCCCGCTCCCCCATGGAAAGGCAGGAGTGGCAACAGAGTCCTGCAGTACTTACAACCCCTCTGCTAGGTATTTTCCTAGAGGAGTCGGTGGGGTCAACTCCATTCTTCTCTTGCCACACATACAGTCCTCTAATGGGATGGTGTTGGTAGGAGGGCCCCAGAGCAGTAGGTCTTGGAGTGAACATCCTATGGACATACATGTTGGTGTTGACACCTCTTCGAGTTATTGCCTTAAGCTGTCTGCAGACCAGGCAAACATCACTGCATTTCTTTGCACTCAGGTCATATTTTCAAGCTTTTCTTCACAGCCACATGGGCTAGACACTTACTGAGAAAAATAAGTTGAGTGTGACCCTCAGGACATGACTCTAAGAGCTGGGCCCTAAGGTATGGATCTATAGTGCCTATGCCTCATTCCAGCCCAGAAGTACTTGTTAGGTGCCTATATACAGATATAAGTGACCTGATTTTTTTCAGAGATGCTGAGCCTCCCCAGTTTCTATTAACTTCAGTGCCACTTATTTAAGTGCCTGTCATAAAGGGCAGGCTAACCACCTTTAAATCCCTCCTGGCCAGAGGAAAAACCCTTTCACCTGTAAAGGGTTAAGAAGCTAAGATAACCTCGCTGGCACCTGACCAAAATGACCAATGAGGAGACAAGATACTTTCAAAGCTAGATGGGGGGAAGGGTCCTCTGTGTGTGTGTGTGATGATTTTGCCGGGACCAGAGCAGGAATCCAGGTCAGAACTCCTGTAAAAAGTTAGTAAGTAATCTAGCTAGGTATGCATTAGATTCTGATTTGTTTACATGGCTGAGAAAATAAGTTGTGCTGAATGGAATGTATATTCCTGTTTTTGTGTCTTTTTGTAACTTAAGGTTTTGCCTAGAGGGATTCTCTATGTTTTGAATCTGACTACTCTGTAAGGTATTTCCCTTCCTGATTTTACAGAGGTTTTTCTTTTACTTTTTCTTTAATTAAAATTCTCTTTTAAGAACCTGATTGCTTTTTCATTGTTCTTAAGATCCAAGGGTTTGGGTCTGTGTTCACCTATTCAAATTGGTGAGGATTTTTATCAAGCCTTCCCCAGGAAAGGGGGTGTAGTGCTTGGGAGGATATTTGGGGGGGGAGACGTTTCCAAGTGGGCACTTCCCCTGTTGTTTTTGTTAGACACTTTGGTGGTGGCAGCATAAAGGTTCAAGGACAAAAGGTAAAAGTTTGTACCTTGGGGAAGTTTTGACCTGAGCTGGTAAGAATAAGCTTAGGGGGTCTGTCATAAATATAAAGGGAAGGGTAAACCCCTTTGAAATCCCTCCTGGCCAGGGGAAGCTCCTCTCACCTGTAAAGGGTTAAGAAGCTAAAGGTAACCTCGCTGGCACCTGACCAAAATGACCAATGAGGAGACAAGATACTTTCAAAAGCTGGGAGGAGGGAGAGAAACAAAGGGTTTGTGTGTCTGTCTGTAGTCGTCTTGGCCGGGGACAGAACAGGAATGGAGTCTTAGAACTTTTAGTAAGTAATCTAGCTAGGTATGTGTTAGATTATGATTTCTTTAAATGGCTGAGAAAAGAATTGTGCTGAATAGAATAACTATTTCTGTCGGTGTATCTTTTTTGTAACTTAAGGTTTTGCCTAGAGGGGTTCTCTATGTTTTTGAATCTAATTACCCTGTAAGATATATACCATCCTGATTTTACAGGGGGGATTTCTTTATTTCTATTTACTTCTATTTTTTATTAAAAGTCTTCTTGTAAAACACTGAATGCTTTTTCATTGTTCTCAGATCCAAGGGTTTGGGTCTGTGGTCACCTATGCAAATTGGTGAGGCTTTTTATCCAACATTTCCCAGGAAAGGGGGAGTGCAAGTGTTGGGAGGATTGTTCATTGTTCTTAAGATCCAAGGGTCTGGGTCTGTAGTCACCTAGGCAAATTGGTGAGACTTTTTACCAAACCTTGTCCAGGAAGTGGGGTGCAAGGTTTTGGGAAGTATTTTGGGGGGAAGGACGCGTCCAAACAGCTCTTCCCCAGTAACCAGTATTAGTTTGGTGGTGGTAGCGGCCATTCCAAGGATAACGGGGGTAATATTTTGTACCTTGGGGAAGTTTTAACCTAAGCTGGTAAGGATAAGCTTAGGAGGTTTTTCATGCAGGTCCCCACATCTGTACCCTAGAGTTCAGAGTGGGGGAGGAACCTTGACATGGTGGCACAGTGGTGGGATTAACCTGAAATCATTTTGAGATCCAGTTGAGATTTTTTGAACTAGAAATACAGATTTTAAAAAGGAATTTTTAGGAAGTCCAGAAGGCAGCTTTGAAACTGAAAGCAGCTTGGTTTCTCTCTGCTTTGTGGCCAAGCAGAGACAAAAGGGGATTATCTTGTGAATTGCAGGTTTTCTTTGCCTAGAGGCAGGGTACTTAACTCCTGCAGGGAAATTCACAGTCTTCCAACCCAGAGGTTTTTTTTTCTTTTCTTCCTAAAAGTAAATAGGGGGTGTGTGCTCTACCCATTTGCCTGGAGACAAAAGTGGCAGGGTTTTTTTAGGATTTTGATTTTTTTTTGTTTTACAAGGAGTACAGGTTTGAAAAGAAATTTTTTTTTTTCTTTGGGCTGGGTAAGCAGTTTTCCAAGTAGTTGGAGGTTTTTTGCTTTAATTTGGGCCCAGAGCAGAGACAAGGGAATTGTCTTTTTCTGTAGGCTGACAATCACTATCAGAGAATAGGTATTCTATTCCAGCACAGCAAAATTTTACAGCCAAGTTTTGTTTGTTTATTTCTAAACCTCGGGTGTAAAGTTAGTTAAAAACAGAGAGGTTAGAATGGCCAAATCCTCAGCTCGACTACAGCTGGAATTAGCCAAATTGCAGGCTGAGGAAAAACAAAGGGAACATGAAAGACAGATAGAACTCATGCGGCTGGAGAAGGAGGTACAGGAGGCTGCCCACAAGAGGGAAATGGAGGCAAGGAAGCATGTGGAGGAGATGGAGAGGATAAAGGCCCAGCAGAATATACCAACAAACCCTAGCAATCCTTCTCCAGGTACCACTTCCCATCCCAGAAAGTTCCCCACCTACAAGGCAGGTGATGATACTGAGGCCTTCTTAGAAAACTTCAAAAGGGCCTGCCTTGGGTACAACATCTCTACTGACCAATACATGGTAGAGCTGAGGCCGCAGCTCAGTGGACCCTTAGCTGAGGTGGCAGCTGAAATGCCTAAAGAACACATGAACAAGTATGAACTGTTTAAATCCAAGGCGAGAGTCAGAATGGGGATAACACCCGAGCAGTCTCGTCGGAGGTTCAGAGCCCTAAGGTGGAAACCAGACATGTCATTTACCCGACATGCCTACCACATTGTAAAACATTGGGATGCCTGGATATCAGGAGCAAGTGTTGAATCTCCAGTAAATTTGCCCTTCCTAATGCAAATGGAACAATTCTTAGAGGGTGTTCCTGAGGAAATAGAAAGATACATCCTAGATGGGAAACCCAAAACTGTAATTGAGGCAGGAGAGATTGGAGCCAGATGGGTGGAGGTGGCAGAGAAGAAGAAAACTGGTCGCAGTTGGAGCGGAGACCAGAAGGGACCACCCCAGACCACACCCTATTACCGGGGGCCGCCCAAAGCCCCACCTACTTCCCAAAGAACCCTCCAGACCCCTTATCGTCCCACCACCCCGTTCTCCAGCAACCCTCCTCGCCCCGGTGACCCGTCAGCTGGACGATGTTTTAAATGTAACGAGCTGGGGCATGTAAAGGCCAACTGCCCCAAGAACCCCAACAGATTACAGTTCATTGCACCGGAATCACACCAGAGGTCCACAGGCCCAGATACCTCCCAGATACCCTTGGAGCGGAGGGAAACTGTGAGTGTGGGTGGGAAGAAGGTCACCGCGTGGAGGGACACCGGAGCACAAGTGTCAGCTATCCATGCTTCCTTAGTGGACCCCAATTTAATCAACCCAGAGATCCAAGTGACGATTCAACCCTTCAAGTCCAACTCTTTCAATTTGCCTACAGCCAAGTTGCCTGTCCAGTACAAGGGCTGGTCAGGAATGTGGACTTTTGCAGTCTATGATGATTATCCCATCCCCATGCTGTTGGGGGAAGACTTGGCCAATCATGTGAAGCAGGCCAAGAGGGTGGGAATGGTCACCCGCAACCAGGCTAAACAAGCCGTGAGGCCTAGCTCTGTTCCGGAAACTTCTATCAGGACCCAGTCAGAGGTGATGGACCTGGACCCCAGGCCAATGTCTGCAACAGCAGTAGTGGATCCAGTCCCAGAGACCCAGACGGAACCAGTCCCAGAACCGGAACCAGCCAAACAACCAACACCAGACCCCGTGTCAGCACTGAATCCAGTACTTGCAACCTCAACACCAGAGGGCCCCACCGAACCTGAACTGGCAGCAGCCGATAACCCTACACAAGAGGCTCAGCCGGAGCCTGAATCCCAACATAGTGCACCAGCGGAGAGCGGTTCACAGTCAACAGAAACAGCTCCATCCCCTATATCGCTTCCAGAGGGACCAAGCCTAGGTCCACAATCCCATGAGGAACTGATGTCTCCAGCATCAAGGGAACAGTTCCAGACCGAACAGGAAGCAGATGAAAGCCTCCAGAGAGCTTGGACGGCGGCACGGAGCAACCCACCGCCTCTCAGCTCTTCTAATAGATCCAGGTTTGTTGTAGAAAGAGGACTTTTATACAAGGAAACTCTTTCTGGGGGACACCAGGAAGACTGGCATCCTCAGAGACAGTTGGTAGTTCCAACTAAATACCGGGCCAAGCTCTTGAGCTTAGCCCATGATCACCCTAGTGGCCATGCTGGGGTGAACAGGACCAAAGACCGTTTGGGGGGTCATTCCACTGGGAGGGAATGGGCAAGGATGTTTCTACCTATGTCCAGTCTTGTGAGGTGTGCCAAAGAGTGGGAAAACCCCAAGACCAGGTCAAAGCTCCTCTCCAGCCACTCCCCATCATTGAAGTTCCATTTCAGCGAGTAGCTGTGGATATTCTGGGTCCTTTTCCGAAAAAGACACCCAGAGGAAGGCAGTACATACTGACTTTCATGGATTTTGCCACCCGATGGCCGGAAGCAGTAGATCTAAGCAACACCAGGGCTAAAAGTGTGTGCCAGGCACTAGCAGACATTTTTGCCAGGGTAGGTTGGTCCTCCGACATCCTCACAGATGCAGGGACTAATTTCCTGGCAGGAACTATGAAAAACCTTTGGGAAGCTCATGGGGTAAATCACTTGGTTGCCACTCCTTACCATCATCAAACAAATGGCATGGTGGAGAAGTTTAATGGAACTTTGGGGGCCATGATACGTAAATTCGTAAATGAGCACTCCAATGATTGGGACCTAGTATTGCAGCAGTTGCTCTTTGCCTACAGAGCTGTACCACATCCCAGTTTAGGGTTTTCCCCATTTGAACTTGTATATGGCCGTGAGGTTAAGGGGCCATTGCAGTTGGTGAAGCAGCAATGGGAGGGATTTACACCTTCTCCAGGAACTAACATTCTGGACTTTGTAACCAACCTACAAAACACCCTCCGAACCTCTTTAGCCCTTGCTAGAGAAAACTTACAGGATGCTCAAAAAGAGCAAAAAGCCTGGTATGATAAACATGCCAGAGAGCGTTCCTTCAAAGTAGGAGACCAGGTCATGGTCTTAAAGGCGCTCCAGGCCCATAAAATGGAAGCATCGTGGGAAGGGCCATTCGTGGTCCAGGAGCGCCTGGGAGCTGTTAATTATCTCATAGCATTCCCCACCTCCAACCGAAAGCCTAAGGTGTACCATATTAATTCTCTAAAGCCCTTTTATTCCAGAGAATTAAAGGTTTGTCAGTTTACAGCCCAGGGAGGAGACGATGCTGAGTGGCCTGAAGGTGTCTACTACGAAGGGAAATGTGCTGGTGGTGTGGAAGAGGTGAACCTCTCCATGACCCTTGGGCGTATGCAGCGACAGCAGATCCAGGAGCTGTGCACTAGCTACGCGCCAACGTTCTCAGCCACCCCAGGACTGACTGAACGGGCATACCACTCCATTGACACAGGTAATGCTCACCCAATTAGGGTCCAACCTTACCGGGTGTCTCCTCAAGCTAAAACTGCTATAGAATGGGAGATCCAGGATATGTTACAGATGGGGGTAATCCGCCCCTCTGAAAGTGCATGGGCATCTCCAGTGGTTCTAGTTCCCAAACCAGATGGGGAAATACGTTTTTGCGTGGACTACCGTAAGCTAAATGCTGTAACTCGCCCAGACAACTATCCCATGCCACGCACAGATGAACTATTAGAGAAACTGGGAAGGGCCCAGTTCATCTCTACCTTGGACTTAACCAAGGGGTACTGGCAGGTACCGCTAGATGAATCTGCCAAGGAAAGGTCAGCCTTCATCACACATCTCGGGCTGTATGAATTCAATGTACTCCCTTTCGGGCTGCGAAATGCACCCGCCACTTTCCAAAGACTTGTAGATGGTCTCCTAGCGGGATTAGGAGAATATGCAGTCGCCTACCTTGACGATGTGGCCATATTTTCGGATTCCTGGGCAGACCACCTGGAACATCTACAAAAAGTCCTTGAGCGCATAAGGGAGGCAGGACTAACTGTTAAGGCTAAGAAGTGTCAAATAGGCCTAAACAGAGTGACTTACCTTGGACACCAGGTGGGTCAAGGAACTATCAGCCCCCTACAGGCCAAAGTGGATGCTATCCAAAAGTGGCCTGTCCCAAGGTCAAAGAAACAGGTTCAATCCTTCTTAGGCTTGGCCGGTTATTACAGACGATTTGTACCGCACTACAGCCAAATCGCTGCCCCACTGACAGACCTAACCAAAAAGAAACAGCCAAATGCTGTTCAGTGGACCGGAAAGTGTCAGAAGGCCTTTAACAAGCTTAAAGCGACACTCATGTCTGACCCTGTACTAAGGGCCCCAGACTTTGACAAACCGTTCCTAGTAACCACAGATGCATCCGAGCGTGGTGTGGGAGCAGTTTTAATGCAGAAAGGACCTGATCAAGAATTCCACCCTGTAGTGTTTCTCAGCAAAAAACTGTCTGAGAGGGAAAGCAACTGGTCAGTCACTGAAAAAGAATGTTATGCCATTGTCTACGCTCTGGAAAAGCTACGCCCATATGTTTGGGGACGGCGTTTCCACCTGCAAACCGACCATGCTGCACTAAAGTGGCTTCACACCGTCAAAGAAACTAACAGAAAACTTCTTCGGTGGAGTTTAGCTCTCCAAGATTTTGATTTCGACATCCAACACATCTCAGGAGCTTCTAACAAAGTGGCTGATGCCCTCTCCCGTGAAAGTTTCCCAGAATCAACTGGTTAAAATCGTCCTTGAGATGTGGAAAATATTGTTAGTCTTTATGTACTTGGTAGTATATTTAGAGATGCATGTGTCTTATTAACTCTGTTTTCCTAGAGCTCCAGGAAGAAATCCCAGCCAGTGTTTCACCCTAGCTGAGATTTGGGGGGCGTGTCATAAATATAAAGGGAAGGGTAAACCCCTTTGAAATCCCTCCTGGCCAGGGGAAGCTCCTCTCACCTGTAAAGGGTTAAGAAGCTAAAGGTAACCTCGCTGGCACCTGACCAAAATGACCAATGAGGAGACAAGATACTTTCAAAAGCTGGGAGGAGGGAGAGAAACAAAGGGTTTGTGTGTCTGTCTGTAGTCGTCTTGGCCGGGGACAGAACAGGAATGGAGTCTTAGAACTTTTAGTAAGTAATCTAGCTAGGTATGTGTTAGATTATGATTTCTTTAAATGGCTGAGAAAAGAATTGTGCTGAATAGAATAACTATTTCTGTCGGTGTATCTTTTTTGTAACTTAAGGTTTTGCCTAGAGGGGTTCTCTATGTTTTTGAATCTAATTACCCTGTAAGATATATACCATCCTGATTTTACAGGGGGGATTTCTTTATTTCTATTTACTTCTATTTTTTATTAAAAGTCTTCTTGTAAAACACTGAATGCTTTTTCATTGTTCTCAGATCCAAGGGTTTGGGTCTGTGGTCACCTATGCAAATTGGTGAGGCTTTTTATCCAACATTTCCCAGGAAAGGGGGAGTGCAAGTGTTGGGAGGATTGTTCATTGTTCTTAAGATCCAAGGGTCTGGGTCTGTAGTCACCTAGGCAAATTGGTGAGGCTTTTTACCAAACCTTGTCCAGGAAGTGGGGTGCAAGGTTTTGGGAAGTATTTTGGGGGGAAGGACGCGTCCAAACAGCTCTTCCCCAGTAACCAGTATTAGTTTGGTGGTGGTAGCGGCCATTCCAAGGATAACGGGGGTAATATTTTGTACCTTGGGGAAGTTTTAACCTAAGCTGGTAAGGATAAGCTTAGGAGGTTTTTCATGCAGGTCCCCACATCTGTACCCTAGAGTTCAGAGTGGGGGAGGAACCTTGACAGGGTCTTTTTCATGCAGGTCCCCACATCTGTAGCCTAGAGTTCAGAGTGGGGAAGGAACCTTGACAGTGCCTAAATATGGATGTCAGGTACCCAAATTTGAAAGTGTTGGCCTCTCGTTTCTGACTAGCATATTCAGCAATAGCATAGCTGATCATATATGCTTTCTGGGCCAGATCCTCTGCTGGCATAAATCAGTGTAGCTCAATTGAAGGCAATAGCGCTAATCTGAGTTACATTAGCCGACAATCTGGCCCTATGTGCTCTGGTGTGGCACAGCATTTACTGAACAGTCTTGCATAATGTTATGAAGCTGTTTTGTTATTTATACAGCTACGGGGGGTGTATGGTGCTTCACAGATAAATATGGTGATAGATCCCAGCTCCAAGGAGCTTACAATCAAATTTTGACATAAAATATCAGGGCAAAACTATAAACAGGTGGTTGGGGATGGTTAATGGGGGAATGAGAGTTACAAGACTTACATTTTAAAAAAAAATTTCCCTCTGTTGATACTCACACCTTCTTGTCAACTGCTAAGAATGGACCGCATCCACTTTGCTTGAATTGGCCTCGTTAGCACTTCAAAAAATAATTTTTCCTCTGTTGATATTCACCCCCTCTTGTCAACTGTTGGGAATTGGCTACATCCACCCTAACTGGAGTGGCTCGTTAGCACTGACCCCCCCACTTGATAGGGCAACTCCCATCTTTTCACGTGCTGTATATTTATACCTGCTTACTGTATTTTCCACTCTATGCATTTGATGAAGTGGGTTATATCCCACGGAAGTTTATGCCCAAATAAATTTGTTAGTCTCTAAGGTGGCACAAGGACTCCTCGTTGTTTTTACTGATACAGACTAACATAGCTACCCCTCTGAACACTTACATAGTATCAGACCCTGCTTATCAACACTTTCATAACTGTCTCATGGAAACAGTCTTTGTCATGAAAAGTACATATACCTTTTAAGGAAAAAAAATGTTTTTACTGATCTCTCAGAATATGCAATCATTGAGAAAATAAATAAAGCTCAAGAAAAATCTGAGATGCATGCCTGGTGCAAATACATTGATGTAACAAATCTGTTAACCTATGTGAAAATAACTAATAGTCCTATCAGTTACAATCCAAAGAACAAGACAGTCCAGGAAATAGCTAAGGATTTTTTCTCCCAAATTTGACAATTGTTATCTATAAATAAGTATTAAAGGTTTCTTTTACAGGGGACAAAATTACACACACACACACACACGTAAACGAAACAACCCATTCCTACTTAATAAGGCACGGTCTCTTGTTTATTTTTAAAGAAAAACTTAAAATGTGGCATGATGGTATAGTACCATATTTCCCTCTTGTACTGTAAATTTTTTATTTCATGCTTTTCTTCGAGTCTCTGTAGCTGTCTATCCTAGTCTCTGGCTGTTTTACGTATATTAAAATACATTTATCCAATACTATAAAGGACTTCCCGTTTCTAAATAAACATTCAGCCCACCTCTTCCTCCAAGAAGAAAGTTGCCCTGTAAAAGCCTATACTCCTATAAGTTGCTGTGTCCCCATAGCAGTGATTCTCAGCTGGTTTTCTGATGTCACATTCAGGTCTTTGGAATTCTATTTTTGTTGATCATGTTGATGGTAACTTCAGGATGCTATACTGCCTGGCTGCACTCCTGAGCAGTGCCGAGAGAAGGAAGCAACTTTCCTAGCAACACAAGTATTGTGCTGTAATGTGTCATCAAAATATTGATAATAAATCATAGGCCTTATGCGGTGCTACATCCCCTGTGATTCAAAATGTCAAAAAGGAGCTATTATACTTCTAATTTGGTATACAATCATCACAGTAAAATAGGTGGACCTGTCAAGTTGCTAAAAGATAATGCTGAAATACACATTGCTCTGCACAGCAGTGGGGCTATCAAAGACAGGAAATATTGGAATGTGGAAAACAGGCAGCCAGACAAATTCTTTGCATTGATAGCATTGTGAAAATAACTTGCATTTTAATGTTTCCATCTTGATTCTACATTGGGAAGTATGGGCCAAAAATATTATGTAGAAATAGAAAGTATGTTGGAAATGGTTGCGTGACCTTGTAGTACAGATGTATAAAGAAATGGTGTGTATTTCTTTTTTCTTTTTTTTAAAGGGCACTCAGGGAAATTCAGTTTTATTTTAAACTCATTTACAGTTCATTTACAGTTACAAAGTCCAATGGGTTGGAAGACTTGACAAGAAGGAACAAAAAGTTTCGGCTTCTTCCCACAAAATTACAAAGCCACCCTTTTATTATCAATTGCCATAAATCTCCACAGGGCACTTAGCAGCCAAAAATAAGATTACAATGTTCTGAATTGCAATGGCAAAAAGATCACTGATCAATCCAATAATTAAACCATCTACAAATAAAATAAAAGGCATCCATTTTTGTTTTCTAGTCTTCTCATTCGGTGATGTGATAGCAGTACCAGCTGAGAGACTGTTCAATTGCTCTTTGCATGTCTGCTGGTTGGTTCACTTCACAAATGTTTATCCTTGCTGAGAATGCAGTAATATTTGCAGTGTGATTGACGTAGTTAGTTTGTCCTCTGTGTATGTGAGTGTGTGGAATTCTACAAATGCTACAGCATGAAAGGACCTATCAATGAAATGTTTACAATTTCTTGTAAATGTTTACAGTGCTGTAGCGGGGTAGACGCACCCTCTGGGCCTGAAAGGGTTACAGCAAACCCTGAGAGAGGGCTGGGGCTGTGAGCCAAAGGCTAGGCTGATGGGGAAGGCAGCCACAGCTGGGGCCAGGCCCCAGTCAGGCCACAGCTGGCCCTATAAAAGGCTGTGAGCCAGGCAGTCTCTCTCTAGCTGTGGAGATAACTGCGTCTGGCTGCTTGGGAGCTCACCAGGGTACCTAGCGTGAATCAAAGCTGGGGAAAGGCCAGAGGAGCTGGGAGCTCCAGGCTGGAAAACCCCCAGCCTGCAGGCCTTGCTGAAGGCCTAAAGCAGGTACTGGGGTTGCAGAGGGGCAGCCCAAGGTTTGGCAAAGGCAGCAGATGCGAACCCTCCTTGCTGATGATGAGCGGTACAGACTGCAATCTGCCCCAGTGTGCAGGGGCTCGATGGGGACTGGCAGTAGCTGCTGAGGCAAGGTGGGGATAGAGGGTATAGATAGATAGATTTCCCTGGGGCGGGGAGACCCAGAGACTGTGGGGGGACTGCAGAGGGCAGAACCCCGAGGAAAGGGACACTAGGGTCCGGGAGGGACATGGGGGCCTGAGGCAAGGGGGACACTGGCCTGCAGAGGGTGCTCTGAAGGCTGGAGAGCTAATTCCCAGGACGACCAGCAGGAGGCACAGCACCGGTGAGTCTCGGCCTTGCTACAAGTGCCCACTGTATTATAGTTTAGATGACACTAAACTGGGAGGAGAGGTAGATATGCTCAAGGGTAGGGATAGGATACAGAGGGCCCTAGACAAATTAGAGGATTGGGCCAAAAGAAATCTGATGAGGTTCAACAAGGACAAGTGCAGAGTTCTGCACTTAGGAGGGAAGAATCCCATGTACGACTACAGACTAGGGACCGAATGGCTTGGCAGCAGTTCTGCAGAAAGGACCTAGGGGTTACAGTGGACGAGAAGCTGGATGAGAGTCAACAGTGTGCCCTTGCTGCCAAGACGGCCAATGGCATTTTGGGATGTATAACTAGGGGCATTGCCAGCAGATCGAAAGACGTGATCATTCCCCTCTATTCGACATTGGTGAGGCCTCATCTGGAGTACTGTGTCCAGTTTTGGGCACCACACTACAAGAAGGATGTGGAAAAATTGGAAAGAGCCCAGCGGAGGGCAACAAAAATAATTAGGGGACTGGAACACATGACTTTTGAGGAGAGGCTGAGGGAACTGGGATTGTTTAGTCTGCGGAAGAGAAGAATGAGGGGGGATTTGATAGCTGCTTTACTACCTGAAAGGGGGTTCCAAAGAGGATGATCTAGACTGTTCTCAGTGGTAGCAGATGACAGAACGAGGAGTAATGGTCTCAAGTTGCAGTGGGGGAGATTTAGGTTGGATATTAGGAAAAACTTTTTCACTAGAAGGGTGGTGAAACACTGGAATCCGTTACCTACGGAGGTGGTGGAATCTCTTTCCTTAGAAGTTTTTAAGGTCAGGCTTGACAAAGCCCTGGCTGGGATGATTTAGTTGGGGATTGGTCCTGCTTTGAGCAGGGGATTGGACTAGATGACCTCCTGAGGTTCCTTCCAACCCTGATATTCTGTTATTCTATTCTATATACATGTGGCTTATACAAGACAATGTAGTAGTTCTTTCTTACCTCTCTCATCGTGCACACACCACACTCTGAGTCTTGTGCATAGAAATTAGAAAGCTGGCATGATATCCCTCAGTGCACTACTGCAGTTATTCACTGCAATATAATGTCAGCCTGTGATAAGTACTATGGCAGAGCAGTAGCCCTGCCTGTAGTTAAGGTTGACTGACACCGTTATAAGACCTTGTGTTCAGTTGCTTAGGACTTTACCAAACTCTAACTGTTCAGACTGCAATTTTCTGTGCTGGGCATAGACTCAGACTTTAAGGCCAGAAAGGACCATTATGATCATCTAGTCTGACCTCCTGCACATTGCAAGCTACAGAACCTCACCCACCCACTCTTGCAATAGACCCCTAAGCTCTGGCTGAGTTATTGAAGTTCCCAAATCATGATTTAAAGACTTCATGTTACAGAGAATCCACCATTTACATTAATTTAAACATGCAAATGACCCACATCCCATGCTGCAAAGGAAGGTGAAAACCCCCCAGAGTCTCTGCTATTTGCACACATGCTCAGGATCTAACTGATCAGCATATTTGTGATGGGGAAGAGCCAGCAGCCAGACACTTGGAAAAGAATTCTCTGTAGTAACTCAGAGCCTTCCCCATCTAGTATTCCATCACTGGCCATTAGAGATATTTGCTGTTAGCAGTCATAGATTGGCTACATGCCATTGTAGGCAGTCTCATCATACCATCCCCTCGATAAACTTTTCAAGCTCAGTCTTGAAGCCAGTTACATTTTTTGCCCCCTCTGCTTCCCTTGGAAGGCTGTTCCAGAACTTCACTCTTCTGATGATTAGAAACCTTCATCTAATTTCAAACCTAAGCTTGTTGATGGCCAGTTTATATCCATTTATTCTTGTGTCCACATTGGTGGTTACTTTCACTCCTCTCCCTCCCTGTATTTATTTAACCCAATCATATCTCCCCTCAGCCTTCTTTTGGTTAGGGTAAACAAGCCAAGCTCTTTGAGTCTTGTAAGGGAGGTTTCCCTCTGAGCATCCTAGTAGCTCTTCTATGCACCTGTTCCAGTTTGAATTCTTCTTTCTTAAAGATCGGAGACCAGAATTGCACACTTATTCCAGATGACGTCTCACTAATGCTTTGTATGATAGTACTAACACTTCCCTGTCTCTCCTGGAAGTACCTCACCTGATGCATCCTAGGACTGCATTAGCTTTTTTTAATGACCACATAACACTAGCAGCTCACAGTCCTCCTGTGATCAACCAATACACCCAGGTCTTTCTCCTCTTCTGTTGCTCCCAAGTGATAAGTCACATGCTTACAGGAAAAATTCTTGTTAGTCCCTAAGTGCATGACTTTGCACTATTAAGTTTCATCCTATTTCTATTGCTCCAGTTTTCAAGGTCATTCATATCATCTTGTATGATATTCTGATCCTGCTCTGTATTGGCAATACCTCCCACCTTGTGTCATCGGCAAATTTTATTAGCACTTTTTGTGCCAATGTCATTAATAAAAATTGTTAAATAAGATTGGTCCCAAGACCAATCCCTAAGGGACTCCATTGGTAAATCTCTCTCCAGCCTATCAGTGTGCCTTTCGGTATGACCCATTGTAATTTCCCCATCAACCAGTTCCTTATCCACTTTTCAGTTCTTATATTAAAACCCATCTTCTCCAGTTTAACTAATAATTTCCCATGTGGAACTCTATCAGATGCCTTCGTGAAATCCAGGTGGATTCTGCATTTCCTTTGTCTAAAAAGTCAGTTATCTCCTCAAAGAAGGAGATCAGGTTGGTCTGGCATGGCCTACCTTTTGTAAAACCATGTTGTATTTTATCCCAATTACCGTTTACATCTGTCGTTAACTGTTTTCTCTTTCAAAATTTGTTCCAAGACCTTGCATACAATTGAGATCAAACTAATGGGCCTATAGTTTCCTGGATCATTTTTTTCCCTTTCTTAAAAATAGGTACTATATTAGCAATTCTCTAATTTCGTAGATGTACATGCCTTAGTGTGGGGAGGTTATGCCTTTCATAGATGTACATGCCTTAGTGTGGGGGAGCACAGGGAGTTACACCAGAATCTCCCCTGTTCTCCGTGCCCATACAGCCAACGAGGAGAGAGAGGAAATATTCTGGACTGAAATGCAGAGGGGATAAGATCTGGACTTTGCACAGAATGAGGCAGAGTTCCTGTGGAAAAATCATATGTGATAGTAAATTTAAAACTGTATCAGGATTCATATGCACAAGGGAGCTGAATTAAGGTTGCATGGACAGCCTTAATTCTGGCATTTCTTAACCTCTGAGTACTTGTCTTTGCAACCTTGGTTCTTTTAACATACACATTTTAACCTAGTCTCACTAGAAGAGTGTATTAGATTTCTGGTTTGTTCAGTACTGAAGGTTTTAAGACTGGCTTTTTTTAATCATTTGTCTCCCTCCCTTAAGGTAGCTTTCACTCCAATCTTCCTGTGGACCACCCAGCTAATACAATTTGTCCTTCTGCCTACCCCATATATTCCCAGTACTGGCTTGTTCCAAGGCAGGTGCATACCTTGTAGCAACAGTTTTATGTGTGAGGTACGTAGAGGAAACACCCACTCCTGAATCTTTTGCTGTGTTTGTGGCATGCAGCCCTGTTGGTGTGTGTGCCACTCTTAGGTGGGCATCTGCTCTATATTCCTATACACATGCTGCTAACAGTTTAACAACTGGCATAGCCGAAAGGTAATTAAATGTTGAGTCTTGAATTTGCTCTAGCCTCTTAGCACTAATTGAATCTCCATAATATGTTTGTTTGTGCTTGATACAATGTGGTAAACCAGCTGCACTTCTTCGTTTTGATCTTTTTAGTTTAGCACTTCCTTCATATGATGCTGCTTCATGATATGTATGTAATGTATGCCTTTTTATCTGTCTATGCCATAAAACTACGCTGTACACTCTCTAAATGCAGCCTCATTTTTAATCACTTCAGAAAAGGCACTTGTAATAAAAAATTGAAAAGGGTTCATCTGGGGTATTTTTCAGAACTCCTGTAATTTTTACTTACTAATTAGTAAGCTCATGGAAGGTTGAACTGCAAAATATTTCTCCTTAAATTTTCCCTCCAATCATGTATGTGCTTTGATTTGTTGTTATGGGGTTGCTTAAGACTGCTGGTTTCCTAGGGCTTTGGGCTTGTTAAAACAAAATTGTGCAGACTTTGCAAACAGAACTACATTAAGGGCTGAATAAAGCCCCTCCCAAGCTAGAGCCACAATAGGAAAGGGGAGGAGGAACAGGGCTGGAGTTCAGGTGCCAGGAGAGGTTATGCCTTTCATAGATGTACATGCCTTAGTGTGGGGAGGTTATGCCTTTCATAGATGTACATGCCTTAGTGTGGGGGAGCACAGGGAGTTATACCTCTTCAACAAATACTATCTCTTGGGCATCTTTGGTTGCTAGTGAAGCCCACAGTACAATCAGGCTCCACTATTGCTCCCCAACTCCATGGAAACTAATTATGGCTGCCTGTGAGGGAGGGGAAAGGTTATGAGCACCCTGTTTCCTATTACACCATCTTGTCGGACTCATTGAAGGTGAGAACCTGGGTGTTGGGTGTCATGCTTCAGTTCATGTAGCAAAGCAGCAGTAGAGTTGGGAAAGTTTTATTTATTATTTGTTTTAGTACTAAACGGCTCCCACTAGGATTGTGGACTTATTGTAAAAGGCACTGTACAAACATACAATGAGTTCTTGTCGTGAAGGGTTTACAGTCTAATTCCAGACAGGACACACAGTGTGTGTGTGTAACAAACAGCTGCCATTGGGTGAAAGAAAATGAGGGCAACAGTAAGTAATAAGATCCACATTGTTACACAGATAGCTACGTGCATAATTCACAAGTCTTTTTTTTTTTTTTTTTTTTTTTTTTAAGATATAAATGAACAGGAGATCTTAATGCATCTCTTTGAAGAACCAAACCTGGTTTGCCTGGATCCCTGCTGTATGTTGGGGGTAACTTTTGAGGCCTTCTCCACTCAGTAACCTCCAAGACCTTATTTACTTGGTTCCCAAGAACTCAGCTCCACTTCAGACTTATCACTGAGGTTTCTTTATTGGCATCCAATCAAACTACACTTGAGTTGATTTGGCTCAAACGTAGGGGGTGGGTTCAGGGCATACTGCACATTCAGAGTTACACAGCAAACCCCTTCCTTTGTATACATTTACACCTTATGTTATATTTACTATACACTGCATCACAAGCTTTCGGATTGGTTTGGTCACACTGTAGGAATCTATGCCTGTACAGCGTGCACTGTCTATGCACAACTTACTCTTTACCTCAATTTATGTTCCAGGCTTGGCTTATCCTGTCCATTGTAAATGGTTCCCTGGCAGTTCCCCCTTATTTTAGCTAGTAGAGACGTTCTGTTTCTAGCCTGCTGATCCACTTACCTCCCTAATTCTGTCTCCCTAGAAATAAGACCTCATGTCAAGCCAGGCCTACATTCTAGCCACTAGACAGCAGCACCCATTAGAAAGGAATTGTGCATTTGTTAGTCACCATAAAATGAAAGAGATATTCCAATTGGGCAGCATGGTAATCTCCCACTGCATTGCACCAGATGTCTCCCAGTGCAAAAAAAACAAATCAGAGTTTGAGAATTTGGTCAGATCCAGAGACTTTACGTTGTGACATAATCTAATCCTATGTAGTTTAATCTAAACTGATATCTGAGGTTGTATTGCAGCACATATTTTAAAAGATGCCACTTCTCCTGAGGAATATAAAAAAAATCACAGCATATAGCATAACAAGGTTGGGGATTAGTTGGGGATTGGTCCTGCTTTGAGCAGGGGGTTGGACTAGATGACCTCCTGAGGTCCCTTCCAACCTTGATATTCTATGATTCTAAGGTATTTCTTATGGTTTGACACCTGGATACAGAGTCCCATTTACAGGTGTTTCGATCACCGCCATGCATTTGTGATGTGTCATTACCTGCAAATGTTGTGCAAAGGCTCTGTTGAGTGAAATGCACTTTTAAAAGCCCATTTGAATGCAATGTAACAAGCCAGTTTTAGTCTAACGTTATTTAAATGATACATATGGTAAACACAACAACCATGAGCACTGTAAAAATTGCACATCTTGTTAATTGTATATAAAATCTATCCCTGAAACACATCCATGTAAAGGCTTCAGTTCCTTTAGAAATCCATCAAAACACTATACCAGTCATATTGATGAAGGTTCCTTCCACAGAAATGGGCGCACACTCCTATCACTAAATGTAACACTAATTGTTACATAGTTTAGAGAACTGCTAGAGTCCAAATTCTCACAACCACCTCTTCACCATTTGTTCCTAATCACAAACCAGCAATATTTTTACAAGCATTAATTTATTTTGCTTTATTTAAAAAAAATACTTGTTACCCCAGATCAAGTTATGCTCTGGAAAATTTTCTTGCAGTTCAAGTCTGAATGTTCAAAACTCTAGCTGCTCAAATGCAAATGCAAAAATGTGTGTGCAATTATCACATCTTATGCAAATCAGATATTTTCAGTGAGCAAATGACCTTGTAGATCTGGAGTGTTAAACATGTGCGCAAGTGATTTATATGGCCCCCCCCCTCTCTTTCACACCTTTTTTAAAAGGAAGGCTGTAGCCCTCATGATTGTGAAGCAAATCTTCCAAATCTGAACTGAGAGTTAACCAACTCAGTGATGTCTGCTGGAATCTGCAGATACCTTTGTGAGCTATTGTTTCAGGCTGTGAACTGCCGCACTCCTCATTCATCTCATTGGACCATCAACTCTAAGCCCCGGTGATGACCCTTTGGTGTTAACATATTCCGGTGAAGCCATTGAAGAGATGGGAATGGGGAGTTGCTGCAAGGAAGGAGATGCAAAGGGATGAGCAGAGGAAGCTCTCAAAGACAGGGGATGAGAGAGACAGACAGAAAAGAGGAAGGGGAAGGGACAGAGGGCAAAAGCAGAAGTGGCCTCACCAAGTGGTGATGAATGCAACAATAAGGGACTGAAATAATTAAAATGTAGTTATGACATAAATGCTGTATTCTCTCCTTCATCTCAGTTCAATCCTTCCATTGACATCAGTGGGAGATCTGCTAGGGATTGAGAGCAGTACAGAGTCCAGAATTTATATCACATGCCTCATAATTAAACATGACACCCATGCTCTGTCTGGTCACTTGCGTGCCTGTTTCTCTCATTGAATGTGATCCATCAAGTCATCCATCCCGTGTGCAAGTCCACAGGCAATTACAGAGTACACATTTTGAAAATCAAGCCATAAATACCATTTGATTGTGCACAGCCACTTGTACCAAGCCTATGCACCACCCTTTGAACAATTTTATTTTCATCTTCATAAAACCCTTTATCAAAATATTATGCCAACAATATGAATATCCATTCCCTTTTCAGATATGACTATGCTATGCAGGGATCAAGTCTTTATATGGATGCCATTTAAAGCCCTCAACGTGTCTTTCCAGGAGATGTCTGCCAGAAGTCTACATCAAAAGTACATGTCAAATTATCTTGCACATATTGTACAGAGAACTGAACCCAACTTGGAACTCGGGTTATTGTGAAAGTTGTTTTTTATTATTTTAATGGGATTTCTTCATCTTATTCTAAGCAAAAAGACAATGACAAACATTTAATTTCTTATAACTATTAAACTGAAAGGTGAATGTAACATGATAAAGTTGCATTTAGAATTTGAGTTTGTAATCCAAAAAACCTCTTTTAAGATTCTCTATTCTACCCAAACACGGTGGGAAAGAATAGGACTGATATGAGACAGCACTGTCATTAAAATCTATCTGAAATTCTCCAATCCTTTTGCTAAAGACCACCTACATCCGTGCCTATCCCTGTTCATTCACTAACTCTAAAAATAAGTGGTTTCAAAATGCTGGCACATATGGTTTAAAATGAGAATAATAAAAAGGTAAAATACTTTAGCACTTACATTCCCAACAAATTATATCAATATGTTTCACTCGAATAGAGATCATGAAAACTGAAGAGGGGCAAAGACCTCTTAAGTCATCCCCCACCAATGCATAACTGATCCCTGCAGTCTTCTCACTAATACTTAGTACATGTATTTTCAGATGGTCTCCCTCCAAGGAGGCTGGTGACATCTTAAAGCTGGAAAGCAAAACTTACATGTAAATCTGGGCTTAGCACAGCAACAGGTAAAAAGTAAAACCATACAATATCTGACTCAGAAATTATAGGAGTACTTGTGGCACCTTAGAGACTAACCAATTTATTTGAGCATAAGCTTTCGTGAGCTACAGCTCACTGCATCGGATGCATACTGTGGAAAATACAGAAGTTGTTTGTTTTTATACACACAAATCATGAAAATATGGGTGTTTATCACTACAAAAGGTTTTCTCTCCCCCCACCCCACTCTCCTGTTGGTAATAGCTTATGTAAAGTGATCACTCTCCTTACAATGAGGGGGTGATAATCAAGCTGGGCCATTTCCAGCACAAATCCAGGTTTTCTCCCCCCCAGCTTGATTATCACACGCATTGTAAGGAGAGTGATCACTTTACATAAGCTATTACCAGCAGGAGAGTGGGGTGGGGGGGAGAGAAAACCTTTTGTAGTGATAAACATCCATTTTTTTTCATGATTTGTATGTATAAAAACATCTTCTGTGTTTTCCACAGTATGCATCCAATGCAGTGAGCTGTAGCTCACGAAAGCTTATGCTCAGATAAATTGGTTAGTCTCTAAGGGTATGTCTACACTACGAAATCAGGTCAAATTTATAGAAGTCGTTTTTTTAGAAATCGGTTTTATATATTCGAGTGTGTGTGTCCCCACAGAAAATGCTCTAAGTGCATTAACTCGGCAGAGTGCTTCCACAGTACCGAGGCTAGTGTTGACTTCCGGAGCGTTGCACTGTGGGTAGCTATCCCACAGTTCCCGCAGTCTCCGCTGCCCATTGGAATTCTGGGTTGAGATCCCAATGCCTGATAGGGCTAAAACATTGTCGCAGGTGGTTCTGGGTACATATCGTCAAGCCCCCGTTCCCTCCCTCCCTCCATGAAAGCAAGGGCAGACAATCGTTTCGTGCCTTTTTTCCTGAGTTACCTGTGCAGACGCCATACCACGGCAAGCATTGAGCCTGCTCAGGTAACCGTCACAGTATGTCTCCTGGGTGCTGGCAGACACGAGCGAGAAACTGCTGAATTGGAATTCATTTGCAAATTGGATTCCATTAATTTAGGCTTAAATAGAGACTGGGAGTGGCTAAGTCACTATGCAAGGTAGCCTATTTCCCCTTGTTTTTTCTAACCCCCCCCCCCCCGATGTTCTGGTTAAACTTGGATTTATGCTGGAAATGGCCCACCTTGATTATCATACACATTGTAAGGAGCGTGGTCAGTTTGGATAAGCTATTACCAGCAGGAGAGTGAGTTTGTGTGTGTGGTTTTTGGAAAAGGGGGGGGAGGGGAGAAAACCTGGATTTGTGCTGGAAATGGCCCACCTTGATTATCATACACATTGTAAGGAGAGTGATCACTTTAGATAAGCTATTACCAGCAGGAGAGTGGGGTGGGAGGAGGTATTGTTTCATGGTCTCTGTGTATATAGTGTCTTCTGCAGTTTTCACAGTATGCATCCGATGAAGTGAGCTGTAGCTCACGAAAGCTTATGTTCAAATAAATTGGTTAGTCTCTAAGGTGCCAAGAGTACTCCTTTTCTTTTTGCGAATACAGACTAACACGGCTGTTACTCTGAAACCTACGCAGTAGCAGCAACCCATTGCCTTCTGGCAGCAGACTGTGCAATATGACCGGTAGCCGTCATCGTCATGTCCGAGATGCTCCTGGCCACATCGGCCGGGAGCGCCTGGACAGACATGGGCGCAGGGACTAAGTTTGGAGTGACTTGACCAGGTCATTCTCTTTAGTCCTGCAGTCAATCCTATTGAACCGGCTTATGGTAAGCAAGCAGGCGATACGGATTGCTAGCAGTCGTACTGTACCATCTTCTGCCGGGCAGGCAAGAGATGAGGATGGCATGCAGTCCTTCTGCACCGTCTGCTGCCAGCCAAAGATGTAAAAGATAGATGGAGTGGATCAAAACAAGAAATAGACCAGATTTGTTTTGTACTCATTTGCTTCCCCCCCTCCCCTGTCTAGGGGACTCATTCCTCTAGGTCACACTGCAGTCACTCACAGAGAAGGTGCAGCAAGGTAAATCTAGCCATGCATCAATCAGAGGCCAGACTAACCTTATTGTTCCAATAAGAACAATAACTTAGGTGCACCATTTCTTATTGGAACCCTCCGTGAAGTCTGCCTGAAATACTCCTTGATGTAAAGCCACCCCCTTTGTTGATTTTTAGCTCCCTGAAGCCAACCCTGTAAGCCGTGTCGTCAGTCGCCCCTCCCTCCGTCAGAGCAACGGCAGACAATCGTTCTGCGCTTTTTTTCTGTGCGGACGCCATACCAAGACAAGCATGGAAGCCGCTCAGCTCACTTTGGCAATTAGGAGCCCATTAAACACCACACGCATTATCCTGCAGTATATGCAGCACCAGAACCTGGCAGAGCGATACTGGGCGAGGAGGCGACATCAGCACAGTCACGTGAGTGATCAGGACATGGACACAGATTTCTCTGAAAGCCTGGGCCCTGCCAATGCATGCATCATGGTGCTAATGGGGCAGGTTCATGCTGTGGAACGCCGTTTTCTGGGCTCGGGACACAAGCACAGACTGGTGGGACTGCATAGTGTTGCAGGTCTGGGACGATTCCCAGTGGCTGCGAAACTTTCGCATGCGTAGGGACACTTTCATGGAACTTTGTGACTTGCTTTCCCCTGCCCTGAAGCACATGAATACCAAGATGAGAGCAGCCGTCACAGTTGAGAAGCGAGTGGCGATAGCCCTGTGGAAGCTTGCAACGCCAGACAGCTACCGGTCAGTTGGGAATCAATTTGGAGTGGGCAAATCTACTGTGGGGGCTGCTGTGATGCAAGTAGCCCACGCAATCAAAGATCTGCTGATATCAAGGGTAGTGACCCTGGGAAATGTGCAGGTCATAGGGGATGGCTTTGCAGCAATGGGATTCCCTAACTGTGGTGGGGCCATAGACGGAACCCATATCCCTATCTTGGCACCGGAGCACCAAGCCGGCGAGTACATAAACCGCAAGGGGTACTTTTCAATAGTGCTGCAAGCTCTGGTGGATCACGAGGGACGTTTCACCAATATAAACGTAGGATGGCCGGGAAAGGTACATGCCGCTCGCATCTTCAGGAACTCTGGTCTGTTTCAAAAGCTGCAGGAAGGGACTTTATTCCCAGACCAGAAAATAACTGTTGGGGACGTTGAAATGCCTATATGTATCCTTGGGGACACAGCCTACCCCTTAATGCCATGGCTCATGAAGCCGTACACAGGCAGCCTGGACAGTAGTCAGGAGCTGTTCAACTACAGGCTGAGCAAGTGCAGAATGGTGGTAGAATGTGCATTTGGACGTTTAAAGGCGCGCTGGCGCAGTTTACTGACTCGCTTAGACCTCAGCGAAACCAATATTCCCACTGTTATTACTGCTTGCTATGTGCTCCACAATATCTGTGAGAGTAAGGGGTGTTACGAATTACACCTGGTAGGACACGCACACAAATGCTACGAATTACACCTGGTAGGACACGCACACAAACGCTGCGAATTACACCTGGTAGGACGCGCACAGTTCGAATCTAGGCTGAGGCACATAAACAAAGTCCACAACTGCAGAGTTCCCAAAAGACACTAAGTTTATTACACTTGAGCGTGGTGCCCCCCTGCTAGCCAGGGGGGAACCCTGAATACAGATTATATAAAGGTTATATACTTTTTAGCAAAGCATGTTGCCCTCGTGCATCGGAAACCTTAGCCAATAAACAAACCCTTATCTTATCTACCACCTATCCCTGCTTGGTGCATTCCTTGTGCTATACCAGTATGCTAATTACACAGCATGGTCCTAAAGCCATGCATCAGTAACTTTTATTATCAGGATGGGAGGCCTCACATCAAGGCCAAGAGACAGGGAGTTAGAGACTGACAAAAACCAGATACTGGGAGTCAAGGCAGACTGGAGACAAGGAGGAGGATTTTCACAGGGATTCAGTATCTAAGGATCACTCCTCCTGGTGTATGATGTGCTGGCATTTAAACAATGGTGGGCCCCAAACCAAAATGGAGTTACATTTGCTAACTTTTCCTTAACAGTCCTCCCTTTCTTTTTGTATGTCAGTAAGCTATATTGGGGCTGAGTAACCGCGCTGCAGGGTTAGCAACTGCCGACAGCACATACTGCAGCATTGTAGGCATACAAAAAATAATGCAAAAACAATAACAGTCAAAAAAAGTAAATACAAAATACGCTGTCCCCAAGTCCCCACATCCGGTAGCCATGAGGTGAGCCAGTCCCAGACCTCCTGGAACCTGGCGCTGGTAGTGTCGAGGCTGATGTGGTGAAATAGGGCTGCCTGTTGCTTGAGGATGTGGATGTCAGTTTCCACCCTATGGTGCTGATTTACAAATACACAACAGCTTGAGTTGACCAGAGCACAAACCCCGCCCTGATTTGCAAGGAGATAATCCAGGGCTAGGCGGTTTTGCATTGTAGTTTGGGATAGCTGGGTGACTTCAATTTGAAGGGCAGATAGAGCATCTGCAGTAGCATTTGCCATTAGTTCCAAAGCAGTTGAAATGTTAACTATAGCTTTTTCCAGCTCGCTTACTCCCAACCATGGCAGAAACCAACGCACAAAGGAGTGAAAGCCTTTGGGCCATTGAGAAAGGGGGTTTAAAGGAATACTTCGTCGGTCCCTCCATACTAGATTGCGGATCTCTCCCTGGGTCAGGTTCTGGTGTACTGTCACGGCGGGTACTATAGCCCCTAAGGTACATGTACCACACCATCCTGCTGGAAGAACCTTATAGGCTGTGTGATTGCATAACCAATACCAGCCAGACCCCTCGGGGACTGGCCACGGGGTTCTGGAGTAGGTAGAGGGGCCTCCTGCACCAGAGCTGATTTGGGTGGTGTCCTTGCACCCCACAAAATTCCCTACAAAAACTGTATTTTCTATGCCTTTACGTCGTGACACACACAAAGCATAATTACCCTGGGCCACCATATCAATAGACCATATTTGGATTGTAACATTCCAGTTAAATGTAGTGTTTGCCCATAGCTTAGTTTGGAGTGTTCGATTAAGGGGGATAGGTACCCCTATCAACGGGACCTCCTGACCTAAATATGTGGGGGTATGAATACAAATCCAACACTGCGTTCGATTTACACCCTGTTTGATAGCGCGGATTAAATTCAAGAAGCTATTGCCCTCCCATCCTTGTATTGGACTTGGGAATAGGGAGAGGACCCCCCAGGCAAACCATACCAATGTCGATATCCTCTCCTGTACCATACAAAAAACACTATACCCAATGTAAGTCCAATAAACAGGAACACAAAAAGTCCTGGTGTGCTGTGAAGGTCCCAGTAGCTGGAAAGCTTAGTCCATGGGTTGGTCGTGGTGTTCATTCGTGAAGTGGCTCGTCCAATGGCTTGTCAGGGTCAGGTGGGGGTCCCAGCGCCAACTTAACATAGCTATGATGGATCCAGGAACCTTTACCTGCAAAGGAGTGGTGGCAGATGGTGGGAGTAATGTTCGTGGCTGTAAGGCGTTTTTGGTATTTATACTTGCCTAGAAGCACAGGTTCTAGCCTCTGGAATAAACCCACCCCACCACTTCACTTCACATTCCCAAGAATACATACCGCAACTTTCTCCCTGCCAATGTACAATGCTCCGTCTTTGCCATCAAGGCCAATTCTCAGTGTCTTTTGCAGTCAGGAATCCTTGGATTTTGGTGGTTTTAGCAGAGCAGGCGTTTCTTCTTTTTTCTTGGAACAGTCATGGTTTTGCATTATACAGGGGAGAGGTTACTAGCACGTCACCCTGTACTGCTTTGGTTTCTTTAGCAAATACTGAATGCAGGTTAGCTTTGTCAGTGGACAAGGGAGAGGTTACTAGCACTTCACCTTGTTTTTTTTTTTTTTTTTTTTCCTGCTGTCCAAAAGGAGGAAAGAAAAAAAACCCAGAAGGAGGGACAGGCTGATCAGTAGTCGAAGTGAAGTCATCTCGAGGTGGAGGGGTCTTTTTGCAGTAAGAAGCATGGGTCCAGGCAGTCAGTCCTTGGCACTTCACAGCAGTGTTGGTAGTTAGCAGCACTTAATAAGGGCCTTTTCAGCATGGGGCCAGAGTAGTCTTTTGTTGATGGACCTTTATGTAGACCCAGTCACCTGGTTTTAACAAATGGCAGGTTTGCTCAGGATTCTTGAAGCAGGACTTTTTACCTGTAAATACAGAGACCTAACACATTTCATTAATGTCTGGCAGTGTGTTGCAGATCTCACAGCTGCTTGGGCACATTCAAGCCCCCCTCTTTCTTGGCTGTTAGCCAAATCCTAGCTGTGAGTAGTGTCCTTGGGCAGGCCAGTGTCTTATTTTTGGACCGAGCCTGCCAGCTACAGCGTTGAATTAGCTTGTTTTTTGTTTTATTTATTTTATTTTTTTTGGCTTTTATTAACCTGCAAAGGAAACTTTCACTTTTTACTCATACACCTTTGTTTAAAAAGGAACACATGTACATTGCCCATTATACAGCACTTTAGTCTTATTGTTTAATGTATGCCACATACACCCTTCTAGGAAAATGACTTTATTACAGAGCTTTGGAGCAACAAGCCAGGACAAGCACACCCACTTTTGAGGAGTCCACTTGGTACAACCTCTGGTGTCCAATAGCTTTCCTCCCTTCCCAGCCCTCTGGCTAGAAATGTGAGGTAGCCAGAAGGATCTCATGTATAATATGGGGAGTGGGTTAACCTTTCATGTCCTTGCTTCCAAAGACTGTTGGTGTGCAAATTTTAACAACATTTTTTTTAATTAAAAGATCTGGCCAATGAAATTTTTTTTTTTTTACTTAAGCAAATGTATTAAACTTTAGCATATCACATTTTTTTGATATTATTCAAACACTTTGTATTCCAAGTTGAATAAAACAAGTATCTGCATTTTGATTTACCCTTTTAATTTAGTTTTAAACTAAACTGTTTTATGAAAAATTAAACAGAGCAATTCTGGCCACAAGACAAACACTACAAGACAGGACATAGAACACAGAACAGAATTCCTATTGTGCCAGTAAATTCATGAGATGTTGAATTGCTTTTCAGCTGGCATTAGTTTTCTCTGATTTTCTGAAAGACAAAAAACACAGATCTACCCCTTTTGGGCAGTCAGTCATTGCTTAAAATATTTCCTTTTTATACAAATACCTTTAATTGCAGGCAAAACAGAGGAATTACCCATATTTTCTTGTATTTGTTTTATAGGCAGCCCAGGTTTTAGTGGCCTCTACCTTATCAGTTAGGTAATTTACATTAAAACAAATGCTTTCCGGCTTGCTTTTGGATCCACAGGTTAAAGATTCTTACTTTAAAAAGGGCACAATAAACTTTACCAGACTTTTGATTGCCTTTTACTTTTAACTCCTGCTGTCAAACACACAGCGACCTGAAAAGGAAGACACCACCTATTGTAGCCCCTTGGAGCCTAATAAGATATTAAGTAGCACTGTATAATTGCATTTCTTTGGAAAAGGGCCCATTTTTTTCCAAAATGGCTGCAAAGAAACAAAGAATTTTTTTTTTAGTATTTCACAAAGTTCAACTGCTTAATTCTTTCCAACAACTAAAGAGTTAATTTCTTACTTTCTTTTTTTAAATTACTTGCTTATTTTTCAAAACAACACCCAATTAACTTAGATTTTACCATTCCAAGTATTATTCCGAGATTTACGTTTTCCATTCCTGTAATTATTTACTCTTTTTTTTTTTTTTTTTACTATGACCTTTAAGTTTTCAACCTGTTTTTCAATTTCTCTATCTGTTGCCTGCCTGCTTGGGCCCGATCCTGGTTTGTTTTTTTTTAACTGTCCCTTCCATGAGCACCAGCTTTGTTTCACTACTAAATTAACAAGGAGGGTGGGCTTCTTAACTAGCCCCAGCTTTCCTGGTCTTTTTTTTTAAATATTTTTACTTACAAAGGCTACCCAAGTCCTCCCCCCATGAGGCTTGTCACTTGGACAGAAAGCACGGCTAATTGGCAAGCAAGGAGGTGACGGTCATAAGTCAAAAGAAAAGGAGGACTTGTGGCACCTTAGAGACTAACCAATTTATTAGAGCATAAGCTTTCGTGAGCTACAGCTCACTTCCTCAGATGCATATCGTGGAGACTGCAGAAAGCCGAGGGTAAGCCGGAGGAGGGGCAGAAGCAGGCATAGCACATATCGGGGCTGGAGACCCCTGAGATGAATAAGAAAAGGAGGAGGAAAGAGGACGTCCTTTCGCATGCGCATAAGCTCAGTTTTCCCATACAT
Source organism: Lepidochelys olivacea (assembly GCF_965140295.1). Lineage (NCBI taxonomy): Eukaryota > Metazoa > Chordata > Testudines > Cheloniidae > Lepidochelys > Lepidochelys olivacea. The sequence goes on from NC_140422.1 coordinate 20,096,947, forward strand.
ACTAATAATCCATCTGGACTGGAGCTTTGTTTTTTAGCCTTTTTTTAAGCGCTGTTATTTTTTTTTCAGCAAAGGAACCATCCGGTGGCCAGTCAAAAGGTGTTTGAGTTGTTAGTACTGGCCACTCAACCTTGCACAAGATTACAGCTTTTTTTTTTTTTTAACCTAACCCTTGGGTACCAGAAATATTCCCCCAATTCTCGAGAATTTCAGCCAAAGGGGTCCCCTTACTTACACTCTGCCCAGAACCCATAATGGGCTACTAAAAGGACATCAAATGTGCCACCTTATTGCCTAAGCAACGGCTCACACCCCCCCTCCTCGGAGTTCTTAAAGGTGAACTCACCCTGTGCCAGCTGGAGCTGTCCGAGAGGAGGAGTGTAGTCTCGCTTGTTGGGGAGAGCCTAGAGTCCCATCTGGGTAGCCAAAACTGTTACGAATTACACCTGGTAGGACACGCACACAACTGCTGCGAATTACACCTGGTAGGACACGCACACAACTGCTGCGAATTACACCTGATAGGTCATGCACAGTTCGAATCTAGGCTGAGGCACATAAACAAAGTCCACAACTACAGAGTTCCCAAAAGACACTAAGTTTATTACACTCGAGCGTGGTGCCCCCCTGCTAGCCGGGGGGGGACCCTGAATACAGATTATACAAAGGTTATATACTTTTTAGCAAAGCATGTTGCCCTCGTGTATCGGAAACCTTAGCCAATAAACAAACCCTTGTCTTATCTACCACCTATCCCTGCTTGGTGCATTCCTCGTACTATACCAGCATGTTAATTACACAGCATGGTCCTAAAGCCATGCATCAGTAACTTTTATTATCAGGATGGGAGGCCTCACATCAAGGCCAAGAGACAGGGAGTTAGAGACTGACAAAAACCAGATACTGGGAGTCAAGGCAGGCTGGAGACAAGGAGGAGGATTTTCACAGGGATTCAGTATCTAAGGATCACTCCTCCTGGTGTATGATGTGCTGGCATTTAAACAATGGTGGGCCCCAAACCAAAATAGTCACATGTGCTAACTTTTCTTTAACAGGGGGAGACGTTTATGGCAGGGTGGGAGGTTGAGGCAAATCGCCTGGCTGCTCGTTACGTGCAGCCAGACACCAGGGCAGTTAGAAGAGCACAGGAGGGTGCGGTATGCATCAGAGAAGCTTTGAAAACCAGTTTCATGACTGGCCAGGCTACGCTGTGAAAGTTCTTTGTTTCTCCTTGATGAAACCCCCCGCCCCTTGGTTCACTCTACTTCCCTGCAAGCTAACCACCCTCCCCTTCTCTCTTTAATCATTGCTTGCAGAGGCAATAAAGTCATTGTTGCTTCACATTCATGCATTCTTTATTCATTCATCACACAAATAGGGGGATGACTACCAAGGTAGCCCAGGAGGGGTGGTGGAGGAGGGAAGGAAAATGCCACACAGCACTTTAAAAGTTTACAACTTTAAAATTTATTGAATGCCAGCCTTCTTTTTTTTTTTTGGGCAATCCTCTGTGGCGGAGTGGCTGGTTGGCCGGTGGCCCCCCCACCGCGTTCTTGGGTGTCTGGGTGTGGAGGCTATGGAACTTGGGGAGGAGCGCAGTTGGTTACACAGGGGCTGCAGTGGCAGTCTGTGCTCCAGCTGCCTTTGCTGCAGCTCAACCGTACACTGGAGCATACTGGTTTGGTCCTCCAGCAGCCTCAGCATTGAATCCTGCCTCCTCTCATCACGCTGCCGCCACATTTGAGCTTCAGCCCGCCACTTACTCTCTTCAGCCCGCCACCTCTCCTCCCGGTCATTTTGTGCTTTCCTGCACTCTGACATTATTTGCCTCCACGCATTCGTCTGTGCTCTGTCAGTACAGGAGGACAGCATGAGCTCAGAGAACATTTCATCACGAGTGTGGTTTTTTTTTCTTTCTAATCTTCACTAGCCTCTGGGAAGGAGAAGATCCTGTGATCATTGAAACACATGCCACTGGTGGAGAAAAAAAAGGGACAGCGGTATTTAAAAAGACACATTTTATAAAACAGTGGCTACACTCTTTCAGGGTAAACCTTGCTGTTAACATTACATACATAGCACATGTGCTTTCGTTACAAGGTCGCATTTTGCCTCCCCCCACCGTGTGGCTACCCCCTCAACCCTCCCCCCTCCCCATGGCTAACAGCGGGGAACATTTCTGTTCAGCCACAGGTAAACAGCCCAGCAGGAACGGGCTCCTCTGAGTGTCCCCTGAAGAAAAGCACCCAATTTCAACCAGGTGATCATGAATGATATCTCACTCTCCTGAGGATAACACAGAGAGATAAAGAACGGATGTTGTTTGAATGCCAGCAAACATACACTGCAATGCTTTGTTGTACAATGATTCCCGAGTACGTGTTACTGGCCTGGAGTGGTAAAGTGTCCTACCATGGAGGGCGCAATAAGGCTGCCCTCCCCAGAAACCTTTTGCAAAGGCTTTGGGAGTACATCCAGGAGAGCCGCGAATGCCAGGGCAAAGTAATCCTTTCACATGCTTGCTTTTAAACCATGTATAGTATTTTAAAAGGTACACTCACCGGAGGTCCCTTCTCCACCTGCCGGGTCCAGGAAGCAGCCTTGGGTGGGTTCGGGGGGTACTGGCTCCAGGTCCAGGGTGAGAAACAGTTCCTGGCTGTCGGGAAAACCAGTTTCTCCGCTTGCTTGCTGTGAGCTATCTACAACCTCATCATCATCATCATCTTCTTCGTCCCCAAAACCTGCTTCCGTGTTGCCTCCATCTCCATTGAAGGAGTCAAACAACACGGCTGGGGTAGTGGTGGCTGAACCCCCTAAAATGGCATGCAGCTTATCATAGAAGCGGCATGTTTGGGGCTCTGACCCGGAGCGCCCGTTCGCCTCTCTGGTTTTCTGGTAGGCTTGCCTCAGCTCCTTAAGTTTCACACTGCACTGCTTCGGGTCCCTGTTATGGCCTCTGTCCTTCATGCCCTGGGAGATTTTGACAAAGTTTTTGGCATTTCGAAAACTTGAACAGAGTTCTGATAGCACAGATTCCTCTCCCCAAACAGCGATCAGATCCCGTACCTCCCGTTCGGTCCATGCTGGAGCTCTTTTGCAATTCTGGGACTCCATCAAGGTCACCTCTGCTGATGAGCTCTGGATGGTCACCTGCAGCTTGCCACGCTGGCTAAACAGGAAATGAGATTAAAAAGTTCGCGGTTCTTTTCCTGTCTACCTGGCCAGTGCATCTGAGTTGACAGTGCTGTCCAGAGCGGTCACAATGGAGCACTCTGGGATAGCTCCCGGAGGCCAATACCGTCGAATTGTGTCCACAGTACCCCAAATTCGACCTGGCAAGGCCAATTTAAGTGCTAATCCACTTGTCAGGGGTGGAGTATGGAAATCGATTTTAAGAGCCCTTTAAGTCAAAATAAAGGGCTTCATTGTGTGGACGGGTGCAGGTTTACATCGATTTAATGCTGCTAAATTCGACCTAATGTCCTAGTGTAGACCAGGGCTAAGGTGCCACAAGTACTCCTTTTCTTTTTGCGAATACAGACTACACGGCTGTTACTCTGAAATCAGAAATTATAGTTGGTATGTCCCTCAAGAAGCCCTACATTGAGGCCTCATTATGAGAAGATGGCAACTACAGTAAGAAAAGAAAACAGCTAAGATCCTGATTCTTTCCCTGACTGAAGAAACTGAGAATTTTTCCATTTACTTCAGTGGCAGCAGAGTCTGGCCCTAATTTCTAGAAGAGCTTGATGCTGACTTCATTATAAGGATTTTATGTGACCATGTATCATATATACAGGTCTTACAAATCCTTCTGTGTAGCCCTGATATTGAGGTAGACTGTCTATTTAAAAAAAAAAAAAAGAGAGAGAGAGAGAGAAAGAGTACCAGGTTACCAGCCCACTAAAGGGCTTTCCTCATCTATATGATGAAAAACTGAAACCTGGATAATCCATTTTTATTTTGATACCAATTATGGAATGTATTCTTTATTATTGGTTTACCTGAATGTGATGGAATGCTTTTCCAGAGCTTATCTGTGTTTCATTTCTTCTCTTTATCAGCATGAAGTATTTAAACTGAGATCTTTTAACTTTGGACACTAGCCCTATGTCAGAGAGAGAGAGTAATTAGTCTTCTCCATAGGAAGGAGGCTTTTTGTTCTTCTTTGTAAGAACCATGCCTTTTAACAAAGTAACTGAATGGGGCTTTGTTAAATTGTAAACAGTCAGATGTGTAATCAACTATTCAAAGTCACAAAGCCTGTGTGAAATAAATACAGATGACATCTGTTTTTCCAATGCGTTTGCTGTGGGTCTGGATGGGAGAAATCAGACTGGTTCAGCACACCAACACGATTTATTGTATAATATTTTAACTTTTGTAATGAGTTTGTGGCTTCCTGAGAACAAGGACTGTACAAACGAAGTCCATCTAAGAAAGACATAAACAGCCAGATTTTCAAAGGGGCCTCAGTATAGCTTCAGTTTCAGCATGTGCAGTCTTTTATGCTCCTTTTTTTTCTGCGTTCCGTTTACCCTCTATATGCCCATGAAAATGGGTTTGGCACAAGTGATGGTACGCTGAAAATTGAGGTACAAACAACCGTATATGCAAAATCTAGTATGTATGAACAGAGATTACAGTTTTTAAACCATCCCTTACAAATTCCATATAAACAGTAGAGAGAGATGACAATAGAATAAATTCAAAGCAAGTACTGAAAATGTACACAACTGTCACTTTTATTAATAATGTTATTGTTATTTAATATTTTATTTCATTTTAAGCATCAACAATATGCTTAGTGGTATAAAAGAAACACAGGCAATCCCTGCCCTTTAGTGAACTGAATGGGCCCATGCTTGTAGATCTCAGACAGAATCAGTACCTGAAAGTAGAGGTAATGATCCCAGCATCCTGGCCAAATTCCAGCATGGGCAATTATTCCCCTAAATTCTTCCTGGCTTCCAATGTATTTAGGGTGTTGTCACTTGCTGTGCATGTGAATGATGCTGTGCATGTGAATGTGCACTTGTGAATGATGGGTTGCTTTTTAGGTGTGAATGATGAGATTCCAGTGTTTCCTGCAGTCTGGGTTACAACAATCCTACTAATGGGTCTTTGTAGGCGACTGGTTCCTGCACTCACATCTATGCTGTGTGGACCCAATTGCAGGACTGGGGTCTACATTGCTTTAGATACCACAAGATCCTGTGGGATGAAAGAATTTGTAAATATAACTCATTCTGATTTCCTGTGATTTCAGACTCTCTCCAGCATTTTAATATGTTATGGGCTTGGGTTAAATTTTATACTTTAAATTTAAAATGGCTTTGTAATAGCGTGTGTGCCTGTACATATATATCCATGTATTATAGGTAGTCCTGGCAGCAATGCTTATATTAAGATTGCCTAACACTGTCCGCTATAAAACACTGTTTTCCATTCATTGTGACTGTCCCCTACTTGAAGAGTTCAGGCTCAAATTTTCTATGCTGGGTGTCTGCCTTGGTTTGCAAGTTTTAGCTAAAATGGTTCAGCCATTGTGGAGAAGGAAGTTAAGGGAAAAGTACATTGTTTTGCCAACGTTAGTGCTTACATCCATTTCACTGAGAATTTTCTTCCCCTCTAGGCACTGCGTGCAGGAACTTGAAACTCTGCACAGGGGCTTCCCTTGTGTCAGAGATGTACCTTTCAACATTTCCAAGAAAATCCACACAAATCTGGCCAAATTATAAGCCCCTGAGGGGCGGGAGGAAGGAAATCACAGTTCATACATGTTTTGTAGAGGCTTGCACTGAATGAGGTACAGAACCCCCTGGAAACATTAGTGTGCTATCCTGTAGTTAAATAGTGTATCACAATGCATACACACCAGGGAGCTAAATTAAGGTTGCATGGGCATTTCCTAAATTTTGAGTGACTGACATTTCAACCTTAATGTTCTTCTAACATAGAGTTTTGTGTGTAATATCTATTTAGATCAGCTCATTCCAGTAACGATTTTTGTTCTTGCATTCCTAAACTTCAAAGAAACCTATTTTTTAAAAAATCCAAACAATAAAATAAAATAAATCTTTTTTTCAAGATTGAGCCCTTGCATGCCAAGTTTCAGCCTGGAGCAAATTTTTTATGACCAAATTATGAACTGTAGAATAGTTTGTGTCAGCACTTCCAACTCCAGCAGAGCAAATGCACCACTATAACAAAAAGAGAACATATACCAATGTCTTGAGTCATAGACTGACCCATAACTTGTGAGAGACAAAGCATTAAGGGAATTATAAAATTTCAGTCTTGTAATTTTCTGTATCTCATATTATACAATCATATATTCCTGTAATATATTGGATTTGACTTTCTAGTTGTGCTTTCAAAAATCATATATAAAAAGCCAGCTGAGCCTAATTTCATTGGTCTGAGGATTGTTGATCATTTTTCTTTTTGTACTCATTGGGTTTCTTAGGCGCCTTGTCACTTGTGGGCTTTCAGAATTGTATTTTTTCCTTTGTACAGTCATAAATTTTCCTATTTGAGTGTCAGCCATATAAGAAAAACATTTCAAATTATGTAGCAGCTTGAATATTGAACCTGGAGTTTTGAAAGTTTTCCTAGTTGGTTTCATACCTTGGGTGAGTGGAGTGGGCAATGGAGATTATCAGGAAACATATGCTAATCACTAGCAAATAGTATTTTTTCTAAATGTCTGTTTCTCCATTTGAGGTTGGAGAATAAAAAGAAAAACTACAGGTGCCATTTTTGTGTTTCTTCTCCTCGCGGAGGATTTCATTTCAGTGGTAAATAAAGTGAACCCCATGTGTAGTCTGAGTATCAGTGAATAGGTCTGATTCTCCAAGGTCCAGAGAGCTCTCAATTCCCACTGAGTGCTCAGTACTGTGAAGGATCTGTCCAAAGTATGCAAAGAACGTTGGCAGCCTTTTGAGGTGGAAGATGTTATAAATGTAAGCTAACTATGCTCCCTAGTCTACTAAGAACTGACAGGGAGAGTCAAGGAGAGGTCTCAATTGATAGAGCACCCATCATTGTGGTGCCTCAGCTCTTTTCATATGAAATAAACACATAAGTATCTGACGCTCTCAGCCTTGCCACTCGGAACAAGCTTAGTGATGATTGGGGTTTATTTTTTGCAGGTATAGGGATACTGCTGTGATTAGGTGGATTGTTATGGGAAAGCTAAATCAAAGAGTAGGATCTCTAGGAAGATGGTTAGGTAGGGGAGAGGGTTCTCCTTCCAGTCAGGTATTTAGCTGAAACGAGATTCATACTCTATACCTTTTGCTTTGGACTTTGGTTGAGGGATGCCATATTGCATTTGTGTTCAGGACATTCTTTATGTATTTCATACAGCCTGCTATATGCAGATGTTTGGACATGCAAAATCCTTTCCTTTCCAAGATGGTCTGAAAGGCAACCTGAAGGGGGAAAAATCTAAATTCAAAGCTACTGAAAAAAGCTTCCATTCCACAGCTATCATGTCATCATAAGATATTTTGGATAAGAACTTTAAAACATAAGGCCCTTTATTCTGAATTGCTATTAATGGTCCAGTTTTTCTAAGAGTTTGCCCCAGTACCCTGTGACTGATGAGTAGCATGTTGTATTTCACTTGTTCACTTGGTTGGTGGCCTCTACCGTAGAGGTGACTGCGGTTCTCTGATGTGTGGGAATCACTTATGAAGCACTGTGGCAAGAAAGGCATTATCCAGATATAAAGCAGAATATTATGTGTCATGACTACACTGTTCTCAGCATGAAGCACATTTTAAAACTGAAGGAAACATCTTTTTTCCCCCCTTTTTTCCATTTTAATCAAAAGAATTGTGTGCTAACAAACTAGACTTGACTGTATCCTGAATGGCCCCTTTGATATTGCCGTCTGGCACCTAACAATGGTTTTATGGCAGTTACAGAACAGCTTAATCTGTGGGTGTTTTTTTTAACAAAAATGTTTTATTTTGTCCTGCAATAAAATCTCTAACAAACAAGCTTATACAAATAAAGAAGAAGGGCAGAGATACATATTGTGAGTTCTAGTAGGGAAAGGGATTTTTTTCCCTGTGTGAGCTATCAAATACTCTGGGTTAAAAAATAAACAGAACAACATAGACAAATTGTGAATAATATTCTGATGATATTAAAAGTCATGTTGTCCCCCAGGATCAATGCTTTATTGGCTGAGACAATAAGGTGATGGGAATTCTGTAAAAGTTAGAGATTTCCCCACTCCCCCGAATCTGCAGAGTTTCTATGGACAGTTTTAATTTTTATTTTACTTTCCTCTACTCTTAAAATTTAATGTCAGAGATCATAAGACAAGAAACAAGTAGGGTCACTCAGCAATATTTATTGGCTAATTAAATTGAACTACTCCTACTGGACTGAAAAACCTATCAAATTCCACAAGCTAACCCACACAAGTACAGCACTGTGTAGTGGCAGACTCTCTCTTTTCTTCTGTCTGTCAGGCTTCCCTGTAGTTCTTATTGACAGTGACTTTAATACTTGCAGCTGTATCCTAATGCTGTGCCCTTTCAAGTGAATAGAGCACCAGAATATGGTAAATAAGCATGTTAATGGAACCTGCAGACAGTGTGGTGCACTAGCGGATCAGCTCAGGGGACCTAACTTCTCCTCTTGACTCTGGCAGTAACTCATTGAGTGATGTTGGGAAATTCGTGTCATCTCTTTGTGCCTCAGTTTCCTTATCTGTAAAGTGGGGGACAATGGTACTTCTCTACCTTTGTAAAGCATATTGAGATCTATGGATGTAAACGGAGCATAAATTCATTTAGTATAATAATAGGTCTCTGGTATCACGAACAGCAGTGCCAGTCTGCTGTTAAACCGAGATATTACCCTCTCTCTCTCTCTCTCTCTCTCTCTGAATATTTGGGCTCTGTGTGGGTGGAGTGCAGCGAAGTCTTAGTGGGGAAGTCCCGCACTCTGGATTATTCACATGTATAAATTTATATGCGTGCATAAGCATTTGCAGGATTGGGCCCTAGATCATTCTGGAGGTTACAGCAAATTCTGCTAGGTGTGTCATTGCTCAGTGTGTGGATTCCCCACCACCTCAGATTTCTATTATCTCAATTTATAGCTCTGTTATTTGTTTTTTGTTCTCCCTCCATGTGTGGGTATGCTGAGTGGGAGTTCTTGTGCAACCCGAATGGTGTTGGATCATATTAAAGAAGTTCTGTATTAAAATCACAAATGAGTTTGATTCCCCAGAGTTTAAATTCCAGGGTATTACTAATTAAGAGGTCTCTTGGTTTTTGGTGCTGTTTCTCTCCCTCTATGTGTGAAACTTGCAAGCTGCTAATTGTGTTAGTACATTCTAAGACAGAGTCTGTTCTCAAAGCAATTCACAGAGAGAGAGACTCAAAGCAATACTCTAACAACAGAAACAGCATCCAGAGACTCCCCGCCCTTTTGTTGTATTAACAACTGTGATTAAAATAGAGATAGAGGATGTATGTAGATGGATGCTTGGTGTGGATAATAACTGAATGATCAGGGAGGTGCCAGCCTAAGAATCCAGTGTCCATCGGCTGAAGAAGGCGTCAAGTGGAAATAACCAGAGGACCCCCCCACCCCGGAGGGCAGACTGGAATCCACCCAAGAGCCTCAAGGATGGGAGAACCAAAGAACAAGATAACATCTTGGAGCCGTCAGGAATGTGCTATCTGCTGATTGATTCAGCAACAGCATGATGAAGCAATTCCCAAAGACTGGCATAGGAAGAAATTCCTATAAAAATAGACTCTAAAAAGTGAGAACTTTGGGGTCTGATTCTGCAAACCAACTTCCAGGAGCATCAGATGAGCATCTGACAAGGCCCTGCTCCCTCCTCATGTCCAGGCCACCTGGCCAGTGGCTTGGCATGAGCAACTCTAAGGCTGGTAACTATGATAACAACCTTGCAGAACCTGTGTGTGTGGGTGTGTATGTGTGTGTGTGTGTGTGTGTTTGTATGAATGAATGTGTGAATAAATATGAGATTGAATGGAATGTTATAGCTATAACTAACTGCTTACTATGATTCTTTCTGTATTCACAATAAATGTGGTATTTTGCCTTTTTCCCTTTAATAAGATCCTGCTGGTTTTTATTTTATTGGTACAACAATGGGAGGGATTTTTTGTGCACTAACAAATTTCTATGTTGAAAAAGATCTTTTTATTCCCTTTCAGTGCTATATCGTTTTTGTTTTGCCTGGACATTTACAGTTCCTGTCTCCAAGCTTTCTTTGGTTCTTTTTAATGTTTACTGAAGTTTTAATCTGCTTTCCACGTTTAAAGAGCCTCTATTTAAGCCCAGGCATGCTTCCATTCTAGAGCTGCTGTTACGCTATTGTCAACTAAACACAAAACAAAATGTGCTCATAAATGGCACATACAGAACATGAAAAAATGCAGAAGCCTACTGTAAGTTTATATTGGTCCTATTTTATTGCTCTATCACTGATTAAAACCCATAGGAAAGAATGAGTGTACAGCCAAAGCCACACAATTTCTTATTAAATTACTTTCACAACTTAAAAAAAATTGAAAAATGTTTAAAATAGAATTTTCTGATTAAAAAAATTGATTTATTTTGGAAAAGGAATTGGTAATGTAGAAGGAACTTTTTGAGGCTCCCAAATTAATGAGACTTCTGTTCTGTGAAGTCTAGTAAAATTGCTTCATTCAATGCACTTATAGGGCAGTATAAACCTGGTGGAAGAACATTGTCATTCAGATATCTGTTCTGCTAAACCATTAGGAAAAGCACATTCACGCTAATGGCTCTATAGTTAGTCGGTAACAAAAACCTAAGGGAAAATATATCTGTTTCACAGTTCACTGCTCCTGCAATTTAATCAATATTGTTTTTACTGTCTTTTTTTTTTTTACTTTATAACATCTCTTTCGACAGGAAGTCTGAGTGCCAGACATAAAATTACGCTAGAGGTATTACTAAAAAGACCAGTTAATACCATAGTGGGTCTCAAGTTTATTTACCCACAAAAGCCCAGGGCTAAAGATGTATTTTCTGTTTCAAATGAAGAATTTTTACTGCTATCTTAAGGCAGTAATAATGGTGACCTTTTTGCCTTCACTATGCAAGGGACAGATCCTGCCAGGTTCTGAGTGTTTTGGTAGAGCAATTCAGTATGTGTACGGTTCCATTGGGTTATCACAACAGAGGGCTGCTATGGATAAGGAGCCATGGGATCTGAATTTATGCGGAGCAGTGGATTTCAGCTCACATTTGTATTTCTCCACTCCAACTGCACATAGCCCACATTCTCAAGGGGAGGGCAGAAATCTCAAATGATAAAGCTTCGCCCTCTTAAGTAAAATGCAAGTTTGACAATCTCTACAAATATGCAATATCCATGTAAGCGGGGGAATAGTCCCACTACTGTGGGGAACTTTCCTGGCTTCTGTACTGCCCCGGTGAAGTGGGCTAGCGAAAGGATCTGAGTCCTCGCTCCCACTTCCTTTACCCAGTGGCCTCCCTGCCCTTGAGGACTCCTCTTCCACTCTCCTGTCTGGCAGAGTCCTTGTAATCCCAACAAGGCTGGGCCCAGGATTCCTGGGGGGCTCGACCCCCAACCCTGCTGTGGTCACCTAGGACAGGGGCTAGGGTGTCCCCACTCCGGGGTAAGCTCTCTACACTGAGCACTTATCTGATCCACTGACCATTACATACAAGTTAAAGCAAATGCAAGTTATTCATCAACAATTAATTTTAAAAAGAATAAGGAAAAATGGGAAAGGTTAAAGGAAACGCATCAACCCGCCCTGTGGCAGGGAACTTCAAACAGTGTCCCTGGAACGTCAGGGCAGTTCAGTCTGTTCCTTGTAAGTCCCAGGCCTCCCTCTCAGGCCCTGGCTGTGCTGCAGGGATGCTGTGGGTTGGACGCTTGCTCTGGTGGTGGCCACACGCTCTCAGGCTCTAAGTGGCAGGACCCTTCTTCCCAGTGTTGTCCCCGCCCTGTCGGGGTTACGATCCAAGCCTGGCCTGCAGAGCCTCTTGGCTGAGGCGTCTCCCTGTGCTGGGCCTGCTGCCCAGGGTCCCCCTCGCTCTCCCCAGCTCCGGACTGCTCCAGCCCCAGCTCCACCACTCTGTCTCTGCACTGCTGCTGCTTCTCTGTCTACAGCTCCCTGGGCTGCTTCTTTGGCCCCTCTGGCTCTGGTTGCTGCAGCTCTGCTGCCAGGGCAAGTCTGCTCTCTCTGAGCTGTGCCTCTGGCTTTAGGGCTGCTCTCCCTGGACTGCCTTTCTGGTCCCTCTGGATCTGGCACAGCTCTGCTCCCCAGCTTAGCTTGGGCCCCTGCTTTCCCCTGACCTCGGCCCCACTCTGTCTGACCCAGGCAAATCCAGCTCACACAGAGGGCGGGACCTCTCTGGCCTCCTGACTCTCTGATTAGCCTGCCCGCCCTGTCATTCAGAATGACCTGGAGCATTGGCCTCTCCCCATTGTTCCTGGGGGCTGTCAGTCTCAGGGTTCTGATTCCCCATAGACCCTTCTACCTTTTTAATACTAGGAGCTAGCCAACCAAAACACCCCCACTGAATGTTAGTAAGGGGGCAACAGTCCGCTTACATCAAGTAAAAAAAAGGAGCAAGATTGGATTCAAAGGTTTGTAGCAGAAATAGTTAATTATTTTGTAACATTAATCACCAAAATCATATTGCTCTGTCACATTAAAATCTGAGCGCTCGTAAGCTATTATATAGGGTAAGCAACAAAAATGTGCTGGCACAGTGTTGGAGACCCATGAGGACATTCTCGACCCCAGGAAGTTTACGGCTGAAAAGACACAGAGTAGACAAGATACCCTGGTTATTCTGATTGTCACGGTCTTTTTTTCTGATATGAAGCTAGTGTTGGGAAAGTGTTTGTTTCTTCCATGAGGCATCAAGCCAACAAGTCTTTTAGGAGAGACTCAAATGACGAGAGGTTGGGGCCTGGCTGTACTGAGATCAGAAGATCGTTCTGTGCCTAGGAGTAGTATGGAAAGGAGGCACAAAGGGGGATGTGAGAGATGAATGGGATGAGAAGGGCATAAGCAGGGATGTTGTCAGAAGCGAGGTATGGATGGAAGCTGGAGCAGTTCTGCCAGGCTTTGAAGGCAAGGATGAGAAGTGCAAATGTGATCTGGGAAGCAAGGAGGAGCCCAGGATTCAAGGGTGGGGGGGGAGTGATGTGATCTGAATGATAGAGAAGAGATCATTTTAGCTGCATTTTGGAGGGACCAAAGGAAAGCAATCAGGGGTACTGGAGAGGAACAGGTTAATGTAGTTATGGAGAGAGACCATCTGGGCACGGATAAGGCAAAAACAAAGACAATTTTCAATATGGTGTAGAGAAGTTGCAAGATTTGGTCGCATTCCTGAAGTGTAGGGAGCAGGGGACAGTCAAAGATGACCTTACTGAAAGGTTTTTTTCATTCAAATGATAAACTAAAGCATGGTCCTGTGGATAGGCCACTGGACTGGAACTCAAGAGATTTCAATTCTGTTTCTGGCTCTGCCATTGACCTGTTGTGTGATCTTCGGCAAATCATTTAGATCTCCATTTTTCCATCTGTAAAATTCAGACAATGATACTTACCTTCGTCTTCTAAAGTGCTTTGGTATATATGCATATGTGAAAGTCGCTTATTGACATAATCCTGCCAATCTAGCAAATGTCTCATGTACATGCTTAATTTTAAGCATGTGCATACATGTAGAGTGCTCAGCTTCTTGCACATTGAACCCTAGAAGAGCAAAGAGTTATTTTAAATTCAGCTAGCACTCCAGCTAGCATAACAGTCAGTGCAATTCTGGGAACTGTGGAAGAATTATAAACAATCATTAAAGTACTTCCACTGTGTAACCCTGCATAACTGTCAGAATATTTAGAAAGGGATTTTTTCCCTAACCCAGTATGTCTGATGTCTACATGTTACAAAGGGCTTTCACAGTCTTTAAGTTTCTGAAGCTTTCCATTTTCACTGTTTATAATAAAATGTATTCAATAGAAAGCTTAATTCTAAATTAAAAATAGCTTGTATAAAGAACATTTAATAAAATACGGCATTGAAAGTGCTACAGTATATGTGCTATTGTATAAAAATAGATGCAGCCATTCTACTAATATATTAAATTTCTTTTGATTTGCAATCCATTTGAAAGTTTTTTTTACTGACATGTAAAATAGACAGAATGTTAGATATCATTTAACATAATAGTTAAATATAGGTTATTGATTTTTAAAAAAATCACTTAAGCAAGGATGTGTGAAGGCAAACTTTGCAAAGCCACAGGCTAAATGCACAACTGTTTGTTGATTTGCAGAGCTTGCAAAACTATTGATCCTGTGAAGTTTCTTGTCCAGTTGTTTAAACTCATAGTGTGTTTCAAGGACCAATTATTTTTAAAGGGCTTGATACTGCTGCTGTTGCAACAGGAGGTATATCTCTTTCCTTTATCTTAGAGCACGGCTACACTAGAGAGTTTACAGCAGCTCAGCTGTGCCACTGTAAGCTCTTTAATGTAGCCACTCTAAGCTGACGGAGAAGAGTCTTCCCGTTGGCTTAACTTCTCCTGCCCCCGCCAGCAGCGGTAGCTATGTCAGCAGGAGAAGCTCTCCTGCTGACATAGCGCAGACCACACCGGCACTTATGTCTGTGTAACTTATGCCACTCCTGATTTATTCACCCCCCTGAGCAACATAAGTTATTCCAACATCAAGTGTAATGTAGACCTAGCCTTATACGTCTGCGAGGTATTTAGGCCCAAATGGTGCAAAAAATTAAGTACATGGGCACTTTACTCAGATGAGTTGTGCTATTGACCTAAATGGAAATATACATGTGAGTAAACTTAGTCACATGCTTAAGGACTTTTGGGATCAGGCTCCCTGCAACTTTTGTCAAATCTTTGGATTTTATCAGGCTTTATCTTTTTCCTTAAAGCGCCATCTCCAGGAGTCCTGTGATAACGTGGGAATCTCAAGTTTCATTTGTAAACCAAGTAAGTTTCTGACCCTCAAGGTTGCAGAGAAAAGCTGGAAAACTCTAAAGGCTCAAACATGAAAAAGCAAATAAAAAGAATCCAACCATCTATTTTTTTTTAATAACTCAGGATTTTAAGCCAATTTTGTGATTTTTTTTTAAATGCTCGGGTTGACAAAACAATATTTTACTCACCTCTGTGATATTAGTGAAAACAGGATCAGGCCTGAAATATTCTCTAACTAAAGAGGAAACAGTGCTCTGTGCTGAGGTTAAATGAAACTCCAAAAGCTAAACTGGCAGAAACCAGTTCCCTATGCACTGGATTTTTTCATTAGGTGTTTTTCTCTTTCCTGTCACTGCGTCTGCCTCTTTTTTTCCCTGTTGTTTCAGTGAATTCTGTTCCCCCTCTGCTCTTACTTCTGCAGTCTTACCTTTAGCAGAATGTGAACTCAGTATTGTCTGTATTGAACTTTCCAAGCCAGTTGTCCACTGAGGACTTGTAATTCAGTTAATAAGCTTGTCTCTGCCTAGGTAGAAGGAGTGCTCTCACTAGAGCTATCTTGTTAAGTTCCATGGTTTTCAAATGCCATTCTTGATCACCTTATAATACAAGGACACGCACATTATTTAAATGAGAAATTAACTTTATATTGGCCTCTTCCTTTCCTGATATGAAACTGGTTGACTTCTGTACCATGTTCCTGGGCCTAATGAGTAGTGTGTTACTGTTGTCATTGTGCACGCACACCATCTAACAATGTATCGAGTCCTAAAGTCCTTAAACAGTGTGTACTCTGATTTTATTTTCAGACAAAAAACTCAATTTGCCTCTGTGGGAGCGTAGCCTGAGTTAAAGGATTTGTCCTAGTGGTGTTAGTGCCCAGTATTCTCCTCTAGGGCAGCTTTATTTTTATTTTTTTTAAATATACTGTACAATGCAAATTCTGCATCTTGCTTCTACTTTCTGTGCATGTCCCCTCAGGCTCCTATCCCCACACTAGAGCCCAATAGTAGTTCTAATACTTATCAAATGGACTGACTCTCATCCCCTGTTGTTTCCATTTTGCTACACTTGCTGGTCATCTGTGGTAAAATGCACATAAAGACCCATGCACACATGCTAGGAGTCACATTATGTAAAATTCACACAATAAACACCTTGCCAGGCTTCCGCTGAAAAATCCAACGCACCTTAGTTTGCCATATCAAAAAAATAAGAGGAGGCGAGGGGACCGTCATATCAGAGTTGAGCCAAAACCAGAAGCCTGACTGCAAAAAGAAATCGTATTTCACAACGGCGCAGGTTTGCCGTCTGTGATCAAAACCCATTCCTGTGGCCGATGGGCAAACCTGGCCCCTGCACATGGAACTCTTAATATAGTAGGGATTTGAAATGAGGAGTTCAAGTTGCTGAACAGCCTTTGCTAATGCTTGTGCTAGCCTGTCTCTTTACAGCTGTCCTACTTCTCTTAATGAGTTTGTCTTTAAAGCTCCTACATAGAAGCATGGCCATTCTTCTCAGTCTATCTATAAAGCCACTTTCAAGACCACCCACAGCAAACTTCAGTCTTTTATGCACACTCACTGAATGGTGGGTGCCATACCGAAGTAAAATTAATGGTAAATAATTTAAACTTAATTGCACCTTTTATCACATGCTATTTCACAATCACGAACACTTAACTCCTAAGTGTACAAAGAGTATTTTGGCGTTGTTCCCATCAATGTCTATACTGTTCCCATTAAAGTCTAGACAAGTTACCCAGCCAAATGCAAGTTCCACGCTTGAAAACGTAGGCAGTTAATACATAAAGCATCTGATTAAGCATCATGCTGTTGTTTGTTTTAATAGGAAAGTAACTGTCCTTAAGATGTCAAATAAAATTACATGACATCCTTCCCACTCTAGCTCTTCTTAAAAGCTTAGGATTTCCTATGATCTTACAGAGATGCTTTTAATGGGCTTTAAGTTCATAATGTTATTGCATGGAAGATAATCTCCGTGTGGTGAAGGTGCAGCATGGAGCCACTACGAAAGCATTGCTTTCTCTTAATAGCTTGGAGTTTTTTAGCAGAATAATAGCCTAAAGATTTGAGACATTACAAATATCATTACTTTCCCCTCTCCCAAATAACAAACCTCTTCCACAATTAACAAATTTGCTTGTATATATAGCAGTACACCATAATTTTTGAGGTGATTATCAAAGCAGTTTCTCTCTCTTACTCTCCCTTAAAATGAACCCTCACGTGGGCTGTGTCTTAGTCACTGTATAAAGAAGAGGGAGGAAATGGATACCTGAAATATGAACCATTTTAAATGATATTCACAGAACATTACTGTGGTTGTAAAGGTATTGACAAAGAAGTTTTAATCACTGTATATTGAAGGAGCATTTTAAAAAGTACAATTGAAGCAACAGCCATGGAATGTGTGACCATCTAATTCAATTCAGCTCAGAAAATTCTACCCAAATCCCTGAAGGCCTAATGAATTAATGTCTGACCAAATCAGGCTTTAAAGATCCTTTATTTATGATGATCTTTCTAGAAACAGCAAAATCCTTGAACTTGGGCCTTGGAGACCTCTGACAAATTGGCAAAAAAAAGAGATGCAGTTCAAGACCCCACTTGGTGCACATTTATTCACACACCTGAGCAGTCCCATTCACAAGTAGGTCTTTGCAGGATTGGGGCCTAAGTTTTATAGGCCTGATCCAATTCTCAGTGGAGTCAGTGAAAAGTCTCCTATTGGCTGCAAGAGCATTGGATCCAGACTGAATTCTGAAGTTCCTGACTTCCAGTTTAAATTGAAAATACTATATCGCAATTTTCAATAGTTATTACTTAATGTTTTAAGAATAATATGTAATAATAGAATGTTTTACCATTTACAGAGTAGTTTGGTCTTATCTACTTCAGACAGACAGAATATATTCTTGAGGAAAAATCATGGGAGGTGGGTAAGTAAATCTAATTGACTTTTCCCATCTCTGATTTTTATGACTCAATCAGATCTTTAATATTTTATTCTTTTAGTTTAGTTTTTTTCTATTTTATTCTGAAAAGACTAGCAATGGTATGAAGCACTCTTTTGTTGTATGTTTCAGAATTATTTTTACTCATAATTGAGTATAGCGTAAGAACATACTTCTCTGGTAGACAGCTGAAACCCTGCCTAAAAGTAACATTTAAAGCACCAGTCAAACAGTAATGACTTTCTCTTAATCCGCTTTTTATCAGTGCTGCAACTGCACTGTGTGACATTAAACAAGATTTGGAAAGTATGTAGGTAGGCATTGCTACTTCATACCTTAGAAAACTGATGTAAAGAACCTGTTGGAGAATCAAAGATGATGTTGTGACGCAATAAAATCTACAGAGATCAGAGACAGATGATTTATACTACTAAGGAATTGCTGGAGAGGAGAGGAAAACTGAAAGAGGATTGAATTGGGATAGACATGAAAGGAGGGAGAATAAGACAACTGAATTTTTCAGATGTGTCTAATCCTATCATTGCATAAAGAAAGGGGACAAGGGTATAAATAAACCACAGATGAAACACAGAGGCACTTGGCAAATTGTAATAGAAAAGACTCAGGAAGAAGAAATCTGTTTTAAATAGTGTGGGCAAACACAGGCAGGCAGGCAGGATTGTCTGAATCCTGGAATGTTACTCTCCTTTGCATTTGCACTTTTCAGTCATATTCAATGCTAAGACTGCTGGGGCATATTGGCAGGCTGGCCTACAGCAAATGGCTCCTGCCAACCGGGGAGCTGATGTTGGAATTCCATCTTTGGTGCTATGTGAAAAGAAGCAGGATGTAGTCAGGGTGATGGAAAGAGAGCCCTTTGTCATCAGTGTGCTTTGCTGGGTATATATGGTTACAGTGGAGGTATTCAGCTCAGTAGACCTCAAACCAGTAGGCCTTGAGTGACCGTGTAGGTGAGCTAGCCCTGCAGTTGGCACTTCTCTTAGACAATTCCCAAGCTCCTTCTCTGGCTACATTTATATGGCTACAATTTTCTGTAGTAGTTACACTGATAGGATTATAATTAGATCTTCTGCAAACTTAATTGAATCTTCTTTTAGTGCTGTTCCAGCCTGCCTACAGCCTTCCATTTGGTTATATAATAAACCTGTATTGTGGTGTTTAATTACATCAGCTACACTATTAGACTGCACTGACATCACACTACTTATGTAGAGATGCAACATTTACTAGAGGGAGTATTTATTCTCATTTCCTTCTCTAGTGCTTTGATGTGTGTGTCATTTCCCTGTGCTCATCTGTTCAGTGTTTCTAGGTAATTATTACAATTTAGCATCCGTTTTAATTATAATGTGTTACATTTATTTTAATAAGTCCAAGGAGTGTGTCCTTTCAGTTTCTACAATGCATCTTTTCTATGGAAATAAGTAAAATTCTGTTTTCACTAATGACGTAGTTAAATTTTAATTCTGACAGTAATTTATTTAACGTAGTTGGAATATTGCAACCTTACAAATAATTTTAGGGGCACTACCAGCCTATTCCTGTATCCCATAGATTTCAAAGATTGTTATTCTCTTGTGATTCAATGAGTATAAAAAATTCTGAATCTGGATTAAATTAGATCCAATCAAATTATAAAACCACTGAGGAAAGTCTTAATTGATTAGTCTTATGGCTATACTGTGTATTCTGCAAATGATCTTTCTTGTACTATGCCCAATGATAGCAATAAATTCCATCCTCTCCTTCTGATGAAGTTACTAATGCTTTGATTCTTGAAAAGTGTCTGAAAGTCTTTATTTAATGCACGCACACACGCACGCATACTCTCTCACACGCGCGCACACACAGAAGTGTGGCAGGATCAGGATCTATGAAATTAGCATTACCAATAATTGATCAGAAGCAAATAGTTCTTTAAAAATCATATTTAGGTTTTGCATAACAAAGAGCAAAATATTATTGTAGTATATGTAATTTGTATCTATTATGAGTTGGAGAGTTTTTGTGCATACCTGCAGTGCACTTATAAGCAGAAAGAAAAGACCTTTTGCATAGTCAGCTGCCATTTTGTGTTCAGATACAGGCTGCTATATAGGAGACACACATTGTGTGTGGTCCTATGGAGAACTGACTTTTGAAAATAGATCCACAGTTTGTAAATTATCCAAATTGAAGCTGGAATACATCACAAGCATTGCACATAAAACAAGACACAGAGCACTAACCAGATACATTGAATTCTAAACTCTCCAAACATTTACAATTTAGCTGGAGCTGTCTGGTAGGCAGATGTCTTATTCTCATAGGATCTCAAAAAGATTGCTTTCTTTTGAGTCTAACAGTTAACTAGGAATACGTAGTTTAAAAAGCGTTTGCTCTGAAACAGATTTAGTCTGAACATTTTAACTTTGCACTGACTACATAATGAAGGTCTTCTCCGAATCTTTTCCCTGATTCTTTACTGATCACATCATTGTTTGATTCACATCAACTGAGTATTATGTGGTGTTAAATTCAGGCGTTCTGTTCGTAACAACAACCAAATGATGGAAAGGCATTAGGCTAAAATTTCCAGAAGTGTTTATATGTTTTTGTCAACTGGATTTAGGCACTTCTGGAAAATTTAGCTTAAACCTATTAAGGAGCACCCAAGTAATTAAGTTTGAGTGTAAAATAATTATCTTATTATTATTATTATTATTTTATTATATAATTATTAGATACTTCTATTATGCCCATAATCATAGTATCTCTTTCCATGAGACAACCTTTTGTATTATACTTTACTATTCTTTTATGCTTCTTTCTTCCCCTACATTGGGCCTAAAATGTAAGGAACATTGTCTGCATGGATCCACTTTACACAAAGAACAAACTGACTATAACTCTATTTCTGTTTTGTTTACTGGGCTTACTGTAATCTCGAGGAACTTCCTGATGGACCCCCAGAGAAAGCTATAAACTATATAAAAAGCTATATATAAAATTGTTTTGTGCCAGCAAAACACTGCCTCTTATCACAGGATGGTAGATCCCACCCTGCATTGCTATATGTATAGCTGCGCATACTGATTTCTGAACTATCACTTGGAATTTAGAGTAGAGGTGGGCTCCGCAGGATAAGAAACTTCGGGCACGTCTGTAAGTATGGGCTATTGGAGACCTGTAATTAGGGCAGGTATTGGGCTACCAATGGAATCTCTGCCCATCAGGTGGGATGTATGACTTGCCAAACCTTGCACACCTGCACAAAAATTCTGAAGAAAATCCCCTGCATCTGCTTCCAGATACATTTCCATCCAGGAAGAGTTAGTGATGAAAGGAAGCGTTCAACGTGATTTTAAAAAAAAAAAAATCTTTAAATGTAGCATATGAATGAGAGGACTAACTCAGAGCACAGATAAAGTGAAGTCCACTTGAGAAATTTAATCCCAACTGAATTAACAATAAAATTACTACACTTACATTTCCTGTGGACATATGGACCACCCTGTCAAAGTAGATATTTTCAGTTCTTTGGTGGAAGCCCAAGGAAGGTGGCATTATTATGCTTTTCCCCAGTCAGTTCCCCTATTCCCTTCATACAACACCAATTCTGATTCTGTATAGCCACAAGAAAGCAATGAACAAAAACGACCTTTGTGGTTGTAGGATCTTTTCTTTTCTGAGCTTACCCAGCTCAATGTTCAGCATTTGACTCCTGAAAGAGAACATACCACTACTCAGTATACATGTAATTTTTAATGTTGCAAGCTAAAAATGTGCCAACAAGGCTGAGCTGTTCACATTTAAAATATGACTCTTTATACAAAGTGCTGCTGTTCTCATATGACCTGCTTTTATTTCCTTTCCCCTCCATTTAAAGCAACACATGCTTTTTCGTGCATGATCTTGACTCTATCCTGTATGGTGTTACTGAGTCCTCAGCTCCTACTGAGCTCATCTTGTAGGTTTTGGCCCCATATCTGTTTGCCCTAGGGTGACCAGATGAAACGAAGAAAATATCGGGACACATGGGGGAAGCAAAAAAAAAAAAAAAATTAAAAAAAAAAAGCCGGAGCAGCCAAAGTCGCAATATTGGGACAAATGGCTTCCCGACTGTACATCGGTCAGGACGCGGGACAAAGACCTAAAAATCAGGACAGTCCCGCGGGATGTCTGGTCACCCTAGTTTGCCCAATCCTACCTTTAAAGACCCGACAAGAATTTTTTGCAGTCAAAGCCAATGCAGCCACAAAGTGTGAGTGTGCAAGAAATCTGAAACCACTTCCTTATGTCAATATAGTAGGTGAATTTTAGTCAATTCATAAGAACAGCCATACTGGATCAGACTTCTAGCTCAGTATCCTGTCTTCTGACAGTGGCCAATGCCAGGTGCTTCAGAGGGAATGAACAGAACAGGTAATCATCAAGTGATCCATCCCCTGTCACCCATTCCCAGCTTCTGGCAAACAGAGGCTAGGAACACTTCAGAGCATGGTTTTGCATCTTTGCCCATAAAGTTCCTTCTCATGTTCTCATTCACTCTGCAGAATTCCTATATTATTTCCTCTACTTTCCATCTGCTACACCGCAAATCTGTGCCAGTTCAGGCTCCTAATCAACACACCATAATCACTGGCAAGAACTCCTCCAAAGACCAAATACCAACGCCCCTGCATACTGTATGTTTTATTGTGTCCAACTGTTGGTGTAGAAACAAGGAGGCTTTTTGAGTCCTTGGTTTCTTGACTTGCCTTATGTAGTCTTGCAGAGAAAAGAATGATAGAATGCCCTGATAATGCAGAGTCTCTTTCTTATGTGTCTTGAACAAAGATTAAGGTAACTAGTATTTATTTGGTAAACATTCAAGCCTCCGGGTACTATTTTCTTGAACATATACACAAGAGGATAATCAGAAATAGCCATAGTGAATTATACATTTCAAGGAAATCATTAGACTTAATACCAAAAAAAATCACTTCTGAAATCCAGACTGGGCTTGTATAGTTTAGCCCAATGTTGTTTATCGGTATAATTTATATTAAATGTACAGTGCAGCTACACAACAGCCTGAACAAATCATTTCTACTGCTGAAAAAACTTCTAAAAATGGTTGTCTTTGAATTAGTTTAATAAATATAAATTTGACATTGCCTACGATCATTTTGTAGACTTCAATTTTATGTTTATTTTGACCTGAATGTCTATTCTGCTAGTATGTCTAATTCTCGGTGGTATAACTAGTGTTTCATCCATTTTCTTTGCATCTGCTATACAAGAAGTCAATTCAGTTATTTCTGAAAAGGGAGCCTTTAAATATTTAAAGAAATCTTATGTCTTCAGAAATAGAACAGGAAAGTGTTCTGAAAAAAAAGTGCTGACTAAACAGTCTGTGGGTTTTTAATAAACGTGTGATGAATGTAATATAAACTGCTAGCAACAATATTCTTAGTCTTGCATGTTATGTATGCTTTTTTGAGTAAAACAATCTCTTGCACTTTAATGTTTCATACTGCCGCCTTTGAGTAAAGAAAAGTCAGTCTAGATACAATCAACAAATATGGCCTTAGGGAAAAAAATGTCTATTTATAATATACAAAAGGCATCTGTCAGGTGGTGTTGAATGTCATCTTGGAATTAGGCTGGCATGTGAGCTTTGCCATTATTTAGATTTTTCCCGTCCTTGCCAACTGTTGCACATGAAACCCAAAATTGTTAACACTAGAGCCACTCAGAAGTTTTCCATTGAAGAGGCTTTTTGATGGAAAATGTAGTTTCCATAGAACCTTAGTCAATCTTTCAATTTTCCATCCGGAAAATCAAAAAGTAGTAATTCATTTGGGTTGGGTCAACTCAAAATTAAACATTTCAGTTTTGTTGAACCAGATCAAAATGTTTTATTTTGGGTCAATTCGATGCTAACCTATATCATTCTGAGCTACCACCATATCTTGCAAGAAGATGTTGTTTGGTTGCCTCAAGTTTTTGTTCTCTATGGGTTAGGGTCCCTGGGCCAGACTACTTCTCCCATGATGCACCAGGCTCTCCCCACTCCAGCTGAACTGCTGTGGTGCATCATGGGATCATGCTTATCCCTCATCTTTCTGATTATTTAATAAAGACATAGAATCTCAGATGAATTTTATCAGGAAAAGCTTCAGCAGACAGGGTGAAAGTGAGCCAGTACAGCATACCGGTAAGAAGTGGCCACCGGTACCAGCCCGTACACATCCACGGCAGCACTTTAACGTCACAGCCCCTTTTGCCCGCATCCCATCGGCGGCCCTGCCGGTAGGGACGCTACCAGCAGGAATGCCGACAGTGGGGGTAAAAGAGGCAGCTGCCCCAGGGCCTGGTGATTTAAAAGGGCCCTGGGCTCCTGGCCGCCGCCGCCACTCCCACAGCAGCAGCTGGAGCCCTGGGCTGCACAGGCCAGGCAGCATGGATGGGCTGGCTGTGGGAGGCTGACCCCCAGCCCCGTCCCTTCTGCCTGAAACCAGGCCCTCCATACTGGTAAGTCATCTGTCTTACTTTCACCCCTGTCAGTAGACTTATCTGTGGAAATACACTGTCCTCTAGTTTATCATATAACACTAATATTACTCTTGAATCCTCAATCTTGGTGGAAAAAGTCAAATTGACATCTTCAGTGTATTTGTTGAACTGGTTATTGTTCTCTAGCCTGCTCCTGCATTAAGCTCTACAACGGAGCTTCTCACTCTCTTTCATAGTGTGGACCATATCTTAATAGAGAGTGTCTAGTGAATAAAAGACAGGTTAGCACTGATTCTCCCTGACTATAAGTCAGGGTTACCCTTTGTGTTATCTCTAATTTTTGCAAACTATGGAACTTCTTGCATCAAAATTGAGTCAAAACATGCATTGTGATAGGAAACAGAGACTTGAACGGTAGCATCTACAGAGGACCTAGGTTCCAATACTGCGAACATTTATGAATGGGAGTAACTTTGTGCACTTGAATAGTCCCATGGAGGTGCCTAAAGCTTTGTCCCATGCATAAATGTTTGCAGAATCAGGACCACTCTTTTGTCTTTATCCAACCTCAGATAGGTCAGTTCCACAGCAACAGAAAGTCATTGGCAAATTCTTGGAGATCTCAGAATAGGATAAAGCAGAGCAATTCCATGAGTCCCCCACTTGCTGTTTGGGGAAAACTCATACAAATAATGCTACTACTTATACAATACTTGGAAATTCTACATGTCTATTCAGGTTCCTATGAAATGCTTTCTTTATCATAAACAATGAGGCAATAATAACTGGAAATAATAATTGTTTCCAAAGTATCTAAATTTTAAATGTTATCAAATCTTATTAGCCAAAAATAAAAAAGGCCATTCTACTATGTTATCCAGTTCATCACTTGCCAGTAGAATAATCTTTTATTCTATAATAGTTTTGTGAGTGGTTAAAATCTCCACCCCTTACTATCTGATGGATTGATGAAATTAAGTAGTGGTCTCTTGGAATAAACAATTCTCTATATTCTTATCAACTTCAGCTACTAGGAATGATGGGTATAACATTAAACAGCATAAAAGATTGTTGACACTATGCAGTTGGAGAGAAAGTTTCATGATGAATTCATTTTATCATGCGAAAGAAATGCAAATCAGTTTTTCTGATGAAATTTTACAGTGAAGACCAAGTAAACTAGGAAACGTACAGTGGTCACCCTTAAAAGTCAACTCTTATCAATATTGTGGTGTATCAAATCCCATGCTGTGCTAACTGTTAGTAAATGTGAGCAATGTAGATGAAGAACATAATTTTACTAATACAAATCATTGACTAGAGATTTTGTGTTCTTGTTTGTTATAAATGTGGCTATCTGCAGTTGCAAAAGACTTGTTTCCTTCCTGGAATGAAAGAAGGTGAAGCCCTAATGGGGGAAATTAGTTGTAGCCACTTCTATAGCATTGGATTCTTTGTCAAGCACTTTATAGATTCAACCACTTTATCAACAGAAACTGCATTAGAGGGGTTTGCTGATAACACTGCTGGTGGTGCCTTATTCAGTGCTACTAGAGTACCATCCATCCATCCAAAGAACAGCAGCATGCCATTGCTAACTGTGAATCTGATTTAACAAGAAAAATCATCTAGCTATACAGAAACCGCCCCACATCTGATCCTGGGTGGGCTATATGTATTTATTTCTTTGATAGATAAGAAGATACTGACCAGTTCTACCTGGTTTAATTCAGGACATATTACTTACCTGTCAGAAAAGATGTTTCCATTTTTTCTCTGGAAGTAAATTTTTCACATTGTGATTTTACTGCCTGCTGTGCTTTACCTAATCTCTCACTCTGCCACACTGCTTTCTTTTGGGGTATTTTCTTTAACGGGTGCAATATTTTCTACTTTCCCATTTTTCATTAATTGGGCCTTGATTCTGCTTTTCTGTACACCTAAAACACCCATTGAGTTTAGGAGGACTTTTTGGTGCACCAGGAGTGCCAAATTAGGCCATTCATTTGTGAAATACTTAGATTCTGCTTGGACTCTTTTACTATTAGCCTGGCAGATATTTTAAAACATTTATTCATTTTAGCCTGTTTTTGATCATCCCAGTCGTCTCTTTGTAGGTTTCACTTCTGTGCCTGGATTTGGATTTGTTTTCTCTCCTCTCACATCCTCTTGTAGGCCATTTCCTTCGTGCTGTTTTTAATAGGTATTTTACACGATGCTCTGATCATGTGTCCTGCATTCAGTGCTGCTGGTGGCATCACAGCAGACAGAAATGTATTGCTTAGTAGAGCTAGCATTCAGCCTTCCTTTTTTCTGAAAAATTAAAATGACTTTTGGAAAGCCTCCCAGTGTATACATCTGCCTCTCTAATTCAGACCCCAGAGGCTGAGATTGAACATGGAGGTAGTGAGGTTGATTGAGTAACTTAATAATGGCAGACTAATTTCACTCTTTCTGTGACATACGTGTCTTTAAACCCCCTACCAAAAAAAATTGACTGCTGCTTAGCATGCTTGCCAAATATAAAATTAAACACCTGCATGGCTGATATGCACAGCTGTACCTATCTGCATATCATGCCCTGTGCCATTTGCTTGGATTAAGAGCAAGAGGGTTTAATTAATAGAGGATTTAATTAGCAGAAGTAGACAACACGGTTAACCCTGCTCCCTTCTTCCCCTACTTAGTGCCCCTTTTCCTGACCATACATGTTGTGCTCTTCTCTATGCCAAAGAAAGGTGTTGGCTGATGCTTGACTACAATTTAGTGGTGGTAACAAGCAATCATTTGCTAGCTAATATGGAACATCTAGTCATTACTCTTGGGATGATTAATCAGCTGTTTTTTGTGAAACTTGTGAGTATCCTTGCAGATTAGGAATGGGAGCCAGTAAACTGTTCCCTGAAAAACACAAATGCACTGTTCAGGGTATGAATTTTTGAGTTTTATCTGAGCTAAATAGATATGGTTACCTCAACATTTCTAGTAGCATCTAGAATTACTGGGAATACTTTATGCAGTATAGTTGTAGCTTTGTTGGTCCCAGGATATTAAAGAGACAAGGTGGGCAAGGTAATATCTTTTATTGGAACAACTTCTGTTACTGAGAGAGAAGAGAGAAGTTTTTGAGCCACACAGAGCTCTTCTTCAGGTCTGGGAAAGGTACACCAAGCATCACAGCAAAATGCAAGGTGGAACAGATCATTTAGCACAAGTAGTTAGCACTCTTGTAAGGGACCATTCCAAGTAGAGTGGCCCGTTAACACCTGTGATAAATGAAGGGGGGAGCTCCCTTTTATGGACACCCAGCCAGCCATATAGCTATAAAGTCCCTCTTGGTGGCTACTTGCTTTATCTGTAAAGGGTTAAAAAGGCCCCCCAGATAAAGAAAAGGAAGGGGGCACCTGACCAAAAGAGCAGTCAGAAGGCTAGAACTTTTTAAAATGGGAAAAAAGCTTTCCCTTTGTCCCTCTGGGCTGAAGAGACGGGGGCAGCTGGAATGCTGTGTAAAGTTTGGACCAGGTATGAAAATTCATCGTCCATACCTAGAAGGATTCATTGGGACAGGGAATGTTTAGATAGATGCAATTAGGTTTATTTCTTTTATTTTCTGTAAGTCTTGTGGACTCCTCTGTGCTAACCCCAGATGCTTTTGTTTACTTGTAACCTTTAAGCTGAATCCCCAAAAAAGCTATTTTGGGTGCTTAATTTTTGGAATTGCTCTTTTAAAATCTAGCAAAAGCCTAAGTTCCAAATGTATATTCTTTATTTTTGTTTTTAATAAAATTTACCTTTTTTTAAAGAACCTGATTGGTTTTGTGTCTTAAAAGGTCTGTGCATATGTTTTTCAATTCGCTGGTGGCAACAGCTGGGTTTCCCTTTTGTTTGTTTTCTTTCTCGGTTTCCCTGAGGGAGGGGTGGAAAAGCCGAGGGGCCTCAAGGAAAACTTCCCAAGTGAGTTTTTCCGGGATTTGCAAGAGGCAGTTTTTCACTTGGGTGGTGGCAGCATTTTCCAAGCCAAGGTCAGAGAAAAGCTGTATCTTTGGGGGGTTAATACAAGCGTGGAGTGGCCAGTATTAATTTTTTTAAATCCTTGCAGTTCCCCACCTTCTGCACTCGAAGTGCCAAAGTAGGGAATCAGCCCTGACAACATCTTTGCAGCCATAGGACAAAATTAGGGGGTTAGTAGGTTACAGACTGTTGTAATAAGCCATGAATCCAGTCTCTGTTCAGTCCATGATTTTTAGTGTCTAGTAAAGTAATGAATTTAGGCTCCCAGGCTCGTCTTTTGAAAGTGTTGTGCAGGTTTCCTTTGAGGATGAGAACTGGTAGGTCAGACACAGAGTGATCACTTTGTGAAAAGTGTTCTCCCCTAAGTGATTGGCTGCTTTTTGTTTTTTACGTTTTCCTGAGTTAATTCATTCAAGAGCATAGTGATTGTTTGATTTCACCCACATAGCTGTTATTGAGGCATTTAGTGCACTAGATAAGGTACACCACATGTGTTAGTCATCTGTAGACATGGATCTTGAAAGGTATGTTGTGGGTAGTGTTGATCATTGTAGCAGTGGAGATATGTCTATAGGATTTGCGTCTGTTTTTCTGGCAGGGTCTGTTGCCACTTTGAGTTGATGTATCCTGGTCTATGGGGAATTTGCTTTGGATGCTGAGCTTCAAGAGGTGGTTTGAAAGCCAGAAGTGGGGGTTCAGGATGGGGTCCCTATAGAGTATGGGTTGTAGTTGTTTGATGATACCCCATAAGGGGTCCAGTGTGGGGTGGTAGGTGACAATTTTACATTCAACAACAAACACTTTGCCCAACCCATGGGAACAGCCATGGGTAGTAGGATGGCTCCCCAATATGCTAACCTCTTCTTGGGCCATCTTAAAGAATTTTTGGACAAATGCACCGTGAAACCAATGATATACCTGAGATACAAGGATGATATTTTCATCTGCTGGACAGATGGTTTAAACTCCCTCATAGATTTTCACCATAACTTCAACCACCACCACCCATCCATTAAACTCACTCTGGAGAACTCCCACACTAGCATCGAGTTCTTGGACACCACAATCAGCTTCAACAATGAAACCCTATAGATATGTACATATACAAGAAACCCACAGATCACCACACCTACCTTCATAGATCCAGTGTATACACCTTGACTCAGTCAAAACTGCCTTCACCAAACAGGGACAATCCACCAGTAGATCTCATCATGGAATGGGGCCACCCAAATATCCTGAGACAATACAGAAATAGCCCCCTCCCTCGCCCCTCTGACCACATACGCCTGTGTGTATCAAAAGCTTGTGTCTCTCACCAACAGAAGTTGATTCAATAAAAATATCGTCTCATCCACCTTGTCTCAGGGAATACTTTGGGAATAGTTCAACTGCTCAGGGAATGCTGTTTTGTTATCAAAGGCAATTAGCAGGTTTGAAGGGATATCCACTGTAACTTGCTGGTTGATTTCTAAAAATTCAGACCTGGAAGCTTTAATAATAAATGTCCCCACCCCCAAGTTTGTATAGAAGAATCCAGTCTCCCACCATTCAGCAAACCAATTTCCCCAGTCTACTGGGCATTCCATGTTCAACACTTCTTGGTTGCTGCAATATGCTTTGAAAGTCTGAGTGGATAAATGCCAGGCTAGAGTCACTTTGGACAGTCAATCCAGTAACAAAAGTGCAATGCTCTTTCAATCAATGAGTTTTAAGTAGGCTTCAAAATCCAGCAGACTATCTCCAAAAGGCACACACAGATGTTATGTTTTAGGTTAAAATGTGGGCGGGAACTCTACATGCTACAGTAAGTCTCATTGATTTTGCAATTTAGTATAGAAAATTCCTTATGTGGGGTGAACAAATTTATAGTGAGACAAAGAATAAAGTGGGAATCTCAGATGTTTAAACTACTGTACTTGAATTTGCAGCACGCAATATTTCTTGCAGTGTAATCAGAGTTTTACCCATTGCAGTATTCACAAGATTACCCTTCTTGCTGCCTCCTGCCCCTCTATCCCACTCCAGAGGAAATCATTTGAAAAGTATGTCTGGGGATTACTTCTGGGATGTACTAAATAATTGAATAGAGATTATTTTCTGGAAGCTTTTTCTTGATCTAGATTCGCCCACTATGTCCAGGGAGGGAAACGGTCAGTGTTTCTACCACCTCCCTTTCTCAGCTAGAACAACTGATGAAAGACAGCTTTAGCATCTACCAGGGGCTCCACTGGCAGTTACTGGAGTCAGCTGATTGCCATATTCCTTGGCTGCCCTGCCCAGCCTGGTCCAGGCTAGCACATTCAGCAGTAGTGTCCACTCCAAAGGAGACAGGAAGGACCAAGAGTGGGGCTATGCTCCTGCAACAGCTCTGTGAAACAGCAGCTGAGCTTCCAAAGTCATTTACCACGCAGGTACTGTGGCTCCAGGGAGTCTTGGTAGGGCAGTCCGTCTCCATGCACCACCTTTTGAAGGAGGCAACTTAACCCCATAGGTTATCTCACTTATATTATTCAGGTCACCTCATGGAGCTGTTCTCATGGGGAGAAAAGAAAGTGAATGATAAGAGAAAAAGTAGTCTGTAATAAAGCACAAAGGTAAAATTTTGGGAACTTGGCCTTCCCTTGTCTAGGCTATGAACCCATAAATCCTGAATCTCAGGCAGGCCTGGCCAGGTTAGAAAACCCTTTCTGTGGCGCTCAAACCATGGAAGAGGGACAATGGCTAGGCCATGGATAGTGATGCTAGGCCTCATAGTGAATGCAACATGACCCAATGAAAATACCTAGGGTCACACTTAGATGTGTTATGTGGAAACTTAAAGGAATGAAGTCAGTCCACCATCCCCAAGGGAAATTTGAGCCCTCTAAATTAGAACCAATAATCCATAGATGCTACCCCAATCTAAAACTCTCTTCTTTCAACTGTCTTCAACATAGCTAATTTGCAACTTAATGGGAAATAATTGTAATTGAAACAAATATTACATGCCAAATCTCTTATAAACTTTGCATAGTTAAGTCACAAAAAGGAAAGAAATGCAAAGCTTTTTCCAACAGCACTGTTAACTTGACTGTGGTGGACTTCCTGTATATTTTATGGTACCTATTGCATGACATAAGCAATGATACATTACCCTGAACCCTTTAAGCTATGTTTGCAGCATGTCCATGTGAACTTTAGATTTCTTGATTTTTTATTTCAATGCACAGCCTAAGATGGCATTAACATAATTTTTTGACTTCTCATGTACTTGGTTTTTAAAAATAAAGAACAAGAGAGTGAGGAAGTAGTTGGCTCTATCAGCCTTTAAATGGTTCCAGTTGGTCTCTGACATTCACATTTCATGGAGGTGAATTAGGCAGGGGAGAAATGTTTCCACCAATAATTTTGCATGCAAATTGGGCTCAAAACTGCATGCATACTTGTGAAAGTTAACCCTCTATCATTCAGAATGGATTTTACACTTTTTAAAGGAGATACAAATTTTGTATTTAAATATGCTACAGTAAATCTTTCTTATCTAAATCAGATTCACTAGAGAAATGTCTAATTGCACAGCTTTGTCACTTGTAAGTAGAATCTGTATGTAATCCTGCAGTTCCTCCAGGACATTGACACTGAGTGTATTGTTTCAGTGTTTTATCTTGACATGTACATCTCTAAGTACAATAAAGTATAAAAGGGAACAGAATTATGTTAAATGCAGCTCCCTCCACACTTCATACTGCATGCTTCATATCTACCACTCTTTCTTGCACTGAGTGATACCTTGCTCCTCAAACCCATTGAAATCAGCAGATAATGTGCAATTGCTCAAATAGCACTAGCTACAAACTTTCCTAAGTATGCCCCCTGTTCAGAACCAATAGAACCATGTCCGACCATCAGGAGATTGCACTGGAAACTCCACTGTGTATGCACATGTTTAAATCCTTAAAATGTTGATAAATCATAACTGATTTCCAACAGACCACCAAAAGGTACATCTACTACTTGGGTCCTGGTCCTGCACCATTGCATTCAACAGGAGTCTGGGCATTCACCTCAGTGGAAGGAGAATCTGCTCCTATTTCTCTGCCAAACTTCAATTTTCTACCATTAACTTGCTGGGGGGTAGGGGGGGAGAAGGATGGGAGAGAGGATTTTTAAAAAATATTGAAATTATTATAATATATAGTGGGTTTTTTCCACTGTCTTGACTCTTGAAAACAACTGAAACACTTTGTCTCAAAGGGTTCAAATAAATTTGCTTGTGGTCTGAGAACAACCTGCCAGACAAATGTAAAACTTAAAATCATAATCTAAAAATGACCCCTTAGATTGGCAGCATTTGTGCAACTAGAAAAGGAGTACTTGTGGCACCTTAGAGACTAACCAATTTATTTGAGCATGAGCTTTCGTGAGCTACAGCTCACTTCATCGGATGCATACCGTGGAAACTGCAGCAGACTTTATTTACACACAGAGAATATGAAACAATACCTCCTCCCACCCCACTGTCCTGCTGGTAATAGCTTATCTAAAGTGATCATCAAGTTGGGCCATTTCCAGCACAAATCCAGGTTTTCTCACCCTCCACCCCCCACACAAATTCACTCTCCTGCTGGTGATAGCCCATCCAAAGTGACAACTCTCTACGCAATGTGCATGATAATCAAGTTGGGCCATTTCCTGCACAAAACCAGGTTCTCTCATCCCCTCACCCCCCTCCCAAAAACCACACACACAAATTCACTCTCCTGCTGGTGATAGCCCATCCAAAGTGACAACTCTCTACACAATGTGCATGATAATCAAGGTGGGCCATTTCCAGCACAAATCCAGGTTTTCTCACCCCCACCCCCATACACACACAAACTCACTCTCCTGCTGGTAATAGCTCATCCAAACTGACCACTCTCCAAGTTTAAATCCAAGTTAAACCAGAACATCTGGGGGGCGGGGGGGCGTAGGAAAAAACAAGGGGAAATAGGCTACCTTGCATAATGACTTAGCCACTCCCAGTCTCTATTTAAGCCTAAATTAATAGTATCCAATTTGCAAATGAATTCCAATTCAGCAGTTTCTCGCTGGAGTCTGGATTTGAAGTTTTTTTGTTTTAAGATAGCGACCTTCATGTCTGTGATTGCGTGACCAGAGAGATTGAAGTGTTCTCCGACTGGTTTATGAATGTTATAATTCTTGACATCTGATTTGTGTCCATTTATTCTTTTACGTAGAGACTGTCCAGTTTGACCAATGTAAATGGCAGAGGGGCATTGCTGGCACATGATGGCATATATCACATTGGTGGATGTGCAGGTGAATGAGCCTCTGATAGTGTGGCTGATGTTATTAGGCCCTGTGATGGTGTCCCCTGAATAGATATGTGGGCACAGTGGGCAACGGGCTTTGTTGCAAGGATAGGTTCCTGGGTTAGTGGTTCTGTTGTGTGGTATGTGGTTGTTGGTGAGTATTTGCTTCAGGTTGCGGGGCTGTCGGTAGGCAAGGACTGGCCTGTCTCCCAAGATTTGTGAGAGTGTTGGGTCATCCTTTAGGATAGGTTGTAGATCCTTAATAATGCATTGGAGGGGTTTTAGTTGGGGGCTGAAGGTGACGGCTAGTGGCATTCTGTTATTTTCTTTGTTAGGCCTGTCGTGTAGTAGGTAACTTCTGGGAACTCTTCTGGCTCTATCAATCTGTTTCTTTACTTCTGCAGGTGGGTATTGTAGTTGTAAGAAAGCTTGACAGAGATCTTGTAGGTGTTTGTCTCTGTCTGAGGGGTTGGAGCAAATGCGGTTGTATCGCAGAGCTTGGCTGTAGACGATGGATCGTGTGGTGTGATCAGGGTGAAAGCTGGAGGCATGCAGGTAGGAATAGCGGTCAGTAGGTTTCCGGTATA
The DNA here is from genome assembly GCF_965140295.1 of Lepidochelys olivacea. Lineage (NCBI taxonomy): Eukaryota > Metazoa > Chordata > Testudines > Cheloniidae > Lepidochelys > Lepidochelys olivacea. Next base: position 20,131,338 of record NC_140422.1, read on the forward strand.
GGGTGGTGTTTATGTGACCATTGTTTATTAGCACTGTAGTGTCCAGGAAGTGGATCTCTTGTGTGGACTGGACCAGGCTGAGGTTGATGGTGGGATGGAAATTGTTGAAATCATGGTGGATACTATTAATTTAGGCTTAAATAGAGACTGGGAGTGGCTAAGTCATTATGCAAGGTAGCCTATTTCCCCTTGTTTTTTCCTACGCCCCCCCCCCCCCAGATGTTCTGGTTTAACTTGGATTTAAACTTGGAGAGTGGTCAGTTTGGATGAGCTATTACCGGCAGGAGAGTGAGTTTGTGTGTGTGGGGGGGTGGGGGGGGGTGTGAGAAAACCTGGATTTGTGCTGGAAATGGCCCACCTTGATTATCATGCACATTGTAGGGAGAGTGGTCACTTTGGAGGAGCTATTACCAGCAGGATAGTGAGTTTGTGTGTGTGGTTTTTGGGAGGGAGGTGAGGGGGTGAGAGAACCTGGATTTGTGCAGGAAATGGCCCAACTTGATTATCATGCACATTGTGTAGAGAGTTGTCACTTTGGATGGGCTATCACCAGCAGGAGAGTGAATTTGTGTGGGGGGTGGAGGGTGAGAAAACCTGGATTTGTGCTGGAAATGGCCCAACTTGATGATCACTTTAGATAAGCTATTACCAGCAGGACAGTGGGGTGGGAGGAGGTATTGTTTCATATTCTCTGTGTATATATAAAGTCTGCTGCAGTTTCCACGGTATGCATCCGATGAAGTGAGCTGTAGCTCACGAAAGCTCATGCTCAAATAAATTGGTTAGTCTCTAAGGTGCCACAAGTACTCCTTTTCTTTTTGCGAATACAGACTAACACGGCTGTTACTCTGAAACCTGTCATTTGTGCAACTGTAACTATATATGCATTGCTGCACTCTCCACCTATTATAAACTTCCTGATGTGCTGGGATTGTCTGAAAGTGCCCATAGTATTTATATAGTGCGTGGGGAGTTTACACTTCACTTGTCTTTTGTTCACTCAGGCTCTGATTGAGGAATATTTGAGAATGTTTGGGAGCTGGGTAGGCAGAGAGAAATAGCACATATGTCCAGTGTAATTTGCTGGTATCTTTATAGCCCTTTAGCTGTTCTCCCAAAAACCTGTGCAGAGACCTGAAGAATTACAGGAGGGCATTCAAACAAAAGAAGGTAAAAAGCCTTGCTGCTAAACCTGTGTGAAGGAAGGTTCCGATATATTAATGTAATAAACCTTACTACAATTGTGGGGACAGGGGGAAGGGAGAGAAACAGCATTGCTTTTCATTTGAACGGCAGCCAACTTTTGAATTAATGCCATAGCAAGAGAAAATGTAGCTTTACATTTGAAATGTATTGATTTTCATATCTTTGTCTCCTGATGTTTATTTTCAAAGCTAGCTTGACCAGGCTCTGAATTTTGTTTTCTTTCCTCAGTATATTTTCATACACAGAGCTAGGAAACAATATCTGAGGGTATATATCTTAGAGGAGACGAAGAATGAGCAGGGCAGGCTTGGTCTTTTCTTTTATTCTGTAGAAACATGCACAATATACTAGGACGTTCTGGTTCTCCCCTGCAACTTCTCAGAGGTGGGATACGAGGATTTAGTGAGCTGCAGCATCAGATGTTGCACAGAGGTCCTGCAAGGTGAATAGGCCTTTATTTCTCTTGTCTAAGAACAGTGGCAGCTCATACCACATGACAACAAGGGCTGGTTCCGGACAATGCCCTAGCCAGAAACCTGGTCAATAGGAATCTGGGGTACCGTAAGCTGTCAGGTAGTTTGGAGATCATTGTTTGCTAGCTTCTCAATTAGTTGCCTTTGAAAAGGGAGGCTTAACACTGGGTGATAACATACAAGGTCCCTAGCTTGGAGGAAGAGAACTAGTCAGACTGTTGCTTGTTTTAGGGTGGGTGGTAGATTCCCCTCACCAAAGGAGGTGGTGACAGGTAAGCACTAATGCAGACTTTAATCTTTTGGATGTATGTTACAATATAAAGAAAAACATATTCTGCCAACAAATGGCCACTTGTCAACAGACAATTTATAACCGCTTGACATTACAACATCAAGATGACAAGTTTTACAAAACTGACCTCTGGATATCTGGATGACAGTCCCTTTCAATTCTGCATAACACTGGTAAATTACCTTGTATGTACTTCAGGCAGTTTGTCAAAATGGGTGCAAATTAAATATTTCATGATTTAAGGTTACTAACAAAAAGAACCCATCCATTTTCCCACTCACACCTCAGAGCTCCACAACTTGCCTTTAAAATAAAATTTGAGCAATAAAAACTGTCTGCAATGTTAGCATCCAGGAATCCTGTAATGTTAGTGTCCTTGCTATAAAGTACTATTTGTTTACATTTATGGTGCTATGTAATTGTCTTATAATAATAATAATACATTAATAATAGGCAACAATGAGAGTTTACCCAAATAAGGATTGAGGAAAAAATATGGGTTTTTTGTCTTTTTCAGTATTAGCTCAAGATAAAATTTGAGTTAACCCAGTTCCTATCCACACACAAATCTGTAGCTTGAGTTACATAGTACTTTAAACTTGAACTAGCTAGTGTCCACTGGGGATGTGGGCTGAAGCTCAAGTGCTGTTGATACTCACACTAGCAATGCAGTGTGGAGGCAGCAACCGGGTAGAGCTCATTAGCTGCTAATCTAGACTAGCTCAAGTAGAGTTAACTGGAACAAATACTGCAGTGAAGACAAGTCTCTAAGTAAGCACTTTAGGATTTTACCCAATAATTGCTATACCTAGACATGCTGTTTTCTCACTGATCCCTTTTTAGGCTATGCCTACATTATGGAGCCTATGCTGGCATAGCCCCCAAGTGTAGATGCAGCCTACACCAACAGAAGCTTTTCTTCCAATGTACTTTGAGTTGCAAATACTAGTATTCCTGCTTTTAATTAAAATGTTAATCATGCATTTGATACATTTGTTACTGTAGACATCCCTAAAGATTGGTGTCATTGTTGAAATAGGCGTATTTGAATAGGGATAGTCTTATGGAATCTAGCCTAAAGCTTTATTTGCCATATCATGGGCCGAGAGAAATTGCTGAAGGCAAAATAACCATGCAGTAACTAGGAACTGCAACCTGCAAAGTCCTGAGTATCCTCAACTCCCATTACCTTGATAACTCATGTTTCCATTAAGTTTAATGGGAGCTCAGGAGTCCAACTTCACAAGGCTTCGTAACTTCACAATCTCCATTCCATTGTCACCTGTTCCCTGTCATGCTTTGGTCCAAGTAAAAAGATGCTAGCTGTATCTGTGGGAGTACCTCCTAACAAAAGACTATAGCTGACTGGTGTTTTCTGTCTCTGCTTCATGGGGTGGCATTTCCTTACCATTTCTGGAAGTACCGCCACAGTGTACAGTAGGCCCTGGAATGACAGTGTACTAGAGCTAAAGAACTAGAATAGTGCTGTAGCTTTGTAAGATTTATTTATGGATAAGTGAACCCTTCCACTGCTGCTGCTTCCCCTTATCCCATCAGTTGGGGTCAGGACACTGTGCAAGCGTTCTCCATCTTCATCTGTCTGAGGTGGCATTAAGGTCTGCAGCTTGTCGTCATCTTTGATGCAATCCATACATCACTTCCACAACTTTCCTCGGGGTCTCTTTCCTACCATTCTTTCCTGCCATGGTATCTTCACTGGGTCCTCTTTGTTCATTTTGCATGTGTCCAAATCAGCAAAGTCGTGCTTTCTGGCATTTTATAGAGGGTGGGAGTTCATCCCCATCTCCGGCCTGGCCATAACAGCCCTTCAGGGAGTGACCCCTTCTGCACTGTGTAAAAATCCTCTTTGTATGTGTGTCCTAGTGTGTGTGTTAATCTCGGGAGGAGGAAATGAGGATTTCAACACAGGAGCTTTAATTCTATCCAATATGCTGAAATGATAGCTCTCTTAATACACCATCTAATAAAAGGAATTGTTATAGCTAAGCTTTGGCATTGATGATACACCAGTGATTGAGGAATCTAGACATTCTACTGGTACATGAACAGGTCTGACACATCTCAACAGAGGGCAGTGGTGCATGTACACACAACCCAGCTCGTCTCAGGTTGCTCAAACAAGTATGGCAAAGAGGAAATTTGTTTGTTTTCTGATGAAAAATAAACACGGGGGAAAAAACTGCAGGAGAGTCCCAAAGGCAGATATATAGCAATGCTTGGGCCAGGAGTAGGCAGAGCTAATCCATAAGGAAATCAATAGTTAGCTACTGTCTGAATTTGCTAGGGGTTATTTTGGAGAAGTAAATAAACAAGGGTACGTGTGGAAAAGAATTAAAACCCAATTGTGCGTGAGCACATGCTCAGTCTCTCTCGATTGCACCATGATGCGCGTGCAGCAGCACAGCACTTGCCTTACAAAAATGCAGCTTGGATGGCAGCCAGAGTTTGCTGGGAAGCTGGTCTCCAACGTGTGACAGAATAAAACCAAATGGGAGGAGGAAGGAGAGAGTGGGGAAGTGGTGGAGACCACCGGCTGGGAAGCAACAGGCCATGGTCTGTGGTGTGGTGGTGATATGTCAACCTCCACCTGATGCCAAGTTTCTGCTTTCCTTCACCAACACTGTGTTTTTACACAGAGGAAGTGAAAGTGAATACAGCTTATTTGTCAGTAGAGTGCAATCGATTAACTTCTTGTTGCATTTCAAGTGTGTGTCATTGTAGGAGCCCTGTGGGGTTTTGCAGGAGGAGGGGAAGATTCACTAGATTGATACAAACACCAATGCCACTTGTTTGTTCCCCACAAATGTTTAGCTGGCAGCTGTTCATTCCGAGTAAGACTCTGAACTAGGGCTGTCAAGCGATTTAGAAAAATTAATCGTGTGATTAATCGCACTGTTAAACAATGAAAATACCATTTATTTAAATAATTTTGGATGTTTTCTACAGTTTCAAATATATTGATTTCAGTTACAATACAGATTACAAAGTGTACAGTAAAAAGAAAAGGAGTACTTGTGGCACCTTAGAGACTAACAAATTTATTAGAGCATAAGCTTTCGTGGGCTACAGCCCACTTCATCGGATGCATAGAATGGAACATATAGTAATATATATACAGATAAGATGGAAGTTACCATACAAACTGTGAGAGGCTAATTAGTTAAGATGAGCTATTATCAGCAGGAGAAAAAAACTTTTGTAGTGATAATCAATATGGCCCATTTAGACAGTTGACAAGAAGGTGTGAGGATACCTAACATGGGGAAATAGATTCAATATGTGTAATGACCCCGCCACTCCCAGTCTCTATTCAAACCCAAGTTAATGGTATCTAGTTTGCATATTAATTCAAGCTCAGCAGTTGCTCATTGGAGTCTGTTTTTGAAGCTTTTCTGTTGCAAAATTGCCACCCTTAAATCTTTTACTAAGTGGCCAGAGAGGTTGAAGTGTTCTCCTATCCGTTTTTGAATGTTATGATTCCTGATGTCAAATATGTGTCCATTTATTCTTTTGCATGCAGATTGTCCGGTTTGGCCAATGTACATGGCAGAGTACATTGTAAAGTGTACAGTGTATTTATTTTTATTGCAAATATTTGCACTGTAAAAAACAAAATAAATTTTATTTTTCAATGCACCTCATACAAGCGCTGTAGTGCAATCTCTTTATCATGAAAGTTGAATTTACAAATGTAGAATTATGTACAAAAAACCCTGCATTCAATAGAACAATGTGAAACTTTAGCGCCTACAAGTCCACTCACTCCTACTTCTTGTTCAGCCAATCGCTCAGACAAACAAGTGTGTTTACATTTGCAGAAGATAATGGTGCCTGTTTCTTAATTACAATGTCACCTGAAAGTGAGAACAGGTGTTTCCATGGCACTGTTGTAGTTGGCATCACAAGATATTTATGTGCCAGATGCAGTAAAGATTAATATGCCTCACATGCTTCGGCCATCGTACCAGAGGACATGCTTCCATGATAAAGACACTCATTAAAAGAATGTGTTAATTAAATTCGTGCCTGAACTCAATGTGGGAGAACTGTATGTCCCCTGCTTGTTTTACCCACATTCTGCCATATATTTCACGTTATAGCAGTCTCGGATGATGACCCAGTACATGTTGTTCATTTTAAGAACACTTTCACTGCAAATTTGACAAAATGCAAAGAAGATACCAATGTGAAATTTCTAAAGATAGCTATAGCACTTGACCCAAGATTTAAGAATTTGAAGTGCCTTCCAAAATCTGAGAGGGATGAAGTGAGGAGCATGCTTTCAGAAGTCTTAAAAGAGCAACACTCTGAGGCGGAAACTACAGACCCCAAATCACCAAAAAGAGAACCAGCCTTCTGCTGGTGGCATCTGACTCAGATGATGAAACCGAACATGCATCGGTCTACACCACTTTTAATTCTTATCGAGCAGAACCCATCATCAGCATGGACACGTCCTCTGGAATGGTGGTTGAAGCATGAAGGGACATACGAATCTTTAGTGCATTTGGCATGTAAATATCTTGTGACGCCAGCTACAACAGTGCCATGCGAACGCCTGTTCTCACTTTCAGGTGACATTGTAATTACAAAGTGGGCAGCCTTATCTCTCATAAATGTAAACAAAGGTGTTTCTCTTAGTGATTGGTTGAACAAGAAGTAGGACTGAGTGGAGTTGTAAGTTCTAAAGTTTTACATTGTTTTGTTTTTGAGTGCAGTTATGTAACAAAAAAAATCTACATTTATAAGTTGCACTTTCATGATAAAGAAATTACACATACAGTACTTGCATGAGGTGAATTGAAAAATACTATTTCTTTTGTTTATCATTTTTACAGTGCAAATATTTGTAATAAATAATATAAAGTGAGCATTACAACACAGAATACAAAGTGTACAATTGATATATTTGAAAATGTAGAAAAACATCCAAAAATAATTAATAAAATTAATAAATTTCAATTAGTATTCTATTGTTTAACAGTGCAATTAATCGCAATTAATGTTTTTAACCGCAATTAATTGTTTTGAGTTAATCGTGTGGCATTAATCTGCCAAACTGGACAGTCCCTACGTAAAAGGATAAATGGACACAAATCAGATATTAGGAATGCCAATATACAAAAACCTGTGGGAGAACACTTCAACCTCCCTGGACACACAATAGCAGATTTAAAGGTAGCCATCCTGCAGCAAAAAAACTTCAGGACCAGACTTCAAAGAGAAACTGCTGAGCTTCAGTTCATTTGCAAATTTGACACCATCAGCTCAGGATTAAACACAGACTGTGACTGGCTCGCCAACTACAAAAGCAGTTTCTCCTCCCTTGGTGTTCACACCTCTACTGCTCGATGAGGGCCTCATCCTCCCTGATCAAACTAACTTCATTATCCCTAGCCTGATTCTTGCTTGCATATTTATACCTGTCTCTGGAAATTTCCACTACATGCATCTGATGAAGTAGGTATTCACCCACGAAAGCTTATGCTCCAATGCGTCTGTTAGCCTATAAGGTGCCACAGGACTCTATGCCGCTTTTACAGCTCCAGATTAACATGGCTACCCCTCTGAATCTTCATAAAAATCACATTGGTTGCTGTTTGATAGTAGTATAAACAAAACTTGCCCAATGATGTAAAAACAAACCTCAGTAAAATAATTTTTGTTTTAAAATCAGCTGAGATAAGCTGCAAGTTTCACTGCAAATGACACCAATATTCTTTCATCTAACAGGGCTTGGCCTGGCAACTGTGCAGATGCTGCTACCCATCTATTTGTTCTGAAGTACTTCACTGGAATGTAGACGTAGTTCTGTGCCTTAAAGCACACCATGATGCCTAGCTGGGAATATGGGTGTTGCCTCCTACTACACACCTAATTGTAAAAGCGGTGCTTGAAGAACAGACAGGTGCACACAGATGTGTGCAGTACCTGGTGCTGTGGACATTTACCTATATAGATGCATTTTCATAGCCTGATCCTGCAATGCTAAGAGTGCCCTCCTCTCCCTTTGACTACAGGGCGTGTTGAGGACACTCAGCATCTCCCGGGCTGCATCTGAATGAGCTATGTGTAAATCAAAAGTATAGACACGTCTGTTGTAGTTTCACTTTAAGCAGTGAGCCAAAGGCAAAAAGATGAATGGGCAGGCTGGGTTAGGACTGAAAAGTCCGGGTGCTTATCCGGAACTCCAGAATCTGTTACGAGTTAGGCTGTAAATCTTGAAAGTATGAACTTTCTCGGGCTTTGGATTCCTGTCCTGCCTGCAGCGCTTGAATTAGGCTGTACGTGATGGCACGAGATACCTCTCTGAACTGCTGTCTTTTTCTTTAGAATCTCAGCTTTCATATTAACTTTGTAACCATCAGACTTACTATTTTATGTCTGCGGTAAGAATGACTTTTGGTACAATTTACGCTGCTCAGGGGTGTGAATAATCCACACTCCTGAGCCAAGTAAATTATACTGACCAAAGCACTAGAGCTAGACATAGATCCACTGACATAGCTACCGCCTTCATGGAGGCAGCAGTTATTAAGCTAACAGGAGACCTCTCTCCCGTTGGCTTAGAGCGTCTTCACCAGAAGTGCTACAGCTGCACTGATGCAGCTGTGCCACTGTAAATGATGTAGTGTAGACATAACCAAAGAAAACCTCAAAACTGTGCATCACTTATAACTGATGTCTACTGAGCACTTCAGAGGTGCGAAGTGCCCCATTTAACTCAATAAGGTGATAACTCAGATGTCTGGTGGTGGTTTAAATATCAATATTCCTCATGTAAGAAAGGAATGAGAGATCAGATATGCACAATTTACCATGACATTGTGGGGCCTCAAGTGGGAAAGTTCTATCATTCTCTCTCTCTCTCTCTCTCTCAACACCACCAATCAAGAAGCCAAGCCTAAGGACCCTAGCAGTACCCGGGGCCCTATTCAAATCCGACTGAGCGGAACCCAAACCCAAGAAGCCCGACAGAGCTCAAAGAACGCACACAATCCTATTTGGAATGTCTGTGCAAACTACTGAGAGTGGCGTCTCATTTTGTTGACTCTCAGGGGCAGAGCTTATTTTGTGGGCAGACCTTAGCGGAGTCTCACCACCTCTTTTCCCCACCCTCTCCATTTCACTCCTGCTTGTCTAGAACCCAAAGTGTGTGTCAATGGGGAAAAAATGAAAGCTGTCTGAAAACGAACATTTCTGACCCTAAGCAAAGGTTCAGTTCAAGTTGGGATTCTAAAAACGGGTGAAAGTGCAGACCAGTTCTTATTTTGTTCAAACCCATATGCCTGTCCCTAATACAAATAAAGCAGATTGGGAATGAAGGATTTTGACTTGATGGGGAGGGGGCTCTTAGGAAAGAAATAAAAACCCAAATTCAGATTAATGGCAAAAATAGGGACAAAAGAAAAGGGCAAAACTGGGTTTTCTAAAGGAGTAAATATAAGGGGGTACAAGTTCATAAAAAGGTCAATAAGCAGAGACCAGGCCACATGCAAGAACGAGCCGGATAGCAACAGCAGCTGAGGCAGAAGCATGAGAAATGGCAATAGATAAGAAAGGAGCAGATGCCCAAATGGCAGTAGCCATACTGTTTCCTCTTCCTATGCACTGGCATCACTCCTGTAGGGGCCGCCAAATAGACTGTTATGAACCAAATAGACCAGTATGAGCTATTGTGCAAACGGGTATTTGGATAAATGTTGACATTTGTATTGCTGCAGTAAAACAGACTTTGCTGAGCATGCACGCTCGCCTCAGCATCTACAGTTCAATAGCTGAACTCTTTCCTGTTCATGTAGGGTGTGTGTATGTGAGTGTACTTTTTTCTCTACATAACAGAAAGCAGTCAGACCATCTTATACGCTTCTGTATATACTTGTCACAGTTACTTGCTTTAAAAGGAAATACTTCCTTTTGGGGCCCCAAATGTACCTTTGTTAAAGGAATATTTAAATCCTATGTGTCATCCCAGGACTGGTGGATGACTTTTACAGCCTGTGATTTTAAATTAAATAAAATTACTTTGCTTTAAAACATGTTGGGATAAATTCTCCACTGGTGTATACGAGCATATTAATTACTTTGTCTTCAGTAGAGCTACAATTTACACCAGTGGGACTCTGACCCCTTGAGTTCTCATTAATATATGAATGTTTGAAAATAACGTAAGCGGTGTTTTGTGTATAAAACATAAACAACTGTTCATGCCAAGTTACAGACTAGAACAGGTGCACAATCAAAAATACATGCATACTCATGGCACCTGCCAAACCAGCATGTGCAAGCGTAAATATAGTAATTTCCCATGCAACCCTGACAGGTGACGTGCACATCAATTTTTCACAAACAGTTCTTCCTCTCTTTCAGTGTTATGCAGAAGAGAGCATTCTTCAGAAATGCTGTGTGAGATTTAAATTGCTTTAAAGTGGGCTACTTTGGGGAATAAGGCCCTGATTCAGCAAGAACTTAAACACATGCTTAATTTAAAGTACAGAAATAGTCCCATTAACTACAGAAGTGAAGTTCATGTTTAAATGCAGTGCTGGATTAGAGCCTAAAACAGCTTGAGTGTCTTGTTGAACAAAACTGTTTCTATTATACAAGCATCATGAAACACTTGAGTTCACGGGCCAGTTTCTGATCTTGGATACACACATGTGCAGCTTTCACTGAATTTGGCCGTAAGTTTTTTTACCCACAGGTATAACCGAAAAATGTCCAACCATTTAAAAAAAAATTAATCAAGAAACTTGCCCTTGTGCAATAATGTTGGATGGTGACTGTCACCTTGGAATAAAGTTTTACATCCAAATTCTAATTCCCTGCAAACCAGGGATTAAAATGTAGATGCTGACACAGCCATAAAGAGAGCGAGTCACGCACTTTACTGTAACAGCTTTTGATTGCCTAGCAAAGAAATGTATAATGAATAAACATTATTTTAAAAAGCGGCATGGCACAATGAATTTTTCAGTGGGGGGAAAAAACAGAAGAGAAAGTATTTAAAAATACATGAGTTTCATATTTGATTATAAGTCAAGAAGCAGCAGAAAGAAAAAGAGAGATAGAAATGGCAACAGGAACCAGCCTTTCAGTCTTGAATTAATGAGGTTATTCATAATGGGGAGGGAGTGACATAGTGATTAGTTAATTACTGTGCAGAACGATATAATTAATGCACAACTGAAATTAGTATACAATGAATTAAGCTGCCACATAACGCAGGAAACAAAAATTGAAAAGGAAACCTTGATTGTTGATTGAAGTTATTATAGTAGAAAGTGTACTGAAATCATAATAGTGTAGCTATCAAACAGTGTGTTATTTAACTAGTGAGAACTGAATCCAACTGTTAATAGCAATACCATTGCAGAGACCATTACATGCCTCAACTGCAGATGTATAAGCAAACAGGGCAAAAAGCTCCCTCACTTAGGCTGCGGCACAAGGAATAAAAGACGGTAGGAGACCCACAAATATCAAGACAGAATTTATGCATTATTATAATTATTTGCATTACCATAGTAACCCTAGTCAAGGACCAGGACCCAATTGTGCTAGGCACTGTACAAACACAGAACAAAAGGATGGTTCCCCCCTGCACCCTCCCGAAAAAGCTTACAATCTAAGTATGAGACAAGACAACAGCTGGATACAGACAAAAGGGGGAGTACAAGAAAAAATAAAACCATATTGGTCAATGGTTTTGCAGACCAGCAGCCTAACTTAAGCCTAAGGGGCTGGGAAGGAAGTTTTAAGGTATTGTGGGGAAGGAGGGTTTTCAATGAGGATAATGAGTTAGTCACCAGATATTTACAGTGAGCTCCTCCCCAGTGTGAGGGGCAGCATGGGTTAAAATACAAAGGTGCTTGTTTGAAAATGTAATAAGTGGGTGATGATGCTCAACAGACTGTTAGGGGTTGGACCTGGCTAACACACCAGCTGGTATATCACCCCCCAATGCAGCAGGGGGCACGTATAGGCCAGCGGGTACTGCCCATCCACAAAAAAGATAGACAACTGTTTCTACTTAGAGGTCAGTAAACAGCACAGCTCAGCACATGGAGCCCTGGTAGCAGAATGGCTCTTGTGCCAGACACCCATCCCACTGCGTGACTGCTTCAAATAAGTGCAAATCTCTCACGTAAGTTGTAGGTCTGTGCTCTAGCCACTTTAGTCCTTGAAATGTAAGGGCAACTGCCAGTTCAGGAGTGATGGGTATTTCTACAGAGCAAATCTAGTTGCACTTTAGTAAGATCTGGGGTGAGCCAAGCTGTAATCAGCAGAGGACCTGTGTCAGGGGAAGGTGGGTCTAAGCCATCAGGGCATAATTTAGGTGCTAAGGTCTGCTGAAAGTTACATAAGCAGGAAGACTCCTGAAGAGCATTGTTATGTCCAGGGATCGCCAGGATATAGTGAATTTCAGCAACCCTGCAAAACATCCCTGGCGCTGCAGGGGCTGTGAATAGCATTGACAGAGCACCAGAGAACTGGCTAACTTTCTCTATAGCACTGTGCCTTGTACTTTGAATATTGACAATCCAACCTCGGGGTGGTTTAGATGAGAATCCACAAACATAGCCGTTTATTTTAACTCATTCTAACCATTTTACGTTGCAGAAAATTGGACTCTTGATCTTACAAGAGCAAGCTTTCTCCAAGATTATTACTTTTATTATTGTTTAGCTAGGTATGCATGACATTTTATAGGTATAAAAGGAGATTTGGTTTCTGCCACATGGAATTTATAATCTAATATATACTGATACCTCAAGAGAAATTAATGAAGGAGAAAAATTAGAAAAGGAGCATTTCGTGTTTGTTTGATTCATGTGTGGGAACTCTGAGCTATGATCATTGATTTAAGTTACAGTGTATTTATTGCTGTTTTAACATTTATTGCACTGTACTTGTAGTCCTCTTGATTTGAGCAATGTTAAAAATTAGGTGGGAATGGCTTTATTGGGTTATGATATTTTTGCCCACCTTCTGCTTCTGGCTAGAACCAGGATATGAAAAGTACATCTGCAAAAATTAAAAAACAGAAGATTGCAGGTTGAAATATTTCTGTAACTTTAATCTCAAGGTTAACAGTAGCATCATGTATGTGTATCTTCATTTTTAAATTGAAATACAAAAAGATTTAGCACTTATATACAGGACAGGATATTGATTCTATAAGCATGAAACATTATAAATTGTAAGTCCAGTTAATAAAGAGATTTCAGTTGTAGTGAATGACCAAGAATATAACCAAAAAGTAAATCATAGAGGCGGGATATCCTGAGATGGGGCCCCAGTTCCTCAAATCACTCTGAGTCAGGGCCATTATGAAGAACATGCTACTTGAGTAAAAGTACTTTGAAAGCCTTTCATAATTTCATTGGTATCTGTTGCGCAGTCACAAGAACTGTGCAATATCTGATTTTTCAGTTCACTGCCAATTCCAGAAAATGGGGGTGAGGGGGAAACCATTTTGGGTTGATATAACCATTTGGTTTGACTCAGTACAGAATGTTTCATTTTGATTTGGAGGTTTTTTTACTGTTTTTATTTAGTGAGTTGAAGGAAATTTCAAAATGAAAAGTTATTTTGAATCAAAACATCTCACTTTGAAAATGTCAGAATAAAACATTTTGATCTTCTAAAAGTTTATGTAACGTGACTGAAACATTTTGGCAAATTCAACATGAATTTGCAAAATGTTGGTTGTCCCAAATCCACATTTTTCACCCCCCGCCCCAAAAATGTTTTGATAGGAAAAAGTTCGCCCAGCTCTAGCAGTCACCAATCCCTTCTAGGCCATGAGCTAGGGAGACCCTGTGTCATGACATTATATAGGATAGCCTGTGTTTAGGAAGTGCTTGATCATTGTCCTAATAAACTTAATGGCAAAAGTCCCATCAACTTTAATTGGGCATAATCAGACTGTTGTTCTGGGAGCTAGAGTCCTAGTGAGAGCCACAGAGTCTTATCTGGGTCCAACAGCTGGAATGCAGAATCCCAGTTCCTCTCTTAGCACAAGACACAACAGTAACCTACAAAGAGATTTCAAGACTGGAGTGAGACATGATCAAACAACCTAGGATCTATGGAAGTGCCCAAAAGCAAGAAGGAATAAAGTTTTGCCATAAATAAATGACTTTCAAAAGAGATGAGGTGAGCCTCACAGGTAGACTTTGTTTCTTCTCTTTACTGTTTGCTGAAATTATGTTCAGGGCAGTTTCTTTTGAGGATCCTCTGTTCTTAGCCAAGGTCTGGTAAAAATTCAAGCCATGTTTCTTCTGATTTTGTGAAGTAAGGTAGATAAACATGGGGTTTATTTAGTATAATCTCAGACTCTCTTTCTCTCTACTCTATGCCTCTCTTCTGCTGTTGCTCCACTGAGAAATTAAGTCTTTCTGCTTTTTCCAAGTCAGGTTACAGGTAACAGAAAAACCTCTCTTGCTAAGAAAGGTATTAGTTTGTGACACAAAAGTTTGTGTCATATTTGAGGACAATTAAAATAAACAGCAACAGGAAATCAAGTACTTTATATTCTCTATTCATTTAAACAGATTGTTTTTAAAATTAATATTTACAGCATTTGAAAGGAAGGAACTATTGCCTCTCTTTATGCAAAAGGTTCGGTAGATAGTATCTTCTACAAAGAATGATGGTTCCTTTCAGATTGTTAAATAACAGGCCAGAATTGATCCCCTTTTTTGTAGTTCTGTGCTTGTAATGGAGGAACCTGAAAAACCTACAGATGTTTTGCAACCTCAGCACTAGTTTCTCATCCATAGGGGGTAGTTCAAATTCCTTTTGACTGTAAGTGCCCTAGAAATTCTCACTGACCTGAGAACAGAGGGACACCATGCTACTAATGTTCAAGATGGCTCCCAAATCTGTTACTGTATGTACTTTAGTTCTTTCTTTACTCACTGCTTCTATTTATGAATATTGTCCTTGTCATACGACTTCACTTGCTGCCGGGCAGGTGTCCTGCTCTGTTCAGACTCTGCCGGAAAGCGTGCTTGTATGTCAAACAGCCAGATGACTGCCTGTGTGCTAGCATATGAGCCTACAATTCATTGTAGTGCAAAACTTTGCCCACTCTACAATGAAGACCTGGTTGAATCCCCTTTTGTTGAAAGGTGCTTTCTATATGTGAATGTGCTGTGTAAAGTGTCACTTAGTAACTAGTTTACATTCGCTGATAAAAGCTTTTATTTGATCTGAGTAAATCAGAGCCTTTTTGAAAAAGTTGCAGTTTGGAGGCAGAACTGGGTCTGTTTCAACCTGTTCCTCCAACGACTGAGTCGCATCTGAATCTCTTTATATAGTACATATAAAGAATGACAGGATTCTTTATAAACTAGCTCATTCTCAAGCCTGATGTTTTTAGCTATTAGTTTGCTCGAGCCCATTTGGTGTGCATTAACATCCTCCCCTTGGAGCTGGCTTGCAGATCAGATCAGATATTTAGAGCAGAACTTGAGACTGTTTATTTTTTGCAGTAACTAAACTGCCATTTCCATTATGCTGTCTGTGGTTGGGCTCAGATTGAAAGCAGAAGGAAAGACCGTTGCCAGCGTCAGTGATTTGGTACTTAGAATTCCTCCAACAGTCTGACCACTGTCACTGAAACCACTTTTTAAAAATCCTTCAGCCCCACCTTCTCGTCTAGTACAATCATCCTGCGTCTTTTTTAAGTGTTTTCTGTTTTCGGTATCTGCTGTCATCAGACAGAAACATTTATTTTAGCCTATTACCATACTATAAATAGCCATTTCTACTTAAGAGTGGGAAGCAAGGGGAGGACTGCTCCTATCGCCTGCTCTGAGAGAAGGTATTTTCCACAGACAGTATCGTTTCAAAGGTGGTTTTCAGCAGCCAGCAGGGGTTGCATTATAAAGTGCACGAGGGTCTGAAGTTTGTAGAGCTTCACACATGACCATAGGTACTGGAACTAGGGGAGCTAGGGGACCTGCTGCACCCCCTGACTTGAAGTGGTTTCCATCATATCCAGGGTTTACAGTTTGGCTCAATGGCTCTCAACACCCCTGCTCGCTACCCAAGGAATTAGGCAGCTCTGAATCACATAAGCTGCTGTGCCCCTCCCCACATTGTAGTTGTAGTAGCAGAAGCTGGGGCTCAATCTTTAGGGCTAGTCTACACAAGAAGCATTACAGCTACACTGATGCAGCGGTGCCGCTGTAGCGCAGCTGGTGAAGAAGCTCTGTGCCGCCAGGAGAGAGTTCTCCCATCAACATCCTGAAACCACCTCCGCCAGTGGCGGTAGCCACGGCGGTGGGAGCAGCTCTCCCGCCAACATACCGGCGCTTAAGATGGCAGGGCCGGATTAACACAGGGGCTTTTGGGGCTGCAGTCCAGGGCCTTGGTCTAAGGGGGCACCCTGCAAAAATAAATTCATAATTATATACAGTTCAGTGGTCACCAACTTGTCGATCGCGATCGACTGGTTGATCCTGGAGCCTCTGCCAGTCGATTGCGATCTCCAGGCCACTAAAAGTCCAGCCGCGCAGCAGGGTTCAGGCAGGCTGCGTCTCTGCAGCCCCTGGGGTGGGGGGTGGGGATGCACAGAGACGTGCCAGTAGCCGGCCACTTCCGGGAGCGGCATGAGGCCATGGCATTCAGGCAGCCCGCCTGAGCCCTGCTGCACTGCTAGCCAGGAGCCGCCTGTGGTACGCGCCTCCCAGTCGGAGCCTGCACCTCGCACCCCATCCTGCATGCCAACCCCCTGCCCCAGGTCAGAATCCCCTCCTGCACCAAACTCCCTCCCAGACCCTGCACCCCTCCTGCACCAAACTCCCTCCCAGAAAGAAACTAATATAACAGCTCTTCTAAGGTAAGAAGTGGGCTATTTTGAATTAACTATATTTTATGTGTGTTAAGACTGAAATGTAACCACAGAACAGCTTTATGTTAATTAAAAGGCAAGTTTAGTATAGTGTTAATAGCCTTGATGCCATAATTGTGATCATTTTGTTTTAAATTAGGGAAACGACTTGTATACAGGGGCTCCACAAAATCTAATAGCCCCGGGCCCCCAGGACAGTTAATCCGGCCCTGTAAATGGGTAATTTATGTCACTTGGGGACTGACTTACTCACACCCCTGAGTGACCTAAGTTATACCGACTTGAGTGGTAGTGTATGCAAGCCCTAACTCTTATTAAAGTCAGTGGGAGTTGGATTGGATGTTTTGCCCTCTAATGTGATGCTTTAGTTCCTCCTATTGGAGATGACAATTTCCTGGAGGCAGAATTAGACTTCAAATTGTTTAATGCCTTAATCCAGCAAGCCCAGAAAATACATATGGATGGAAGGGAGCCCTGTCATGTGCAGGGAGACTGACCCTGCCTCACCCTGACCTGTGTCAGAAAATCAAATTCAGTCTCTTATCTGCATTATCTGTGCATTATATGTTTATTACAGGTATGAAGTAACACTGAAGCTTGGTGAATTTATCTTCCATTTTAAATCCATGCTAGGGATTGGCTGCAATGCTTTGTCTAAAATCAATTCAAATTGTGCCCTCACATTTTTTCAGCAGTTTCAAAAGCAACTTACTCTGCCATTTGTTCCAAGAATGAGACTCAGGATCCCCAGCACTCTCATTACAGTAATGTGCCATATAGTGCTCTGTAGCAAAATGCTGTCAAAATCTCTCGAAAACTTCAGAAAATCAAGCCAATTATTTCTTCTGTAGTCGCCATCTGACTGTTAAGTTTTTATTCAATTCCCCGTGTTCTAGAATTAGAACATGTTGTAAATAGATGTCTGGCAACTACAGCCTTATTAGACAGAGTGACAGATACAGCGAGTCAAATCTATCCCTGGTGAATCTCCATTGACATCAATGAATTTGACACAGACATAATAGGCAGAAAGGAGCCTAATACCTGGAGAGATAGCAAGCATGGCCCAAATGACTAATTATTAACTGCTAAACACAGATTGGTAAAACTAATTTCGGACATCCCCTGTGAATATATAATTTGGCAGTGTTCCATCTACACACGGACTGAAGATCCAGGTAGCAGCTGACTGTAGAAAAATTCACAGCAGCGATCCGATATTTAAAAGAACTCAATCCTGCTTGGAGAGGTGTTAGAGAAATCTATCAACAAATTAATATTCACGAGTGGGCTTTTTAATGATGTATGTGCGTTAGTTTCAATCTTATTTGTTTGGGAATTAAGTGTGAAGGCAACATATACCTCTACTTTGGATAAAGGGAAGGCTGAGCTATAGTCAGGCTCTGAAGTGCCAGATTATAACAATGAAAAAAATATTTAAAAATAAGCAGAAGCCAATTTAATGCAGACACTCTGTAACTTTGGATATATAATATTATAACAAAGAGTAAAAGTTTCAAAAGCAACTAAGTCCCTGCTTTGGAGACTTTTAGGTGTCTGTCTGTCACTTTTGAAAGTGGGCCTTGGGTGCTTTTGAAAATTGTACCCATTTTCTCCAAGTGTTGCATAGTGATATTTTGCACTTCTATCATTCCATCCTTCCCAGAGAGTTAGGTTCCTTACAAATAATAATGAACGGGCCATCACAGCACACCTAGGACATAGATGAGTAGTATTAGTACCTATTACAGATGAGGAAAGGGAAGGAGGGAAGTTACGGACGCATCCTGTGAGGTGTGGAGTACCGCTTCTGAATTGCTCAGTGCCCTGCATTTACATCAAAGGTGGGGGGTGGGTTCTCAGCACTTTAGAGAGGGTGCTCAGCACCTTCCAGGTTTGGCCCATAGTGCCTTACACAAGGTTAGTTGTAGCAGGGTTGGGAATAGAGCCCAGATCTTCTGTGCTTAAGCCATAACAACTACCTCCTCTTTTTCGGTCTCATCTAACTTAGCGTCTTTCTTACTGGGGCTCTGTAAATAAAATAGGTAACTGGAGTGTGTAGGTGCCAGATAACACAGCAGTACTGTGGCTCCACTTAAAGTCAAATCACTTCCACAATACCTTCCTTTGTCTATCTCCTCTCTTCCTCTTATGTCCTTTTCCAGTGTATTTTAAAATTACTAATATTTTTTTCTTATATTTCCATTACTGAGTGTCCTCTAATTTTCTTCCCACACATTTCTGACTGCAACCCTCTAACTGCTGACATCTGAAATATTTATAAAGGATTCGACAATAAGGTGTAGTAAAAAGGGATTTATGTAGCCATATGACTTGCACCTCTTTGTGGAAGTGGCAGTAGCTGTCGATTGTAGGCAGACCAATCGGTAACATGACAAAACAATTCACAGGATACACTTATGGTGAGTTTACCAAAGGCCCAAATTCACAGTATACCATCAGAGCTGCAATTTTTGCTTTATTTTTTTTATTTACCTGCGCTTTATGTGGTCCTTGTTTTAGAATCCATTGTCACATACATAACCACATATAGTCATGAACTGAATAGAAATGGTAGTGTCAGAAATTTCCTAACTTTTGTGCATAGAGGGCCTGATCTAAACCTGTTGGAGTAATGGAAAGAATCCCATTGACTTCAGTGGGCTTTAGATCAAGCCCCTATTTATTACCACTCGGAGTTCTGTTTCCCAATTAATGCTTAACTAAAGCTAACAATATTCAAGACTGGGATTTGCGGTCTTGACACTCATTTCCTTCTTAGAAATAGTTATTCTCAGTTTTATTGGGACTATTTTTCTGTTGTCTTCTGTTTTCACATTGACACCAGCTTCTCATATGTGTTTGTATCTGTTTCTGGCAAATTTAAAACTTGATCTCGTGAAATGTCTGACATGCAGGATTATTTTTTTAATCTACAATGTGGATTTGGCTTTAATTTTCTTTTAATGCCCCTAGACTTTTGTGTACTGAGGCATGACTTTGTATTTAAGGACTAGTTTCCAATGCTAGTGCAGACTTTTTGACTTTCTTTTAGGTTCACTTGCTGGAGGATTCTCTGCACCTTGAAGTCTTTAAAGCATGATTTGAGGACTTAAATAGCTCAGACATAGGTTAGGCTTAAATAGCTCAGACATAGGTTAGGGGTTTATTACAGGAGTGGGTGGGTGAGATTCTGTGGCCTGTGTTCTGCAGGAGGTCAGACTAGACGATCATAATAGTCCCTTCTAACCTTAAAGTCTATGACTCTGACTCTTTTGATATTTTTTCCCCTTCCTTTGTCTTTCCTTGCTTTGTCTTTTCATATTTCCAAACTAATAAGCTATATATCTGGTCCTTCTGCAATGAAGCAATTTTCTCTCCATATTTTAAATAGTAACTAAGAGCCAGAATCTGCTTCCCTTTCTCCCACTGAATAGTACTTTACTCCTCAAGTTTCCTCCTTGATTTCAATGGGACTAATCAGAGTACAGTACTATTTGACATGAAGAAGGGTATCACCAGGCCCGCCGACAGGGTGGAGCAAAGGGGGCAATTGCCCAGAGGCCCATGCAATTTAAAAGGGCCTGGGGGCCCCTGGCCACCTCTGCCAGCAATGCAGCTGGGCTAAGGCAGGCTTCCTGCCCACCCATGCTCTGCACCGCTCCTGAAAGCGGCTGGCACGTCCCTGAGGCCCCTGGGGAGTGGGTCTCTGCGTGCTGACCCCACCCTGAGCGCCAACTCTGCAGTTTCTATTGGCAGGGAACTGCAGCCAATGGGAGCTGTGGGGGTGGTGCCTGCGGGCAGCAGGAGAACCCTTCGGGTCCGCACCTAGTAGCTGCTGCCAGAAGGGTGTGCCAGTCGCTTTCGGGAGCCACCCAAGGTAAGAGCTGATCCCCTCCTGCACCCCTACCCCAGGCTAGAGCCCACACCCAAACTCCTTCTTAGAGCCTGCACCCCTGCCCCAGTCTGGTGAAAGTGAGTGAGGGTGGGGCAGAGTGAGCAATGGGGGGGGGGTGGAGTGAGCAGGGGGTGGGGCCTCAGAGAAGGGATGGGACAGGGCATGGTCTCAGGGAAGGGATGGGATAGGGGGCGGGTCAAGGATCTTTGGATTTGCACGATTAGACAGTTGGCAGCCCTACCGGGCGGGCATGTAGAAGCATGGCCGTGCTGGAAGAGCGCAGCCAGCAGCTCGTTGGGCACCAGCCAGCACAGATGCAGCACCACCCAAATGTCAGGCAGTCAGCATCTGCGCGGGCGCGGCTTGTGCATGCATGGAGGCCCGTTGCCTGTTCTGCCCTGGGGACCGGAATTGCTGTCCCCGAGCCTGGGTATCGCTCTAGTAATTACAGCACATACTATTATTAAAATACAGTAATGTTTCCGCCGTGAAATGTTTTCCCACTCTCTTGGTATTGGTAAGTTTCTCTTTTCAAAATCCAAATATAATGTGAGACATTTGGGCTGGAACTATTGCCTCAGGCTTGCATTACATAGAAACAACCGTGTCTTCATTAAACTACTGACAAAAGTGAATGCCACTGCTCTTCTGAACACGCTGACTGGAATCACAGGGCAGCCACAAGCTGAGAGTAAAGAAGCAGTTGAGACTGAATGCACCTTCTTGCCTTCTTTTTCTTACTGGGAACAAAAACGGAGTCTCTGTCCTGCTTCATGACAGTAATATAGCATTAGTGCCTGCTAGCAGCAATTCCCAGGATGGAAGTTTAGCAGTATGATAAACTACATGGTTTTTTAGATGGAAACAACCGGGAAATACATTCAAGCCCTTTCAGTTTGAGATTGCAAAAATTATACTGCGAAATTTTTGAGTAACAGCTTACAGCACACAACAGACTTTCTTCTACACAGTTAGCCTGTTCTCACTTCACTGGTACAGTATTCACTTGGATATCTTTGGAAACAACATCCAAATTTCAGAGGGAGTTGTCTATGGCCGCTGTCTTTTAAGTTTGATCTTGGGTGGTCAGTAGTAGTATGGTACGAAGGAGTGGTTATGTGACTGAGATGAAAACAAGAAATGAAATGCAAATTAAACATGAAATCATTGCTTTCTCTGGAAAGAACATTTAATCTTGCGTCGAACATTTAGTCTGTCCATTTAGTCTGTTCACTGTCTGCAGTCCAGGATTGCCCTTCAGTTAACATGTCTTGCATGAGAGTAGACTTATCACTAGCAATTCTCCTGTCTCACAGTGACTCTTCCATTTCTAGCAACAATATGCAGGAAGCAGCCCTGATGTGGAGCAAGACTAAATGATGGCCCTTGATGCTTCAGTGGATATTCAGATGTACCAGCGTTGACCATTTTATTTTCTTTCTTCAAATTTTTTTTGGTCCAGTCTTTTTTAATTAAAGATAAAGAGATTTATTGACGTACAAGTGATTTTTAGTAGATGAGCAGGAAAGTGAAGGCACCTCTTGTGAGTGCCTCCTGTCAGCTGGGAGTGATGTTGCAATCTCCTTTTCTGCTTGTGGTGTGCCCTGTAGGTTGTCAGCCTCACTAGCTGGGTCTTCAGTGGCTCAGCCCTCCAGCTAAGTCACACAGTCTAAAATGAACAGACCCCTTCTGGGGTCCAGCTGAAAGTCTAAACTGACACTCAAACAAATTATTCTTCTCTTCTTCTTGGCTCATTCTTCAGCCAGGTTTCTGGACTCATTTCTCAGCCCCTTCTGGGCTAACTTTAGGTCCTTCTCTGTGCTGTTGTAGGACACTGCCCCCATGATTTTCTCCCTGGAGACTTTATCTTCACAGATTCTCACTGCCCCAAAAGTTCAGCAAATGGTTCGCCCTTACCAGGGTCTTCAGTCCTGTCTCTGAGCCTGTTTAAATTCCAGCTCCTTTCTTGGGCTTTTAGTACCCTCTTCAAGACTTAGGCTACTTCCCCCCCCCCGGCTGGTGGGGGGGACCCGGCCTGCCCACTACTCCAGATCCCAACTCAGGGACCCTACAAATAGCAGCCATGTGCTGCTTCCTTTACTTGGTCACTCCTACATTCCCTGGGGCTCTTCCCACCTGGCCTCTTTACCTCTGTCCATTACGTTAGGGCTAGAGCTCGCAGGTCCTCTCGCTCCAGGTGTAGGTAATGAGTTCCCTTTGACCAGAGCAGAGCACTTGTCTTTGCCTGTCTGGCCCTGCTCAAGCCCTGCATCTCCTTTTATCTGAGCCTGCTGGGCTCTGACTGGTTACTTCTATGCCGCCATGTTTGGCAGGCTAGGAGGACCCAATTCCGCTGCTCCTTTCTGAGGCAGGCTGTGGTAGGTCCACAGGGCCTCAAAGGACCTGGTACAAATTTATAAGACAAAGGAATGCACCAGAATCAGTGCAGAGTAAGTGTGAACGCAGTCAAACTTGAAACTATCACTTGAACTGGGAGTATTAAAGATACTGTTCTGGATGCTCTATCCTATTTATAATGGTGGAGGAGAGTAGAAGGCTACTTTCCTCTTGCAGGATGCATACAAAAGTGAAGTAGTAACTCTCATGATAAGCATTATCTTCCATAGCCAATGTTAAATTGGGGCACTGTGAAACCGGAGTGAGGTGTTGGTGGAACTGAAAAGCAACCACCACTGTCCCTTCCTGTAACTTTTTTCCACTGGACATTGTAATTTGGGCCTTGGGGTAGACACTTTTCTTCAAACTACTCTGAACCTGGAGAGGGGACAAGTGTCAGAGGCTTGACTCACCGCACATGGCACCACCTCCTGGCAGCTCTGGGGATTAGCTTTTGCCAGGCACCGCCCTCCTCTGGCAGTGTCTCCACCCATCACCTCTTTCTCTCTGTGGTCCCTCTCAGTCCTGGAGCTGCAGCTTCCTGTTTGTGGCTTGGCCCTCCAGCCACATCCCTAAGGTCCTCCCCTTCCATGGAAATCACAGTTCTTCCAGACCAGCTGTCCAGCTGGCATCTCCACACCCTGCACCGCTTCCCAGTGGCTGGTAGGGGAGCCCAGGCCTGCCCTCTGCACTGGGTTCTAGCCAAGGGACCCTATAACAAGCAGCCAAGATCTGTACAATCATACGCCTTGCTGCTGTTTTCCTGGGCTGCTTCTTACTTATCTGGCTTCCCTCTTTCTGGGTTTGCCAGCCCAAGCTTCCACCTCCCAGGAAGTGACTGTAAACTACTTCCTTGCAGTCCCTTTGCTGCTCACAGCTCATGGGCTTTATACAGGCCCCTCCTGTTCCTGCCCAGCTCAGGCCTGCTCCTTGTCTCTTTCAGGTGCAGCCTGGGCAGTTAATTGGCTTGACAAGCCCTTTAACCCCTCCAGGCCCACCAGATGTGGTGGGCATCCCATCACTGGGTGGGAGGGGGGAATTCAGGAAACAGCATGTGGTATTTTCAGGAGTTTCCAAGTATGCACTTACATGCCTGAGTGAACATTGTCTCCTTCATCCTCCTAAAACTCATTGAGCAATACATGCTAAAAATGCAGTAAAGAAAATGCATGGTCAAATAGAGCAATCAGTGTTACCTAATGCCTACTGGGTCTTTCTCTTTACCCCAAGCTCTCTACAGTACCATTAGCCTTAAATGAAGTATTCTGATGACTGCTAAAATAGCTATAATCTTTGTACACGGGATGCACACCATGGTTTCCTGACTTTTCTGTGTAATCTGGCATGCCTGCAGTATATAAAAAATCCTCTTCAAAAGCTCGCAAAGGGCTAGATTCTCAGCTAATGTCCATTGACTTCTTTGGAGCTTTGTCAGTCTGTACTAATAGAGGATTTGTCTTTCACTCATTATTTTCTAAACACGCTAAAGGAAAAATACTTTGGAAATCCAATAGACAAAATCCAGTTGATTAAAAAACCAGAAGAAAATAGTGTGTGCAATGATGGAACAAATAACATTAAACTCAGAGATGTAACATGTAGAGATGGTCAAAATTTTACCAGTGGAACAGCTTTCCATCAGAAAAAGCTGATTCCAAGAAATCAAAATGTTTTGCAGGAACATATTAAATAGTTGACATTTTAGTATGGAAAATTTCAGTAGGATCAAAAGGTAACATTTAATTTCAGCTTTTGTTATCTTATTTCATGTATAAAAGTTGAAACAACCTCATCAAAACAAAACATTTCAGAAAGTTTGATGGTGAATGTTGGCACTTAACTTTTAGTTCTTATTTCGAATGAAAACCAATTTCAAAACGTCAGAATTTCCTATGGAACAGATTTCCATTTTTCTGATCATCTTCGTAATAAGCTATTCAAAAAGAAATTGTTTTCCTTAGGGAACGGATGAATTTGGGCATGTGAGGTTTTATTGTAGCAAATGTATGCGCGAGAACGAGTGGCCCTGACAGTCATTACAATGAGATAACCTGTTAGAATACTAAATAATAGTATAGCACCCTTCAAGGCAATGCAACCTTTTCCTCTGCATCATTATGCCCTTCTTTGTGTAACATGAACTTTCAGCACCATGACTTTCAAGAGCTCAGAATGAGACTGCAGTATGCAATTCACCATTTTAGCCATGAGTAAAGCATCAACATGATCACTTCTATTTTGTTCCTAATAAGAATCTAGCTCAAATAAGCCAAACAAGGTAAACATGTTGAGATTACAGGCAACAGAATAACTACATCTGCAAGCTCATCCTTGAAAAGTTAAAGCAGGAAAAGTTATTGTCCCATTAGGCATTGTGGTGAGCATCTAGTGAGAAAATTGGTAAAGACCATTAAGCACTTACGTTTCTGATATTTTAATGCCTTTTCCA
Source organism: Lepidochelys olivacea (assembly GCF_965140295.1). Classification (NCBI taxonomy): domain Eukaryota; kingdom Metazoa; phylum Chordata; order Testudines; family Cheloniidae; genus Lepidochelys; species Lepidochelys olivacea. The sequence goes on from NC_140422.1 coordinate 20,156,940, forward strand.
CCACAGATTATTTTCCTGTTGATAAATGGTTGTGGGAGGAGATAATTTACCACCTCTTGAAAGTTACTGATGGTAGAAATCTGATCCATCCTGTGCAGCAGCATTTGCTGGCAAGGCTGGAATATTTAGAGATGCTGTATTGGACAGGAAGATATTTTCATATTGAATAATGGAAAACCACTTATCCTTTATATTCCTGCTCCTGTAGAGAGTATTTTATTTTGACTTGAAAAAGCCAATAAAAATAATGATCTGAAAAGCACACTCCATCCTGAAGGTTACATAATGTTCTCCTTGTTATAATGCTGCTTAAAACATCCACTGGGAGTTTTTCCTAATGACTATAGGACTGGACCATACATTAAGATTAGGGGTAAGCGCAATGCACAACATCTGCACTGGAAATGGATTTTGAAAGTAGCTTCCTCTCAACAAATTTTAGAGTTGTCACATCTGGGAATTTGATACAAGCTCACGTTGTTTTAAAACTAAATACAGTTACACTGGTTGGACTAGGTGAAAGTACTTCACTTGCAAGGATGTTTTCATACTAAAGGTGGAGTTAATTCTGTTCGAATACTGCCAGTTTATTTCACCTAAATACAGTCTTACTGAAAGGAGGAAAAATGATATATTAAAATTCAGACATTGCCCAATATCTAGATCAAAAGATCATTGTAAAAACAAAAAGAGGTTGGGCTTGATATCACTTCTGTGTTACAGCATGCTAAGAAAATGGAAATTATTCCCCAAGCACTGGGGAGTAACTGAATCACCCAATTCAATTGCAAGCCCAATCTGAAAAAGCTCTTTAAACATTAGATCCCTTCACTGATAGTACCACTCCTGTGTAGTTTAGTTTTGCACTAGTTTATTATATTTAACTTAGTGTATGAGCCACATCACTGGAACTCCAGCCAAATGAATATTATGTGATTTACTCTGTATTTACTCCTTAACCCCATTCTATGCCTTTCTCATTCCTGCCTTTGGCACTTCCATGCTGAACAATTGCAGCACCCTCTACATAGGGTTACCCTTGAAGACCACTCAGGATCTTCAGCCTGTACACGTTGTGCTAGTCTTCCTTCTCAGAGTGAGTCAGTGAGAGCCCATTAGTCCTGTGTGCTCTGAATTGCACTTGTTTTCCATATTCTTCAGTTACACTTCAAGGTACTCAGTTGTAATCTGTACATACAAATATAATTTGGGAACTGGCTGCTTTAGAAACCACCTCCTTTGTGTTCACCATCATGTTGGCTGAAACTGTTCGTTTATAGTCTCTAGATGAATAGTCTCTAGTTGTGGAGGTAGGGCATACTCAGTGAATCAACTCCCTCTACCACTCCAGTAGAGTCTAAGGTTATGTCTACACTACAGCTGGGATCGACGCTCTGAGATCGCTCCACAGGCAGTCGATTTAATGGGTCTAGTGAAGATCTGCCAAATCGACAGCAGATCACTCTCCAGGTGACCCCCGTACTCTACCCCAAGGAGAAGAGCAAGGTAAGTCAACAGGAGAGTTTCTCCCGTCAACCCCCAGCAGTGTAGAGCCCGTGGTGACGTCGACCCCAACTACATTATTCACATAGCTGGAGTTGCATAGCGTAGGTCGACTCATGGTAGTGAAGACATAGCCTAGTTTGCTAGATGGTATATGCTAGTATAAAGGAAGGCTCTCTTCTCAGACAAGCTTTACCAAATGGGTCTCATTAAAGCAGTCTTTCTTTTCTTTGCTGCTTTTTTTAATTTGTCACTTCTCTTACTTTATTTTGCTGCATCGTTATAAACTGTTCATTTGTTGTTGTTTTTTTGTTTGTTTGTTGTTGTACCTAGATATACCTCACCATATGTTATGAAAACAGCTAAATGCATTTAATGTTCAGTATGTTTTAAATCTGATGGTACAGTGCCATCTACAAGCAAGTATTATGATAGGTGTATTCATGGTTGTAATTATTAAGAATAACAATTATACCATTTTACACCACTGATTATCTAAATTATTTATTTTTTTCAAGGGATGAGACTATATAGGCAGTGCTACTGCCATTAACTCCCCCTAACATCTTCCAATCAAAAATCAATGGCAGCACTCCTCGTGGAAGTCTAGGTTTTGCTTCACTTGATTCAGTTCTCTGCACAGTCCAGTTCTGATTGCCAATAGATCATATCAGCTAGTCTTGTCACTCAGTTAGGGAGCTTCCCCCTGCCCCCATGTAAATTTTCAAGAAAACCTTCCATGGGGAATTCTGTTTCCAAATCCTATTAGCAGTTAATGCAATGATGATGTAACAATGATGATGAATTAGGCACCATACTCACCTAGGCTCCTTTGAAAATCACAGTGCACGTAACTTTTATAGAGTGAATGATAACACTGGACTTAGGCCCTCCTCAGAGACCAAGTAATTCTACAAAAATATTAGCATTAACATTTCATGACCACTAGAAAATCAATACTATTGGGTTTTTTAATTTGAATGTGAAAGCATTTCCTTTAATGTGTGGACAAAAGAATACCCAGTAAAAAACACTGCTCAGTTGTAAACCAAACAGATTTGGTATATGCCAAATATTGAATTTGTCATTATATTTTATGCTCAATTAGTAGATCTAATGTATGTGCCTCTAAATCAAAATATGTCATTGTATGTGCCTCTAAATCAAAATATGTCATTGTCCTTTGATCATCACTGGCAATTATGGAACATTCTCTTTTTAGTAATACAGTTATTCTTACCATTTCTTTTTTCTGTCCAACATTTATTGTTTCTCCATCGTGATATTCTTTCCTGTAATATCCTTATTTGACATCTATGCATCACCTTCTAAAGTAATTACTTAGAAATTTAAGGGGAAAAAATCTTGTCACTCAGGAATGCAGACACAGGCATAAGCTATGTCTACACTAGAAAAAAAAGGGTTTTTTTTATGAGAGCTCTCCTGTTATAAACCCTTAGGGCTTGTCTACATTACCTGCTGGATCGACGGGCAGCAATTGATCCAGCGGGGTTCAATTTATCATGTCTAGTCTAGATAACGTGATAAATCGACCGTCGAGTGCTCTCCCGTTGACTCTCCCGAGGGCGAGAGGCACAGGCGGAGTCGACGAGGGAGCATCAGCCATCAACTTACCGCACTGAAGACACCACGATAAATAGATCTAAGTACGTTGACTTCAACTACCTTATTCACGTAGCTGAAGTTGCGTAACTTCGTTTGATCCCTCCCCTGCAGTGTAAACCAGGCCTTAGTGTAGATAACACATGTGGTAGCTTTACTTGGTGGAACTGATTGAGGTTTACATGGTTTGAAGAGATGACTTTATGGTTTTATGAGATGACTCTCTCATGAAAAATGCACCTTTTTTTCCAAGCCTTTAGTCAAAAAAGAACTGAGTTTCCAGTAATGCAAAAGTGACTTCAGGAGTTCGCAGGCTGCTAGGGGTAGGACTTCAACAAATTGTGGTTGTGTGTTGACAGCAAAATAGCTCTCTCGATATACAATCCTAGTGGAGACAAGGCACAGATAGTTTTTACATTGAGATAGTTAGTAGAGGTCAACCCTATACCCTACATCTGGGGTTTACCTCAGTAAAAACTACCCATGTCTTGTCTTCTCTGAGATTATACATGGACATAACTATCTCAATGTAAAAACACAAGTTTTTGCAAAGAAGACCTAGCCTGTGAGGCCATTCTGCTTAGGAATTGCTTCCCCCCCCCATTTCCTTCTACGGCTGCAGTCTATGTGGCTCCAGCTCGCTTAGTGACAGTCTCATATTGGGTTTAGGGGAGGATGAGTCCAGCTAGGCCACACTGATATTTATTTCATTTTCCACTAGCAAACGCATTTGTTCTGAGTGCCTCTGTGACTAAGCAAAAAACTCCTTCCTGAGCAGTCACCACAGAGAGCTTTCTATTAATCTTACAAATCTTAATGCGAGTTCCAGCAAACAAGCTTAGAAATCTCTTTTGAGATCATCAGTATAGAAACTTCTTGCCATTTATCCCCAAAGCATAAAGAAATTTTGTCTTAAGTTTCTAAGGGTTTCTTTATCCCCCAATGACTTACTATTTTATGGGATGCAGCAAGAAGGAAATAAATGTTAAAAGTACTATAAGGTTACCTGTATACTGGTTTGGCGTAGCCTCCAACTAATGCCTACAGTCTACCTTCATGCATGGGGAGTGGGCAAGCTGCATTAGTCACTGCAATTGGGCAAGCTGCCAAGCCTCGGTATTCATCAGGGCTCTCTAAGGACAGAATGACAGGGATCAAAAAGTTAGAATTCCTGGTACTCTTGGGGTAGCAAATCAATTCCTGTGATGCCACTCAGACAATTCTGCGTTAAATTTGAACTTTAATATTTATTTAGCTTTCCATGCTCTGACAGCTTGAATCTGTGTTAAATTGCTTGATTTCAGGTGAGACCGAGGGATGTGCACTTCAGAACTCTCCAGGAAATAAGCCAATCATTGTTGTTCCTTTCTCGGGATGTGCAGAGTGTGTCAAAAATAACTACATGGTATGGCGGTACAAATCAGTATCAATATGTACTGCTTCAAAAACTGGGAATTCTAAAAAGCCATCCTGTTGAGGATAACTCAGTGATTTCCATATGAATCCAAGAGACACTCATGAGAAAGAAATAAGGTGTTATAGGCAAGTATATAAATTCACATAATAAAACTAAGGCAACAGTCACAGTCTGTGTTCTGTTTACAAAAGACACTAGAATAGGGGAATGCTTTCCTTCAAGCAGACAACTTGACCTGACATAAAAAGCTTGGCATAAAAAAAGATGCAATTTCATGCGAAGGAACTTATTTCATTCAAAAGTGATGAAATGTCATGTCTGGGAAAATGCAGAAGAGATTGTTTGGGACAGATTCTGGCTGGCTTGTATAGGGCAGTGATCACAGATGTCTCTTTCCATTTTACAACATCACTGCAGTGGCCATGTGTAAAGGGGAAGGAAAAATCTCAGTGCATCTGTCAACAGCAAGTACAACAACTGCATCTGACAGACAATTCTCTACAACACTGAAATCAGTCTTGCTGTTTTTTAAATTCTCTGGATGATTTGGAATGGCTCCACATCCACTACTTTCTAGGCTAGCCAGTTATTAAGTTGAGGTGCAGTAATACTTTGATTGAAATATGTTGTTACTGAGTGTGTGCTACCCAGGTTCTCAATCGAGAGAGAACATCTCACGTTAATCAGTTTTCTGGCCTTGAAGACTGACCCTTTCTGCTTTTCTGAATTACCTAAAGGGAGTATGCCACTGGCCCCCAACTGCTGTGAAATTCTTTGGACATCTTCAAGAAGTTATCCATTACAAACCCTTTAACTGTAGCTGTGCTGTGTTCTGCAATCATAAAGACAGCAAACTGAAACAAATAAGTTTCTTTCCTCCTTTAAATTGCTATATACACTTAACTGGTTGGATTTTCTAGCTTTGCATTTAATGGATGGTATTACCTGTGAATAGTGGTTTCATGCCATGAGTACATGAACCAGTAATGGTACTTCAGGCTTTTGTGGTTCATCCTGGCACGCACTGGTGTGACTCCAGTTGAAATCATTAAGAGTTACATCCTCTTATGCCGAGGCTGAATCCTGGTTTCACTTTCTCACATATATTGCTCCTGGACACCTCCAACTGAGTATGCAAGAAATGGATTTGAGATTGCTCCAAACTTTATTCTTGTGATGAAGCTCCATTTCAAACTAGAGCATGTGCAATTCAGAGGCCCGTACAGACAGGAAACTTGAATTTTTGGTTAATAAACTAGTATGGTTGTAAGAATAGTTTGGGAATTGTTGTTCTGACATACAGCACCTCAAAGTGCAGCAGTAAACATACTCTCTTAGTTGTATTTTTTAACTCCAGAGAGATCTTCCAAAAACCCAAGAAAAAGCAATATCTAAAGCCTGCATAGTTTTACTGACTTTTAAATGAATTTTTTCTATTTCAAAACATATTTACCATAATCCTAAAAGCCTTCCCGAAACACCCAGCAATGCATGTAGCAGACTCTATTACTGATAATAAGTCATTCGGCTTATTTCCTATTCTTAGTTGGAAGACAACAATTCCAAACAGAACAAGTTTTGAAAGTTCAAGCTAGTTAAAATGAATATTATGTTTTCATGCAAATACTCTTCAGAAACAAAATTGTAGTAGTTATCATTCACAATAGTTTGGGTAGTAGAGGACTGGTTGTTTCTCACTAAATTCACAAGGAACCACCATTTTTCTACTTTTGCCTCCTCTATGACTCTTCCTTCTCAGTACCCGGTCACTATTACATTAAGCTTTCTCTAGTCTGAAATAGCAGAACGCACATCCTCATCCCGATGCAGTTGTACTATCGTTTCAAGTGCCTGAGAAGATAATTTGTCCATCAGTGTCCAACGCTAGTGTCCTTTTGGTAGATAATGAAAATGGTAGAGTCATGACCAATCTGTCCTATTTAGATCCAGATTGTGAACATAACGTTCATGATTACTTGTAGCTATCCGGTTTATTGGTTTGGGCCATTGTCTTGAAAGCAGAGAGAGAACATCACGTGATTTAGCAAAGAGCTACAGAATTACCTCCTGCTTGGAAATAACTTCATTTATTAAGTCTCTAATACAATACATCCTTGTCTTTTCTAGGAACTGGACTAAGAACTCTATGGTGATAACTTCACCACCATCTGTGTAACTATATTCCTATCTCTAGAAAATACAGGACCTGATTCTTGTTCAGTGTAATTCAAGAGAAGTCAGTTACATCAGTGTGAGAGAAATCAGAATCAGATCTTGAACAGACAAGAAATAGATCTGTCCTGCACAAGTTGAGGGAGTAGAAGACCTCCATTATTAAATCCAGCTACTCTGTATTAAGAGTAGGTTGTAGCCATTGAGGCAGTAAAATAAAACCCATTTTCCACAGTAATCCTGGACTGATGCTCCATGAAGGGTTCTGAATAACCTAGCCTTAAGAGCACACAAGTGTAAATTATACCATTGACGTTACTTAGCACTTTTACAAGTGCAAATAAAAAACCAATTAAAACATAAATTGCCTAATTTTGTGGAAACAATCACCCCAGATCTAAGTCTGAAGTGAGTCACTTGGGACCAAGACTTTCACTTTATCATGTAATCTTGAAAACAGTGTGAACTGATGTGCACTGTTCTCACTTCAGTACAAATGCTATTTTTTTCTCGTTAAGTGCCAGGTTCTGTGTCTCTCTTACATGGGAGCAACATAAAGGGAAATGGGGGAAGGAGTCTTTCCACATTTGTGAAGACTGTGTAAAGGCAGAGCAATTATAAGGGCACAGACACTACTCCATCTCTCTACCGCGGGGCTGCATGGTGCTCCAGAGAAGGCGATGCCATGGTCCTGATTCCCCTCCACTCTAGCTTGACCTGTGAGTCTGGCATGCAGGAGGAACAAGCTGGTAGCAGACGTACTCCCCCAGTGCATGGGGGAGGTCAGAGAGGAATTCTGCCTCCCTGTGGAATCAAGTGGGATTTGGTGAAAAAAGTGGGCCAGATCTTCAGTAACCACAGGGTAGCCAAGGATTTGTCCTGCTCCCCCTTCCAATCAGGCACATCAGCAAAGGGGGGCATTAGAAGGAAGGGGCAGAGCACATGATGTTCTGGCAGATCCCTGGTCAGTGCAGTTGGCCCAGCTGGTGTAACTTAAGAGTAAATGTTGAGTAGCTTTAAGTTACACTGGGGCCATTTTGGCAGTGGTCAGGGCAAGATCAGAAAAGCTGAAAGATGTTTTAGAGTCACCTTGCTTTGAGTTTATGCTCAGCAAAGTTGAAGACCCATTGAAACCCTGGCAGGTGAAGGATGGGGATTGAGGGCAGCCAGCAATGGGGAGCCCATAACATTGTGGCTTTTAGGGGACAGCTGAAGGAGTAGTGAATTTGAGCCACCTTGCATATGTCCCAGCTCTCACTGGATGGCTCAGGAGCCATGGGATTTCCCTGCAAATCTGAGGCCATCCATGGTTATCAGGGGTATGTCTCCAGCTGCATTTTGTAGGGCAATCAGGGCATGCTCCACTCCTCAAAGGGATGATCTGTAGAAAAGCTGTAAGCTGAAACTGAATTTGCTGGCTTTTGTGTAGGGTTTTTCTAAGCCATGGACAATCTCGGTCATAGCGATTTCCGATCATTCATAATTAATTAAACGTGGAAATCAATTGACTCACTTTAGGTAATTAATTAGGCCTAAAATGCTCTCACATGCTTTACCAGTTGGCCCCGACCATCACCCCAACGCTAGCCCTATAACCTGCTCATTGATTTGTGCCATCTCAGTTAGATGGGTTCACTAGGGTTAGCAGTCCTGAGCACCCAACTTCTGAAAATGTTTGAATACCCAAAAATTCTCTTGTGCTCCCTGCATGGATGTTAAAGTGCCCCTTTGGGGATGGATTCCTGAACATTCAGACCTAAACACTTCCATTTTGCAAGGCATCCTCAAAAACAGCTTTCCCCTGGGGTAATCTCTTTGTTTGGTTATTTGTGCTTGAAATGTAAGTTAGTTAGAAGTCTATTGACCCTTTGAGGCACCAATATTCAACTATTTGCTTGAGGTTCTTTACTTGATAAATTACTAATTTAGGGTGAAATCATACTCTTTAGTGGCTCCGTGTTCATAAATCACCATCTGACACTTTTTCTCTGGGGGCAGATTGCTGTCTGCAGCATGTTCCCTTTGCCACTAGACCAGATGACAATATTAGTTTATCAGGAGGGACTTGTATTTTAAAACAAATCCTGATGTGTTAAATTCCCATCTGTCCATACTGCAGCTTGAATGTTTTTAGTGTTAAACACTCTGAGTGATCTTGAGCTCAGAAGTCTTCTCATAGAAAGCAAAGAAATCTACTGCGGAACGCAGGATCAAATACAGAAAAAAGAGGAAACAATCTTTCAACTTGACAGTGGTTTGACAGCCCATATAGATATTTTAGCAGATTAGTAATGATGATGAGAAATCACACATCACTTTTCAATTATGTAGCATTTAATCAAGAATAAGATTTAACTGAAGCTGGGATCCAGCATTTTCAGGAACCTATTAAGCTATCCCTGTTTTTAAATTGGAACCAAAAGATTTTGCTTCTCAGGCTAGCCTGCAGCTAATAATAATAAATGGTTTAATTATTTCTGTAGAAGTTGTTATAAATAGCTTTGGAAAATAGCATGCTTTTACAAATCTAGCCTTGCTCTTCTGTTTGGGAGGTTGTGGCTTTGCTTTTTGTTAAATAAAAGGAAAACAAGTTTTATTCATTTACAACTTTAAAAATATGGGAATCTTGACTACCAGCCCTTTGTCGTCACCACAACGCTATCCTTTCTGCCTCAAAGGAGCCACTGCTAGAGATGGGCAAAATATTCAGAGCAAATGTATTCAGGGAGAGATTCTGGCTGGCCCTTTTATGGATGCACAGCATGGGAGGACAGTGGAAGGCACTTCCTCCCTGGCTCCCTTATGTAGTCCTCTGCTGTCCCCAGGGTACATGTTATCCCAAACCCAAGCAATCTTGGCTTAGCTGCACACACCATTCAACGCAGTCTGCTGACTGCTGGGAGGGGGAATCAGCGGCCCCCATTAAGGGTAGGGTTGAGAGCAACTAAGCAGCCTCTGCGCATCCAGGAGCTGTGGGAGCCATTCTTCCTCACTGTTGGTTATGGGGCACAGTGTGGCCTTAGCAGGGCCTTAATAGATTCTGTTCCCTGTTTATTGCATGGAGACAAGAGATGAGAGATTTCAAGATGACCATGTGAACAGTTCCTGGGGGAACCCTCACACAAACGATGGTTGTCTATTATTTAGTAGCAGTAGAGTAGCACCTAAGGACATCAACTAGGGATCAAGGCCCCATTTTTATAAGACTTTCTCTTTTACTGGTCTTTCCCCCCAAAAATCGCTTATATGAATGTTCACAGGAAATGAATAAAAAGTGGGAAATATCTTTGAAGCAAATTCATTGTTAAGATTTGAACAATGTTCACACCATTTTTTGTGGTTTTTGCCCAGTTCTAGTCACAGCCCGGCTCAAGCTGTTTTCTTCTCCCAAAACACATTCCCTAAAAGCTGAGGCTCAGTATAGCTGCAGTTGCAATGCACTGAAACAACTTTGACTTTCATCCTACTTCATTATAAACAGAGTGGGACAGATGGGCCTTTTGTAACTGACTTTTAATTGTACATTAAATCTGTGCAAAACTTTAAGGTCTGTTCTTCACATTTCACAGTTAGAGCTGAGAGGTACAGACCAACAAGAACTGTTCATTTATGAACTGTTCATTTAACAGAACGTTGCCCAGGACGGTGTTACAGTGCATGGGCTCTTCAGCCATACGAAGAGAACCAATTTTAAAAAATGCAGATTCCATCACATTCCAGCAGGCAAGGGAAATAGTAGGAGGGAAGATCATACTTGACTGGATATCTGAAGTTCAAGAATTTCTTCACTTCTGGAGAGCTCAGGCAATGTGTAAATCAGACTTAGCACGTTTCTGGTATTTCACCATGTTTGTAGCAGTCTATATAGGGATAGCTCAGTGGGTTGAGCATTGGCCTGCTAAACCCAGGGTTGAGAGCTCAATCCTTGAGGGGGCCACTTAGGGATCTGGGGCAAAAATTGGGGATTGGTCCTGCTTCGAGCAGGGGGTTGGACTAGATGATCTCCTCAGGTCCCTTCCAACCCTGATATTGTATGTGATATACATAAGCTACTTAAGCCCCACTCCATTGTTGTGAGGTAGCTGAGTAAGCAGCGTTATCCCCTTTTTAAAGGTGGAGAAATGGAGACAGAGATGTGAAGTGACTTGTCACACAGTATGTCTGTAGCAGAGCCAGGATTAAAACTCAGCGCCTGTTTCCTCCCAATCTGATGCTAGTTCTTCCATATCACACTGCTGGTAAAAATAAACACATCTCAAACCCTGCTTCAAATAGCCAGTTTGAAATGGATACATTACTAAACCATGTCTGAACAAGTGGGGGGGGAAATAATCTAGGAGATTGCATGTGAATGACTAGTCAATATGTACCGTGAGTCAAGGAGATGCAAAGAAGAGCTGCTTTTATTGTAACACTTAATGATTGTACAATAATCCACCTATTTCTGGGAGATGACACAACCCTCCCCAGGACCCTTATGATAAACCATGCTGGTACAAGGGTGAAAGAAGCAAAGGTGCTTCTATTGCAGGAGCTGAAGGTTTCTAAGTTTAGTCTTTACTGTTGAAACAAAGACATCTCCACACGTGACCTGATTGCAGAAGCTAGTCTTCAGCATGGTCAGTGCAGACCATCTTTGGTTTTCTCTATGGTTCTATTTCATAAGTCCCTCAATATCAGAGTTGAAGTGAATAGTCCACAGCAGGGTTTGCAAACATTACCCAGCAGTTACAGCCCTCTGTGACTCTCAAATAGAAGGGAATGGGAAGGCCCTAAGGGGATCGTATGCTGAAGGATTCCCCTAAACTGGGGTGATCCTACCTCTGTTGGTTACACTGGCTGTGGGGGCAAAATCAGCTGGTGATGAAGCACAAAGTGGCAATGCTGTAGCAGAGTACCAGGACCTCTGTGTGTAGAGCAGAGGCTTTCTTCCTGGCTGTCTCTATATAATACACGTCATAGTGTTAAAAAAATGTAGAGAAGGAGAAGCTGCAGCATCTCCTTTGTTCAGGAGTCTACTTAACTTTTCTTCCAAAAACCAATTCAGCTAATAAGAAACAAGGTTAATGCATCCTGGCAGTTTGATATAATTGCTGTTCTTTTTCACTCATGATGTAACTCATAAAAATGTCTTGCACCATTTATGCAGAGGCTTTTGTACCTTACATAAAAAGGTGGAAAGAAGTTGTTTCAGGGAGACTATAGTGTGTTCCCCCGGGAATCATTAAACTCAATTTTCCCTGAATGTAATTAATATCTTCCCCATTATAAACTCAAGGGAGGACAGTGTAGCCCCAAATGGAAGCAGAGTAATCAGTAAAAGAGACCACGGCCAGGTTCAGTACACAGCAAATCATACTTTGTGGGTTCATTTAGAAAATGAACTTTGGGACAAATCAGAAAGGGATAATAACTTATGGCTTTAGAGCTAGTTCTATACAAACAAAAGAGATGACTTTCACTGACCTACAGCAAGCTTTACACAACTCAGTTACTGCTTATTGTAGCAATTGTAATATCCTATATCTGACTACACACAGGGGGCCAAAATCATTGCCTGGTATAACTCTGACTTTATTAAAGTGACCCCAGGGGTGAATTTGGCTCAGACTTTCCAAGTTGGAGTCCTTTCTCACAAAGATAAATGTATTAAAAACTGAGCTATGGAGAACCTGCCCATTTTGATTCCTATGGGTGTGTTTTGCCTGGATTCTCACTGGGTAGCCTAAACTCCAAGTGCACCCTGAAAAATGTGCCCGTTTTGTAATAACACCGCTGAGTTTCACCACTTCTCCTCTTCCTTCCAGAACTACCCTTCCTCCAGCAGGGCCCAGCTCTGCACATTGCCTGTGGACAATGTATGCTCCTGCCTCAGTTGTGTCTCCGTCTGATACCGGCCTGGCTCACTCCTCCATCCTGCCCTTTGGGTACTCCTGATGCTCTGATGCACTTACCCATATCCTGTGGGAAAACAGCCTCTCAGAGACCCTGGATAGATAACTAAGGACAGGGTCTCTCGGCCCCTCCCCAGAAGATGGCACCAGGTGAGTTCAAGAAGCCCAGGCCTAGTGGGGGATGGGGTAGGAAAAGAGGGCACAGGACCCACATGAAACAGTGCAGTTCCAATTTGCAATTATTTTATTTCTAATTAAAATCCATAACATCTGTTTTATGTTGTGTTTATAAATACATCAGTCTGTTTTCCCATATTAAATAATGGCCAGATTTTCAAAAATGTTCAGCATCCAACTCCCGCAGTGGAAGCTGCTGAGTGTACTGTAAATGCTGTGGTGCCTTCCATGGGGCAGACGGGTGATAAGCACTAGAAAATCCAGAGAGGGCAGTTTTTGTGTAGCTTATCTGGATTACGCTGCTTCTATACCTCTTCCTGGTGGACAGGAATTTCTGGGGGAACAGATGTGAGGCCACCACTGTATACCTCCAAATCACGAGTTGCTGATCTCCGCTTGTAGAACTCCACAGGAAATTTACTGTTGATGTGTAGTAGTAATAATAATAATAATAGTGATAATAATAACAACACCTACCTCCTACATAGTGTTTCTCATCAATAGATCTCAAAGGACTTCACAAAGGAAGTCAGTATCACTATCCCCCTTTTACCAATGGGAAATTGAGGCGCAGAGATGTGAAGTGACTTGCCCAAGGTCACCCAGCAGGCCAGTGGCAGAGCTGGGAATAGAATAGAGTGGCCAGGTGTCTCGTTTTCAACTGGAAAGTCTGGTCAAAAAGGGAACCAGACCGTGTCCGGTCAGCTCTACTGACCGAACACCAAAAGTCAGGTTACTGAGGGTGGGGGAGGCAGGGAGGCTCCAGGTCATTAACCTGCATCAGCCCCAACTCAGCCGGGACTGCCTCCTTACCTGCATCAGGCAACTGAAGCTCCAATCCCTGACTCTGCAAGCAAGTCCCTCCTGACCCAGTCAGAGGGAAGGTGGGGAGACCAGTGAGCTACAGAGGGAGGAGAAAAAGGAGTGGATGGTGGGCAGGGCTCAGGGGAAGAGGTGGGGCAGAGGTAGGGCATGGATGGGCCTCAGAGAAAGAGGTGGGGTGGGGTAGGTTCCAGCACTCCTCCTGGAGTGTCCGGTTTTAAAATATTACAAAGTTGGAAATCCTAGAATAGAGCCCAAATTTTCTGAGTCCCAGCCCAGTGCTCTTGGGTCAAACTGCCTCCCTTTTAAGAACCTGTACAACAGTACATGTTAGCTGGAACTCTTAGTAGACAGGCGGATTTACTACTCTAGGTAGCACAAGCTAGTCCTGCCTCCTAGCCTCACACTAGGTAACTTTGTCCTGCTTCCTAGACCTACGTTAGCATCAGCAGGTCAGATCTGGTACCTCACTGGCCTTCCAGCTATTAATGGGGCTACTTGCTACTCTGTATGTGTATAGGTGACAGAACTGAGCCTTTAAATAAAGAGTATTAACATCATTATTTACTTTTGATATTACCCTAGACCCCTGAGATGCATCTGAGGCCTAGGCCTGATCGTGCCAGGCCCTGTACAAACATACATGAAGACATGGTGTGTGCTGGATCATCCTTTTACACACTTTTATGTCAACAGGCAGAAAAATGAGCCTGATTGCCTCTGCATTCTCTGTTTTGCCCGAGTATATCGCCATTGAGTCCCGTGATTTCAGAAAGAACTCAAATGACTTTAACGCATTTGTGAATCAGGCCCAATATTGGAAAGGGTACAAATTGTGGGGGAAAGGGACAGTAGGACATTGGAGTGAAAGTTCTCTTGTAGCATTTTGTTTCTTTTCTGTGAATTCACCTGGAGTGACTACTGATGTTCATCTAAAACATTAAACCTTCACAGGTTGTAATCATGGTCCCTGTGCTGTGAGATGCTACGCATTCTCACACCCACACACACCCCAAATCAAAGGGAGATCGGGGGGGCTGAGTACCCTGAAAACGTGGGCCCTATCTAAGTACTTCATTTGACAGTTATCTTTATCTGATGTCCGTGAACTTGATTGCCAGCTGACATCTTATTTTACAGGTCAACAGTATAATTGATTTTTGTGCATTTTGTACAGTACAATACAGTCTGACTTGCCTAGAACAGAAACAAAGGCAAATTAAAGAGAATTTATGTCCTTACGTTGGTTTAATCATCAGACAGTTACAGGTAATTTAAATAAATTAGATGTTTAAGTTACTCAGAAAGCACTAAATTAATGTGTATGGAGTAATTTGCTACATTTTGTTGTATCAATCAATTTTAATTTTTCTTAATTATATTTTCTCTGCTTTCTAGATTGCCTTCTAGCTGTGGAATAGTTATATTTTAACAGCAGCAAGTATAAAAATTTAAAAAAATAAATTGTGCATTCAGCTCTCAGCAGTGTACACCACTTAAAGTGCTGGAGTAACCGGCTTCACAGAGACATGGAGAACATGAAGTGTACAGCAGATCAGGGAAATGATTCTGAGACTCCTCTTCAGCTTAGTGCACTGGAAATGCTCTCAGGGTTCTAAACCAGAGGTGGGCAAACTACGGCCCACAGGACCGTCCTGCCCGGCCCCTGAGCTCCTGGCCAGGGAGGCTAGCCCCCGGCCCCTCCCCCGCAGCCACGCTGCTGCACGGGCAGCATGGCTTGCACCCGCCCACCTCCAAGGCTTTCCAATAAACCTGTCCTGCCACTCTGAGCAGCATGGTAATGGCGGGGGGTGGATAAGGGACAGGAGGTCCGAGGGGACGGGGGCGGTCGGATGGGGCGGAAGTTTGGGGGAGGGGGTGGTCAAGAGTCAAGGAGTGGGGGAATTGGATAGGGGGTTGGGGTCCCGGGGCATTGGGAGGTCCCAGGAGGGAGGGCACAGGGAGCAGGGGGGGTTGGACAGGGGGTGGGATTCTGGGGGCAAGCAGTTAGGGACGGGGGTCCCAGGAGGGGACGATCAAGGGACAAGGAGCGGGGGGGTTGGATGGGGCAGGGATTCTGAGGGGGCAGTCAGGGGGAAGAAAGTGGGGGGGGGGCAGGTGCCAGGCTGTTTGGGGAGGCACAGCCTTCCCTACCCGGCCCTCCATACAGTTTCACAACCCCGATGTGGCCCTCAGGCCAAAAAGTTTGCCCACCCCCGTTCTAAACGCACTGTCAAAGAGGAAAGGACTTGAGTTCAGTACACGTAAGAAACAAAGGCCCTAAATACCCAGTGGGCTATTCGTGAATAGCTAATAAAAGTGAATATGCTTTTGTTAAACATAAGATTTGAACATTTTTAATAAAGTTAGCAGAACTCTCGTCTGTATAGAACAGCATAATCATGATTCTGTGCATACAAAGAAACCACATGAAACTTCTTGTATTAATATACAGGTCTTCATTCCTTTCACTCTTACACTGATGTGAACCAGGGGTTATTCCAATGGTGTCCATACAGATAAAATAGGTGTAAGAATCGGGCCCCAAATATCTATTCAGGATATAAACCCAATCCCCCAGTGAGCATTGCACCCACATGGAGACCCACTGAGGCTCTGTACAAGCTCATGGACAGCCTTCATCAAGCTCATTGCAGGACTGGAGACTCCTAAGAAGCTTTTAAGTCTGGGTCCTACATCTGAAATGATGAGAACATTTGTGGAAAAACAGTGACTTTCCCATTAACCCCATTTTACTTACTGGGCAAATTACTGACCCAGGCGTATAGTGAATTTGTGAGAGAATTGGGACTAGAACCCAGAATTCTTGACTCGTGGGCCATGCTCATTCAACATTAGTTGAGCATAATGATTCAAAGTTTACTTGCATGTAAATCAGGGAAATCAAAGTTGTGATTTCCT
This sequence comes from Lepidochelys olivacea, assembly GCF_965140295.1. Taxonomy (NCBI): domain Eukaryota; kingdom Metazoa; phylum Chordata; order Testudines; family Cheloniidae; genus Lepidochelys; species Lepidochelys olivacea. Next base: position 20,173,470 of record NC_140422.1, read on the forward strand.
TATCTACATCGCAAGAGAGGGGTCGGGGTGAGGGGGGAGCATGTGTTTAACACACACCCACACACACACACACATATATACATACATGAATTCAGAGAGAACACATGTTGATTTGATGTAAAAGTTTTATTGATGTGACTTTTGGATGGATACAGTACTCATGTGACAAAGCTCTGAGTGAGTTAAGCAGATCACCCCAAAAGAGTGCCAAAAAATCTTTATTGTGACCATAGTTATATGTAGCGTTCATGATCCCACACCATCATGGACTGTCTGTCTTTCTCGCCCTTTCTCTTTTCATATCTATAAAATGTTGCCATCACATTACATATAAACATTAATGTTAACTCTAATGCAGTAATACACAACACTACATACATGGTTGGTGCGGGAGCCATAACTTTGAATTACTTCATTTTGTGTATATATAATCTCAACCAGAATCTTTGGGCCCAATCTCCAGAGTAGCGGCTTGACGTTGTTGGCATTGCTCATGTCAAGTGAATATTATGCTTGATCATATTAGTGAACATTGTACTAATATGGTAACATTAGTAATAATTGTTTAACAGGATTGGATCCATGGTTTGTATATTTAATCATCTGGGTCTAAGCAATTTATACAATGCATTAGTAGCAGTCATACAAAAGGATTCTTCTTCTGATGAATCCTGCTGAGCAGTGCCTCTGTCTCTCTGTTGCTCACTTCAGTGAGACGTTTCCAGTAAGGTAGTGGGACAGAAATAGAGTGGGTATCTATGAGGATTATGAATACTGTAGGGATTGTTGTGCATTAATCTGACTACTGATATGTAATAATGGTGTGAACACTACACATGTGAAAAGTCAATGATGGGAAGTTGTTCTATATTGGGTTAGATTGATGCCTTTACACAAGAAAGTCTTCTATTGGGGTTAGTGGAATGTTTGTAATGCTTGAATTCAGTGGGAATCATACAGGAAGGCAACACAATGGCTTCCCAGATAAGTATACCTAGGCGCACACTTGAAAGACAATGGGGGTTCACTGTTAGCATCAAAGATCAAGTACCTTGTCTCCAACACACTGTAAACCTAATTTTTTAGGCTGGGAACTAAAGATCAAAAGAAGATCTAAATATCACCTGTCAGCTGCTCTCTAGGGAGACAGATTAACATGGGGTGGTTTGGGGGAACTCTGTGGATGAGTCTGAAAAAATTGGGGCTACCAGATCCAGAGAATGGTAAGACTTAGGGAAGAACTGGATATGCTTTCTTTTTAAATGTTTTTGTTCTAAACAAATGATCCTTTGCTTTAAGGAAGTGGTGTGGTCACGAATTACCACTGGCAGAGAATGAACTGCAGGGTCTGAGCCCAAGTCAGAACTGCTAAGGTGATTGTAGTTGATACAGAGCAGACAGCCACCCAGCATCCAGTCTGAGAGTGGGAGAAATACATGTTTCCACTCCAAGAAAGAGGTGATGGTCTGAGACCTAGAGGGGTTGTGCTCAGAGAAACCCGAGAGTAGATGAAGTGCATTGGGCCCAGTAACTGTGACAGAGAGCACCATGGATTCAAAGTGAGATACTAACTTGGATTCAGTCTGGCTGTTTATTGAAGGTGTGTTTCCTTTGTAATTTTCTCATCTTGCAATATACCAAGTTTCCCAGTGTATCACTCTGAAATATGTATGAATGCTTCCAATCATGATTTTTTTTTTTTGCCATCTGTGTAGTCTTGTGGGGAGTCCCATAGGCAATTTCTATTAAAATTTATTATTTCTTAGGCTCTGGAGGGTTGTGGGAGGGATATACAAGAGATGCTGGAGGAACACTCCCAGTTTTTTTAAAACACTGAAGAAAGAGCATAAAGAGGGCAGTGTACCAAAACAAAGTCTCTAAATGCCCAGTGGGTTATTCATAAATAGTTAATAAAGCTGAACATACTCTTAACTACACACCCAGTCCAGCCAGTGTGTGACTAAGATTAAAATGGGTTGGAATTCAGCAAAGGAAAATCTAGGCTATGAAGAAAAAAAGTCCTAAAAGCAAGGCCTGTTCTGTTGTGGAAAGAGAAGTGATGCAAACTCCATCACACAAATCATTTAAAGTTGAGACTGGACCAAGCAATCAAGAATATAAGGAACAATATTGCACTGGCTGGGGAATGAGCAAGGTAGAGTAGGGATGACTTCTGAGCGCAGAATCTTTGTGAGCTCAGATCTCTTCCATCTCTAAATGTTATGCTTTTATGAATATTCTCCAAATTCAGGTCACTGTAATCATGAGGTGCCTGCCACCTTCAGGGAAGGTATTTCCTAGCCTATTTGCTCTTTATAGTCCCTGCTCAAAGGTTTAGCTATTGCATATGCAATCTAAAAGGCCCAGTGCTAGGTGGCGTTGAGCTCCCTCCACTCCCATTTAGGCTAACTCAGTATTTCACTTGAAGACCTAACGTGGAGCTTGTCCAAAGCACCTCAGGGATTTAGACGCAGAGGTGCAAATTTCCCTCAAAATCTCCAGGCTGAGAGCAGAGGTTTAATCTTTTATCTTTTTAAAATAATCCTCTCGTCAAACAAATATTGTAATTTTAAAGGTTTCAGAGTAACAGCCGTGTTAGTCTGTATTCGCAAAAAGAAAAGGAGTACTTGTGGCACCTTAGAGACTAACCAATTTATTTGAGCATAAGCTTTCGTGAGCTACAGCTCACTTCATCAGATGCATACTGTGGAAAGTGTAGAGGATCTTTTATACACACAAAGCATGAAAAAATACCTCCCCCCACCCCACTCTCCTGCTGGCAATAACTTATCTAAAGTGATCACTCTCCTTACAATGTGTATGATAATCAAGGTGAGCCATTTCCAGCACACATCCAGGTTTTCTCACCACCGCCCCCACACACACAAACCCACTCTCCTGCTGGTAATAGCTTATCTAAAGTGACCACTCTCCTTACAATGTGTATGATAATCAAGGTGGGCCATTTCCAGCACAAATCCAGGGTTTAACCAGAACGTCTGGGGGGGGGGGGGTTTAGGAAAAAACAAGGGGAAATAGGTTACCTTGCATAATGACTTAGCCACTCCCAGTCTCTATTCAAGCCTAAATTAATTGTGTCCAATTTGCAAATGAATTCCAATTCAACAGTTTCTCCCTGGAGTCTGGATTTGAAGTTTTTGTGCTGAAGAATTGCAACTATCATGTCTGTAATCGCGTGACCAGAGAGATTGAAGTGTTCTCCAACTGGTTTATGAATGTTATAATTCTTGACATCTGATTTGTGTCCATTTATTCTTTTACGTAGAGACTGTCCAGTTTGACCAATGTACATGGCAGAGGGGCATTGCTGGCACATGATGGCATATATCACATTGGTGGATGTGCAGGTGAACGAGCCTCTGATAGTGTGGCTGATGTTATTAGGCCCTGTGATGGTGTCCCCTGAATAGATATGTGGGCACAGTTGGCAACGGGCTTTGTTGCAAGGATAGGTTCCTGGGTTAGTGGTTCTGTTGTGTGGTATGTGGTTGCTGGTAAGTATTTGCTTCAGGCTGGGGGGCTGTCTGTAGGCAAGGACTGGCCTGTCTCCCAGGATTTGTGAGAGTGTTGGGTCATCCTTCAGGATAGGTTGTAGATCCTTAATAATGCGTTGGAGGGGTTTTAGTTGGGGGCTGAAGGTGACGGCTAGTGGCGTTCTGTTATTTTCTTTGTTAGGCCTGTCCTGTAGTAGGTGACTTCTGGGAACTCTTCTGGCTCTATCAATCTGTTTCTTCACTTCCGCAGGTGGGTATTGTAGTTGTAAGAATGCTTGACAGAGATCTTGTAGGTGTTTGTCTCTGTCTGAGGGGTTGGAGCAAATGCGGTTGTATCGCAGAGCTTGGCTGTAGACGATGGATCGTGTGGTGTGGTCAGGGTGAAAGCTGGAGGCATGTAGATAGGATTTGTGCTGGAAATGGCCCACCTTGATTATCATACACATTGTAAGGAGCGTGGTCAGTTTAGATAAGCTATTACCAGCAGGAGAGTGGGTTTGTGTGTGGTGGGGGGGGGGGTGAGAAAACCTGGATTTGTGCTGGTAATGGCCCAACTTGATCACTCTCCTTAAAATGTGTATGATAATCACTTTAGATAAGCTATTACCAGCAGGAGAGTGGGTTTGTGTTGGGGGGGGGTGAGAAAACCTGGATTTGTGCTGGTAATGGCCCAACTTGATCACTCTCCTTAAAATGTGTATGATAATCACTTTAGATAAGCTATTGCCAGCAGGAGAGTGGGGTGGGGGGAGGTATTTTTTCATGCTTTGTGTGTATAAAAGTTCTTCTACTCTTTCCACAGTATGCATCCGCTGAAGTGAGCTGTAGCTCACGAAAGCTTATGCTCAAATAAATTGGTTAGTCTCTAAGGTGCCACAAGTACTCCTTTTCTTTTTGTAATTTTAAAGGCTGTCTAAAACTTCTGTGTTCACATGTCCTCCCTCTAGCATTTCATATACAGTACATGCCTGGTCTCTCTCTTACCCCCTCCCCCCCCCCCCCCCCCGCACACACAAATTAACTGTACCAGTAGGCTGGTACTTGCCACCGAGAATGTTGGTGGTTTAATTGCTGATGATGGAGAAGTGACTCGGACACTAATCCAGTCCTGTCTGTCTGCCAAGGGAACAAAAGGTTTTGCAAGAATTGGTTCAGCAGCCTTGGTATTGCAGTGTGCTCTGTGTGTCTTGAGGTAACTAAGGCCCCAGTTCAGCAAAGCACTTAAGCGTGTGCTTAAAGTTAAGTATGTGCTTAGGTGCTTTGCTTAGCACCTGTGTCCTGGAAGGAAGCTGGGAGAGTGAGCTTCTCCCTGGTGTGGGTACATGACCCTTGTACCTCCTGCAGCCCAGGGATATGTTCTGGAAGGTGGGAACTTCAGGGCGGATATTCCAACTTGGTGGTGACTTACTGCACGTTATTCCATTGCAGTGCGGTTTGGGTTCCCTCAGTATGATGACTAGAAAATCCAAACCTCCATTTTGTACATTTGCTATGTACGGTTGCTCTTTTAATTTCCCTTATTTTCACACTTGCTGGTTCCTGCTCAGAAAGCAAACCCCCCCCCCCCCATGAGAAAAGGCTGTTCTTGCATATTTCTGCCCTCACCACTTCCATTCCAGAAGCTATCTTGATCCAGTGATGTCATTAACCTCCAGACCTCTGCATGTGGGAAGGAGGGTGTTTAGAATCAGGGATCTGAGACTGCATCTTGCAGTCTATGTCTTGAGGCTGGAGTCTTGCTGTTGATCTCAGATATCTGCAGTAGTGGCTAAGAGGCTGAAGTACTTAAAATAAAACAGTAACCCTGGAGGTTTTGATGGAGGCACTAATTAATCAAAAAGTTAGAGAGGCTCACAAGGCTTATTGGGGCACAAGGACTAGGAGCACACTTGGCTAATCACCTCCTGAAATTCTTGCTACAAAGGGGAAAGTGAAGCATAGCATTCCTCTTCATCTCCCTACAACATACAGACACACAGAAGAGCCTTTATCATATCCTGTTTAATGGTCTATACCCTATAAAATACCAATATTTATTCTCTCCATCTCCTTTATCCAGTCAAGCTATATAGTGTGTTTTGGATGTTTCTAGGGCATCATTCACTCCAATTTTTTCACAGTTTGCCAAAGCCTCCACTTTCATGTTCAATGACAGGACTCCATAGGCACCATGATTAGAGACATATAATAGACATCCTCATGACAGAATGGTGATTACAAGGTCTGTAGAGAGGCAGGTTAAGGTAGCACAGAGGCTTGATGAACTAGACCAGTAAGACTAGTCATTTGTGCCATATGAAAACTGAATAGGTGACCTCCTGGCCCCTGTGACAAAAATCCCATTGACTTCAATGGGACCAGGATTTCATTCAATTTTTGCAGGCATATGTGATGCCATTGTATGCACACACAAGTTCTGTCTCTTGCAGGGGCAAGCTAAATTGCTGGCACAAATTGAGAAGTGGCTTTGGGAAACTTGGCTGTACAGAAGAAGAGTAATAATGGTGGCTTAGTATGACAAAAACTCACATTCCATTTTCAGGTCTAGTGGTGAGCAGTTGCAAGGTTGCTTGAAAGATGGCCCGAACTTTAAAAACTAATACAAAACTCATGCAGGGTCCATTTTTTAAGACTAGTTGAAACATCATGTATCAAAGTAACTGGAAGCTGAGCTGAGGGAAAACCTTTTGTTTTTTTTCTAAGCAAATTCTTTGCAGCCTGACTGGGAAAGTTCACAGGAACATTTTTCAGTGCAAGTTTGTTGCCCCGTTGTCTCATGTTTCCTGAATGTGCTGTCATGATGAAAAATGTCACAGCAGGTTAGCTACAAAAATTCTAGAATACGGGCAGTGTTTTGATTTTTATGATAGAAGGAGTCAAAGTTTAACTGCTCCTGAGGTTTGCCTCTGTTTTCTGGTGGTATGAATTGGGGAGGTTTTTTAGCATTAACTTCAGTGGGGCCAGCATTTCAGTCTGACTATCTAGTCTATTTATGCATGCCATCTAACAGGTGGTTAGTCTACTGCAGCTACACAATCTAGTGGTAGTGAATGCTGCTGCGAAGTCTATGGCTGATTCTTTGGTACTGACTTTAGGCTTCAAGTTTGCCTTTTATTATTTAGTGGTTCCATCAGGTAGAATTTTGCAAATCCACTCACAAAATTGCAATGGGGAGAGCAATGGTGTAGGTCTACTGACAACTACTCCCCAGAAAAGGATCCTGCCATATCTTGCAGGATTCTGCAACATGTGCCACCAGGAAACAACCTTTTTCTTTTTTTTCAAACCTGATCCAACTATTGGGGCAGGGCCAGTTTTTAAGTTCTGGTTGTAAAGCTATGACACAAAATCAATTTTGAGAGAGAGTGTGTGTGCATATTTTGGCAGTTTTTAAAACAAAAAAAGGCAAATAATTTTTGCAACACTAAAAAACAGCTGTTATTGATTAAGTCATTTTGACTTGACCTCGAGATTACTTTGTAAGGCTTATCCATTCTCCCAGTCTTCTGAGAAAGAGGTTAATTAAAAAGGTGCAGGTGAGTTAAGTGAGGGGTATCAAATGTTAGTCCTGATACTAGTTTTGGGGCAGGGTGGTGAGTAAGAGTTATCACTGCTATATTGTAAGTCTTGTCTATGCTTTCACCTCAGAAGTGTCCAGCAGACGCCGGATCCTGGCCATTTACTGTATTTATATTGCACATATGGATTCTGCAAAATCTATGTTTTCATTTATTTTAAAAAAGTTTCTCAGGAATTGTGAAGAAAACCTTCCAGAGGCAAAGCAAGTGTAACTGACGCAATGCTGTCGTCTTGAGTCTGAAACAATGCTCTGGGAGGTGCGAACTCCCCTACCCCATTCATCTCATTTGGGTGTTAAATCCAAGCCTAATGATGACACCTTACATATTATTCTTTCAGAGTTCATCGTTTTACCAGAGGGGGTAGGGAACGAATAAAACTCACAAGGGATTAGTTGATTCTGAAGGGAAGGAAATGCAGTGGAGAGAAAGGAGAGAGACAAAGACAGGGAAGATAGGGAGAATGGAGGACAGAGAAGGCAAAGAACGAAGGGCAGAAACAGTAGTGGTCATAAAACTGGGCTTTATTTTTCTGCCAAGTGGAACTGAAGTGGATTAAGATATAATAATTATAATAAGTAAAAGTTGAGTTACTAGAGAAGCCATGTCTCCCCAGATCTGTGTGCAGGCCACTCATTGGCTTCAGTGGCAGATCTGTTATTGACTGGGGGAAGTACACAGTCCTCAATTTATAACCTGGACTGCAGATTACAGTTGTAAATGGAATTCAGCCCTTTCCACAGGTGAGTTGGACACCCCTGCTGTAGATGGGATGTTCTTGGAGCTTAGGAGATGTGCATTCTATAAATAAATCCAATAATCACTGCCTCTGAAAGAACAGCCATAGAAGCCCAAAATTTCTCCAGTTTTGCATTGTTTATGAAAATGTCACTAACTGCAGTTTCCTTGACATAAGGCTCTGAGAGAGTTGTGCAAAGTTACAAAATCCAAGTAGCCCGTTAACATCAAATTTTCTGAAGTCCTCGTTTCTTGCCCCCCTTCTGATTAAAATGTATAGTTGCTGTAATAGACGTGCACTGCTGGTAACTGCTGTTTTCTCACGTACGTACAGATAATGTCAAGAAAACAAATGAAACAAAAATGCTGGCTGACTGCAAGTGTCTACTTAGAAGAGTTTCAGTGGCCCTTTGGGTGGGAGCTAATATAAAGTTGCTTAGTAAATCAGTAAACAAGTTAGTGTGCACAAGAAAGATAAGCTAGAAAACCACCTAAAATGAAGGGCTTACAGGAAATAAACATGGGGGGAGGGATAGCTCAGTGGTTTGAGCTTTGGCCTGCTAAACCCAGGGTTTTGAGTTCAATCCCTGAGGGGGCCATTTAGGGATCTGGGGCAAAAATTGGGGATTGGTCCTGCTTTGAGCAGGGGGTTGGACTAGATGAGCTCCTGAGGTCCCTTCCAACCCTGAGATTCTATGATTCTATGTGAGGAATTGGGCAGACTCTCAGTCACCTCTGCTGTAGAATAAGGAAGCTACTTCTCTCAGACAGATCCACCTCAATTAATCAGTGAGATAATTAGTATTGATTGTAAATATGTTGTCGTATCCAAAAGCTGTTGAACCTTGCTGGCCAATATTCCAGTTTCCCTGTGGAATAACTGAAGATAAATTAATCATCATTATTAGCATTACTGCATCACTAATTAGTACAGAGCCCTGAATATGTTTGTACATTTATGGCTCTACAGTAAAGGCTCCCAATGATAATTATTTTAAACTGCTCAACAGTTTAAAAAAATGTATGAAACATGTTTGTCTGAACTAAACACCCCAAGCTGCAGTAAAATTATGTCACTGATCTGACTTAAATTGACCTAAGCCAGGAAATCTGTTGCTTAATTTTCAGAGGGACTGAGCATTCCTGAAATCCACTGGAGTTATTGATGACCAGCACCTTTGAAAAATAATCTAATGAATTTTATGCTGCCACTCCACCCTTGATCCTGCTCTCTGTGTCCAGGTACTGAGAGAGGTCTCAGAACTGTCAATGGTCTTAGAAATCCTACATTATGCATAAGTACGATGAGGAAGAAAAGATTGGAATAGCAATGATGGGCCTTATTTTAGCTGTTTGGAGTCCAATGGTGTTTTTCATTTTAATTCCCTAGGTGTTTTTTTTTTTTAAACAATAGCCACAGGACTAGAAAAGAAAATCCCTTCCTATTGCTATAGTGGCATGATCACTGATGTCATAATTTGCACTCCATTTCACAGAACATGTATTGTCTTATGTAGTTCATATGTATCCAGTACCATGTGAAAAGAACCAGTTCAATTCAGGCTTTAAATAAGTCACCTGAGTTTCCTCCCTTTGGGAACTTGAGAACCGTGATATTGACAAACTGCCTCTTAAAACACAGTATTTTCATTTAGCAGTTGGAAAACGTTGAAATGAGGAAGGATGAAAAAAAGAAATATTTAGACAAAGACTGCAAAAAGAGATCAAAGTCATTGAAGATGAAAGTGGGAATACGTTAATCAGTGTGAACCAGATTAAGGAATGGTGGAGAATTTCTTCGAAAGTCCTATGAATGAAGAGATTCCAAGAGAACCGTATCATATGATAAAACCAAACCAGTGTCTGGTGGCACCAGTCTTAGAAGAAGTTTCTGCAAAAACATTGAGCAATGGGAAAAATAAGAAAGCTTTCGGCCTTGATGGCATACCAGCAGAAGTATGGAAGTGCCTGGGACAAGTAGGCATGAAGATATTGACCTAACTGTTTAATTTCATCCTGAGCACTGAGAAGATGCCTGATGCTTGGCGAAAGAGCACATTAGTACAAATATTTACGAGAAAAGGAGACATACAGGACGGGTGGTAACTACTGCACCATTAAACACATGAGCCACATGAAGATCTAGGAGAAAGATATTGATAAGAGACTACAAACAGAAGTTAGTCTGTGACAATCAGTTTGGATTCATGCCAGGCAAGTCAACAATGAATGCTATTTTTGCCTTAAGATTTCTTATGGAAAAATATATATAAAAGAGGAAGATCCTTTATATTTATCAATCTGGAGAAAGCTTATGACCATACTCCAAGAAAAGTCATCTGATGGAGTATGACAAGGAAACAGATACCTGAAGATTGTATCAGACTCAAGGATACTGTTAGCATAGTTAGAGGGTCATGTGGAGAAACTTAACCGTTTCTAATAACGGTCAGAGTACATCAAGCTGGGTACTAAGCCCCTCTTTGTTTATGGTAATGCTTGATGCACTTACAGAAAATATCCAGAGTGGCACTTTTTTGAATAATTTTTGCAGATGTGCTCATAGGTGAGAGCAAAGAGGAGGTGGAAGAAGACTTAGAGAGATGGGGGTGCATATTTGAAAGAAATGGCAAGAAAATAATCAAATAAAACAAGTGTATGGTCTACAGATTCAATGATACTTTGCAGGAAGACAATGAAACTATGTCTGGGGAGCCAAAGATACAGAAGTTCAAGTACCTAGGTTGGATAGCACAGAATAATGGTGAACTCAATAACCAACTTAAAAGCAGAACAGTAAAGGCATGGACTAAAGGGTGAGAAGCAAGCAGAGTGATCTGCATTAAAAGAATGCCCACCAAATTGAAGAGTAATATCTACAAGATGGTAATTAGGCCTATACTTTGAATGCTGAGTACTGAGGAAGAGGCAGGAGCAGATCTTGAATACAGGGGAAATGGAAAATATTAAGGTCGGAGTTTCAAGGATGTGCCACATTTGGAATGAACAAACTAGGCGAAGTGTGAAGGTGGTACCAATTATAGAAAATGGGAAGGAATCCCAGCTTAAATGATTTGGGTATGTAAAAAGAAGATAGAATATATACGAAACGGGGTGTAAAATTTAGACGTGGGAGGTAAGAGAAGGGTTGGAAAAGCCAGAACCAGATGAATGGGTGTCATACAAAAGGATTTAGTTAGCTGCAGCATTTCCGAGGTACTCCTTCAAGACAGACTGTAATGGAGAAGCAGGACTCAACAGCTGACCTTGTATAGATGAGACTAGACCAAAAAGAATTTGGAAAAAATCAAAGAAAAAATCATTTAAAAACCTCACACAGCTTTACATGCATATATAGTCTCATCCAGTCTTCTGTTTCACTACATACTGAATTAGACAGGTTTTCTTCTTATAGAAACAGAACTTAGCCAACTTATATTCAATACAGGCTTGTCTACACTTGAAAGTTTTATCAACAAAATTCTGCTAGCATATTGCTACCAACATTACTATTTTGGCAGAGAGCATTCATATCTGGCTGCCTTTGGTGCAGCAGTGTTGTACTGGCAACAGCCTCAAGTTGTATTGGCAAAACACATGTGCCACTGTGTGTAGGCATCCCAGTGACCCATGTGCCAACATGGTTGTAGAACTTTCAGATGTGGAAGGCCATATACCTGGAGTTGTGTATAGAGCTCACCCCAGCACTGCAGTGGACAGACACAAAATGAGAGCTTCTCTGATAGTGGAGAAACAGATAGATGGCAATTGCTCTCTAGAAACCTGGAGCTCTGGATTGGTATTGGTCAATGGGCAATCAACTTGTACTGGAAAACCTACGGTGGGGGTGCTCATCATCCAGATGTGCAAGACCATTAAGTGTATATGTTCTGCTGCACAGGATTTTGACCCTGGGCAATGTGCAGGATATAAGATGGATTCAGTTAAATGGACTTCCCTAACTGTGGTGGGATGATAGCCAGAATGCTTATGTAGCTGTGGTGGGATGATAAATGGGATGCATATCTCAATTCTGCATCCACACCACTGCCTTGCTTCGGAGTATCTAAACAGAAAGGGTACTTTTCCATGCTTTTGCAAATGTTGGTGGATCATCGAGGATGTTTCACTGACATTAATAGTGGCTGGTAAGGGAAGGTCCATGACTCTTGTGTTAGAAATACTACTAGCCAGGAATACTGGACTTGACAAGCTACAAGTAAGGATGTTTTCTCTGACCAGCATATTCACATTGGTGGGTGCCAATAGTGATTCTGGAGAACCTGGGCTACCCATTGCTTCCTGGCTCATAAAGCCTTACATCATGAACCTGGACTGCAGCAAGGAAAGTTTTAATTATCTTCTGAGAAGCTGCATGTATTTTAGAGTAGAATTTGGTCCCGTCACTGTGATTAAGAGATTAAACCTAAGGATCAGATAGGAGAATTTTGCCCTAAAATTGCTAATTTGTACAGTATATTTATCATCTTTTATATTCTATATCTAGTTCTCATAATATTTTTAAAGCTGGTCAAATTGCATTTGCCAAATATAAAATTCCACAAAGTTTGTCCTTTTTTTGGATTAATGAAGCATTTATGAACCAGTCCCATTATTTCCAAACCTATTCAGTAGTCCAAAATATTCAATGAATATAAACAAACAGTAGACAAGCTATGGATTATTTGTGAGGTATCCAGTCTAAATGTTGACATTTAAAACTCAAACTTTGAAATTGGTCATTCATGTTCCTCATGGATCAAATAGACACATTCAATATTTGGTACATTTACTCAAGTGAATCAGGTTGTCCAGTTTAAACATTTGTGAATATAAAAGGGCTATGATATAATGGCATGCCCTAATGTTCAGAAAAAAACCCAAACATTTTTCTTAGTATTCAACCAGATTCTACTTGCCACACACAGTGAAGACTTAATCAGCTATCATGATAAGAAGAAAAGATATTCAATCAGAGAAACCTAATAGGGTCTGTGATTCATTCCATCTTTAGTGCATAGCAAAGTTTTATAATATAATGGTTTCTCAGCATTATTTGAACTCTCTCTGTGTTTCTTGGCAGGTTTGTAACTTCAAACCTTGAATATGTTAAAATTTTACCATGAGTTAGCAAATATAATTGCAAGAGGAAAACAAAGTAATCTCTTTAATTAAGGATTAAAGGATCCAAATAAACAGTTATTAGAAAACCAAGTCTGTCAGAAGTAAATAGATCTTTCTATATATAAATAAAGCCATATAAATTTGCATATTGTTTCCCCAGCAGCTCCTTTAACATGTCATCTGACCTCAAAATACAACCTCAATCTACTAAAAATATGTCCATCTAGTAAACAAAATGACAATGCCATTTGTTAGTTATTTCTCTGTTTTAATCCTATCTATTTCAAAATTAATCCTGGTTCCCACATAAACCTAAGTACTATCTGCTGACATACAATGTCTGGGTAATCAACAGTCATAGATAATCCTCTTTGCTTTAGGTCTGATATGCAGTAATACTCTGAATGGTGCAGGGATGGGGGGTTGGTTTGAGGTTGTTTTTTTACCTCCCTCCCTCCCTCCCTCTCTCTCTCAGCTGTCATACTGAACTCCTTCATTATTTTAATGAGTTTTTCTATGTACGTGTTCCATTTCCCATGAGCTTGTGTCCTAGTGTATCAGCTCACTTGAGTTTTCCACTGAGTGGCATACATGTTGTTAAGCCTCATTCTAAAACTAGGGCAAGGCCCTGCACCTTATTGTGGGCCAGGAGTAATGAGGACTGTTTAGCCTGTTGCACGTAGGCCCTTTGTTTGCCATGTCACCATAACTGAGCTTCACATTTTAGGTCTTTAGAAATGTTAGTGTGTGTTTAGTGTTGATCAGATTAATGTGACAAAATTAATAAAGTGCTTTAATATACAGAAAGAGGAGACTGAAGGGAGTTTAAATTAAGGAGACAGAAGAACAAAGGAAGTTCTTAAATGAACATTTTGAGCAGTAGCTTAACATTATAAAGATTAATAGGAATTAATTTGCATATATAATGTGATGTACAGAACACAATTCAAATTGACTATGGGTTCTAAGAGCATTATTATTGTAAAAGAGGCACAACATAAAATACAGGTCTTCCCCTTCTCTTGCTTGACTATCGATTCTAAAACAAACACCAGACACACTCTCAGCTGCTCTTGTGTAGTATGTGCTTACATCTAGGTCTGTTCCTACGTGATCATTTTACATATAAGCTTTGGTATGAATTTCCATATCTACAGCTCCGCTGAAAACCACATGCAGTCATAAGCAATGAATATGCAAATAACAGTATGTGTTATGCAGATAGTAAATATATGTAGACTGTCATTTAAATGAGAGAGGACCAAAATCCAATGTGTCCTTTATGGTGATGTAAGTGGGGATAAGTAAGTCTAACTTGTACACTAGGGGCAACAATAAGGATGGATACACTAAGAAAAGAAAAGAATCATTACGTTAAGGTAGCCTGCTACTAACTTTAATGTATGGCTTCTGGGCCCTCAGCATGTAAGGATCTGCCTACGTTGCAATCAGATATGAAACTGCAGCACATATAGCTTTGATCTAGCTATCTTAAATAACAATAGCAGCGAAGCCGCGGCAGGGCAGCTAATCTCTCAAGTACATGCTCTGGTCCTGGGCAGGTGCTGCTGTGTCACCCCCAACTGCAGCATAGACAGACCTTCTCACTAGACTCTTTTTACACTTACTTCTGCTTTCCGACATTCCCTACTCATGACTTCTGAATCTGGCACGTTATACTGATATCTATTCTTTGTCAAGCTGCAGTGTATCACTGACGTGATTTGTCTCCATGTCAGAAATGTCCATTTTTCCCTCCTCTGTTCTGAGAGGTCATTTTGACGTTCTTCGTGAACTTTTCTTCGGCTACAATAGTCTCCAAGAAAAAGTGATTTAAAAAAAAAAAAGAAGTCCTTGGAAAAAAGATTCCCCAACACCAGTTTAATATAAGCATCTCCAAACATGAGCAATCAGCAGCAAATTATTAAACGACAACAGATCCTATTTGCCTGCACACAGGATGTATGTACAGTGGGGCATGCATAATCTTCTCAGGCAGCACAATGTAGCCCATAATTTAGCTCACTATGTCCCTTTTTTTCCAGTAACTGCAAGCTGTTATTGCTATAGGAAGTAAAGGCAGCAATATGGATACTGAAACAGTGATGTTCTTATGAAAGATAATGAGAATCACCAAGGTGTGTACAAAGAGAATATTCATATGTAGCACACTGTAAAGCAAACAGTGGGACTGCTATTATTTGTATTGGCCATCTGTGGTTGTGTTTGCTTGCAATAACATCCCACTTACAAATTGCTGTTTCCATGATGGGTTGCAATCTGTTTCCAAGTACAATCAGGCAATACAGTACATGAATGTATAAATTGCATTAAATCTAATTTGAAAACAATATTTCCTAGAACATATGCATACTGACGTTTAGGAGTGGTGGGAGGCTAAGAGGAATATGTATTTAAATTCCTAAATTTACACGTCAAAACAATTTTTGATTTCAAAAAGAGAGAGGAGTGATTTTGCATTTAAAAGTTTAAAAATCCAGGCTTTATGTTACTGTCTCAGTGTAGTTGCTCTTTTGAGCTACCCTCACAGATGCAGAGAAACTTGGCAAGCGCTGATTATCTGACCTTACGTGCTGAGATAGATCAGGGGTGGGGCGCTCTGGGTCCCAGCTGCTTTGAAGCCTAAGGACCAAATTCAGCCCTGGTTTAACTCCATTGGCTTTGGGAAGATTGTGCCCATTTACACCGGGGTGAATTTTGACTCTAATCTGTACAGGCTGTGTCCTTTTGTATCTTCATAAAGGAAATAGCAGGTGCAGTTTTAAACTGTGTGTGAGTGTGTGCATGCATACGTAATATGTATATGTGCATAATATAATTTATGCATACTAGGTGGCCAAAAACCTCTTTATATAGCTTCAAGTTTTTGTTTTGTTTTTTATTTTATATGTGATGTATTCAAACAATGATGTAATTCCTATGAAGATGGCCCTCGTGCCATGCCTCCAGTCATGGATTCCCTGCCAACTTGTTAGTAACACAGATATTTTCCAGCGTTACATGTGGGAGACGATGCTATGTCTGCAGTGCACAAAAACTTTATTGCAGGAAGCATTGCCTCTATAAAGCTTGTAGGTCCAAAACAAACATTTTATTGCCAGAAATAATAATGGTTGGCTTTCATTACATCAATTATTTCAAATACCACCTTTGCACAGGAAAAAGGATGATATGGCCTATAGAGAGAATAAAAACAAACTCATTTTTATGTACCTACCTATGTGTGGAGAGTTCATTTTGGAAGTTAATCCAATTCAGAAGCTCATTACCTTAACTACTGGCAGTTAAGAACAGGAGGAGCAGCCATTTGGATGGAAACTTACCCCCAGCAAATGTTTGCTCTTTTGGCTGCCTGCTTTGATGTACATGTTGCATGTTAGAATAGCACTGTAGCTTTGCTCAAGCTGGCAAAATTGTGTTTCTTGGAATTAGGGTTTCATTGAGCAGCCAACATAATAAGTGAAGGAGGCTTTTAAAAAAAATTAATATCTTTTTTGTGTCTTGGCTATAAAGCAAGTAGACCATCTAATATCTGATGTGTCTTTAAACAGGGGACTATATCATACACATGCAGGAGGATGGACTTGATGGTCTCACAGGTCTTTCCATCTCTAGCTACTTTAAGTCCATCTATTCAGCAGTGCTGGCATTTAAACATCCCACGGTGGTGACTGTTGGCATGTGATGGGGTGTAAAAACCCCACACTGGGCAACAAGGGTCAAGGGATTATTTGGGCTCAGCCAGCCCTGCCCCGCCACACCTACAGCAAATGCTCCATCTGCTGGAGGAATCTGCAGGGAATTAGCTCATTTGGGTTGCAGAGCTGGAGGTGAGCAGACCTGCAATCCACAGCTCCAGCAGTGCAGAGCAGAGGGAAGCCTAAAGGCTCTGACACAGCTGCCCAAAGGGCCCCTCCCTGAGGGAAGGGAGGACCTACTCCAGAGACAACCAGCGAGGGAAGTATCCTGTGGACCTTGAATATTGGTAACTCACTATTACTTCTTTTGGTTTGGATTTCCCCACAAGGGGAAGGCTTTGGACTAAGCTGACCCTGGGAGGGGGTGTGGGGAGAGGAAGAGGCCCAGAGTGGACAGGCTTAAGCAGCCTGGGTTGCCAGACTACTGGTAGCCCAAAGGGCCCTGAGTCAGAGCTCAGTGGAGTGGGAGGGCCCGCGGGAGCTTCCCTCCCTACAACCCCTTGGTAGTCAAGGATTGCAGCCATGACCACTAGGCCATGCTCCCCAACAGATCCTGAGGGAGGACCATTACATGGCACCATTTGTGTCTCAGAGACATTACAGAATTTGTGGACACTTCTAGCTGCCAGCAAGATTGCTTATATTGTAGTGAGTATGCCGGTCACACAAAAGGATGGCTTGTGTTCTCAACAGGGACACAACATAATACTGCTGGTCCTAGGTACTTGGTGCGATGGCAAGCTGATGGTTGTAGTAGGGTGAATACTGTTCAGCCAAAGGCACAGGTAGCAGGCTGGTTTCATGAAAGGTTCTGTGGCTGTGAAGTTCACAGTTTAGTTGAGTCCTGAAGGCCATGGTGGTGCTTACCTGGTGGTGTTATAGTATTTGCTTTTAAAATCCCTTTTCACTGTTTCAAGTCACAACTTAGTATTTAGTGTCAAAGTGCTTCTTTTGGGGAGATTTCCCTTT
The DNA here is from genome assembly GCF_965140295.1 of Lepidochelys olivacea. NCBI lineage: Eukaryota > Metazoa > Chordata > Testudines > Cheloniidae > Lepidochelys > Lepidochelys olivacea. The sequence goes on from NC_140422.1 coordinate 20,191,113, forward strand.
GACCCAACAGAACAAATATGTCTCTTGGTCTGTACCAGGGAACCCCCAAAATTCACACACAAGAGGATTTCTGTCAGTGGATCCAAAGTCTGAACATCCCATTAAGGAGCTCCTGTCATTTACAGACACATTTCTTTCATGCAACTTGAAACCTTCATTTCATTACGCAAATTATTTCTCTGAAAGCTGCTAAGAAGGATTGTGGTCTATAATTAGAATAATACCCCACAGGATTACATTTACAAATGTAATTATATAATCATTTAGAACTAAATTGTGCCATGAAACTACGTGGTATTTCAAAGTAGTGGTGGGATTTTTTTTCCAAAAGTATTGTACAGCAATTGCCACAAAACAGTTTGAAAAATTTTAAATGAAACAATGATACTCCTTTCTCTGTGCCAGAAAAGTTTGTGGTAATCCGAGCTACTAAAGATCTTTTTTTTTTTCCTTCAGACATCTAGTTTAATTTAGAATCAGATACTTGCTAGAGTGTCAATGAACCAAAAGATTCTTCTTTGGTACAACAGGATAAAAGTTGTGGTCATGGGCAGTTTAAGTTACGTCTTCATTGTTGGGGCTTGTGAGCTCTCCGTCCTGCCCCTGTGGAGCTCAAGAACAAACAATGTGCCATCTAGTTATGGACTTTATCACCCCTCTTTATCACCTTGATGGTGGTTGGATGGACGCACTTAATATCTCCGGATGATGCAGCCATGATAGTGGTTACATCACTTCCCCAACATCTAATTCATTGTTTCTGCCATCAGAAGCTATACGCCAGAAGTTACTTGCTATATCCACATTAGATGTTTAGCCCCCAAAATCTAAGGTCAGATGCGTAGATGGTGTCAAACGGAATATCTCCATGGAAATCTGTGGTGCTATGGTGATTTACGCGAGCTGGTGATCTGTTCCTAATATTTATTTCAAAGGTACACCAGACAGTTGACTAAATGGTGTTGATAAAATGTCCCGAAACACATTCCCATTCTTCATAGGATACTTTGTCATGGGCCCTATGTCGGCTCTGTCATTTCACTTCATTTGTGTAGGTGACCCTGTTAGAATATATATTAACAACATTTCGAGCCAAAAAGAAAAAGTATGTGTTGCTTTCTTTCTGGTACAAAAGTGGCAGTTTTGTCACCCTTCAAGAAATACCCTACAGTATTGGTCTGTACACTCTGTACTACGACTGGCATATTGTTAGTTCATTGTTTGGAGCTGTTACTGTAGAATACTCAAGTATTGTATTAGTATATCTCATAGTCATAAGTCTGACGGAATGCATCAGTGCACTGTATGGCAGACTGCTGCTTCAAAGCCATTGCATGACAACCTCATCTTACTGCTTTTCCAGCTGAAATAATGAAATGTAAAAATATGAAGCAGAGCAGTTGTGATGGATGATTTTTTTCCCTATGGTTTGCAAAAACCATTTCTAATTTTTACATTGCTGACATGTTATCATGTCACATCATTTTTTTTTACTTCAGTTTCCAGGCTCCCAGTGCCTTGTCTCCCATATACAATGCAGGAAATCTTCCGATGAAGTGAGCTGTAGCTCACGGAAGCTTATGCTCAAATAAATTGGTTAGTCTCTAAGGTGCCACAAGTCCTCCTTTTCTTTTTGCTTAGTATGGCACGTTGGAGCAAAGCATCAGAAATCAAAAGCAATATGGTGCCTTGTAGTATTAGCAGTTCATCCACTGTACTTTGAGGTGGCAGAACTCTGATTAGGCACAAGGGTCAATAGCAAGGTAAACTAATGAGAGCTTTCACTATTTGCAACCTGGGAAAGACAACTACTTCACTGAGCACTCCAATTATATCTGGATAGCTCATACAGTCCTAATGAGAACAATGTAATCAAGGTATCTCTTCTAATGTATTAGCAAGAGCAGCTTAAAAGGATCCCTGTGGTGAACTGACATATGGATTTAAACAGATAAATAAAGAGCTGCATGGGGAGCTGCATGGGGGACATTTTAGACTACAAGGACTGAGGGATGTTTTCTTTTCTCCATTACTTATCTCTCTGCCATTTGTGGTTTGAAGGACACATTTGATGTCTACAAACCAAAGACTGAAGTGAATTTTGGAGCTGCCCAGCATGGTCAGATGTACCTTCCAGCAGATTACAAAAAAAAAGATGGAATCGAATAGCTAGGAGTTCGCTGTATTCACTTTCTAATTTATGACTCTAACAGCTCTATCTAGTTATGGATTAATGTAACACAACACGCAAAAATAAACCTGAAAGCAGCAGCATTTATCACCTGGGACCATACGATACCCTCCTGAATCAACGGGAATATGAGGGCATGAGAAGCAAGAGAGAGGATATGACACGAAGGCCTCATTCTTTGTAAGATGAACTCCGCTTTTATAATTGCACATATCAACTTGCAAGAAAGAACAAGGTTACTGAAAGGGAGGCTGGTTTAGCTCCCTGATAGGAAGCTTTGCTATAGCTCGGTCAAGTTATAGCACCACAAGCAACAGCATCTATGGCCACAGGGACTCCTGAATCATCTAGAGATGTCAAAACAGTTTGGGACAAGTGAAATTGCATCATGCCATCAAATTCTCATAGGCTAATGCTAACTCAGGGTCAGATCCCATTCCCATTTACGTCAGTGGGAGTTATGAAGACGATGGTTCAGGATTGGACCTTTGATCATTTAGTATGATTTAGGAGTGTTTGGTATGCTATTTTCTGATAAGCTCATGACACTGTGACTGTTCCCTATTTTCCCTAGTGGCCAGCAATGGCACCCAAACTATGTATGTTTCAAATACATCTGGCTAGCGATAAGCAGAGGCAAAGCATGCCTTCTTTTTCTCTCTAGATCAATTGATCTATATCTCTCTTACTTATATGGCCTGCATTACCATAATATCGGAGAGTCTCACAAGTCACAATCTTCAATGTAAAAGCGGCAAAGAGTCCTGTGGCACCTTATAGACTAACAGATGTATTGGAGCATAAGCTTTCATGGGTGAATACCCACTTCGTCGGATGCATGTAGTGGAAATTTCCAGAGGCAGGTATAAATATGCAAGCAAGAAACAGGCTAGGAATAATGAGGTTAGTTCAATCAGGGAGGATGAGGCCCTCGTCGAGCAGTTGAGGTGTGAACACCAAGGGAAGCGAAACTGCTTTTGTAGTTGGCGAGCCAGTCACATGATCCATTGTCTACAGCCAAGCGCTGAGGTACAACCGCATTTGCTCCAACCCCTCAGACAGAGACCAACACCTACTAGATCTTCACCAAGCATTCTCAAAACTACGATACCCACATGAGGAAATAAAGAAACAGATCAACAGAGCCAGACGTGTACCCAGAAGCTTCCTGCTGCAAGACAAGACCAAGAAAGAAACCAACAGAACTCCACTGGCCATCACATACAGTCCTCAGCTAAAACCTCTCCAACGCATCATCAGTGATCTACAACCCATCCTGGAAAACTATCCCTCACTTTCACAGGCCTTGGGAGGCAGGCCAGTCCTCACCCACAGACAACCCACCAACCTGAAGCATATTCTCATCAGCAACTACGCACCACACCATAGTAACTCTAACTCAGGAACCAAGCCATGCAAAAAACCTCGATGCAAACTCTGCCCACATATCTATACCAGTGACACCGTCACAGGACCTAACCAGATCAGGCACACCATCACTGGTTCATTCACCTGCACATCCACCAATGTAATATATGCCATCATGTGCCAGCAATGCCCCACTGCCATGTACATCGGCCAAACTGGACCATCCCTATGTAAAAGGATAAATGGACAGAAATCAGATATTAGGAATGGCAATATACAAAAACCTGTCGGAGAACATGTCAACCTCCCTGGACACTCAATAGCAGATTTAAAGGTAGCCATCCTGCAGCAAAAAAACTTCAGGACCAGACTTCAAAGAGGAACTACTGAGCTTCAGTTCATTTGCAAATTTGACACCATCAGCTCAGAATTAAACAAAGACTGTGACTAGCTCGCCAACTACAAAAGCAGTTTCTCCTCCCTTGGTGTTCACACCTCGACTGCTAGACGAGGGCCTCATCCTCCCTGATTGAACTAACCTCGTTATCCCTAGCCTGATTCTTGCTTGCATATTTATACCTGCCTCTGGAAATTTCCACTACATGCATCCAATGAAGTGAGTATTCACCCACGAAAGCTTATGCTCCAATACGTCTGTTAGCCTATAAGGTGCCACAGGACTCTATGCTGCTTTTACAGATCCAGACTAACACGGCTACCCTTTTGAATCTTTAATGTATTTATCCTCACAATACTTCTGTGAAGTAGGGCAGTGCTGTTATCCCCATTTTACAGATGGGGAACTGAGGCATAGAGAATCTTCCTTAAGAAAACATGGGAATTCTGTGGTGGAACAGGGAAATCAAGTCTCCACAGTCCCGGACTAGTGAACCATCCTTCCTCATACCTGGACATAAATGAGTTGGAGAAAACTGTTCCAAATAAGTTTTATTATCTAGCTTCCCAAGTGGAGAAATGATGCGGTCTGGGATTAGATCTTTTGATGGGCCGTGAGCAGCTTCCTTAGATGAGCACCATCATCTCAACATGAGACATAATTTAGATGTCAGCCAGGTGAATGGAACTTGTTAGGCTTCTTTCACCAGGTGTTACTCCAATTGAACAGTGCTGTGACTTCACTGCTTTCAGGGGAGTTACTTCAGTGTGAAACTGGAATAAAGCAGCAGTGAACCAGTTCACTTCAAAGTCATTGTTACATTTTGGAATTCGGACTTTTGCAGGAATTTGGACTTTTACTCCACTTTAACATGGCTGCTATATTCCTAGAATTTGTAAAGTAGACACTCAGGAAAAGAATGACACAATCATTGAGAGTTCATTGCTGTTCAGCAACTGATATGGCTTTTATTTATTAGAGCTTTTTTTAAAAAATAGTAAAGGGGAGCAGGAAGGGAGGAATCATTACTAAAATAGGTGAGCACAACCTTCGTTTTTCCAGGGAGATTGGAATTCACACAGATTTATTAATATCTAACAGAAACTTGGAAAGGAAAAAGAACATGAGACCATTTCCCCCATCCAAAAATCTGGGCTGTTGTGTAATCAATTTACAAGCAGATATTTACAGGAAAAAATACCAGTCATTTAAAAAATTGAAACTGAATCAGTTTCAATCAGTCATTTGAATTTTGTAATTCCCTAATCTGCAGCTGTGCTGAATTTAAACTTCCACTTGTGGTTAAATTGGTGGGGACTGGATGACGTAGAGGATTGATATTGGAAGACTGTCTTTCACCTTTAGGACCTGTCAGCCTTACAAACACAGCCATATCAGGGTATCCAGTCACTCAGTTGTTTCCTAACCCAGTTGCACATAATCTGTAGCGTTCACTGGACTTCAGCTGTATTTTGTAACTAGGGTGACCAGAGGTCCTGATTTTATAGGGACAGTCCTGATTTTTGGGTCTTTTTCTTATATAGGCTCCTATTACCCCTCACCCCCGTCCCAATTTTTCACATTTGCTGTCTGGTCACCCTATTTGTAACCACACTAAAGCCTTAGACAGGCCTGAAATTTCTGTCTGGTTACAGAATATGATGAAGTTTCAGGGAGCACTACCTATGAGAACTAGGTTTGAAACAAGGTTGGGCCACTGAGTTGTAACTAGATTCTTTGACACGGTTCTATTTGTCGTGTTGACAGAGCCTGAGATAACTGGCTTGAATCAAGTAGAAAGTGTTGAAACACTGTTGGTATTTAACAGTTGTTCAGTGAAGAGTTTGTGCTGTCACTGTAGTTTTTAGTAGAAGTTGCCCATATAACCAATCAAAATAATAATTAACAACAATTGCAGTCATCAAATGTGTTAGTGGTCTCAGCGTGTGAAAGATTGATTGGACACAGAGACGGAGTGACTCCTAAATAATGCCTGAAGCGTTGATAGAGCAGGTTAGGGACTGCTGTGCTTGTGTTCTATCTAAGGTAGTTACATAGTTGCCAATAACATTAGTATCTGAGCACCTCTCAATCTTTAGTGTGTTTATCCTCACAACTCCCTTAAGGTCCCAGGGTAGTGCTGTTAGCCCCAGTTTACACATGGGGAACTGAGGTACAAAGAAACTACTTGCCCAAGGTTGCACAGAACGTCTGTAGTAGAGCAGGGACTTGAGCTCAGGTGTCCTGAGTCCCAAGCTAGTGCCCTAACCACTGGAGCATCCTTCCTCTCTCAGCCGTGCTTTGTGGATAAGCAGAGAGCCTCATGTTGCTGGCACTGTCAATCGTGGACTTTTCACAACATTAAGTATTAAAAATTCACTTTAAAATGTAAAGAAAAAGCTACATTTGGCAAAATATAAGCTCCAGCTTTTGTTGTAGAGAAGAGGTGAATACTGAAAGGCAGCCCAGTAGCAGAAAGGGGGCACCGAAAGCCACAGTGGGTGATAGTACTGATATTAGAAACACTGAGGGGAGCAGATAAACAGAGCAGCAGACCACAGCAGATAGAAAAAAATATTAAAACTAATAAAAAGTTGTGTGTATGTATAAAACCTCAGTTCGAATCTCAGGGTATCAGTGATACCTGTTGTAGTTTATGAGGGCACTAGGACCTCTAAAAGCTTATTATAGGCAGTTGCATGAAGATTAGTCTATTTATTATTCATCATGAGATTGCCGACATTATTTTTACAGTGCTTTTACATTGAGCTTACTAAATGGATAGATTTGTGTTAGGACACCAAAGTGATTTCCCTGTATCAAAGACAGCATAGAAATACAAGGGCCTAAACTGTTGCTGTAATGAATTTTCTACCTCTCACAGGGATATTTATTCAGTCTCTTCTGTAAACGGAGAAGTTAGTTCAGACCATGTGCAAATGCCTTAATTATGCTTAACTGGTTTAATGGCTGAACTGTGAAGAAATGGTGTTTCTGCAGACAAAACTTTTGGCCAGATCATTGGAGTACATTTTAAATTCAGCCTGGTCTCCTTTAAACAAAGGACATGACTTGTAAGATATCACCTGGGATGTCTAAGCCAGGCTTTGGAAATCTAGATGAAGTATGAAGTACAGAGTCACTCAGACTCATGTTGCATTCACATCCTCCACCCTTAATTCCTCTTTGTTGGATAAATCAGTTGTAGGAAATAGTTTCAAATTATTTGAGTTTTACCATCTTTCTTCCTAAGTGGGTTAATGATAGGGTCTGCATTTTTATAGTTAATACTTTCTAATTATTTAACCACAGATCACTACATTAACTCCTATCAGATGGTGGGTCCACTTCTCTCCTGTATTCTGAGTGGTTTGTTCCAATTTAACCAGCTCCCTGGGAATTCCCCCCAAGCGTAAGTGGAATCTCCAGGTGCGATATCGCTGATCTAGCATATCTATGCCACCCCCCTGAGTATAGGAGTGTGGCCAAAGGAAAGGGAACGTGGCTGGAATGTGCTGCATACCCATTATTACAGGAAAAGGCCTTTAGAATATTTCACGTCATTTTGGGTGAAACAGGTTGGGTGAAAAGGAGACCCTGCAATAATCCAAACAATCTTCCTTCTTTTACAGTATTTTACATCTTTACATGCTTCAGGAACACTGTCCACCCCACTTTTTTCTCTAGAAGCCGTTCCACCTATGGACCTGCATGAGGGCAGTCTATCTCCTAGCAGATCTATCTCCTTGATGAAGTCTTTGTCCTTCTCATCCCTTATAGCCTGTGGTTCTCTACACTATTCCCGTAATCATTCATCCAGTTTGGAGCTAAATTATGCCCTTAAGGTCCATCTAGTGGTGTAGTCAGCTCCAAAGCCCACAACCTCAGCAGGAGCTCCTGAAATTATTGATCCCCAGATAGCTGCGATGCCTCCAGGAGTGCAGGGTGTTCCTGGGCGCTGCACCACCCTCTAAGAGAGTGCAGCGTCCATTCTCTCCCACTCCTTGTGTGACGCAGCTTTGCTTGCCAGTGTAGGAGAGTAGGGAGTGGGTGTGCCAGGGCCATGGTTCCATGCCTCCCCACTCCCTGGACTTGTATAGTCTTTGCACCTATGGCCCATGTTTGTGCCCAGCTCATGCTCAAGAGGACAAGAAGATTCCTTGCACCCGCTTCCTGGCATCCCTCCTCTGGGCAGCTGACAATTAAGTGCTGTGTGTTTTCCACAAATTTGCATGTGTCAGTGATGTTACCTACATCATTTCTGTTTAAAGTGATATGTACCAGCCCAGTACCTGCGCTCTGCTTGTTATCTTCCTTCTTCGCTTGCTATTGACATTTGCTATTGCAATTCACCTTCTATCCTTGTCCAATTCCATTCCTGGATGATAGGCCAGAGTCTGCTCTCAGTTATACCAGTGTAAATCCAAGATAATTGAAGTCAGTGGAATTATTCTGGATTTCCACTGGTATTACTGAGACCCGAATGCATTCTAAGATGAATTTGCTAAATCAGTAATGCCTTCATGGTATTTTTCAGGGATATCCTGAAGTTCATTTTGATTGATTGTTCCTAGGTGTTTGTAAATAAATGTAAAAAGTATTGATATATATGTATACATGAAATTGGAATGGCTGAGGAAACCTGATAGTTGTACTGCAAAGACTTCATAAAATGTATACGATTACACATATGTTTGAGGAATTATCCCTAAACAAAAATCTCTGGAGCCTTTTTTTTTCCTTTACAGAGTTTGTGTTTTGGGTGTATGTGTATTTACCTGCAAAAAAGAATTGTTTGTGTCTCTTCTGATTTGCTGATGAAATACGAAGTCTTTTATCTTTTTGTGTGGAATACAATGGTTTGCATGCCAACTCTGTTGATCTACATATGAAATACATTTGTGTGTCTGTTGTTCCAAGTAGAGTAGAAGTAAATCCAATGAAATATAATTTGAAATGTATTGGTCCGGATTTAAAATGTACTTGTTTGCCAAAGATATATTTGTTTGTGAATAATCAAGTAATTCATCTACACCCGAAAATGTGACAGCTGTTCTCAAATCTAATTAGTACTTGCAAAAAAAACAAAACAAAAACAACAACAAAAAACCTGTCCTTGGCATGAAAAGCTATAAATATAGGCCAATAAGTGGGTGAAATATGTCAGTGAAGCTTTTAAAGTCTCTGATTTTTTTTTTAAAAAAAAGTTTGCTTCAAACTGCCCTTTTTGTATCTGTTACAAATGCTATAAATGCATGTCTCTATGCATTTATACAAGGTTCATCCCTGCAGTGTGTGAGCAGCTGTGTATTTACTGTATGTAGTAAAGTACATCCTCCAGTCTCGCACCTACTTCTATATCAAGAATTCTGTTTGATCTGACCTTAAACTATTTTGAACTTGTATTAGTCTGGTCAAACTAAGGGATAATGTTGCTAGATGGGCTACTGTGAGTTTGATTTTATTTTTAATGGTTGTACATACCAAACAGTAAACTGTGATGGTTGTCAGAGTCCTCCAGTGATTAAAAACATCATGGAATCAAATTAGGGCATGACAAAAATATCTCCCCCCTTTGCCCCTTCTTAAACCACAACTGATAAAGGATTAAGTTGAATCTGTAAATTCTGCATGTGTCAATTCTATCTAATTTAGAAAGGGATTTCTAAGCACCTGTTTCTTTGTGTCTTGAAAATATAATTTCTTGGGCTACCATAATACAAATAGTAGCAATATTTCACCAGCTTTTAATGAGATAGTGAAAGCTACAAGCATTTTAAAAAACAAATGGCTCTAGCTTTATCTCCAACTGGGGTCAGTCAGGAGTGATTCCAGTAATGTTATACTGTTCAAAACTGATGTGAGTAAGATCAAAATCAGGCCCTAAATATCAATTTTCAAGGTGAAACTTAAAATATTGGTAGACCATCTATGCATATAAAGAAGTGTTTGGGGATTTGTTTGTTTTTGGGGACAAAGTGGAAGTGAATTTTTGATTGTTCCAATAGCATTATCTGGAACTGAAATTTAAAGATGCAGGAAAAAAGCCAACAGCACAAAAGCAAGAATAACCGACGAAAATGAGCACTGCCGGAGAAATATCCGAATTTTGGAAGCCTCCATCTTAGTTACAGGTGAGCAACATAAAATGAGATACAATAAAAAAATCACCTGATTTTTCATTCACATTGAGCCTTTCCAGAAGTTCAGAAAAGTTCACCACACTTTTTCCCCCTGTTGCTTTAAACCTCTGTCTCTGATTTTGATTGAGCCTGAAGCAGCAGTGCTGAAATAAACTATAAATATAACGGCTTCATTCTGCCCCTGGACATCAAGAAACTCAGTCACTGATTTTATGATATCAAGGGGCAGCTGGCTGATTTAGTGCTGCCTGATCTTGCTATGCTATGTTTTGTAAAGAGAGAGAGAGAGAGAGCCCTCTGTTGCCTCTGCAACAGAGACATTGACATGCCCTAATCATTTATGTTAATGGCGAACAAATATACTGACCCAAACTGGACTGCATAGCAACAACAAACTAGCACACGCAAAATCAAGGAATCTTTAACATACATTTCTCCTAGTCTGTTATGACCAAAGAATCTTAAAAATTCTAACTCTGTCGTGTGCATTGTCACATCACTCACCTTCAGCACTTCTCCCAGTGGCCTTTTTGTTTGCCTCTTTTGCAGCATTTAATGTCATCTTTCATTTTCTGACATTTTTTTTCTCCCTTCCTCTGTGCTCATTTTATGACTCCTGCCAGTCTGTCACCCTCTTTTCTAGAGAAACTCAAAATGCCATAAAACCTTTAAGACAAAACTTCTGAGCATGTGTATACAGTCTCGTCAACCAGAAGTGCAGAGCAGCTCTCTTTCAATCCTATTACCTCCTAATTTTCTTTTTGCACTAGGTCAAGGTGAAAGATGGCATGCAGGATTATCAGTATGATCAGGCCGTGATTTAACAGTATCATTCAGCAGATGAAAGCTAGTCAGGTTCTCAGCTGCTATAAGGCTTAACCTGAAAGCATTCTGAAACAAGCTAAAAGCTTAAGCATTGCTTCATCTCATACTTGCACCTAAAGATATGTGTGCGCTGACCTTTCATACTGCTAGACCCAAAGAGTGTAGTGAAAAATCCCTCTGCAATTTACTGCTCCAAGGAGTTTAGTCTGACTCATCCTTTGAAAGCACATTTAGGTTGCCACTTCAGGGTTCAGAGTGGGAAAATATATTATTTAGATAGAAATAAGTGTCTCATGAAAACTGCAGTGGATGCAGGGGCCACATTTTGAGATGTCCGTTCTCTCCTTAAATAGTGAATCTCTCCATGGAAATCGCTTGGTTGATGTCGTCTTGTGTATTCTGGGACTCTGCAGCCTAAAATCAGGATGTTAGAGATGGAAAGAACTACTAAGTCATCTAGCCCGCTCCTTCATCAATAATTTTAACTGATAATTTCTTCTCTAGTCTGAGTGGGGTGAAAGTGAGAGCATCATGCCTTACCAAACACTTTTTCCCCAGTTTTCTGGGTCAGCTTTGGAACCAAATCTGGAACTGGAATGGCCTATGATGGCCTCAGCCATATATGATTGGGCCAGACACCTGATCTAGGGTTGGTGGCCTGATTTCTTGCCACTGGAATGCAGATCTGCAGGGAAGTCAAGCTCATCTTGTTGAGAGTCACCAGTTCACCCTGATCCCCCATGAAACCCAATGCCAGAGCTCAGAATATCCAATGCCAGTAGAGTTCCCCCTCTCTCTTCTTGGTTCCATTTGCTGCCAGAGGGAGCTTTGTATTTTCCCCCCTAAAGACGCCAGAAGTCATTCAGCCACATTTGAAACCCAGCCATTACTTCCTCTCCTCCATCCCTCCTGATAGAGGACAGAGGAGGGAGCACCTCCATCGATTTTATATCATGTTTGGAGTGTCCAATTTGCAATCTCTTTATGAAAATTCCAAGAGCCCAGTTTTTTCAACCCTTACCCACACTGAGTGGAACATTACCTAATCAGTGGCAATATTTAAGGTTCTGAGTAGTATGGCGCTATTAGTCAATGTGAAGCTGGAAGAATTGGGTCCAGATTTCTTTAAAATGTTTCGAGAGCCCTCTTGAATTTTATCTCCACGCGGTTCCTCTTTCTGCATCCCCATTGGAATGATGATCATCTGTTTGAAAATAGTCAATTTTAGAGGAGAACAAAAATGGGGGAGGGGGGTATTTACTGTATTTTAGCTAGACTAAAGTAGGTTAAAGAAAAGCAGGGCAGAAAGGATTGCCCCGTGCTCCAGCACACAAACAGCTCCAGGTGACAGCTGGACATGGGCTCTGTTGTCCTATACACAGAACAACCAGAAATGTTTGGTTTTATTTTGTTAAATGGATTTCCTTAACAACCTCCATGATGATCAGTCCCCTGCAGGTCCATGGTTCTTCTCATGGGAAATGGGGGTGATATTAGACTAGTCACAATGTCTTTTGTGATCCCTGTCAGTTTAAATTGTCTGCCTTTTTGCCTAGCTCTAAACCTCACCTGTCTTGGTCAGTTTATTCATGTGTCTTTGTAAGGCTTTGCATATTCAGGCTTCTTTCAGCTGAGAAAACTAATTGAACAAAGTTGGCAGAACACTCTACATAAGAGTAAGTAAACTTGGACAAGAAATATATCTGCCTCTGCATAGATTTTCTTACATTGTTCAATCGTATTGTTTCTTTAGCTGGCTTTTGCTGAACATGTTCATGCCTAAAGCACCCCTTTATCTTCTTTATCTCTGCATTTGACTGGTTCTCGCAGGCTGAGAGTTGTGAAAAGTAATTAAATTAAATCTTTTTTCCTAATTGGATTGAGTCTGTACAGTCATTGTCCATTTCCTTCAGGCTCCACAGAGTAGCCTGGTTTTGGAGTCTGTAGTTTTGGTAACAAGATGCTGGTTCTTTTTACTGAGTTCCTGTTTTTCTTCCTCATTGCCCAGAGACTGTCCTTATTTCTCATGGGCAGCATTGTCATCAGAGATGTTTCCTAGGAGCACTGTCTGCTTTGAGTGTTTTTTGTAGTTCTCTTCCAAGGCCTTGTCCCATTGCTTTGGCTATAAGCGTGCTCTACCCTGATCCAGGTCTTTGGATTCAATCTGGTTCAGGTTCAATCTGACCACAGCCAGCAGCCTGGCAGATGGTTTCAGCAGTTCCCATACCTCTTGGGAATGCTCATATTGCCACTTCTACTTTTCTCTTCCTTCCTTCCTTCCTTGAAGTCAAGAGCTGGTTGCTTTTCAACGGGAATGCCCAGCAGTGATTATCTCCAACATAACCCAAACTGGAATTGGTGACTTATCTTTAAAAAAAGCAAAGTTATTAGAGATAAATAGAGATGATAATTGAAGTGAAAGATGAGGAAAAAAAGGAACACGACTCTGATGTTTTTAAAAATATCACTAGGTGGACAAGAGCATCCTGTTACCCAGGCTGGTGGGGTTTTTCCATTCAGCTCTATTCTCACCTGTGTCTGCCCGCCCTTCTGCACTGCCCTGTAAAAATCTGAAACCACTATGCCACAGTGTTCAGGATGTGACCCTAAGAGCATCCCAGTGCCACGTGGCAAAGGGTTCCCTGTTATGTCACGGTAAATTTCTGTTGGCCTGACCAGCTCAATATGCCTCACACATTGTGGTCATGATATTTATTTAAAAGGTGTCTTGCAATAGAAGTTTTGAAAACTAATAACATGCTTGTCATTGGTGTCAGTGTGAAAGGTATATAACAACATTTATTTAGGCAAAAGCCCAATTTGAAAATTCTCCACCTATGACAATCAGCCCTAATTTTTACATTGGGTGTAAGAAAAAGAGAACTCAAGTCTTCAGTTTCCAGGCAAAAATCAATCAAAAATGGTTCAAATTGTGGATGGGAGAAGTGGGGGTGGATAGAATTAACTACATTATTGCAGAAATATGAGAGCAGGTGCTGTTCTCATCTGCATCCATGCAGTCACACTGGGTATGCATTGGTGTAAATGAGAACAGAATGTTCCCCGTTGATCATGGTCACCAGTGATACCCTTGTACTTTAACTGACTATATATCTGGAAGATGTGGAATTAATGAGATTATAGACTAAGTGGATACTGACCATTCAGGGGACAGGAGATATATTTTAAAAATGTACCCAGGCCACAAAGTTCTGATCCAAATCTGAACTTCCTTACAGTTCAGAGATGTTCACATGTGCTGGGTTCATTTAGCCTCCAAGAGTGCCAAGGAGCAGCCACAAAGGTTGGAGACTAGATCAAGGAGGTTGGGTCAAGTCAATTAAATAAAAAGCTTGACTAGATGGGTTGGTTTGGTTTGGTTTTATGATTAGTTTTAAAAACTCTCTCAATCATGCAGGTTAAGGTAGAGGGGGTCTCCGTTATGGGCCTGCTGTGGTCGTTGAGACAAACTTCACGGTAAAGCTATGAAAACAAAAATAGTCCCACACAGCTGAAAACAGTGCAAGAGCTATTATGAGTCACCACTCCAGCCCATAGTGCTATGAATAGAGTGCCCTCTAAAATATAGATAGATAATGCTGGAAGCTAAATATCCACAGAGTCAAAGCAATCCACTGGAAGCAATGACATGCCAAGTCACTTCCAGTGACTGTTACAGGCATGGAGCTTGAGCTCATATGAGAGAAACTGGAAACTATTCTATATTTTTGTTTAGTCCTAACCAAATTACTCTGCCTAGACAATGTAATTAATGTTTTCATGTCAATGGTGGGTTTGATTTTCTAAAATCTTCTTTTGACAAACTTGCAGATCTGCTACTTTCTGAATCTTAGTTTTCCTTTGCCAGTCAGAAACTGGCTCAGTGTTTGAAAGAAATATGCCCAGTAATATACCAGATGAAGATAGCAATATGTCAGGTGATGAGGAGCCTCTTTTCCAACAAAGGTATAGTAGAGAAAACAGAATAAGTAAGTATGAAAGACTGTCTGAAAATGTTGACTTAACCTTGCCTGGGAGAAAGGGACAGGAGACATAATTCCATTCAGTATGTAACCTGGTTCCTGGATTCCTTGTTTCATAATTTATCACCTGGCCTTTTGCTTGGTGTGAATTGTACATCCAGGTATGGCTGGAAGTGCTGTAGTTAGACTGTAATGGAAGGCAGCACTTGTGATTCCACTCCATGAGAGCTCAATTTAGCAGCACTGCCGTTAAGTGAATAAGAAAAGGTCTAGTGTAATTTCAATTGACAGTAAAAGGCCCCTGTATTGTTACCTTTATATCTTTTTAAGGGTTCTTGTTAACAGTATAATTACTACTCAGTTTCAGCCTTCAACAAAACTGTCATCCTCCCTCCCCCCTTGTCATAAATATAAAGGGAAGGGTAAACACCTTTAAAATCCCTCCTGGCCAGAGGAAAAACCCTTTCACCTGTAAAGGGTTAAGAAGCTAGGATAACCTCACTGACACCTGACCAAAATGACCAGTAAGGAGACAAGATACTTGCAAACTGGAGGGGGGGAGAAACAAAGGCTCTCTCTGTCTGTGTGATGCTTTTGCCAGGAACAGAAAAGGAATGGAGTCTTAGAACTTAGTAAGTAATCTAGCTAGATATGCGTTAGATTCTGTTTTGTTGAAATGGCTGATAAAATAAGCTGTGCTGAATGGAATGTATATTCCTGTTTTTGTAACTTAAGGTTTTACCTAGAGGGATTCTCTACATTTTGAATCTGATTTAAAATCTGTGCTTCTAGTTCAAAAAAATCTCAAATTGATCTCAAAATGATTTCAAGTTAATCTCGCTGCTCTGCCACCATGTCAAGGTTCCTTCCCCACTCTGAACTCTAGGGTATAGATGTGGGGACCTGCATGAAAACCTCCTAAGCTTACTTTTACCAGGTTAAAACTTTTACTAGGTTAAAACTTCCCCAAGGTACAAACTATTTTACCTTTTTGCCCTTGGACTTTATTGCTGCCACCACCAAGCGTCTAACAAATATATAACAGGGAAAGAGCCCGCTTAGAAACATCTTTCCCCCAAAAATCCTCCCAAACCCTACACCCCCTTTTCTGGGGAAGGCTTGATAAAAATCCTCACCAATTTGTATAGGTAAACACAGACCCAAACCCTTGGATCTTAAGAACAATGAAAAAGCAATCAGGTTCTTAAAAGAAGAATTTTAATTGAAGAAAGAAAGTAAAAGAATCACCTCTGTAAAATCAGGATGGTAAATACCTTACAGGGTAATCAGATTCAAAACATAGAGAATCCCTCTAGGCAAAACCTTAAGTTACAAAAAGACACAAAAACAGGAATATATATTCCATTCAGCACAGCTTATTTTATCAGCCATTTCAACAAAACAGAATCTAACGCATATCTAGCTAGATTGCTTACTAAGTTCTAAGACTCCATGCCTTTTCTGTTCCTGGCAAAAGCATCACACAGACAGAGAGAGCCTTTGTTTCTCTCCCCCCTGCCCCCGCCCCTCCAGCTTTGAAAGTATCTTGTCTCCTCATTGGTCATTTTGGTCAGGTGCCAGCGAGGTTATCCTAGCTTCTTAACCCTTTACAGGTGAAAGGGTTTTTCCTCTGGCCAGGAGGGACTTTAAAGGTGTTTACCCTTCCCTTTATATTTATGACACCCCTACTTCTTTATTTTTGGCTTTCTACTGCCAAGCTCTGGTATGAACAGCTCAATAATTCTAAGGCTATGGTCGCTTCACTGGTTAGGCCCCTTCCTCCCATGGTGTTGCTGTTCCTCTCCAGGTCTTAGGGTTTATCCAGTTAGCTGTAGCAGAAAACAAGTCACTGACTTAGAATTAATTGAAAACAATAGTACTGTATTTTTATTTGTCATGGACCCAGGGCAGTACTTCCTGGATTTAACCGCTTCCATATTGCCTGTTAAAAATCATACAGAGTCCTGGAAACAAACTGCACTTCTCGTGCTGCCCTCTGCATTCAGCACATCACTACAGAAGTGCCAGTACCCGCAGAGAAAGGTTCCACTTAATTAAGAGAAGGCTGCTGCGTAGAAATAGAGCAGTGAAAGATTTAAAAAAAAAACAGAATTAGGAACAGCTGTCTGAATCTGAGACATTTCACAATGGCCTGCAGCATACTGTACTTGTATGTATTTCAAATCGGAGCAACTTAAAAGTTTGGAGCTTTGTACTACGAAATAGGGGGTCGGGTTGATAGACTAAAGAGGTGCTCATTCTTTTCTAGGTAGATGCGAGGAATTCCAGTGCGCCTGATAACCATTATAACTTTAATAAAAGGGGTTGGAAGAAAAAATAAAAGCTAAATTCTATCAGATCTTTCCTTAAAGTCTGTGATAGATGATTAAGGCACATAGAAAACTTTAGTAGTATCTAAATGGAATTTCTCTCTGCAAGAGTTCGTTATAAAATGAATCTACTGCTTTAATGATAATAGGATGGTATTATTTATGTAGACAGCTCCAGCAGTTCCTGAAGAGCAGTAAATGTTGTAATCATAGTCAAAAAGCCCTGTCTGTTTTTTTGAACATTATTTGGTATTAATTTTAGTGCAGAATAATCACCAAAGGAATAGTTGGGTTTATCCCGTTTGCAGAGGCATTTTTACATGAGATATGAATCCAATAAGTATCCTTCTCTCATCAACATGAACCCAAAATAGGGTAGACTTCTTTCTCCTAATAAACCAGTGATCTCTCTGGGAATTTTGAAGGTATAATAACACACTGCTGTTCTCAAGAATCAGAAAATGACAAATATTTACAATAGCAATGCATGACAGCTACTCCCATGTATATGGTCAGAATGACTGTCAGATTTAGGGATGGATTCCTAAGGCCAACAATGTAGCATGGCTCATATCTCTCTATTGAATTCTAGCTGAATTTTTAAAGAAGTAAAATTACTGTTCTAAAATGGAAAACTATTTATTTCGTTTATTGCTCAATGTAATATTGACCTAAGTGACCTGGGATTTTTTTTTTAAATTCCAGTGCTGAAATTTGTCTGTATTTGAGCTCAATTACATATATATGCAGTGTGTATTTTTGTACACTTGGAGTGTCAATGGACTTAGCCCTGCTCCTGACTGTTTATGAAGCCAGTGTATGCTTTTTGTCTGTTATACATCCATGCATCACTGAAACACACTACCACCTTAGCAGTTCTTGATGCTGCCTGGAAAGGGATAATTGGATTCTGATCATTTGCTGAGGAAGGTGATGTGACTTATTGTCCAAGCTAGATATAAGGGAAGTGGAATGTGTTTCTGAAGACATAAGATGTGGGCTGAGCATTCCTGAGGGAAGAATTCTAGGAGCAACCAGCCTGGGAAGAAAGTCAGGGTAAGCTTTGTTACTTGTTTTTTTTTTATTGATGAAATCCCTGTAAATGGGTCATGTTTGGACTATACATCCCATTTGGAATATATTTATAAAACAGGTCCATCGCTGATCGGGGCTAAACCCCACCCACTCAAAATTCAGAGGTCCGTCCTTTTACTAGAATGAAAGAAATACCCTAATTTGTTTTGTAGGGCTGCGGACCAGTGGTTCTACCATGGGACTGAGAGTCAGGACTCCGGTTTTTGCTACTCTTTACTAGCTACTTTGGAGCAGTTTGTGCCTAAATATACCTGTCTGTAAAATGTGCATTAATATTGATATACCTCATAAGGGTGCTTTGAGACTCAACATTTTTAAAGTGTGTTGTGATTTTCAGGTGAAGGGAACTAGAGAAACATCAAGGATAGTTGTGCACCAGTAGGATAAGCAACAAATCAAGGATCCACCTTAAGGCTGTGCACTTCCTGGCTGAAAGTGAGGGCCAGGGCCCATAAATGTATTGGCCCCACTCCCAATGTAAGCAAAGAAGTGCCTCTGAAAGGTGATACTACCCGTCTTGGGATCCCCAATTTATTCTATCCCTGAAATCTATCTGCTTCCCTACACACAGAAAAAAAGAGTTGTCTAAAATGTGTTAAACCAGGCCATTGGGGTTTTTTGTGCCACCTCTAGCAGTGTCTTCATGCCCAAACAAGCAGTGACATGTCTCCCAAACAGTAGTCTTCTCCTCTTCTTAAGCGCTTAGCCTAACCGTCGGCCCTAACAATTGTTTGCCATTTGGTCCATTCCTGTGTGCGGCCGCAAGGGCTTGACAATCCTCTAGATGTCACAAGACAAAAGTTATGACCAAACTCTGCTTCCCCAACATCATAAGCCTGCAGCAAGCTGGGAAGAACAATTGACCTGCCTCTTCTCTCTTAATACCAACCAAAGAGACCTCTGCTGTTTGCAGTTTATGCCATTGCTTCCCTCCCATGTACAATCTCTTCCCACCCCAATTCTTCCTCTGATGGTTGTGTGGGATACGGACAGCCAGTCCCAGGGTGATCAATTGATCAAACGTGTGTCACCCAGCAGCTGCCAGAAGCTATCCTCCCTGACATATTCTTCCAATAACAAGATGGAGGAAGAGTCTCCTGCCCACATACTTTAAGGGTAATGCCCCAAACCAGCTCCACTTTAAGAAGGTCTTTGTGCCAAAGGCAGATGGAGCTTGCTCTGATGTTATACCAAGAAAGTAGAACTCTTCTTTCCAATTGTGTATACTCTGGTGCCTTTTTTCCCTAAGAACTTAATCCATCATATTAAATTAAGTCAAATAATCCTCTTGTCTGTATAATAACAATTATCTTAGCTTCTTAAAAGGAACATATTAAGAAAAAGAATATTTAAAAAATAACAGAGCTTTCCCTTCCCACTATTATATTTAATGAGCTGAATGGTGTTGGATTTAAAATTCCAATTAATGGGCAAGAGTACAGAAATGACCAATTTTAATTTTAGACCATATCTACTGTTGTTAATGCTGTTTAATAAGCCTCCATGGCCATTAGTATTAATTGGCCTAAAAGCAGACAAAAGTAGATGTTTTTATCAAACCATAAAAATAAAGAAAATTTATGTGAACCATTTAAAAATTCCTTTCTCTCAGACTATCAGACCTGCAAAAGGAGATAAATCAACCTGAGTTTTAGGGGCCGATCTCTCTAGCTGATGCTCTCTCCCTGGATCTGCATGCAGAATTCTTATCAATAGGCTAAGTTCTGTGCTGATCCACCCAAGTGCATCCCTGCTGAGCTCACCAAGTGCAGAAATTGACCCGATGGGAGATGGAACAACTGGAGACAGTGACCTTTTGTCAATAATATCCCTGTGTATCTGCTAGAAGATCTTACACACAGTTATTAGTTACAAAGAAAACTACTAGCTGACTAAGAAGCAATTAGCTGTATTTCTGTCCTCTTAGGCAAAAATGCATCAGCCAAGTGTTTTAATGTGAAAATAAATATTACTAAATATAAACTAAATAACATGAAAATGCTATTGATGAGTAAAATGTACAGGGTTGGAGCTGATGTCCTGAGCGTCAAATCCTGCTCTTCTTATGCGTAGGCCTTCTCTACACTGGGGATTTCAGCCGTTAGTGAACAATTTAAAAATTGTTTACTACAATTGTTTGCTACATCAGTGCAACCCCCTAAAGCAGACAGGACGAGCTGCTATAAACAACCATGGGCACCAGTGCTGCTTACCCCTGCTGTAAACAGGGCAGTTCCCCAGATTAGATAAAGCCTGAATGTTTGCTTGAGTATGGACAGCAGGAATTTTCAGGAATGGTAGTAGTGTACCTTCCCCACCTTCGGAAAACAACTTTCTTTTTTCACCTGGTAAACAATGTTTTGTTTATTGCACTGTTACTAATCATTTATATTATGATAGCACCTGAAGGTGCCCTATTCTGGATGGGGGAGTCCTATTGTGCCATGTGTCAGCATAGCCCCTGCCTTCTTCCCTTTTTGAAAGGGCATGATATGAACAAGGCTGATTTTAACAATGCGTACGTTGCTTCACTATGTCAGAACACCTTAGCTTATCCTCTAGCAATAGCTAAAGTTAGCACCTTGAGCATGCCCCTTTAATAGCGTATAACCAAAGCCCACAAATGCAAGGAACACACAGTTACCAAATGAGCTTGATCCTGAATATTTAGGCAAAATTCCTAGTGAAGTCTGGGAGGTCTGACAGGGTTAGCATTACTTTTGTGGGGAGTGGTCACAAAATGTTTGTGGCAAATCTTACTCCATCCTTAATTTATCCTTTGTGCCAACATACTGCAGCTCATGCGATATTCTACATATGATCATCCTCTCGCTGTTTTAATACCCTTTTAATACAGTTCCAGTCATCAGTAACTCTGAATTTCCTTTCGTGTGTGTGTGTGTGTTAGACCTCTAGAGCTTGACTTGTGTAAATGCATGTGCACAACTGTATGCTAATTCATATATGCAAATGAGGTATTTAGATCTGCAAATTTCCAGTTATGCTTTTAACTGACTTTCTATGCACTTATGCAATTTGCAAAGATACTCATTGTATTTATATACAAGAAACTATAGATAGATCCGTTCCTTAATGTCCATTAATTAATGTAACGATTGCATATCTGATCTGGGACCACTCTATGGACAAAGGACAGTTTCTGTGCCATGATGACAATTATATGATCTGGATAGTGCCATAGTACTGAACGTATCTAGTGTATATTGGCAGGTATGTAATCTAATCTCCTCTTGGGGAAGGAATGTAGTTTTCAGCAAAAGTAAAATCGCTCTTAAATGTAAAATTTCCTTGTTTAAAGAGATGACTCAACCCCTCACTGGTCTGGATTACACCCCAGAATGTGGTGGCCTCCTTTCACCAGAAAAATAAAATCTTCCTCCAAAATGTCTGTGAAACCATTTTTCACCTTCCCCTGTAACATTGGAAACAGCTTAACCAATTTAAATAATTCTGTGTAAAATATTCCTATCTAAGCCAGTAATTTGTATGCTGGATTTCCCCTCGATGCAATATGAAATAGCTGAGATACCTTATCACAGCCTGAAAGCTGACATTATATTGAACTACTAAAAATATTACACAGACTTTGCACAGCAAAGAGCATTCAGAAAGTAGCTGGTGAGCATCATCTGTAACCGTTTTTAAATGCAGACATCTCAGTTGTTTCATAATATTACAAAAAGGTGGGGAGAATCTGGTCTAGCTGTATGAATCACTCTTTTATGTGCAGCCTCTTTTTTTAAACTTGGGGACAAGAGGAAGCATCTGAAATTGCCAGAAAAGGCAGGGCGTAGGGGAGAAAGGCTGATTTCTCACTTTCAGGCATTTTCACCAGGGGAACCTTTTGCCAAAATGCAGGCACATTAAGGCATCATGTAGTGGTCTTCTGGTGGTGGGCTCCTATTGTAGGCATGGCAGAGGCATCCACAGGCCCACCAATACTGTTGCATGGATGGCTCAGTAGCAGTGAGCGCTCCACAGTATGGTGGCTGGTCTTGGAGGGCAGAAGAACCTATCCTTTTCTATCTATCTATTCTTTATTTGTATTGTGCTAACTCCTAAAGACCCCTGTCAGGGTGATGTTCTTATTGCTTTAAGGAATAAACAATCCCGTAGAAGATGGTCTCTGCTCAGAGAGTTTACAGTTTAATTAACCCTCTGCTGGCCAATGTATTTTTTCACATCTGATAACTCTGTTGATTGTCACTAGTGGGGACTCCGGGAATCTCGGTTTCCACAGAGCACTAATTTGGCCTAGTGTCTGCATTAGACCCACAGTGAAAAGTACCAGAGAGAGTAACTTTAATCTTACAGACAGCTTCCCTGACACAGCCCAGCAGGGTTTTGTGGGGGAGGGGAGGGGAGTTTGGGGTTGTTTGGGTTTTGTTTTTGTTTTTTTTACTTGCATTTCTCTGCTCCAGATAAAGTTGGTATTTGAAGTGTGGCATTATTAAGGAAATCGACACTTTAAAATGTCTTTCCTTTTCAAACAAAAACTCAAGCTTTCCTTCCTGGCATGCTTTCCTCAAAGTCTTTGTCTGGAATTGGATCTGGATTTCATACGGAATCAGAAATAATTTATAGATAGACTAAAAAATTGTTTTAAAAACGTCTCGCACTCATAATTGCTAAATCCTTTGCTGGTTGAGAAGGGTACGCATTTTTTACCAGTAGCGGATTGGTGTTTTTCATGGATTTGTAGATTTAAGCTTTTATTTTTCTACCAAATTATGCTCACATCCAGAGATTTTAAAATGGGCTATTAATTAATTGCATCAGCAGACACTGCATTATTTGTCTCCCATCACTGATGTTTGTATTGCAGTTGATGGGGGATTTTTCCAGCAGTTGTTGCAGACAAGTGGGTGTCATTCTTCACTGAAAAAGAGAATTTTTCCCTTAGAGTAGAAAAACATTTTGGGACTTTGGCTGTGAATAATACACCACACCACTGGTAGATGCAGCAATCTGACTTGTGGACCAACGTGGGGCTAAGTACGAATGCCTTGTGGACATGTTTAAATGAGTGTGAACCAAATCTAAACTGGCAAAGAAAATTTGTACTCTGAAAGCTCAGACCTTTTGAGAATGTCTTATTTATTCCATGCTAATAAGAGCTGCTGTAAAAATGACTCTGAAGATATGAAAAAGGAGGAGGTATTTTTAGATACAAATGCAAGAAGAAAGGAAAATCAGAGCAGTGTTGGCCCAACTTAGCTAGGAAAATAAAATAAAGTACTGTATTACTATTCTGCCAAACACAAAGCACTGCCTCTCATTTTTAATTGCCACCTGAACAATGAGCGCATAACTAAGTAGATTGGATGAAAGTCTAAGGGTTTTAAACTCCACAATGAAGCCATGATAGGCACAGAACTAACTGTTCTAAGAGTTCCTGCATCCCTGGAGGATAACAAATTAGGAGGATCTCAATCTGGTACCTTAAACTCAATCCCACACTCATAGAGTTCAATGGCAAATTGTCCGCTCATTTCTCTGGGTACAGGATCACGCCCACAATGGTCTGGGATACGCCCACCTCTCCTTCAAAAGGTTAGGCTTTTTCAGCATGCACATAATTACCAACACTTGAGAACTGCTGGCAGGGACAATTTTCCAAATGAGCCAGGAGCCTGGGGACCACCACAACCACCTACCATTCTGGTGAATTTTAGGGGATTTAAAAATATTTCTATCTCAATTATCAGAGTCCCCAGACTGACACTCAGCTCAGGTCTGCTTTCCTGTCAGGCCCCAAATCCACTAAATCTTTATCCTCTGCCTCATGTATTGCCTTCACCTTTGTATCCCTACCTGATGTTTCATCACAATGATACAATATTGTAAAGGTATACAAGGGCAACAAAGCCTTCCATCAATGCAGTAAAACGACATGTAAAAACCGGTGAGGGGGAAAACCCAAAAGGTATGACATCTGGATAAACATCCTAAAATGTCAGTCCTTATTCAAACCTGGAGAGGCTCCAGAACTCTCCCACATAAAGCCACACTCTGACTCCTCCTGCTTAAAACTACCTATCCCTAGAGGGCCCTGACTCTCCTCCTACCTAGGGGATAAGCTTAGTGGCTTGCTACTCCATCCACTACAGACTGTGGCCTGCTCATTCCTTCATGTTGCACTTTGCCCCTCTTCTCTACTCTAGTTCTAAGCTTCCTCCCTTCCACTTCCTCCCTGTGATCACCCACTTCCCCTTCTACTACTTTTGATGGGTCTTCCTTGGTCCCACCCTCATTGTAGGATTTCTCCATCCTTTGCCTCTTTCCCTTTGACCCATCCTCTTTGTTCTCATCCTCTTCCTCCTCAGTATGGGGTTCACTCTCCTTCCTCCTGAGGAGAGCTGAGTTGAAGCTACTGCTGGTAGCTACCTCCCCTCTGAAAAGCCTAAAGCAGGAGTATTGCTAAATAAGGCAGTGAGTGCACGGACAAAGAACACAAATTCAGAGAATTGTGAAATTCCTTGGTACTCCTCTACCCATTACTGTGCTCTAGGGCAGGAATGTTTTTCTGTCCAGAATAATCTCTTCACCTTTCCCGCATAGTTATGATGTAGTTATGATGGCAGACACCCGCCTACCATTCTCCTTCCCAGTCTTACTAGCAGCATGAGATGTGCTGTGTCCTTCTCTCAGCTGTAACTCATTTCATTTTGGTGCCATGGAGAGCTGAGGAAGAACAGGCCTCAACAGATTCTGTGTTCGGCACTTGACTATGCCCAGGGCCAGTCCAGCTCCAAACTACTCCCAGATATGCAGAAGGAGCTTCTCTGCCCCAGTCAGCTTTGCAGTGCCAGGGAAATGACTCCCGTATCTAGCCTGATACACATAAGCAAAGTTGACAGGTTTATGCGCCACACATCACCAATGAGTCCATCATATATCATGTGTTTTTTCTCTCTCACCTTTCGAGTCGTGCAGGCTCCATGGTTTGTGCTCCAGCATTACTGCACACTGGCCTCACTTGTCCTTTTCAGTTTTTGAGAGGTCTAATAATAAGATCCTGTACATTTACACATCTCTCTGAGGAGCTTGCTGGTAGGCACCCTAAAGTCAGAAAGCAGCATAAGATACATTCTTATGGACAAGAGCACTCATTTTCCTCAGTCTATTTATCCCTTTTTGCACACACAAAAAAAGTCCTCCTTTCACCTTAATAAATAAAAGAATTAATTAAAGCTGCTTTTGGAGCACCCTGACTATTCCTTTTATATAACCACCAAAAGGAAATGTGAACAGGATTGACCATATCATTTGTCTTTGTGATAGAAATGCAAAGTCACAGATTTGTAGTGAGTTATGTGCACATCATAATAAAAGGGCAGCAAGAAGCCCTTTTCCAGCCAGTGCAATTTATTTACCTCTTTTCAAAATCAGCTCCTTATTGTGTGCCTACAAATCTGCATGCTCTGAATATGCATTCAGAGGGAGAGAAAACAGGATAACTTTGAAAGGCTATTACGTGGGAAATTGAAAAAAGTCCTTTATAATTACTTAGAAGTTCTGTGAAATTAGACAGTATATTTTTATGCATTTCAATCAAGACTAAAAATGCACTCAGCTGATGGCCATAGAAATAGAAAACAAGCATATGATTATAGTTCAATGAATGTTTGCTGCGTGTTTGTAACAATATTACTATAACATTCCAGTGCATTTCAGTCGTCCTCCAGCTAATTGTCGCTGCCTTATTGATCTACGAAGGGTCAACGAATATAGAATATGATGATCCTGAGTGCAGACTTAGTGACAGGTGAGCAACAGTCAAGGGGCACATAGAGCCCTTGATCCACATATGCAGTGATACGAGTTCTTCAGGTGGAACATGGGTTGGATATGAGGTGAAGGGAAGTGAGACAGTTGAGCTTGGGATGCTAACGATCTGGGTTCAGTTCCCTGTTCTGCCACAGACTTCATGTGTGACCTTGGGCAAGTCAACTAGTCTCTCGGGTCCTTTGTTCCCCAGCTCTTTGGGGATGAGCACTGTCCAACAGGCTGTGAGATTAAATACATTAAAATTGTGACATGCTCAGAAACTACAGCAATGAGGACTACATAAGTACCTAAGATAGATGTCAATTCATTAAAGACACCGCTGAGTAGTTTGGGCCCAAAACTTGACCTGCCTGTAATGTTAGTGTTGCAGATCATCTGATAGAGTCTAAATGTATATTTAAAATAAATAAATAATCCATTCTTCTTCTATAGGGAAATTCAGAAATAATCACCCAACCTTTTCAGTTACGTGACCTGAGCAATCCCACCTCCTCTGCCCCAGCATCCAGACATCAGGAGTTCCAGCTGGACATGCCACATTGGTTTGCCTCACAGCCTTGCTGCAGCCCATGGCTTCAGCATTCCTAAATGTCTCTGTGATTCAAGGCCCCAACTTGATTCCACTGAAAATCAATAACAAAATTCCTGTGGACTTGAACAGGAGCAGGCTTCGGCTCTAAGGCCTCTTCCTGCAAAGGGAATGAAGTGCAGCTTCCTTCGCAGGACTCGGGGCCTTAATCATTGACCTAATCATTAAACATGGGTTTAAAAAGTCAGTGTTAGCTACATGGATAAGGAGGAAATAGACTGTGCGAAAAATTGTTCTCTATGTTCTAGAGAGTCTTATCAAAGAATAAAAAGCAAGACACAATAATTTTTAAGCCGACATGCTAGTATCCCTTTAAGATGTGCCAAACCATAACCAACTGGTACATAAGGGATGAATCACAGTGATGTCCAGCTGGGTAAACAACAGACTCATTGCTCTTCATGCTGCTCTCACAGTTATGATTTTCTTTCCTCTCTGTAAAGTCTTAAGTACCCAATCTGACTTGGTTTAAATTTCCAACCATTATGTTTAATAGTTTGTACAGTGCCAGAGATTTACATGGTACTTTGCCCATGTACACTAAGACACTGTCCCTGCTCCAAAGAATTTACAGCTAAGGAGACACAAAGATCAGAAATGAGACATCAGTTCAAAGGAAGGAACAGAGAAATTGTTGCTGAGGATAAAGTGACATGGAAGAAGTGGATCTTAAGGTTGCATTCAGAGGAGATGGATATGGAAAGAAAGTGGGAGACTGTGTCATCCACTGAGGGTGGCATGAATGAAGGTGTGAAGCCAAGAAGGGAGGTGAAGGGAACAGTAAGGAGCGGGGATGGGTAGAGAACATGAAATGGACCAGAAGGAGATGAGATTTTGTATAGCCATAAAAGTGGGGACAAAGAGCTTGAATTTTACACAGTAGCAGAGGGGATCCGAGGAGAGGTTGCGTGGTTGGAAGGCCTGAAAGGTTTTAGCAGTAGTGTTTTTTCATATAAAGGAGAAGGGAAGAAGCAAGAAGGACATAGAGGAAAAGGTTACAATAGTCAAAACAAGAAATGGCCATAGCATGTACGGGGCTTTAGCTGAGTAGATAGTTAGGAAGGGTGGGTTTGGGGTTTAAAGAGAAAGATGCACTCAGGTTTATTAAGAGAAGTGGAGTTGTCAATGGGGATAGAGAAGAAACTAGTGGAGAGGATTTAGGAGGAAAGACAAGGAGTTCAGTTTCAGAGGTAATGAGTTTGTTATGACAGCTAGACACCCAAAAGAGGCAGCTAGATCTACAAGATAGAGGAAGGGAGAAAAACATCTTCCTGTTCCTGGGAAAGAGGAAGTATTTCTGGGTCTGTACATAGATCACCAGTGCACTGTATGCAACTTCGTAAGGTGATGAGCACAAGAGAGCTAGTGTAGACTGATCATTGGAAGAACTCCTAGAGTTGGTTGTTCCCAGTTCTTGTGATGCCACAAGCCTGAATATTTCTGATACATCCTGTTGCAGCGCTTCTCAAACGGGGGTCTGCAGACCCCTGGAGGTCCCGAAGCATACTCCAGGGGGTCTGCAGGCCCTGTGAGAAACTCCTCCTGCTCCCAGCACACTGGGGAACAGGCTTCCTACCTGCCCTGGCTCCGCACCACTCCCAGAAACAGCCGGCAAGTCCTTACAGCCCCGGGGAGTGGGGGCAGGGGGTCTCCACGCCCTGCCTCTGCCCTGAGCAGTGACTTCGCAGCTCTCATTGGCCAGGAACTGCACCCAATGGGAGCTGCAGGGGTGGTGCCTGCAGACAGGGGCACCATGCAGAGACATCCTGTTCCACCCCTCCACCCCCCACGCCTCCTGCCTAGGAGCCACTGCCAGAGGGATGTGCCGGTCGCTTTGGGAGCCACCCGAGGTAAGCGCCATCTCCCTCACCCCTTTCTGCACCCTAAACTCCTGCTCCAGCCCAAAGCCCACACCCAAACTCCCTCTGAGAGTCCGCACCCAAACTCCCTCCCAGAGCCCGCACCCCTCAACCCCTCCTGCACTCAAACTCCCCCACAGAGCCCGCACCCCCTTCCTGCACCCAAACCCCCTCCCAGAGCACACACCCTGCACCCCTTCCTGCACCCAAACCCCCTCCCAGAGCATGCACTCCCTCAAGCACCCCAACCCCCTGCCCCAGCCTGATGGAAGTGGGGGAGGGGAGCCGGGGCTTTCGAGAAGGGGCAGGGGCGTCCCCTCAGGGAACAGGCGGAGCAAGAGCTAAGCAGGGGGCCTTGGGGGTCCCTGAAAATTTTTAAATCAAAGTGGGGTTCCTTGGGTTGCTCAAGTTTGAAAACCACTGTCCTATTGTATTATGCTGCACACCATTTTACACAGTGTTGGCTGGGAGGCTGTTTCACAGCCAATATAAGCAAATGTCGGATAGACTTCAGAACAAAAATCTGTGTAAAATTTAATAATGTACATAGAAACAATCAGGTATCATCACACTACCAAATTCAATCCCCATCAAATTTTAACAGTAATAGGAAGAGGGTGTGTGTTATGCAATAATGGAATTATAAAAAAACCCATAATCATAGACTCACGTGGAGTCACCAGGGACTGTTTGGATTATGCTTTCTATAGTGGGGATGATAAAATGTGGATCTGAATTTATGAAAATATTGTGCAATTCAGTTATCAGCTAGAATTTGTGGTTTTGATTTAACTGGGAATTTATCTAAACAGCTCCATCTATTTATATCAAAAGTGTTGTATCAATAAATATTGTAGTAAACAGTTGGTTAATATTAATAACAATATTGTCACCTAGTAAGAGAGTGAGACAAATCACATACTGTTGTTTTGAAAAACACAAGCCCCTTCAAAATGGCTCTCTCATTTCAGGAAAAAAAATCATACACACCTCCATTCAACTGTCAAGTGTTCTGTATCGTAATGTACTGCAATCACAGGGCAAAAACATTCTTTCCCCGTTTCTCAACACTGGCACAAGTCAGATACTGAAATGATGATAATTCATGACTACAACCAGCCTGCTTTTGGTTTATTTTCACTGTCTGGTATTTAACTGAATTTACAGAAGTCTGATGAATCTAACTAATCATTAAAATGTGTAATAACAATAACAAAAATGCATGGTTTGAGTGATGATGAAGAAAAATAAGTTGAATTTCTAACTCACAGTGAAGCAGTTGTGAATAATCTGGTTAGACAGTTTTAGCAATTCGTCATTTATTCATTAACTTATACTGTAACATTCTCTTTACTTATTTTTTAGCATAATGGCAAAGTACAAATGCACAGAACGCAAGCATAATGCTATCTAAAAGGTAGCTTTAGGACAGATGGTATCCTAAATTTGTAAGAAGGCCTTTCTATAATTAACAGTTGGACTCATTACATCAAAAAACATTCACTCATGTAGTGTGCTTTTGCATATTATCAGTAATATACTAAAACCCATCAATTACATTGCTGTATTTGTAAAAACACAGAGATCTGACATATTTAAAGAGTAAAATACAAGTCATTAGCTGCAATTTTAATTTAACAAGTCTAATTTTATAAATGAGTGAATTTTTCCCAGGCTATCATTTCTAATTATGCATTTACATAAATTCATGATACGTGACTGATGAAATATAATACCAAAGGCAATTTTCTGTCTGTGTGGAGCACTGAGGAAAAACTTTGTTCACAGTACAATTTAATAACATATGAAATTATAATCCCAGCATTTGTTCAATGTGTTTATAAGTGGATCAGTGTCAAAAGTGCAGCTCTTTTTACACACTGAAACCGCCAGCTAAGTGCAGTCAGGTGAACGTTTTGGTCTCATCTTAACTTCAGCCATGAGACAACAGTTTGGAAAATCATCAACTGTTACATAAGAAAAGGTCAAGAATAAAAGTGCCGAAAAGCCTGAATTCATTGTTGCTGAATGTGAAGGTCAATCCAAGTGCAGCCAAAAACAAAAAAAGCTTTGGGGAAAAAAAGAAATAAGAATTATTTTTTTAAGGTAGAGATATTTAGGGGTGTGGGGGAAATCTATCCACTTTGGTAATACTCTATGGACTGCATTCTGCTTTCATTAAAATTTAGAGGTGGATCAGACCCTCCAGGGATACTACGCAGTACTAGAGTCACAATTCCACAATACTCACAAGAGGAAAACTAGCTGAAGTAAACCACAGGCTACTACTTTGGGTCTTTCACACTGCACCATTACATGCACTGCCTTCTTTGGATTGCTGTCTTCTGATTGTTGCCCAGGATGTTTTAAACTACCCCTAGCAGCGCCAGAATTTGCCCAAAAGTGAACTGCTGTTGGGCTCCCACTTAATACGATATTGTTTTTCCCCCATGAACACCAGTGGGGCAGCTGAGGCTACACTGGTTCCAGGCAGTTGCTGAGCCTGCTTGGTAACCAGCAATAACTACAGCTGGTTTAAATTTTCCAGACAATTTTTCTTCTTGAGAAATTGCCCTTTTTTCTAAAATGAACACATTTCACATAAAACGGTTGACTTTTCTCATCATTTTTCATTGTTTCTTGCAGTGTTTTTTAAATCAAAATTATACTAATTTTTTACTGAAAAGTTTTTAATCACCATTTTTTGTTTGCTAAGAAACCCGCATTGTGATAAACAAAAAAAAGTCAAACAGGTTCAATCTGGAAAAGAATGGGGCAACATTTGCCTCCCCACCACCACCAGAAAAACCCCCCATGAAATCCTGCAAAATGAAAACAAGTTCAAAATTATGGTTTTATTATTATTACTGTTATTAACAACATGCTTTACCACCATTCTCTCTTCTGGGTAACTCTGAGTGCTTATAGGTGTGTTCCCAGCTCTGTTCTCTGCTCATATGCAAAAACACAGATGACTCCAACATATCCCTTTTTCTCCCCACTGCTGCTCTCCCTTTATTAGACTTAAACAAGCAAACAAAAACCACTGTAGGTAAGATAGGGAGGGTTATGCATGGCAAGGCTGAGATTTCAAAGCCAGCTAGGGGATTTAGTCACTCTGAAATGAATGGGAGTTGTGTGGCTAAATCCCCTAGTTGATTTGAAAATCTCTACCACAGAGTTGACATCAATAGTACAGTGTGCAGTTCAGCAAGAAAATATTCTAGGGCCCTGTAACAGGGTGTACAGACTCAGGAGCTAACTCAGCGCCCTGTCACTCAAATCCCCATCAATTTATATCAATTGGGCACTGACTGAAAGACAGGCAGTTGGCAGAGGAGGCCAATTAACTGAGTGGAGATACAGCTGAGGGGCTGATCGGGTGGAAGTGTTGCCAGCAGCTGGAGCTATAGAAGCAAACAGGAAGCAGTGATGCTGGAACAATGTTATAGGGGGGGTGCTGATGATGGAAATCCTGTATTTGGGGTTTGTTGTTATGACTTCAAGCCAGGGGGAGCAGCAGCACCCCTAGTACTCCAATTTCCTGCACTATAGCCAGGAAGGAAGTGCTGGGAGGAGAGTTGGGAGCCTGAAGCGAGGCAAAAGCTGGACTAGCTGTTGTGATTGTACCCTTCCCTAGCAGTAAGGGGAGTAGCTGGCTCTTGACTATCGTATATAATAAAGCCTGGTGGTGGTCTGTGGTTAAGACCTGAAAGGACTCTCAGGGGACCACCCTGTGACAGGTCCTATCATGCTTTGTCCAGAGCACAGGTTGGGGTGGAAGGGGAATTTAGAGGGCAGTTCCTAGAGGCACAGTCTAGCAGACTGCCTCTCGTGGGGCAGGATGAAGTGCTCTCCAGTTATTCCACCTTCTTGCTGGCGATGTAGCACCCCTGTGCTGTCCACGACCCAGTGCTGAAAAAGAAAAGACCATGCAACACCTTGGCCCTGTGAGCTATTGATGGCCCCAACTGTGCCCATCCTTTGAAGTACAAGGAATGATTCTATTGCTGCTCCCTGTGCAGGCAAGCAAAGACCCATGTGATGCCTCACCCCATTTGCAATAGCCACATCTGGCTAGTCCAAGGCCTAAAGCCCAGTTAAAAGGGGCCTTGTCACTACTATGCAATACAGATAGTTAATCAGAAAAGTGCCACATAGTTAAGGCTTAGATTTAGTCATGGGTATTTTTAGTAAAATTCATGGACAGGTCACGGGCAATAAACAAAAATTCACAGCCCTGTGACCTGTCCCTGACTTGTACTGTATACCCTGGCTAAATCTTGGGTGTTCTGCAGGGACACCGCTCCGGGGCACCCATTAGTGCTCTGGGGAGAGGGGCACCGCTCCAGGGCACCTGCTGGGGCTCGGGGAGGGGAGCCCAGAACAGCATGGGTCCGCTGCCACCGTTGCTGCGGGTGCAGGGCAGCCTGGGACCACTACTGCTGCTGGGGGGGCCAGTGCAGCTGGCCCCAGGGCCACCCAAGCTGCCAGGCAGCCCTGGGGTCAGGCACCCCAGCAGGCTACAGAAGTCACAGAGGTCATGAAGAGTCATGGAATTCGTGACTTACGTGACCTCCGTGATAGACTCTCAGTCTTACACATAATCTTTCACGAATAGAAATATTCTAAGGCATAATATACTGAGCTTCCACAGAAACTGGTAGAAGGTCAATGTGCTGAGTACAGAACTTGAATGCATCCGCAGCTGTAACACAAATATTCATTTTAGTCAGAAATCTCTGATCAATGTTCTATTTTGATTTCTTCTTGTAGAGTTCACCTGCTGAATAACATTGACTGGGTTCAGGTTTCAGAGTGGTAGCTGTGTTAGTCTGTATCAGCAAAAATAACAAGGAGTCCTTGTGGCACCTTAGAGACAGGGTAGAAAATACTGATCACAGACAAACCTGGACAGTCCAGTTAAGTGCAAGAAACTTCTCGAACATATGGAAAGAAGAATTAATTGAAAACCAGATGATACATTTTCTATCTGTCTAATCTGAAAGCTCCCCTCGATACTGTAATATCTAGTCAATTGTTGAAGCACAAATCTCCTAGTCGAAACATATTGGTTATAGTTGAAGTTTTGGCGATTCCAATTTTTGTATGCTGAAAGCATCAAGAAAGTCAGGCCAGAAAACATCTGTCAGAAGCTAACCAACTGATTTTTTTCCCATCTTGTTTTCATATTAATGCTGATGGGGGAAAGCTGCCATTTCCCCAAATAGGGGCACATGACTGTGACCCCCCCTTCAACTTATGTCTCTTCTTTGTTCCTGTTAGTGTCTTGCCAGCTGTTCACCTGGCCTAGTCTGATGGCAAAATACCTCACTAGGAGAGGACATCTCTACTTATGCCCTTTGACCAAGACTGACTGAGTTGTTTAAGTCCCATAAAAGCTTTATCCTTCAGCATCTCTCCTTCAAGGTTGCAGGGGTCTTTTCTCCTTTGGAAGGAGCAACTAGACAACCAAAGAATTCCTTCAAATGAGGTTTATTAAAAACATAAAAACCCGATTTAAAATTAAAGAAAGTTTGCTTTTCATGACTAGATTTAAGATAAGGCATTCTCAGTTTAGTTACAGAAAGAAAGAGAGAACATTACCTCTTCAAAGAGCAGGTCCTGCTGACCTCTCCTGCCTTGTGTCTGGGGTCCTTGTGTCTCCTGCCAGAGTTCTAGTCCAGAGACCGAGAAACCCCTCTTTTACTAAGAGCTCTTTTATTATGTGGTTTAATATAGAGAATTGGTGAAGTCAGTTCCTAGCAAAAGATAACACAAAATATGAACTGGAAACTTAAAATAAAATTAAGTATTCTCAGATATGGGCCAGCCCATATGTGGTTTGCCTAACCGTCCTTTTGCGCCTAATGTCATTTATGGTATATGTAAAATCTGCAAAACTTTCTGGTTGTGCCTGAAACTTCTTTTTCCTTAGTCTTTCTCCTTTCCTTTACCAATTAACATTCATACTGAGAAGTGGGACTACTGCATGTTTTCTTACTGCACTGCTCCAAGGAAGCCACCAGCTATGACTGGAGCTATATCAGTTAATCAAACTCCCTCCAGCCTTAACAGTAGCTTCTTCTCTTGCCATCTCACTCACCCCCTTGAGATATTACAAGAACAACATCTCTAATTAACACATCATGAACCAAATACTCAGCTGTGAGGTTTGTTGCATATTCAAATCCCAATGTAGCTAGCGGTTACAATAAGCTGCACTCATTCACATTATTAACTCCCCCTCCTCTGCACCACTCAAATTGCATTTATGAAGGTATTTACAACATAGAATCTAACCAAACATTTAAAGAACAATAAACAATGCAACAATAAACATTGTAGAGAGCTACTCTGCTTTAACACTGAAAAATTTATAACAAAATACTTCAACTGTGGTTTGGAAAACAAAGACAAACATGTGACAGGTTTCCCCCCGGGGTCCCACCTGAAACTGGGGTACCACTGAGCCCTCTGACCCACCAGCCTGGGATCCCTCTCACACTGTGCTGCTGTGACAAGCTGCAGATCCATTCCCAGTCTTACACTTCCTCAGCATACACACAGGTAGGGACACACCAGCTGCAGTTACATGCAGGCTCTCTGATCAGCTGCTGCATGAACCAACAATAGAGAGGCTACAGACAAAATAACACTAGCTTCCCAGCCTAGGACCCTTCCCATGGAGTATAAACCCAAAATTATACCATCTTCCACTGCCCAGGGAACTGTACAGCATAAGCTCATAGAGTTCACCTTTCCTTCAGTGTGGAGAGGAAATGCAACAGCCCCCCAAGGTGAGGCTCCCAAGAACTTCACTCCAAACTTACTGGTTTAGATTAAAACAAAAAATAAGTTTATTAATTACAAAAAGATAGATTTTAAGTAATTATAAGTGATAGCAGACAGATCAAAGCAGATTTCCTGGTAAATAAAAATGCAAACTAAGCTTAACATACTAGAAAGATAGGATTTGAATTAGCAGTTTCTCACCTTGAGAGATGGTGCAAGCAGGCTGCAGATTCTTAAGGGACAAGCTGCTCTGGCTTTCCAGCTTGGAATCCCCAGGTCTTTCATCCACAGACTAGAAATCCCTTTAGCCTGGGTCCAGCACTTCCCCCAGTTCAGTCTTTGTTCCTCAGGTGTTTCCAGGAGTTTTCTTGTGTGAGGGGTGAAGAACAGCAGATGATGTCATTCCCTGCCTTATATAGCTTTAGCATATGGCGGGAATCCTTTGGTCCCAAACCCAGTTTGTAGGAAAACACTGATATCCCAAGATGGAGTCCAGCGTCATGTGGCCTGGTCACAGGCCCTGGCATACCTGGCTGAGTCGTAGCAGTCATTACTTACAGGCTGTCTGGAACCTTTACAAGAAGGCTCACCAGGTGATGGATAAGCTTCTCCTAAGACCTATTGTTTTCCCTAATGGCTCATTACCCTGAATAGGCCCTTCCCCACCCACTATCTAGCCTGACAATATCTTGCCTAGTGGGCATCACACAGATATACATTTGAAATACAGATACATAGTCAATATTCATAACTTGAGATACAAAAATGATACATGCATACAAATAGGATAATCATATTCAGCAAATCATAACTTTTCTGATGACACCTTACATGACCCATCTTGCATAAAATGCATCATAATTATGCTCTAATCATATAATAATATCACTGTGAAGAATATGGGCTGCAGTATCACAAATCTGACAGACCCTGGCAACGTGACCACAAGTCATAGTAGCAGGGGTAGCGGTATGTGCTTGGATAACCAGTATACAAGAAATGCTGCTGTCACAGGACAAGACATCATGCTGACTCAGCTCGTTATTTACCATTCCTTTCTGCAGGAGCAATGTTCTCACTGCTACTGGGCCAGTTTGCATTGGCTAGATAGCAACATGGGCACTAAACAGGATTTTCGGCAAACTGCTTCCGTTTTATCCCCTCAAACAGCATCCTTTGTAGTCATCGTGAATATTGTATCTGAGGGACAGATCAGTCCTCGTGCCCCAGGTCTGGACATTTTCTGCATACCCACCACAAGCATGTCTTTGCCCTTTGGATACTTGTTATTCTCAAGTTTGAACATGGAGACCTATCTTCCAGGTTTCCAGTTTTATAATCAAGGTATTGTTATCTATTCTGGACTCCCTGTAACTCTCTGATGTTATAGCCCTTAACATGAAGCAGAGTGTATGTGGTGGGGTGTCTGGGTTTGTGACCATTTTCTGTTTTTAGCAATGTATAAAGAAGGCCAGGGGGAGGAGGTTGGTAGGAGAGTGTGTTTTAAAAAGAGGTTGCTTATTTTTTTTAAACCTTAAAAATATCCAGTCTGTTCTCCCTGGTTTTGCTGCAGGTGTTCTTGGAGGACTCAGAGATATAGATTGGAAGCTGCCTCAGCCCTTGAATTAAGACGGTGAGTATTTAATAGTGACATATTGTCTTCTAATAGTTTATAGGGCATTCTGAGTTAACAAAAACAAACACTGAATTTTAAGTAATGAATAAAAATCACCTCTCCACCCCCCAGTTAATTGGAGGGTTTTTATACAGCTCCTCACCGCAGTGTGGCTTAAGCCTCCTCCCTGGTTTTTTCTACTTAGTGGCTTCTCTCCTCACGAGTTGGGTCCTGAGTTGTTTGTGATGCCTGGTGCCTCCCCACAAAGTGACTCCTCACTGGACCTAGCCCACAAGGGGTGTAGTCCCTTGGGAAAATGAATAATGCTACCACTGCTGGCAAGGACTATAAAACCCAGTACACAGGGAACAATATAGTCCATCAACATAAACCCCAGCACAGAAATGGCACACCCAAAAATAACAATAGAGCAAACAGGGACTTTACTGGGAGCAGAAAACGAGGCTCTGGGAACAGGTTAGGGGTAATTACTATCTCCCAACACTCACAACTCTTCCCAGCCCCCAGTGCCCTCCCTGGCACCTTCCCAGCTAGATGGTACACAGAGCATGAGGCTGGAAGCAAGTTCTGTGGAGCTGTGAATGCTGGCCCACTGAACAAACAAAGGGATCCTCTTTATGTCTTCACCCCAGGATGGGTCCCTGCTCTGGAGTCCTGTGGGGGTCTCAGCTGACCCTTGGTAGCTGGTGCCAGGTTAGATGGTTGGTGCCAGGTTGGATCTGCAGGGCTGGAAGGAACCGTCTGACCGTTGCACTAGATCCCACAGCAGTCCAAAGCCTCCTTTTGTGGGAGGGAAAGGTAATCAGATTCCCTGAGTTGTTCTGCTTCTCCCTCTGCTCGGACATTCAAAGCTACTCAAACCTGGAAGTAAAACTAGTTTCTTTGTCTCTGAGTCAAGCTCTCCCCTCCATTGAGGGGCTGAGCAGCCCAGGCTCATCGCTGGCCCAGTAAACTGCCTGACCACATCATCCAATTGAGAAGCCTCCCAATTGGCCTCAGCAGGAGTCTCTAGTCCATTCTGCCAGCACCTGACTCCGAGCATGCTGGGAAATGGTGTCAGAGCACTCTTGTAGCCACCATTGCTGTTGTCCATAGGGTAGGATGCCCTAGAGCAGGGGCAGGCAAACTTTTTGGCCTGAGGGCCACATCAGGTTTCCAAAATTGTATGGAGGGCCAGTTAGGAGAGGTTGTGTCTCCCCAAACAGCCAGGGGTGGCCCGGCTCCCCCCCTCCTATGCAACCCCCCCACTTTTCGCCCCCTGATGGCTCCCCCGGGACTCCTGCCCCATCCACCACCCCCCACTCCCTGTCTCCTGACCACCCCTGGACCTCCCACCCTTGACTGCCCCCTGCCATACCATCCAACCCCTCCTCATTCCTGGAGGCCCCCGGGACCCCTGCCCCATCCAACCCCCCTGTTCCCACCCCTCTGATCGCCCTGACCCCTATCCATACCCCCCCTACCCCCCTGATCACACCCCCAAACTCCCCTGCCCTCTATCCAACCCCCCTGCCCCCTTACCACGCTGCCTGGAGCACCGGTGGCTGCCGCCACTACAGCTGCACTGCCCAGAGCAGCGGGTCAGGCCGCAGCTCTGCAACAGCAGCACGCTGAGGCTGTGGGGGAGGGACAGCGGGGGAGGGGCCGGGGATTAGCCTCCCCGGCCAGGAGCTCGGGGCAGGGCAGGGCAGGGCAGGGCAGGAGGGTCCCGTGGGCCGGATGTGGCCTGCAGGCCATAGTTTGCCCACCTCTGCCCTAGAGGCTTAGTCCATAATACAGGAGCTGGCAAACTCCAAGGGGAGGGGAAGGTACATTTGGATGGTATGTGCGATGTTCCGGTAATTACACTAGTTCTCCCATCATCCATAGCATCTTCCTGGCAAAAAGAGAAGGCAGGACTTGAATTTCTAATGCTTTTGGAGCAGGAACCATCTTTCTGTTCTCTTGGTACAGCACCTAGCACAAAGGGGTCCCAACAATAGTAATAAAACAAGCCAAACATTCATTTTTGAAAAACAAAACAAAACATACTTTTGTGCATCTTCACACATCAGAGAAAACAAACCAAAGGGGCACAAAATAAATTTATTTTCAATTACAGGTGACTTTTAAATTCTTGTAGAGACGTTCTCAAGCTGTGCAATTTTAGCAGTATTTTTCTCTAGCTTAGTGTTCAGTGGGACTACACATGGAGATCAAGAATTCAGTCATTACGGATTTTCAGCGTCGATTGCCCATGGTCAACCTCCTCACAATCAAGTCCAAAAGAACAAAAGGAATTAACTTAATCCTTAAGTACCAATTTTATAAGATCTTCTAATGATAAAGAAACATTAACAATAACTTACTTTCTTCAGCATAACATGGCTACGTTATAATCCACATACATTATATTCACAGTTACACATACATAAACAAAGAAGACAAATTAAATCTAAACAGGTCAGTCCCCACAGGAACAGAGTGAGAAGTGAGTCAGAGTTCCTAGAGGCTTAGGTTGAGTTCATCTGCGTCTCCGTTACCGTCTTTGATCCCCAAAATCTATACAGTCTGCTGAGTCAAAAGCACTGCAGCTATGCTTCTCTCCTCTTGCTTGCAGAAACCTTCATCTGGAATCCATGCAGACTCTTCCTCCTCCTCCTCTGCTGAAATCGCTCAGTTAGCTAGTCCGCTAACGAATTAACCAACCACTCAGTTTAAGTGTACAGATTTAAAAAACTGCAGCAAAATGCTTCCGAGTTAGGGGAAACAGCCTGCTTTTTCTCATCTGCTCCCAGCCCACCGAGGGCACGTGGCCATGAGTAAAGCAGCTGCACTGACTACTTGCCCTCATGGTTTCCGGGTCCAGCATCACGGAACGTGTGCAGTTTACCCAAAACTACCACACCCAGTTGCAGAAACGTCTGGCTGTGAGTGCTAATTGTGCATCTGCCTAGCAACAGTGACCCAGGCACAACTCATGCCTATCACTCCCCCCCCCCAATAGATCTCTTAAAGAGATATGTCCCTATTAGTTATATGGGTTCCAGTACCTCTTGCAGGCAATGTGTCCTGCAGTAGCATTAAAATCTGGCTGCCTCTATGCATTTAGCATATTTTTGCAAAGCATGATGCACTATAAGACACATTACTATTGCCTCATGATAAGCATATGTTGCCTTCTTCTTCCACAAGCTCTTAAAGTATACATCTTCTCTTATAGCTTTAGATCTTACATTTATTAGCAAAAAGCAGGCAAGAAAGAGATGGAAATGAAAGCCAATAAAAAATACATTTACTGTATAAAGCAAAAATGTATCTCACCAAACTGCAGGAAAGCTCTGTCTTAAGCACCTTGTAAAGTAAAACAAAACCTATCACTGAACATTTTATTTGTCTAAAGTGAGAAGATGGTTCATAAATAAACCCAGTAAGATCATAGTTTTCTCATTGTTTTAACCCCATTGTGCCAAAACAGGACTAATCAATTGTAGCTAGGAGAATTTGTTAAATTTCCACCTATTTTCTAAATCCTGAAATTGCTTCAAGACAATGTGGCCTACTGTTTGCTAATGGGAAATAAGAAAGTAATCATGTATATTGAAAACCATGTGGACCCTTTGAACTTGCTGCATTTATGACCTTTTACAAACTTCTTATGGGAATACAAATATCCTGTCACTTTGGTTTTGGCTTGATTGGAATTGAAATCTCATTGGTGGGGAGAGGGAAGGAAAAATGCAATAAAGTCTCCTGGATTGATGTTAAACCACTGACATTTTAAAAAGAACCATGCTGGCAGTTGCCAGTCTATTGTTATGAGCTACAGTGAAGCATAAACTCCACAGTGAAGGTCACAGTGCTGGAAGCAAAGATGTGAACATTTTAGCATCACTTTTTTGGTGGTGGTGTTTGTATTCAATACTTATTTTTTGCTCCTCACCTATTTTCTAAAGATAACAGCCTGCAGAAACTTGTTAAAATACACTATCAGAGTATTTATATTCCTGAGGACAAACATCAAGCACTAAAGTTTCCTATGAAACCTGTGTCTAAGCTACAGTGAGACTGAGTAGTCTGCAAGTGTCTTTCTCACATCAGGGGGTGGGAGATATATATGAACAGGGCTGCTATTACCATTATTTGGAATCACCTGGAAAACTAATCTCTCTGGCAACAGCAAAATAGGTCCCCTTGATTGTGGGGGGGGGGGACTTGAGTCTCTAATGAGAAAAAGCTCATAATACAAATCTAAGAAAGGAAAGGGGCTCCAAGGAACAGGACCTCTTTCTGACTTTTGGGAGAGTGATGGGTGAGGATGGATTAGATTAGAAGAGATATTACAGGGATGGGCAAACCCAGAGACAGATGGACCCGGGATTTCACATTAAGACAAAAAAAGTGACCACCATATAAGCTCTGGGCATGGGCAATAACTGGGGAAAACTTTACAGATTTATCCTTTTTTAAAGGGTGGCCTACAATGTTTTTTTTCTTTAGTGAGTTAACACCAAACAGCAGAATGATCTGTTAAACCACAAGCCTCCTGAGCCAGTCATTTGAAAGTATTTTGAATATTTAGATAATGGAGTTGCTGGCTATTAAAAATTGGGGTGGGAGGAGGAGAAATGACCTTAAATGTCATCAGCTACAGATTACTGGTGTCTTTTATGGGATTTCTTAGGTTTCTATAAAACATGGTCTAGCATCAGTAAAGGCAAATAATTCACATTAATCGTCCTCATAATTCTAAATGTCTTTTTAAAAGGCCAGATACTCAGCTTGTGTTAATCAGCATAGAATAAGGATGAAAGCGCTAGGGTCCAATTGAAGTCTCATATGGTCCTATAGAAATTATTCTAAAAACTGTTTTCTATATGTTTTTGAACCACTTGTAGAATTATACAGCAGTGATGTAATTTTCTATTGAAATCTAATGGTTGATTCAAAAAAAATAAAATTCTATGGAAATGCTATAGGACGTTTCTATAAAAGCAAGTCATTTCCATTTACCGGTAAAATAGTTATATTATAGTCACCTTTATATTAATATTCACCTACCACTCAAGAGCACTGTGAGGTTCAACTAATAATTGCGAAGTGATTCCTTACATGGAAAGTACTATGGGGCCCTGATCGAGCAAAGTACCTAAACACATGCTTCACTTTAAGCATGTAAGAGGGTTTCACTGGGATTTTTTTGAGTGGATCCCACTGAAGAATCTGTGACTAAATGTGCAGTATATGTTTGTGGCTTCTTGCTCCAAGGAATGGCATTCTAGGCTTTCATCGCCTGCGTGTTGTAGACATACACAGGTAAATGATGGATTCCAGGTTCTGGCAAGCCTATTTAGTGGCAGGGCCCAATCAATAGCTAACGCCAAAACTTGTTAACACCATAGAAGCACAGTGATGTGCATAAAATGTTTGCGCCTCAGATAAGTATATAATAGTATTGTTATTGTTTAGTATTAGACCAAAGCATAAAGAGATTTATCCTTACCCTAGATTAATAATTGTGAAAAATGATACTTGAGTCCACGTTTCCTGTTCTAATTGTATGGATTGATAACATAACTAGAGCACTCAGTTGTTACATATAAAATCAGATTGGCCAGGTGGGATACAAACAGGATATCCCTGGAGGGCTGTTTTTAATCCAAGGGACACTACCAATACAAAAAGACATTTCAAATTGTGTCTGCTACTAATAACGTTAGACATGTGGGATCATGTTGAGTCCATCAAATCTTTCAGCACAAACCAGACAGGCAGGTTTGATTTCCTGCCATTCTGCCCACCAGCCAGCCAGCTGAAGGAAAGGCAGACTGATGGGCAGTCCAGTTTCCAGGACTGTCCATCCAGTGACCAGGCAGGCTACCTGTTCACCAGCCACCCAGCCAATTTGCTGACACCAGCCAGGAAACTGACTTGCCAGCTCAGAAATTTTCCAAAAATTCCGTTTCAGTTTTTCCAAAATGAATTTTTTCAAAATTGTTTGTTCCACAGAAAATTTTGTATATCTGACTTTTTGTACCAATTCAGAAAGGAAGAAGTTTCAGAAATCTGAAATAGCCCACAGGACAGAAATTCCAATTTCTGCACTGCTCTAGTGATTAAATGAAGACATGGATGGACAGTGATGTCACTCAATGAAATTCAGAACAAGATTAGATTAGATTTTGGAAGTGCATCTCACACTTATTTAACCATGTCTCTCTCCACATAGCTTAGACAAATACCAAACTATCATGTGATTATAACACAGTGTACACCGAACCCTGCAGCCTTTACTCACGGAAACTTTTTGTTTTTATTTTGAAGTCTGCCAGAGAGAGGTTCCAGTCCTGTGAACCTTTTTCTCTCTATGCTACAAATGATCTGTATTTTAAATGAAAATGCATTGACTTGATGAATCTAGACTGTTCTCAGTCGTACCTGATGACAGAACAAGGAGTAGTGGTCTCAAGTTGCAGTGGGAGAGGTTTAGGTTGGATATTACGAAAAACTTTTTCACTAGGAGGGTGGTGAAGCACTGAAATGGGTTACCTAGGGACCTACCTCTACATTCCTTAGAGGTTTTTAAGGTGAGGCTTGACAAAGCCCTGGCTGGGATGATTTAGTTGGGATTGGTCCTGCTTTGAG
This sequence comes from Lepidochelys olivacea, assembly GCF_965140295.1. Taxonomy (NCBI): domain Eukaryota; kingdom Metazoa; phylum Chordata; order Testudines; family Cheloniidae; genus Lepidochelys; species Lepidochelys olivacea. Next base: position 20,234,760 of record NC_140422.1, read on the forward strand.
CAGGGGGTTGGACTAGATGACCTTCCAACCCTATGATTCTATGACTAAAAACAGTGTTATTAAAGAAGGGACAAATCTGTTGAATATGGAAAAGCTGGTGGTAACTAGGAAATCAACTCCGCTCATGGAGCAAGCACTCCAAGAAAACGCTTGGACGTTGAACAATGTGCTAACAGTGCAAAATTAATTTATTGCTGTTCCAATGAAGTAATTTTAAAGTTACTTTTAGTCAGTGACTAAAATCTTTAAAAAGCTGTGGTAATAGTTAGAGTGCCAAGGAAACTACATTGCATGAAAAATGTTGATGTTACCTGTATAATCGATATTCTCCAGCCAAACAAATTCAGTTTGCAGGGCTGTAAATGTATGAACGTATAGAGTCACACTTCGGATTCACTGGGAAGGGTCAGTTAAATTAATGATTTGGTGTTTCTCTCATGCCGATATGCATATATGAAGCATAATAAAATAAAAATAATATATATTATCTGATATCGAAGGATCTCAGGATGCTTTATGTTAACTTACAAGCATCACAACACTTAACATCTAATAAGCTTCTCACTATCCACGCTGAGGTGACCAAAGGCTATTGAAAGGTCACATTCCCTCTCACAGAAATGCAGTCACTGCTGAGGTGGAACACAGGATACGAAATAGGAAGTGAAACTGAATACAGTGAAGCCTGCAGGAAGCTTCCTATACACTAAGCTTTTGTACTAACAACTTTCTCAGAGTTGCTATGATTGAATCAGTGATACCAACAATGTAGAAGCTAGGGTACAGAAAGCTCTGATGGCTGCCACTGCCGGGTGTCAGCTACTGTATCTTCAAGATCTGCTCTGAGCAGGGTTAGATGGCACCATGGTTGAAACCCTGCCAGCCACGGAGTCCTGTCTATAGCAGCTCTCCCACTCATGCTACCAAGGCTGAAGATTAACTAGCTGTAGCACCAGTGGGAATTTTGGCAAAAGAAGCCTTGTGTGCATCACCTTTTTCAGACAAACTTCTGTCTTAACAGAGCCTGTATATTGAAAGATTTCAGAGTGGTAGCCGTGTTAGTCTGTATCAGCAAAAACAACGAAGAGTCCTTGTGGTACCTTAGAGACCAAATAAATGTGTTAGTCTCAAAGGTGCCACAAGGACTCCTTGTTGTTTTTATAGATTGACTATATTGAACTTGTTCCACCTTTATTAAAAGTGATGACCAGGGTTTTTTTCAGTTCCTTTTGTGGTCACTTCACACAGCTTTTAAATTATTCTTTCCAGCTGGAAATGCAGGGCAAATTTGAGGACACAGAATGCAATTTCTGAGGTACAGTTTGAGTGGATCCTTGCTCTTTCAAAAAAAAAAGTCATGGCAACTGTAATGAGTACAGGTGCCCAGATAATCAGTTCCACCTCTCATATGAAAGCAGCACAGTGCACCAAGTCACTATTGAGTATTGATTAATCACTAACACAAAAGGAAGAGTGCCATCTGCTGAATTCCCATTGCAGCTTTCTGCAGCACCTAGATATTATGCATCCGATGAAGTGAGCTGTAGCTCACGGAAGCTTATGCTTTAATAAATTGGTTAGTCTCTAAGGTGCCACAAGTACTCCTGTTCTTTTTACGGACACAGACTAGCACGGCTGCTACCCTGAAACTAGATATTCCTTGGGAGTTTCCCATTCTGACCAAACCCACCATGAAAGATTAGAGAGGTACTAAACTGTATTCAAACCACCATGGCCTCTGCCAATCCCAGAGATACAAAGGTGCTTCATGCTTTAAGAAAACCCTACTGGTTAGTTATGAGTTAGTAGTGTGTCCTCTATATCATTCCTTGCACTGGTTGACTACTGTCCTCACAACTCACACACATACAGCAACCGTAGCCACCTCGCCTTCTCTTGTCATCCAGGTAGCAGAGGGAAAACTTCTGGCTGACAAATATTTAATCAGAAATATCAGTATAATATTAACATGGGGATGCTCCCATTAACTCAGTAATTATAACTGGCTCCTCAAGTAAAAAACTCCAGGCCCCAAGTGTTTATTATCCAAAGATATGGCTGTGGTTGAGTTGAGAGAGCACGCTGAGGCTATTTGCCACAGTCTCCCACCATTTCATGGAAATGGAAGTTTATTGATTAGTACCAATGCTGAAAATTTGAGGCTGCAAATGCAAAATAAAAATATTTAAGGTAACTTTTATTAACTCAATAGATGGATAGTCATCTATTCAGTTAATAAACAAGGAAGGATTAAATAATTTAAGTTTAATGTCTCTAAGAAATAAGCTTTCCTGTAATTGCTTTGCCAACACCTTCTATTTCAGTTTGTAGCAAATTTTCAGTGCCAATTGAAAAGCTCCCTGGAAGTGGGCTTTCTAATGAAGATTGTGCATGATAGCACTTGTATGGATGACCATATAAGGTTGACTAGCACTGGAAAATGCTGCAGATTGAGGTAAGTGGTGTGTGTTATAATTTCTTTAGCAAAATAATTATACAACCCACAGCACTACAGAGAAGAGGAGGAGGGGACAAATAGAGTCTCTGCCTGGGAAGAGGTAGAGGGTGGAATTCCTTGACTTCCATCACTCACCCCTCTTCCAAACACATCCCCCGCTCCTCCTAGTTCCTCGGGGAATCGCATGAACCAGAACACGACTAATTCCAGAGGAACTCTGGCCCTGCACTTTATTATGAGTATCCGGCGTCGGCTAGAGCCCGAGACTCTGATCCTGTCATTCTCCTCCGCCGAGGCAGGTGAAATGCGCAGGGGCCACACCACGGGCTGGGCTCTGTAGACTTGCACACTCGTGACACGCCGGTGGGTCGGCGCTGTGGGAAGAGCAGCTGGGACTAGTTCCCTGCGAGCTGCCCGGCCAGCCCCGGAGTTAATGAAGCGCCCGCGCCGATCTGGGTCTCCGGGTCAGTCCCTTGCCCCTCCATCGTTATTTCACTTCCCAGGGGGTAACCCCCTAGCTGGGTTTGCGGCAGGGGCGTTTCTCTGCCCCTGTCCCGGGCAGCTGGCCGAGGAGGCGAGGCGCGGCGAGGCTCGCTCCGCCGAGTCTGTTGGCAGCTTGGCCCAGCTGCTGCAGGGGGCGAGGGGCGGCTCCGCGCCGCCCGGGACCCGCGGTCCCCCCGCGCCCGGCGACAGCTCTGCCCAGGCCAGCCGCCGGAGGGGGCGGACGCGGGGAGGGTCTGTCTCCCTAGATGAGGGCAGGAAACACCCCCTCCCGCCCGGGGGCCCAACCGGAAACCTGCCTTGCTCTGAATCAACGAGCCTGTGTCTCCCCGGCCCCGGCACCTGCTCGCGGCACCCGTGCGGACGCCGGGACCCCGCAGCGCTGTCGGGCGCCGCTCGCTCGGCCCGTGAGCCCCGGACCCGCCTGGGTCACAGCCGCTGGCTCCGCCGGGCGCTTCGGCTGCTTGTTCGCCCCGCCGAGCTTTCCCCGCCATGGGGCAGCAGCCGCGCCGGGCCGGCAGTGGGCGAGGCGGCGGGAGCCCCCGGTAAGCGGGGGAGACCGGGGGTTGCGGAGGCTGCGGGCTGCCCAGCAGCGGTGCCCGGGGAGAGAGACCGGCTGCACGCCGGGGCGGAGGGTGATTCCTGCCCACGGCCGTTCGCGGCGGGCTGGGTGTTAATCCTGGCCGGGCAGGGAGCTTGGCCGGCCTGGTGAACAGCCATGCAGATGCTGTTAACGTCAAGTCCAGCTGTTCTGGGGGCCCGGCCGTGCCGGCTCGTCACAGGCGAGCTGCCCGGCTCGGGTCGCTCCGCACTGGGGGGCTCCCGGCGCCGATCGGGAACGCGCCGCTGTGGGAGTGACGGGGGGAGGTGGATTGAATCCTGCAGCCCCCAGCCCGAGCCCGGCGCCCGCGCTCCAAGCGCGGAACCGGACCCGAAGGCTCTGGGGAGGAGGGGTGGGGGGTCGGGCAAAGGGATCCGGGTTTTGTCCTGCCTTCTTGGGGAAACTGTCAGCACAAACTGAGGGCGCTTTTCGCTGCGCCGCTTGATTGCAGGGATGGGAGCACAACCCCAGCGGTCTAATGCGCTTTGTGTGTTCGGGGCTGCATTAGGCGGGGACGTCAGATCCTGAAATTCCCTCTCATAGGTCGAACCGCGCGTTGGTGTGAGAGTGGCGGGGGGGAAGCCTGTGGTTTGGTTCCCGGGCCGGAGCGCACGTCGCGCCAGAAGCAAACGGCGGATCCGGACCGGCCAAAGCGCCTCCCGACTGGAGCCATCACCATCGCCGGCAGAGCCACCCGGGGCCGCAAACAGGAAAGTATCGATTGCTCCCCCGATTTCGAGTGAAGCGAATAATCCCCTGCCGCCTCCTTAGACCTTCCTTGAGAATCCGAGACCAGACTTGCCATTGTGATGGGTCTTGGAGCGGAGCTCAGGGTCCTTCCCCTGCTTCTGGACGGCAAAAAATCCTGTTCAACGCAAGGAAGTTGAATCGCGCTTAGCGTTGGGTAGAATCCAGCGGGGGGAGATACCCGGGACAAGACTGATCGTTTCATCCTCAGGAACTACCCTTCCTCCCGGCAGCACCTTTGATCAGCCGGCTGTGGATATTATACTTGCTTCCAGATTTACTTATTTTTTAAAAGTTAGCTTGGTGGCTGTTTGCTTTTTTTTTTTTCTTTTTTTCTTTCTTTTTTCTTGGAAAGAGTCGTACCCCTGGACTAGTGTCGGAGACGCGGCTTCCCTTTGCAATGGGATTGCAGATTTCTTAGCTGTGTTGTGGTCGCGCTAAGTTCTCGACTTGCCCTCCACCCTCAAGTTTCCATATATGAAATGGGAAATCGAGGGCTGTTCGGCGCCCTTTGTTACCTGATGTTCAATGCACCCCTGCTGTTCATAGTGAACGGTAAGTCGCAAACTTTCGCAATCTTCCCATAGCGAATCGCCACCCCAAACACAGCTTGTTAGAAAGGGAGCCGGTAGAAGAGCGCTGGGCGAAGTCTAAGGTGGCCGGGAAGAGCTCGGGGGACCGTGTGTTTGACTCGGTAAAACGTTATTCTACTTCTGTTCCCAGCAGAGAACAACCTGTGTTATATTATCAGATCCGATCAATCAAATCCTTGTTCCTGTCACCGATCACTGTTGAGCGCAATAGACGTAACGGGCTTGCACCTTTGTGTTGTAAGAACTTTACTGTTTGTGCAGCGTACGTGGTTGGGGGGGTTGTTATACAGAAGAGGAAAAGGAGGTGAGGCGAGGGCAATTCGGGTGGTCACTGGGGGTAGTTCTCTGAAGCCGGGAGGCACAGGGCAAGCGGCAGGGTCTGCAGCCTGCCTGCGCCGGGCTGCAAGCGCTAGCGGGCTGTTTGGAGGAGAGCGATCTGAAACGTGCAGAGGTGTTGGCTGTCGATTTGTGTGGCAGATTTTCGGCCCAGGGAATCTGAACATCGGTTTCCTCCTTTTCCGAGAGGCGCTTTTCTGTCAAACACTCCCTAGGCTTGTCTCCGTGGGCGCTGGCGTGGATGCACCGGTAGGTGCCCAGGCTGCGTGGGGAGGAGAACCGAGCTCGGTCTTCAGCCCTGAAAGGCGGGACGCTCTTTTACCCGACAGCGTTTAGCCCTCGAGTGAAAGCAGATCAGATTACGACGAACCGGACTGATTTTGTCTCTTAATCTCTCCTGTTAACCAGCCCTTGTAATTCTATCTTCTCCTCCCAGCTGCATTTACTGAAGTTCCCAAAGATGTGACTGTTAGGGAGGGAGATGATATTGAGATGCCTTGTGCTTTTCGGGCCAGCGGATCCACCTCTTACTCCTTGGAAATCCAGTGGTGGTACCTTAAAGAACCAGCCAGAGAACTTGCCCATGAATTAGCCATCAGTGCCCCCGGCAGCAGAAGCAAGGTAACAAAGTGCCACGGAAACATACATATTCATTAAGTGCAACTTGCTCAGAGAGTGCTTAAAATAAAGCTAGCGGACACTGCCGGTGACAGGAGCGTCCCCTGTTACATCCCGTGAAGTAGGTAGTTATCCCCTGGTATCCTAAACTCTCCCCTGGAATGGGGGAGTGGAGGAGAGACTAGAAATTGGTGATCATGCGCCCCCAAAAATCCGACAGCACGTTGGGGATTGTAAACATGTTGTTCAAGAATGATAAATATCTGTCTCACGGCAAGCCCCATCGTTAAGCTTTAACCGGGTTTACTGTATTACATTACAAAGCGGGGATAAACAGGAGGCAACTGCGAAACTGAGCCAGTCTGAACCGAGCTGGAAATCACTACGAACAAACGCGGGAGCGGTTGATGAAACAAGATGAGCTCCTCTCTGTAGATGATTAACGAGAGCAGATGGAGGAGAGAGGGAGAGGCTACTAGCTGGAGATCCTGCAGGACAATTCTGCGGATCTATTTACATACTCAAATGAAGTGATTAACAGGCGTTAAGGAAAGCAGGGTAAATCTTGTGTATTCTGTCTCAACCCACAGTCGGCCTCTTGGCTTCAATATAGGCTCTAGTCTTAATGTCTAGGCTACGTTTCCCTATCACCCAGTTTATTCTGCAGCCCAGATCTTGGCGCAACACCCTGTATTGGCAGCGAAATGCTGCCCAGTATATAAACCAGGTTAAACAGCAGAGGAGAAGTCTTGAGCAAGCGTTCCAAGGTGTGTCTTTCTAAAGTACACAACATCTGACCTTTTCCTACCACAGAGCCATTAAGCCTGATGATCCTCCCTGAGGAGCCCCTCATGCCTACACCAGGTCCTATCTATATGGCAGGCTTGTTTTCCTGCAAGGCTCCAATATAGGTGCAAAGCATAAAGACTCCGAACTAATGTGATGCCGTCTGGCTGTAATGTAAAGTCTGTTGTCAGAGAGGGAAATAAATCGCTTGGATTTAAATGTCTTCTTTAACCTTATATAAAACTGCGAGCTGCTTTTACAATAAATGGTGACAGGGCATGCCCAGAAAATGACTATCTCCTTGGGAGGCGCATTAGAGAGATCAGAAGCATCATTTCCTTTTACAGTGAAGTTGATTGTAACAAGGAAATAATTCGATCCAAAAACTGATGAGCTGCATCTGATCTTGTGCTGTTTAGGGACTTCATCCCTGCACTAAAGCAATTCAGAATCTGGCTTCCCTGAGCCATTTCCATGCGCAGCTCTGCACTACCATAGAAAACAAGCACTCCTGTCTAAAATAGCTATTTCAAATGTAATTGGTCTTTTTACAATTACCATTGCTCCGTTTATACAAGGAGCAAATATTCTTCTGCAGACATATATCCCTTAGCAACTTTTACTACAGGCATCCAGTAAGCCCACTTACATTTTTCCAAAGCAATCCTGTTCCTTGAGCACCAATTGATTAAATCAAATCCAAATTCTCCCCATAGTCACACACAATCAGTTCAAGTTATGAAAGTTGCACTGAAGATCTGTCTGCCCTACCTCTGTTTAGCTGGGGACTTAGGTGCTTATAATAATGTTAATATGCTTTAGGAGTCTAGTCTAACATGTTTCCTTCTCTGCTTTTTTAGGTAACAAATAAGGATGCAACTAAAATCAGCGTAAGTGCAGATCAAACAGAGTGATGCACAATTTCTGTATGTCCATGCTGGTTTTGTAACACCCCAACACATGATTTCAGCCAGTTTAACCCTCTAGAGCAACAGAAAAGGCGGAGCACGGTGGGCATGTGCATATCTTCCTCTCCTTGGTGTGCCATATCGCCATCAAAATGTTACCATCTGTTGCTATTTTAACTGTGGAGTTTTTTACTTGCAAATCCAGGCAAGAGGTATTTGTTTTTTCTCCTCTTCTTTGATCTCACCTGGAAAGTACTGGAGGTCCGGTCAAGTGATAATTCTACTTTTCATGTGGCTGCTGCCTCCACTACTGAAAACCCACTCCCCCCAGCAAGGTCAAATTTCTTTATAGCACATTATATCCAAGTGTTGTTGATTTGGGGCCCGATCCAGTCACTGATTTCACTGGGAGCATGGGCAGGCCCATTTATTTGTTTGGTTTTAATCCCATCACTGTCACTTTTCTATGTCCATCTGTGCAGGCTAGTGGAAGTAAGAAAAGCCTGCTAGGGAAGGTAGAGAGAATCTTGCAGAGATTAAACCCTGCAGTTAGGAGTAGAGATAGGATGAGATCTTTAATTCACTCAGGCTAATAGTCCCACTGAAATTAAAGGCAATCAGTAAAGCCAGCAGAATTTGATCCTTCATCCTGTGTGTATAATGGGGATATCTCAGGGTAGAAGGCACTAGGTAATGGCTAGAGTGTCAGACTTCGGGATGGTGTGGGCAGTCTGGCCATTACATATGAAGGTATTTGGGTATTTTGTGTTGGATTGGGGGTAGGGAGAGATGCGTTAGTTAAGGTCTGTATTTTTAGAAGGGAGGGGAAGGTTAGTGGCTGGGTGGTTTATGTTCCACTTTGTGGGGGGTAAGACAGAGGAAATGCATTGTTTTTAGCAAGTGAGGTGTTGGAGTTGGGAGGATTAAGTGGCTGTGTTTCATTTTGGGGGAAGATTACTACTCAGATTTATTTTTAGAAAGGCAATTGGAGGATTAGTGGCTGACTGTTGGTTTTAGATGGGAGATGCCTTCAGTTTTGGAAGGGGATGAGGGCAGGATTAGTGGCTTTTTAATAATAAATGTAGAAAGAAGATGACATGTTTAATGTATGAACCTTGGGAAGAGGGAGGGACAGGATTAGTGGCTGGTGATTTGAGTGCTGTGAAGAGGTGCATTCAGTTTGGAAAAGAAGAACTGGAATTGGTGGCTGGGTTTTGGACTTTGATGGGGGAAATGCAGTGCTTACAGTATTTATGGAAGATAATGGGGTAGGAGCAATGGTTGTGTTTGATTTCTGGGAGGGAAGGAAAGAGATGCATTTACTTTCGGAGCTGAGGGTGTATGAGTGCCATGGGTGGGTGCACTGTTGAGTCGTTGTTGGGAAGTGGTGAATTCGGTAGTTTGGTGCTTGACTAGAGTTATGCATCACTTACTGCATTTAATTTTGGAAGGGCTGGGATAGGTTCAGTGACTTGGTAATTTGGGGGAGGGAGTCATTTATTTTAAGGAGGAGCTGGAAGGTTGGATTACAGAAGGAGAGAGATTTGATTTTGGAGAGCAGCTGGGGTGGTCTCAGATGCTATGTGTTTGCTTATTGGAGGGGAGATCCTCTAAATTCTTAGAGGTGGTGAAGCAGGCTGGAGAGGAGGTGCATTAATTTCTGGGAGGAGCAGGCTTGGGGCTGGGGCAAGAGGGAAAGGTGCATTGGGGCAGGGGGAGGTGCATTGGAGCAGACTGGGGGAGGAGATCGGGGAGGTGCATTGGGGTAGACTCCGGGGCAGAGGGAGGTACACTGGGGCAGGCTCCAGGAGGAGATCAGATGGGAGGTGCATTGGGGCAGGCTCGGGAAGGAGATTGGGGGAGGTGCATTGGGGCAAGCTGGTTGCCTGGGGGAGGTGCATTGGGGCAGGCTCGGGGGCAGGGAAAGGTGCATTGGGGCAGGCTCGGGGAGGAGATTGGGAGGAGGTGCATTGGGGCAGGTTTGGGGGCAGAGGGAGGAGCACTGGGGCAGTCTCAGGGGGGCGATAAGGGGGGAGGTGCATTGGGGCAGGCTCGGGGAGGAGATTGGGGAAGGTGCATTGAGGTAGGCTGGGGGGTGGGGCGTGCATTGGGGCAGGCTCGGGGAGGAGATCAGAGGGGAGGTGCACTGGGGCCGGGGGCAGGTGCATTGGGGCAGGCTCGGGGAAGAAATCGAAGGGAAGGCATTGGGGCAGGCTCGGGGAGGAGATCAGAGGGGAAGTGCACTGGGGCCGGAGGCAGGTGCATTGGGGCAGGCTCGGGGAAGAGATCGAAGGGAAGTGCACTGGGGCCGGAGGCAGGTGCATTGGGGCAGGCTCGGGGAGGAGATTGGGGGAGGTGCATTGAGGTAGGCTGGGGGGTGGGGCGTGCATTGGGGCAGGCTCGGGGAGGAGATCAGACGGGAGATGCATTGAGGTAGGCTGAGGGGTGGGGCGTGCACTGGGGCAGGCAAGGGGAGGAGATCAGACGGGAGATGCATTGAGGTAGGCTGGGGGGTGGGGCGTGCATTGGGGCAGGCTCGGGGAGGAGATCAGACGGGAGATGCATTGAGGTAGGCTGGGGGGTGGGGCGTGCACTGGGACAGGCGGGGGAGGAGATCGGAGGGGAGACGCCCTGGGGCAGGCTCGGGGGAGGGCCCTGGCACCGGGGCAGGCTGCTGACCGCCGGCGGGGCTGCGCGGGGCAGTGACCGGCCGCGGGCTGTGGTCTCTTGCAGACGGTGCGGGTCCAGGGCAATGACATCTCGCACCGGCTGCGGCTGTCCGGCGTGCGGCGGCAGGACGAGGGCGTGTACGAGTGCCGGGTGTCGGACTACAGCGACGACGAGACCCAGGAGCACAAAGCCCAGGCGCTGCTGCGGGTCCTGTCGCGCTTCGCCCCGCCCGACATGCAGGCGGCCGAGGCGGTGTCGCACATCCAGAGCAGCGGGCCGCGCAAGTACAGCCCGGCCGGCAGGGCCACCGCCGAGCCCGGCCTGGAGAAGCGCCTGCTGCCGCCCCAGGGGGCCGGGGCCGGGGCCGCCTCCTCGCCCGCCGCTTCCACCACCGCGGCGTCCTCCTCGGCCTCGCCGCCTCCCGGCAAGGCCGCCATCCTCCGCCAGCAGCACGGATCAGGTAGGTGCCCTGCGGGCTCGGGGAGCGCGGTGGGAGCGCAGCGACACCCAGCGGGGCGCGGGCGGAGGTGCAAGGCGCCGAGCGAGGCTCCGTGTTCTGCAGGGAGGAACAACGGGCCCCTGCCATACAGTGAGCCCAGGGGTGTTAGTAGTATTGGGAGGCTCTTCGGGCTCAGCCCCTTCCCCCCCTTCTGAGTCAGCGTGGCCCCCGGCCAAAATCCTCTAAGCAAAAGGGATTTGGGAGCTAAGAGAACAGGCCTCTAGTGGGGAGCCCTAGAGGAATGGGTTGCAAATGGGGGATTTTGAGGATTAGGGTTTGTTTGTTTGTGGAGTACATAGGTTTCCTTTCCAACTGGTATCAGCAAATTGTATCTGCTAGTAAAGGGAAAAAAGTCCATTACTGGCCCCGGTATTGCACATTCTTTCGGCCTAGTCATTGTAGCTACCAGAGAGTTTCCTGGCCTCCACTATGGATGGTTTTTGTTTTTGTTTTTCGATTCAACATGTAATAAACATTTACCTTTTACTTCAATGGATGTTTCAGTTGTCTTTAAAGGCTTATCATGGATCTATCTTTCCATAGATAAAAGTAGACATAAATTGTATTGAAAGTAATGGATTAAAATGGGGGTGGCAATTGTGTCTGAATTGAAGGACAGACCATTTAATATCCTAATACAACCTTTACATGTGGGAGTGGTAGAATGGACCAAGTGGCAATAAAGCACTTCAGATTCTCTGTCATGGCAACATTATAAATAGTTAAAAATTGTTGCTTTTATTAAAATATATTAGTGCAGACCAGCAGTAGAAAGAAAGGTAATTAAGGGAGTAAAAACTAAGGTTCCAATTCTGCAAATAGTTAAGTATGTGAGTAAATTTATTTATATATTTAAGTGTTGAAAGGATCAAGTTTTAAGGCTCAATCCTGCACTATTTTAAAGTCAGTGAGTGTTTTGTGGGGAACTCCACTGGTAGTAGGATAGAAACCAGAGCTTTTTATGGAGGTATAAACTATACAATGTTACATTTTCAAAGTAATTTTCTACATCTGTGCTTTTTCTTTTGTTTTGGTTTTGAGTGGTAACAACATTCATAAAGTAAACTGTTACAATTTTTCTATAGAGGTCTTAAAGCCTCAATGCTACATGTTGACCTCTATGGGCAAGCCCTTGATCCCACATAGAACGGTATGCAGAATTAGGACAGAAGAAAGCTAAATGTCAGCTGCTGTACAATGATTCTATATTTTAGCTTTTAGCATTCAAAGTGATTATATTACCATTTCTTTTAACAAAACTTGTAAATACAAACACTGAGAAGCCTTTCTAAGCTAAGTTAATTTCTTTCATCACAGTAATTATTACTGTATAATGGCTCAATCCTGCTCCCATTGAGGTCAGTTGTAAAATTCCATTTACTTTAATGGTAGCAGGATCTGGCCCTTTTTGTTCTGCATTGTGAAGACTGTCAAGATATTCAGCATTATTCTGGCTGTGTTTGGTTCATGTGTTGGCCACTATCTTTTACATAATGTAGAGCAAGTAATCATGCCTCTATATATGGAAGATGACATATGGATAGTTGAGCATGCTCAGAAAAAGAATTGAGGTTACCTCACAGGAGAGGGCTTTTGGAGCGAGACTCATCTTTAAATGGAAATATACACCTTTCTTTATTCCCATTTACACTCTTGCATCAAATATTTACAGGCTTTGGATCAGATAATTGAAACCAGGCATGTCAGCTGTTACTATCCAGGAACTGTATGTAGCTCACAGATAAACTGTCTTCTGTGATTTTTACCTATCTCTGTTCTTTGCACAGTCAAACATCATCCTGTGAAATCTGGGTTTTGTTTTGTACCCTCTGAAAGAGTATTGTGTACTGTTTTGTTGACTAGTCACTTGGGCTAGTGAGGATGGCATGCCATCTGTCTAATAGTGACTTTTCAAGACAAATGAAAAAGTTCTGTCTTAAACCTTTTTGTGTGCACTATTGGTTGTAGATACTCCCATGGCTGACAGTGACACCAGGGAATTACACTAGAACAATAGAATACCTGTGAGCCATTCTTTTCCATTAAACATGTAGATTGTCATTTTAGCAGCCAGAATTGGCTTTGCATGTTGTTTTCACGTCTTCCCCTTCCCCCTGTTGATCTAAGTTTAACAGATATGTGGAGGATTAAAAAGTCTTGTGATGCCAGTGTTTCATTACTGACACAAGGAAGGGTCTTGCTATATAAAAGAGGTCTCATTTAGGATATGTACTGTTATGCAACCTGCCCATCTAAGTCAACACTTGCATAGTTCATAAGCCCTGATAAAACAGTCTGCTCAAACTGTAATTGGCACAGTGCCGCCTTAACAGATGTGCATGAGTGCGTGCAGCCAAGAGAGCACGTTAGCAGTGTCTGTTAGGGCAAGATCTGCTGCCTAGATTATCTAAATTGCTGTCTAGCCTGAGTTTTACATGCCTGTTGTTAGGGGATGTGTCACTGCTACATCATTCCTAGACTGGATTAATTTCCAAAAATAAAACACAACTGCTTCAGCCAGATATGGAGACACTGGGCTCATTTAAATCAAGTGAAAGATGGTGGAATGCAGAAAAGCATCTTGTAGTCCTGTCAGGGAGAGTCTCCATTTGGACACCCTTACAAAATAGGCTAAACCAAGATTTGCTGTTGTGACATCCTCTTTGCACAGGCTAGCATCAATGAACACTGCCACACAACGGCATACAAGTTGGTTACCTTTCAGGAAGAAAGTTGAGGTGGTTCTGTAGAGCTTGGGTAGTTGCTAGTTGTCATAGTGCTTATTTAATACGGTGTGCAGGAGCCATTGCTTGTGTCTACCTGCAGATAATACATTGTGTTTTATATTCTGTGCTTGTGTCTTGTGACGATAATGGGCTTTTCCTCCACTTGACTCAAGAGTCATTTTTACTTTGGTCTGTTACCGTTTCCATAGTTTTGCACAGGTAGGATCAGCGTAGAATTATTCTGATAATAAAATGTCGGTATGGGAAGGAGATCCACTATACCGCTCAAGGGATTAGTAACATGAAGACTTGGACCACCAAGTTGCTCTTTCTAATGCATTCCAGATTGATAGTGACTGAAAGTTATTGCCATCTGATGGCTATTTGGTGGCCTTTGTGAAACAAACTGGTGGTTGCTGTCCAGATTCTAGGGAACTGGTGTCCGCATCCTAAAAACTACAGTTGCAGCTGATGCCATTTTTGCTGTAGAGAGACACAGATTTGAATGGAGCGGTCCCTCCTTCTCAGAACTAAGGCACAGGGGCAAGGTGCTTTAGGGGAAGGTGACATTACCAGTACTAGTGTTTTGCCCATTTTTGTGGAAAAATAGAAAAGTCTTCACTCTAGGGCTCTTACTTGGACATGCGCTTGCACAAACACTAACATCTCTTTAAATGTGTTGAAAGAAACAGTCAGCATCACCCTGCAAGGCGTCTAATAATTAATATTTTAATGGCTGGGGTTTAGGAGATATTTTGACTGAGGTAGTTAGGCTTTTTTCATAAATAATGGCTTCTCTTTCTTTGTCTTGCTCTCAGAAAAGAAGCCTTATTTTGAGTTGACCCACTCATGGCAGTTTCTTGTTTAGCTCTTCACTGAATAGGGCTGACAGTCCAAGTCAAACCTCTACGATCAGAGGTGAATGAGCCCCTAAGACACTAAATCCTGTGCTGGCTTACAGAGGCTCAGTATGAGTCAATAGCTGTGGAAATACAGGGTATCTGTAGCACCAGTGGGAAAAGCATCTGACAACTCACGTTGCTAGGCTCTAACTCCCCATGCACACTGCAGATTTGTCTGAGGGTATGTGGTAGCTTTTCACAAGGGAAACTAGAAGAGGAAAGTGAGTATGCATCCCACAAAGAAGGGCTGTTCCATATGCAGAAGTACAAATGCTCTAGGTACCATTGATTGTTGGTGTAGGAGCTGAGCAGCAGTAACTGGAGATCTATTTGCCTGCATTCCTGCCTGAGCTAAATTCCAAAATGAATAGCTAAACCCAAAGTTAGCGAGAGGGTATGTAAAGTTTTACACTATGACCTTGCCACCTCATTTCTACACAGCTCTAGATCTGAAGCTGGTGAGTGATGCAATAGGCAATGCATCCAGAAGGGCTGTGCATATCTTTTTGTTTGGGAAGCCTTCTCACTGTGCCCCTACTACCTTCTTGTCCAACTACACACTTGCCTTTCTGGCTCTCCAGTCTGTTCAGCATTCAGTGTGCTGTGGGATATCTTGTTAGCACAGTAGTAATCCCAATTTATTGGAGAATGCGAGATTGGGACCCTTAATGGGTAAGACAGCAGGTGAGGATATGGCATAACATGGTAGAAGCATCAAGAGGCAGTAGAGGAAGTGTACAGACCATCAAGAAAGGTGTGAACTGAATAAAAGGAAACTGCACAGGGAAGGGAGCAAATCCCACTAAATATGAACTCAATAAGACATCTGTTAAAAGTGGTAATATAGGTCACTGTCTTGCAAACCCTATTGCCTGAGTGGATCCATGGGCTTTCATGCAACTACTCATCTAAGTAAGGGTTCCCATTACTGGGCCCATATTAATAACCTGTAAAGCAATAATTAATTATCAATATATGCTTCTTAAATAAAATGTTATTGACCAAACATACTGAATGGATTTTGATGGAAAGTAGTCCATTTACCATAAATAATACAGTACCTATTGTAGAAAATATTTTACAACAAGAAAAACATGCGTGGTCACGGTTGGCTCTCTGGGAATATTGCCCTTTATTAAAGGAAATGCAAAGTGTGACAGTTGAGTGGCAGAAGTCAATCCTTCCATTGTAGCATTAACTATCTGTCCCACATATCTATTCCGTTTAGCAAAATTACACACCGTCTTATGTTGTTCTGGGTTTTGTAAATCACACTGATGGCACTATATAAATAATGTATGCCCAGTTATTTGCACTTTAAAAATGTGCACAACATCATTAGTAGAATGTTTGTAATGCCATAAGCCCCAAAACATTTCTAGTTATAAAAGACCTAATCCTACTCCTCATATATTATGTGGGGTTTTGTCATTAAATAAAAGCGGAAATGGTCCCAAACACAGGGTATATATTTGCAATCAGTTTTTAAGACGAGCTCCTGTTTATTTCAGTGGGCTGTTCAGTGTAAAAGTTGACGACATGATATGGACTACTGTTTGCTGGATAATTTGGGACTCCTCCTGTTCCCAGTGCAAAAAGAGTTTTCCCAGTAGTTTCAGTGTAGTGGTATAGGGCTTCCTGTGTACGATACTCCAGCAGTTTTAATTATAGGGTCAATTGCTGCCCTCAAATGTGCTTGCAGGGCTCTTCAGTGGGAGTCCCATGCAGGCATTCAAGGACAAAAACGTGGTCCTTTTTATCTTCTAATTGATTTTAAAGTGGATTAGATGTGGCTATTATAGACATTTTCTAAAGGATACGTAGTTCCATTTGACAGACCCAGATCTAAATGGGAAATCCATACTATGGGGGCTGTAGCAGGGGTGCTGGAACAATGTTTAGAGTGGGGGTGCTAATGGTGGAAACCATGTATTTGGTATTACTACTTCAAGCAAGAGGGGTGTGGTAGCACCCCAAGCTTCCCTACTTCCAGCATCACTGGCCTGTAGTTCGAAATAGCATGTAGTGCAAACTTCTGATCAGCTTTGTAAAGATAGAAGAGAACAAATCCAACGTTGTTGTAAAATTGTTGCATAATATGTCAAATATTAGCGTGTCAAATAGAAGATTATCTGTAATATTTAAACTAATATATAAAACAACAGAGCTGTGATCTAATGAGATTTAGAGAGATTATTGCTTGCCTGCCATAAAGGTGGATTATCTAAAGTATTTAAATCAATATGGAAATTGTTACTTAGGCTGTAAGTAAGGCAAGCCCTACTACTAAGATTACCTTTGGTAATAGCCATGTTGTAATACTTGGGGGTCATCTGTATGAGCCCCAAAATACAAAGAAGACCAAAATTAAACTCAATTTAAAAAATAAAAGTTAAACTAGAACTGTCAAATAAAATCAGGCTGAACAAGTATAACAACATGCAGAGCATTAAAGTTTTCAGACGTGCATCTGTGTTTGACTTTATTGTACTGAAGTAGCATTTAGTGGTCCTATGTGTATCACGGCTCCATTATCTAGGGATTCTACATTTGTCTATAAAACTGTACAGTACAAGAAAGTCCCTGCCCCAAAGAGTGTACAGTCTAAATAGACAAGGCCGACAAAAGGTGGAAGGGAGTAAAGATCAAGTGATTTGCCCAAGCTGTGGCATAGCTAGAAATTGAACCCATGCTTCCTGAATTTCAGTCCACTGCCTTAACAAGACAAACCTTACACTCTGATTAAGTGACAGACACATATAATCTACATATTTATCTCCTGAAAGACAAGTCGGTTGCATTGTCTGCACAACAGTCTTGTAAAGAATGTCTAAAAGGGGCTGCCCATAAGCTATGTAACACATTATGGGGTAGGTGGGTCCTTCGTTTTGCATGTTTCAGTGTTACAAGGGGGTAATCACCAAAAATGTGTCCCATAATTTATGGATTGCCCCAAATATGTGCCTATGTACTGGCTTTGGGGCAGATTTTAGATGAACCTGTGCTTTGAACATAGATTACAAATAGGAGCTTCAGAATTCCCTTTTATTTGCTTGATCTTTAGTCACAAAGTTCTGAAGCAGAAGCCTTTAAATAAAATAAACAAAGATAAGAATGTGGAACAAAAAGCTATTCTTCATTATGCTTGAAATGCTCGGAAGTACACTGCAAAACTCGAGCCTGAATGCAGAGATGGATTGTTCATAGTAGGGAAGCAAATGAGTGCAAAAAAAAAAAAAAAAAGCCTTTTCTGGCTGATGCTAAAGAAATCCCTGTTTGTGCCTTCTCTGTTGGAGCATATGTTCTGAGATAACATAGCCAATGAAAGCGCCTAATTCTGTACTCGTTGTGCATGCAGAACTCCCAGCCCCATAGGAGGGGAGTGCATATATGTAGACAGGCCTTGAGCTGGGATGGGCCGTGGAGCCACAAAGTTTGGATCAGAGAATCCACTGAGGTGAGAAGACGACGTGAGAGGACATTAGCGCCTGCTATGGGGACTGCAGAAGGCGTGTTGTCAGAGCAGGGAAGTTAGAGTGCTATAAGCACTTAGATTTGTTGTGATAGCCCTTTGTTGTGGTTTGTTGGAAGCCCTTTGTTCAGATTGGATTTGGGCTCAGTTTGAGACTGGAACTGGGGACAAAAACTACAGCTTGGGTCTAAAGCTCTGCTTTAGAGTTTAGTCAGGCTCGGGCTGGTCTGATGCATGTTAGTCCAAAGAGTTTCCAGTGGAGCTAATTTACCTTTATGCATCAGTTTGTCATACAGTAACTTGGAAAGGCAAACCTTGTAACTTTTTATATGGCTCAGTTTCCCCACTCTCCCATCTCCCCAATGTCTGCACCTGGTTCTTTCAGTGAGATCACACTCCACATTCCAAGAGGCTGACTATTGCCATTGCACAATGTAAATGAAATCTTGGTCATATAGCCTTTTTCCTATACCTGAAGTACGATATCAAGATACACTGGGCATAAATGAAATCAGAATAAGCTCCTAAATGTCACTGAGTGATAAAAGTGCAAAAGGAATTTCTCATTAAATACACATCGCTAATGTTTTAAAAGCTAGGCATATTAAGGATTCTCTTGGTTTCCAGTAGGGACAAGTGAGGTCAAGTGCTTTTTTGTAATGTGATATTGATTAGTTCATAGACTGGACAAAAGTAAGAACTCTGTTGCAATGTCTTCAGCACAAACGAGTTAGGCCAGGCTAATTATTGTGAAAAATATTATTTATTTAATTAGCTCTCACCTGCAATGCAAAAGTATACTAGCCTATGCCAGACTAGAACAAAGAAAGCTAGATGTTTATTTATATATTTTAAAGTATGTGTAAATTGTAATAAAGAAAAAGTATTAGAAAAGCAATGGAAACTGGGCTCCAGTTTCTTTTTAAATGTTTGGAGAGCCTTATCTATTGTGGACTACATTTTCAAAGAGCTTTCTAAATTGCATTTGCATCAATACTGCTTGCCCATGTATCCATTTATGAGTGAAAAATGGTCATTTGGAGGTCGAAAACTATGTGCCTAAATGTCTGTCTGTGTACCCCAGCATATGAGTTGCATGGTTTCTGTGCATGCAAACAAGAACACTTTGCAAATTTTGAAGGTACATGTCCGGTGGTTGTTTTGCAAAATCAGTCTCTAATGTGTAGAAGTTGTTCACAATCAGTACTTCTTGCAAGAGAAGCTGGTAATAGATAGTTGAGGACTCCAGTATACTGGTATAGCGTTAATGTATTCATTTTTACGGGGTGGATTGTATTGTAATATTTAGTATTGTATTCCCCTAATCTTTAAAGTGGTACACTTAAAATACTTTTATAACACCAGCACTGGGAGCCAAGAATGCAATAACCAAACCTAGTTATAAAGAGGATTATTATAGTGGGGTTTGTAGTTAAAAAGCAAAAGTATGACAGCATTTGCTAGAAAATGAGTCTGATAATAGTCCTATAAAGACAGTAGTTTGTCTTTACTTACCAGTCTGAGAGGACTGTGTTAGTAATAAGATGGCTTCATTATAGGTTTTAATTTAGCTCTTTTAAAGCAGTGAGTATTGTGACAGGTTCACAACTGCTATTTACTATGTGTTGTTAAAATTAGATAATGGCAAAGCAATTCTATGTGTCAGTAATAAAATGGGGGTGTCAGCAAAATAGTATTATTTGTCACAACAGCAGTTAACAACCAAGTATTTTGTGTTGCTAGGCTGTCATCAGTTGGGAGGCAATTGTGTTAACAGGAAAGTAGAGCAGTTTGACAGAACAGCAACTGTGTTCTGTGGAGAAGCTGGTGTGTTTGCAATACAGAGCTTATTGTGACCCAGTCGGAGAAAAGAAATTTAGTTATGATGTCAAGTGGTTACAATAACTTGCTGAGGCCTGCCCATATATTTGCATAGATTAGTGGTATGAAGCAGAATGTTCTTTTTGAATGTGCTAATGACAGGTGTTAACGTCAAGACTAATTGTGACAGGATTAACAATTAATTTGATGCCATCTTATATCTATCATATTAGTCAATTTTCAGACATACGCTAGCTTAGTTTAACTAAAACACATTTTACTTGCCTTGTAGATATAAAAAAGCTGTGTGCTTCCAAGTGCTTCTAATCTGAATCCTATTGGTTTTTTGTTTTTGTTTTTACTTCTTTCCATTTCACATAAAAAGATGGCATTCACTGTTATCCCTCTGCCTACACTTTTTCCCTAGCAAGTGTCTTGTTGGCTGTTTTTGTAAAAATTGTATTTCATAGCTCTCAATGGAAAGCGGTACAGCTACTTTCTTTTAATCCAGAAGAGGATGGTGGCTGTCCTTTTTGTCAGATTCACCAATGGAAAGTGTGTGCATACGCACAGGTGCACACATAAACTTTTATGAATGTATGTATGTATAGACAGAGGGAGGGTGATCTCTTCTTCCTAGAGACTGAGGTTCGCAGCTCTTAAAATATTTACTTTTCCCATGTAGACTGGGGCCTGAGATTTCAAGACTGCTCCTGAACCTCACTCTGTCTTATTCATGTAAAGTACTCTGCTAACACACCTAATACTTATTCTTTGACCTATGGAAGGGAGATAGTTATTGTCTGGAAAATCCCAAAGTAAAAGTACATTGACTTCAGTCATTCAGAAACTTCCAGATTTAAATGCCGATTAACAACATATAGGGATTTCTCCTGTGAAGTCAAAGCTACTTCACTGACAAGTGTTGGACCTATGAATGGTAAAACCTTGTTTGCTACCTAAGGCCCCACTCCTGTGAACACTTAATACAGGGCATAGTGTTTACTACTAGCTTACTAAAGTGAAGTTAAATTGTCATCTTTTGCAGTTTTGTTGTAAGCCTTACAATAGTTGGTGTTTCTCTTGAAGTCCAGCTCCTAGAGTCATCTGAACACATAAATATCCCAGCTTTCACTTTAAAAATAGTTTCTAGCTGTCATGGTTGCAGAGGAAAGTTTGAAAATGTGGCCCGAGTGCACTCTAAAAACCAGAAAGCAAGTAAAACCCCCCAAATGTACTGTTTATACAAAATCTCATTTTTAAATCAAAAAGAAAAGGAGTACTTGTGGCACCTTAGAGACTAACCAATTTGTTTGAGCATAAGCTTTCGTGAGCTACAGCTCACTTCATCGGATGCATTCAGTGGAAAATGTCGAAGATCTTTTTATATACACACAAAGCATGACAAAATACCTCCTCCCACCCCATTCTCCTGCTGGTAATAGCTTATCTTAAAGTGACCACTCTCCTTACAATGTGTATGATAATCAAGGTGGGCCATTTCCAGCACAAATCCAGGGTTTAACAAGAACGGGGGGGAGGGGAGGAAAAAACAAGGGGAAATAGGTTACCTTGCATAATGACTTAGCCACTCCCAGTCTCTATTCAAGCCTAAGTTAATTGTAACCAATTTGCAAATGAATTCCAATTCAACAGTTTCTCCCTGGAGTCTGGATTTGAAGTTTTTGTGCTGAAGAATTGCAACCATCATGTCTGTAATCGCGTGACCAGAGAGATTGAAGTGTTCTCCAACTGGTTTATGAATGTTATAATTCTTGACATCTGATTTGTGTCCATTTATTCTTTTACGTAGAGATTGTCCAGTTTGACCAATGTACATGGCAGAGGGGCATTGCTGGCACATGATGGCATATATCACATTGGTGGATGTGCAGGTGAACGAGCCTCTGATAGTGTGGCTGATGTTATTAGGCCCTGTGATGGTGTCCCCTGAATAGATATGTGGGCACAGTTGGCAATGGGCTTTGTTGCAAGGATAGGTTCCTGGGTTAGTGGTTCTGTTGTGTGGTATGTTGTTGCTGGTGAGTATTTGCTTCAGGTTGTGGGGCTGTCTGTAGGCAAGGACTGGCCTGTCTCCCAAGATTTGTGAGAGTGTTGGGTCATCCTTCAGGATAGGTTGTAGATCCTTAATAATGCGTTGGAGGGGTTTTAGTTGGGGGCTGAAGGTGACGGCTAGTGGCGTTCTGTTATTTTCCTTGTTAGGCCTGTCCTGTAGTAGGTGACTTCTGGGAACTCTTCTGGCTCTATCAATCTGTTTCTTCACTTCCGCAGGTGGGTATTGTAGTGTAAGAATGCTTGATAGAGATCTTGTAGGTGTTTGTCTCTGTCTGAGGGGTTGGAGCAAATGCGGTTGTATCGCAGAGCTTGGCTGTAGACGATGGATCGTGTGGTGTGGTCAGGGTGAAAGCTGGAGGCATGTAGGTAGGAATAGCGGTCAGTAGGTTTCCAGTATAGGGTGGTGTTTATGTGACTATCGTTTATTAGCACTGTAGTGTCCAGGAAGTGGATCTCTTGTGTGGACTGGACCAGGCTGAGGTTGATGGTGGGATGGAAATTGTTGAAATCATGGTGGAATTCCTCAAGGGCTTCTTTTCCATGGGTCCAGATGATGAAGATGTCATCAATATAGCGCAAGTAGAGTAGGGGCGTTAGGGGACGGGGGGGGGAAGGGGGTGAGAAAACCTGGATTTGTGCTGGAAATGGCCCAACTTGATTATCATACACATTGTAAGGAGAGTGATCACTTTAGATAAGCTATTACCCATAGGAGAGTGGGGTGGGAGGAGGTATTTTTTCATGCTTTGTGTGTATAAAAAGATCTTCTACACTTCCCACAGTATGCATCCGATGAAGTGAGCCGTAGCTCATGAAAGCTTATGCTCAAATAAATTGGTTAGTCTCTAAGGTGCCACAAGTCCTCCTTTTCTTTTTGCGAATACAGACTAACACGGCTGTTACTCTGAAACCTACCATTTTTAAATCAATCTCTTAATTTTGGGGTGCTGGCTCATTATTTTTGGATGTTTGGAGTTGGCGCTATAGCAACGTGACTATTCACAGAAGGAAGCACTAAGCCTAGTAGTAAAGTGTTTGCAGACTGGGTCCTAATTTCTTAACATTTTAACAACTACTAATGTGGTAATTTATTCTCTTATATCTTTTAAAGCTTATTAGCTGAAGATCAATCTTTCACTAATCTCACTAGTCTTTCCTTTTAAAAAGAATAGTGTATTTTATCCCACATTATCAAAGCTCCAGGGGGAAAATTAATGACATTATTGTTCTGTTAGCATCCTAGGCATACTGCTATAGGAAATTCTATAACTGGCGCACATTCACAGCAATATATTCTTATCTGATTTTTGGTGTCTTGGTTCCACATCATGGAGACTTGCTCACGGACACCAGAGCAGCAATCTATTCTATTAATTTACCATGACGAAGAACCTGACTGCAGACCCCAGAAGCGGAACTGTATTAGTTTATTTAAATTCAGACTGGTATAATAGTATTCTGGCTGTGCAAACAAATTCTCTGCCAGCAAAACGTTGTAATGCTTTAGAAAATAAACATTGAAGGAGCAGCCCAACATTGCTTCATGGCACAAGCTCACAGATTTCCCCCATTGCCTCTCTCCTCTCCTCCCCACCTAATCTGTTTATATACTTCTAATGCATCCATAATGGTAGTATTTAGCTCATAGTGATGCCCCATATTTAAGGCTGTGAATCTGTCACAGAGGTCATGGATTCCATGATTTTCCCTGACTTCCGTGACTTCTGCAGCAGCTGGTGGGAAGGGGCTCAGGGCTAGGGGCAGGGGATTGGAGGAGGGGGTGCTTACCTGGGGTTGGGGGGGCCTCCCTGCAGCTCTTAGGTGGCGGACGGGCTGGGGGGGGGTCTCTGTGCCGTGTGCTGCTGGCACCTGCTGGCCCCGACCCCGCAGCTCCCATTGGCTGCGGTTCCAGGCCCATGGGAGCTATGGCAGCCAGCGCTTCTGGCAGGAGCAGCAGAGGAGCCCCTGCCTTCTCCACCTAGGAGCTGTAGGGATGCAAAGCCAGATAGGGAATCCCGCCAACCCTCCCTCCCACAGCACCAGTCTTTTATCATGAAAGATGAACTTACAAATGTAGAACTATGTACAAAAAAAACCCTGCATTCAAAAATAAAACAATGTAAAACTTTAGAGCCTACAAATCCACTCAGTCCTACTTCTTGTTCAGCCAATTGCTCAGACAAACGAGTTTGTTTACATTTGCAGAAGATAATGCTGCCCACTTCTTGTTTACAATGCCACTTGAAAGTGAAAACAGGTGTTTGCCTGGCACTCTTGTAGCTAGTGTAGCAAGATATTTACATGCCAGATGTACTAAAGATTCATATGTTCCTTAATACTTCAGCCACCATTCCAGGGGACACACGTTCATGCTGATGACGGATTCTGCTTGATAACCATCCAAAGCAGTGTAGACCGACGCTTGTTCATTTTCATCATCCTGAGTCAGATGCCACCAGCAGAAGGTTGATTTTCTTTTTTGATGGTTCGGGTTCTGTAGTTTCCACATCAGAGTGTTGCTCTCTTAAGACTTCTGAAAGCATGCTCCACACCTCGTCCCTCTCAGATTTTGGAAGGCACTTCAGATTCTTAAATCTTGGGTCGAGTGTTGGAGCTATCTTTAGAAATTTCACATTGGTATCTTCTTTTCATTTTGTCAAATTTGCAGTGAAAGTGTCTTAAAATGAACATGTGCTGGGTCATTATCAGAGACTGCTATAACATGAAATATATGGCAGAATGTGGGTAAAACAGAGCAGGAGACATACAATTCTTCCCCAAGGAGTTCAGTCACAAATTTAATCAATGCATTTTTTTTTTAACAAGCGTCATCAGCACGAAAGCATGTTCTCTGGAATGACGGGCCGAAGCATGTGAGGCATATGAATCTTTAGTGCATCTGGCACATAAATATCTTGCGATGCCAGCTACAACAGTGTCATGTGAATGTCTCTTCTCACTTTCAGGTGACATTGTAATTAAGAAGTGGGCAGCCTTATCTCCCATAAATGTAAACAAACATATTTCTCTTAGCGATTGGCTGAACAAGAAGTAGGACTGAGTGGACTTGTAGGCGCTAAAGTTTTACATTGTTTTGTTTTTGAGTGGTTATGTAACAAAAACCCCTGCATTTGTAACTTGCACTTTCATGATAGAGATTGCACTATAGTACTTGTCTGAGGTGAATTGAAAAATATTATTTCTTTTGTTTATCATTTTTACAGTGCAAATATTTGTAATAAAAATAATATAAAGTGAGCACTTTACACTTTGTATTGTGCGTTGTAATTGAAATATATTTGAAAATGTAGAAAAACATCCAAAATATTTAATAAATTTCAGTTGGTATTCTATTGTTTAACAGTGTGATTAATTGCGATTAATTTTTTTGAGTTAATCGCATGAGTTAACTGCAATTAATCAATAGGCCTACTAAAAATAGCTGTGACTAAAATGTAGCCTTATCCATATTTCATATAAAAGCAAAGCATTCATCAAGACACCAACATCTTCCACCTGCTGAAGGAGCAAACAAAATAAAAAGTCAACTGCTTCACAGATCTAATTTTTTTTTACAAAAATATGATTTCTCACCAGTGTTGAACATATACCTTGTTCAGCCCTATACACAATCTCTGCAAAACCTTCTGTATCCTCTCTAATCAACCTCACCCCCCATATTTTTCCCTAACCCAGCACCATAGTACTGTGACGGGTGAACCTCAAAATGCTTTTTTAGATAAATACTGAATAGTCCAGATGCTATTTCAAACCTTATCTGACGTGTCAGAATCTTTGGGTCTGTGCAATTGGGCTGGAAATATCATTAGAATAATTTTTCTTGTATTTTTCCATTACAACTAGAGGATTGACATGATTAATAAGTACAGTGAGGCTATGCTCACATGCTCAAATAGATCTGGAGTAAGTTGAGGGGGATCTGGGTGTGATTGAGGAGACTTAAGATGATGATGGAATTTTGTAAGATCTCCCAGGACTGTTGGCAAATAAAACTAACTTCCATTTCTGCAAGGAGTTTGAGGTATAAATGTGTGGGCAGGTGGGAGGGGCATGGGGGATGGACTTTTTACTCTTTCAGGAATCCACAAAAACAGGAAATAAGAATATCCTTCACCCAAACATATATGAGGGTCTGCGGTGACCTGGTAAACCACAGCAATAGGCAGAAGACGGGAGAGAGAAGGACCACCGCTCGCATCCTCTTTCGCAGCTGCATAGTATTGTAAATCCAGTCTGATGTGAAGTAGCTTTCTCAAGACACCATAATCATGGAAGGAGAGTTAAAATTCTAAGTCATAAGCAGAAGTGTGCAATGGGTGAAAAACTCATTACCATCACTACTTCATGCTTCATCCCATGTGGCTCAATGTGAATGCATCCCATTCAGTGGTTTAAGAACGTGTGGGAGGACAGCATCCTATCAGCCAAATCTAGGCCCTGATTCTGCTTCTAGCTGCACGGTGGCGCTTATCTAGGATGTGCAGGGTCCAACTGTGCAGAGCCAGTTGGAAGTCAGGACTTTAAACTAGTGGAGTGCAGAGAGTTTAGTAGCCTTGCATGAAGCTTCATGTTACCAAAGGCTGGGAATAATTTTGTGACAATGGAGCACCTACTTCTAACTAGTGGTGTACGAGGATTTGGCTGGAAGATTGCATTAAGTTAATGAGTGATGTAGAAAAATCCCTCGGCACCACACTGAAAATGTTGTGCTTGCCAAGCAGTAGTAAAGCTGGGATACCAGCTGTGGGGCTGGAACTTTCAAAGACTCAGTGATAGTAAAGCAATACTGTGCTAATGTCAGTGTACATATATAAAGATGGAATTAGAGTGTATTCAGCTTACAGAATTACTTCTCAAACTGCAAAGTCATTCAAATGTAGTGTAGCCCATTACTGTGTGGCGTAATAATTTAATTAAAGGGATCATGTCAAGTTAAAATGTATGGGCTTCATTTTTCTTTTCATTTACACTGGTGTGAAACTGGAGTACTTCCAGTCATTTCAGTAGACTTACTCCAGATTTATATTAGAGTAAGAAAACAAAATCAGAGCCATTGTATTTGTTTTTATTACTAATAACATTTTAAATCCATCAGAATGAAATAATTGTTCATAACTAGTTCACTTTCCTCATTGATGCTGTTCATCTAACTTTTGCATTTCACTCAACTTGGACACTGAAACTAGACTGAACAATTTAATTTTGGATTCTAATGCACTATGCTGTTATGTCTCGGTTTCCAACATTTCAATGGAATATTCAGACTCCTAAATAAAACCCTCCATGCTGCCGTTTAAAAATAATTAACATTGATAGTTAACAACTTATAATCATTTATATCTGTATTAATTACAATAGCACCTACAGGTTCCAGCCAGGGTCAGGACCTCACTGTTCTGGTAATGACAATCCTATAATAAGACAGACCCAGCCCAAAAAAGAGAAGAGGAAGGATGAGAGGAAGAATATTTGGTTCTGAATTTTTTGACTCTGTTTTGTTTGTGAGAGTGCTTGTAGTGGTGTTGGATTGACACCCTGGAAAATGAAGGCCTCTGTTTCTCTGAGTCTACAGCATAGGTACATAAGTGACTGAGGTGCAAGTTCCCCACTAATGTGTCTCAAGCATGGCCTGCAGTGGCTGCTTCTGGGGTGAAAGAATAATTCAGTCTCCACAATCCATTCAGTCCTTAACCTCTTCAACAGTGAGTGCTGTTGACATGTACTGTGTGCAGGGAAATAACACGAGAGGGCTCCACGCTTGTGAAATTAGAGAGAACTTTTTACAGAGATGCTGCAACTGCAGCTAGCGTTCAATACGTGCACATAGACTAACTTCCTGGTGCCTCCTGCAATCTGTGCCCCTTCCTACAAATTCCATGCAGTTTGCTGCATCTTTCCATTCAGTAATGTTTGTTGCCTCTTCTGTGCAAGCATTTGCTGACTTGCTGGGACCAGAGGTTTCCAGTATGTAGCCCACCCATGGGAAACAGCCTTTACTGGCGGCCCACTGTGGCCTGTTAGGCCTCATAGTTCTTCCAATATAGTGGTCTTTGAACCAGTCATCTTGTTTTTGTTGTTGTTGTTGGTGGGGGACTTGTTTCTACCCTCTTGCTGCTTTTATTCTGTTGGTCCTCTGTATTTCTGTCATGCCAGCACATGGCTGTGGCTCGTTATAAATCCTCCTGGTCTTGGCCCTGTCTGGGTGTGCCAGCTGTCTGCTGCTACTCTGTAGTTGTCTTGGGTTTCATCTCCACTGCTGTACTGAATCTGTAGCTACCTCATACGATGCATATCCCACTATTATCTTTTGCCATTGCCTTGTGTGGCTCTTTGATGGTTGGACCCAGCCCTGCTTGTCTGTGTGTAATGGCCTCAGATCCTTGGTTCTATTGTTGTAGCAGGCTGCTGCTTAGCTTGGCATTCTCTTAAGAGCTTCTTGTCCTGGCAGTTGTTCCTCTGCTGGGCTGCCCCTCATAGGAAGCCCTGTCTTGGTCTTCTGATCCACCAGTCCCTGTGCTGGGCAACTATCTAGTCCCTGGAACAATGCATTCTGATGGTCCAATATTGCCAGGTAACGACCCTTTCTGATCTGTTTTGCTTTTACCATTGACCTCTTTGCTGCCTTTACTGCCCACTCTGCCTTCCCACTGCTTTGTGGGTACCCAGGGGAAGACATCTTGTGCTGAATCATTTGAATCCTGTTGCTTGGCTCGTCTCAGGTATACCTCCGTACCCAAGTGCGAAGTGTGTCTTCGTCTCACAATATCCGCACTTAATTTTGCTGGGATTATTGCTTAGTACTGCTCTTTGAAATTTCACATTTCTGTTTTGCAGGAAACTTTGACATTTTGAAATTTGTTTTCATTCCAAATTGGAATATTTTCAAAATTTCCAGCAAAACAGAAATTCTGAAGCAGAAGAAGAAGAAATGTTTTAAGCTTGTTTCAAAACAAAATTTAAATTTTTTTAAACTATTTCATTTAAATAAAATAATATTTGATATTTTTTATTTTTCCATTATTTCATGACACATCAATAGTTGTAGTATATAGTATGTCATGTTTTTCATGTACATTTGCTATATTATGCTTTCTCTTTAAACCACAAGTAATTAAATAGATTTTTAAAACATCAAACTTTTAAATATTTAGTTACATATGTTTGTATGATAGCAATAACATCAAAATAGCAAATATATATCTAAAAATAAAATGAAATTTCATCTTCCAAGTGTCTGCACTACAGAAGTAACTGCATAAAGACCGATACCACGGTCAGGATCCTCGGTACAGTAGTTTGCTACTTTCAAATCTGGATCAATCCCACAGTTCTTTCTCACGACAAAATCCTGAAAATCTGGGTCCAAGTACTGCTCAGTTACACCTAGGCTTGTCAAGTAACTTGTGGAAGTAAATTTAAGGGTCATCCCACTGACTTCAAGGGAGATACTTAGACTTACACTGATGCAACTGAAAGCAAAGTATGGCTCACTGAATTCAAGTAGCCTGTAATAATTGTTAAAAGCAGTAAGGAGTGTTGGCCAAGCTGAACAATTTGCTATAGCGGATCTTGTAAATTTACACTTATTATATATAGTTACAGATGATGGTTGCATGGCATAATAAGAGAAATCCTAACCAGGTGCTATTGGCCCCACTTCAGAATACCTGTGAAAAGACCAAATTTATAGATGATCAATTCTTAGCTGCTGTTTCAAGGGAATTTTTCCATTTATTAAAATTCTCCTTTTTCTTTTTCCTTAAATGAACTGTAGGAACCCTAGAAATCAAAGTCCTGTTTATTCACTGGCAGCAGTGCTCCTTTACCCAATCTTAGGTTTTAATAACATACAAAATATACTAGGCCAAATCCTCACCTTCGTGCTCTGCAGGTGTGGAGCTGGCTGAGCACCTGTGCCCTGGCAAGCTTTGCATAGCCATCAAGAGCAGCCACCTGCTTCAGAGGCAGAGTCTTAGGCTTTGCTGCAGATGGCCATATACGGTAACTGTGGAGCTTCTGTGGGAGATGATGAATCCTGTATGCCCTAGTTCAAGGGCTGGCCCCTCCAAAGCTGTTAGAGTGGTCCAGGCATGAGATGAGGCTGACAGTTTGGAAATGGGGCTGTCAGCTGGAACTCATGGTACCAGTGATTTAGATGCATATAATAAGTATAGAGATGTTGAAGTGGTCATGTTTTTACATGTACATTTGCTATATTATACTTGCTCTTTAAACCACAAAAAATTAAACAGATTGTTTAAAACCTCAAACATTTAACTATTTAGTTACATCTGTTGGTATGATAGCAATAAGAACAAAAAAATAGCAAATAGAGTGGCAGTAAAGGATGTGGTCAACTTAACAGCTTCTCTGGTCAATTTTAACTTTGCTTTTTCTGACCTTGATGCATTTATGTTTTCAGACATCACTATGTATTAGCATATACATATTTGTGCACAGTATCTTTTTTTAAGGAAAAATTAGGAGAACGGCTATTGATCATGTATATCAGTAAATACATCATACATGGGGCTGATCCTATAACCACTGGCATTCAAATCTCCTGTTGCTATAAATGACAATTTAGAATGTGTGTAATATGCAGGCTTGGGCCCTTAGGATCCAGACCTGCCAAGTACTGAACACCCTCGGTTCCCATTTGGATCAGTGTGTTTCAAAGACACTTGGAAGTTATAGGAGCCCTTCAGCACCTCAGAGGACTGGGGTCACTGTGCCTTTATTTCAATGTGCACAATGTATTAATGCCAGCAACTGCAGTATGATAGTCTGCATTTTTTGACTGAGTTTTAACTGTACTTGGTCCCTCTGTTGACTTCAGTGTGCCTGTATGTCTACGGGCTCATATGTAGATGTAAACAGAGCCCTATTTATGTGTAATGCACAGATCTCCAGACATACCGATGTGAAAAGAATGTCTGGAGTGGGAACTCTTCCCTGTAGTTATTTCTGAACTATATTTCTTTCTACATGCCAAAGACCCTTGTCCCTAGACCTGCCCCGGGCTTCTCTAAACAGAACATTTGTGAGTTATATAAACATAGACACAAATCTGGAAAACATATTGATATAAAAACTTCCTTCGTTTGCCCCTCTTCTTGAATGACTAAAAGGCCAAATAGAATTTTAAATAACTTTTCCACCTTCCCCAAAATTATTTTTCTTAGGGCAAAAAACAAGCATGAGAAAGGTCACTCTAAAGGGGGGAGGGAAGAAGAGGGGCTCTTACACCAGGTAACCCCAGTCCCAACTGTCAGAGCAGCCTTTGGAGTCTGTCATAGGGACATATCTGGTGTCCAGAGCCATTCCTGTATACAGGTTCCATTTGTCCCAGGTACTGTTACTCTGGCTGGCTTGTCACGAGCCTCCATTGAGCAGACAGTTGGGGCAGGATTATGACTGGGAGGGAGGGGGTGATGAGGAGGCCCATTGCCTCAACAGAAGCTCCTTGAGGCAGTACAAAGAGAGTATGTCTGCTGATACATACTTCAAAAGTGTTAACTATGCACTCTCCCCTGCATGGAGGTAGCTCCATTGGCACGTGCAAGGATTTGGGGGTGGGTATCATCCCACCTCCTCTTTGCCCATTTTAGGGGAGTCTGGAAAGATTTGCATAGACAACACTTGTGCTGTCTGAGTGCAAGGACTGGGAATGTACCCAGCCCCTCCAAAGAGACAGAAAGGCACAGATTCCTTGCACCTGACCGTCACCTAGCCCTTTGCGTTTCCACATATGCTGACCCTTGGAGAACTGAGTTACGTGTTTCCTGTATTAGGCTCATTCTCTGCCTCATGAAGTTTAGTTGGTTTAGATGCGCCAAGTGTGACCCTTTCTCTTTGTGAGCTGTTTTTTCCCACTTGTACCTTCCGCCTCCCTCGCAGCAATACACAATTATAGGACAAAAGATGACCAGGAAATACCTTTTTAGATCTTGAGTTTATACAGCTATGCCATGCTTCCCTCCTTTCACACACATCTCTAATGCCCTTTAATAACAACTTTATGAATTGCTTCTTTTTCTGCCTTAGTTAATTGCATTTGTTAATGATTTTCTGTAAAAATTCCTTTTAATGCTCAGCTGTTACTTAATTGATGGTCCCATATACAAATGTACATGGAAAGACTTAAAATAAAATGCCAGTAACTGAAGGCAAGCAACATTCATGCAAGGTGGCTTCTCATAAAGTCATTGGAGTCTGGAAGCTAGATGGTGTGAAAATTAATTCTTAATAACATGCTGGCAGATTTGTGATTGACTATTTTGCTATTGAATAGTAATATATCTTTGCTGGTGAGGCAAATGTAGGCCATGAGTTAATCTGAGCAGTGGTGCCTTGTTTACAGAAGAACATTTCCAAGTATTCCCTTTAATTGAGCCACAGAACGCACATGGAGAGACTCACAATGCATGCAAACCTGTGGAATAAACCCAGACGAACGTTTTCATAATAGGTTATATAAAGCTTGACTCCTAAATTAAAAGTGGACTGATTTTTTTCAGAGATACTGAGTGCCTTCATGTCCCATTTGAAGGTTTCCTCTCTGAAAAGTGACTGTAAATACAGCACTGGATGGTTCCCTGTTTGTCTCTCAATGACTCCATAACTAATACACTTGGTGGTTTACAAGTGTAAAGCTGTTTCTTCCGCCAGCCCCGCAAACTCAACCTTGTGGCACAGTGTAAACTTCTTTCTTTTTAATGCCGGTAGCTAATGAATAGAAAACAAAACTTGTATTTTATCACCTTTTTAGAAATATTTCTGTGCAAACTCTTTGACTGTTATGATGCATGGAAAGGAGTTGGCTATGGGAAGAATCATTTCCAACCTCTCTACATTGTTATAAAGTTAAACATTTAACTTGTAGACTCCCTATATTAGAAGCTCCAGCACTTAATAGTGCATCCAGCAGCTATTAAAGCAGAGGAACACACTTAAGAAGCAGTAATGCCTAAAGCTGATAGTGGACAGCAAACTAGATATGAGTTGGGAATATGATAAAATAGTAGGGAAGACTCAGTTTTGATCTACAACATAACAACCTGTAGCAGGGCAGTTATACTCCTTGGTGCCTCTGCTGACAATAGAGTTGCCAGGTGTCCAGTTTTCGACCAGAATGCCTGGTCGAAAAGGGACCCTGGCGGCTCCAGTCAGCACAGCTGATGGGGCCACTAAAAGTCCAGTTGGCAGCAGCAGCTGGCTCCACATAGCTCCCAGAAGCAGCTGGCATGTCCCTTCAGCTCCTAGGCACAGAGGTGGCCGGGGGGTTCCACGCACTACCCTGTCCACAGCGCCGGTGCAACCCTGAGCACTGGCTCTGCAGCTCTCATTGACCGGGACCTGTGGCCAATGGGAGCTGCAGGGGCAGCGTCTGCAGATGAGGGCAGTGCATGGAGCCCCCTGGCCACCCCTCTGCCTAGGAGCTAGAGAGACATGCCGTCCGCTTCTGGGAGCCGCCTGAGGTAAGTGGAGCCCACACCCCGAACCTCTTCCCACATGCCAACCCCCTGCCCTAGCCCTGAGCCCTCTCCTGTATCCAAACTCCCTCCCAGAAACTGCACCCCCTCCCACACCCCAACCCCCTGCCCCATCCCTGAGCTCCCTCCTGCACTCCAAACTCCTCGGCCCCAGCCCGGAGCCCCCTCCAGCACCCTGAACCCCTCATCCCTGGCCCCATCCCAGAGTCCACACCCCCAGCCCAGATTCCATACCCCCTCCCACACTCCTGCCCCCAGCCTGAAGCCCCCTCCTCCACCCCTCATCCCTGGCCCCACCCCAGAGCCTGCACCCCCAGCCAGAGCCTTCACCTCCTCCTACACCCCAACCCCCTGTCCCAGCCCAGTGAAAAGGAGTGAGTGAGCGATGGGTGGGGACAGGGGGTGGGGCAAGGGTGTTCGGTTTTCTGCAATCAGAAAGTTGGCAACCCCAGCTGACAACAGTACTCCAGTACTCTTTCTGTGACTCTGGTGAGAAAATACCTTATGCACTAATTCCAGGGTTTTATCCTCTCTATGGACCAGATTCTGATACCCCTACAGTGATAGCCCCTGGTTCAGTCTTGTTCACATCAATGAGAACACTCGTGGAAAGAGGCACTACTTCACATAAGGGCAGCAGAATCTGCCTCTGTGTGGGTTCTCTCTAGTGTAAGAACGTTGGTGCGAATTGCAGAAACACCTCCCCTCCCATACACTATCACAGATCACTTGCAGTGTGTATAACATCCTTGTGGCATCTAAAGCAATTTCTTACATGGAAAAGTAATATAGGAAAGTAGGTAATGCATTTTTATCACTATCTTAATGTGACTGAGCAGATGGAAACCAGGAGGGGAGGCAGCACCATGCAACCAGCCAGCTTTCCACAGGTCACCAGCAAGTGGTTCACAGGCTCCAGTCTGAGAATCCTTGCCATTTTGAGCTCTGGGCACTTTGTTACTGGAATGATTTAGACAAATGGGGGGGAGGGGGGAAGGGGATTTAGAGAAGAGCCATAAAAAAGAGTCAAAGATTAAAACCTGACTTGCAAGGAATGATTTAAAAGAATTAAATATACTTGGCTAAGGGACAAAAACCCGGGAACATAACTGTTTACACCTTTTGAGTACTTGTAAACATCACAGGGAGAAGAATTATTTAAGGTAGCACAAGGTAATAGATATAAGAAATTTTATCTGTATGTGAGAAAATTCTTCTTAACTATGAGATCATCTACACTGTGGAGAAGTCCCAAGAGGTAGGATGAAGGTCCCATCACTTGTGGCATTTAAAACTAATCTGGATAAAGCCTTTGAGACAATCCTGCCCTTCCTGGGGTTTGGACTAGATGACTTTAATCGGTCTCTTCCACATCTGACTTTTCTAGATATTGCTCTTTATGTGTAGAAGGTAAACAAAATGCTTCGGCCTTGCTGCCTCAATTCCAAACAAAACTGGTACATGTCTTGTTGATCAAGGAATGTTGCAGAGTACAGCCACAGCATTTGTCATTTTCTTTTAAAGTGCTGGGTGGTTGATCCCTGTCATCTGTCAGGAAGTGGTGTAATGGGTTAAGGTATATTGATAGAAGTCTCAATAGCTGCTATAACAGAAGCCAAGTTTAGGCCATACCATTAGTAATGCATAATGAAATGACCTAAGTGAGAGGCAGGCTTTGGGGAATAAAGGCATTTGAGCTGGATAGCTCTAGTATGTGATCTTACTATTAAAATTAAGCTTCTGGCCTCTGACTGAAATGATGAAAATAAATCCTCCTATATTCTTCTATATTAAGAAGCTATGTTGTAACACTTTTTTAAAGACAGGGTATTAATCTATCCCTCTCTCCTTGTCTTTTTCTTTTCTAGGTACAGGACCTATTTATGCTACAGACCCACTTCTATATATGTTCCTGTTAATACTGCATAAGCTTGTACACTTATTAGTAAACCACTGATGGACTATTTTATCCAATATTCCTAAGCCAAACAAAAAGGAACCTGTTTAAAAACAAAACAAACCCTTGATAAGAACTGTAGTTTTAAAGATGGACAGAGAGAGACTGAAAGAAGCATGACAAACTGTACATGGGGAGGGGGGAACATATTTTTGGGGATGTTACACAAAATAAACCACCTAAAATAATGAATCTAGTTTCCAGATGATATGGTGTAAAGCCACGCTCTGTGCATGGCACCTATGATTTCTCTATTTTAATGTAATTTTTTTTTCTTTTCTAAACCTTCCCTCTGACTATTCATTTTGCACGAACTGTTGAGCAGTTATCTTTATGATAATATGTAAAGATGTTGAGTTAAAGCCCTTCTAAAGAAGGGAAATATTTTTAGTAGATTATTGTGTTTAGGTTTTTGGATTTCCTTTTTCTGATTTTTAATTAAAGTAAATTATTTCTTTTTGAGACATTTTGATTAAAAAAGGCACATCTTACCATAATTAATATTCACTGTCAATAATATTTATTTTTAAATAAAGATTGGAAGCAAGGTAAGACATTTGTTTATAAACTGTATTGTATATTGCTGAATAACAGTTGAATAAAAAGATTTTGAAATAATGTTTCTGCAGCTGTGTATGAGTTTTAATGCCTTTATACCTAGACAGCACTGAATTGCTACATGTATTGTGTGTTCCTCCTTCAGTCACAATTCATGGCTGTTTGCCTACTTTCTGAAGCACTCAGAACATCCAAGAATCTTGCTATCACCTGCCTGTTCACAACAAGCAGGGCAAAGGAACGGTGGTGCAACATGTAACTGTATATTAAATCTATATCAAAAAGGAATCTGGTGCCAGGTGTGTTAGTATCTGGTCACAAAACAGAGATTTATTTCACTATGCTGATAACCTCAGTCTGGGGAAGCTGCTACATTATGCAAAGTCAGAAGAACCAATAAACAATATGGAATGTTGAAGGTAGGTTAAATTTTGGATGTATCCGTTTTTACAATATCCTTGCAAAAACAATGGAATGAAAAAAATTAATTACATTCTCAAATGTGCAATATTAATAAACTAAAAGCGAATAATGTATTGTGTGACGTAGATCGTACTTAGTCCTGCCAGGAGTGCAGGGGACTGGACTAGATGGCCTCTCGAGGTCCCTTCCAGTCCTATGATTCTGTGATATAAGTAGGGCCTGAGCCAACATCCATTGACTGCAATGGGTTCTGGATAAGGCTCTTAAATTTCTGTTGACAAATACCAAGTAGAGCTGGTTGACTTTTTTTTTTTTTTTTTGAATGAAAAGGGTTCCCCCCTCTCCTCCAAAGATGGACTTTTTGCAACAAACAATTTTTTCACAAAAAAATGGTTTGAGAACATTTTCATTAACAAAAATGTCATCTCTTAAAAAAACAGAATGGTTATTGAAACTTCATCTTTACTGAAAAATGGTTATGTGGGGGAGAGGTCAACTTCAAACACTGAGATTGGTTTGAAACTGGGATAAGGTTTGCCTGTGCAAGCCTTGCTTTACATTGGAGCACTGCATCTATACTGGGGGTTTAGACAACACCCCTAAATATGTATTGTAGGTCCTCCATTTTTTTTAAACTGTTACTGCTTAATTGTCTGGTGTCTGTAACTGATTCAGTTTATGTTTACATCATTATGTAATATTTCCATTTATATGTTTGAATTCCTGTCGAAGAGTAGGGAATTTATATTTAATATGCTTACAGTTATGGAATTTTGGGGGCAAATATTTAGAAACAAAATAGTAGGTTAATCTTTTTACATTTTAACAGTGTATTCATTTATCTTAAACCCCTAGTGTGATGAATGTCAATAGGCTTCACTAATGATCAAATTGAGTTTGATTTTTAAAGAGGAAAATATTCTTACCGATATGAAGAAAACCAACCCATAACATAAATAAGGAGTTGCCTGCTAAATGCCAGTACACATGGCTCATATTTTGTCAATACATTAAGCTGTTTCAGATTTCATTCATATTGATCAGTAATCTGATTGTAAATGTAATCTTGTTTTTTGGAGATAAAGGGAATCTGACCTGAAGGATATATGATTTTTTAAATAGTTTGTTCAATACTGCACCGTGCTAATGTCAGTTTAAAGAGTTAGCTATTATTGTTATCTAGGGGACCAGAAGGGCTGGACAGTGAAACAGCAAATCTGTGTCTGTTTCATTTTTCTGAGAAAGGGATATTGCTTTCAAAAGAAACACCCTTATTTGATATTTCAAGAGCTACATTTCCTACAGATGTTTTATTTCCAGAAAGATTTGCCTGAGGAAGCAGATGTACAATATTCACTTAAAGTACTTCATTAAGGCCCTGCTGCACCATTTCCGAATATCTCTTACAAAGAGAAGATGGCTGTATCTACAAGACTGAATCCTAAAAAAGAAATAACCAGATGGCGGTGGGCAAAAATGGTGGTAGGTTCAATGACTTCAGCAGGTGTTGAGGATGTTCCGTTCCTTGAGATTGCCTTTTTATGTGTTTTGATTAGCAGGAAACAAATGAGGCTTTTAAAGTTCTTTAGCCACCGTGCAGTCCTCTGCCAACCATGTACGTGGAGTACTGGAGATGCAGCTCTTGATGTTTGACTCAAACAATGAAGGATTCTGTATAACTCTCTAGCTCAGTCAGCTTTAGTGTTTTAACATTATAGTGGAAATTGGAGTATTTACTATACCTAAACACTTAGATGTGAATCTTCTTCCAGAATCTCTTCCTTTGGAACAGGTCTGTGCTCCACTCTGCCCTGGTCAACACCAAATACACTACTTCAAATATTTGTTGTATGCTAAGATGCAAATTTTTAATGGACTCTTCCTAATGTGTTAAACTGGTAAATAAACACACTCTCTTATCTGGCAGAGTGCTTCTGAGAGTTCATGGGGACTGGCTATGGTATGATTGCTTGCTTTTGTTTACATATTGAAAAATAAATGAATTTAGTGCTCATGACAGGTGCTCTATTTACCACGATGGAGACAACAAGCTTCTGTCAACAGAACAGGTACAGCAAAGGCAGTCATTTTTGCAAGCTTCCTCGGACTATCGACCTGAATCCTCTTCTGGAGGGACTACAAGAGAATGAGAGGGTTGTTCAGTCTCCCTACATATGAGGAATCTGGCTTCTCTGATGAGACTGCCAATCATAGTGATGGATTTGTGATGAAAACTTCTCAACTAGCCATTGGATTGAAACACCAGCTCATTTCATATATACCACCATGTGGTGGTAACTCTGAGTCGCTACCACATTGTGCTAAACTCAGGCTGGTGAGTCCATATCACAGTACTAATTCCCTTAAATCCATTCAGTCTTTCATGGGTATGTAGTAGATGCATCTACACAAAAAGCAGAACTTTGGAAGAACATGTGGTGGAAACAGTTACTCTGAGGTTCTGGAGCCTGGAATATCCTATACGTAATCACTGTTCTAAGATGGTGGAAAAGGGATATTCCTGCTTTCAGAAAGTGAAGGTGAGTGGAATTCTCCTTTACAGTGGGGAAGAAAAGCAGGGGTGAAAAGAAAAGAGGTGAATGCTAGATGCTGCCTAAATTAATACTAGCATTTAATTGATGACCAGAAAATTGTTCACGGACAGTTATTCTAGCTGAAGTACTTTGTGGGTTTGCTAATGTTAACAAGAGCTTTGGTAATCTACTGATTAATTCAGGGGTGGGCAAACCTTTTGGCCTGAGGGCCACATCGGGGTTCCGAAACTATATGGAGGGCTGGTGTAGTGTATTCAATTGCTCCCCACAGGAATGTGCTATTTACGGTGTACTACTCATGGCTGCCAGCCCTGGTGCTCCATAAGTAGCATATTCCTACGGGGAGCAATTTAATACACTACACCTGGCGGCTCTCACAGCCGCGCTGCCCAGGAGGAGCTCGCAGCCCCGCTGCCCAGAGCGCTGGCAGCACGGTGAGCTGAAGCTGCAGGGGAGGAGCCGGGGACTAGCCTCCCGCCAGGAGCTCAAGGGCCGGGCAGGGCAGTCCCGCAGGCCATAGTTTGCCCACCTCTGGATAAAGTTCTGGTCATGTAAGTGAAACCTGAATGGGTTTTAACTGAGTTCCTTAGATGAGTTCAACAATATGCTGGTGGGGATGGCAAAAAACTTCTCAGAGGAGGAAAAAGTAGAAGGGGGCAAGAAAAGGGTAAATAGTTGAAGCATAAAGTGGTGGAATGTTCTAGTCCAGTTCTTAGACTACACTCATCAGCATAGGAACTGATCATATAACATGATTTTCAGGAGCTAGGAATGCCATACATCTCATAACAATTGCCCTTGACTTTATATTTTGGTCACAGAACGTGTACCTGCAGAGGACTTTGACATCCATTAAAAGCTTTGTGTACTTGAAGTCTTTAAACCATGATTTGAGGA
Source organism: Lepidochelys olivacea (assembly GCF_965140295.1). Lineage (NCBI taxonomy): Eukaryota > Metazoa > Chordata > Testudines > Cheloniidae > Lepidochelys > Lepidochelys olivacea. The sequence goes on from NC_140422.1 coordinate 20,274,380, forward strand.
CTTCAGTAGCTCAGACATAGGTAAGAGGTTTATCGCAGGAGTGGGTGGGTGAGATTCTGTGGCCTGCATTGTGCAGGAGATCAGACTAGATGATCATAATGGTCCCTTCTGACCTTGGTATCTATGAGTCCACTGGGAAAAAATGAAATTACCAAGACTTTTAATGTTTCAGACTTTAATAACTTCTTTATCATTACTGAGATGAGAATTAAATTAGACTAATGTAGAAAATAAGAAGAGTTTCAGACCTCAATTTGAAAAGTGAAACAGTCACCAGAGGATTTGGTGAAAAAGTTTTATTAGAAAAGTATGAATTTTAAATACAATTAAATCTATTGGGTCAAATTCAGGACTTTTTCCATTCTATGAGACATGACTGTACTCTACCACAGCATCTTCAGTACTTGTATTCTGACATGACTAGCTCGAGCCCTCCCTCCCATGCAGGGCTTGCATTGCTGATCACCCAGCCCCCTCCCTTCACGTTCCTCAGTTGGCAAGAGCAAACGGGACAAATGCGCAGTTTTGGCAAAAAAAAGTTGGGACGGGGGACTACCTTGGCCAAAACAGGACGTATAGTCACGCTACTCCTAGAGAAAAGTGCAGCGGTTCTATCTCACTTGGCCAACTCTTTTCCCAAATACACATACATAGAAGAAGCAACCTGGAGTTGGCACAATATTTTGAGAGTAGTACAGGGGAGCATTGGCTGAAAAACATGGAGGCAGCACTGCTCATAATACATTTGTAGTCTTTAAACTAAATGTAACCATAAGAAATATTCAGAAGGAAAATGGCCCTAATAACTGACAAACTTAAAATGAATGTATGTTGGGAGGAGGTTTTACAGCTTTATTGCTTCTGAGTGTGTTGGGGATTTTTACTAAAACATCTTTCCTTTGAGAGCACTACTTCCCTGAAAAGGGAAATGGCTTCGCTTCTCCTGATCATATTCACAAAGGGCAACATACCTCTACAGTTTCTGCTTTAGTTTTAATGGCCAAAGCCTTGCAGCAACTTTTGCTCTTTCATAAGATTCAGTGTCCATTAGGAATAGGTACTATGTACTATACAGCTTTCAGGGAGTTTTGTTTCTTCCAATTGCCTACCATAATAAGTCAGAAGACCTTCAGAACCTAACACTAGGTTAATTGAATTTTTGACATGTTACATCAAATCCAAGTGCTGTGGGGGTTTTTTGTGCATTACTTCTATTATCATGGGACAGTACACATAATTCCTGGGCTACTGCAGTGCCAATGCAAGCTAAGAGTAAGCAATGATTTTTATGTACCAAGGCTAATAACCAGTACACAGTTTCACTGAAAAATTAATGGAACTTTGCACTTTTCATCCTAATGGCTCCAGGCTGCACCGTCAGTCTGGTTGCACTTACACTAGTGTCAATCCACTGACATAAACGGAGTTAACTCCAGATTTACACCAGTGTTACAGATCAAATCTGGCCCTGTGTGTACTCAAAATGCACAGGACAAATTAGCTTTTGCAATACATGTGTGTAGGGATCTTTTTAAATCATGTTACACGTCTGCAAAATTTGCTTTTTATGCCATGACAAACCCACAAAAAATGTGAGGTTTCTCTGCAGCATTTCTCAAAATGGGAGCCCCAACCCAAAAGGGGGTCGCAAGCTTATTAAGGGGTTGTGGTATTTACACCCTTACTTCTCCTCTTCTGCTGGTGGTGGTGCTGCCTTCAGGGCTGGGTGTCCAGCCAGCAGCCACTCCTGTTCACTTTGCCTTCAGAGCTGGGAAGCTGGAGACCAGATTTCACAGGGAGACCATATTTTATGGGGAGACCAGATTTCACAGTCCATGATGCAATTTTCACAGCCATGAGTTTGGTAGACCCCTACATATGTAATCTTTAAAGATCAAAGAAATATAGCCTACAAGCTGTTAGTATAGTGTTACAGAGTATCCACCTGATGTGCTTACTTTTTTTTAATGTCTTCCAAGCCTACATCAGGCAAAACTATCAAAGAAGGCAGTGGATGAAATCCTCCCTCTATTGAAATCAATGGCAAAAACCTCATGGACTTCAGGAGACCCAGGATTCCAGTCAATAAAGAAGCATAGCAAGTTTAGGCCTTCTGTTCAGAATGTAAAAAGACATTTGAGAACATTTTCATTTCTAACATGAAATCAGGTTGTGAGATTTATTTTAGTTGAAAGTTAGTAAATAAACTGCTTCATTGTGGAGAACTTGTATGTCAAAAACAAGTTGGTAACATAAGTGCTGCTTCCATAGCATCTTTCACTAAACAATAAATTTTGTGCTTAGCCAGAGGCAGGCTAAGTTCATTTTCATCATCCTGAATCTTTGGGCAGTTATTATTCAAACTCCCTCAGTACTTCTATTTACTAAAAAAAGACAGAAAATTGATGGGATCAAAAATGTTAGTCTTAATGCTTTTAGCAAAGACAGATTGCAGTGTTTTCAACACTTGATATACGGGACAGTATAAGAGCATCCTTTTTCAATTAGTATTCTTTTGTATCTGAAGAAGTAGAAGTTTTGGAAACAAAAAAAGTGCACGTAATCACGAGCAAAAAGAAACCAATCCCCCCAAAATTGTTAATTATTTAGATAGAGTTAGGGTGACCAGATGTCTCGATTTTATAGGGACAGTCCCAATATTTGGGGATTTTTTTTATATGAGCTCCTATACCCCCCACCCCCGTCCCGATTTTTCGCACTTGCTATCTGATCACCCTAGATAGAGTTGACCATTGTCTTTGTAAATAATCATAAAAGCAGAATTGTACTTATATCTAGAGCAAAGTAATATTCAAACACTTCTGGTCAAACACTTGTGACTCACAAGAAAGGCCATATTTTCGGATTCCTGGGCAGACCACCTGGAACATCTACAAAAAGTCCTTGAGCGCATAAGGGAGGCAGGACTAACTGTTAAGGCTAAGAAGTGTCAAATAGGCCTAAACAGAGTGACTTACCTTGGACACCAGGTGGGTCAAGGAACTATCAGCCCCCTACAGGCCAAAGTGGATGCTATCCAAAAGTGGCCTGTCCCAAAGTCAAAGAAACAGGTTCAATCCTTCTTAGGCTTGGCCGGTTATTACAGACGATTTGTACCGCACTACAGCCAAATCGCTGCCCCACTGACAGACCTAACCAAAAAGAAACAGCCAAATGCTGTTCAGTGGACCGGAAAGTGTCAGAAGGCCTTTAACAAGCTTAAAGCGACACTCATGTCTGACCCTGTACTAAGGGCCCCAGACTTTGACAAACCGTTCCTAGTAACCACAGATGCATCCGAGCGTGGTGTGGGAGCAGTTTTAATGCAGAAAGGACCTGATCAAGAATTCCACCCTGTAGTGTTTCTCAGCAAAAAACTGTCTGAGAGGGAAAGCAACTGGTCAGTCACTGAAAAAGAATGTTATGCCATTGTCTACGCTCTGGAAAAGCTACGCCCATATGTTTGGGGACGGCGTTTCCACCTGCAAACCGACCATGCTGCACTAAAGTGGCTTCACACCGTCAAAGAAACTAACAGAAAACTTCTTCGGTGGAGTTTAGCTCTCCAAGATTTTGATTTCGACATCCAACACATCTCAGGAGCTTCTAACAAAGTGGCTGATGCACTCTCCCGTGAAAGTTTCCCAGAATCAACTGGTTAAAATCGTCCTTGAGATGTGGAAAATATTGTTAGTCTTTATGTACTTGGTAGTATATTTAGAGATGCATGTGTCTTATTAACTCTGTTTTCCTAGAGCTCCAGGAAGAAATCCCAGCCAGTGTTTCACCCTAGCTGAGATTTGGGGGGCGTGTCATAAATATAAAGGGAAGGGTAAACCCCTTTGAAATCCCTCCTGGCCAGGGGAAAGCTCCTCTCACCTGTAAAGGGTTAAGAAGCTAAAGGTAACCTCGCTGGCACCTGACCAAAATGACCAATGAGGAGACAAGATACTTTCAAAAGCTGGGAGGAGGGAGAGAAACAAAGGGTCTGTGTCTGTCTGTAGTCGTCTTGGCCGGGGACAGAACAGGAATGGAGTCTTAGAACTTTTAGTAAGTAATCTAGCTAGGTATGTGTTAGATTATGATTTCTTTAAATGGCTGAGAAAAGAATTGTGCTGAATAGAATAACTATTTCTGTCTGTGTATCTTTTTTGTAACTTAAGGTTTTGCCTAGAGGGGTTCTCTATGTTTTTGAATCTAATTACCCTGTAAGATATATACCATCCTGATTTTACAGGGGGGATTTCTTTATTTCTATTTACTTCTATTTTTTATTAAAAGTCTTCTTGTAAAACACTGAATGCTTTTTCATTGTTCTCAGATCCAAGGGTTTGGGTTTGTGGTCACCTATGCAAATTGGTGAGGCTTTTTATCCAACATTTCCCAGGAAAGGGGGGGTGCAAGTGTTGGGAGGATTGTTCATTGTTCTTAAGATCCAAGGGTCTGGGTCTGTAGTCACCTAGGCAAATTGGTGAGGCTTTTTACCAAACCTTGTCCAGGAAGTGGGGTGCAAGGTTTTGGGAAGTATTTTGGGGGGAAGGACGCGTCCAAACAGCTCTTCCCCAGTAACCAGTATTAGTTTGGTGGTGGTAGCGGCCTGTCCAAGGTGTAATATTTTGTACCTTGGGGAAGTTTTGACCTAAGCTGGTAAAGATAAGCTTAGGAGGTTTTTCATGCAGGTCCCCACATCTGTACCCTAGAGTTCAGAGTGGGGGAGGAACCTTGACATGGTGGCACAGTGGTGGGATTAACCTGAAATCATTTTGAGATCCAGTTGAGATTTTTTGAACTAGAAATACAGATTTTAAAAAGGAATTTTTAGGAAGTCCAGAAGGCAGCTTTGAAACTGAAAGCAGCTTGGTTTCTCTCTGCTTTGTGGCCAAGCAGAGACAAAAGGGGATTATCTTGTGAATTGCAGGTTTTCTTTGCCTGGAGGCAGGGTACTTAACTCCTGCAGGGAAATTCACAGTCTTCCAACCCAGAGGTTTTTTTTTTTTTTTTTCTTTTCTTCCTAAAAGTAAATAGGGGGTGTGTGCTCTACCCATTTGCCTGGAGACAAAAGTGGCAGGGTTTTTTTTAGGATTTTGATTTTTTTTTTTGTTTTACAAGGAGCACAGGTTTGAAAAGAATTTTTTTTTCTTCTTTGGGCTGGGTAAGCAGGTTTCCAAGTAGTTGGAGGTTTTTTGCTTTAATTTGGGCCCAGAGCAGAGACAAGGGAATTGTCTTTTTCTGTAGGCTGACAATCACTATCAGAGAATAGGTATTCTATTCCAGCACAGCAAAATTTTACAGCCAAGTTTTGTTTGTTTATTTCTAAACCTCGGGTGTAAAGTTAGTTAAAAACAGAGAGGTTAGAATGGCCAAATCCTCAGCTCGACTACAGCTGGAATTAGCCAAATTTCAGGCTGAGGAAAAACAAAGGGAACATGAAAGACAGATAGAACTCATGCGGCTGAAGGAGGAGGAGAAGGAAAAAGAGAGGAAGCATGTGGAGGAGATGGAGAGGATAAAGGCCCAGCAGAATATACCAACAAACCCTAGCAATCCTTCTCCAGGTACCACTTCCCATCCCAGAAAGTTCCCCACCTACAAGGCAGGTGATGATACTGAGGCCTTCTTAGAAAACTTCGAAAGGGCCTGCCTTGGGTACAACATCTCTACTGACCAATACATGGTAGAGCTGAGGCCGCAGCTCAGTGGACCCTTAGCTGAGGTGGCAGCTGAAATGCCTAAAGAACACATGAACAAGTATGAACTGTTTAAATCCAAGGCGAGAGTCAGAATGGGGATAACACCCGAGCAGTCTCGTCCGAGGTTCAGAGCCCTAAGGTGGAAACCAGACATGTCATTTACCCGACATGCCTACCACATTGTAAAACATTGGGATGCCTGGATATCAGGAGCAAGTGTTGAATCTCCAGTAAATTTGCCCTTCCTAATGCAAATGGAACAATTCTTAGAGGGTGTTCCTGAGGAAATAGAAAGATACATCCTAGATGGGAAACCCAAAACTGTAATTGAGGCAGGAGAGATTGGAGCCAGATGGGTGGAGGTGGCAGAGAAGAAGAAAACTGGTCGCAGTTGGAGCGGAGACCAGAAGGGACCACCCCAGACCACACCCTATTACCGGGGGCCGCCCAAAGCCCCACCTACCTCCCAAAGAACCCTCCAGACCCCTTATCGTCCCACCACCCCGTTCTCCAGCAACCCTCCTCGCCCCAGTGACCCGTCAGCTGGACGATGTTTTAAGTGTAACGAGCTGGGGCATGTAAAGGCCAACTGCCCCAAGAACCCCAACAGATTACAGTTCATTGCACCGGAATCACACCAGAGGTCCACAGGCCCAGATACCTCCCAGATACCCTTGGAGCGGAGGGAAACTGTGAGTGTGGGTGGGAAGAAGGTCACCGCGTGGAGGGACACCGGAGCACAAGTGTCAGCTATCCATGCTTCCTTAGTGGACCCCAATTTAATCAACCCAGAGATCCAAGTGACGATTCAACCCTTCAAGTCCAACTCTTTCAATTTGCCTACAGCCAAGTTGCCTGTCCAGTACAAGGGCTGGTCAGGAATGTGGACTTTTGCAGTCTATGATGATTATCCCATCCCCATGCTGTTGGGGGAAGACTTGGCCAATCATGTGAAGCAGGCCAAGAGGGTGGGAATGGTCACCCGCAACCAGGCTAAACAAGCCGTGAGGCCTAGCTCTGTTCCGGAAACTTCTATCAGGACCCAGTCAGAGGTGATGGACCTGGACCCCAGGCCAATGTCTGCAACAGCAGTAGTGGATCCAGTCCTGGAGACCCAGACGGAACCAGTCCCAGAACCGGAACCAGCCAAACAACCAACACCAGACCCCGTGTCAGCACTGAATCCAGTACTTGCAACCTCAACACCAGAGGGCCCCACCGAACCTGAACTGGCAGCAGCCGATAACCCTACACAAGAGGCTCAGCCGGAGCCTGAATCCCAACATAGTGCACCAGCGGAGAGCGGTTCACAGTCAACAGAAACAGCTCCATCCCCTATATCGCTTCCAGAGGGACCAAGCCTAGGTCCACAATCCCATGAGGAACTGATGTCTCCAGCATCAAGGGAACAGTTCCAGACCGAACAGGAAGCAGATGAAAGCCTCCAGAGAGCTTGGACGGCGGCACGGAGCAACCCACCGCCTCTCAGCTCTTCTAATCGATCCAGAGAATTAAAGGTTTGTCAGTTTACAGCCCAGGGAGGAGACGACGCTGAGTGGCCTGAAGGTGTCTACTACGAAGGGAAATGTGCTGGTGGTGTGGAAGAGGTGAACCTCTCCATGACCCTTGGGCGTATGCAGCGACAGCAGATCCAGGAGCTGTGCACTAGCTACGCGCCAACGTTCTCAGCCACCCCAGGACTGACTGAACGGGCATACCACTCCATTGACACAGGTAATGCTCACCCAATTAGGGTCCAACCTTACCGGGTGTCTCCTCAAGCTAAAACTGCTATAGAACGGGAGATCCAGGATATGTTACAGATGGGTGTAATCCGCCCCTCTGAAAGTGCATGGGCATCTCCAGTGGTTCTAGTTCCCAAACCAGATGGGGAAATACGTTTTTGCGTGGACTACCGTAAGCTAAATGCTGTAACTCGCCCAGACAACTATCCCATGCCACGCACAGATGAACTATTAGAGAAACTGGGAAGGGCCCAGTTCATCTCTACCTTGGACTTAACCAAGGGGTACTGGCAGGTACCGCTAGATGAATCTGCCAAGGAAAGGTCAGCCTTCATCACACATCTCGGGCTGTATGAATTTAATGTACTCCCTTTCGGGCTGCGAACTGCACCCGCCACTTTCCAAAGACTTGTAGATGGTCTCCTAGCGGGATTAGGAGAATATGCAGTCGCCTACCTTGACGATGTGAGTCACTTGTGGTCACTTTGGGACAGGCCACTTTTGGATAGCATCCACTTTGGCCTGTAGGGGGCTGATAGTTCCTTGACCCACCTGGTGTCCAAGGTAAGTCACTCTGTTTAGGCCTATTTGACACTTCTTAGCCTTAACAGTTAGTCCTGCCTCCCTTATGCGCTCAAGGACTTTTTGTAGATGTTCCAGGTGGTCTGCCCAGGAATCCGAAAATATGGCCACATCGTCAAGGTAGGCGACTGCATATTCTCCTAATCCCGCATGTCGGGTAAATGACATGTCTGGTTTCCACCTTAGGGCTCTGAACCTCGGACGAGACTGCTCGGGTGTTATCCCCATTCTGACTCTCGCCTTGGATTTAAACAGTTCATACTTGTTCATGTGTTCTTTAGGCATTTCAGCTGCCACCTCAGCTAAGGGTCCACTGAGCTGCGGCCTCAGCTCTACCATGTATTGGTCAGTAGAGATGTTGTACCCAAGGCAGGCCCTTTCGAAGTTTTCTAAGAAGGCCTCAGTATCATCACCTGCCTTGTAGGTGGGGAACTTTCTGGGATGGGAAGTGGTACCTGGAGAAGGATTGCTAGGGTTTGTTGGTATATTCTGCTGGGCCTTTATCCTCTCCATCTCCTCCACATGCTTCCTCTCTTTTTCCTTCTCCTCCTCCTTCAGCCGCATGAGTTCTATCTGTCTTTCATGTTCCCTTTGTTTTTCCTCAGCCTGAAATTTGGCTAATTCCAGCTGTAGTCGAGCTGAGGATTTGGCCATTCTAACCTCTCTGTTTTTAACTAACTTTACACCCGAGGTTTAGAAATAAACAAACAAAACTTGGCTGTAAAATTTTGCTGTGCTGGAATAGAATACCTATTCTCTGATAGTGATTGTCAGCCTACAGAAAAAGACAATTCCCTTGTCTCTGCTCTGGGCCCAAATTAAAGCAAAAAACCTCCAACTACTTGGAAACCTGCTTACCCAGCCCAAAGAAGAAAAAAAAATTCTTTTCAAACCTGTGCTCCTTGTAAAACAAAAAAAAAAATCAAAATCCTAAAAAAAACCCTGCCACTTTTGTCTCCAGGCAAATGGGTAGAGCACACACCCCCTATTTACTTTTAGGAAGAAAAGAAAAAAAAAAAAAAAAACCTCTGGGTTGGAAGACTGTGAATTTCCCTGCAGGAGTTAAGTACCCTGCCTCCAGGCAAAGAAAACCTGCAATTCACAAGATAATCCCCTTTTGTCTCTGCTTGGCCACAAAGCAGAGAGAAACCAAGCTGCTTTCAGTTTCAAAGCTGCCTTCTGGACTTCCTAAAAATTCCTTTTTAAAATCTGTATTTCTAGTTCAAAAAATCTCAACTGGATCTCAAAATGATTTCAGGTTAATCCCACCACTGTGCCACCATGTCAAGGTTCCTCCCCCACTCTGAACTCTAGGGTACAGATGTGGGGACCTGCATGAAAAACCTCCTAAGCTTATCTTTACCAGCTTAGGTCAAAACTTCCCCAAGGTACAAAATATTACACCTTGGACAGGCCGCTACCACCACCAAACTAATACTGGTTACTGGGGAAGAGCTGTTTGGACGCGTCCTTCCCCCCAAAATACTTCCCAAAACCTTGCACCCCACTTCCTGGACAAGGTTTGGTAAAAAGCCTCACCAATTTGCCTAGGTGACTACAGACCCAGACCCTTGGATCTTAAGAACAATGAACAATCCTCCCAACACTTGCACCCCCCCTTTCCTGGGAAATGTTGGATAAAAAGCCTCACCAATTTGCATAGGTGACCACAAACCCAAACCCTTGGATCTGAGAACAATGAAAAAGCATTCAGTGTTTTACAAGAAGACTTTTAATAAAAAATAGAAGTAAATAGAAATAAAGAAATCCCCCCTGTAAAATCAGGATGGTATATATCTTACAGGGTAATTAGATTCAAAAACATAGAGAACCCCTCTAGGCAAAACCTTAAGTTACAAAAAAGATACACAGACAGAAATAGTTATTCTATTCAGCACAATTCTTTTCTCAGCCATTTAAAGAAATCATAATCTAACACATACCTAGCTAGATTACTTACTAAAAGTTCTAAGACTCCATTCCTGTTCTGTCCCCGGCCAAGACGACTACAGACAGACACAGACCCTTTGTTTCTCTCCCTCCTCCCAGCTTTTGAAAGTATCTTGTCTCCTCATTGGTCATTTTGGTCAGGTGCCAGCGAGGTTACCTTTAGCTTCTTAACCCTTTACAGGTGAGAGGAGCTTTCCCCTGGCCAGGAGGGATTTCAAAGGGGTTTACCCTTCCCTTTATATTTATGACAAACGTGCAGCAGATTAATTAATGGATCTCTGTGTAGATGTGCCTCCCTTAAATTATTTTCCCACATCTCTAATGGAAAAGTCCTCTACAATTTAATAGGGGTGAAACTAATATGGTTATATGGAAATTACTCAAAATGTATAATAATATATAGATGCATGTATAGAGGGTGGGTTTTGTTAACTATTATCTTCGGTTTTATAGCCAGGTCTTTCTAAAGGAGGATGCTTTAGTTCAACTTCATGTTCATGGGCTTGATGCAGGAATCACTGGTGAAATTTTAAGGCCTGGGTTATACAAGAAGTCAGACTAGATGACTGCAGAATGTGCTCCTTTCTGGCCTTAAAATCTTTGAAGCCATATCATTTCCAATGAAATTATAGATGATGGTTTTTAAAAAAAAACAAAGTTTATTTCTTATTAAATTTCATAAGGGTTATTAGTAGTTCTGACAGTCAGTCAGTGGGAGTATGGTCACTAATTTCCACTTCTGGGTCTTCAGGGGCCATATGCATTGTGTCTGGAGCTGACTGCTGATGTTGGGTGTCTCAACTAAATCCACAACTGCTTTGGCAAAATCCTAGTACTATACTTCTGAGTTCCATACACTCAATATCTTTTTGTAAATGTTGTTCTTATTCAAACAGTATATTATAAGCCACAAAAAACATATTTACACAATGTGTATAAAGTGCTGGATGTAGCATTGCATTTTGAATTTCTTAATTTATGTAATGTATTCATTCACTTTTAGTTTGCACTGCATAGTTCCATTTCAGTACTTCCTGGCTTGTCAGAATTGTTCCGAGTGATGGATATCTGTCAGTGTGTCATTAACCAAGCAGCTTTTGCATCTTTAAATATGTGTCATCTGCTGTACAGAAAGGTAATTTGTACTTCCATTTGGTTGTAGTCTCTGGAAGGTAATTGTTTTGTTACTCTGAAATTTACTCCCTTTGACCTCCCTCCTCAGGTAAACGATGCACCAGATGTGAATATCTTGGCGAAAGGCTAAGGGGAGGCACTCAACATGATGGAAATTCCCTGGGCTAGATTATTACTTGGATTGTGTGCCCACACAACGAAGTAAAAGGGGGAATATGAATCCCTTTCCCCGCTCTCCAGGTGTATAGGTGTAAGCAGAGCTATGTGCATACTTACTCTTTCCCTGGGTGGAGAGCAGTGGGGAACTAGCTTAACCCCTTACTCACTTGTCAGCACTGGGCTTGTAATTTATACCTGTTGTAAACCTACAGCAAATTACCATTGCCCTAAGCAAAGAGGGAGCAAGGGAGAGCTTTGTGACTCGGGTGTCATGGAGACTCCTGGGCTGGCTTCTGGGGTGATGTAGCTTTTGCACCACCTTTTCTTCAGGGCTGTGCTGAAAGTCCAAACCACGCCCAAAAGTGATCATTTTTTATTCAGGGTGTAGAAGAAAGAGGAAGTAGATACAAGTATGAAAAAAGTAAATTTAGGCTATCAGGGAACAGATCCGCATGTGGATACCACAGTAGAGTGTGGAATAGCCTTCCAAAGCAATTGGTGGAAGCCCTATCACCCAAGATATTTAAGGCTACAATAGACTGGCTAAAGCATTAGGAAAAAACTTTGTGAGGAGCGATCCTATTACGGCCTCCAGGGAATGGACTAGTAGGGGTTTATTTTCTCCTCCTCTGCTGTCTCTGATACCTTGGCACTAAAATTAGAGCCACATGAAGGGCCAGATAATGAACTCTTTAGTCACAATGGTGATCGGTTACTCATAGGTTAGTTCTGTAAGTAACTGCTCACCACTGCAAGGGATTCACAGCCTCAGCCTTACAGATCAGCCTTATGAAAGGGACTTAAACACACAAGTATATGCAGTTGCATTGATGGTGACAGGCCAGAAGCAGACAAGTTGGAACCTTCCTTAATTGTGTGTGCACAGCTGTAGAGTAAATTAGACTCCGTAGTGAGAGTGTGAAATCACCACAGAAATGAGTTTATGAAATTGATCAGAAAATCAGTAGTATTCTATAGCATACCCTATACAGAACCCAATCTTGCAACCTTTATTCAGGTAAAACTGTCAATGACTTCAATAAGAGCTTTGTCTGAGCAAGCCCAGTCAGACTGATTCTAGGGAACTCGAAGAAAAGCTGCATCTTTCAGGGATTTTGAAGAGTTCCATAAGTTGTGAACAACTTAAAATACTGCTTTCCTATTACATTGTAACTAATCTTGTATCTCTGACAAGTATTAGGACTTGATCCATAAGAGGCTGTAAACTGAAACATTCCAAATTGTCATTTACTGCACATCAACATATATTGCTCCAAGATTTGGAAAGCTAGAAATATATAGGTAGTGTGTCATGCTGTGGATGAGCCAAACAGTGTGTGTGCATGGGAGTTGTGTTCACTTGGGAATGATGATAAATCATTGGATAAGGATTGTGACATAGTGTGCATGTCTAAATCTGAGTCAGGCAGAGGAATAACTATACTGAGTGATGATTCAGACTGAGCTATGTCTGTTGGTGATATTGATCACTAGCTTGGAACTGCAGCTTTCAAGAAAATGTGCAATGCAAGTTAAAGACAACAAAATCAAATAAGACTATGAAAACTTATTTGATTGAGGGAAACATCAAATACTCTATAATCTTTACCAAATTTCACATCAGCAATGCATTTGTTAGTTCAATATAATATAGTAAAAAATTAATAATTTGGGACTACAAATAATGCTGCATACAGTGTAATCCATTTATATTGACTTGGATACAATTTAAACTTATAGTAGTGGAATGAAAGTCTTCAGCTGGTTAAATGGACTACAAGGTGCTAACTGCAACTCTGGTTATACTCTGAAACCTCTGGTTATAGTGACTCTCAGTTAAGTTGCTGGTTGAACAAACAATTTCATTCAGAGCCAGATTCCAGTGCCATTGAAGTCAATGCCAAAACTCCTTATATAGTAGACTCTCTTAAATGGCTTATAGCAATAATTAATAATACGCAATACTGCAATCTACATGATAATGGGTAGGGGTAAACAAGACAGAAAAATAAAATCTGGTATACCTTGGTGCATAAGGCATAACTCAAAACTGAGTTTTTCAGTTTCGCTGGTTTTGCCTGGTCATATTTCTCAGAAATATATGGAATCAGAGAACAATGTGCCATCTTTTTTGCTTCTGGAATTTTGGGTGCTCAGCACCTGTCAAAATCAGGCCCAGACAAACAGTAATATAAAAATGAATGATGAGTATGTGTCAAAGTCAGCATTTATTACCACATTATAATAACAAACAAAATGTATGACTGCATAAATGAAAAAAATTCCAAGTACAAAATACAAGAGTGGGGAACTAAAATTTATCTGTGATTTCATGCATGCAAGAAATTAACAATTTTTTTATGAGACCTATTTTGGTAGGACAACTTGTGTTATAGCCAGACTACTCTATTTCACTAAAGCAAAGCATCTGTGAAGAGAATATCTAGAGTTTTCATAGTCACAGGAAAGTATCTGTCAACATAGTCATAAATGTACATGGAAAAAGTCAACCAAGGTTAGGATCATTACCCAGTGGTAATTTAAACCTTGCCACTGCAGTCTTTTCTAGGAGCGCAGTGCCAGAAAAAACACTACTCGTGTTCATTGCCATGAAAACACCATGTGTTTCACGCTGTGTATTTCACTTGATTTAGTGTTCCTCTATTGCGGCTGGTATACAAAGGATTGGAGGAAAACATTAGTCTGATTTGTTGCCTATATCTGAAAGTCCAATAAATTTATGGAAAGGGGAGTTTGAAAGCTTCAGGATGGTGTTTACCTAAATACAGTGTGAAATGTGCTAGCTGTTGTTTTTATAAACTGGAAGAGACCAATAATATATATAATTCTGCACTTGAAATTAGTTATGCGATTAAGTTCAATCCATTTCTTTTAATTTGAACAATAGTTCCAAAGTACAGTATCTGAAAGGTCAAGGAGATATCTGAAAAATTCGGACTGAAACTTGGCAGGTTTGAGGAGTCTGAACATCTCAGCTACTCTGAAACAGACTCTTCAATAATAAAAATGTTACAAATATTTATATTTTCATATGCACTGAACCATATATAATAATGTGGCGTTTTCATAAATGAATCCCACTGATGATCATTTTCACTGTGCAGCTCTACCTAATTGGGGTGTAATGAAGTGCGTAATTCAAATGCCATGGAGCTTGAGGGCCTAAAGAGAGGTTTAACTGAGATAGCAGGCAGTTGTCATACTAGCTATCAATAGAATTTCAGGCTCTTAAAAGAGCACATTGGATAGGTACAGCATTGGTGTAATACATGATGGTTTGCTATTGCGGGCAAATTCCTGCCCAGTTACACCTGTGAAACCCACAGTAGTCAAATGTACAGTATTATTTTATCAGTACATTAAGTATTTAAAACATAACAGCTTAGTTCAGGGGAAAATACTTTTAATAATATGGATTAACATAACACATGCAAAAGACACAGGCCACCGATATTGAATTCATGCATTCAGTGGTCTCACCCTCAGTTTACACTTACAGTTTAAATGAGATCAGATTTTCATTTTCTCTGTTTAACTTACATTGATTCTTTTTTTAATTACATGAATTTGAGACCAGAGGGCCAATTTTTTGATGGGGTTCTGAACAGCCTCCAAGTTTGCCAGCACAAACCCCAGAATTTTCTCATGGAAATTGCTCATGCAAAATAGGCCATTAGATAGTGGCCCCATTTTCACACACAGCTGTCACACAGATACATTTAAACTTGCAAAACTGCAGTCACAAATTAAGAGGCTGTTTTTGAAGATGTTATTCTTACCTGAATTTATTACATACAGTGCTATTATGTGTTTTCTTACTAAAATTAAAATTTGTATCAGGGTAGCTCAATTCAGTAGTATCAGCTGATTTACAATGGGGCCCTGATGATGACCTTACCCATAATTTATTTAAGGATGGATTGTTGGGGTTTTTTAAAATGTAATGTATGGAATGCTGAAAGTTTTTAAGTCATAAGTATCTTACCTAGATGTTACTTTCTTTTAGGGTCAAAAATTGGCTTTGTATACCAGTATCCTTTCTTTTCTAGCAAAGCAAACTTCAAAATTGGAAAGATTCCATTAAATTGTTGTTTTTCATTTACTAGCAGCTCCTAAATCAGTTAATATAATTTCTTCCCCATAGTGAATGCACAGTATTATAAGACTAAATGCTGTAATTTCTATTGATCTATTACCACAGTCTATTTAAGTGAAATAATTAAAATGATTTTTAAGGTTTGCCCAGTGTCTCAGTAAATCATATTGCACTGTGAAAGGCTCAGATATTTTTTTAATGCTCACATATTGGCACCTACAAGGGCTAGGACTAGAGCTGTATTTCCTTTTTTTGAGGGTAGTTTATGGAAGTCAGTGCAGCCATAGTCAAAATGCTTATTCATGTGTAGAGCCTCCGTGAAAACGTAAGGTCAGATTCTGTTCTCCTTGCACCAGTGCGCATCTAGAATCACTTGCCCTTGGCATCAGTGGAATTAGCCCTGATTTGCACTGATATAACCTTGCATCAGTGGAGTTATGCCAGATGGACACTGGTGTAACTGGGAGTAGAATTTGCTCTCTAGTTTGTGGGAAAGGCATTTTTAGTAAAAGGTTGAGTATCGCTGTTTAGTACTCATGGCTGTACTGGTGTAATAATACTGGTTAAAACCAAGAAAAGTTTTTAGGAGTTCCTAGAAAACTTCCCCCTTATGGCTGTACTTACACCATACCCCAGCTCTTGTTAGCTGGGATTACACTATGCAGCAGCAACAATGAGCATGAACATTAGTTGGGTTTGCTTCTTCTAGTAGCATGGATAATAAAATCATAGAGGTGGTGGGGACAGAAGTTGGGGGTGGGGGAAGAGAAGCCTCTTCAGCCAGATTTGAGATAGCAAATTGTATTCAAGGTGCATTGATGAGAAACCAAGAGCAGCATTGTTTACTATAAGGCCTACATCTTATGCTAACTTACAGGTTGACAGAAAATGTGTTTAAAATAATTTCTACTGGCTAAAGTCCTGATCGTGCAGCGTACTGTGTGGGAGCAAAGGATGGACCATATGGGGGAGGGAGTCTTCGGCCAGCAATGCAATGAGGATTCATGCTGGTAACTGCCAGAACCACTAATGGGAGTTACAAAAGTAAACCTCCTCATACCATAGAATAGATTCCACAATAATTCTGAAAGAAGGATGGGGGCCCATGACCTTGACCTCAGCTCGGTGGGTAGCTAAATTCAGCAATAATTGTGAAACCAATTACATTTTAGGATATATACTGTAGTATATTTACTTTGAATATACATATGTACTATGCCTAAGTAAGCCTCAAGCTTAGCTTTATTATTGTACATTGTTTTGGCTTTATTCATGTGTGTAACATGGTGGGGAGAAATTATACTAAGAAGAGGAAAATGCCCTTGTGGAAACATTAAATTTTTAAGATGTTTTGTTGGATGCACTTTGAAACAGACGTCATTATCTTCTTTCTTGACCTTAACTTGCCACCATTTCCATTTTACTTCAAATGGATCGTTATTCTACAAAGTGAATTCAGCTGGAACTAATTGTTTTATTAAATAAAGTTTTTATTTTTGAACTGACTGCTCCAGGCACTAAGGAAAAACACTTCTTGCCATGGCTGTAGCAAATCTAGGTCAGAAATTCAAAAAGAAGTATTAGCAAATGGATGTAATCAAGCTGAAGGACAAGCGAACAGTCTACCTCAAAGGTGGGGGGGGGGGAGATGAAACAACTGCTTTTTCTTCTGCTGCCTGACCACCGCTCCTTTCACAGACCCGTGGTGTGGTTTTTTTTGGAAAGAGCCTGCCATACTGAAGTGTAATTGCCAGTGTTTTTATTTTAAGTACCTATAATTAGGCTTGCATATTCATATTTAGACAACTAAATAAGAGGCCTAATTTTCAAGAGAGGTGAGCAGCTAGCAGCATCCCTTGGCATCCCTGCAACTGCTTGGTTCTCTGCACTGTTGAAAACTGGACTCCCTGTTTAGAGGATGAACTATGGACTTAGGATCCTAGCAATAGGCACCCATTTAAAAAAAAATCTTGGCCCCAGTTTGTCTTTGAAAATTTTCAATAACAAATTATTTTCCAAAATGGAACACTCCCAAACCAAAAGCAGGACAGCTCAATAAAATAAATGGCAAATTGCTAAAACAGACATGCTCTAAAAATATGAACATCAAGCAGTCCTCATGAGGGAACGTATCACACATGAAAGTATATTTACCTGATTATTTCTTAAAAGTATCATTTGAAGTACAAGTAAATTCTTTGTGATAGCTCTTATGAACAGATGGTTCAGATAGAGATTGATCAGAGGATCATTAATCTCACAGATATTATGTCCGTTATAATAGCTGTCTTTCTAATAATGGTGGCCCTGATTCCCCAGTGGGGTGTTCCCAATTGTATGCTGATGTAACACTCATAAAACCTCATAACACTGGAGTGTAACAGTGGTGAATCTGTAGCCTATAAGGCTAGCTTCTGGCTTGCCTATATATTTTTCTTATAGGTTTCTTATTTTTTTTTATGGTTTTGATTGTTTTATTATAAAAGATTTATAATTTTATATTAAAATAGTTTGGGTGTAACGCAAGAGACCTACAGGCCATATTCTGTATGTTAAGCTAAGGCAAAGTTACATATGTCTGGGACCTTTTACCTAGATAGATAGTGATAAGTTAAAAGCATAAGGACCACATATGGCAGTGACCTTTAACTTAGATAGATAAAGGATGCATTGAAGCAGGGGGGCATAGAGGCTTTCCAAAGTTCATGCCCTCTGTAAACAGGTACACCACAAGAAAAGAACCAAAATAACCAGAAGAACAAAAATAACAAATGTGTGAATGATCTGAGGTCATTAATATGTATGTATATGTCATCAATATGTACAAACATACCAGCCTATGGAGTAAGTGAACCCCAACACTTTGAGTGAGGAACTAGGTTTGGACATAGAAGGAGGGCTCAAGCACCCATGCCCTATAAGAGGAGTGACCCACCATGCCAAGAAATCTAATCTGATCATAAGCTCCAAGCGTCTTTCTTAGTTTGTTACTGTTAGTTTAATTTTAAGTTTTAAGTCAGTTAGTTACGTGAAATTCTAAGTCAGCTTCAATAGCTCTTAGCTCTAGCTTCTTCTAAGCTCTGCACCTCTCACTCAAGAATTGAGGAACCCGAGGCAAGGCTGGTCCCTGATCTCTTATAACCAGGTCATCAAGGAAGGGTGTGAGTACAGTATATTAATCAAAAGCTTTATAGTACATAATATAATATATGCATCTTTAAAATAATAGTATTGCATTTGTAACTCTGATTATTTTACCATTTGATTAGAATTCCTTTTTATCTCAATAAAAGTCTTTAAGACTATTTTGGTCTCAGTGTGAGAGTCCTGGCATACCCCCCAGGGTCCTGTGCACATTCTGTGTAGCCTGATTCTGGGACAAGAACCTTCTCTTCTGATCAGATTAACTGGCGAGCCTATAACCCGTACTATCCAAATTAATTATATTAACCTCCTAAATCAGGCAACAAATCAGACCCAAGATGTTTGTTAAATAGAGCTCTATGCTCACTCCCCTCCAAAAGAGCACCATGGTCCCTAAGCAGCTGTCTACAAACACAGTTCGGCTTCAGCCACAAGTCAGTGAATGGTTAAGTCTGTTCGCAGGATTGTTCAAATTAAATATTTTAAGATGTACACAATTACAGGAGCCCAAAATCTGCTACTCTTATTTTAACAAGTGTAAAGAACTGAAATGTCACTCTCTCCTGGAGTAATCCTTGGCAGGCTAAAAGGTTTTCTCTCCTTGTTCCATTACAAAATGTATAAATTAATCTCATGATAAAATTAACATAGTGATGAGGCACATGAACTAGCATTGCCACATTCATCTATCCGCTTCCAGCATTTCTTGAGATTAGGGTTCATTTAATTAACAACCTGACAAGCTAGCTCACTCCAGAGCTGCAGCTCTACTTATTACTTTTGACCTCTTTAGACACTAGTCTCTTTATATTTTATCACCTTTTTGTTGCAGAGATTGAAGGAATATCTTGTCGTGAACAGGGCAGGGTTTTTTTAATGTATTACAATGGTGTTGACCCCAGAGTTTTTATTTAAAATGCAATACAATAGCACTGACCCCAGCCAGACATCTGCAGCTCATGAGAAACTATATTATATATAGTCTGATCAAATGCCTTTAATCAGTTACATATCTTTACCTGAGCACCTCTGATAAAATGATGAGCACTCTCAACTCCCATTGACTACAGTGGGAATTGAGAGCCCAGCTTCTTGCAGGAATCAAAACTTAGATCTTCTCAGTTGTTTTCCTTTCCTTGTGTAAGACAGTCTCATGGTAAAATCTCAGTGCAATAGAGTCCTTCTGTGCATGGACAAGTGGGCTCGTTTTTATTTCTATTACTGGAGTCTACCTGGACTTCTCTTAAAGTTTTATGTCACACTTCATATTATTAAGGGTCCATTGATAAAGGGTTAATACATGATTAATTGCTGCTACAAACATGTTGCAGATATGAGTATAAGTGTAACATAGTTATACTCACATCAGTAGAAAGTATTGCAGATGGTTATAAGCAATCTATTGAACTCTCTAGAGATCTATAACAATTAAGTGTGACTGTGACAGAGTGCAGGAAGTTAACAGATGAGCCTGCACTCTGATCACTCTCACACCAATTGGTTCCCCAGCCAAGGCTGATTGCGGTAATGAGTTAGGTGTGGGCTGGGTGAGCTAAAGAGCAAATTAGCCCATCCGCTCCAGAATTATAAGAAAGGCACAGAAAGAGGACGTGCAAGATTGAGGAGCAGGGCTAGCTGAGCCCAGAGTCAGAAAGGTCTCCGGGATGGGAAACCTCTTCTTCTTTTGGGCCCTGGAAAAATGCTGTGAGAATACGAGGGATGTTGTACATACTATTGTTGAACAAAACTGTAAAGGTGTTTGTGACTGAATACACCCCTGTATTCACACACTACACACTATTGTAATAATCTTTGTACAAAATGTGCCTTGTCACGTATCATTTGATCACTGAACAATAATAATCATGATGAAATCTGTTTAGCAACATTATATGTAAACTCATGAATTCCCTTTAAATGATGTTGGTAACACACATTGATCCATTAAAATAAAAATGTATTTCATAGTCATTCTGAACATTATGGATGGAGCCAATGCAGACTTTTTTGAGGTACGTAATGAGCATCCATGTTAAAAAAAAAAAAAAAAAAAAAACACAAAAACCCACAAATCTTCCATTCCTCTCATCTCCAAAAGCGAGATAGCTCCTCACCTCTCCCATTTCCCTTTCCAGAAGACCTGTGAGGTATGAGAATGACTGAGACTACCTCTATCCACGTACACTGCACTTGGTCTCAAGAGGAAGGTGTTGGAGCTTGTGGTGATCAGCTCTAGGCTGGAGGTTTTCCTCATTGGATTCTGCTAAGTGGAAGGCAGTTTCAGGGAAACTCAGCAGAAGGTAAATGGATGTGCCTCAGCCCTACTCTCTGCTTAACCCAAGCACCAAGGCCCAAATCCTCAAAGGTATTTAGGTCCCTACCTTTCATTGAAATTAGTGGAAGATAGGAACCTGAATACCTTTTGAGGATCTGTGCCAAATGCTATGTCTTGCTAAGTTGGAAGGCTGCAAGTAGGTTTATGTTTGTTAGAGGCACAGTGCTTAGAGACTAGGGGCCAGATTTTGAAAGGTATTTATATGCCTCAAGTCCTTTAAAATTCTGGCCCTTGGTCTCTGAAAGCAGTTTACATTGTCTAGCAGGAAAAAGATGCATCCACCCCAAACATAAAATCCCTCTGTAACCTTTCTGTATGGGAACAAATCAATCTTGTTACAATGACTGTGCAGGGGTGCCTACAGAGGAGAGAAACACTTCCTACAAAGGGACTATTTATGCTCACTTATCTAAATGCACTGACATACAGGTGATCATGTGTGCCTGGCAAATGGGACTGTCCCTATTTTCAGGGACTCTCCTAGTATCTATGAGTTTTATAAAACTGGCACCTGGTTCCACCTGAGAAGCAAGGGGCCAGCTGAGCTGATTAAACTGACAGCATGCTCGTTGACAGCATGTGTGCTCAAGGACCAACAGTACCCACCAGGCTTGTTTTTTGTTGCTGCCCTGACACCCCCCACAACAGATCTCTTGGTAAGTCTTCACTCTTCATGAGTCCTTGAGAGTAAGACTCACTGTGATTGGGCAACCTTGGAAGTAACAAGGCTCCAGGGAGCTCTGCCATGTAACCACCAATTGCAAGTGGCTACTGTTAGAGCCTGGTTGATATCTGCCCTCCTATTCATCAGCCCTTTCCTGGATTGTATGGGTATGCAAGGTATGAAGTGAAAAAGGTATCTGTTTCTAGGGAGTAATAGAAAGAAGGCAAAAAACTGACAAACCAAATCTGGTAGAAAAAGAGAGAGGGAAACAGGAGGAGTGCAGCAGTGAGATAGGGAGGAAAGAATAAAGGAGTAGATTAAAACAGGGAGGAAGAAAAAAGGAATGAACAGAGGGGAAAAAGCCAGGAGGAGCAGAAGACAGAGAAACAACAAGAGAAGGAGAAATTGGGGAAGGATTGTGCCTGCAGACACGAGATAAAAATAGAGTAAAGGAGCTGGACCTTAGATGAAAGGGAACACAAGTGTCAATACTATTTTCCCCTATTCTGCCCTTTACTATAGCATGTCTAGGGTTTTATTCCAAAAGGGGAAGGGTGTTATCTTAACTGAAGAGTGGGAAAGGGAGACCTGGACATGCTTTTTCCTTCTTCCCTCACCTATCCGGGCCCTTCTGTGCACACATCCCAACCCTGACCAAAACTATTCCATGAACTTCACCCCTACCACCATCATCTACAACACATGGCCCTATTTCTCACTTTGGGAATTATGGTCATCCTAGTAACACAGTACTGCTTTTAATTCTCCTTTTCTTGTCCCAATTTCTGCTATACACGTGAAAGGTACTGTACTGCTGTTAGGTTAATTATCACTATCAAGATCTATAGGAAACCTGTAATGCTAGAACAAAAGGTGGCCAAATAATATTAACTCCTGGTTGGAAGTGGGCTGTGTAGAATTAGATTCTACAGAGAAGCACTGATTGTACACCGTCTCTGTGTACCTGAAATATCAACAGAGAATACCCCAAAAGACACAGATGTGACCACAATTCTGATTCTTCATGTACCTGCAGGTAACAACCACCATAACTATTGGTTCCTAATCTACCAGTCTATAGCAGTCACAGCATATCAGGTTATTCATCAAGAGAATGAATGGAAATTCAAATAGGATGGGAACTGGCCATGTACAGAACAAATCACCACTGATAGCAAAGGAGACAGCTGAGAAGTTGCCATTTGACAGCATCAAAAGCTGAGTGAAAAACCAAACTAGTGCGGCAGTGATGTTCCTGTATATAGTAAAGAGGATCTCAAAACTTAATCCTTTCTACAGGAATGACTGTTTAACAGCAAACAGAAATGCTACACAACAGTTTGGCACAGAAAATAAAGATGACCTTTTCTGAATGAAACTGCAGGAAGAATTCAAATGGCAAAATCCAATTATTCACACTGGAATTGGGACAGGATATCGGGGTTCACAATTGCAACACTGCTCTTATGATTGGTTTCCTTGAAAAACAGGCAAATTTATCTCCCTCCAAAACCCCTTTTTCCCAAATAGGAATGTCCAGCACACTTCTCCACACGAACAATTTTCAATACTGTAAATGTGGTAAACATCAGATTTTTTTGCTGTCTATATTTTATTAAAACCTACTCTAAGGTATTTGATGGGAATTTGATTGGTTCTTAGCTGTTACTAATTAAATGCTTTTTATGGGCCCAATTCCCATCTATACCAAGGCTTCTTTACACTGTTCTGGGTAAATTATTTATTACTGTCCTTTTACAGAGCTGGAGTGGTGCAAAGGGGCCTGAGTGTAAATGAGAATCTGGCCCCTATGTGTTGAGAGAAGCTGCAAATGTGCAATACGCAAAATCCTTTTAATGAGGTGCACTATATGTTTCAATAGCAGGTAGGTATTGCTGCCACACTTGAACAAAGTGCCTGCAAGACATGATAAAAAGACTCTCTTCAGTAGAACCACAGTAACTGGTATCTGAGACTTTTTCACTTTAATTCTTATCTTAGGCTGCCATCTAGTGAAAAAGATACTCGTCACACTGTGCATTTGGCTCATGCTAAGTTTTTATTTTTTCAGTATTTCCAAACACAAGCTTTCAAAAATCATGAGTCAGACCCTGCAAATAATCATATTGGCTTTAAAATCTAGCAATTTTTTTAAAAAATGCACTTTGGGTATTTGCCTTATCTTTTTTTCTTTTAGGTTGCACCTGAGTCATGTGTACAAACTTTTCTCCAAAACGATGAGGGCCAGTAACTTACTTTTTCTTTTGAATGAAAGTTTAGATTCTGATGTATTCACAGGATTCCAGGACTTGGGGTTTTAAGAAACCAATCAAACTGTAAGTGTCACAATAAAATGGGGGGAGATAACAACATTGTTTTTTTAACCACGTGTATTCCTGTTTAATATTCTGTGCTTTAAAGGCAAAATGAGACAATCTGAAACCAAATTGGTTAGAAATACTAATAGGATATTAGGGTCAAAGGCAGAGCCTGGCACACTACAGGTGAATTATACAAAAAATAACATTACAGTAATTGTGGTGGACTCCTGCACAAAATAGGTGAACATCTTCAGGCTTCCTATTAATGTACTCCATGCATGTGCTAGGCTGAGAGTCAGAGTTCATATTTCAATATCATCAGCCTAAGTGCTCCAGAAATACAGGCACAAAACCAACATGTGCACTAAACTCAGAGATGACTTCCTGTTCCAGGGAGGAGAGTCTGAGGGGAAATGTCAGGAGAAGGAATAAGGGATAGACGGTCCTAGGAGGAAAATACTTGATAGAGTTGAGAAGTGGAAGGGATATGAAGAAAGGGATTGGGCCACACATCCATCCCCAAATGATTTCTTCTAGGTAAGAAGAACGCCATTGATTTATCCAAGAAGTGCTACTGATGGTGGTGGTTTGGTAGTGAACAAGGTTGGGTGGAGGATTTGCCAGGAGGACTGGCATTTAGATGGAGGAAATCAGATCACGAGAATTTCAGAAAAAATTGTTTTCACCAAACCAAAGTACCCTAAAACACAATACCCCTAATATAATTTGGCCTAGAGGAACAGAAATATGTCAGTCATGAGAGATTAAAATAGCTGGATATGTTCCCTCTATGTATTATTTATATTTATTGCTGGTAACAGTTTCTATTAGCACCAGTGTAGGGTACACTTTGATATAACCTAGGCTTGTTTTACACATAGCCATCAACTTAATTTGTGTCCCATCCATCTCCAAATTCAATTGATAATTTTCCCCTATTTTTCAAAATGTTCACTTTGCTCCTCTAATTTTAGCCCTTTGAAATGGAAAGAGAAGAAGCCACTCTCTCCCCTTTTTATGACTCTCCACAGTTAGGTCATCCTTTCATTGCTTCCACATCTATATGCAATTTCCCAAAAGACTCCCTAAACTTGGACTACACATAGTTTTTGTACTACTTTAAGAATATTGGTTTAGAAACAGATACTATTAAAGTAATACAACCACCTACTGTATAAAGTTATACTGGTATAAAGGTGCTTTTATCAGTATAGTTTACTCCCCTAAATTTAGGGAGGATAATAAATATATATTTACATTTAGGGGAATAAATTAAACCAATATAAGCACCTTTATACCATATAACAGGGGGGGTTGTATCACTATATCTGTTTCTCAACCCCTAAATTACTTCATCCCTTCAAATGCATTGTGAAACCCATTTGATGGTTCTAGGTATTGATGGAAATGTATTGTAATTATGTCCACATTGTTTCACTTCGATTTTTTTCTGTCTACATTTCACTTATTGGTTTTCATTTCCATAATCTCACTTGTACTTTATACTTTCTGTTTCTTTTCTTATTCTTCCTCATATTTATTGGATTAAATTTTCAACTCCTGCTTCTCAGAATTTTTTTGTTGGGACATGCACACTCATATATGCATTCCTCCCTCACTACATTAGACTTAAAGGTAAATTGGAGGATGAAGACATGGAACTGCTGGAAGAGACTGGCTTCCCCAGGCACTAGTTTAGCCTGGATCATTGGATTTACAACACCAGCACAGCCAACACTGATTTGACTATTAATCCCTTAAGTGCCTCAGGAACTGCAGCATAAATCCAGTGAAGGAGCACTCATATGGCTCTAAAGACCTATAGTGCTTATCCTGATATTCCCGTTCAGGAAAACTGAGTTTTTCTTAATAGCGGTGACAATTCAAAGAGTTAAATCTTTTTAAAACAGAGAGATCTGCTTGCAGTTGTGGTGGTGCTGAATCCTGGGAAGATATTTAGGATGATTCAGTGGATACCCATATTTACATCCATAGAGATTTGAATTCGCCACCAGCCCATTTCTTGCTTTCACTCAAACTTGCAGTTGCATTCACTGCTATCAGGTACCGAGCCAGTGCTTTACAGCTCCACAATAGCACTCAACAGAGTAGTCATCTTTTTTATACACTGCCTCAGTAAGTAACTGTCTCTCATAACTATCTGTTCCTCTACCAAAGAGCAATTCATTATGCACCAACTCCATATCTATCCCTGTGACATGACTTTAGCATTCTTCTTCCTTTAGTGAACCTAAATCCTCTTCCTTTAGTGAACCTAAATCGTCAAGAATTATAGCATTCAAAAACCAGTTGAAGAACACTTCAATCTCTTTGGTCACTCGATTACAGACCTAAAAGTGGCAATTCTTCAACAAAAAAACTTCAAAAACAGACTCCAACGAGAGACTGCTGAATTGGAATTAATTTGCAAACTGGATACAATTAACTTAGGCTTGAATAAAGACTGGGAGTGGATGGGTCATTACACAAAGTAAAACTATTTCCCCATGTTTATTTTCCCCCCCTACTGTTCCTCACATGTTCTTGTCAACTGCTGGAAATGGCCCACCTTGATTATCACTACAAAAGGTCCCGTCCCCCCCGCTCTCCTGCTGGTAATAGCTCACCTTACCTGATCACTCTCGTTACAGTGTGTATAGTAACCCCCATTGTTTCATGTTCTCTGTGTATATAAATCTCCCAATTGTATTGTCCACTGCATGCATCCGATGAAGTGAGCTGTAGCTCATGAAAGCTTATGCTCAAATAAATTTGTTAGTCTCTAAGGTGCCACAAGTACTCCTTTTCTTTTTGTAAATCTCTGTAGATTTAGAATTTTAGGGTTTAGGGAATATGTACCAGGATGGTAGCTGTGGCATCAGGGTGTATGGGGTATTGGGAGGATACTGGGGAGTTATTAGTATCTGGCTGGTTTGGATGGTATCAGGGTGGTGATACCAGGGAATGATACTGGGGATTCAATGGTATCAGGGAGATATCAGGATAGGAATAGTATCTCCTGTGGTATCAAGTCACAGATGACACTGGAAAAACAATGAGGAGTCCTTGTGGCACCTTAAAGACTAAAAAATTTATTTGGGCATAAGCTTTTGTGGGCTAGAACCCACTTCATCAGATGCAGGGAGTGGAAAATACAGGAGCAGGTATAAATACTTGAAAAGATGTGAATTGCCTTACCAAGTGTGAGGTTAGTCTAATGAGACAATTCAATTGACAGCAGGATACCAAAGGAGGAAAAATAACTTCTGAAGTGGTAATGGGTTGATAGGGTGGAGAGAACTGTGTTAAAAACATAACATAGAGCGGGTAGTATAGAGAATGGATGCTATTGCAGTGGCACTGGTAGGTGGCTGATATCAAGAGGTTATCAGAGGGTGGTATGAGGGAGGTATCAGTAAGAGAATGGTATTAGGGAGTGAGTGGTATGAATGAAGGGATGGTATTGGTGAAGTACTGAGGAGAGGATGGTATCAGGGTCATATGAGCAAATGGCTGAAATCAAGGAAGTATTTGGTGAGCGGTTAGTATTGGGAAGATATCGGGGAGAGGATGGCAGCAGCAAGGTGGTATTAGGGACATCATGGTATTGTAGAGACAAAGGGATGAAAGTATTGGGAAGGTTAGAATCAGGGAGTTACTGAAATCAGGAAAGGGGTGGGATTGGGATGTATCAGGGAGGTATCGATAAGCATGTGCTAGTGACAAAGGGATAGTACCGGAGAGGAGTGCTTTCAGGGTGGTATTGGGAAGGGGATAGTATCAAGCAGGGAGTAATATCAGGAGTGAGTGAAATCAAGGAGATTGGAACTGGGAAGCATCAAGGAGGCAATGATAAGTATGCGGTATTGACAAAGGGTTGATATCAGAGAAGTATCAGGCAGGAAGGGTACTGGGGATATGGCAAGGGGGTAGTATCAGGGAGTGAGTACTACCGGGGTAAAAGGTGGTATCAGGGAGGGTTGGTATGAGAAAGGTTAACTTATTGGGACAGGGTAACACCGGGAGGTTAAGGTCTGGAGTAGGGATAGGAGGGAGGTATTGGGGGGGGGGCTATCAGTAGCTGAACTGGTACGTGGGCTAAAAGTTGCTGTACTGGTGAGTGAACAGTGTCTGTATTGGTGAGTGCAGGGGCTGGCACTAGGTGTATTGGTGAGAAGCTAGGCTGGCACGGGATGTATGAGTGAGTGGTGGGTCTGACACTGGGTGTTGTTAGAGAGCTTATTCCTTCACTCTCCCACTTCCCTGGTCCTTCTCACATGAACAGAGAGCAACAATACCCGAAGTCCGAAGGTGCAAACAATTCGATGTTTATTGGGGTGAACTTCCAGCAAGCTTAAATACAAGTTCCTTTTCCTTATTTCTGAATCCCAACTTACTTCCTGTTTGCCCCTAATTTATATAGTAATATTCTTAGCTATACCTTAACCAATCATTCTACTAAAATTTAACTAACCAATCCTAACATATTGTAACATGATTATGTGACCAATTATATCCCACCACCTTAATTAGTTTACACCCAGCAAAATTAATTATACAGCAGACAGGAACAATCACAGAACCAGACAGAGATTATACAGACAAACAATAGCAAAGTGGGAACTATAATGGCAAGACAATACAGAAGTGAGGATTTCACATCCCAGTATTGATAAGTGAGTTCTTGCCAGATAGGATGCTATCAAACTAAGTTTTCTTTTACATTTTCTAGGCACTTCCCTTTCTCTGGAGCTGATAGGCACTATCAGGACAGGATTGTATTCCTAACAGCCCAATAGCACCTTCTTTCCATGTGACTACTTTGGAATGTGAGGATGTGACCGGTCGCTTCCCAGCTTATGGCTGCCTCTGTCGCTTAGCCAAAGGCCTGAGCCTAAGAACAGGGCCCCAGACTGTCACAGTAAGAGAAGGACCTTACATTGGACCTTACAGTGATTTTGATTCTTTCTTTTATACCTCTAACTAGCCAAGTGATAAGAATACACCTAAATTCTTAAAGTACAGGCCTTTGCAGGCAGGCCTGAATATCTATATCCTAACAGGTGTGTTGATGGGTGACACTGGATATACTGGTGGGGGTTAGTGAGAGTGGATGTGGGGTTTGGTGACACTGGGTGTACTGGTGAGGAGCTGGCTAAGTGGGCGTGTTGGCAGAGGGCTGGGTGACGCTGGGTGTATTGGTGAGGGCCTGGGTGATAGTGGATGTACAGGTGGTACCAGTGGTGTGTTGGTGGGGTGGGAGTGAGACTGGGTGTCTTGGAGGAGATTGGGGGTTGCCTCCTGTCCTGACTTTATTGCCACGCTGTTGCTGTTGGATGTTGTTCTCGAAGCCCCTGCAGCAGGGCCAGATTAATTCTCCTGTGGGCCCACGGCTATTAGGTTTTGTGAAGCCCCTGTATATAAGTCTTCTTCCTAATTTAAAACAAAATTGTCACAATTATGGCATCGAGGCTATTAACGCTATACTAAACTTGACTTTTAATTAACATAAAGCCATTCTGTGGTTACAGTTCAGTCTCAAAACATGTAGACTATAGTTAAGTTAATTCAAAATAGCCTACTTCTTACCTTAGAAGAGCTGTTATATTAGTTTCTTTCTGGGAGGGAATTTGGGTGCAGGATGGGGGTGAGGGCTGCAGGCTCTGGGAGGGAGGGAGTTTGGTGCAGGAGGGGATTCTGACCTGGGGGTGGGGTTGAGGTGCAGTGTAGGCTCCGGCCAGGAGGCGCTTACCACAGGTGGCTCCGGGCCAGTAGCGTAGCAGGGTTCAGGGATCGCCCCCCACTGCTCCTGGAAGTGGCTGGCTGCTGGCACATCTCTGCACACCCCCGTGGGGAGGGGGACAGCATGTCTCTGTGCACTGCCCACACCCACAAACACCGCCCACGCAGCTCCCATTGGCCGGGAACTGGCCAATGGGAGCTGCGGGGACGGTGCTGGGGGCGGGGCAGCATGCAGAGCCACCTCCGCCCCCCCCCCCCCCGCCAGGGGCCACAGAGACATGCCGGCAGCGGGAGCGGCCTGGGGCCATGGCAGGCAGCCTGCCTGAGCCTTGCTGCGCGGCTGGACTTTTAGCAGCCTGGAGATCGCCATCGACTGGCAGAGGCTCCAGGAGCGACCAGTCAATCACGATTGATGGGTTGGTGACCACCGAATTGCATATAATTACGGATTTATTTTTGTGGCCGCCCCTCAGCCCGAGGCTGCAGCCCCTAAAGCCCTTGCATTAATCCAGCCTCCTGCGGCTGGAGTCCTGCGAGCCAGTGGGCTCGGCGCGGCCAGGGCAGCCTCCCTGGTAACGGACATCTCGCGGGTTCCGCCCGCCAGGCCGGCTCCTGGGGCAGCAACGGCAGGGCCGGCTGGGCGCAGAGTGACGGCGGCCGAGGCTATAGAGCCCGCCTCATCTCCTTTTACTTCGGCCTTTTCGGGGCGGGGCTGTTGCACATGTGCTCTTCTCCGAAAGCCCGTTCAGCGCAGCTCAATGCACATGCGTCCTCCTTCAGTAATCGTTTGCTAATTGGATACTATTAATTTAGGCTTAAATAGAGACTGGGAGTGGCTAAGTCATTATGCAAGGTAGCCTATTTCCCCTTGTTTTTTTCTAACTCCCCCCCACCGACGTTCTGGTTAAACTTGGATTTGTGCTGGAAATGGCCCACCTTGATTACCATGCACATTGTAGGGAGAGTGGTCAGTTTGGATGAGCTATTGCCAGCAGGAGAGTGAGTTTGTGTGTGTATGGGGGTGGGGGTGAGAAAACCTGGATTTGTGCTGGAAATGGCCCACCTTGATTACCATGCACGTTTTAAAGAGAGTGGTCACTTTGGATGGGCTATTACCAGCAGGAGAGTGAGTTGGGGGGGGGGGCGTGAGAAAACCTGTATTTGTGCTGGAAATGGCCCAACTTGATGATCACTTTAGATAAGCTATTACCAGCAGGACAGTGGGGTGGGAGGAGGTATTGTTTCATGGTCTCTGTGTGTATATAGTGTCTTCTGCAGTTTCCCCAGTATGCATCCGATGAAGTGAGCTGTAGCTCACGAAAGCTCATGCTCAAATAAATTGGCTAGTCTCTAAGATGCCACAAGTCCTCCTTTTCTTTTTGCGTTTGCTAACAAGCGCTCCCAGGTTGCAGAGCGTGCGTCCCCTAGGGGTGGGGATAGGTCGAGGTACACGGGCGCATGCGCTTGGCTTTGGTTGGCTGAGGGGACAAAGCCCCCGGAAGCTGTTGCGCTGCAGGGGGCGAACTCCTTGTGGATATTTGTGCGCGCGCGCGCGCCAGTTGGTACGGCCCCGCCTCCTCGCTGCTACGCATGCGCGTTCCTTTGGGAGCCTGGTGTGACGCGCCTCGGGCTAGGTCGCAGCGTGCTGACTTCGTTGGTCGGAGCCGGAAGCGCTGCCTAGTTACCAAGATGGAGAGTAAGTGCTTGGGGGGCTGGGCCGTTGAGAGGCTTCTATCGCCCCGTTCTCGCCCCCCATATCGTGGGCCGGGGTCCCATCCCACCCCCCCCCCGGCTCCTAGTTGTACGTGTCGCAGACAGCGGCGGCTCCGCGGGCTCGCCCAGCGACCAGCGCCTCCCCCTGCTGGGGTGGGGTCACCCCCCGCGTTTGCCGGCAGCCCGGCCCCGCTGAGGGGCGAGCGGCATGTCCCATCGTGCTCTCCAGCGCTCCTCGCTGCGTGGCCCCGGTGGGCCCCCGGGCGGGGAAGCAGACTCGCTAAAGTCGTGTGGGGAAAGGTGATGCCCCTGATCACAGGGAATTGTGTTAATGTGTGTTGCAGGTGTGATTTATAGTACGCTACCGCCGCAGGCTGCAAAGCTATTGGATCTCCAGGTATCAGCGACTTTAATTGCTGTTCTCATAAAGAAAATGGTGTGAGTTGGACTCACCTCTTTTGTAGCTGGTAACGTGAGTTAATGCTGTTTGTTTCTTATTCAGATTGTCCATTTTATCTAAAACCTTGGTCATGATCATTTTCATCTGGTACAGGGAGGTTAATCAAGATAATGTTAGAATTGAATTCTAGTCTTGGCATTTTGGTCAGAGTCATTCAGCAAGCACTAAATATTGTTTCCACTTTGGCTTAGCAAAGGTCATTTTGATCATTTTAGAGTTATGAGCCAGTTTAAAAACACAGGTTCAGAAACCTGACTACATGTGGCTGAAGATGGTATTTAGAATTTTTTTAACTATTTTTCCATAAAGTTTTTCTAGCAACTTGTTCATTCTCAAGGACTCAGTGCTCCAACTTGATCTATGCAGGCAGGACCCTGCACCTATGTGGAGCCCAATTAGAGACAATGGTTCTCAACACAGGTGCAGGGCCCTAACTGTTTTTCTTTTTTATACATATACTCACTGTGTGTAGTGGGGTCCTGAATAATTTTGCCTGAATGTTTTGACTGTTACTGTCTTTTCCCCTACCTGTTTTCTAAGACTCAAATTTGGAGCCTCTTAAACTTCATAAAGTCTTAGCAAATAATGTATCATAGCGATGTTGGCTAAACTGGCTTACCTTTTTTCATAACAATAGCTGGTGTTTTATGTTTTACATGGAAACTTTCAAGTGGATATAGCAGTGGTTTTCAAACTTTTGTAGTGGTGACACCTGTCACAGTAAGCCTCTGAGTGCGACCCCCCCCCTTATAAATTAAAAACATATTTTAATATATTTTACACCATTATAAATGCTGGAGGAAAGGCAGGATTTGGGGTGGAGGCTGGCAGCTCGTGACCCCCCATGTAAATAACCTTGCAACCCCCTGAGGGGTCCCAACCCCCAGTTTGAGAACCCCTGGGATATAGCTTGAAACAGCTGTTTTACATAACCCTGAAAATAACAGTTTCTGTTTGAAACAGATTCTTAAAAATCTGTGGTGACTTCAGTGGAGAAACTTGGACAACACTCTTCCTGCACAAATTGCTGTCTTATCTGTATTTTTCTTTTTATAATTATTAGGATGTTTGTATGAAAATGGGAATGTTGGCTCTTAAGAGTGAGTTTGGAACTAGATAGCCCAGAATTCTTAGTGGAATATGAACTCTTTTGCTTTGTCACCTGTTTAAAGTCAGTAACAAAGTCAGATTTGTCTGATAACTGATAGATGGCTTATCTGTAGGTCCCTACCAAATTCACAGTCCATTTTGGTCAATATCATGATCATAGGATTTTAAAAATTGTAAATTTCATGATTTCAGCTATTTGAATCTGAAATTTCACAGTATTGTAACTGAAGGGGCCCTGACCCAAAAAGGAGTTGTTGGTTGGGGGGGGGTGTTCACAAGGTTATTGTAGGGGTGTTCACAAGGTTATTGTAGGGGGTATTGCAGTATTGCTGCCATTACTTCTGCACCGCTGCTGGTGGCGGTGCTGCCTTTAGAGCTTGACAGCTGGAGAGAGGTGGTTACTGGCCGGGAGCCCTGGTCTGAAGGCAGAGCCATCGCCAGCCGCAGCACAGAAGTAAGGATGGCCTGGTACAGTATTGCCACCCTTAGTTTTGCACTGCTACCTGCAAAGCTGGGCCTTTAGTCAGCAGCTGCCCACTCTTCGGCTACCCAGCTCGGAAAGCAGCAGTGCAGAAGTAAGGGTGGCATGATGTGGTATTGCCACCCTTCTGTGCTGTTGCTGGCGGGGCGCTGAAGGCATTGCAGTAGTAAGGGTGGCAATATCATTACCCACTCTTTCAAAATAACCTTGTGACCCCCTCCCCCCCATTAACTCCCTTCTGGGTCAGGACCCCCAATTTGAGAAACGCTGGTCTCCCCTGTGAAATCTGTATAGTGTAGGGTAAAAAGCACACAAAAGACTAGGTTTCACGGTCCATGACGTGTTTTTCATGACCGTGAATTTGGTAGGTCCCTACTTATTTGCAATGAGTCTGGCTTCACTTCTTTAAGTTATCTGTTGTAAACAAGCCTCTCTGCAATCAGTTTCTTCTCATAGCTAATGTCTAATGAATAGACTTCCACATCATAGAACCCGTTCAGCCTTCACAGATAAAAGGATGATGGAATGGCTATGGAAACTAAACTACCATCACATCTCTAAAGTTAGTCCCCTCACTTAAGGATTTTGAGGCACTTTGATGGGTCAGTGTGGAAATGTTTCATGGAAATATAAATAACTTAAGTATCTAGAATATTATCAGTTTTTCATGGTATATTAACATGTATTTAATATCAGTGGTACCAAACACTGATGAGATTACTAGTCAGTGGATATTCTTAACTTTTAACAACTTTTATTTTGGAGCTTCAAGGATCAAAAGAGGCTGAAGCTTTTGTAAATGCCTTTCTGAAGCGTAGTATGCCACGACTGAAAGATGAAGCCATCCAGGATAAGCTAACCCGAAAAGCTGTAGTTCTTGAGCATTGTCCTAAAAGAAGGAAAAAGGACAAAAGGAAGAAAACAAAAGGGTTTTCTGCCAAGCAGAGGAGAGAAGTGCGTCTCTTTGAAATTAAACCAGAACAGCAAAAGTAAGAACTTAAAAGGCTTTCTTTTTGTGAGTTATCAAGTAAAAGTTGAAAGCTTGTTGAAAGCAGCGTACGTGCAGCAGCATGTATGTATTGGTGCTAACAGTTATTAATTAGTACTCTTAACCTTTTGCTGAGTTAGGTCAGTTCTGTGCTGCTCATAACATTTGGCTATGTAAGGACAGTTCTTTATTTTTTTATTTTAGAAGTATATATTGTGAATATCACTGACATTGCCTTCTTTTTGTGCTTGTAAATCTAAATATGGTGAGAAGTCAGTATCAAATTACTATACGGAGCCACAGGTCCCTAGTTTAAAAGGTTAGAATGACAGTGACCAGACTTAGTATCTCACAGTGCATTAAATGATTTTATTAAAATGCATCCTCTTTGCATAGTTGGAAAATGAAGTAGACAGAGAGAATACAAGAGTAGGAGTTTCTAAGCACACAAAATGCAACATCTTATGTGATGTACATTAGAAACCTCTTTTTAGAGTAAGTAATCTTACAGCTTGGAATGTTGTATTGTATAGCTAATGACTTCATGAGATACTCCAAAGAAACAAGTTCTAACTTTGTATGTAAATTATAGGTTGGTTAGTAGTTAAGCTGTTGTTTTGTATCATACAGACTTCTGAAAAGATACTGTATAATCTTTTTTGTCTCTTGCTGACTATTGAAGATATGAGTTGTTTCTACCATTACATGAACTCTGGAAACAATACATCAGGGATCTGTGTAATGGACTCAGACCAGATGCGTAAGTTCAGTTTATTTAAAAATATGTAGGGTCTAGATTGATCTTTCAAAGACTATCATCTTATTACCATAAGTATAAACATTTTGCATAATGTTTTTAAACAAGCATGTATTTCTATATTTTTGTAAATACAAAAGTGTACTGACTTTAACACCACAGACAAAATTTATTGTAAATATA
Organism: Lepidochelys olivacea; assembly: GCF_965140295.1. Classification (NCBI taxonomy): domain Eukaryota; kingdom Metazoa; phylum Chordata; order Testudines; family Cheloniidae; genus Lepidochelys; species Lepidochelys olivacea. The sequence continues at coordinate 20,309,655 of NC_140422.1, forward strand.
GATTTTTTTTTTTAATGTTTTTCTTTGTTTTTTTTTAAGACAACCACAGATGATTCAGGCCAAATTGCTAAAAGCTGATCTCCATGGAGCTATTGTTACAGGTATTACTTTTTCCTTTCCTTTTTTTTTTTTTTTGAGGGCTTCTTTCAAAGTCCTCCCAAAGGGGTGGCAGTCACCCTACACTTCCTGTTTCTAAACCCACATGTTCCTTTCCCTTAACTTCTGCCACAAACACATTTAACTGTTCTTTCTGTAGTCTTAGTACTTGTGTAAACTCTCCAAATGTTACCTACTTTGGGGTCACATATTGAGACCTAATTATTATTTGACCTACTCCCCCCTGATCAGACTTACCCCGGTACTTCATTTAAGTACTTGTGGAAACCCTCCTTTGTTAGAATTCATTGTTAATATGCACAGCCACCAATAGCTATGTGATTGCTACTAGTATTAGTATGACTTCTTAGTAGAATTAGATATATTTATTCTGAATTACTACAAGCTACCTTTTTAAAATTATGAAGCTACAATATAGATCATTTGCAAATTCTTCTACTGATACATCTGTTTGTTGTTGGTTTTTGGTTTTTTTAGTAACTAAATCAAAATGTCCCTCTTATGTTGGGATCACGGGAATTATTCTACAGGAAATGAAGCATATTTTCAAAATTATCACTAAAGAAGATAAATTAAAAGGTATGTACTACAAGTTTTCTCTATCTTTCACATTTTGAGTAGTCAAAATATTACTTCTGCACATTATTCATCTGATACGTTCTTTGTAAGCCCAAGTGGCAATGCAGGCCGCATAGTACTTATTAATAAAAATCATGCAGCCATGTTCTTGTTGAACAGAATTCTCACCAGAGCAGAACACCTATGGACAGATTGGCTTCATGGAAAATAGCAAAAGATATGCCAGAATCAGATTGATTGTGTTGATCTGATTGTCAGTTTTGATGCTCTTTGTGACATACTAATCGGATGTTTCAAAACATTGGATGCTTTCAAACATTAGAATTCTTGAAGAAGACAGGCCTTCTAAGACTTAGTCATGCCAAAGTACCAGAACCTTGAAGGACAGAGAATTACATTAGTACATTACTAATAGTTTTGTTTTGTTTTTTCCTCTTCAACTTCTCTTTCAGTTATTCCCAAGCTTAACAATGTATTTAGCCTGGAGGTTGATGGCTTTATTTCCCACATCTATGGTAGCAAGTTCCAGCTTAGAGCAAGTGAGCGTTCTGCAAAGAAGTTCAAAGCAAAAGGAACTATTGACCTGTGATTTTAAGGAAATTCAAAGATATTGGGGATTCATTCATAAACTGAAAATCAAGTTAAAAAACAAGAACATATGGAATTCTACGTCCTCTAAAGTGTTTCTTTATACAGAAGTATGAGTTACAAGACACATTTAAGTTACATCTGTTTTTATGTACTAGGTGGTCTCCCAGAATCCTCAGATTGCAGTAAATGTCATTATTTCATTTCCTGAAAATATAGTGTATCACATTTTGGTCTTTTTTTTAAATAGTAAACTAACATTTGTGATTCACATCACTTTGTTTTTAAAAATAAAATCCTTTTCCCAATTATTTTTTGACTTAATATAACTTTAATTGTGTTGGTTTAGTGTATATAATAGATGTCTCAATTTACATATTTTCAGGTAAATCATACGGTGGAACATGTATGAATTCTAATTCCTGATGTTAAAAGTTCTCTCTCTGATGTGTTTCGTGGACAGACAGGCTTATATGGAGGAATTTACGTACTGAAAATGAATTAAATCTTGTTTACAACTTGTTTTTAAATTCTGTGTTTTGGCTTCCATACATATTACAGTGCTTGTAAGAAGACTGTAAAAGACTTAAGGCTTTTACAGTATAATCACCACTTGGTGGTGTAAACACAAAATAATTTTTTATGACTTAAATTTTATACACTTGCTTTGTGTAAACTATTTTCTCCTAGAAGCAGGAGCAACTGTTTCATCTGCTCAGTTTTATTTTGACCTATCTGTGACACATACCAGTGCTTACAAACAATATACAGATGAGGGAAGTATAAATGCATAGATAAGTTTAGCGCAGTCTTTCTAGCTGCCAAGGATATCACTATAGCCTGTGTCTTCTCACTGTGGTATGACTTGTCACTTCATTAAATTTCTTGTCTACTCTGCCAGATCACCCATTCTGGCTGTCTTGCATTGGAAGGGCTAACTCTGCAATGATCCCTTTAAAATAATAGGACACTTGTAGATTTCACTGTGGAATAGAAAATAGTGTTTTCACAGGGGAGAGGTTTAATCACAGAATATCAGGGTTGGAAGGGACCCCAGAAGGTCATCTAGTCCAACCCCCTGCTCGAAGCCAGACCAATTCCCAGTTAAATCATCCCAGCCAGGGCTTTGTCAAGCCTGATCTTAAAAACCTCTAAGGAAGGAGATTCTACCACCTCCCTAGGTAACGCATTCCAGTGTTTCACCACCCTCTTAGTGAAAAAGTTTTTCCTAATATCCAATCTAAACCTCCCCCACTGCAACTTGAGACCATTACTCCTCGTTCTGTCATCTGCTACCATTGAGAACAGTCTAGAGCCATCCTCTTTGGAACCCCCTTTCAGGTAGTTGAAAGCAGCTATCAAATCCCCCCTCATTCTTCTCTTCTGCAGACTAAACAATCCCAGCTCCCTCAGCCTCTCCTCATAAGTCATGTGTTCTAGACCCCTAATCATTTTTGTTGCCCTTCGCTGCACTCTCTCCAATTTATCCACATCCTCCTTGTAGTGTGGGGCCCAAAAATGGACACAGTACTCCAGATGAGGCCTCACCAATGTCGAATAGAGGGGGACGATCACGTCCCTCGATCTGCTCGCTATGCCCCTACTTATACATCCCAAAATGCCATTGGCCTTCTTGGCAACAAGGGCACACTGCTAACTCATATCCAGCTTCTCATCCACTGTCACCCCTAGGTCCTTTTCCGCAGAACTGCTGCCTAGCCATTCAGTCCCTAGTCTGTAGCGGTGCATTGGATTCTTCCATCCTAAGTGCAGGACCCTGCACTTATCCTTATTGAACCTCGTCAGATTTCTTTTGGCCCAATCCTCCAATTTGTCTAGGTCCTTCTGTATCCTATCCCTCCCCTCCAGCGTATCTACCACTCCTCCCAGTTTAGTATCATCCGCAAATTTGCTGAGAGTGCAATCCACACCATCCTCCAGATCATTTATGAAGATATTGAACAAAACCGGCCCCAGGACCGACCCTTGGGGCACTCCACTTGACACTGGCTCCCAACTAGACATGGAGCCATTGATCACTACCCGTTGAGCCCGACAATCTAGCCAACTTTCTACCCACCTTATAGTGCATTCATCCAGCCCATACTTCCTTAACTTGCTGACAAGAATACTGTGGGAGACAGTGTCAAAAGCTTTGCTAAAGTCAAGAAACAATACATCCACTGCTTTCCCTTCATCCACAGAACCAGTAATCTCATCATAAAAGGCGATTAGATTAGTCAGGCATGACCTTCCCTTGGTGAATCCATGCTGGCTGTTCCTGATCACTTTCCTCTCATACAAGTGCTTCAGAATTGAGTCCTTGAGGACCTGCTCCATGATTTTTCCAGGGACTGAGGTGAGGCTGACTGGCCTGTAGTTCCCAGGATCCTCCTCCTTCCCTTTTTTAAAGATTGGCACTACATTAGCCTCTTTCCAGTCATCCGGGACTTCCCCCGTTCGCCACGAGTTTTCAAAGATAATGGCCAATGGCTCTGCAATCACAGCCGCCAATTCCTTCAGCACTCTCGGATGCAACTCGTCCGGCCCCATGGACTTGTGCATGTCCAGCTTTTCTAAATAGTCCCTAACCACCTCTATCTCCACAGAGGGCTGGCCATCTCTTCCCCATTTTGTGATGCCCAGCGCAGCAGTCTGGGAGCTGACCTCGTTAGTGAAGACAGAGGCAAAAAAAGCATTGAGTACATTAGCTTTTTCCACATCCTCTGTCACTAGGTTGCCTCCCTCATTCAGTAAGGGGCCCACACTTTCCTTGGCTTTCTTCTTGTTGCCAACATACCTGAAGAAACCCTTCTTGTTACTCTTGACATCTCTCGCTAGCTGCAGCTCCAGGTGCGATTTGGCCCTCCTGATATCATTCCTACATGCCTGAGCAATATTTTTATACTCTTCCCTGGTCATATGTCCAACCTTCCACTTCTTGTAAGCTTCTTTTTTATGTTTAAGATCCGCTAGGATTTCACCATTAAGCCAAGCTGGTCGCCTGCCATATTTACTATTCTTTCGACTCAGCGGGATGGTTTGTCCCTGTAACCTCAACAGGGATTCCTTGAAATACAGCCAGCTCTCCTGGACTCCTTTCCCCTTCATGTGAGTCCCCCAGGGGATCCTGGCCATCCGTTCCCTGAGGGAGTCGAAGTCTGCTTTCCTGAAGTCCAGTGTCCGTATCCTGCTGCTTACCTTTCTTCCCTGCGTCAGGATCCTGAACTCAACCAACTCACGGTCACTGCCTCCCAGATTCCCATCCACTTTTGCTTCCCCCACTAATTCTACCCGGTTTGTGAGCAGCAGGTCAAGAAAAGCGCCCCCCCAGTTGGCTCCTCTAGCACTTGCGCCAGGAAATTGTCTCCTACGCTTTCCAAAAACTTCCTGGATTGTCTATGCACTGCTGTATTGCTCTCCCAGCAGATATCAGGAAAATTAAAGTCACCCATGAGAATCAGGGCATGCGATCTAGTAGCTTCCGTGAGCTGCCAGAAGAAAGCCTCATCTACCTCATCCCCCTGGTCCGGTGGTCTATAGCAGACTCCCACCACTACATCACTCTTGTTGCACACACTTCTAAACTTAATCCAGAGATACTCAGGTTTTTCTACAGTTTCGTACCGGAGCTCTGAGCAGTCATACTGCTGCCTTACATACAGTGCTACTCCCCCACCTTTTCTGCCCTGCCTGTCCTTCCTGAACAGTTTATAACCATCCATTACAGTACTCCAGTCATGTGAGTTATCCCACCAAGTCTCTGTTATTCCAATCACGTCATAGTTCCTTGACATCACCAGGACCTCCAGTTCTCCCTGCTTGTTTCCAAGGCTTTGTGCATTCGTATATAAGCACTTGAGATAACCTGTTGATCGCCCCTCATTCCCAGTATGAGGCAGGAGCCGTCCCCTCACAGACATTCCTGCCTGTGCTTCCTCCCGGTATCCCGCTTTCCCACTTACCTCAGGGCTTTGGTCTCCTTCCCCCGGTGAACCTAGTTTAAAGCCCTCCTCACTAGGTTAGCCAGCCTGCTGGCAAAGATGCTCTTCCCTCTCTTCGTAAGATGGAGCCCGTCTCTGCCCAGCACTCCTCCTTCATGGAACACCATCCCATGGTCAAAGAATCCAAAGCCTTCTCTCCGACACCACCTGCGTAGCCATTCGTTGACTTCGACGATTCGACGGTCCCTACCCAGGCCTTTTCCTTCCACGGGAAGGATGGACGAGAACACCACTTGCGCCTCCAACTCCTTTATCCTTCTTCCCAGAGCCACGTAGTCCGCAGTGATCCGCTCAAGGTCATTCTTGGCAGTATCATTGGTGCCCACATGGAGAAGCAGGAAGGAGTAGTGATCCGAGGGCTTGATGAGTCTCGGCAGTCTCTCCGTCACATCGCGAATCTTAGCCCCTGGCAAGCAGCAGACTTCTCGGTTTTCCCGGTCAGGGCGGCAGATAGATGACTCAGTCCCCCGGAGGAGAGAGTCCCCAACCACCACCACCCGCCTTCTCCTCTTGGGAGTGGTGGTCGTGGAACCCCCAGCCTCAGGACATTGCATCTCATGCCTTCCAACCAGCGGAGTCTCCTTCTGCTTTCTTGCCCCAGACATATCATCTGGTCCACTCTCCGCAACGATACCTGTGGAGAGAACATGAAAGCGGTTAGTTACCTGTGTCTGTGTTACTGGAACCCAGACATTCCGCTTTCCTCTTCTGGAGGTCACATGTTGCCAAGCTTCTTCACTGGCCTCTTGGCTCCTCTGTGCAACCTGCTCTATATCTTTAGAGCTTTGTGCCCCTAGAAGCATATCCTGAGTTTTGTCCAGAAAATCCTCAGTTTCTCGTATGCAACGCAGGGTTGTTGTCTGTTGCTCCAGACCTTCAATCTTCTCTTCCAATATGGAGACCAGCTTGCACTTTGTACAGACAAAGTCGCTTCTGTCCTGTGGAAGAAAGACAAACATGGCACATCCAGTGCAGGTCACAACAGCTGAACCCCCCCACTTCCATATCCCCTTCCTACTATGAGCTTCCTCAGAGCAGTTTGCAAGACGTAAGCCTCACTGGGCTCACTCCAGGCGAACTCCCAGGCAAACTCCTGCTGTGAGCTGCTCTGCTGTCCCCCGCCGCTCAGCTGGTTCGCGAAGCTCTGGCTATTTTTAAACAGCGAGGCTTCCCTGACACAAACAAACGGACACCCTAATGCCCGCCCCCTGCAGGCTAGCAGCCAATCAGACACTCACTCAGGCTCTCACACTGCCCTCCCAGCAAAAACACACTCTGATACTTCCTCAGCAAGCAAACACACACACACAAGGATACTTACCAGTCCCAGGCAAACTCCTGCTGTGAGCTGCTCTGCTGTCCCCCGCTGCTCAGCTGGTTCGCCGCTGCTCAGCTGGTTCGCGAAGCTCTGGCTATTTATTAATTTGAGGTTTGCTCAATCCTTTTTCCACTTTCCTCCAATCTTTCTGATTTTTTTTAAAATTATTTGCATATTATATGGAGGTCCCTCTGTTTTGAAACTCTGACAATTATTAGATCAAGGCAGGCTGAGAGGGAAGAGCATTTGAATACTAGTATTCTAGTATGGCAAACAAGAAGGCCTAGTCCGTGGCTGCTCCTGAGTGCCTTTTAAGGTTGTTCAAAGAATATTAAACAGAGGGGGGGAAAATGCTTTTAACACTCCTAAAAAGAATGCTCATATTAAGCTGTGTAGTGCAAAGGTTCTTTATCATTGCACCCTGCCTGTGTTGAGGAAATTAAGGGAATATCTTTTATAGAAACTGCAATTCTTGGGCAAAATGTGTTTCAAAAATTACTGTGCTGAAATAAAAAAAATTTCAAATGCAGGCTTATGTTGTAGTAAAAAGGAAGAAGGCATTAATTTGGTCAGGATTATAAAGGTAGCATGTCTGAAAACAGAAAATATCCTTGTAGGTAGAATTCTCAATGCATAAAATCTTTCCTTTCAGAATAAGTGTTATTTGGCTATGGGAACATAACAGAGAAAAGGGTTAAAACAACAAAAGCCTAAAAACATATTGGCTAAGCTAAACTTAGCCCTTCCTTGCCAGTTTGTCGGTCTGGAACGTAGGACATAGCACTGGCAGGGACTTCCTGGGTGCAGGAAACCCAGTCAGATAATCCCATTCATAAACTTTATCATGCTCCACTTTAAAACGAGTTAGGCGCTTTGTCCCCATTGCTCTTATTGGAAGACTGTTCCACAGCCTCAGTTCTCTGGTCATTAGAAGCCTAATTTCTAGCCTGAATTTATTCAGGGCCAGTTTTTACTCATTTCTTCTTCTGCCACATTGTCCTTTAGCTTAAATAGCTCTTCTGCCTCCCTAGTGCTTAACCCCTCATGTATTTATAGAGAGCAGTCATATCCACACTCAGCCTTCCTGGCTTGTTCAGCCTAGCAAAAGCTCTTCTAGTCTTCTCATAAAATAGGGTCTCCATTCCCCTGATCCATCATAGTAACCCTTCTCTGAACCTGTTCCAGTCTGACTGGGCTTTGGTGCCCCATTCCCCATCATTGGGCCTATGAGACAGGCTGCATCCTACAACTTCTGCCTCTTGGACAATCTGCTCCCACCCACCACTCTGAATCTGTTCCTCAGGTCATAGGCTTACTTATTTCAAAGTTCCTTTGTTTCAGAGTTCCTGTTTGCAGATATTGTTAGCCAGTACATATAGATTAGGCATAGGGCATACCATATTAATGTTGTATTATACCCAGCATGTGGGCAGTTATGTTAACTTTTCCACAGTTCTGCCACATTCCTCACTTATGTCGAGAGATTATATATCCCACAACCCTCTGCACAGCAAAACGTAGCTTTTGGCATTAACAAATATAAATTCTGACTAAAGAAAAGATACATTTGCTCTATGTCTAAGTACAGGTTCCTTCACAGTCAACTTATTTAAAATGTAGTAGCCAAAACAGATAAGAAAAGGTACAGAACAAGAAGTTAAGGAAATGGTAGGTTGCATCTTATAAAGTGCTTTCTAACTTATAAGCAACTGTGCTATAGAAGTGGGTTTGGGGGTGTATTTTGGGAAGCGCACTTGTGTGTGGCAAACTGACACACTGCTAGAAACAGGTTCCTGGAAGGATCAGTAGCATAATAACTCCTTCCTGTGCTATACTATTGATTTTCAGCAGTAAATTGGCTAGGTTTGGTTAATTGGTCTCTTGAACACGTTTCATAATGAACCACAAGTATAGTGAAACAACTAGATACATTTGTAGCAACACTCTCCTTAGGTTTCCAGCAGGGCTGCTGCATTGGTGAAAACTGATTTAAATGTTTCTTGAGAGGGGGTCAAAAGTAGTCTCCTAATAGTAGATTCACTGTATTGTTCACATGAGTGCTAGGCAATTGAATTCTAGTAATTGCTGGGTTCCTGAAGATCTGATCAGAGTCCAGCCACAATTTAAGCCGAGGATTCTATAGAGCCAGCCCCATCATAATACTCAAACAAGTAGAGAGATGCACAGCATTCATAAAATTATATTAATAGCTCCCACAGTCTTCACAAGCAGCTTTTTAACATTCACAACTAATGCATACCATAGGCTTCTTAAAAAATATACACAAGGTAATTGTTACTCCTCTGTCTGTGTTCTAAATTTGATTTGCGTACAAGCTGTAACCTATGAACTGTGTTTTCATGAAGCAAGACTACCTTGGGTTTTTACTAATAAACCACTTGAAGTTTAAACTGGTAATATCCTGATTTAAAAGTATCCCACAGCATAAATGTATTTATAAAATTAGTTAAGACTAATCGTGAAAATAAGTAAATAGTGTTTAAGCTGGTTTTGTTACTGGAAAACCAGACTGTGTTTGAAAGCTGGTCTGAAATATGCAAAGCTTAAGCTACTGTATATATAAAACTACTGCACTTTGAGTATCAATGGTAATTTTAATTCAGTATTTAATGCATGGGAGTGGAGCATGAATACCTACCAGGCCCTGTAAATTCTAATAGAACTGTTATCAAGAAGTTTGGACTACAGTGCTATCTGGTACTTTTTAATGAGCACAAAATTCACTTTAAGAATGTTGATTTAATATATTTATTCATAGTCTGCAGTAATATCATTGTAATAAATTGTACTTTCATGGACCGTTCTAGCCACCTTGACCCTACTTTATTTCCCTTTTCTCTCTCTGCCTTGGGTACAATTGACTAGTTTCAGAGAGGTGGGTTTGTTTTTTTTTGGTTTTTTTTTAAATGGCAGCTATCAGAAAAAATATTTTCTTTATACCCCAAATGATGAATTCTTCCCCTTTCCACCGCTTCTCTCCCCCCCCCCCCCCCACACACACAATAGAATACTCATAGTCCTCAACTTCTGCCAGTACCAATATAGCATCTAATGTAGATATTTCATCAGAAGGCAATAATCCCAGTTTTCCAATAAGGAACAGCCCTCAAACATTGGTGTATCTATCTAGTTTCTTATCTGATGCCCATCAGCATTGTCTCTTAGTCCTGTCTGTAAAGAATTAGCATAAGATGGGGCCTAATGAGATGACTTGATTTCTATTTCATGGCCCTGTGTGCTTCTTTTTAGGCAGGTAGTCAGATACTACAACAATAATTAGATACTTTTTCCACTTCTAAGGCCTGTACAATTGGAGTTATGTTATTAAGAGCCTCTGGCTTTGGAGGTAAAAGGTATGAAAAAATATCTATTTGTAAGCAATGTTTCTAAAAGTTTTGGTCAAAGTTTGTTGACATGCAGAAGTGGCATTGTTTAAAGCTTTGCTGGCCTTCAGTTTGGGAGGACCTTCAAAACTTGCTTGTGGTTTTGGTGGTATTACATTCCTGTCAATAAAAGTTTTTAGATTGTCTCAGTATCATGTTTGTGTCTTCTCTCCTGCATTTGTATATAATATGGCTAACAATGTATAACCCTTCTTTGCATTGCCCTGCCTTTATCTGAATATCCAGTATGTCCTAAAATAAATAAGATTTTAATGATAACTAATACCCTCTTTCATAGACGTAGAATAAAAATCTTTCATCCTACATTATTTGCAGTTTGCATTGCCTAATTGCTGTCTTTCATAGCCCTATGTCATTAAAACTTACACAATGTTAGGTAGCGTCCTTTTGTAAATAACCCTCAGATTACTAGCCTTTTATACCTGCACTGCTTTTTAAAAGGCTTCTACCATTCAAATCTTTTATAAATATTTGTTTTTGAGAGCAGTCCACGGCAACACTTGTAATGGAAAAGCCCAAGTCTACAATAATTTCCCATTTGAATGTAGTTGAATTTTCCGTGAGTTCACTTATAATTGTTGTCGTCCACTTGCAGCACAACTCAGGCCCCATTGTCACCTCTTCCCGCGACTCCTTTCTTCTTCCACTCGCTACTTGACCACCTAGACTCCAGTCTCTGCCTCTTCATATCTCTCTTCATATCATCCTTCTGTGAGGTAAGTTGGATTTTATTCTAGAGAGAGCTGGTGGTGACCCCTATACATAGGTTGCCTATCATTATCCTTTACAAAGATTCTTATGCCCCATCCCTACCCTTTTTCTTTCTTTTCTTTTTTTTTTTTAAGAAGCTTGTTGGCACCAGGCCTTTGAAATTTGTCAGGGAGAAAGTCGAAGGCTGGACCTTAGATGTCTTTCACTTGCAATTCCATTCACATTTAGCTGAGTTACAAACTGTTGAAAATCGCCGTTTCCCTTCTTTCACCTTTGTTCCTCAGGAAAATGGTGGCAGTATGTCAGTCATAACTAAAACAAATGTTCCCAGGAGCCGTGCCTGCTCCATTGCCGCAGCAGCGCACGCTGTACTGGGAACAGCTGGGAGTGGCTGCAGCAGATCTAGTGGAGGGGTCGAGGTGGGAGAGAGAACCGGAGTACATAGCCCCCATACGCAATCCACCTGCACTGAGGGCACCACAATGAGCAGAAAATCCTCTAAGGTGAAGGCTAGAGCTGTGCTGGGCATCATCCAGCCACCTCTCCAGACCCAGCACCTGGCCACAGCAGTTCATGGACTCACTGAATGCAACAGGAGCCCTTACCTCTTGGGATAGGAGTAAGGAGATTGAGCAGGCTCCTCCTGACCAAACCAGCTTCAGCCTCAATTATCCCCCTGATGCCCCCCTGGACTCAGTTACTGACAAGCACACCACCAGTGGCTCAATCATTTCTCAAGAGAATTAACTAGTTGTTTCGTTTCTTTTAAGGTGAGGCCATGTGGTATTAGCTTTCATCTCAATAAGTTAAAGTGCCACCATGGGGATGCCTCACCAGCAAGAGGGGAAATTTAAAGTGTGGTTTATGGGAAGAAAGGTACAGAAAAAAACAAGAATCACTTTAAAATAATGTCACTATTAGTGAGGTGTAAGTAATGGGAAAGATATTAAAACCAGAAAATGTTTTTAGAAAATAAAATACTGGAAGGTCTTTGATTTCATATAGAGCTGTGCCACAGGATGCGTGACTTGCTGTTAAAAGCCAACATGATAAAAAAGCAGGAAATGTCCTGTACTTCTCTCAAGGGTCTCTGGAAATGTAAATCATTTTGTTCCCTTCAAGATTGTAGAAAGAACAGTAAACAAAACTATATGAAAACATAAATCTCACACAAACTTTCAATGGCCTGATTTTAATGTAGCTCATATTCCTTGATGTAGTATATAATTAAGACATCTGTTAAATGTCTATAATATTAATTTAATGAGGGGAAGCTAATAGAACTTTATTGGCACAGTCCAGTTCATTAACATTAAGGGTCTCTAATGGATGTCTTAAATAGACATCATTAATGAGAATGCTGTACAAATTAGAATTAGGCCCAATCATGTTTCATTGTGCTGTGAAGGGCACATCCTCTATTGTATGTGCACACGCCACAGGAACAAAACACAATTTACTACCCGTAACACAGGCTCCATTTTGTTTCGAGCTATATTTCAGCACTCAAAAATGAAAAACACATAGCAGGCTCCTTTCGATAAATAATAGCCAGGTGTTTCATTATTTACAATGGTGTGTGCTGAAGAGATGTTCAAAGGACTCTTCAAGGTAATCACATGCTAGTAGCACATAAAGACAGATGACAAATGAAGCATAATAAGGGATCTGAGCAGCTAAAGCACTCAAGAAGCCTTTACTGCAGTTGGTAAATCACCTAAAGAGAGTCCTTTTTTAATGACTCTTTGAGGTGTTCCAAACAGCTTTCATAAATCACTTAAGCAACAACAAACTACTGTACAGTAGCAGCCATCCTTGTCTACCAATAAGCTCCTTGAACTGAACTCCTATCTGGGCTTCTATAGCAAAAGCAAAGTAAACGTCCCCCTACTGTTTGTGAAAGAGGAGACACTACGTACCATTGAAGAAAGACGTGATCACCCACTAATGCTTCTCTGCTGATTCATGACTACTCTCCTTCCCTTCATTAGGTGAGATATTTAAAACTTAATGGATTTAATACTATAATATAGGAAAATTAATCACAGCTGCCCTGGAGACACCTACCCTGTCATATGTGGAACGCAAACTTGCATGGGGCAGGAACACATTTTTCTTAAAGGTTTTTACACCTAGTCTCTCTTGAGGATGTGTTATCTGTCAGGCAATGAATGGGCTTGCTTAGCTGCAACCGATGGTTTTTTTCCAGATTGTTTATAAATTTCTACTTGCCCATTAATAATAATATATATACATTTCAAACCGGTTTCTTAATTATATACTCTGGAATCCCTTCAGCTACGGCTGTAACGTAACTACCTCTGAGGCAGAAGTTGGTAGCTGACCTGTGAACAACAGTTAAAGACAGTAAGGGAAGAAAAGAGCTATCTCTGTTTGAAATGCCAGGGTAATTTGAGGTAGGCCATACCCCAAATGAACCAGGTGGGACACAAGAGTTTTACTTGCTGGCACAAGATAGTTGATGACTAAAGTGGCTTTAAATTTCATCCAAAAGGAGACACCTCCAGCAACACTGTGCTTGTCCTGCTAGACTATTGGGACATTGATTTGGCAGGCAGAGTCACATACACTGAGTCATCAATGCTACTTTCTTCATCAACTCTTTTAGTAAGAGACTCACTGCGGGTGTTCTGCTGGGGCTTGAACAGTGGTTGTTGTAGTCATAAGACAGAAAATGACGGCACTAGGCCAGCTTCAGTGACATTGGAGGTCTTAAAATTGTGGGCCAATGGGCCTAACGTCTCTTGACCTGGGGAACTCAGTCTGGTTACATATAAGGGTATATACAACGGATTTTTTTAAAATTAAATTTCACTCCAATGTCAATCTGAGACATTTTGGTGCTCAGAAAGTCAGAAGAGCCGGCTGATTTCACACTGAAACATGTAGTGTATTTTTTGCATGTATTGTTGAGGAACATGTCTTTTTTGAAACAAAATTTCAGATTTGAAATGCTCTTATGTGCAAAGCTGGCATCATAAGGATGAAAATGGGAGGTTTGTTGAACCGGCCCATTCTTGCAAATTCAAAATAAGAAATTTGGATTTTGCTGCAAATATTTTATACAAACATGCAGGGAAATAGCAGATGAGATCTATGCTGTTTTCTAAAATATGCCACTCCTTGTTCTCACCTTTTGTCCCCGGAGATGTACAGCTCATATGACGCCTACCCATAATTCTTCTGCATTGCCCATTCACACTTTCATCTTGGTATAAAGTACTGGGTTACATAGAGAAGGAAGTTACGATGATGTGTTTATGGGTCTAAGTCAACCAACCTCACAGAAAGCTTGACAAAAGCATAAGCCAATCCTCCCGCCCAGCCCCAAACCCTTGGACATCTATCTTGATCAGACTTGTCTTTAAGAAGAAGGCTGCAGCATTGGAAAAGCTCATCCAATTTACATGCCTGTCACTGGGAACATTTTGTTCTCATGAGTTCTGGCCATCAGAGAATATTTGTGTCACAGCCTATAAGCAAGCTCTTCAATTACACTGGCTAAGAAAACGTTACACATGTTATAACTGCTAGTTGACTAGGTACTATATAGCCCTATATGTAGTCTGTTATTGCACATTGCTGGACAAAGTAGGAAGCCTACCATTTGCTTCCTATTGTAACAGGAGATCCTCTGTATAAAAGGAAGCAGACTGTTTTTAATTAGGTTTCTGTTGTGTTACAAAGGCAAAGGCGATGGTACATCCCGGGTTGGAGCAACAAAGAGTTAGGAATGGGGTGGCACATTAAAAAGGAGGTGTATGCACATGAGCTGGGCAAACCAGTTTTTGCCTAATGTCAAGCCCAGCTGACCGCTGTAGGTTGAAAAGTTTGACTTGTGCACACTACTGGGCTCAGCTGATTCAGCAAGGCTGAAAAAAAGGGTGTCATGGGGCAAAGAAAAAAGTGGAATAGAGTGATAAATAAAGAGTGAGGTGGTGGAGAGGAAGGCATAGCGAGGGCAAAGAGAGGGAAAAAACAGCAGAAGACCTAATATAGGACATCCACTTGTGTTAACCTAGATTTTGGGAGTTCATCTAGCTGTGAGCCACAGGCTTCTCTTTACTACAATGATATTGTCAAATCCCCATGTTGGTTTAAAGTACAGGAGAAGAGTTTTGTGGACACAAAGAAGTTTTGCAAACCTAACAAAAAGTTTTACCTGGGTTCACCCAGCCCTGGTATGTAGAAAAAGTCACTGCCTGCTCATCACAGCAAAGGTGTTGGGAGCATGATGGAAAAGCATCCTTGGCATATTAATGTGGTCTGGTAGCTGAAAACGTGGCATAGCTTAGCTTTTGTTCTGCCATTAGTGTCATTGCTCGGTCTCTCATGCAGAGAACCCCACAAGAAACGTCATATCTACCTGTGACAAAAACCCTGATTTGGGTAGAGACTTGCATCACATGTTTTTATTTGCATTTTTACTTCTCTTTTGTTTGTTTATATAAAAAACATAAAGCTAAACTTTAATCGTTGTAGGAATCACTACAAAATACTATAACATAGTCCTGGGGATGTGAATAAAATGAATAGCAGTGTTCACTTCCCACAGGAAATATGGTCTCTGAGTGCAATCGCTGACTGCTGCTAGACTAAGATATAACTCTTATAATAATCCAAGTAAAGGCAATACCTCATATGATGTGTGTGTTTGTGTCTGGGAAATATGCATTAGAGGAAGCTGTTAATACAGTTAACAATCAGTAGAAAGTATTTCTGTTCATAACTCCTCCCTTACATAGAGTATTTGCAATACGTGCAGCTTCCTAATCGCTCACATCTGGAGACGAGCTTTAGCAAATGCTGAAATCATAGAGCCTTAATACAAATGAGCTCACATATTTCTTCCCCTCTATTTTTAGTTTAACCAGTAACCTATAGCACAGGCAGCACTGAAGATGTGAGGCGAATGTCATTAAATCAGCTGCTCTGCATGTTCCTGTGGGCACTTGGGTCTGGAAGTAAAAGTAGGGAACACTTAGGTCCTAGCTACAGTAGGGGAAAAGGCCTTGCAGAAACATGATGGCTGAAATTCCTTGAGCTAGCAACATTCACACATCTTGCATAGCAGCTGTCCCAACTGTTTTACAAGTATTGGTTCCTTGATGTGGTTGGGACAAGCACTTTAACTCAGGTTCAACTAAATTAGTGCAACAAAGAACAATTCCACGCTACTGTAGCAATGACGCTAAAGCCCAGTAGACAGGCTAGTAGAAGTGGTTCAGTTAGCAACCAATACTGAGCTCAGAGAACACTACAGCTACAGGCAAGGCAGGCAACTGTCTAGGACAGCAGATCTGGCCCAGTCACTCCACTGTCATGAGTCTCCTTAGCCTTTTTTTCCTGCTTTCCACTCAGAGGCACCTACATACCATTGAGAAGCTGGCCCCAGGTTCCCTTATTCTACACTATATGCCCTGCCCTGAATTGCCAGGTCACCCCAGACACACTCGTTACCTTCTGGCATCACCATTCACCTCCAGCATCTGACAACTGGAGAAAAAAGACAGCCATCGCAAAGGTTGGAGGTAATGGGTTGACCGTGACTAGCTATACTGAAGCAAAATCTGCCTGTGCCTTGTCGCCATGAGGATTTTTCACTGCAAGAGCCCTATTGTGATGTAAAAGCCCCACCTAGCTTTTGGAGTGAAGCCAGAGCCAATGACACCCACGGTTATGCTTATCCCAGTTATCTTACCAGCTTGCTACCTGCAGCCATCTGTTTAACATTGGGAGAATGAAGGGCACTGAACAGCAATTATGATGAAACACACAACTCCAACCATATTTGTCAGCCCAAAAAAGCTGCCCCACACACTAGTCCAACACAGCATGCTGAGAACCTTTGTGCTGGGTTACATGGTATTACTATTTTAAAGGACTTACATAGAAACCACTGGTTTTATGGAACTTTGTGGAAGTTTTAGCCTCCCTATTTCATGGTGGGTAGCTACAATGACCCACCACCACACACAAAGGGTGACCAGATGTCCCAATTGTATAGCGACAATCCCAATATGCGGGGTGTGACGGTGCCCCCCCATAAGGCTTTATGGAAATATGCTTATGAATGTATATATGACATAACTAGAATATATTTTATGCTACATATGCCGTATAACGTATCTCTGTAAAGGTTATGATCTACTGAATCTATTAATCCTATTTGTATGCATATATCATTTTTGTATTCAAAGTTATGAATATTGGCTGTGTACTGGCTTGATTTTTAAGTAGCCTTTGTAAAGCATTTGGTCAGCTTCTTGAGAAAGGAATGTGCAAATTAAATGCCCAATCAAGAAGCACTTAAGGGACAATGGCTCTTGGAAGCCTCCATTCCACATAAGAAGTCTACATGAGGACATTCAAGGTAGCAGGTAAGCAATGGCTGCTGCCTGTAAAAACTGAGTCAAGCATGGACATGTGACTTGCCCGTGTGACTCCAAAACTCCATCTTGGAGCTGGACTTTGCATAGGAGAGAGGGGTCTCCACCCACAAGAGATAGTCTATTTAAGCCCATGGGAGACCCCTCTGTTTTGTCTTCAGCTGGCTAAAGAGAGAGCCTCTCCACCCCCAAGGATACCTGAAAGAAACTGGAACAAAGGACAGTAACTACAGGGGGTGTGAGTGATTGCTGGACTCAGACTAGAAGGAGACTAGTCTGTAAAATGAAGCTTATTGGATGAGGTTTTTCATCTGTATTCGGTTTTCTTAGACATAGACTTGCGTGTTCTATTTTATTTTGCTTGGTAACTCACTTTGTTCTGTCTGTTACTACTTGGAACCACTTAAATCCTACCTTCTGTATTTAATAAAATCACTTTTTACTTATTAACCCAGAATATGTATTAATACCTGGGGGGAGGGGACAAACAGCTGTGCATATCTGTCTATCAGTGTTCTAGAACAGTGTTTGTTATAGAACAATTTATGAGTTTACCCTGCAAGAGCTTTATACAGAGTAAAACAGATTTATTTGGGGTTTGGACCCCATTGGGAGTTGGGCATCTGAGTGTTAAAGATGGGAACACTTCTTAAGTTGCTTTTAGTTAAGTCTGCAGCTTTGGGGCACGTGGTTCAGGTCTGTGTTGGAGCAGATGGGCGTGTCTGGCTCAGCAAGACAGGGTGCTGGAGTCCCAAGCTGGCAGGGAAAGCAGGGGCAGTAGTAGTCTTGGCACATCAGTCGGCAGCCCCAAGGGGGTTTCTATGATCCAACCTATCAAACTGGGCAGCTGAACAAGCAAACAGTAGCTGGGGTCTATAGGTATTTCTAAATCACCTAGCGCTGAAGTGTCTGCATGCTGAGCATGGATTACAGAAAAGAATGGAGACCCAAGGCCCCTGTATCAAAGAAAAAATTAGTATTGGTGGTAAGTGCTCTCCCCTGAAAAGCCCTTTCATGAGCTGTCATTATATTAGTGTCTGGCTCTGGAGCTCCGTGGTATTTCACTTATGTAATGGTTGTAGGAACAGGTCCTTGATTGATCAGAGAGCTGTTCTGATTGGCCAACTGGGCCTTTCTAGTGTTGTCTCAGCTGTGCATCAACTCAACAGTACATAGGACATCATCATTAAGTTGGTCACAGAAGTCACAGATTCCGTGACTTTCCGGATCCTCCGGGACTTCTGCAGCAGTGCAGGGCCCGGGGGCAAACCGAGCAGCTTCGGCCGCCTCTGGGCCAACCGCACCGGCCACTGCTGGGGCAGTCTCAGGCCATTGCACCCCCCTCTCTGCCTCCTCAGCATCAGCAGGGATCCTGGACCACACAACACAGCCCAGACCCCACCACCTCAGCAGCAGTGGGGGGTACCAGGCAGCGTGCCGCTGCCTACCCCACTCCAGCAGCAGCCAGGGTTCCAGGCAGCACACTGCCCCTGCCCTCCCACCCCCCGAGCATCCGTGGTGCCCCCAGGCTGATCCCCCACACCGCACCTATGGCACCCCACTTGGCCCCCCCAGCACCCATGGTGCCCCCAGGTTCCCCTCCCCCAGAGTACCCCCCCTCCTGCTGTGGGGCAAGAGATACAGCTTGGGCAATGCCCTGTGCTCTCTTTCCATCTACTTTAAAAACAGCAGTAGACTCATCTGAACATATTCAGTAGAGGTGTGACGGGTTGGATCACAGAGACCCCCTTGGGGCTGCCAACTGATATGCGAAGGCTACTTCTGTCCCTGCTTTCCCTGCCAGCTTGGGACTCCAGAGCCCTGCCTGACTGTGCCAGACAAGCTTGCTGGCTACAAACACAGACCTAGGTCTGAACCAAACTGCAGGCTTAACTGAAAGCAGCGTAAGAAATGTTCCTGTCTTTAACACTCAGATGCCCAACTCCCAATGGGGTCCAAACCCCAAATAAATCCCTTTTACCCAGTATAAAGCTTACACGGGGTAAACTCATAAATTGTTCGCCCTCCATAACACTGATTGAGAGAGATGCACAGCTGTTTGCCCCCTACACCTCCAGGTATTAATACATACTCTGGGCTAAATAATAAGTAAAAAGTGATTTTATTAAATACAGAAGGTAGGATTTAAGTGGTTCCAAGTAGTAACAGACAGAACAAAGTGAATTACCAAGCAAAATAAAATAAAACACGCAAGTCTAAGCCTAGTACAGTGGGAAAACTGAATACAGATCAAATCTCACTGTCGGAGATGTTTCAATGTTTCTTTCACAGACTGGATGCCTTCCTAGTCTGGGCACAACCCTTTCCCTGGGGCCAGCCCTTGTTCTAGCTCAGGTGGTAGCTAGGGGATTTCTCATGACTGCAGCCCACTTTGTTCTGTTCCACTCCCTTATATAGCTTTGGCACAAGGCAGGAATCTTTTGTGTCTCTGGGTTCCCGCCCCACTTCTAAAAGCACCATGTTTAAGATGGATTTCAGTGACAGGTGACATGGTCACATGTCCTGTGAGACCCCCTGGCCAAAGTCATCATTCCTCCCAGCCTGACTCACAGGCAGGGCTGCAAGCGAACAGAGCCAGCCAAAGTCAAGTGTCCTGGCTGACAGGCGCCATCAAGATTCCAAACTACCATTAATGGTCCACACTTTGCAAAATTACAATAGGCCCTCAGAGTTATATTTCTAGTTTCCGATACAAGAATGATACATACATACAAATAGGATGACCACACTCAGTAGATTATAAGCTTGGTAATGATTCCTTACAAGAGACCTTTTGCTTGAACCATAGTCCAGTTACATTGTATTCACATTTATTACCATATTTTCATAAAATTATGTAGAATGTCGGGGGGGGGTCTTCTGTGCTTGATGAGATTAAGGCTATGTTTTAGTAACAGCATGGACAGATCATAGGCAGTAAACAAAAATTCACAGCCCCGTGACCTGTCCATAACTTGTACTATATATCCCTGACTAAATCTTGGGTGCCATGGGACAGGGAATGGCCTGGGACCCCAGATGCACGGGGGGGAGGGGGCGGCCCAAGACCCCTGTTGCTGCTGGAGAGTCTGGGGGGGGCCGTGGTGGCCTGAGTCCTCCCTGCTGCTGTTGAGAGGGTGGGGGGGGGCGTGGCAGCCTGAGGGACCCCCACCCCCCACAGCTACTGCGGAGCGGGAGAGCACAGCAGTCTGTGACTGCCCCAGCAGTGGCTGCTGAGGCTGGCCTGGGGACTACCCAAGCTGCTCAGGCCACCCCCCCCGTTCTGCCTCCCGGGCCAGCCACATCCACCTCTGCAGAAGTCACAGAGGTCCTGAAAAGTCACAGAATCCATGACTTCTCTGACTGACTCACAGCCTTACCAATTAATATAAATCTCATCATGTCTTTAGTGATGTAATGCACTCAGCCTTGTTTCCCTAAACTCTCAAAATGTGCTCCCAGCATCATTATATGCCGAATAAAGAATGACTTGAAGAACATTCTCAGTAGCAGGAATATGATTTTATTCATGCAGTCAGGCAGAAATCAATCGACACAGGAATACAAAGGAATTTCACCTTTTGCTTTGCCTCCTTGAGAGTCAGAAAGGCTGGCTGCTTTCCTTTCTTCTTTCTTCACCCTGTGATGTGCCTTCCTGGCCTAGTATTGCCTACAGTGAAAAAAAAAATTAAATCCCACTGACTATCACTCAGCACTACTTGGATAGTCAGCTTTAAGTCATTTTTACTCTGCATTTTGGTTGGGGTCTGTAGATATGGGGGAGGGGCTAACCGTAGGCATTAATGTCGGCTTTTAGAGTAACATTTTCTAAAGCACTTGATTGACTTAGCCCCCCATAGGTAACATTTTCTAAAGTGCCTATGGCCCAGATTTTTACAGCTATTTAGGCATTGATCTGCTCAGCCTTGCAACACCTAAGGTCTAGATCTTCAAAGGTATTTAGACACCTCACTCTCAGTGATTTCAATGTGAGCTTCAGTGTGAGCTAGAGACCTAAAACCCTCTGAGGAGCCAGGCTTATGTGCCTAAGCCACTTAACAGTTTTGAAAATTATACCCTTAGTACTTACTGCCCTCCCACGCCTTGACCTTCTGATCGCCACTCTCTAATCCTAGTGTGACTCAAACCTGGTAATGATCGCTGATCTCTGACCCCAGCCTGGCTCTGACCCTGCCTCTTCCCTCTGATTCCTGCCTGGTAACTGTCTCTGATGTCTCGGCTCTGGCCTCTTGCCTACTGAGCCTAGCGCTAGTGATTTCACTGATCCCAGCTCGCTGACTACTGCCTCATGGCCACCCTCGACTTGTGGACCCCAGCCCAGCCATGACCATTAGGCCAGATTGCCTATGCCCTGGTCTGTTACACTAGGTTTACTCCTCCAACTAGTGTCTATCTTACCTATGCTACATCACTTGACATTTTGGACTGTCTATGCCCGACTCCTACAATTCTTACCTCCATGCAATCCCATTGACCTCAGTGAAATTATTAGTCAAATGACAGTATTGCCAACCCCAAGCATTTAAAGTCAGCCCACCCTCCTGTTATACCAATAAAATAAAAACCAGCAGGATCTTATTAAAGGGGAAAAGGCAAAATACCACATTTATTGTGAATACAGAAAGAATCATAGTAAGCAGTTACTTATAGCTATAACATTCCATTCAATCTCATATTTATTCACACATTCATTCATTCATACACACACACACACACGTTCTGCAAGGTTGTCATCATAGTTACCAGCCTAGAAGTTGCTCGTGACAGAGTACTGGCCAGGTAGCCTGTACACGAGAGTGGAGCCGAGTCCGGGTCAGATGCACATCTGATGCTCCTGGAAGTTGGTTTGCAGAATCAGACCCCAAAGTTCTCACTTTCCAGAGTCCATTTTTATAGGAATTTCTTCCTATGCCAGTCTATGGGAATTGCTTCATCATGCTGTTGCTGAATCAATCAGCAGATGGCACATTCCTGATGGCTCCGTGCTGCTAGATGTTATCTTGTTCTTTGGTTCTCCCATTCTTGAGGCTGTTGGGTGGATTCCAGTCTGCCCTCTGGGGGTCTTCTGGTTATTTCCACTTGACGCCTTCCTTAGCCGATGGACATTGGATTCCTAGGCTGGCACCTCCCTGATCATTCAGTTATTATCCACACCAAGCATCCATCCACATACATCCTCTATCTCTATTTTAATCACAATTGTTAACAAAGGAAGATGAATACACCAAAAGGGCGGGGAATCTCTGGGTGCTGTTTCTGTTGTTACAGAGTATTGCTTTGAGTTTCTCTCTTTGTGAGTAGTTGTTATTACAAAGAATTGCTTTGAGAACAGACTCTGTCTTAGAATGTACTAACACAATTAGCAGCTTGCAAGTTTCACACATAGAGGGAGAGAAACAGCACCAAAAACCAAGAGACCTCTTAATTAGTAATACCCTGGAAATTAAACTACGGGGAATCAAACTCATTTGTGATTTTAATACAAAACTTCTTTAATATGATCCAACACTCCCCTGCCCCCCCCCCCAAGCCCCAAATAACTGGCTTTAAAAAATCATGAGAGTTTTAAGAAAACTAATAAAATGTGGGTTTGTTTTATTTGCCTGCTGCTGGAGCCTCTAAAAGACACTTGGGTCATGTTTCTGAGATTGTTTCCCCAACCGTGCGGTCTAAAAACATACTTTTTTTAAAACATGGAAGTGGAGATTTTCACAAGCTCTGTTCATTGCAGCAGCTGGGACTGTAAGACAGTCAGCAAGCACCAGGAAATGCTATAAGCAACACTTTGTGAGTAAAGAATACGCCTTTGAATTGCGTCTCCAGATCCAGGCCCAGGCCTTAAATCCTGCAACAGGATGCACGTGGGCAGACACCCTTATGGTTGGATGGATCCAACTGCAGGTTCAGGACCTTAGCCTGTGAGCTTCTTGGGGTAGGCATAATACTTTCTTTTAAGGTGTGTAAAATGCCAAGACCATTGACAATGTTCATTAAATAGCATTGTTCGTCGGGCGGGGGAGTGTCGGGGAAGGGATTACCGTGTCTTGGGTGTCAAAACTGCCACATAAATCTGTATGAATGGTGAGTTTCTTTCAGTAAGATTATCTGCAACATTCTCTGCTAAGTGAGTTCTGTGTCAAACGGATTATTTTAAAATTATGGGCTTGCAAACGTTCAGCTGGATAGTTCTTGGGTGGTTGAGGTGTCCATTGAAGAATTTAAATGATGTAATAGCTATTGAACACCCCATTATATGGCTGCTTAATTAATGTAAATGATAGTTATGCCTCACTCACAGAGGATTATTTTACACAGAGGAAAATCTACTCACTGCCACAG
Source organism: Lepidochelys olivacea (assembly GCF_965140295.1). Classification (NCBI taxonomy): domain Eukaryota; kingdom Metazoa; phylum Chordata; order Testudines; family Cheloniidae; genus Lepidochelys; species Lepidochelys olivacea. The sequence continues at coordinate 20,333,167 of NC_140422.1, forward strand.
TAGCCATTTCAATAGGTTTTATAGGAGCAGTTGCATTATGGCTTCATTGAGTAAAAGGTAAGTAGCCATCCTAAATAATGAAGATGGAAGGTTTAATAGTGCCAATAAAGGATTCTACAGTTTTTTTATTTCAAAAATTAGAGTTTGATTGCAACACTATGATAATGAGCGGGGAAAGCAGCATTGGCACATGGAGTCCTTCTGGAGGCTGGGGAGCTCGGGAACGGATTTTCATTTATTCTGTATGGAAATGAAGAAGGAGAGGAAAAATAGAAAACCAAATTAAATTGTTCTTTATCGTGCACAATATTGGGCCCCATCCTGCCTTGCTGGGGAAAAACTCCCATTGAACTGAATGAGTAAGGAGTGCTGGATCTCACCCATTATATTCAGCCGCAAAAAAAATCACTTGTTGCTTTGAAGCTAGCGTGCACACACGCGCACCCCCACACACACTCTCTCTCTCTCTCAAGTTCTGGCCTAACCCCAATAAAGTGATGAAATTGAGAGTTAAGTCGGCCTTGCAATCATCTGTCCTCATTCTATTTTGTCTTGGTATTGCAGCTCATTAGTGCGACATTTTTTGCAAGGCTATAGTCAAGGGACTCGACATTTCTGTTCTAAAACCCTGTTTTCAGGTTTATCTATCACAGGTTATAGCAGCTATAAAAATTCAGATGAGATTAAAACGTGGCATATGAATGCTCAGCCCACGAGCTAACATTCTTAAAACAAATCCTTGCTTGAAAATATACAAGTTTACTTATTTTAGATACTTTTTTGATCTCTATTACTAAATAATAGTGTCTCTCTGTTTAGTGTCTTATGCAGCACCCACTACTGTAATAGTTGAGCACTTTATTTTTAAGGGTGGTATTTTTAGACCACTAGGGCTAGCTCAGGTATGAAAATTTCTTTGATATTTGCATCTCAAAACAGCAAATGTTCAATGAGGGTTTATTTTTAAAAGCGCGACCGTGCATGAGCAGCCAGTTTGGGGGCCACAGAGCACCACACGTACACCATTACCAAAGACACTTTGTGCTCATACATAGCTGCTCAGTGGAGCCGGAACATGCCAGAACAGTGTTCTGATCTGCTGGAGCAACGTCCATGAGACAATATGGTCAGTGGTTTGCAAATTAAAACCTCCTCAATTAAAATCTCCAGGTGATGTTTGATTTTATCGAACACACTCTAGCTCACGTGTGTAGAGTCCGCCCCCATCCCAAATGATTTTTGAGGGTTGGCGAAAGATGCCAGCTTATTTGAATTCTGGGCTAGGGTTGATGAAGCCCACAAGCACTAAAGACCTCCATAGGCCCAGAAATCAAGTAATTGCTTCCCACAACAAATGGCTAAATGGAGCTGGGGGAAAGGTTGGAGGTTGAAAATGAGGGACCTGGAAGGGGCCATTGAGCAGAGAATACCCAGCACTTTGCGAAGGAGTTCAGGGAGACATTGGACACCACCCAGAAGAACTCTGCCTGAATGTATTAAACAGAGTAGGGAGCGAAAGGTGCCAGAATGAAAGACCTAGAGACTGTCGTCCTCTGTTTATCCCCACAGAACAATAACAGCACAGGCAAACCAAGCTTCTGCCCCACTAATGAGCCTCAGCCTTGATTTAGAAGGGGTGCCACAAGTACTCCTTTTCTTTTTGCGAATACAGACTAACACGGCTGTTACTCTGAAACCTGTCACTAAAGGGTAAGAAGGTCATTCACTCTCCATTCTCATTCAGTCCATGGCCACTCTGCTGAGACTGTGAACAAAGGTACCACTTGGAGCCTGCTGTGAAGGAGATTTTTGTGATATGGATGCCTGGCCCCCTGGCAACTGAGCTGAACTAAACATACTTTTTTCACATTGGCCTCCAAACAGCCACCCTAATAGAAAAGCTCCGCATTTTAACAGCTCATTATCTTGGTCAATGGGCGGTTTGCCCAAGTAAGGACAGCAGTATTGGAGCCATAAAATTTATGTTCCTTCACCTCCTTTCGCATAGTTCTTTTACTTTTCTGTATATATCCCATATATCCTAGAATTAATAGGTCCCATATATCCTAAAACTAATCTCCAGCGAAAACACAGACAAGATGTCTTTTAAAAAAAACCCAGTAAGTAAAGCAGACGCTCTACATTTTTCATCACATAGTTTGCAGTGTGATATTTCTTGTTGGTAATCACTTGCAAATAGGATTAGAACCACATATTTTCCACAATATTGTGTATAAAATACAGCTAGTTTTGTTTCCACTGTTATAATTGTACTAAAGGCCAATTGTTTATGATCTTAGGGATCCTACTGAAAACCTAGAGCTTTGATTAGAGATGATAAACGTAATGCTCCACTTAATGAAATGAGGAGGCTACTGCATCAGAGACAGATTTAAGCTCTTCATGCGTGTGTGATAGAATTTCCTTACTCTTAATGTAAAATAAATGACTAAGGTGAACAAAATTATCAAGCATATTGATTAATCGCTACTAACAAGAGTGATACACACTGGATTGACATTTATTATCTGGTGAAGGGAAACAGTGCTCAAATATTTTGTAAGGGAATACCGCTATTTATTTTTTCTTTGGGGTCTGGCAGCTGCATTGCTGCCAGTCTGCCTCACAGAGTCATCCACATCTTCCACTACTACAATTTCCCACTGATGTTCTTGTGATGACATAATAAATTTGTAAGTCTCTAAGGTGCCTCAAGTACTCCTGTTTTTTTTGCAGATATAGACTAACATGGCTGCTACTCTGAAACCTGATACAATAAACTGAAGACACCTAGAAAAGGACATGAGGGGCGGAGCAGGACCAAGGTATTTGAGAAGTCTGTGGCTACATTACAGACACAATATGAGCCCCTGAACTGGGATTAGGTTTGGAGGTAGTACTCTATTGAAGGTGGCCAAAGAAATGATTTTGTAGACTATTGGGGTTTTTTTTTCAGCTATCTAGTGGGTCCAGCGCTTTATGCTTGTCTTCCCAAAGCCATTTTTCCCTACATGCAGCAGACTGGGCTGCAGCATCAAGAAACCCAAATATCAAAACTTGGGTCTTGGTTTTGCATAGCGGAAATGGGAAGCTAGTGGAGCTGTGTAATAATGATGTACATGACATCGGAATCAGCCAGCTTCCTGGGCCAACATTTTCAAACTCAAGTGACTAATGTTAGGTGCCCAACTTTAGGTACCCAAATTTGAAATTTTCAGCCCTAGTCTTTTAAACTAAGGTATTAGGACAGACTCAGTCAGCAATAAGCCCCTCATCCTGCACTGGTTCATCTTGTGTTGCCATTTGTACATGTGCAAAGAGTATGTATAACACTATCATTCTGATTTGCACTCACCTTGCAGTTGTGTAAATGATGACACAAGCTGCAAGGCTGTGAATATCTGTGTATAATCATCTCACACTAACAGTTTTATAACCATGTTTTCTATCGTATGGGTTTCTCAGTGGCGTCCCATTTTTAACTTTTTGCTAACAGAAAAATACATTATAACTATTACCTCTCTGCTTATTCTGATCTATATTTTAACAAGTATGGTACATTCTTGCATTAGTACCAGAAGGTGGCGCAAGATCCTCACAAAGTGATTTGCTCTAGCAATAACCACACATAATCTACAGGCCAGATTTAAAAAGGGGTCTTATTAATGAGTTAGGGTAACCCACTAGGTAGAAAACAGTTCCTTGTTACCACAGTAGACACACATCTGATGGTCAAGCCCAGCGTGAAGGTAGCTGCTGGATGTGGTGCAGGTTTTCTACATCACATAATATTTAAACATTATTGGGCATCCAATCTGAAAAAAGTCATTAAAAAAAATCACCAAAAAGGCCATAACTCAAAGAACCATAGTCTAATTTTGACCAGAAAGCTTCTAAATACAATTGATAATGCAACTATGTATTCAAAATGGCAGGGTTTGGGAATGCTTGGGAAATATTTAGGCCCAGGTGATATGGTTTATGTATTTACCCAGTGCTTTTTTTGCCTTTGGTTAAAGCAAATGTCTGTAGTCACATGACAGGATAAGCTTGATAGTCAGGGAGCAGTATACCGGACTGCCAGACACATCAGTGGTATATGGCATGATATGGCCATCTCGAGCAAGCTCTCAACAAAGACTGTGAGAAGACAAAAGATAAGGCTCTGACCAAGTATTACCTGACTATACATTTTAAGGCAGCTGTATCAGCAACAACAAAGGGCCTGACTGCAGCTGAAATTGCTGTCCAGCTAGTATAAAAGTTGTGACTGAAAGAATGCTAAAGCCTTTTATCATTGAACCTGGAAGAAGTCCAGACAACAGACACTTGTGAACATTGCAACATCTACTGTGGGCCCACCTGAAATTGCAGAAAGTTGCAGAAATGCATCATGGACTGTGAAATCTGGTCTTTTGTGTGCTTTTACACTATACTATACAGATTTTTAGGGGGAGACCAGTGTTTCTCAAATTGTGGGTCCTGATCCAAAAGGGAGTTGCAGGGGGTCACAAGGTTATTTTAGGGGGGTTATGGTATTGCCACCCTTACTTCTGCGCTGGCTTCAGAGCTGGGTGTCCAGGAGAGGGGCAGCTGTTGGCTGGGTGCCCAGCTCTGAGTGCAGCACCCCGCCAGCAGCAGGGTAGAAGTAAGGGTGGCAAAACCGTACCAGGCCACCTTCATTTCTGCGCTGCTGCGTTCAGAGCTGGGCGGACAGACAGTGGCAGCTGCTGACTGAGGGCCCAGCTCTGCAGGTAGCAGCACAGAAGTAAGGGTGGCGATACAATGCCAGGCCATCCTGACTTCTGCGCTGCTGCTGGCGGTGGCTCTGCTTTCAGAGCTGGGTTCCTGGCCAGCAGCCGCCGCTCTCCAGCTGCCCAGCTCTGAAGACAGCGCAGCCGCCAGCAGCAGCGCAGAAGTAAGGGTAGCTGTACTGCAACCCCCCCAATAACCTTGCGACCCCCCCCCCCGACTCCTTTTTGGGCCAGGACCCCGACAATTACAACACCATGAAATTTCAGATTTAAATAACTGAACTCATTAAATTTACTATTTTAAAAATCCTATGATCATGACATTTACCAAACTGGACTGTGAAGTTGGTAGGACAATACGCATTGCATTGCATTTACTGTACATTGCCCCACATGTTTGGGGATTGGTTTGGTTACTTTGCAGGAATCAATCCCTGTACAGCATACTCTGTCCACGCATTGTTCATGTACAACTTACTTTTTATGCCATCTTTGCATTCCTGATTTCTCTTAGCCATTGTATTTTGTCCATTGTAAATGGTTCCCTGAGGGTTCCCCATTATTTTAGCTAGTGCAGACATTCTGTTTCCAGCTTGCTGATCCATTTACTTCCCTAATCCTGTCTCCCTAGAAATGAGGCCTCATCCATGTCCAATTACTCATGTCAAACCAGGCCTACCGTGAGAAGCAAACATCTCTGGCTAATGTGCGTTATGAGTTGTTTGCTAAGAAGAGCAAAAGAAGTGAGAAACTGCCACCAACAATGGTGTCCTTCAGGCACCACCTGAAACATGCCCATTATCAGTCATACATATGGAATTATGCAACCGATCAGTAGCGTCAAGTGTCATGGATCAATAACAGATGAGTGTCAAATAGCACAGGATGTCTTGTTCCTAAAATGACGTTGCTGTCACAGGCTCCAGAAGCCGTTCGCCCCTTGGTGCGGTGTAGCTGTGAGAGAACCTGTGCAACAGGGAGATGCAAATAGTGCAGGGAAGAGGGGGTGTGCTCCCATACTTGCAACTGTGACACTGGCATGTGTAGCAACAGGGTGTTGAGCACATTAGACACAGATTCTGAGGGGGGAGAAGAAATGTTTCAAATATCTGCAAATTACGCGGACTGTTTTTAAGAGTACATATAGCTGAAAGATGTGTTGCATTAGATATTCAGTAGCTCACAGTTATATGCAGGGTTACATAACAATACATAGCTCTACTTTGTTATTCACACTACATATTCATACAAGACATTCTACAGCCCTTCTGCTAAAAGTCATGACTGTTATATAAGTCGGTTACAGGTATTGTCATTGTATTCAGTGATAGTAAGAAGATAATTACAGTTGTGCTGTATGTGATTTCGACCTATGTATCCGGTGGAGCAGATAACATCAAACTATATGTTTTATAATTAGGGGTAGGGGTCTTATTAGCTGCACAATTTCATAAAAATAGTAGACAGAAAAACCTCTCAAATCATTCCATTCTACAAATAATAGCAAATATTTCAATGTATTACAGACTCATAGTATCATGTGATTACATCTTTTGCTTTAACTGAAGGCAAAAATGTGGGAACATGCATAAAATATATCACCCGGGGCTATATATTTCCCAAACTTTCCTATTATCCTATTTTGAGTATACAAATTGCATTATCAATTGTATTTAGAAGATTTGTGCTAACTTTGGTCAAAATTAAACCACATTTCTGTAAATTATGGCCCCTTCTGTGATTTTATGATTTTTTCAAATTAGTTAAACATTACATGATATTAAAAAAAAACCCTGCACCACTTTCAGCATCTACATCCACCTTGGGGATGATCACCAGATATGTGTCATGTGGTAGCAATGAAATTTTTCCAGCTGATGGGTTACCCTTTAGTGTCCCAAATGGGTCCCAGCTGGTAGACTAACAGAGGAAGAGAGACACTGCTGCAGTGTAGGAAAAATGTTCCATCATCTTACATGGACTTACTTAGCTACTTTACTGCACTTACATCTATGGCCAGTCTGCTGAATGTTATATCCTACTGCCAGTTGCTTTTCTTTACTGTTTCTATCACAATTGAGTTTTTCTTATTGCAAATATGTTTTCTAAATCAATGGTTCTCATCCAGGGGTCCGAAGCCCCCTGGAGGGCCATGAGTAGGTTTCAGGGGATCACCAAGCAGGACCAACGTTAGACTCGCTGCAGCCCAGGAAAGAAACCCAAAGCCCTGCTGCATGGGGTTGAAGCCCAAGCCCTGCCACCTAGGGCTGAAGCTGAAGTCTGAGCAATGTAGCTTCGAGGGGGCTCCTGTGGCATGAGGCCCCCGGCAAGTGTCCTGCTTTCTAGCCCCTAACTCTGCTCCTGGCTTTTGTATGCAGAAAGTCAGTTATTGTGGCCCAGGTGGGCCGCAGAGTTTTTATAGCATGTTGGGGGGGCCTCAGAAAGAAAAAGGTTGAGAACCCCCATTCTACATCACTGTCCTCATCAATATGAAAATTGGATACAGAGCCAAACCAAGTCAAGCATTTTCAGTTACATGCAGGCTCTTTGCCTAGTCACGGCACGAACCAACAGTCGAAAGGCTAAAGCCAAGATAACTCTCAGCTCCCCAGACAGGCACCCCCCACCCCCGAAGCATAAACCCAAAATTGTACCGTCTTGCACTGCATAGGGAATTGTACAGCACAAGCTCATACAGTTCGTCTCCTCATACAGTGGAGAGGAATATGCAACAGCCTCTCTGACCTAATATTCCCAAGCACTTCACGCCAACTCACTGGTTTAGATGAAGCAAAAACAAGTTTATTCATTACAAAAGATAGATTATAAGTGATAGCAAACAGATCAAAGCAGATTACCTAATAAATAAACAAAAATGCAAACTAAGTCTAAGATACTAGAAAGATAGGATATGAATTAGCAAATTCTCAACCTGGCTGATGATACAAGCAGGCTGCAGATTCTTAAGGGACAAGCTGCACTGGCTTTCCAGCTTGGAATCCCCAGGTCTTTCAGACACAGACTAGAAATCCCTTTAGCCTGGATCCAGCACTTCCCCTCCTAGTTCAGTCTTTGTTCCTTAGGTGTTTCCAGAAGTCTTCTTGTGTGGGGAGTGAAGAACAACAGTTGACTGATATCACTCCTTACCTTATATAGCTTTAGCATATGGCCGGTACCCTTTGTTTCAAAACTTGATTGCCAGACCAGTTTGTGGAAAAATACTGACATCCCAAGATGGAGTCCAGAATCCTGTGGCCTGGTCACATGTCCTTGTAGAGTCATAGCAGCCATTACTTACAGGCTGTCTGGAGTGTTCTCAGGAAGGCTCACCAGGTGGGAGATAAACTTCTTCTAAGGCCTATTGTTTCCCCAATGGCTCATTGCCCTGAATAGGCCCTTCCCAACTAGCTATCTATACTGAAAGCATCTTGTCTAGTGCTGTTACCCAGGTATAACTACAATTGAAGTACAGATACATTGCCAATATTTTTAACTTCAGATACAAAAATGGTACATGCATACAAATAGGATAAACATATTCAGCAAATCATAACTTTTCCAATGACACCTTACATGACCCATCTTGCATAAAATATATCATAATTATGTTATAATCATATAATAATATCACTATGAAGAATATGGGGTAAAGTGTCACAATAATATTGTGCTTACTCTTTGTTTTCAGGCTTAAAAATACAAACAAAATCAGAAAACTCATAAACCAAGGAATTTATTCTTTTGTCAGTGCTTGGGAGGTTTATGTTCTGAACAACTATTGGCATTAGAGCAATAATTTCATTCATAATGAGGAGTGTTTTGGTATGACATTGATACATGGAATGGATACAAGAGCCTTTAACCACCCAGGACATGCACCAACAGTGCACTATTGCCCATCTCAGCAGGGCTTGTTGTTCCTAGAGTAGGACCCCATCATTTGACTGTACTGTAGGCCAATAGACCCACTGCTCTGTTTCAAAACCTGGTCCCCAACTGGACCAAGAGAAAGTTTTCTACTAGGGCAGTCTCAGTCCCCTTCCTCCTGCTGCCTCCCCATTATGTTCCAATTCTGATGAGGCAGGACTGCTTCTAGTGGGGAGAGAGAAATACAGTCTTCAAGCCCATCCAGTCCTTGGACTCTTTTGAGACTACAAACAAAGGGCCCAATTAGTATCAGCTGAGATGATGGGTTTTACATTTATCTACTAGGAATAGGTCTGAGAGCCATCAAGTCATTTAACAAATGCCATTAAGCAGCCATCAAATACATTTAGTTTTCAAGTTTCCAATGGCAGTTCTTACATAGAAAGAGCAGGCAAAGAGCACCATCAAACTGGAGCCAAACAAAGTCTCTCTCCTGAATCCTACACCATGATGACTCCAGAACCCTGGGGGCCTGATTTAAAGCTCACTGCAGTCAACTGAAAGACTCCCCCTGACCTCTATGAGCTTCGGCTCAGTCTCCTAACTCACCATTCTATGATTTTTTAGATGAAAGCATGTTACTGTGCTGAAGCGGTCAGGGAGCATTTATGGTGAGCTGACCTGTGTCCCCTCATAAAAACTTCTCCCTGATGTGTGATAGTCCTAGACAAGTTTAGTTTTGAAATGGTGTGTATTTAATCCCTCTCCACTACCTGATAGAGTATTTTCTCAGCTTTCTTTTTACCTCATGTGGTCATCATTGTAGTAGATCAAGATAAATTAATACAGGATCTTGTAAAATGTCATAACATGCCTGAAATATTGTGAGAGAAGGGAAAGGAAATCATTTAACTGATTTATTAAAACATCTTCTTTAAAATCTGCCTACTAAAACTTTCATTTATTGGATACTCAACTTTGAATTTTATGTGTAGCCTGTCTCAATGAGTTAGATGAAAGCTAGATTAATATGAGTCCTGATAAAGCTGGTACATATTTGTCAGTCACAAACACTTATTTGAAAAGGACACTATCTAAAGTCATTTTTCTATGAATACGTATTCTCACCTAAATAATTCCCTCGATAATTACATTTAAAGAATTTTTAAAAATCATTTTTAGTAATTCTTTTTGTTTATATTTCACTCAGTTTGGACAATTAAAATAGACTGGTCAGTTTCACCTTTCCTTACTACTCACTCTCACTTTCTGGTTCTCATTCATTAGCCCAATGAGGGGACTTTTTAGGTGGCAAATGCTACCCAGCAATATTCAAATCTGTCCAACATTTTAATTTTAATTAGATTTTTAAAAATTAAGTCAGGAAACATTCTATCATTATGATGTGTACAGCTGGTCAGAACATTTATGACCAAATGTGTTTTCATCGAAATATGCTATTTGTTAGAAGCTGAAACATTTCATGGAGACTTACTGATTTCAGGGATGTTTTTATGGAAAGTTTTCTTAGGTACAGGCACTCTGGTCATTGATCTGATGAAAGAGAATGAGAGAGAGAGAGAGAAACAAAAAATCTAACTTTTTCACTTGAAAAAGGATGTTTTGACACAATTCTGTTTCATGAAAACATTGGAAAGGTTTTGGCTTTGTTCCAGTGAGGAATGAAAACAAATTTCAAACCTTCAAAGTTGCCATGAAACAGAATTATCAGTCTCTGGCCTGGTGTAGTGGCTTATAAAACTTAGAAAGATTTTTTTGAAGAAATCTAAATTTGTGACTGAAACTGTCTGACCCTTTAGACTGAGCATCATTAACCATTTTGATTTTCTCTTTTCCTCAGCAACACTTGCCTTCATATTGTCATATAACCACATCCCTATCTCCTTCGCAATGGACTTCATTTTCTTGTGGACAACATCTTCTTGAGGAACAAGCATTTAATCCATGAAAATGTCAATGTGTGTGCAACATTGCCCTGACCGGTTAGCTTTTGTCACAATGTCTTTCTTTATCCAGAAATCATTGATGCCCTGGTAGTTCTAGGTTTTGGTAGGTGGAAACCACAGGTTAAAAGTTGCTGATTCTGGATTCTCATGCCAATAAACTGTCAGGGAGCAGTTAAAGAGTGGTGCTTCATCATTTTCGGCAGCATCTCTATCAACTAGTTTAGGAGCAGCACTGACAAATTTTCAAGTCAGTTTCATCTTGTCCTTTTCCCTTAATAGAGTGGTATTTCTAGTCATCTAATTATAGATTTGGTAGTTGAGAATCCTGGATTGTAATCCCAGCTCTCACACAAATCCCTTCTGAGGTTTAAGGGAAGTCACTTAAAATCTTTGACTCATTTTCTCCTTCTGTAAAACAGGGATAATAATTGCCATTCTCACAGGGTTGTTGTGAGAGTTAGCTAAGGTTTGTAAATCACTGCGGGGTGGTGGTGGTGGTAAAGCACCGAATAAAAGGATGGTAGTTACAGTGGGGTGTCTTAAGGGACATGGGTGAAAACAGATGGGAAACCCTCAGGATAACGAAGGAAGCACATAGACTTTGTGTGTCTGTAATGTCTGTAACATAAATCGCTGGGTTAGGAGACCAAACATATCATTTAATAAAAACAAGGCATCCTACAATGAACCTCACTTTCCCATATTTATTCCTCTCTAAACACAGCAGCACACAGATTATAGGAAATGGTTTTACATTTAACTTCAACCGCAAGTGGTGAAGAAATGGATTGTATCTCACAATATAAATTTGCATCTACCATCATTTAGTGGACGTTTTATACATGCTATGTACTACTGTGTTTTTATGGAAGGCAAAAAAAATGAATTACTTGGGAATTTGTTTTTAATTAAGCAATAAGGCTCAATGGGGTACTGCTATCATGCAATAAAACCACTCCTGGGGTGTTGTGAGGCATTTGGTCCAGCTGAGTGCCTCAAATCACCCCCAGATTGTGATTAGATGATTACTCCCTGGAGTTAATATTACATGGTTCTCTCTAGAGTTGTCTTATTGCTATTATAAAAAAAGGCTTTGATGTGGGGGAACTAAGTAGCTTTTGTGCTTGAAGAAGATGAAGTTGGCAGTTTAGACTGTTGAGCAGCATGTCTGAGTTCTATGGCTTCCATAGATCAATTCACCTATTTAATATGCTTGAAAGACAATCACAATGCATTCCCTTGATCCAAGCAGATTTACAATTAAGTGACTTTTTTTCCCCAGAAGGTGGAAGGATGCAAAGAGATAAACATCTCCAAAATAAAGCTATCCCAAAACAAGGGTCTGAGGTATTTGATCCTGAGATATGTATTACTGGCTTTACTCCCTTGCAAAGAATAAATGAATCCTAATCAGTATTATGCTAATTGTATTAATGAAGGCTAATGCATGCAGTAGTAGCAAGAAATTCTCCCAAGCTGGGTGCATTATGAGGTATGGAGCCTAAGGCATTAAAGGAAGCTCCTGTTAAAGAAATTCAACAGCCAAAAATGTGTACAGGCAAACTAATGGGAGTGCCCTTTACAAATATTAGCAAGGTGGGTGAGGTGGGGAGGCTTGAAAAGGAAACATCTTATTTTGAATCAAAAGTGATGTCTCTCGCGGACATCTCAATACACCAGAATTAGAAATATCTGAAAACATGAACTCACACAGACCCCATTCCTCTCCTGCAAGGGGGTGGGCAGGATACTAAAGCATGCACAGAGCATGCAGCATGTCTTTTGGAACTGGAATGCAGGGAAGATGTCCCACCAGCTCTTGGGACATATGCACAGTCACAGGATAATGCTCTCTGTCCCATCTTTGGTCTCAAAAAATACCCTCTTACCCAGTGAGAGGATGCCATGGGAACTCGCTGAGCTCCCTAGAAAACCTTTTCCCTTCCACATGCTTTTCTAGGAGAGGGGGTGATTTGGCCCTGGGTCAAAGAATACTCACTTTGCTGATAGAACAGGTCTGTCTGCCTGGAAGAGGGGGATGAATGGGATAGTTCATTGTAGTCTTTCCTATTGAATCTAGCTGAACAGAACAGCCAGTATACAGGGGCTTCCTTCTGAGCAGGAAATTCTCAAGGAGCTACGCCCAAATTTATAAAAATAATATAAAGGCACCAGTACATTAAGGGCCTTAGTCTCATTTACACTAAGGCCCCTTGGCTGTCAGAAGTTGAAACTGGACAACATGAGACAGCTCACTCGATAAACTGCCCTGTTCTGTTCATTCCCTCTGAAGTACCAGACACTGGCCACGGTCAGAAGACAGGATACTGGGCTAGGTGGATCAGTGGTCTGACCCAATATGGCCATTCTTATGTACATCACTCTAGCAGCATGAATGGGTCTTAAACTGGGCATAAATGTAACTAACACTCACTTTATGGCCCCTTTACACTGCCAAAGTGGTGTAAAGGGTCCTTAGTGTAATTGAGAAGCAGGCCCCAAGGGTCCACTATGCCTAGTTACCTTACTGCACCTACTCACCTTTCCCCAGCAGATTACAATGGGCTCTGCATATAGTAACGTTGGTGGTTTAAGGAAGGAGTCAGGGGACTCTTTTGGGTACATAGGGTTATTTTTGCACTAAAAATCAGTTGCAGTTCTTGTAAACATACGAAGCCCTGAAAATTCAAACATTTCCATTACCGCTGTTCTAATATTACACCAGACTTTTAATTCTAGGTGTAAAGATTGGTGCTGAGGTTCTCTTGTACGGCTTGGAATTTCAGTTCAATCCAGATACACACCCACAAGTTTGCTTCTTCAAACCTTAACCAACCTTCCCTGCCTATAGAAATCCCTTTTCCCTCTCTCACAGGCAGCTCTTTTACTCCTCGAGACTAAGATGTGATCCTCTATAGCTTTCCTCCTCACTCAGATCGGCATAACACTCCCATAGCCGGCATAACCTACCACCCCCTCACCTCCTCAGCCAGGCTGACAGAGATTCCATTTGTCCAGGAGTCCACAAATCTCCTCCTACCTTTAAAGATGTATCGTGGGGTGCTCCTTGACCTTGGCAGTGCCACATTTTATACCGGCGGCATCACACCCAACTAGAGCTTTGCTCTTAGGGTTACCAAGATGTCAGCAGGGCACCTTGAGCGTGTGGTCACTTTTCCTGTGTTGTACTCTCTGGACCTGTCAGAGCTCTTTGCACATATGCTGTGTGCACAAAACTCAGTTGAGTGCTGTGGGAATGTGCAGCCCTCCCCTCACCTTAACACAGAAAAGTGGGCGTTGTGTGGGCCCTCTTCCTGAGATGAATTTTACCTTCAACGTGTGAGTTTCTTACTCAGTGCTGTCCCTGGGAGGGTGCAGGGCCTTAGACACCCCCTACTCTTTCCTAGGCCTCACCACCGCTCCACAACTTCCCCCAAGCCCCAGCCTCTTCCAGCCCCTGCCCCACCCTACCTCTTCCCACCCCTGCTCTGCCCCATCTCTGCCCCCATTCCACCCCTTTTCCCAAGCCCCCGCCCCTTTCCTGCTTCTGTCCCCTCCCCTGAGCGATGCCCAGAGCCGGCAGGACGGGCTGGGGCCAGGTCACTCTCTACTGCCGGCGCCAGAGCCCCTGCTAACCCCCCAGACTGCTCTGGACCCCGCGTCCCAAAGCACAGGGCCTGGGGCGGTTGCCCCGATCTGTCCTATGGATGGCACAATTCTGCTCTTACTCTAACTCTCTTCTAACTTCTACACTGCTGCCATTAAAAACCTGTGGCTGACCTGTGCCAGCTGACTCAGGCTCACAGGGCTTGGGTTAAGGGCTGTTTAATTGCGGTGTAGACAGTTGGGATTAGGCTGGAACTCTGTGAAGAGGGAGGGTCCCAGAGCTTGTGCTTCAGCACAGGCCCTAATGGCTACCCTGTAATTAAACAGCCCCTTCACCTAAGCCCTGCGAGCCTGAGTCAGCTGGCATGGGCCAGCCATGGGTATCTAATTGTAGTGTAGACGTAAACTGAGGTAAAGAGAGACTAGAAATACATTCACCACATAAGTAAAAGGCATATCAACAGGCAAAGTGAGGTTTTTGAATGAAACTTTTTATGTGTCTCTGAATAATCAGTCAATCACAGGTGAACACATTTAGAAGTTTTTAAATTAAGTGATTATTATCGCACTCTTGTACCCTGTTCTGGGTTGTGGGGTTTTTTCAGTTTTAATATTTGAATGCCTAATCTACCCAAGTTTTAGTGTTTGAAATACCTAATCGTTCATCATGATTTACCTTGTGCAATAAAAGCACACACTGAATATGAGATCACTGTTTAAATAAAATAGCAACACCGAGGGAAAAGAATTCAGAACAGGAACATGCACAGAATTACACTAGCTAAGCTTGGCGACTAAAGCCAGAAGATATATACTTGCAGACAGTCCAGCTAAATTGTATCAACCTTTTTTATACACTAGTCTTTTCCTCACACCTATTTTACATGCTGAGTTTATTTAGCACTGAACACAGTGATCATATCTCACAGTTCTAGCAAATTCATCACTCTTTTTCTCTTCTATACCCTTTCATCTCAGTGTTTCTGCAGAGGCTGGTCATGGGAAAGGGTCATTACTGGGCAGAAGCATCAACAAAAAGGCAGCCCTGGCATTCGGAGCTGGATACTGTCAGTCTAGGGCTCAGTCTCAGCAGTGGGCTCACACAATTAAGGGCATTCTTCCCCAAACACCTGACAGTTTTATCCTGGGATTTCCTAGTTACCTTGGCACAGATCCTCAGAGGTATTTTGGCTCCTAACTTCCACTGAAACCAATAGGAGTTAGGCACCTATATACTTTTGAGAGTCTCTGAGGCATTGTCCCTGTGGAGCTCAGCTCTCTCAGCGGATTACGGGATATTTGAGATAACCAGCTTCAAGCCTGTTTAGGCCCTTCTAGATTAAATCAATAACTTTGATTCCAGTCAGAAAATGAACAAGAAGCCTCTGACCTGCAGCTATGTTTACATCTGCCTTTGCTGCTCAAAGAGCAATCTGCTTCCTGCTGTAAATGTAGCTTCTCTGTGGCATAAAATAAATGAAGTTCCCATAATCTAAGCTGGAGATGGTGAGGGTGAGGCAGAGTGTGTTGATGCTCAGCAGAGAAGGGCAGGCATAGTTTCCCAGTCAGTAGAAGTCCTCACCACTGTTGAAATCAATGGGCCAGATCCTCTCCTGGTGTAAACTGGTATAGCTCCACTGACTTCAAGCTAGTCGCAGTCTCTCTGTACCTCAGATCCTCATCTGCAGAATGGGGATAAATATATTTCCCCATCTCATAGAAGTGTGGTAAGGAGAAATTAATTACAGCATTGAAAAGCCTGTGAACAAAACCATGTATAAACTCATAAGGGGTTCCCAAATAGGGATACAATCTAAATGTCCGGAAAGTGGGAGTAAACAGAGAACCTAGGCAAATACTCACTTCTGAACTGCTGGTTACTCTGAAATGGACACAAGTTGGAGGCTTCTTGTTTATCTTTATGGTGTTTATGCAGTGATGTCAATGTTACTAGAGCTTCAGCAATCACTCCACATTTGCTATAATGTAAATCATTGGGGAGGCTTTGGACATACACTCATTTCCTTAGACGGAAAGTACACTAGACATCCTGAAGCTGGCTAGTTCGTAAGAAAATGACCAGATCCCAGGTCACCACCACTTGAACACTTTGCCTTCAGAGTTTTGAAGGGAAGGGTAGGAAATCTAGTTCAGGATGTCAGGAGCAGTCTGGAGGCAGGGCGAGTCCAAAATCTCGAAAGGAGCAAGTTCTGTCTCAGCTACGTTCCCTGCACTTCTGCATGCATTCTTGCATGTTCTTCCGACACTACTCACCCTTCTGCTACTGATTCTCAACTTGACCAGAGAAATATAAATAAGGGGATTTTACTTGTTCATGCCTTTAAATTGTAAGCTGTTTTGAGTCTGTTATTTATTTGTGACTCATTCCTTTCATATAGTACTATACATATTTATGGCATTGTATAAAGTACAGTTCATTGAGAATGTTCAACCTCCGTATTTTAGGGTCAAAAAGATAGATACACACAGAGCTTAAACTATATATTATGTCTTGGATCCGAAACCCCTTGATGTCAATAGTAAAACCCCCTTTGATTTCAATGGGCTTGGATCAGGCCTCATATAATTGTTGAGGTTAAGTGTATCATCTGCTGTGAATAGAACAAGCTGTTAAAGCTGCTATTTACTTCCTAGGGAAACCCCTAAAAAGCCTCTCTCCATCTAGCTGCCTCATTATTGCTATTCGTCATCCAAAACTGGCAAGGGACAAATGAAGCACATGGTTCCTAGACTTTTCCAAGTATGGAAGTGCACAAAACACTGCCAATGCTAAGCGCAAACGTTAGCAAAAGCAAAACACTTCTTCAGAGCCTAACAATAAAAGTGTTTTGAAACCTTGCCAAAAATGCTGCTAAATACAAATGGTTTTATGATAGTTTAACACTTTGCTTTCCTATTTTTTCTTAGAATTCAACCCTCGGTAAGAACAGAATTTGTTATTTCTCTATATAACATAGGAATATCCTGTGTAATTTAAATATTAATGAATAATAATTAAGAATAAATATGTAAGTTGCAGCAACACCTAAAGACCAACCAGGTCAGATCCCCATTGTGCCAACACTGTATAAACATACAGCAAATGACAGTTTTTAAGATACTGATTTATCCGGGTGTGGATAGGGATGAATCACAACAAATTGTAATACTAGGATGATCCAAATGTGCAACCCTAGAAAGCTGCAGATTTCTTTTTAATGAATGTAGGGTGATCCCACATATTTGATATAGCTTCCATAATTTCAACTTCAAGCAATGGAATATGGTCAAGTAGTTAGGAGCATGGAACTTGAGCCATGGATGGGGAATTAGCTCAAATGGTAGAGCACTCGCTGAGCATGTGAGAGGTGGCGGGATTGATACCTGCATTTTCCATGAAAATTTTTAAGTGGTTTCTGTAGCGTAGTGGTTATCACGTTTGCCTCACATGCGAAAGGTCCCCGGTTCGAAACCAGGCAGAAACAGTGTCTTGTGGGGTGGGAAGGGATAGCTCAGTGGTTTGAGCATTGGCCTGCTAAACCCAGGATTGCAAGTTCAATCCTTGAGGAGGACATTTAGGGATCTGGGGCAAAATTGGGGATTGGTCCTGCTTTGAGCAGGGGGTTGGACTAGATGACCTCCTGAGGTCCCTTCCAACCCTGATATTCTATGATTCTATGGGTTCTGGGGTTCTATTCCTGAATCTGCCTGTGATTCATTGAATCAGACTCTACTCCCCACTGAAATCAATGGCAAAGCTCCCATTATTCCCATCTTCAGTGGAAGTGTGATCAAAAGCTCTGCATGACCTTGACTATGTCACTCTGCTTCTCTGTGGCTCAGTTTACCTATTTGTAAAAAAGGGTATAAAATATCTACCTTCTTCACAGGCTTACGCTTAATTACGGTTTATAAAACACTTTTAAGATCCTTACAATAAAGCTCAGTACATGAGCAAAATACAATAGTAATGTTTTTAAGAGGAAGAATGTATTGTTGATTCGTCAGCCAGAGCTACTCGGACAATAGCACCAGGAAAGATGGGACAATGAGAGGCTAACTTCAAAGTCAACCTGTGTCAAAATTTACTTCCAGCAAATGGACTAGATGTGTCTGACAGAACATCAAGACTTCTCTATTTGAATTAATAATCTGTTGGAAACTGACATTTTTAAATGTAGAAATGCTATTTTAGGTCATTTTGCAGGTGATTTAAACATTTATTAGCTCTATTATTTCTGTGAGCTCTGCACAATTGGACTCAAAGGCTTTTTTAGCAAAGGGGGTACAATAAATATTCCTAACACAAATTCTGTAAACTCTAAAATATATTGATTCAGCTCTCATCATAGGAGTCTTTCTACTGAGTCCAGTGGGAGCCAGATCAGGCTCATGCAAGAGATAGGATGGTATGATATAAAGGTTTTAATGGCAGTTGTTCGTGATATGTGCATAACTTACACATTGGCTGTGCCACTCATAAGTAGTATGATCATCCCAAACTCATGCTAATAAACCTTTATAATCACACTACACACTGCAGAATTCCTGATTGACAGATCGCTATATGGCATTGTTTTTAAAGCTCGTTTTGTCTAACATCACGTTTCATGAAGATTAAAAAATAGTGCCCACTGGAGTTCTTAAGACCCTATGGGCTCTGAACTCCTAAGTATGTTAGTTGAGTCTTTCCACTGAATTGTGTTCAGAATAGTTTTATACAATGCCTGATGTTTTTAAAATGCTCAGTTAAACATACACTTAGCTCAGGATTTAACAGATGTTTTTGTTAACATTATAGACTAATCCTTTTCCTGCAGGCTGTTGTAATAACTTTGCCACTAGAAGATAATAAAGAGCCCTTTTCTCCCCTACAGAGTTTACCTTTGGCTGACTCAGCCTGAACAGCTGCAATTTCCTTTATTTGCTTTGAAATAATTGCAACTCACTTGGGCTGAAGATATTTATGCTCTTGAGAAACCAGTTGTTTTTGGAGAAAAAATGCAATGGGCAGCAGATTAGATAGCTACAACTACAAACAGGTAAATGGACTTTAAAAGCTGGTACTTCAAGTTTTAGCTTTTCTGACTGGTCTCACAAATGCTTAATTTTTAGGACTTGAAAAAGTCCTAGCTCCATAGACCTTTAACAAGTGGTCGTTAGGATTCTTTGTAAAACTGTGAGTTTATTTTTCCACTTGAGGCACTCGGGCCAAGTTGAACTAAGGAAAGGAAGCCAATTTTCAAGTGTGACTGGCTAACAGACTAGGAATGATATACACTTTCAGAGACAGCAGCCTCCCTAGCATTGTACAGCAGTTGGTTGAACTGTTCCACTTTGACTGGGGATGGAGAAAATAAAGATAATCATAAGTCACAGAATGTTCAGCCAAGCCAGGTGCTAGATCTGCTCAACAGTCCAGTGCTTAAAAATATTAACAAAACAGAAATGATTAGGGGTATGGAGCAGCTTCCGTATGAGGAGAGATTAATAAGACTGGGACTTTTCAGCTTGGAAAAGAGGTGACTAAGGGGAGATACAATAGAGATCTATAAAATCATGACTGGTATGGAGAAAGTAATTAAGGAAGTATAATTTACTCCTTTCCATAATACAAGAACTAGGGGTCACCAAATGAAATTAATAGGCAGCAGGTTTAAAACAAACAAAAGGAAGTATTTCTTCACACAACACACAGTCAACCTGTGGAACTCTTTGCCAGAGGATGTTGTGAAGGCCAAGACTATAACAGGGTTCAAAAAGAACTAGATAAATTCAAGGAAGATGGGTCCATCAATGGCTATTAGCCAGGATGGGCAGGGAGGGTGTCCCTAGCCTCTGCATTCCAGAAGCTGGGAATGGGCGACAGGGGATGGATCATTTGATGATTACCTGTTCTGTTCATTCCCTCTGGGGCACCTGGCATTGGCCACTGTTGGAAGACAGGATACTGGGCTAGATGGGCCTTTGGTCTGACCCAACATGGCCGTTCTTAATCACACTTCAGAAAAGTCAAAAGGGTTGAACATATTACAATTATTACGAGAAATCCCAGAGAAAACGCATTCAAAACATTGAGTCATTGGGATAAAGGATATGAATAGGAGAAGTTAACAATGGATTCAAAGTGAGCTTAACACCTGGAAAAAGAAAGGCTTAAGCATTATGAAAGATTACTGGCTAGACCTGAATTACACAGAGTCCTAGGACAGCTTTTGATATATTTGTCAGTGCACCGATTTCTGCCTGCTGCAACCTTTGCATATCTGACTGCAAGTATTAAGCAAACAGCACTGAGCTAAGTATTACATTGTAAGACATGGAGATCTATCCAATTCTGTGGTATCATTCTGAAGGCAGTTAAACTTGGAGATAGTTTTTAAACACCCATTTCCAGTCAAAAGGCTGGGGAGGGAGGAATATATCAGTTTCCTACAAACTGTGGTTTAGAGAAGTCTGCCTTTTCAGTGCTTCTCTTTCTCTAGTGTATTTGGACAGCACCCTTAACGTTCTTCACCAGCAGCACAGAAAAACGAAACTCAGAATAAAACTCTAAGAGTGAAAACCTGAGCTCAACAACATCGCCTACTCTGTGCTGCTGTAAACTGAGCCCGCTTCCCTCTCCCAATTTTTCAAAAATATATTTGCCCTTCAAAGGCCCATTCCAGCCACACTTACTCACAAAACGTCAGTGGGCTATGTGCATGAGTAAAGATGGCAGGAATGGCATACCATTTATACCCGCAATTAGTCAGTCCACTTTCAGCAGTCAGAAACAACTATGAAGTATGAAGAACAGTATCAAGAAGTAAGGGCTGACAGACAAAAATTGACCTTGTAAGTTCCCATGATTACACAGATGTTTTAGCTTTAAAATATACAGAGCTACTTCCATATTCTTCTTACCAAAGAAAACTAAAACTTGGACAAGAAACATTTAATATCTTGAGAGATCCATCAGTTCTCATTAAAAATTGGGAAAGCGAGCCAGTCTCTAAATTATAGACCAGTGCAGGCTCACTAATCTAATGCGGGTTATGCAGCGTTACCACAGTAAATCTCAATTTTCAAATGCTTCCATTAACTTTGGGTGCCTCCATTTTTGAGTGCCCAACTTGAGACACCTGAAAGGGGGATGATTTTCAGAGGTGCTGAACATGCACAATTCTCATTGACTTTAACTGAAATTGTGGGTGCTCAAACATCTCTGAAAATCAGGCTTTGGGTGTCCAAATAAGGCACTGAAAATGTGCATCCATTTTTGGTCTAATCTGAGTGGCCATCTGCCAACCCTCATCAAAGGAGTGTTGCTAATGGCTCTGAAGAAGCCCATCTCAGCTTCGTTGGCCGGAACTGTAGCTGCAAGATGGATGCTTGTTCAAGAACCGTAAAGTGCTACATATACATGGAAAATAAGTGTATGTTTTCCGTGCTGTGCTTATTACAGGTTTCTGATGTCCTCTCCATCTTGAGCAGCCTGTTTATTACAGGTACTGTGTCTGTGGTGGTTAGAGCATGTAAAGGGAGGAGAATAGCATGTGGCAGGAGAAATATGCTTAGGGCTCTGACATGGACATCCCTGGGCTTACAGAACACAGAAGGAATTAAAAAATATGTTCAGGGCAGAGGGGATGCCAGTGTATTGCCATCAGTATATGAGCACGGACATTACACTATTGTGAGAATCGAGGTTTTAATAGTCACACTGAACCAACTGCATTGTGCACCCCAACCACAGCACTCACACGGACTCAGAAAATCACGGCTGTTATGTAGAGTTTAAGGCTAGGTGCTAAAGGAAGGTGGGAAGAGAACTCCTTCTGCTTCCCTGGGCAGGCTTTTGGAGCAGGGTCTTGGCTCCGACTTGTCAAGTACCCTCCTCTGTCCTCTCCTCAGTCTTCTTCATCTGGAACATAAATTAGTGAACTGTCAATGTTTCAAAGAGCTTTAAGTTGGGGTTTATATGTGAGCACACGTGTCCTAAAATAGAGAAGCCGGTGTTTGTTAAAAAAACAACAACAACACAGCACTCAGAGATTAGTGACTTAGGGATGTCAGGCTATAGACAGTTTAGATTTTACTGTGGTCGTTATACACAAGATAGTCATAAGGCAGCACATACTCAATACAGTCACATTTCTTTAATAAGGACGCTGCTGGGATAGATCAATGATCCCATGAAATGAATGGCCCTAATAACCAATGTGGGGTTTTCACCCAGTAATGGCCTCAGAGAGCATAAATGGACATAAGATTACAAGGCATCATGTAGAGACAAGGCGGGTGAGCTCAGGGACGGCCTTAGGGGTGAGTCACCCGGGAGACTGCCCAGGGGAGCCACAGTCAGACAGACGACATGCAGCAGCACAAAGGTGCGCTGTGTAGCGTAGTGTAGTGTCAGAAGCTGCTCCCGGCTGGCAGGGGAGCGCTGGTGGGGGAGGGAGGTGTCCAGATTTCTCCCTGCTTCCTCCCAGTGGAGGAACATGGTGGGGAGTGAGCAGTGACCCACAGATACTGCTCCCCGCAATGTTCCTCCGCGCCCCCATCGGAGCTGTGAGTGGGGAGCGGCATCAGGGCTCCCTGCATCCAGGTCGCTTTCCCCACCTGGGCATTGCTCTTCACTCCTCCCCGTCCCAGCCCCTAGGGGGACGTGGAGGAGCAGCATTTGGGAGCCGGGGGGGGGGGGGGGAGAAGCAGCAATACCAGCTGCTCCATGCATCCAGGTCACTTTCCCCACAGTAGAGGTGCAGGGGTTAGAGACACAGGGGGACACACTGCAGGGGTTAGGGGTGAAGGGGGTGGAGAGCCCACAGGGGCCAGGGGCAATGGGGAGCACCCATGAGGGCCAAGGACAATGGGGGGGCAGGGACACCTAAAAACAAGTGCGCACAGGGCACCATTTTCCCTAAGGCCAGCCCAGGGTGATGTAATATCTTTTATTGGACCAATTTCTGTTGGGGAAAGCTTGTCTCTCTCACCAGCAGAAGTTGGTCCAATAAAAGCTATTACCTCACCTATCTTGCCTCTCTAATATCCTGGGACCAACATGGCTACAACAATGCTGCATACAAGAAATCATGCAGTAATTTACCAATATTGCATTCATGAGCACTTTCAGTGCATGTCTGTGTAAATATTAAGAATCAAGCTGCATTGTACAAAATAATTCATGTGTCTCAAAATTTTAACAGTAATAAATAGTTTCATAACATCTCTTATGTAAGAGACTTTAAAAACCGCAATTGCAATTCCATCTCAGGAGCACACAATGAAGTTAAATTATCTTGCACAAGATTTTAGAAGTGTCCCAATAAAATAGCTCTTAAAGCCTGTTAAATGCATTACTTGAAATCTGCTCCTGGTCATGTGTTAAAATTAAGTGGATGTCCCTATTGACTATGGACCAATGACACGTTGCCTATTGTACTTCAATAACCTCTGGTTAATACATTGTTTTACAATGAATCCATCCTGAAAGCCTATTTTTGTGCATTATAATGCGTCTTGTTTGCAGTCTGGGCCACCCTTCAGCGAGACACACCCTAAAATGCAAGACTTGAGAAGTGACACCAGGGCACTCTGAGGGAAGAGGAGCAAGTTTTGTGTTTGTAAAATTCCAAAGCCTGCACTTCTCCAGCTCTGTCTCACAGTTTAGGAGAAAATCATGTGGGATAGCCCTGCAACAAAGCAAGCTGTCACTGCGGCAGTGCTGCTCACGAGGATCCTGCCCAGAGGTTCCACTTATATAGCACCCCCCAGATGCACGCTGTTCTCAGGGCCAGACCTAGGAGTTTTGCTGCCCTGGAGAAACTGGCAAATGTCGACCTCTACCACCTCCGAGTCACTCAGCCCTTACTGTTTTGCTGTATTAGATCATTGTCGGTATGGGAGAACTTCCTGTACCTAAAACCACAAGCTCCATTCAGAGGAGCATTGCCTGAAAACTCTCTCATGGGGAGTGGCCTTTTGAACAACACTCAGCTGCCATCACTGCGGCCCTTTGTGCTTCAGGAGAGTAAGCAGGAGCGCAGTACGAAGTGCACCATCCACAAAAGCACTCCTGAGGCTGGTGGTGCGCTGGAGAAAGACAGCGGCGAGGGGCATCATTGAAACAAGGAGAAACAAAGAGGGTGAGAGTCTTGTCCCCTGGCAAAATTCCCATGGACTGTAATGGGTTCCGGATTTCATCCATGAGGTTGAAAGCAAAACAGAAGAGAGATACAACAACAAGACATGATTTTCACTGCATCCAGAAACTAAAACAGCGCCCAACCCCACAACAGGCAAACTTCTACAAGCCTTTGGAATGCATGAAGTTCCAGATCCTCTACATACTTCAGGCACGGAACCACTTATCATCCCCTCTGAACCTCTCAGCAAGTCAGGCCATGATTTGCCCCATCTCTCACACAGCCCGTGGCACAGAGAAAGGCTCCGGCAGGGTCTGGGCTGACACAGAAAACTTCCCACGAACTGCTTCTATTCCTAGTCCCACTGGACAGCTGGAGGTCCCAACGTCCCTCTTCTCCGCGGCTAGGTGGCTCCCTTGCTCCCCAGCCAGTACCGTGATGATTCCTCCTGCCCGCCCTACTCATAGCAGCTGGGTGCCCTGCCCTGCCTCACCGCCAGCAGCCGGATCCTTCCCTCACCCCCTGCTGGCTACCCCAAGCCTCGCTCCCCTCTCACCTCCCCATACTCTGCGGGGGCCCGACCTCCGCGGCTGGGGACCCTACGCCCCTCCGTGCCCCTGCAATCTGCCCCACCCGCTTCCATTCAGCCCCCTGGCCGGGCTCTCACTCTGGCGTTGCGACTGGGCGCGATCCAACAGAGGGGCGTGGTCAGAGCGGAATGTTGAGTCGGAGCGTTCCAGAACCGGATGGTCTTGTTCCGGCTGCCGCGCGCTGATTGGCTGAGGGGCAGCGAGGAATGCTGCGGTGCGTTCCAGGGCTGGGGGGGTGCGGGCCGCGGGAAGCCGGAGCGCAGTCGCCCCGGCCGCGCCCGGGAGCGGGGATCTGCGAAGCCCCTGGCGGCGGCGGCGGCGGCTGGACGGGTCGCGTCGCGTCGCGAGGCAGGGGATCCGGCTGGGAAAGGCACAAGGTAAAGCGCGCAGGGGCGGGGCGGGTTGCTCCAGCCCGTGTGCAGGGGGAGAGGCGTTCGCTGCCCGCGGCAGGACCCCAGCCCGCCTCAGCTCCCCCCGTGGCCCCCTCCAGCGCGTCCCCCGCAGCTGGCGCTGAGTCAGGAACAGCAGGAACTTTACCGCACCCCAGCTGACTTTCACGTGTCACTGGCAGAGCCACGCCGGGGATCGCGCCTTGGCTGCATTTCACATGGGAGCGCCCAGCGCTTAGCTATTGCGAGTAAATAGGTAGCAGGTGTTAAGTCCCTGCAACCGCGTTGGTGACATGGTTGTACTCACTGGCTCCCACGAGGAGTGGGATCGGGTCTATTTATATAGGTACTTCTCTACTCCTAGTCACGCGAGAATCTGAGCACCTTGTAAACTTTAATACATTTTTTTTCTCACAACCTTGTGAGGTAGGTAAGTATTATTATCCCCAGCTAGGGAATTGAATCACAGCGAGGGTGAGCCAGACCCTGCCAGTGTTACACCTTGCACCACAAAAAAGTTCAGCTGAAATCAGTGGGACTTTTTGCATGGTAAGGTACTACGCACTGTGAGTGAGGGTGACAGGACTGGGCCCTTAGAGTTTGGTACAAGGCCATGCAGAAATCTTCCCAGTCCAGTGTCATCCTTCCCCCGAGTCAGTTTAGAAATATTTGCATTGAGCAACATGTTTGGAAATCTCTGTCCTATAAACAAGATCCAGTAATATGAAGCACAGAGTGCATTTTAAACAGTGTTAAGCAGAGAAAATTCATAACAGTAAATGCTCAAGAATCCTTCAGGGTATGATTTAGTCCAGCATAGCTCCTGGGACTTCCTTTGTTTTTCTGCTCACTATCCTTTAGACAGTAAACTCTTTGTATTTTTGTCTTCTACAACACTGAGCATGTTGTTGGTGCTTTACAAATACTGAATCATAACAGTAATAATAATCCTTCTATAACTCCTCTGTAATGTGATTGCACTGTTTCTAATCTCTTTTCTTAATGTATATGATTAGCAGTGATGTACTCATCTGTTAAATGGTATAGTAATACTCACCTAATTTACATGTTTGTAAGGCACTTTAAGATCCCTGATTAACAAGAGCTATATATATGCTAAGTATTTACTATCTTTTTTTTTTTTCCCTTCTGGAAAAATAGGCTTAGTCCCGCTAAAATACATGACCATGTTTCAATATCAATTGCAAATTTTGTAACTTTTTGCCATCTAAGGAATTATGCATCATGCATTTTATGTGGCATTGTGATATGCACAGACAGCTTTCAGGTGCTGGGAGACCAGGGTCTGTGTGGAACTCAGGAAATCAGTATTATAACTGAACCAGTATAGTTTGAAATGCTTTGAGGTGAAACCAGGAAACTGTTTAATTGCAACATCTACAGTTATATTTTGATTTTTTTTTTCCTTCAAAACAGCTTTATGCTTGATTGGCCTGCACAGTTGCTGGGTTTACCCAAGCAAACTGTGTATTTGTTCATGCAAATGGACTCCAGCTTTCTGTTTGTATTCATGAACAACTGATCTGTGTCAGCAATTAACATTACTTTTTCACTTGCAGTTATGGCCTTCCATCTCTCTACTCTTGCAGAGTGTGCATCTCTAGCAACTTAGCGGTTTGTAATACCATCCTGGGGCATATGTTTAATACCAAGATAAAAAAGAAGAGTGCTAACTACTGATTACTAGCAACACTTCCTGCAGCCTTGGTGTTACATACAGAAGATTAGAACCTTGGTGTTACATACAGAAGATTAGATCTGATTAGATTTTTAAGGCCAGAAGAGACCATTAGGTTGTCTAGTGTGATCTGTATACCACAGGCCATAGAACTTTACCCAGTTACTCCTGTAGTGAGCCCAATAACTTGTGTCTGACTAAAGCGTATCTCCTGGAAACGGATCCAGGCTTGATCTGAAGATTTCAAGAAATGGAGAGAGTCTGCACCCCTTCCCTTCGTGCTTTGTTCTAGCGGTTGATCACCTCACTGTTAAAAACGTGTGCCTTATTTCTTATTTGAACTTGTCTGGCTTTAAGTTCCAGCCATTCATGCCTTTCTCCACTAAGTTAGGAGTCCTTTAGTCCCAAGTATTTTCTCCCCATGAAGGTACTTACACCTTCATCAGCTGCAGTCACATTAGCTAGTGACAAGATCACACGCCAAGGTAGCCTGATTCCAGCTGGTGCTCTGTTGAAGGGTTCCAGAGGGAGACATGCCCAGGTCTCTTTACTGGAAGGATATCAGTGATGACATGGAGGTCTCTGAGTGGGCAGTGGATGTGTGGTAACTCTCATGGACTCCCCAGGGCACTTGGAGTATCCCCTGCCTGCACTCACAGCTGATTACAGCACCTGGGGGGAGGTGCCATTGCTGAGGCTTCTACTTCTCCATAGGAAACCCACCAGGCCCCTGTGGTTAACACTTAAAGGTTGCGTAAGTCATTGTGTATAGATAGGCTTGAAAACTGTGCTCAACATTTTTAATCAGGGTGAAAAATACCTGTGCTGCACTCAGAGGTGAAAGAAAGCCGGTACAGTGTACCGGCAAGAGCCAGTGCGCCGGGCCGTGCCGGGCCGTGCCGGGCCGCACCGGCTTCCCCAGGCTGGCGCTTTAAAGGGTCCTGGGCTCCCTGCAGCGGCCGGAGCCCCAGGGTAGCAGCGGCAGGGCTCTGGCTGTGCTTTAAAGAGCCCAGGGCTCCGGCCGCTGCGGGGAGCCCCAGGCCCTTCAAAGCGGCCATCCGAGCCCCGCTGCTGGAGCCCTGGGGTAGCAGCGGCAGGGCTCCGGCGGTGATTTAAGGGGCCTGGAGCTCTGCTGCGGTAGTGGCGGCCAGAGCCTGGGGCTCTTTAAATTGCCCCGGGGCTCCCAGCTGCCTGTACAGCTGGTAGCTCTGGGGGTGATTTAAAGGTCCCAGGGCTCCTAGCCGCAGCCGGAGCCCTTGGGCTTTTAATTCTTGATTTAAAGGGTCTGGGTATTTAAAGGCCCCGCCTCTTCCAGTCGAGAGCCACGCCCCCTGCTCAGGACTCCAGAGTACCGGTAAGTTCTTTAAGTTATTTTCACCCCTGGCTGCACTGTTCCTGAGGCAGCATTCGCCAAAGCCATGCTCCCTTTCAGTTTAAAGGACTGAAACAGCTGTGCACTGTGTTTAATTGTCATGTTAATCAACTACAGTATTTAATTTTTTAATATATAATTTACTACTCCAAATGATCGAATTGTGGAAACAAAGAGTTCAGTGTATTTCACCAGTATTCATTAGCTAATATATATTAACTAGCTATAGAGCAAGTTGAATACCAAAAAAAAAAGGTGTTTGTCAAATGCCAGGGAAATTAGTCTAGTATGCAACCATCCCACACCGTTTTTGCTTTGGCTGTGCCTTCGTTCCGTTTCTTTCCTTTCCTTCCTCCTACAAATCTGTATGTACACAATACTTCTCTCACATGGCTATTCCCACCAGTTGGGGCTTGTTCTGTAATGAGAGAAAGTTTTTACCGTTTGATGGCTATTTGTAATGAGTTGATGGACCGGTGACCACATTACACAAACCCACCATCACGACTGGCACCTGTGTGTATGTATGTATATGCATGCCCACATTTTACTGTTTATTGGTAAATATACTGTAGTGATTTAATTAGCTCCATAGCATTTCCTTTAATAACTAATGTGATGTCTCTGAGCAGACTTCGATACGAGCAGAACAAAAATGACATATTTTCCCAAATTAATAGGCTGGATCAGAAATTACATCCTGACTTTTTAATTTGCTTGTTACTTTATTATTCCTAAATTATGGTGTCTCACTTCATGGGTGGGGGGGGGGGAGGGAATACAATATTGCATATTCCCAGAAGTCTGTTTTATTTACCAGTAAGAAAAGCCCTAAATTCATGCAGTGCCTTCCATTTGTACAGAAAACTAAATAACATTTTAAATTAATCACAATGTTATTAAAGAAAAATTGGTTTTGCAACCTGATGCATAATCCATAAACAAATGGTAATTTACAGTTTATCTGAGAAGTATACACTCACTTTAATAAACCATTTATTCCTTGGGGAGTAAGGTGGGAAGTGAACTTCTCATATTTTTGAACTGATTAAATCAGAGCAAATTTTACTGTAGAGGCAGAAATCCATGGGTGAGATCATGGGACACCAGGGATATGTAATAAAACTGTTTTGCCCATCTGACCCCATACTGGCAACACACTAACAAGCAGTGGTTTGGAGGATTCCCCCCCGTTGGGTAATTAATAGTTCTTCTTTCAAAAAGTAACAGGTTAGGGTACTGGGGTACAAGAATATAATCTCCAGATCCAAGCCACTAGACAGGTAGTTCCTTTAGTTTTTCTCTCATTTGGGAGTGGAAAGGGTGTTTACACGCAGTCTGTTGTCCCATTGTTCTGGTGTAACAAAATTTGCAAGTGTTCTGTGCTGTGTAAGAGCCAAAATAAGCATGATAGTTAAAAAATTTCCTAAATGATTTAGGAGCCTAAGTCCCACTGACTTGCAGTAAGGTGTTTATGAAAATTTACCCTATGTCTTCTGGCGGCATATCCTTAATCTGGGATTACATTGTCAGTTTATTTAGAAGTTTAGGAAGTATATAGAATTCTCCCTGTGTCTCTTTCCTGACCATCCATGCACTCCCACTCACTACAAAACTTTACCATTCTTCTAAAATAGAGGATTGACCTAAAAGTCACAGACTAATATGGAAGATTGGGGTTCCACTGTCCAGGACCAATGCCTAATGAGAAGCCAGCCAACCCCACAACATCTGGGAAAGAATGGGGCGTGGTGGGATTCTCACCAGAGCATTGTCCTGAACCCTGCTCCACCTTTCGAATTAGCTACTAAACACACTACACATACTCAACCCTTTTAAAATCACTTTATACCCTAATAGTCTCACAGAGTCCCTCTGAGAGATCTAAGGCTTATTTTACCTATTGTACAGATAAGTAACATGGGAAAGAGAGGAGGTGATCACATGGTGAGTCAGTTGTAGAGCTGGGAATAGAATCCAGGAGTCAAGCTCTTATATTACCATGCAGTGAGATTGCCATAAACAGGATTAAGAATCTCTGTAAAACCTATCCAATTCTGCATTGATAATCCCAAAATTCCTGAATTCCCCCACACCAATCTGCCCTTGTTTCAGTCTCTCCTCTATTACTTCTATTTCTCTTTTGGCTGGGTATCATTGTGTCTTTCTTATCTCCTTTGTGCTCAAAGCTCCTCTCCTAAGGTTTTGTTTGTACGTGTCCAAAAGCAGGCGAGACTCCAGATCTGGAAAATCAGTGTACATGGCATTTATCCGAGGGCCATGCTGTGCCTTCTGTGTGCAATCATTCTTCTGTTTAAACCTTTCATCCATTTATTGTGCAATGTCTGTGTAGGCAGGAGGGAGAAAAATGATTGTAGACTCGCTGTAATGGGAAGTGCAGAAGTTAAATCCTGGCATTGTTATGCCTGCAGGATAACCACCTAGGCTGGAGGAGTCTCATCTGCTCCAACCAGCTAAGTGGTGACACTGAGACTGTCTTTCCACTCTCCCCAACACAAGGGGAAGACAGTTTTCCCATAATGCAACATTCAAAATTCCTTTATTTAAAGGAAAATGTCTCTAGAACATTACTTAAGAAAATGTTGCTCCTTTAGGCCTTCTGGCATAAGGTGCTTGTAAGTCCCATTCTAATATCGCTCATGAGCACCACCATGAAATAACTAGGAAAGGCTGCCTCCAACAACACTCTTATATGGAAATGGATGCACAACTGTGTTATGTGGGAGTGGAGTAGATGGGTGCGGAGTTTCAGCTGTGTTCTTAGTGGGATGGGCCTGGTGGCATTTGTATCCCATTAAACATCCCTGACACAATTATTGCTCTTTCTTTTTCCTTGGTTTAAACTTCACAGAGCAGAAGTCATGGTCTGCTAATATTTTATTTTTCAGAGAAACTTTCCAATGACAGACAGATATTTTCCTGTGTAACCTTTAGAGGAAGAGTGAATAAAATCTCTGCTATTTTTGTGCTACTTTCCCTCATTCATCAGTGTATGGTAGAGGTTGCAGTTGGATTTAGACTACACTACACATTGATGAATAGATGTGCTTAATGCAGTCTGAATCCATCAAATCTATTGTCTCATAGCCTTGAAGAAATACTGTACATCCTGACAGAAGTGAGTCAGAGGGTCATTAGGGCCTTCCCTGAATTCAAGGGAGGTCAGGGCTTTGTCCTTTTTTTGGTTGCTCATAGCTTGCATTCGCCTCATTATGCCTGTGTGGGACATAATCCCAACAACACGCAAAAAGTAGCTGTTGTGGTTCCATCATTTATTAGGAAGAAAGATTGCCAAGGAAAACACAGGTGCTCCAGAAGAAATGTTGGCTTTCCCTCTAAATTCATACAGAAGCCAATGCCTTGGGCACCTTGCTGCTAAAGGCACTGTATTTACATGTCTGCTAAAGACATGGCCCTGATCATTTGTGGTCAGGCAGATTCAGCACCCAAGGATGCCCATTTTACTCAATGACAACTGATGGGTGCTTGGAAAATACAGCCACTTCATCTAGGTTCCTAAGTGGGAGCTGAGCTCTTTTGAAAACTTGGCCCTAAGCTTCCTGTAAATTATATGGTTATTAATAGCAGTCTTCTGGCCACATTCTAAATTCATTGTCTCCAGTAATTTTGATTGGCTGCTGCTGTTTTTAGAAACTGCTTAGTGTCACTATATGATGTTTAAGCTACTACTCTGGAGGTGGTTGTGTTTTCCCTATCACTACCCCGAAAGGGTGTGTTGAGATGAAGAATGCCCTATGAATGTAAATTGTCTAGAATTTTCTCCATGTAGTCTCCATCACTGACGCTAAGAAGTCTAAGCACTGTGTGGCTTTTAGATCTTTTGAAAGCTAAGTTTTTGAGATAACAAGTAGTTTTGTATTAGCCATTATAAGAAATGCTAACAAACAAAGACCTATGCACATCCCCTGTGAACTCTGAGCTACTGCTGTCTAAAAGGAAGTGATTCAGTTTCTTATGAGGTTTCTTGTGGATTATTACACCTAGACCCAGAGTCTTGGGGCTAATACCAGTAACACAGCATTTTAAATGTGTAAGTGGAGGAAGATTTTACGTCATGAGCATGAAGGTATTTAATTGACCCCAAATTAGGGACTTAAAGGAGTTACTTTCACATCATGTAACCTGGTACTTTTAAAATAAAAAAATGTTGAACAGGGGAGTAGCGTTGTGGAGATGAGAGGGAGGAATGAGTATGCTATGATCTAGTTCCTTTAGTACTATTCAGAAAGTTTTCAGAATGACGTGTCTTTAACTGGAAACACAAATAACAAAAGGAACACTTGGTGTGATAAATGCAGGGATTGGGTTGTGTGGGCTGGCTTGTTTGGGGTTTTTTTTTTTTTCAGTCTTGTCAGTCCAATAAGAGGAGGCTCACAGGGGATAGCTCAGAGAATTGATAATAGAGCATGCAGCCTTCCACTTCTGGAATTCTGCTTCGGTTCCAGCCTGGGTTTGCAGTGATCAAAGCTGTTACCATCTGGGTGGTGAGTGGTATCCTTGAATTCAATTAATTGTTTCATTCCAGTGCCTAGAGGAAAGTTTGTCTATGCAGCCTTAGTTGGTAGTCTCATCAGAGAGGCTAAGAATTGAGTGGGTGTGGAGACTGCACTTAGATCGCTGCACTAGCAGACTTTCCACCTATTAGCAGCAGGGAGTGCAGCTGCACTGGTGTTAGCAATAAATGCGAGTGTAGATGGTGGTAAAAACAATTGCACTCTGTTTACACGAGCACTTAGTACAACTGAACCAGTTGCTAATAACAGGTTTAAAAAAAAAGCGCTAGTGTGGACACACCTGCAAAGGCAACCCCTTTTAGGGTAGGGGTGCAGTGATGAGCGGGTTGCCAGAGCCAGCCCTGCTGTACAGACAGAGCTCTAGTTTTTATGCCTGTCTATCAAGCACCTTTCAGGAGTGACATTTAAAAAGGCATTGTAAGATTGTATTGACTTCTACGGACTGATCTGCACACAGTTTTTTGTATCAATATAATTGTTGGTTAGGGGTGTAGTTTTTCTGTTTTTAACACCGATATAGTTATCCTGGTACGACTCCTAACATGGATGCAGTTTTGCCAGTATAAAGGTGCCTTAGAGCAGTTTAGCTAATTCCCCTTCTTCAGTAAAAAGAACAGGAGGACTTGTGGCACCTTAGAGACTAATGCATTTATTCAAGCATAAGCTTTCATGAGCTACAGCTCACTTCATTGGATGCATGCAGTAGAAAATACAGTGGGGAGATTTTATTTACACAGAGAACATGAAACAATGGGTGTTACCATACACATGTATGCTCATGCTCAAATAAATTGGTTAGTCTCTAAGGTGCCACAAGTACTCCTTTTCTTTTTACTGTAAGGAGAGTGATCAGGTAAGGTGACAGGTTTCAGAGTAACAGCCGTGTTAGTCTGTATTCGCAAAAAGTATATATAAAGTCTGCTGCAGTTTCCACGATATGCATCTGATGAAGTGAGCTGTAGCTCACGAAAGCTTATGCTCTAATAAATTGGTTAGTCTCTAAGGTGCCACAAGTACTCCTTTTCTTTTTTCAGGTAAGGTGAGCTATTACCAGCAGGAGAGAGAGAAAAACAAAAAGCCTTTTGTAGTGATAATCAAGGTGGGCTATTTCCAGCAGTTCACAAGAATGTGTGAGGAACAGTAGGGGGGAAAAAAAAACATGGGGAAATAGTTTCTTTGTTTAATGACACATCCGCTCCCAGTCTTTATTCAAGACCAGAGAGATTGAAGTGTTCTGTAGAGACTGTCCGGTTTGGCCAATGTACATGGCAGAGTGGCCAGCAACGTAAAAGAATAAATGGACACAAATCAAATGTTAAGAATTATAACATTCAAAACCAGTTGGAGAACACTTCAATCTCTCTGGTCACTCGATTAGACCTAAAAGTGGCAATTCTTCAACAAAAAAACTTCAAAAACAGACTCCAACGAGAGACTGCTGAATTGGAATTAATTTGCAAACTGGACACCATTAAATTAGGCTCGAATAAAGGCTGGGAGTGGATGGGTCATTACACAAAGTAAAACTATTTCCCCATGTTTATTTCCCCCCCCTACTGTTCCTCACACATTCTTGTCAACTGCTGGAAATGGCCCACCTTGATTAACACTACAAAAGGCTTTGGGTTTTTTTCTCTCTCTCTCCTGCTGGTAATAGCTCACCTTACCTGATCACTCTCCTTACAGTGTGTATGGTAACACCCATTGTTTCATGTTCTCTGTGTGTATAAAATCTCCCCGCTATATTTTCCACTACATGCATCCAATGAAGTGAGCTGCAGCTCACAAAAGCTTATGCTCAAATAAATTTGTTAGTCTCTAAGGTGCCACAAGTACTCTTTTTGTCGCTACAGACTAATATGGCTGCTACTCTAAAACCCTTCTTCAGTAAATATTTCTGTTACGTATTTTGGGGGAAAAGCTTGATGCAGTCTCATCGTATAGTGATAACACTTTCCATTCCTCTAGAATCTCTGGAGGATGCTCATCAGAAGCTACCGAAGTTAGACATAGTTTTAAATCAACCAGTCCAGAAAACTTGTATCCAAGAGTTTTAAAAGAACTGTCTGAGCTCAGTGGACAATTAATGTTGATTTTTCAATAAGTCAGAGCATTGGGGAAATTAGAAAAACTATTATTGTGCCAATTTTTAAAAAGGATAAAAACGGTAATTATAGGTTTATCAGTCTGACATCAGTGCCAGGCAAGATAATGGAACAGCTTGATATGGGACTCTATTAATAAGGAATTGAAGGACAGTAATGCAATTAATTCAAATCAATCTGGGTTTATGGAAAATAGATCTAGTCAAACTAATTTTATCTTATTTTGATGAGATTACAAGTTTGGTTGGTAAAGATAATAGTGCTGATGTACTGTACTTAGAACTCTGTAAGGTATTTTTGACTTGGTACTATATGACATTTTGATTTAAAAAACAACAACAAACAACACTAAACATGATGCACATTAAATGGATTAAAGCCTGACCAACTACTTGGTCTCAACATGTAATTTTAAGTGAATGGGGACTCATCCTCGAGCTGGTGTGTTTCCAGTGGGGTCCCGCAGTGATGGGTTCTTGGCCCTATGCTATTTAACATTTTTATCAATGACCTGGAAGAAAATATAAAATCATCACAGATAAAGTTTGAACAGGACGCACAAATTGGGGGATGTGGTAACTAATGACGAGGAAAGATCACTAATTAGAGCGATCTGGAGCTCTTGGAAAACTAGGTGCAAATAATATGCATTTTAATAGGATCAAACGTAAACTTATACATCCAGGAACAAACAATGCAGTTCATACTTCCAGGATGGGGGGACTCTATCCTGGGAAGCGGTGACTCTGAAAAAGGTTTGGGGGTTGTGGTGGATAATAAGCTGAACATGAGCACCCCCTATGATGCTTTAGCCAAAAGAACTAATGCAATGCGGGGGTGCATAAACTGAAGGATCTTGAGAAGGAATAGAGAGGTTATTTTACTTCGGTATTTGGCACGGGTGCAACTGCTGCTGGAATAGTGTGTCCAGTTCTGGTGCCCACAATTCAAGCAGGATGTTGATCAATTGGAAAGGGTTCAGAGAAGAGCCATGAGAATGATCAGAGGATTAGAAAACATGCTTTATAGTAATAGACTCAAGCAGCTCAGTGTATTTAGCTTAACAAAGACAAGGTTAAAAGGTGACTTGATTACAGTCCATTCGCACCTACATGAGGAACAAATATTTAATAATTGGCTCTTCAATCTAGCAGAGAAAGATAACAATCCAGTGGCTGAAAGTTGAAGCTAGACAAATTCAGACTGCAATTAAGCGGTACATTTTTATTTTTTTTAACAGAGTAATAAACCATTGGAACAATATACCAAGGGTCATGGTGGATTCTCCATCATTGACCATTTTTAAATGAAGATTGGATGTTTAGAAAAGAAGGCTTTGTTGGTGCTAAACTGTGTGACAGCTCCCAGCCAGCCAAGCGAACTCCTTAGGACTCTCCCTACCCTTACTTTGCCTTGCAGGGAGCACTTGGTGTCCCCAGTTCCCGAACCCCCTTTGCAGTATCCTGTCCCTGGACACTAACAGAAATTACCACGTCTGCTGTCTCAAAGAGCCTGAATGCACTGTTGGCTCCGCTGATGTTGCACACAAGGTATGCAGTTTACATTAGAGAAGGGAGCCAGGAGGGAAGATAATTATCTGGAAGAAAACCTGTTTTTTTCCCTTTGTTTTGTTATTGATTTTATGGTTTTAAAGTCTGTAAGTATCCATGATTTGCTATGGAGTGTTAACACATATGTTGCACAATGATATTAATGACCAGTGTGTCACTGGATTTCCTTTGATATCTTACTAATCTATAAAGAACATTGTGTATCATGAGAGCAATGAGTTAAGTGAGGTGAGTTTCAGGCTTGATACAAGTCGCTGTTGCATGGGCAGTGAACCCTTTGCCAGTGGGCATGGAGGGGGCTCTGATGGTCACAGGTCCCTTTGGAATATATATGAATGGGAATAAACTACACTGGCATAAGTACTTTTATCCTGGTATAACTGTAGCCACAATACAGAGTTTTATACCTTATCCAGTATGCGATAGAAGGTAACTGAAGTATGGGTAACTGAATTCTGATTCCTGAGAATAGTCAGTATCAGCCTGCTACAAAATATATCAGACGCTTCAGTGGGTTTTCCTTTTCATTTTGAAGAGTGCTTTAATAAGTCATTGCTGGGTAGTACCACCTGGAAAACTTAAACTCATCTCCTGGCTCTTTGAAAAGCTACTTACTGCTGTTTAAATTTGCTGTTCATTTTGGAAGCTAGGATTGATTCAGTTGTTTGCTGAACACAGTTATTACTTTATTTCCTCCTCCCCCCCACCTCTCCCCCCTCTAGGGTGAATGAAGGAGATGGACCATCTGGTTAACACTGAAATTAACAGCCAACGCATTGCTTCCGTGGAAAACTGCTTTGGGGCATCTGGACAACCCTTAGCTGTGCCAGGAAGGGTCCTTTTGGGTGAAGGAATTTTGACCAAAGAATGCCGCAAGAAGCCTAAGCCTCGGGTATTCTTTCTTTTCAATGATATCCTTGTGTATGGGAGCATAGTGATAAACAAAAGGAAGTACAATTCCCAACACATCATACCTCTTGAAGATGTCACCTTAGAGACACTGCCGGATACCTTACAAATGAAGAATCGATGGATGATTAAAACTTTGAAGAAGTCCTTTGTCGTTTCTGCAGCCTCCCTCACAGAAAGGAAAGAATGGCTTAGTCACCTTGAGGAATGCATTAGGCATCTGCTGACAAAGACAGGCAGGCAGCCCTCCATGGAGCATGCTGCCCCCTGGATACCCGACAAGGCCACAGATATCTGTATGCGCTGCACACAGACCAAGTTCTCCACGCTCACTCGCAGGCATCACTGTCGGAAGTGTGGCTTCGTTGTGTGCGGGGACTGCTCCAAACAGAGATTTCTGATGCCACGCTTGTCCCCCAAGCCGCTGAGGGTCTGTAGCCTATGCTACAGGCAGTTGATGGCAGAAAAGAAGAAGGAAGCAGAAGGTGACCAGAAGCAGCCGGAGCAGATTGACTCTTCCATGACTGGTTATGAACCATCTAGTGGTGATGACAGTGATAAATCCGATGATGACAAAGTGGAACGGTGGCCGGCAGACGCAGAATTTTATGCCTCAGAAGTATCTTGGTCATCTTTCCATAGCTGACCTTCTTACCCTTGGCTTAAAGCTTGAGGAGCCAAATTCTGACCCGCGCATAGCCCTCAGTATTTTCAGTGGTGAGCGTACATTGGAGGGTGAAATTTAGCCCCTCTTTATCTTGTTTCCTTTCATGTGTTTTCCTGATTACTAGTTCTCTTAAATCACTAGAGACTGATTTATTGTCATATTACACTCGCAGGGCATGGCCTACATCAAGGTAGGGTGGTCTAGTGGGCAGAGCACTGGACTGGGAACCAGTAAACCAAGGTTTTGTTACCTGCTCTGCCAATGGCCTGCTGGGTGACCATGGGCAAGTCACTTCCCCTCTCTGTGCCCGTTTCCCTATTTGTAAAACGGGGCTGCTAATAACCTCTTTTGCTAAGAGCTTTGAGATCTACTGATCTCTGTACAAGAGCTAAGTATTATTGTTGTCTCCAATATACTACTCACCTGGGGTGGACCTTTGTGTTGGTATTAGAGGCCCATTGATGCGGCAGCTTGTGCTGCTACTGCCTGTGGTGTACCTCCTCTGTAGGGGAGAGAGAACTTCCGCCTCCAAGGATAGGATTTCTCATGAGCACTGAATACATATAAAATGATAGAACTAAAATCCAAAGTACATGGAAGCCTGGGCTGGTGCCCTTTGACCTCAGTACAGTAAGATACTGAAAAATAACCAGCAGGAGACCTGGGTTAGACTTTTAGACTGCCTTTTGCTCCCCAAGTTGCCTGAAGCTGGGAGCCCTGGGGAAATGGTGATCTCAGGAACGGGGAAGTCTTGTGTGGCTCTGGAGCAAACCCTGCTGACTTCTCAGGAGCATCATTAGTACAGCACTGGAGAAGTCATCCCTCTCAGCCAGCGAACAGCCTTTGTGATGACAGAAGGTAATGGGGGAGTTAAGGTTTATCTTAGGGGTGAGGTGAGAAAGAGGAGGCTGGCTCAACTCAGCAGACTCACCCCATGCATATATATTTACAGGTCTCAAAATCAGTAACCCAGCCAGATTTCTATTCCACAGCCCCAGGGATGGAAGAACCCCAGCCTGGTGGGTGATGTAGCACACAGCGGTAGAGCTACGGCAAGAGGTGGTGAAGGGATGGGTGGATGGTCAAAACTAAGGTCAGATTCTGAGGTGCTGAACATACTCAATGCCCAGTGACTCACTTGCTCGTTAAGGCCCCAAGCCTTTGCTGCAAACATACTTGCATAACTTCAAGCGTGAGCAGTCCTGCTGGCTTCAGAGTTAACATGTGAGTGTTTTCAGGTTCAGGGCATAAAAGTATGTGCTTAATTTGAATTGAACTTTGACATTAAAGTTAATCTCAAGTGAGAGACTGTCTATTCAAATAGTCTTTCATCGTCTCATGTGTAACTAAAACCATTTACTATCAGCAAAAATTAGACAACAGCAATTGTATTGCAGCAAATAACTGTACAACAAAAGGTCAGTTGCTACCTTTTTTGCGTATTTTATATTGTGTATTTTATAGTCTCGAGCAAGAATTTAGTTAAAAGTAATTTTCAACATAATTTTTTCCTTACCATAGTCCAGTCTATCTAAACACTGAATTGCATGCCAAATGACCAGGTCGGGGTGTTTGGTTTTTTTTAAATTAGTTCAAAGTAATTATTCTCATGGATTTAATTTTTTCCTTTTTTTAATATACTACCAATGTCCAGGCAGTTTGTAGTATTCAACTGATTGTGAATAAAGATATGGCCAAGGAGGGGGAAAAATTGACCCAGTCAATGTGCTGTTATTTAAGAAAAAAACAAGTATTAGGTCGTATGCTTTGATCCAAACACATCCAGTCTAGGGTGAATTCAGCAGCAACTCTTCAGTCATGAACTGAACATCCGGGTTTTCTATTTACTACTTGAAAGTGAATATTACTGAAAAATATCCAAGTCTGCAGCTTCCTTTCTGTTTATTTCATTCTTTCTCAGCAGACTGTTTCTCCAAGACTCTTGCTGTCCCTTGCAGTAATTGAAGTGGTATTTTCTGGGGCGGGGAGAGGAGATGGTGCAGGAAAGGCCAACAAACCTCATGACCAAAACAAACGTTTCTGGTTTTTAGAGTAATAAAGAACATTGAGTCCTATTTTTTCCCATCCCTCTTCAAATTCTAGTTCATAATTGTGAACAGTGGCATGTGCATTTATAAAGCCTCTCTCCCATAAGTGAGTATAGGGTCAAACAAACCAAACTAAGTAATTAATTACGTATATCAAATACAAAAGCCCAGAACAGAAGCCCCAGACTTCCCTAATACAAGGCCTGATGTTGTATGCCCTGGTCAGACAAAGCTCTCAGTGCCTTCAGCTGAGTCCTTAATAATTTTTTTTTTCCCTTCTGAGATCAGCT
This sequence comes from Lepidochelys olivacea, assembly GCF_965140295.1. Lineage (NCBI taxonomy): Eukaryota > Metazoa > Chordata > Testudines > Cheloniidae > Lepidochelys > Lepidochelys olivacea. Next base: position 20,373,687 of record NC_140422.1, read on the forward strand.
TTCCCTCCTCCCATGTATAGACATGTGCTGCAGTTCATGGGACCTAATCACTGTATGGACTGATTGAGTCTGTAGTGAAAGGGGCTTATACTTAACAGACGTCTTTGATTCAGAAAAGTTCCCCCTCTAAACTGCGGCAGCCAACTGACATGGAACCCAAACTGCTTGTAAAATGTGTACTGCAGTGCATGCCCTTTCCTGGACTGCTGAAACAATCCACCTATTCTGCCCTCCTCCCCCTTCCCCGAGACTGGCGAGAATAAAAGTTAGTGGGCAAAAAAATAAACTGTAAGACACTAAGGAAAGGGCTGATGATTTAGTGTCTCAGTCACTAATATTTCTGTGAATCTAAACAAGATACTGGGGTTGAAATATACTTTACATTTGAGAGCTCTATGGAAATTCAATGCTACATGTGCTACGAGTGCTTATCTACACTAGGCCTTTTTGGGCTGTTTTCTATAAAATTTCTCACCGCTGCTAACTCCGATTCAGCACCATTGGTAGGCACATTAGTGTAGACAGGAGTTTGATACACAGCGCACAAAACACTAGGAGCCGTGCTCACAACAGGTCTCCTGTGCTCACGACCACGTGTGGATCTAAACTCGTGGCAGCAAGGAGGAGACTGTTCAGAGAGAGGCTGAGTAGCCCTGGCAACACACTTATTTGGGTAAGTATTACACGCAGAGCAGATTGCAGCCATTGCTGGGCAGGAAATTTCAGAAAACTCGTGTTTCTTTTAATTGTCTGACCAGCGAGTTGTGACTTGGCTAAGACCACAGAAAGGGAGGGTGTTCAGAGCCTGGGGATCCCTGGCTCCCAGCCCTGTGAACACACAGGCTTTACAGCAGGGTTCGTACTAATACAATATCACCCGTATTTTTCACATGACTAGTTTTCTGTTAATTTTTGTTTTTGTTTTGGCCTGATCCTATGTTTGCTCCATTTAGAAATGGCTTGCTGTTTTGGAATTAAACAAATCCTACTGCTGGCTTGATTACAGAATTTTAAAGAGGGACGAGAAGCAGTGTGCAGGTTCTGTGTGTTAATTGCATGGCAACTGAACATAACTAGGGCCTACGTTAATCACAAATACTGACCTTGAGGGAGAAAGTATCCAGGTTTGTTTTTTGGGGGAGATCTTCCTGCAGCACTTGCTGGTGGCTCCTATGCAATGACACTGCTCTTGCTGAGGGGGTTACCTGCCCATCCAACTCCAGTGCAAATGCCCCATTTTGCAGCAGTTTTGGGGAAGTATTGCCAGATGTTGAACTAGGCAGCTGACCCACTGCAGTGCTTTCAGAAGAGCACTGGAAGGGGTACATAATGTTACAATGGTGACAGCCAGATCCGCACACAAACTATGAGCTAAAGCAGGGAGGACTAGAGCCAGCTGACTACACCTGGACTAAAGTGGGTGCAAGAGCTGTAAGACCAGAAATACAAGCTATAGGAGAGCTGCAGGTAGAAGAGTTGTCAGGCCGGGAAGGTACCAGGGCCAGGAAGTAAAGTCTGGGCACTCAGAGAAGTTTATGCCTGTTTCAATGGACCCTGGAGCAAGGGGGGTGACAAGCCAAGTGAAGTGGAGACTGAATGACTAATTGGCATCCAGCCATTGAGAGAGTTGGGAGACATTTTTGGCACTTATGTAAAAAGACTCCGAGGCATGAAAATGAGCTGCTTTTCTGGTTGATGTGGAGGGGGGGGGTAACCTTTCTTTTTTCTGCCGCAGTGTGAGGGGTGGCCCTGAAGCTTTTGAGAGCGAAGAGAAACATTCCATTTGTTGAGCAATGCAAAGACATGCAAGCTCTGGGGCATGTGACTTGCTGAATGTGTTGGAGGCTTTCCAAGCAAAATGACAGGAAAACAGAGCTAAAGTTCATGGAATGTTGAAAACCACAGCTTCAGCTCTCCCAAGTCAATAGCCATATAATGAAGTGAACAAAACTAGTACTGTAGCAGCTTGCTACAAAGGCAAAAGAATGAAAGGTAAGAGTGACTCATCTGAGGTGTGAGTAAAGTGCAATGAAAGGCTCTAGAGAGCTGCAGTCAATTAAAGACGTACTAAGCTTCTAGATTCTAGAGGGTACTGCCTGGACAACACACAGTGTACGCCACAGTGATCATACTGCGGACCGGACGCAGCTTACAAGCGTGTGAGGGCACCCCAGTAAGATCAACCCTGGAGAATGGGTATTTGAGTAGCCAAGTGGGAAATCTGGCTGCCACTCAGACATAGGCTCTGCAGCAGCAAAGAACCCATCTTTCATTTAATGGGGGATATTTAAAAAAAAAAAAAAAAAAAACACAAAAACACAAAGGAACAGAGAAGGCAACTATAGCACGGAGGGCCAATCTCTACTGAGCCTTGAGGCTCATCCTAAAAATATTGGTTCTGCATGTTTGACTCTTTGGTTTAAGTTTTGGTTTTTTAACTATGTAAAGAAGAACAAACTTACTAAAGCTAAATTTGCTCTCTTATTCACTAGAAGATCTCGTATATTTTCTACATGAACCCACAGGGAATTCCCTTGCAACTGGGACCTGAGTGCTGAATACGTATTATGATTCCTCAATGCCTGTTGCTGTAAAAATAATATTCTGCTCATGATCTAGAGTGGCTCTGTACTAACTCCTGCCTCACAATTGTCCTGCAGCACCCCAGCTATTCAATGCCTGGGGCTTTCCTCAGCAAAGATACAGAGGACTTGCTTGCACTGCACTGGGTGGGGCTTTCTGATGTGGATGACAAGGGCAACATTTCCTCAGTAAACAGCCTGCTTGGAATACTATTTAAGGGAACAGTGCAAATCATTTCACATTATAGTCAGCACCAGCAATAACTAAAAAGCAGCTATCCTTAACAGCTTGGTTTCAGATGGAAGAAACATCTCCACTCAATTAGAGCAGCTGACCTTGCAAGGACTTCCTAGGCATGTGGGGGGGGGCTCAGATGGCAAATCCATGCTCTACCCTTCTCTCCTCCCACAGCAGCTAGGTAACCCAGCGATCCCTGGCTCCTACTGGCAGCTGGCACAAGCTAAAGCAGCCTTCAGAAGGGCTTATTAACACTGGGGAATATTTTGTCCATAAGCAAGAGGCCATCCTTTCAGCAGCAGATGCTCGGATCCTTACATACTATTCATTCTGCAGCACCCAGCCCAAGCAACCCACTGGTAAAACCACAGTGATTCCCCAAAACCACCACAGTCGGTTCAGCAAGAGCAAGAGGTGTGTTTGCTTAAGCCCAATCACAGGCTGCAGTTTTCAGTTGTTAGATGGGTGTGGAAGGAATTAAGCAAGGCTGCAGCAGGTCAGATTATACCAAACCACTGGGAACTGAGTTACCTGGAGACCTCGCAAGAGCTCCCACCTTCACACTGCCACTGAACCACTTTGAGTACAAGCAGCATGGTCAAATATGCTCTTGTTGTGCACACAGCTTGGTGATATCTCTGAGGTGACACTGCAAGTAGAGGAGCATGAAAAGGAAAGTGTCTCTGGTTTGTATGCTGTGTGTTTTTGTTTTCCTCCCCCCCAGAAGCTGCCACTACTTTCACAGGGAATCAAGAGTAACAAATGCAACACCTTAGGACAGGAAGTTAAGGGATATAAATAGTGCTCTGTTTTTTGCTAATGCAAAACATCAAAAAATGTATGCCGCAGAGCCGGGTCCTGCTCCCAGCATGATGGAGGGGTGGCTGGGCCAACCCTGGGCCAGCACTGCTCCCCTATGCACCAGGTCACAGTGCCCAGAGCAGGCAGCCAAGCTCCACTGGACAAAAGCTGCAGCTGTAAGGTGAGTGCAGGACAGGCTTGCTCTGCAACCAGTGCTTAATTTGTGCCAGGACTGAGCCCTGGCACTTGTAGGCTTGGCAGTTCCTAGCCTCAGCACCTCTGGGCTTGCCGCATCAATTATAAAAGTAAATCATTGCTTGAGCCCTAGCACCACTTTCATTACAAATTAAGCAAGCTCTGCAACCCCCACACCCAAGGGCTTCCACCCCGCAGGGGGCAGGACAAAAACAAAACAACAAATTCCCATAAAGGAAAATGAAGAATTATAAAAAATAAAAAGAATGTCACAGGGCTCTAAAAATAAGGTCTCCAGTAGAAACTGCTTGAACAACAATGAGCAGCTGCAACGCCCATTAAACTCAGCAGTAAGTGGGGGTGTTCAGCTGCTCTTGCAATGTGGAAATAGTTAACCCTTGTGAGCAGGTTGTCCTAGCCAGCTTCTGTCTATTTCCACAAGTTCAAAGAACTTCTTTACTTTCCAAATTTTAGTCAAAATGAATTATGTTCCTCTTTCTCAAGAGTACTAAGATTTTCCATCCAATACGAATTTCTAGGGGAGGGCAAAAACAGGACCAAACAGACTTTTGTTGTTTCAAAGACTATTCCAATGTAGTGCCTTCTCTTAGGCTCATGAATAAACTGCACTCTCTGCAGTATACTAATTATTCAGCACTAGGCTTCACCCCCCTGCCAAAGATCACTTTGTAACTCACCCCGGGGGGGGGGGGGGATCAAAAGCACACATCCTCCAAAGCAGCCAAATCCTTTTTTTCCTCTTAACTATAATAACAGGAGTTAAAATATAGTTATTTCATCACACCACATGTTTTGCTTTTATATTTTTACCCAGAAAAAACGATTTCAAAATGTTTTGGTGTGACCACTTACACAAACAGGCTTTGAAAAAGGAAAATGTTAGCTCAGGGGTGGGCAGGCGTCTCTTTTTCCTGACAGCGTAACAGGAAAGAACTACTCACATCGCTGTTATCAGAAGAGTTACATCCAAGGTAGAACAAATGCGCCTATGTATTTTTCATATACTATGCATCTTCCAGTAGCAGCTGAAGATTCTTTGGTCTTGTGGTAAAGCATTGGATTGGGTGTTAGATCTGGGTTCTGCTCCAAGCTTGCCACGTAAATAAATGGACTGAAGTAATGAAATCAAGCTCCTTAACTCCTTGAGCACCACCACACTCAGGTGGTGGTGCCCATGGCAGATCTGCGTCCCCTGGTGCCAGGTCAGTCTGGTAGCAGCTCAAGGAGCAGCTGGTAATTGGCCTCTATAGTATTTTCAAATGCAAAGCCCTTCATTGGGTAGTATTATGTGATGCATCCAGACAAAACAAAATACAAGCATGTGCAACATACACAATATACCACAGGCATTAAATACTGCTCCAGAGAGCTGTACCAGGCACTGTGAAACTTACGCAGCGAGTGCTGTGGGCAGAAGCAGCATGCTGTCCTAGCTTGCACTGACTTGGCTGCAGCAGTGCCAGTGGAAGTGACAGAGTTTTCTGCTGTAGATGCAGGCTGGCAGGCCCAGGATCATGCTGGAACAATAAATACCCCAGACACAGCCATTCTGAATAATCAGTCATTCTGCAGCAAATTCCAGATGGCCCACACAGTCTCCAAGGCCACACTTCACTCCAATGGCACGTAAGTTTATAGCCAGTTCAAAACAATGGGACTTAAGTAGAACATCCTCCCGGGGCAGGTAGGCAGCAAAGGAAGCCTTTATCATGTGTGGCCTTATCTGCAGAAGGCCTTTTTCTGGAGTAAATTCCCACAGTGCTACTCTGCTGGCAGTCAGTTGTAAGACGGGGAGCAATTGTGCAGCCACAACACCAGCTTTGCAATGGAGCTACGGAGATACGCTGTCATCAAGGCTTTGCACAAGAGCAGGAGTCCACCAGCATAGGTCAGATTGCAGACCCAGGGCCTATATGAGGCGTTACAATCTGTGTGGAAAAAGTATTTATCAAGGGTGGTGCCTGACTAAAGCTGCCCTGCCCACTCATCTACTATTTGAAGTGTAATCTGTGATGTCACTGATGTTCATATAACACTGTAGGTTTCAGAGTAACAGCCGTGTTAGTCTGTATTCGCAAAAAGAAAAGGAGGACTTGTGGCACCTTAGAGACTAACCAATTTATTTGAGCATGAGCTTTTGTGAGCTACAGCTCACTTCATCGGATGCATACCGTGGAAACTGCAGAAGACATTATATACACACAGAGACCATGAAACAATACCTCCTCCCACCCCACTGTCCTGCTGGTAATAGCTTATCTAAAGTGATCATCAAGTTGTGCCGTTTCCAGCACAAATCCAGGTTTTCTCACCCTCCGCCCCCCACACACAAACTCACTCTCCTGCTGGTGATAGCCCATCCAAAGTGACCACTCTCTTCACAATGTGTATGATAATCAAGGTGGGCCATTTCCTGCACAAATCCAGGTTTTCCCACCCCCCCACCCCCATACACACACAAACTCACTCTCCTGCTGGTAATAGCTCATCCAAAGTGACCACTCTCCCTACAATGTGCATGGTAATCAAGGTGGGCCATTTCCTGCACAAATCCAGACTCTCTCACCCCTGGAACCCCGACCTGGGATATTCTATCTACTACCCAAGATCCATAAACCTGGAAATCCTGGGCACCCCATCATCTCAGGCATTGGCACCCTGACAGCAGGATTGTCTGGCTGTGTAGACTCCCTCCTCAGGCCCTACGCTACCAGCACTCCCAGCTACCTTCGAGACACCACTGGCTTCCTGAGGAAACTACAATCCATCGGTGATCTTCCTGATAACACCATCTTGGCCACTATGGATGTAGAAGCCCTCTACACCAACATTCCACACAAAGATGGACTACAAGCCGTCAAGAACACTATCCCCGATAATGTCACGGCGAACCTGGTGGCTGAACTTTGTGACTTTGTCCTTACCCATAACTATTTTACATTTGGGGACAATGTATACCTTCAGATCAGCGGCACTGCTATGGGTACCCGCATGGCCCCACAGTATGCCAACATTTTTATGGCTGACTTAGAACAACGCTTCCTCAGCTCTCGTCCCCTAACGTCCCTACTCTACTTGCGCTATATTGATGACATCTTCATCATCTGGACCCATGGAAAAGAAGCCCTTGAGTAATTCCACCATGATTTCAACAATTTCCATCCCACCATCAACCTCAGCCTGGTCCAGTCCACACAAGAGATCCACTTCCTGGACACTACAGTGCTAATAAACAATGGTCACATAAACACCATCCTATACCAGAAACCTACTGACCGCTATTCCTACCTACATGCCTCCAGCTTTCACCCTGACCACACCACACGATCCATCGTCTACAGCCAAGCTCTGCGATACAACCGCATTTGCTCCAACCCCTCAGACAGAGACCTACAAGATCTCTATCAAGCATTCTTACAACTACAATACCCACCTGCGGAAGTGAAGAAACTTTGATAGAGCCAGAAGAGTTCCCAGAAGTCACCTACTACAGGACAGGCCTAACAAAGAAAATAACAGAACGCCACTGGCCGTCACCTTCAGCCCCCAACTAAAACCCCTCCAACGCATTATTAAGGATCTACAACCTATCCTGAAGGATGACCCAACACTCTCACAAATCTTGGGAGACAGGCCAGTCCTTGCCTACAGACAGCCCCCCAACCTGAAGCAAATACTCACCAGCAACCACATACCACACAACAGAACCACTAACCCAGGAACCTATCCTTGCAACAAAGCCCGTTGCCAACTGTGCCCATATATCTATTCAGGGGACACCATCACAGGGCCTAATAACATCAGCCACACTATCAGAGGCTCATTCACCTGCACATCCACCAATGTGATATATGCCATCATGTGCCAGCAATGCCCCTCTGCCATGTACATTGGTCAAACTGGACAATCTCTATGTAAAAGAATAAATGGACACAAATCAGATGTCAAGAATTATAACATTCATAAACCAGTCGGAGAACACTTCAATCTCTCTGGTCACACAATCACAGACATGAAGGTCGCTATCTTACAACAAAAAAACTTGATATCCAGTCACTAAAAGAAGCCATTCGAAGTGGAGCGACATCATAGCTTTGGTTTACTTGGATTTTTATTCCATTGTGGCACAATGTGTCAAAGTGAAAAACCCAACAGAAATGCTTAGTGCTGGCTGCTTCAGAGAGCAGGGGGCTTCATTTTTTCCTGTCATTCATGTAATGCTAATGAGGAAGTAGAAAGTGACCTAGCCCTGCTTAAAAATCTACTACCTTCTATTGCATTGTTTTAGCACACTGGGTCTCATTGCTGTCCCATCCTGTTCCTTATCTCTATAAAAGTGTAACGGGGTAAAACAGGCATGGTCACTCCTGTTATGTCTTCAGACAAAACTGCTATTCTTGTTTCAGCCCAAAATCTTAAAGAAACATACCATGATGCCCCAATAATTTTATATTTTATAAAACTTTAGTGATACTCACACACTGAATATTAAACAGAGAAGCGCTCCCTTCCCAGATCCATTGCTGAGTTCTAGGACTTAAATCGGAGGCCAAGATTTTCAAAGGTAATTCATGATTTTAGGTGTCCAACTCCAGACACATTCAAGGGGTTGATTTTCAGACAGCTTAACTCTTTCTGAAAATCAAGCCCATTTAAGGTTTTTCAAACTGGGAGTCTAAAATCAGGACACCTGAAATCAATAGTCTCTTCTGGAAATCTTGACTGTAGTCCTGTCAGGCTGTTTCTCCCTCCTGCAATATTTGAATTTTCCCTTTCTCCCCCCCATTACCACCCCAAATCTCTCTGCCTCTAGTTTTTAAAGGCTGTATTTTCCTGGAGCTGGGCATCCACAACTCTTTCCATTTATGCTGGAGTGTGGAATATTTGTAACTTCCTAAAGAACCGTGTGAATGGCAGAACACATCTACCTTAAAACTGATTGAATCTTGCATTGTAAACATTTGTGTGATCTGAGGGTTCACTAGCGCTGTCCATTCATGGAGAGGTAACAAGCGGAGTTTGGTAAAAGTAGATATTTAGGGCACTGTAGATATCAGTACTTAGATCTCATACATTGTGAAAAGATTTAAAGATGCTGATTTACTCAAAGAATACACAAAGAACATATCAACAATCACATGACCCAGGGAGCATCTCACTTTAAGACAAACCTCTCCTTTGACTTGCGTAAGCAATGAGTCATACAGTGATGGCTTCTCAATGTAATGTTCATTGTATCTGAGCTTGAGACAGTCATATGAGCTTTGTAGTCACAACTGAATTATTTGGATTCAGATGGCATGGAAACATTAGGGTAAAGGACTTGTCTACTTAAAACAAGCCAAAAAGGTGTTGAATGTAATTCTTCTTCGTACGCTGACTCTGAGATCCAGCTGGAGGACATTTATATTAGAGGTCTCAGATGACTGACATACTGAGGTCAATTTTTCCTATCATTTATTTAATTACACGCTTGTACAATGGAAAAAACTTTCAGGGAGGAAGAGCAGGCACAAAAGCAATGGGTGGGTTTTCCTTTCTTACAGGAAAGACATTTCCCATAACATCAAATGTGTTGCAATGTTCATGTAATTTGATTGTTTTGGACAGGGTGTGTCACATTTTACATACAGTAGTAGATGTGCTGGAATATTAACACCCCAGAAGTGACATGTATGCAAGTTTCAGAGTAACAGCCGTGTTAGTCTGTATCCACAAAAAGAAAAGGAGTACTTGTGGCACCTTAGAGACTAACCAATTTATTTGAGCATAAGCTTTCGTGAGCTGCAGCTCACTTCATCGGATGCATACTGTGGAAAATACAGAAGATGTTTTTATACACACAAATCATGACATGCCAGTCTGCCCAGAAGAGGAAGGAAAGATTGTGGAGAATGTAGTTTCAGGGATAAGGAGGCTTGGCGGGGCTGAAAAGGTTTGAAGTCATGCAGTCAAAACAAAAAAAAGTGTTCCCACACCTCCCTAAAGTGTCAGTTTACTTGTACAGAGGTTTATGAGTCTGCTATAGTGTTCGAACTCTAGAACCCAGGTTGTTTAGCTCAGGCACTAGAGGTTCATAGTTTTAGATCCAAAGGTCACTGGTTCAACCCTCTCCACTGACACCCTATCTGGATGCCTTGAGTCATACCTGCAGTTAGATCTGAGCCTGGTAAATGGTGCTATATAACTGTGAGGATGGGAGTGGGAGGAAAAGAATATGCACACAGAAGCTGGGCTGTCATAAAAACCTGGAAGAGACTAGGAATGCTAGATTTACTCTGTGCTGTTTCACATACATACCTGAGGTTTATAAAGACATGCCAAAACCAACCAAAACAACCGTGACAGTTGGTTCAGTTGCCCTGGTATGATGAACACAGGCAACCCGTGATAGAAATCAGGGAATGAATTAACCTATGTAAAGGTCCAGTCTGATTTTATTTCCAAAACAAAGCTAAAATTATGCATAATAGAAACACATACTTACCTTCCTCACAGGGCTGCTTTGCGGATTAATTAGCTAATATCAGTACAACACTTTGAAGATGGAAGGCAGTACAAAAGTACCCGTTATCCTGGTTACTGTCTAGTCGTAGGATTAGAACAAAACGTCTAATCTTCACGGGGATGTGCCACAGCCATTGGCAACATGCAGAGTTCCACAGGGCCCGGACTGTGGACATGAAAGGCCTGAACCGGGATTAGGCTCAGCAGCACCACAGAGCCAAACTTCAGAAGGGGAAAAAACCCTCAAATATGCAAACAGCTGCTATGCAATGGAAGGATGGTCACCACAGTTATGGCACAAGCTTCCCAGACTGAATGGTCTCAAGCTAGAGAACAAGAAAGCGAACTCCTTTTATGGGACTACCAATGGGACCCAGCCAAAACAGGTTACTGAAGGGCCCAGTCCTCCACTATCCTGCTCATTGAGCAATCATTGACACGAGTGCAAAGGGGATGTACAATATTACCAGAGCCGATGGGAAACATTTTATACCCACTTTGCACTGACGTGACTACACAAGGCTGCAGGGCTACAGAGAATCAGGCCCCTGCTGAACACAATGTTTAATGAACAGACAAGATTGGAGTGGGATGCTAGAGAGGACTTTGGAAAGGTGATTCATGGCAGTTTGCCTACCTGAACTGGTCCTGAGTGCATGTAAGAAATTGCTGGATTCTCTTAAGCCAGCCTAGCAAGTCTCATTCATGCTAGGAAGAGCAAGGTTGTGTCTTTTTATAACTTGAAGGACTGGATTATATGGGGCTGAAGGACAGAGATAGTTGTAACGGTGAGGAAGGAAGTTTGGGAGAGACTCCTAAATTTTGGCCTTAGGGTAGAATGTTTAGATGAAGGGAGAAGTTGGCTAGAACGGTGGTGGACATGAGTTAAAAGTTGGGCCTGGGGCAGAAGCCATGGGCTGCCCTATCCACGCAGGAGGATTAAACAAAAATTGCAAGCTGGATTGAGGGCAATAAAATGTTAAATATACATTGGCCTTTGGCATTTTCAGCTGGGTGAAAATGAAAACTCAGCTGAACATACACACACACACGTAAGGGAAAATTACCTACAGTGCTGCTTTTCTGAAGATATCCTTTAGACAGAATCCACACTCCTCTCTGTGAGCTCTATAGCATAAGACTGGCAAAACTTCAGCTCTTAAAAAATGTTGTCATCTGAGGGAAGCAGTATCAGGGTTGTGAGCCAGGCGCCCTTATTGGCCAGCTGCAGCAAAGGTCACCTTCAATATCCTTGTTCTTTAAACCTATAAGTGTTCATCAGGTTGACTCAGCTCAATTTGCATGATTAATTTGCCGTAACTTCTTTCAAGACATTGAACTTCTGTGTGAAATACACTAGAGCTGAGATAAAAATATAAATCCCTTAAGGACAGTTTTATTAGATCAGTTTTGAGCCAGAATTACAATGATTATTCACTCCCATCATTTCATACAATAGCAGGTCATGATATGCTGTCATCAAACTATATAGCAGGGAGTATCTGACATATGCGTATTCAGAAGAAACACATTAACTTAAGATACCGGTTGCACTTTTTACCTCTTTCATACAGACTGTGGAGAAAAAAAGGTTAACTGAAAGGACCTAAAAATGTTCAAATTCCATTATATAGATTCCTTGAGGCTTAAGTATAGAGGGCCCCAAACTAGCTTAGATCAAGTATAATATCAGTTTAAGATTGGATATAGTCTCTCAGGAAACAATAACCAGCCTTTGCAAGTATCTGGACTCATGGTCTAATAGTTTTTACCCCTTTCACTAGTACGAACCTACGCTAACATTTATAATATTCTTCCGTGTCTTGACATCTTCATTGTAGAACTGGAGGGAGGCAAATAGCAAAAGAACAAGAAGTTCTTACGTAGCAATCTTCATCAAGAGATCTTGAAGTGCCTTCCAGAGGTCAGGAGCATAATCCCCATTTCACAGATGGGGAAACTAAAGCAAAGTACACAAAGAAGGGAAGTCACTTGGCAAACTATCAACAAAGGCAGGAATTGAACCCAGGTCTTTCAAGTCCAATACCTGTGCCTTAGGCAATGCTATCTCCTTTGATGATGCCCAAAATGTGGAGAGAGAGATCCCTATTGAAACGGAAACCACACTATTCATTAATAATCACACAGGCACAGAAGTTCAAATACAGGGTAAAATATGTTTTCACCAAATTTTGAGACTTTTTCTAACCTTTGTATAAACTCTTCACATACAGCAGCATGGTTCTGGTGACATCTTTGAGCCATCAAATTAAACTGGAATGTTGGAATTTTTGCCAACTTAGGAAGAGACATGAATTCCATTCCAATTATGCTTTTGTAGAATTAATAAATCATATTTAATGGGAAGTATTAGCACATAGTTACTGCAATTATGTGATGAATGTTTGATTTCTGGCTCACAGCTTGAGAAATGTATTGGATTTCTGTGATCTCTAGAAAGGTAAAGAAGAAACCTCCTATTCTAATTAAAGGCTAATAGCTTTAGTTCACTGCAATGCAAAGACATTAGTTTAAAAAAAAAAATCATCAAGCTGAAAGTCTGCTGTTAAATTAGACTTGAGCTATACCCCAAATCTGCATTCTACTTTATTATCAAGCAGTGTCAGTCTTCCCAGCCAGCTAGTGCTACCACCAGGAGTGCACCTACAGTAGAAAAAAAAATTACTACAACAGCCAGCAATGGGACAGCGGCACTGGTGCTAAGCTGTTAGTGTAGACAGAGCTCAGGGGTTACCACTGCTCTGTCAGGACAACCTATTCAAAGCAATAATGATACCATTGCTACCACTAGTGCAGGGGTTCTCACAACAAAATATTTGGTGGTCTCAGAGTGTGGCCACCAACTCTTGCCGGTGGCTGCTCCCACAATTTTTCCTAAAATAATTAACTTTAGGAAACACAAATAAAGAGACATGTCCAAGAGCCAACCCATCTCTGTCCCTACCTCCCACGGCTCTTCAGTGAGAGCCTGCCCGGGGGAAGGTGGGTTAGGAACTCACTGGCTGCCTGCAGAGTCCCAGATTCCCCATGTCCCAGCTGGGTGGGAGCTGGGGAGCTGCCCAGAGGAGCGCCCAAGCAACCTAATGCCACAGCCACCTCCACTGATGAGCCACTTCCGGCGCTGTGCACACCAGCCCCGAGTGTCTCCAGAGCTGCTGTCTGGACCTCCTGAGGAGCCTGCAAGGTGCAGGGCACCAATCCCTGCTGGCAGCGCCAGTGCAAACACAAAGGTGGCACATCTCACTTCCCTTGGTAACAGCGATTCAGGAGCAACAGCTGGGCACTGCAGGGAGCGATTCAGGAGCAACAGCTGGGCACTGCAGGGAGGGGCCACTGCTTTCCAGGAGGGTAGACTGAGGGTAAAGGGGGGGGGACCGGGACTGTGACTGAAGCCATTCAGGGGCAGATGAACCTTTAAATTGTGCTCCCCACTATCAACAATGCCCCCCATGCCTCTCCTCCAATCTCCACTCATGCTTTGGAGGCTGCTGTGGCCACAAAAAAAATCCACTGGTGGTCACATTTGAGAAACGCTGCACTCGTGCCCTTGCAGAGCTGATGGCAATTGCTAGAACAGGAATACTAATTTTTCTAGTGCAGACAAGGCCCACAGAAACTGGTCTCAAAAGCATGTGTGCGTTTAAAACGTTCATCCAGTCACTGCATCATTTGCCAAGTAAGTGTCAGCTGAGAGTGGGGTTAATAGCTTGGCACTGCTTGCACTACACTGTGTCCTTCTGCCAAGAGAGGAGCTGGCCCAGTTTTTCAGAGTCCTTCGCCATGGGCATGTTCTTTCCTAAGAGAAGCTATGAAAGGTAAACAGAGTGTAAAGGTTGCAACTGCCCAGCGTGTTAGTGTGCACACATGTAAAACTGCACATGTTTGCACCAGGGTAGGACCTCACTGAAAATCAAATCCTCTAAGGATTTGCCAGTCTCCTAAAGGGTAAAGCAATCAGAGTGCTAATAATCAGACTGGAACAGTGGAATCATTTAAAAAATAATCTGGGAAATAATCTAATATTAATAGTAAAGTGATAACACTGTACCCTTCAATAGCTCCTTCCAAACCAGGACCTCCGGGCATTCTATAGCCAGCACTGAATGATTAACAATAAGAATATTAGAAGGCCATATTGGGTCAGATCAGTGGTCCATTTAGCTCAGTATCCTGTCTGCAGACGAAATGAAAAGATCAGGGCAATTTATTGAGTGATCCATCCCATGTCATCCAGTCCCATATTTTTGCAGTTGGAGATTTAGAGACACCCACAGCATGGGGTTGTGTCCCTGACCACCCTGAATAATAGCCACTAATGGACCTATCCTCCATGAACTTATCTAATTCCTTTTTGAATCCAGTTATACTTTTGGCCTTCACAACATCACAGTCGCAACCCTCTGCAAAGCAGGTCAATGCTATCATCCCCATTTTACAAATAAGGAAACGGAATGAGGAATTTAAATCACTCATCCAAGGTCACACAGCAAAGTTATGCTACATCAGATCAATTAGCCACCTTCAAAACTTTACCCCCAAACAATTACAAAAGACTCCTCCAAATTGCTCAGCTGTTCAAACAGGGAAGGAATTGGCAATACAAGCTGCCTGGGGGCAAAAATGAGCTAGCCATCACTTCCAGGAAATACTTCCATTAGGTCTCATCATGCAGTCACTACAATAGGTGAACAGCATAGGAGGACAGCGCCCCACTGTGGCAGCAAAAATTCCTACGTGTGCAACATCTGGAGAAGGAGATAATAAATGCAGAAGTTCTGCAAATGTTTTTCAGCAGCAAAGCCACACTAAGCTGTTTGTACATGGTGTGGGAGAAAGAAACAGAAGTGTTCAAAGTGAAATTAATCAGCCATTTGCCTCTCCTCCCTTTGAGACTCTGAGGTTTTTCCATACTTACATAGCAGCGGTGATGAACGGTGATGTGACTAACACCAGGCAGGTATTTCCATATCACACTGTCCTATGAGCACCCATACCTTACTGCTTGTGAAGGGCATGTGTCTACTGGTTAGAGCACAGGACCAGGAGTCAGGATTCCTGGGTTCAAATCCCAGTTCTTTCCCAGTGTAACTTTGAGACCTACTTTCCACCTATAAAATGGGGATAAGACAAAAATGCAGCTTTTCAATTCTTAGGAGTCTGATATTTCAGACTATATATTTTTACAATATCCCCCATGGACTTTATACAGTTTGAGATTTTTAGGTATCAGTGGTTGAGTGTGCTCAGTTCTCACTGAAAACACAGTCCTGCCAAGGCAAAATCTGAGATTGTAAGCATCATAATTAGAGGGAATGATTTGTCACCACGTGTGTCTGTGTGCACACAGAGTTACCATTTCTTTGGGATGCTTTTGAAAAATAAGTCACTGGGAGGGTCATTATAGGGAAGTGTTCCTCCAAAGCCCAAATCTGAGTAGCCCCAGGAGGCTCAGTTCTCTCCCCATGTTACTATTCAACAGTCATATGAAAGTTATTGGGACAGATGGTGAGACAACACAGGCTGAAATGCCAGCAGTACACAGCTTAACACCCAGCTCTATCTCCTTTATGTCAAATGTAAACAGCACCATCTCCCAGCTCTCTCAGTGCCTAGCTAAAATCAGCCCCTGAAAGATGAGCCGCTGGTTAACACTGAATCAAGACTGAGGCGATGTTCATAGGAAAACAAACAAATCCTTTGAAAAACCTGCCTCCTCTGTAACATTCCCGATTATCAAGGGCACGTACCCTCGGATTACTTCACAGTACTGTGAACTGTAAACAGACACGCTATAAAAAAGAATCCATCTTCTCTCTGCACACTACCAAGAGATTGCTTCCCGTGCTCTGGGGCTCAAGCTTGGCTAGAAAGATCCATACGCTACTCCTGGGGAAATCTGCACCAAAAAAAATTAAGAATTCCGTGTCCTTCCATGACTTCTAATACAAACACGGACAAGCAAGTCAGCACACCAACCACCCTATAAATGAATACAGCTATTTACCCTGCAGCGTGGGAAAAGAAAAAACGATTGTTCCTGTTATTTCTATTTTTTAAACAAATGGGGGGGTGAGGGTGGGCGCTTAACACACTACAGAGATCTAGATCACTAGAAAGCTGGGTGCAGGCAAACAATATGTATTTTAATATGGGTCAGGGTAAATGTATACAGCTGGGAACAAAGATACTTTCAGGATGGGGAACTCTATCCTGGGAAGGAGTGAGTTTGAAAAAGATTTGGGGGTTGTGGTGGATAATCAGCTGAACATGAGCTTCAAGTGTCACGCTGTGGCCAAAAGAGCTAATGCGATCCTGGGACGCATAAACTGGGGAATCCTGAGAAAGAGTAGAGAGATTATTTTACCTTTGTATTTGGCACTACTGTGACCTGCTGCTGGAATACTATGTTCAGTTCTGATGCCCACCATTCAAGCAGGATGTTGATAAATTGGAAAAGGTTCAGAGAAGAGTCATGAGAATGATTAGAGGATTAGAAGACATGCTTCACAGTGATAGAGCTCCATCTTGTTAGTTTAACAAAGAGAAGGTTAAGGGGTGACTTGGTTACAGTCTAAGTGTACCTATGTGGGGAACACATTGAATAACTGCTTCTTCAATCTGGCAGAGAAAGGTATAACAAGAACCAGTTGCTAGAAGTTGAAGCTAGACCAATTCAGACTGCAAATAAAGGTGTACATTTTTAACTGGGAGAGTAAAACCATTGGAACAATTTACCAAGGGTCATGTTGGATTCTCCATCACTGATGATTTTAAATTTTTTAAATGAAAAAAAGATTGGATTTTTTTTTTTTTTTTTTTTTTTAAACAGATCTGCTCTAGAAATTATTTTGGGAAGGTTCTCATGCACCCACTGTTTAGTAAGCAGGGCTGGTTAAGGCCTATACAACACTGCTGCTCCTGAAGCCTTTGTAGAGGGAGTGGAAGGAAAACAGCATTCAATAGACAGAAGCATTTCTCTCCCCCACAAGCTTTCTCCCATAATGCTCTGTCAGGGATGGATCCAGCAATGCACCAGGACAGTGGTTTAAAGGGTTTGCGTATACTTCCAGTTTTGTCAGATCCTGACTTTCTCTATGTTACTTTGAAACCCATAACAGTTGTTACCTCAGAGGAGAGGGAGTCTGTCAAGGATTACGTCTTAGCATAAAAACACCAGTTGTGAAGATCTGACCTACGCTGATTGACTATGGTTATACTAGTCGTGTATTCCGTCAGTAACCCAATCTTTAAACTTGTAAAGGAATGGTAAGTTAACTTTACTTACACCTTAGGCTCACTAAAACCAATGAAAATTGAACAAGAAATACATGTAGGCAAAACCAAAGATTGAACAATTATCTTTTAGTGACTTTCCAGCTTCAATGATTAGGCTTGGAAGGATTTGAATTTTGTCAGTAAACATAATTTCACTATATACATGCAAACCAATGAAGAAAAAGGTTTCCTTTGACGATCACTGAAATTTACAGATAGACAAAGTAAGAAAAATGTTGCTTGAAAACTTAAGAGTTTGATTTAAGGATGTTTACTTTGACTATTTTGACATATGATGCTGATAAGTTGTGTTTTAATGGTTTTTGAATCTCAACATCTACAGTCATTAGATAATTGTCACACCCCTCCCAATTTCCAGTAACTGTGAACATTTAAATTGATAAAAGCAGCAAAAGTGCTCAAAATCCATAATTTTGTACCACTATGAAAAATTTACATTGATGAAAATAAAAGCATTAAAAATAAACTGATATCTGTCAAAAGTTATAAAAAATAAAAACCTAATTCTTCCAAACCTACTTATGATCAATGATTCTTTGTAAATTGGCAGCAGCTTAGATCAGTCCAGTTATTTATTTGGCTGTTACTTAGCAATGTTAATGCTATGCTAAATCCACTTGGGTGTATTAGTCATCATAATGGTAAAACTGACTTCCTGCAGCTATTTATTTATTTTCCTATCCCAACTAAAACCACACATTCACCAGTCTCTACAGATGATATATACATTTCTTAATAGCCAGGATGGGTAGGGATACAACACCATGCTCTGAGTGTCCCTAGCTTCTGATTGCCAGAAGCTGGGAGTGGACAGGGAATGATCACTTGATGATTGCCTGTTCTGTTCATTCCCTCTGAAGCACCGGGCATAGGCCATGGTCAGAAGACAGGATACTGGGCTAGGTGGACCATTGGTCTGACCCAATATGGCCATTCTTATGTCCTTAATAGTCACCAATAACCAATTTTATCACAAACATGTCAATGAAAGTCATTGGTAGGCTAATATTTCTAGCCTCGTAAAGAGTTTTATGAATTAAAGCAACCAAATAAGATATACTCCAGTTTCACGAGGTAAAGCATTAGAAAGCCCAGAGATTGCTGTGTCCATATGACAATATACATGGATTTAAGAAAAGCTTCAATTTCCCCCCACTAGATGGCGTGTCTCAATTACTAATCTGCACTGGAATTCAACCTTTTAAAAAGCAAGATACTTCCTCCCTTTGCTACAGTTTTCCATCATGTTTGCTTTCCCCTTTAAAGCCAGACAGTTTAAGAAAAAAATGGGGGTGGGGGGAGGGAGATAATTTTAGCTAAAAATACACCATCTGCCTGTGAAAAAAATCTAGCTTGATTCTGTCACATCTACAATGAAGCAGGTTAATAACCAGCATTGGAGCAGATGGTTTCTTTATATAAATATGCTCATCTCCCCATAGTGACTCTTCTTCAGCTGCTTCCTGAAACTGCTGGCACTGCTTTACCTTGTTTCCTAGGTGACGACTGTCTCTTACACTCAGCCCAGACATTATGCAGCTGGAATGGATTTTAGAAGTTGCTATCTCCTGCCCATGACTGCTTCCAATCTCTACAAGGGATGCTGTGGTGGACAGACCTCTCTGTGCCAAAGAACAGCAACAGATGGATGTTAATAAATTAGCTTACAACTGCCCTTTTGCTCCAGATGATCAAGTTTGCAGTGGAGTTCTGAACCCAGCCAAATCCTCTGACAAGACCAAACAACAAATATAGTTGCAAACTCAAACTGCAGGATTGTAGGCCTAGGGGATGAAACTGGATCTTCTGGCAATGTTCAGTGAAGTTCTGCCAACATGGATTGGGACAAACTTTTAAGCGTGGCTACTTTTAAAAGGGACTCTGTAAAATTGGCATTGATGACTCCATTCTCCGTATCAAGTGTTCTCAATTTACAAGTAGAAAGATATTTTTCTCACTGCCAACCCCAGAAACTCAGGTTGGACAGAGATTGAGCTGCATTCTTTGCTTCTTGTGCACTATCAAAAGTAATAATATGCTCTGAATGCCAAATTAGGTTTTTGGCAAGTGACAGTCTCACTACCTTCAGGAGTTTATCTGCATCAGTGCTTCGAACTAGATGATGGTGCTGAGAAAATTCAGCTCACTTTCTTTTGGCGCTGCAAGAGGTTTCGATTTTGGTCATCTGCTTATTTAAAAATGACTCATCTATGTTCACTGCAACCCAGTGTGTTATTGTGATTAAGTTATAAGCAACACCCGGGGGTGTTCAGCCATTGGGATCATTCAATCATCTGAACGCTCTGACATCACAACAGAGCCTCTATTAGACCTCCCTAACTGTGGGGTCACTGTGCTGGGAGCAGAGAGAGATGGAGAACAGGTTGAGATTATTGAAATGCATAATAAAACAAAGTGATGTGCTTAGGAAACTTCAGTTTGTGAGATGCAAAATGACAGCCCTGGAGCCCAGAGTAATCCATTAAAGATAGTCACACTCTGCCCCAACAATACGCCTCAAGTCTATGGGAGAAAGAGGAACCTGTGGGTAGTCCAGTCTACATACGGACCTTTTCCAGCTGCCAGCAAAGATGCTTTTAACGGGTTCTGATTCCCGACAGTCAACTGAAGTTAATATGATTTAAGTGTTGTCCTGAATCAGAGCCATCATGGGGATACCTGCCTCCAGGAGACAGCGGGGCCTAGTGAATAGCATGCTGGACTAGGACTCAGGGGACGTGGGTTCTGCCACTGATCTGTTGAGTGACCTTCAACAAGCCACTCCACCCGTTCCTCAGTTTCCCCATGCGTAAAATGTAAAGCACGCTGAAGTCATACGCATTTTTGTTAGAACAAAAGAACTGAAGCCAGCACCTTATTTTACATGGACCACTTTACAACCAGATATCAAATTACCCTCAAGTTACTACTGATCTTGGCTGGATTTAAATTGATGATCCTGATGTGAAAGGCTGTAAGGTGTGAAAGGTGTCTCATGAACTATCCAATCATTGTCATTTGCTATCCCTCTTTGGCAATCTCTCATTTTAAGTGTTGTGGCTATGAAGGCAACTACTTCAATTTACAGTTTTCTACAGCTTGCCCAACTTGTGCACAGTGATATTTCTAAAACAGATACCAGATTGTATGAAAACATGTAAGATTACATTTATTCGAAAACATTCGAAAACCTTCGAAAAAGCCAACTATATTACAAGCACCCTGCAAATTAAACTGTACTCTCCTGCTTTGGTATTATTATGCACTGAGACTGTTCCAGTTATAATCCACTTCTGTTCGGCTTTCCACTTTACTGGAAACTACTACTAAAGACAGTGACACTCAAGCTTGCCCATGAGCTCTGCAGGGGAAAATCAAAACAGGCTTACTCATAGCATGTTACATTTGTACAAAGTAAATTAGCTAAACCCAACACATTTGGTAAACTGTCAATAAAACACACCTTTCCCCAGCCAGATTGCAAATTTTAGAAGCCTGACCAAAAAAAAAAAAATTTATTTTGATTTTGCTACTCGGGAATGAATATAATATAAAAACCATTTCACTTCTTGTACATTTTTACATATAAAAGAAGGCACCTTTGTACACTTCGTATATGTGAGCTTGTCTTACGTTTCAATATAAATAGTGGAAAATCAGAAGATAAGCATAATTTCATGTAGAGACTGCAGCTTCAACATGTGTAGAAAACCATCCAAATCATTATTCAATAGTTAGACATAATAAAACAACGTGCCTCATATTTGCTCATATTTCAGTTCACAGTTCTGATGTGCCTGATTTGTTTTAAAGCAAAATACATAAAAACATGATATTCCATCAGGGTGCAGGGGTACATTATTTTCTATCATAAGACATACATATATTGCGCTACTGCAGCACAGAAAAAAGTTAGCTCTGGCTTTAAAGAGAATTAATTTGAACATTTGTTGATTATACTACTACACCTTGAAAATACTTTAAAGAAAGTATCACGTAACAGCTGCAGTTCAGATTCAACAAATTTCAGTCAGAGCAAAGCATTTTTCTTCTACAAGCCAATGCTGAGATGACAACCCCAATTCTGCAATTGGATGGGAGATGCCAGCCACAACCATTTTAGCAGCCTTCTGAGTCTAGCCTTTCCATACAAGGATAGTAGGAGCAACCTAGCTGTGCACATTTTGTCCAGCTGTTGCAATAAGGTTCAGCTAGGCATTTGTTAGACTTGTATGTGAATAAGAGACTCAATAATTAGGATAAAGTTGTAGCAGGGAATGAAGAAAAGTTTGAGAAGATATTTAACGTCTCAGTAGCAGTCCCTTCATTCTTGCAACCTTCACAGTCCATGAGTAGATAGTGGGTAAAATTTTCAAGAGTGCCCAAGTGACTTTGGAGCTTAAATCCCTCTTAAAAGTGGAACCTAGGAGCCTAAGTTACTACAGTGACACTGAAAATTTTCCCCAATGATAGTTGGTGTGAGAAACATAGCTCCTTTAATGCTTTATGATCTCGATTTCAGTTTTCAATATACAGTACTTTAAACGGCAAAGCAAATCAGTTTAAGATAATACAGTAATTTAATTCTAGATTCACAAAAACCAAAATAGTATTTATATCTGCCTACTGCATTTACTTAACTTTATAATTAGCTGCACTAACTAGTAATCATTATGTTAAATAAAAGATCACAGTTGTCAAAATAAAATTCCCCTCACTGTAAAGTGAAATAACACACTCTGAAAAGGTTTACTCTCCATACCGTATTTCTGCTCTTAGCTCATGTGAAAGATAATTTATTAGCACTGCTGCCAACTTCTGTTGGAGGGCGGCATTTCCCATTACAAGTGCAGTCAACTGTGCAGCATCAGTCCAGTCTAAGTTCCTGATAATAGCGAAGGTATCTTCATAGAGCTTCTGTTGCTCAGCAGGAGGCAGTTCCAGTATAATCTGAGGGATTGGCTTAAACTGTCCAGCAGTCATCCAAGCACCAAATAAACCACCAACTGCACCCCCTAGAAAATCAATGAAGATGTAATTAGTCAGTCTCCACTTTTTAATTATTAAATTTCAAACCCTACCCAACAATAACCAGGCTTCAAACAACACTGGTGCTGCTGTCGCTATCGGAAGTTAACGAAGAGAGTTGAGTGGCCAGGGCACATTTACTTTAATGGTTATATATAAAACAAGTTAAAATTGGCCAAAAAGAGTTTCCAAGACTAAGTCAGCTCCCATCGCAAAACAATTCTTAACACAATCAGTACTAACAACTTAAAGCCCTAAATCAGTGAAAAAAAAAATCATCCTTTATGGCCCTGACTGGTCTCTTCAGGAGAAGAGAGAAGATCACAGATTCTGGATAAGACAGATTTTTTAAATAAAGCCCTCTGGTCAAGGAAACCATGAGATAAATCATACGTTGGTGGCCAAAATTAATTTACTTCTCTCTCATTACAAATCCACAGCACGGTACACGTTTTCTGCCTCTGTTAAACAGGCCTTATTACTCTCGTTCCTTCATAAAGTCCCTGCATGGCTGGTGCTTATATGATACCAAACAGGAAACAAACCCAGCAGTTTGGGGAGTACTGATTTAGAGACAGTCACCCTATTGATTACTGAATCAGCACTTTCTCACTGGTCAGGCAGTACCATGGATTCCAAAACATGCTCTTCTCTTTTGTATAGAGCTGATCTGTCCCCTCCCAAGAATACTGGGGGTGGGAGATCCTATGCGGCTGTCAAGGTGATCATTGTGCCTACTCCAGGGGGAAGTTTCAATAGTACAGATCTATAATGGGTGCTCCCTTTCAAAAGGGAATCAATCCTAAACTATAAAGTAATTCTCTTTAACATAAAACAGCAAATGTAAAGTCTTGAATAATTTACACCACTGCCAGGAATGTCCTGGTTAGCTTAGCTGCCTCAGGTTTCCAAAATGGGTTCCAAAACCACACTCCTCAGCTTCCAGAAGCCTCACTCTCAGGATCTGCTCCTAGATCATCATTTATATACCCATTTCACTAGACAAAAATTTCTTAATTTGCAAATTTTACTGAGCTTGCAACTCTTCCGGTGATGCTAGTGAAATGCTTGAAAGCCTACAATGGCTGCATTCATCTGCATCACACGTTTATTAGATCATCAATACCTGATTTAGGGAGCACTACATGGAAAAAATAAATAAATAAAATAAAAATAAAAATCACAGATGTGGCTCTTAGACTGGAAGATTTCTTACACAATCATTTGTTTTCTTCAGTTAACATTCACCAATTCACTCCCCTCAAAGGGATCCAAGCAACTGATCTAGGCACTGGAAAGCAAGATAAACTGCACATTTCTCAGGGGGCAAATACAGCAGGGGAACTCATCATATGACTTCCTCACAGCCAGGGATAATGACAACTCTCCTGTCCAGCTTACAGTAAAAGAATAATGCAGCCAAGGACCCATCTACACCATAATTAGTGCATATTCCTGCTAAAACTTAACTAAAAGTGCCTCCATAATCAAGCTAAAACTTTAGAATGTTCAGTCACAGGTCACTTACTTCTACAGTGTAATAATCTAGATAAAATCAGAGTCCTCTGATTCAGTTACAGCTGCATACAGACAAGGACACACAAGCACTCAGTCTCCCTTCCAAACAATGCACTTGTTGCAATGTCCCTAGCAGCTATGACAGGAAGACAGTCACTTAAACTGGGGTATATAGGACAATGCACCTTTTAGTTTTAAGGTAGCTGTCCCTTTTTTTTTTTTTTTTTTTTTAATTTATTTGTGGCTGTAACAGGTTGGTTTCATTTGATGATTTCTATAATTCCAGTTTAAGTATTTGGACAGCTACATTCTTCTTAGTACTTCCTACTGGTCTCGATATTATAAATTTCTTACAACCATTTGGTTTTACCTATTTCTTACTGAAAAGTTTAGTAGCATCTTTGTAACAAGACTTTTTTCTGATAATTAATTAAGATGGGTGTTTGTAATGTTGGTAGCTTTACAGTTTCTCTTTGTATCTCCGGCTGTGCTGTTATATGTTTATTTTGTATTTCTACAATGCCCTTTTGTGGCATTAAAGCTAGTTTATGAATGAAGTCACTTGGGCCCCAATTATTCAAACACACGAGCAGATGTACAACTTTACTCATGTAAGTATTCCCATTGAGGTGTATGGGACTGCTCATGCGACTAAATGTACACGCGTGGCTCAAGTGTTTGAAGGATTAGGGCACAAGTGACATCAGTAGTAATCTAGCTTTAACGCCACAAAAGGTTATTAATAAAGGAGATATCTGGAATTTTCTCTTCTGTATCTCTCATTGCTACTAAGCTCAGGGCTTTAGTATCATTTTTGTTATACAGAGAAACGCTAATTGACAGGGAACATGGGACTCTGAAAAAACTAAATATATCCAGCATGATAACAAGCACACTACAAAATTTTAAATAAATAAAACCTTACTGTCAGGAGGATATTTTTTATTAAGGAAGGATTCTCATGCCCCTTGATATGGTTAGACTGGGAAGATTTCCTCCCCCTCACTTTATACCCAAATAAAATACATTTCCTTAAGGGGTAAAATTGGGAATCTCCAACCCAGTTTTCTCTATTTATCAAAGGTCTGTAGGAAATGATCTAACAACAGTTCCTTCACGGGGCTCCACATCAGCCATGAATTTAAGCCGAAGCACTCGGCATAGAGTATCTTTTCACTGTCAGAAAGTATTATGAAAACCTGCTTTACCATCTAGTTAAACCACATCACACATCAATTCTTTAATTCCCTAGTTCAACACCTCATCTTATTATGAGCCAAACCATCTTTCCTTGTATGGTAGAGTGTATTTACCTACAGCTATTCCAGGTGGACCACCCATTAAGCCCCCAACAAATGCTGTTGCACCCGCTACTAGAGCTCCTCGTCCAGAATGCCTGACAGCAGCCTTCATCTTCCTCTCCTCAGAGATACGGCACAATAGGTGCATCACATCATGAACGTCGATCGGCATCTTGGCTAGTTAGGACCCTGAAAAGATATATTTTAAGGTCAAGTTTATAAAAAAGGATCAGCTCTTGGAATAACATTTCTTCTTCCAAAAGAAAACAGAGACCAAAAGTTTTGCAAATAGCAATGAAACAGGAATGCAGCAATGAAAAGCAAAAGAAACAGGTGACAGGTGTTGCATACTTCCAAACGTATTTGGTTTTGTGCAGATTTTTTAATCTGGTCACAATCACAGTAACGAAACATTTTTAAATGTTCTGCCTATTTGTATAGGGTGTTGTCTTTAGCCTTAAACAACTGTCATGTCCATTCAGTGTTGCCAACAGCTACGTGTGAGAAAAGAAACAGGCAATGATTCGGTCTTACATCAAGTTATGATCAGAAGATTATAATTTACAGGCATCCTTAATTCTGGCATTTCCTAACTTTGCAACATTAATAGCATATTTTTCAATGAAGGTTTGTGTGTGCGTAATATACATTTAACAAGTCAATTCCTTACTTTCTTGTAAAGACAGGCCCTGTAGATGTAGAAGTGGAAGTAAAGAGTGTCAGAGAGAAGTGAGATTTTTTTTTCACCTTAACTTCAAATTTGAAAGCCATTTCATAATGAAGATCCCTTTCTGTAACATTTACGAGGGCAATGAAAAATGTTCATATTATGCTAGTACATAAGAGCCCCAGTCAGGGGATTTGACCTTATTGAGCTTGGTGCCGTAAAAACAGAACAACAAACAGTCACTGCCCCAAAGCATTTTACAATCTAGGTGTTGATTCACTGCAGCTGCCTCATCCAAGCCTACAAGTGAGGGAGTGTGTGAAAAGGAGCCCCCAGAGCTGCAGGAGGATACCGGAGGTGAAAGAGGTAGATGGGGTGGGGGTTAAGGGGTGTGATGTGGAAATGAAAGGGGGCTAGGAGGTAGGTGAGATATGAGGCTGAAATTAATTGATGTCAGGCCAGGAAGGTACAGAAATGACATGGGTTGGAGCATGTGCCTAATTTATCGACATGGGTGAGGGCCAAGGGCAGATGTAGGGCATACAGGGTGCATTATAATTAACATTTGTAAGTTTTGGGAGGTAGCCACTGAGCCACCAGCAGCACTTTATGCAATTTTAGGCAAATGTAAAATCTACTGTTTACCACAAGATGCTACTGGGTATGTATAAGGCAGGGGAAATACTTTAATATATATTTTTAAATATTACTGTTTCTCTATGTGTTCTTTGTCTGTGTCTAAATAAAGAAGTTTCCATGCACTACTGTATTACTGTATTCTATATATTGCTCAGATGCACTGTACTGACATACATTGCTTCTACATCTACATATAATCTTAATTGTCTTCTCAATGAGACTGTTGCATAGAGAAGTAGACTGAAGACTGAACTTTTCATCCTGGTGCAGTGATAAACAGTAAAAGTAGTTTCTAGATGAGGAGCAACAGCTGGCAGCAGGGTAGATAAAAATTAATGATTTTATTTAAAACAGATTTTGATAAAATGCTTTGAGGAAAAAAACCTATCTAAAGATAGTTTTAATTAAGATACATTATAGCTCAAAGATCTCTCATCATGCAATAAAGATTATAAATTTTAATTCTATAGTATGAGAATATATTCAAGTAATGTTTAAAAAAAGTTTTGTAAATGAGTTCCAATAGTTCATGGATTAAGGACCCAATCTTATGAGGTTCTAGGGGCTTCTGTACAGATTATTTAGGTTAATCTTTATCTACCCAATGGGACTCAGTGCTCAGTCTAGAAGATACCATCAGAGATGCTTAGGTTTGCAGTTCTCAAACTGTGGATTTGCAACTCCAGAGATAACATGCTCGTTAACAGCAAAAATGTTTTTAAAGAAATAATATATAGAGGTGAGCTATAACAGACCTCAACCCTATTGTCCATCTGCAAATTTGTGTACACAGAGTCAATCCCTTACCTCCCTCTAAAAGTGCAAAGTTTCAAAAAGTTCAATGAATAGACGATTGTCGGGAACAGAATACATCTGGACAAGGAGAAGAAGTCTGGAGATAAATGTGAGAAGGGAGGGACAGGCACTAGAAACAAAAGTGGAACTGTTTGAGCAGCATATTCCAGAAGTCTTGAGGTCTTTCTGAGTGCAGCCTTTATTGATTTGAGATCTACCATACCATTCTCTCACTAGAAGGGAAAACCTATAATGGCAGCAGGCTGTAAAAAACACCCAGTTTGGGAATAAGAACCATTCAAGAAATATATGTTTGCTGATGATGTTTCAAAGAAAGTCACACCAGCAAACTGGTGGAAGTCACTTAAGCACTTGGACTCAGAGACTGTTGAAGTGGTAATCTCACTTTTAACAACTGTAGCTTCTTCTGCCGGTGTAGAAAGACTATTTTCTTCCTTTGGACTAATTTGTTCCAAATTGAGAAATCATTTGGGACCTGAAAGAGCAGAAACGCTTGTTTTTCTTTTCCAGATTATGAACAAACAGGAAAATGAAGGTGAAGACGACTGAGTTAGCTGCAGAAGCCAATGTTTTAAGTTTCTCATGTTGACCTGGCTGACACAGTCAATTTAATTTTTGTTGCTTTTAAAAAAAAATTCATTTAACTATTTCAGTTAAAAATTATTTTAACAAAAACAAACCTGATTTTAAAAAACTTGAATGTTTAACTAAATTCAAAAATTCATATGCTTGTTTTGTTAAAATATTATATATCCAGAATACCTAACGTTGTTGTTTTAGTTAAATAAAACAGTTTAAATGTCTGTCTGGTGATGTTCTCCTCCTAATACAGCATGGCAAGAAAATCCTCCAAATATTAAGGATTAACCTGTTGAATTGAAGATAGTTTACCTCTGAGTGACTTCATAAATATCTGCTTCAATTACCTTTTGGTAAATGAAATAACCAATCATTCATTTTCTGATATAGCTGTAAAACTAATCTGAAAAGTTTTCAAATTAAATCACTTTAAAAATGTATAGTGTGTACCTTCTAAAAATGAAACCTACATCTATCTGAGTTGTGAAGAATATATATTAAGGTCATAACAACCAACAAGAATGCACTTTTGTGTAGAAATCCATTATTAAACTGAGTCTTCCTGACTAGTGATTTAAATCATTATTTAAATCAATTTGATTGAAATCAAATCCACCCTGGCTGGCAGGGTGAATAATATGAATTACCAGGCTTCATCTTGTGAAAGTTGATTGCTGAATTCAAGGTAACCAAATTTCACCCTGAATGAAGGCCTGAGAATTAGGGATACAGTCTGGACTGATACTGAGAACCCTCAAGTATTGCCAGTTTCTGTGCTTTCCTCCTGCCCATCGACAAGAGAAGCACATGTACATACATCCTGCTGACCTCCCTGCAGCATCTCCTGTTATCAGTCATCAAATAGCCCTGTCAAACTCTCAACAAGCCTCAGGAGTGAATGGAAACTCCTTGAAATGGCCTTCCCCTTCCCAAATCCAGAGACTTATTGAGGACACCTGTTCCTCCAACTCCAAACCCCTCACCCTGAGGTGTCCCACAAGGCCCCTTGACAGGAAGTAACTGCAACAAACAGCTCTCTAAATCTCCTTTATGTCTAATTTAAACAGCATACAGCCCCCAATGTGCAGTTTGGGTGTCCTTTTGGCCTCCTCAAGGATTCCATCCTGCGTGGCCATACTATGACACACTGAACCCCTATGTTCATTCCTTTTTCAAGGCGATCATAAATTCTGTACAAAGTATGCCTTGTAAGGTATCATTCGAAACCTCACAACTTGCTGATCGTTACTGTCCCGGTAAAATGTGTGTAGCAAAACTGTATGTAAAGTTATAAGATTCTACTGTATGATATTACCAGGAATCCTAGAAATCCATCTGCCACAGAAAAAACACAGAATTTGAAGTTTTACAGAGAATCTTTAGGTTTTGCATTTTGTGAAAAAATAAAAACATTCAATAAA
The DNA here is from genome assembly GCF_965140295.1 of Lepidochelys olivacea. Taxonomy (NCBI): domain Eukaryota; kingdom Metazoa; phylum Chordata; order Testudines; family Cheloniidae; genus Lepidochelys; species Lepidochelys olivacea. Next base: position 20,403,317 of record NC_140422.1, read on the forward strand.
ATTGTTAGTAGTTAATGTAAGTACCAGTGCCACTTGTTCAATGCATGCAACCTCACCCTCTTTTGCTTGATTTCTGAAAAAGAGCTTTAAATTTACAGATGAACTCCATTTATCCAATCTAACTGGGACCAGGGCCAGATCAGATAATAAAATTTTTGAATAATCAGGAGAATTGGCAAAGAGCATTCTATCCCTTATTTTAAGATGGGGGGAGGAACGTGTCTCGGGCGACCAATCCTGTGCAGCAGGGCTGACAGCCAGAGCCCCAGCCCACCCAGGGCTGATAGTGGCTGGGGTTCCAGATGTCAGCTAATGGTTCAGTAAATATGGGGAGATGGATAAATGGGGTTCTACCATATATCAATAAAACACTGTGTTCAACAGATACATATATATATAGCGGCTAGAGAAATTAAAGTTCAACATTTCATTTTAATCAAGGAAATTTTTTTTTTTTTAAATCTGAGTATTTTGGTTTTTTTAAGCTTGGAAAACTAGGATCCCTGGATATTACTAAGAGCAGCCACAAACCAGTTTCCTCAGCTAGGTGTCAATAAAATCAAATAGACCATCATCTGATTAAATGGCCATTCTTTGGCAGGAGAAAGGGTGTGACATCTTGGCACAGAAACAGCTGGAGATTCCCATCCCCACAGACTGTCTCCTGAACCCCAACTGGAGATGATCCTCAAGGAAGACGAAAAGATAAAAAAATGGGGGATGCCCCAAATGGTCTCTCCCTTCATCTCTATTAACAACATCGAGAACACCTGAATACAGGAAATAGCCTTGGACTGGGAATAGAGATCCTGACTGAAAGGAGTTCAGCCTTCTGAGAGACATGTGGTGTTCTGAATTCACTTAAGTTAGGTATTAGTTGCATTTTACCTTTTATTTACTTGTACCTAATTATAACTTTTGTGCCTCATTACTTGTAGTCACTTGCAATCTCTCCTTCTGTAGTTGATAAATTTGTTTTATTGCTGTATCAACCAGTGTGCTTGGATTGAAGTGTTTGGGGAAACTTCAGCTGGGGTAACAGGATTTGTGCACATCATTTTCTATTAATAAAATGACGGACTTCACATGAGCTTGTGTAGCTCAGGAGAGGGCTGGGCAGTACAAGATGCACATTTCTGAGGAAAAGTCTGGACGTGGGAATTTGCTGGTGTTGCTCTGCAGTGTAATTCAAGAGCGGCTGGCTATAGCACTCATACAACATAGCTAGGGCCCTATCAAATTCATGGTCCATTTTGGTCAATTTCATGGTCACAGGATTTTAAAAATCAGAAATTTCATTATTTCAGCTACTTAAATCTGAAATTTCACAGTGTTGTAACTGTAGGGGTCCTGATCCAAAAAGGAGTTGGGGAGTGGACGGGAAGGCCGGGGAAGTCGTAAGGTTATTGTAGGGGGGTTTGTGGTACTGCTACCCTTACTTCTGCGCTGCTGCTCGCAGCAGTGCTGCCTTCAGAGCTAGCCAGTTGGGAAGCAGCAGCTGCTGGCCAGGAGCCCAGCTCTGAAGGCAGAGCCGCCACCAGCAGAAGCAAGGATGGCATGGTATGGTATTACCACACTTACTTCTGCGCTGCTCCCTGCAGAATTTGGCCCTCAGTCAGCGGCTGCCACTGTCCGTCTGCCCAGCTCTGAAGGCAGCAGCGCAGAAGGGTGGCATGGTATGGTATTGCCACCATTTTGAGCTGCTGCTGGCAGGGCGTTGCCTTCAGAGCTGGGTGCCCAGCCAACAGCCGCTGCTCTCTGGGCTGCTCAGCTCTGAAGGCAGCACCGAAGTACGGGTGACAATACCATGACCCCCCTAAAATAACCTTGTCACCTCCCTGCAACTCCCTTTTGGCTCAGGACCCCAATTAGAGGAACGCTGGTCTCCCCCCATGAAGTCTGTATAGGATAGGGTAAAGGCACACAAAAGACCAGATTTCATGGGAGGAGACCAGATTTCACAGTCTGCAACACATTTTCATGGCTGTGAATGTGGTAGGGCCCAAGTATAGCTGGAAGTAATCTGCATGGAGGTTGTGTGTGGGCAGACCAGGAGTAGTTGCTCTCACAGTGAAGCAGTGTAAAAGATGCCCCAGGTTGGAGAATTGAGGGGGACCCAGCTGTTCAACAGTCCAGCTGGTACCCTGGGTATGTCACACATACTAGCTAAACACCTCTCCCACCATCATCTTGATGTCTCAAAAAGAGCTACATTCAATGTGGACCAAGTGTGGAAGCTTGTTAGTGAAGGAGAGAACTTTTCCAGGAGCTGGATCTGAGCTATGGAGATCACTCCCACAAAAGATCAGAATGACCACAAGCCTCCACACTTTTGCAGCCAAATGCAAAACTAACTTCTTCAAATTAGCATTCCCCCAACGATTTCTTCTCACAGGCCCACAACCAACTCACATAAGCAAGCAAAGAGAAACTCTATAAACTAATCAAGCTATTTCTCCTCCAGGTTGTGAAGGGGAAAAAAGGAGAGCATTATTGTTATTTCTCTTTTTAATTATGTGTTAGGCACTCTAATACCACAGTGATAGAGGTCATGCAAGTATCTAAATAGATAAATCAGGCCCTAGTTAGCAATATTGGCTTGAGGTCCATTGTTACCATGTCTTTTTATTCCAGGAAATATGAACGGTGGAAGAAAGCTCCAGTGGTTCCTAACAGAACACCAAAGGTTTAAAAGATTGGGTATGGCCAGGCAGGCATTCCCAGCATACGTTTCAAGCACAATTTGAGAAATTTGTCTTTGAAAACTGGACTGAGTCTCCAGGGTAATATACAGAATTGACTAATCTAATTAGAAATACAAGACCTGACCACGTCCTCACCCCAGCAAGTGACCCAATAATATACACGACCAGCTACTTAAATCAGACAGTAGTTCACCTGAGAATATGACTTATATAGGTGTCTGTCAGTCAGTCAACAGGCTGACTTTCTTAAACTGTTCCTTAAACCAAATAAATTAAAATAAGACCAAGTGTGCTAGGTCAGCGCCTACAATTTGTAAAGTGAACTGTGACATCCTTTAGACTACACAGGCAAGTAACACTAAGAGCAATGTTATCTCACAATGGTTATCACACCTCAAGCAGTACAGATGACGGTGCACAGTTCTATGGTTTCTCTGATGGAAGGAAAAAGAAGCTCCAACACTCAGGTCCAAGCAAAGAGGAGATTGAGGGTGCAGAGAAAGACTGCTCTCACAAAACCAGAAAAATTGTATGACAATAATGAAAACTCTGATAAACTTCAAATATGGCAGTACTATCAGGCATGGCTATAATAAAGACTGAGTAAAAAATATTAGCGTTAGCACAGTGACAGCAGAGGTCAGATCTCAAGGTCTGAAGCAGAAAAGAAATATGGAATTCAAGCAAATCTAGACATTCTTTTTCAGTGAAACTTGGGAGCTCTTTGGTCCCTCCACAGTAAGACTGTGATTATAAAGGATTTTAATACTTGTTTTCTCTCTTTTAGGGCTTGACTGAGCAAGGTGATCAGCACAATGGCCCCAATCCTGCAAAATGCTGAAGCTTGTGCTTACTGTTAAGCATTAGTGGCCCCAAGGAAATCCTTGAAGGTACTATGAAAAAAGCACTTATTTCTGCTCTGTCAAACTACTTACCAGATTAGTTTGTGAGTATATTGCACCATCTACCCTATTCACAAATCTGATGGAGTTCAGGATTTATTTGGTAAGACTCAGACATGTAAGAGCTGTGGACCTATTAAAACACATATGCTATTACATATACACACTTGTAGAATGCCACATATATTTAGTATTAGTATTTGACAGTAGAGCATGTACACCTTGATAGCTGGCCACATCTTCAGAAGTCATTCTGATTGTTGATTTCTTTTTTCTTTGTTACTCTGTTGGAGAATTAGGGTGCTGAAGCAGAAGACGCTGTTTCCAGCGAATGTATTCGTTATCCATAAGGCTAAGTTTTTGTCACAGATAGGTCACGGGCAATAATGAAAAATTCACGGAAGCCGTGACCTGTCTGTGACTTTTACTAAAAATACCCAAGACAAAATGGATAGGCTAGGCAGCTGGGGGGGAGAAGAGGGCGCACTGGGAGCTCCAGGGTCCCCCGCTGTGGCTGGGAGCTGCTGGGGTCCTCCTGCCACCAACAGCAGCCAGGAGCTCCAGCAGTCCCTCTTGCTGCCTGTGGTGGCAGGGATCCCCCCTGCCATCAGCAGGGGCTGGGAACAGTGGGGGTCCCTCTTGCCACCCGTGGTGGCTGGGAGCTTGTTGGATCATATTAAAAAAGTTCTGTATTAAAATCACAAATGAGTTTGATTCCCCAGAGTTTAAATTCCAGGGTATTACTAATTAAGAGGTCTCTTGGTTTTTGGTACTGTTTCTCTCCCTCTGTGTGTGAAACTTGCAAGCTGCTAATTGTGTTAGTACATTCTAAGACAGAGCCTGCTCTCAGAGCAATTCACAGAGAGAGAGACTCAAAGCAATACTCTAACAACAGAAACAGCACCCAGAGACTCCCCGCCCTTTTGTTGCATTAACAATTGTGATTAAAATAGAGATAGAGGATGCATGTGGATGGATGCTTGGTGTGGATAATAACTGAATGATCAGGGAGGTGCCAGCCTAAGAATCCAGTGTCCATCGGCTGAAGAAGGCGTCAATTGGAAATAACCAGAGGACCCCCCCGGAGGGCAGACTGGAATCCACCCAACAGCCTCAAGGATGGGAGAACCAAAGAACAAGATAACATCTTGGAGCCGTCAGGAATGTGCTATCTGCTGATTGATTCAGCAACAGCATGATGAAGCAATTCCCATAGACTGGCATAGGAAGAAATTCCTATAAAAATAGACTCTAAAAAGTGAGAACTTTGGGGTCTGATTCTGCAAACCAACTTCCAGGAGCATCAGATGAGCATCTGACAAGGCCCTGCTCCCTCCTCATGTCCAGGCCACCTGGCCAGTGGCTTGGCATGAGCAACTCTAAGGCTGGTAACTATGATAACAACCTTGCAGAACCTGTGTGTGTGGGTGTGTGTATGTTTGTATGAATGAATGTGAGAATAAATTTGAGATTGAATGGAATGTTATAACTATAACTAACTGCTTACTATGATTCTTTCTGTATTCACAGTAAATGTGGTATTTTGCCTTTTTCCCTTTAATAAGATCCTGCTGGTTTTTATTTTATTGGTACAAGCAACTCTGTGGATCCCCCTGCTGCTCATGGTTGTGGGGAGCAGCAGAGATTTCCCCCTGCTGTGGGATCCCCCGGCGCTTGCAGCGGCAGGGAGCAGTGGGGATTCCCCCTGCAGCAGGGTCCACCCGCAGTAGTGGGGGTCCCGCTTTCCACCAGTGGGGGCAGGGAGAATTCCCTCTGCCGCCTGTGGTGGCCGGGAGCGGTGGGTTCCCCCTGCCTGCCATGGTGGCCAGAAGCTGTGGGGGAGCTGCAGGGCTCCCCCTGCCACCTGCGGTGGCCGGGAGCTGCCTCTGCAGGCAGCAAGGGACTCTGCAACTCCCAGGGGGCACTGGCTGAAGTCATGGAGGTCTTTGGAAGTCACAGATTCCGTGACCTCTGTGACTAAATCACAGCCTTATCCATACACTGCAGAGTGGAAAAAATACTAGACCTTTTACTTCAGTAGTACATGAGCACATTTGCAAACTCGATGGCTCAGGTATCACAAACTGAATAAACCAAGTCAAAAGGAAAACAGCACAATAATAACCAGCAATTACCACTATCTAATGGTGTTTCAATGGCCAATGTGAAGTGAATTGGTGGCTTCAGTCTGGTGCCCTGACATGATGATAAACATCATAGAAGGCAAAGGCTAAATGGGCTGCCCACTTGCACCTCCAAGAATCAATTGTGCTTTTTTTTTCTTAAAGTATTATTTCAGTTTCTTCTCCTTTAAAATTTTTTGGTAATTTCACTTAAAATGTTAAGAAAATACTACTGTGTTGTAGATCTCAGTCAGCTACATCAGTAGACAAATGATAAGAAAGTAGATAGAGCAAATCTGCTGCTCTGTGTAGGTGTTACACACAATAGGAAGAATTCTAAATGACTCCAAGCTAGAGAATTTGATTTTAAACCTTCAACCATCTCAAAAAAAAAAAAAAAAAATCCAATAACCTGTATATGTTGAGCTTTAAATGTATGTAAAATCTGGGTCATGAAATACATGGCAGTTGCCTTAGGAGTAATCTCTGGGAATGAAGAGCAATGAACAATTACAGACATAATAACCAGAGCCACAGCTGTTGATCCCATTTAAGTTCTACTTTTTAACTAACATTAATTCAACAGAAGTAGCGAGCTGCTTTTGCAGGTTAGGTAATACAAAAAAAGCACGCTCATTAAAGCCAAGGCAGACAGCTCACACACAAATGAAGTTATGCTTTTAAAAAACAAACAAACAAGCTTTTTTGTTAAACACCAAATGTGTGGTCCTGAATATTAAACTCTAATGAAGCCTCAAAATCAGGTTGTTAAATTACACAACATTATTCACTAAGAGGTTTTAAGCCACTTCTACAACAAGATACCTAATTCAAATACACCTCTACCCTGACAGAATGCTGTCCTTGGGAGCCAAAAAATCTTACCACGTTATAGGTGAAACCGCGTTATATCGAAACTTGCTTTGATCCACCACACCCACGCAGCCCTGCCCCCCAGAGCACTGCTTTACCGTGTTATATCCGAATTTGTGTTATATCGGGTCGCATTATATCAGGGTAGAGGTGTATTTCCATTACACAACCAAAACGATGCCCTGAAAGAGGCAGGTAGGACTGCCAGATAATTCTTCCAAGGACACTATCGATACCATAATAATATGGCACTTTATTATAAAAATGCACTGATAGATTCTGGAAGTTCTGAAAGATCTACACCTAAAATGGCTAAGACAATCACCTCAACTGGTTCTCTCATCCAAAAACCTTTACAAGTGAAATTTACTGTATTTCAATAGACAAAGTTATTCATGTGAAGACACATTTCAATAATTTGCCCCTATTACTTCTCTTCTGGCAATATTCTTTATTACTATGGACACCTGATGAAAATAGGAAGGTACTAATTCTGAAAATGTCGTATGTGAAGATATCAACAATGGGGTTTGAGTGCACATGTAGCATATTGAGAGTCACAAGCCTTCCCTATTCCACACACCAGTTCCCTTCCCAGGCTCACCTGTCCTGCCAAGTTAGATGTGAATTCTAGTAACTGAAACTAATTCTGACACCTCATCAGTACTATGCTAGATCCCCACACCTGAGACTCTCAGTCCCTGGTCAGTGAGCACGTGTGGAGTGATTCAGGAACAAGATTCACAGAACTGCTTACTTACCAGTTTTCAAAAGTGGATTTTGTAACAGCTAATCAGTACCTGCATTGTAATTCAAACATTATTTTTAAAATAGTCAAGAAAAGCCATCCAGTTAAAATATTAACACTTCTGCAAACAGCATGTCTGCATCAGGCTGGATTGCTTTAAATCAAAGTGATTTAAACTACTGATTTTAATCGTGATTTACATCAACAAACAGGAAACCTTGATTTACATAAGTGATTTTAATCTTGTGTTGCATGTGTACTCTCCAGTTATTTTCCTAAAGAGAGGTTAATTCTCATTCATTGGTAACCATTAAAACATATTGATTTGCAAACAAATACCCTATCACAGTAAATTTGGTACTTCCTTTTGGTAATCTACAAGGCCAGCTCTAGGTTTTTTGCCGCACCAAGCAAAAACATTTGGGGCTGCCCCCCACCCCAGGGCTCCCCTGTTGCCCCAACCCTAGGCTCTTCCCCCCACACCCCCTGCCGCCCCAGCTCTGGGTTTCCCCTCTTCCCCCCTCCCCGCACCTCCCTGCCACCCCATCCCTGGGACTCTCACCCCCCCACACACCCCCCCGCACCCCCTACCGCCCCATCCCTGGGCTTTCACCCCCCGCACACACACCCCCACACCCCCTACCGCCCCAGCCCTGGGCTCTCACCCCCCCCCCCACACACACACCCTGCTGCCCCAGCCCTGGGTCACTGGTAATTCTCTCCTGGGGGGGGAGGGGGTGTCATCAGCATTCCGCTCATGACACTAGCGGGGCGGAGGCTGCATCCACCCGACTCCTTCCGGAGCCCAGAGGGGCCCTGACTCCGCCCGCTCCCCCCTCGCCTCCAGCCAGTCCGGTGCTGGCAGGGTAGGGGTAAGTAGCGGGGCTCCCGGGCTGCGCCTCAGCCCAGGGTCCCTTCAGCCAGGGGTCCCACCTCCAGGACCAGCCAGGAATCAGGAGGGCAGAGCCGGGGGGACCGCCAAGGCAGGGGGCTGAGAAGCCGGGGCAGGGCAGCCCCAGAGGGAGCGGCCGGTGGGGAGTGGAGCCCCAGAGAGTGGGATGCGGGCCCCACACGGCAGTGTTATACCAATAAAATAAAAACCAGCAAGATCTTATTAAAGGGGAAAAGGCAAAATACCACATTTATTGTGAATACAGAAAGAATCATAGTAAGCAATTATAGCTATAAAATTCCATTCAATCTCATATTTATTCACACATTCATTCATACACACACACACACAGGTTCTGCAAGGTTGTCATCATAGTTACCAGCCTAGAAGTTGCTCGTGACAGAGTACTGGCCAGGTACCCTTTACACGAGAGTGGAGCCGAGTCCGTGTCAGATGCACATCTGATGCTCCTGGAAGTTGGTTTGCAGAATCAGACCCTAAAGTTCTCAATTTCCAGAGTCCATTTTTATAGGAATTTCTTCCTATGCCAGTCTATGGGAATTGCTTCATCATGCTGTTGCTGAATCAATCAGCAGATAGCACATTCCTGACGGCTCCGTGCTGCCAGATGTTATCTTGTTCTTTGGTTCTCCCATTCTTGAGGCTGTTGGGTGGATTCCAGTCTGCCCTCTGGGGTCCTCTGGTTATTTCCACTTGATGCCTTCTTCAGCCAATGGACACTGGAGGCTGGCACCTCCCTGATCATTCAGTTATTATCCACACCAAGCATCCATCCACCTACATCCTCTGTCTCTATTTTAATCACAATTGTTAATACAACAAAAGGGCAGGGAGTCTCTAGGTGCTGTTTCTGTTGTTACAGAGTATTGCTTTGAGTCTCTCTGTGTGAATTGCTTTGAGAACAGAGTCTGTGTTAGAATGTACTAACGCAATTAGCAGCTTGCAAGTTTCACACGTAGAGGGAGAGAAACAGTACCAAAAACCAAGAGACCTCTTAATTAGTAATACCCTGGAATTTAAACTCTGGGGAATCAAACTCATTTGTGATTTTAATACAGAACTTCTTTAATATGATCCAACAGCAGCACCTCGGGCACTGGTCCCCTCGATGGCCCTGCTGCTGCTGCTCCTCGCCACCCTGCGGCACTTGCAGGCAGCTCCTGCGTGCACCCCACGGGGCAGCCCCCAGCCAGACTGTCCCGTGCTCCAAGTGTCAGAGCCTGCCGGCAGCACGAACCACAGCAGCCCCAGGACAACCCCCCCCGCGCTGCTGCTGGACCTCAGTCCCGGGGCCAGCTTTGGCCACCCGCTGCAGCTCTTCCACCTGGACTTCAGCAGCAGACAGCGTCTATCTGGGTGAGCGCCCGCAGGGCCAGCCCCCAAGCAGGAAAAGAAAAGAAAAAAAAAGGATGGCCTGAATGCTGCCCCTGCAAAGGTGCTGCCCCAAGCACCTGCTTGCTTTGCTGGTGCCTCGAGCCGGCCCTGACTATACATTTAAGTAATTATATAGCTTAACATACATTTATTCAGATCCTTCACTTTTACATTTTGTTATGTTAGAAGTTAGTGAAATCACTCACTACTTATTTACTAGATCATTTTTTATTTGGAATTCATGTCAAGCTGCATTAGGAAGGAAACTGGAACTCAAACATGTTCAAACCCAGCATTTTAAAATTATTGCTAGTAGTTAAGTAAAATTACCTCCAAGGTGCTGGATACATAAGGAAAAAAAGAGCAGACTTCAAAAGAGATTTAGGTGCCTAAAGATATAAAGGGGCGCCTAGTGTAATTTTCAAAAATGCCTCGGCATCTAACCTGCTTAATGCCCATTGAAATCAGCATAAGCATATGGAACCCCAGAAGGTTCCTGGGGGTCAGCATTCGTTTCTCTTCGTCTTAGCTCTCTTTCCTTCTCCTCAAGACCATCTCAGTCCCCTGCAAAACATGTGTCCCTCTCCTCCCCCATGCTCCCCACTTCAGGGAGTGTCCTTTTTACAACAAGCAAAAGCCACTGTTCTCCAGGTGCCCAACTTGGGCCTCCTCACTTGCCAAACTCATGACAAGTACATCCAGGGGTTGACCCAACTCTCTTGAGTGTGGGTAGGTGGATAGCTAGCTATCTGGATCCACTCTCTCCATTACCGTGGTGCATTCCTCAAAAACCCATTCTGAATTAACACACCATATGGATTCAGAAAATAGCTTTACAATACTTTGAAAAACCTACAGATCATACAGCATTCAGAGGTTATCACAGCCAACTCCATGACAGTCTTCAAATCAAGTATTTGTACACAATAAGCCAGTAGATTCCCCTGCTCAATTAGCAACCACCTTTACTCGTGTGACTATAAGGCAGTGGTCACCAACTAGTTGATCGCAGAGGATCTCCCAGTAGTGCACTGTGGCTGCTGCTAGGGCAGACTCCCTGCCTACCCTGGCCCCATGCTGCTCCCAGGGAGGGGTCAAGGGGGGGGTCTCCCTCCATGCAGCTCCCATTGGCTGGGAGAGCTGCGGGGGTGGTGCTTGCAGAGAGGGGCAGCTCACAGAGCCACGTGACCCCCCTCAAGGGGCACACTGGCCCCTTCTGGGAGCAGTGTGGGGCCAGGATAGGCAGGGAGCCTACCTTAGTCTCACTGCGCTGACCGGGAGCCGCCAGAGGTAAGTGCTGCCTGGTGGGAGGCCACACCCCAACCCCCAGCCCTTATCCCCCTCCCAGAGCCAGCACCCTGTACCCCCTCCTGCACCCCAACACTCTGCTACAGCCCAGAGCCCCCTCCTACACCACAACCCCCTTCCCCAGGCTCAGCCCAGAGACCCCCCCACACTACAAACCTCTTGGCCCCAGCCCAGAGCATACACCCCCTCCTGAACCCCAACCCCCTGCCCAAGCCCAGTGAAAGTGAGTGAGCATGGGGGAGGGGGTGTGTGTGGTGTGAGCGGGGGGTGGGGGGGGGGAAGAAGGTGCAGGGCCTCGGGGAAGGGATGGGCTAGATCCTGGGTTACCCTTAGATTAAAAAAGTGATCCTGGGCTTAAAAAGGTTGGAGACCACTGCTGTAAGGTGACATTAAAAGTTGGACTGAGACTCTCTGGACAATTGCAGCAGATTTCTGTCAAGTCAATAAATAATAGAAAGCATATAGAAGGATCTATGGTGATCTTCAAATTGTATTTTGATTGCAATAAAGAATAAAAACTAAAGGCAGGCAGGGGAACTCAACAGCTCTCTCCATTAGATCATCTCTAATTTCTGTATATCCCTTTTATGCATTTCCAGTATACATAGACATTTTAATTTCATAATCTACCAATAAAATGGCTGTTATTACAGAAGCTTTTGAGACATCTCCCCTAGTAACTCTGAGTAGATGATTGGCCTGGTTGTTACACAACCACCACATGATCCCAGAGACTGTTAGCCAGTGACTCAGCAGTCCACATAACCTCCGTGGTTATGTGGGGGCAGAAGTCCACTAACTGCTGTAGCAGAAACTGCCAATAAAAGAATCCAAGAAGTAAAAACATATCTACAAAAGGAGGATCTTCCTCTCTAGAACCTATGGGTACATTCTGCTGCCTTGAGTGGAACTTGTATGCCTAAAATTCCTAAATCATTTACTGTAACCTAGAGACCCCTTGGCAAAGAGTCCCTGTTCTTTGCAAATAACTCACCTCAGACCACACACGCTCATTGCACCAAACATATCACAGGATATTTATCCATGAAGAGTAGCATGTAAAATACCTACAAACAGCCTGTAGATATTCATCAAGGTTCAGAATCATTGCAAGATGTATGTACAGGTAACATTTAAAGTATAGTGTATTTATTCTGAAAGTATGCTTTATGGTCTTGGAGTAGAAGGGCTTGTCTACACTGGAAATTGACAGCGCTGCAACTTTCTCGGTCAGGGGTGTGAAAAACAAGTTTCAGCACTGTAAAGGACCAGTGTAAACAGTGCACCAGCGCTGGTAGCTACGCGTCTCGTTGAAGTGGTTTTTCTAGAGCACTGGGAGAGTTCTCTCCCAGCGCTGCACCGTGACCACACAAGCCATGTTAAACCCTGAAATTAGTCACCAGTATCTGGATGACTCATTCAGGCAAGAGAGAGAGGTCATGCTTCCCTGATCAACCAGTGATGTAATAAAAGGTTCTAATGCCTCCCCTTGCCACATACCAGAATAGTCAACGGAAAACCAGCAGAGACATCTAAAAACAATCAAATCCATTTGGAGGTGAAAAGAAAAATTATAGCAGGCAGGAGACAGCCTAAAAACAAAAGAAAAAAAAACCACCAAAAAAGCTCACCTGTTCTAGAGAACGTTAGACTTTCCTTGCTGCAACACATCAGAATAACGTCCATTAAGTCCTGCATCCTCACCTCCCCACCACACCAATGATCCATATAGTCCAATGGGAGTGCTTTCTAGTAGTTAGGGCAGCAGCTCCAGAGCCAAAACACATGGTTCCATTCCAAATTCTACCACTGTTGAGCTGACACACCTTGGTAAAGTTACATCACTTATTTGTGCCCCAGTTTCATAATCTGCAAGATGGGGATGGAACCTTTTGTCCAGTCCATCCCTCACTTTTTCTGAGGTTTGAGTAATATCTTGCACATGCATAAACTATGAAACCACATGATCATAATGTAAATCTCATCCTCCTTATCCACATGTTCCCTTCTCATGTTGTGTCTAAAATTCTGACTCTAAGCTATTTGTGGTCAGGGAATACATCTTCTTGTGTTTTCTGGATGCTATAAACCTAAAACAACTTGCAACCTTTCCACCAACCAAAATGACGGCTATCTGTTTACAAACCTTGTAGGTGAAATGGCAAATGAAAACATCTCTAAGGACCCAACAAGCAACACTCTTGAACAGCCAAGGAACACAAAACTGCACTTATACATCAAAGAAGTTCTCTTTAATAGTCAGTCTAAGGTTTTAAGTGTGTTTGGAATGTGATCTTTAATACTTTCTTGGGGCTTGACAAAGTGTTAATAAATAATTTCATTTCAAATAACTACACCCACAAAAAATTAGCTTTTGGTTTTATCTATTTGAGGAGGACATTTTCATGCCTAGGATGAAAAAAATCCAACACAAACATTAATGCTCACCAGCCCTTGGGAACGTCTAACAGGGAAATCTCCCTCATCAGGTGAAAAGAAAAAAACTCCCCACGCCCAAGCCTTTGGAGCGGTGATTGAGGCCAGACACACCCTGTTCTACACCAGCCACGAAGTAACGGGGAAGCGCACGGCCCCAGAGGCTGCTAAAGCCGATCCGGCCGGGCTGGTTCTTGGAGTCAGGGGTTGCCCAAGGGCTGTGGCCCCCCGTACCCGGCGCTCCCTAGGGCGGTGGCGCACACACACATCTGGCCGGCGGTGACACCAGTTTACACCCCGGAACGTGGGGTCGCCGCCCGCCCGCCACCATGTGGGCGCAAGCGGCCTTCCCGGCCGGGGGGCGGCGGAGGCTCCGGCAGGCCCGAGCGCGGCTGAGCAAGGCCCTGGGGCCACGGCACGGGAGGGACGCGGAGCGCACCCTGCCCCGGCGGGCCGGAGCCCTTCGCTGTGCTCAGCGGCACGTCAGCTGGGACCTACCGCTCCCCCCGCACCCGGCCCCCGAGCGGAGGTCGCCCGCAGACACGCGCAAACCGCAGGGCGCTTCCTCCTCTTCCCCCCGGGCCCCCTCCGTGCCGCCCAGCCCCGCAGCCCCGGGCCCCCTCCGTGCCGCCCGGCTCCCCTGGCTGCCGCTCCGGCTGCCTACCTCGGCCCGCTGGGGCGCAGAGTCACGGACGCGGAAGGGCCCGGGAGGTTCCAGGCGCAGGAGCAGCCGCATGCGAACGGCGCCGCCGCTGGGAGCCGGCCGGCGCGGGGCCGAGGGGAAACACGTGGGCGGGGGTATTGATAGGTTGTGTCTCGTCCCCGCCCAAGCGCCCTAGATTGCTACGGAGGCCGCGCGGGTGGGCGGGGCTGGCCCCCTCCTGCTCTTGCAAGGGCCGGGGGAGTAGTTCCGCCAAGGGTGCCTTCTGCTCCCCGCTGGAAGATGCTGGAAGGAGGGGTGCTACGGCATCGCCTGGCTTGAAGTAGTTGCCATTATACAAAGGGTTTAACAGTTTGGTTCAATGGCTCTCAGCCCCCCTTCCTCGCCCCCTGCGTCCTGGCACAGAGGCCCCAGCGGCAGGACCCTCAGGCTGTCATCCTGAGCATTACTGTGTGTATTGCCCCAGCGCCCCGGGGAATGCAGGGATTTGCAAAGCTTGGGCTCAGACAGGTGCCCAGCCCCAGGGAGGAACCACCCCCCCCCCGGGATTGCTCAGCCTTCAGAGACTAAATCCCCCCACCCCCGAAGCACTCCAGGAGCAGGCCATTCATACATTTTTTTCAGCCTGTATGAATCACTGTGTAGTCTGCGAATACAGACTAACACGGCTGTTACTCTGAAACCTGTGTAGGCTACAGCACCTGAGGGGGCAGGTGTTGATAGTGTGCGCACATTGTTGGCAGCCTTTAATCTACTAATCCAGATGTGGGAATTACAGCCTGTGGTGTAGATGGTTTGCAATGTCTCAGGTGACTGAATAGTCCAATCTGAGATTGGCATGATCTTTGGCTCTTTTCTCTTCAAGCTGCAGGAGCCAGCTCCTGTCATGGACTTTGATATCCTGATGGCACCACTTGTTATGATCACCTGCCAAGATTTCCCATTGGTCAGGATCAATACCAAATTCCTTTATATCTCACTTACATGTGTCTTTATAATGAAGTTTGGGATATCCTGTTCTTATTCCCTCTGATAGCGCCCTGTATAGCATGTCCTTGGGTATGCGTCCGTCTTCCAAACTACTCAGATGGCCCAGCCAGTGCAGTTGTCTTTGCTTGAGCAGGGCTTTCACGGTTGGTAAATTTGCCCTTTGAAGAACCTCTGTGTTGGTGACTTTATCTTTGCCGATATAAACAATGTAGGGGGAAACTGTTTAACCTTTTCTCCTGATGAGCATAAATTGTCCATGGTTCCCTGCCATACATGAGAGTGCTGAGGATGCAAGCTTGGTACACTAGCATTTTGGTCTTGATGGTCAGCTTTGAGTTGTTCCATGCTCTTTTAGTTAGTCTGCTGAAGGTGGTGGTGGTAGACTTTCCAATGCGAACATTTAGTTCTCCATCTAGTGAGAGGTTGGTGGTCACTGTAGAACGTAAATAGCTGAACTTTTGGACTACTTCTAGCTGGTTTGCATTTAGGGTGATTGAAGGATCTTGTGGAATCCCTTGTCCTAATACAACCATTTTCTTGATGTTAATGGTGAGAGCAAATGCCTGACAAGCAGTTGAAAGGCAGTCCGTCCATGAGCCCGTCTTGTAGTAGATCTTCATCATGGGCTATGAGGGCAGCAGCAGCAGCGAATAGAAGTTCCCTGATTAGCGCCTTTTTGACTTAAGTCACGACAGTTTGAAGAGTTTCCGATCTGATCTTGTGTGAAGATACACTCCATCTTTCATGTCCTTAAATGCACAGTTCCAGAGTTCTCAGAAGAAGATTCCAAAGAGTGTAGGGGCAAGAACGCATCCTTGTTTCACTCCGCTTTTCATCTTAAACCCGTCTGAAATGGACCTGTCAAACTGGACAGTTGCTCTCATGTTGTTGTGGAATGAACATTTAAGACTTAACAGGGTTGGTGGGCATCCTATCTTTTCTAACATTGCAAATCAGGGTGGATAAAAATCAATGAATTAAAAAAAAATACAAATCGGATTTTTTAATTTAAATCTGATTTTTTTGATAAAATGCTTTTTGAGGAAAAAACCTATCTGAAGATAGTTTTAATTAAGATACATTATAGCTCAAAGATCTCTCATCATGCAATAAAGATTATAAATTTTAATTCTATAGTATGAGAATATATTCAAGTAATGTTTAAAAAAAGTTTTGTAAATGAGTTCCAATAGTTCATGGATTAAGGACCCAATCTTATGAGGTTCTAGGGGCTTCTGTACAGATTATTTAGGCTAATCTTTATCTACCCAATGGGACTCAGTGCTCAGTCTAGAAGATACCATCAGAGATGTTTAGGTTTGCAGTTCTCAAACTGGATTTGCATCTCCAGAGATAACATGCTTGTTAACAGCAAAAATGTTTTTAAAGAAATAATATATAGAGGTGAGCTATAACAGACCTCAACCCTATTGTCCATCTGCAAATTTGTGTACACAGAGTCAATCCCTTACCTCTCTCTAAAAGTGCAACATTTCAGAAAGTTCAATGAATAGACTATTGTTGGGAGCGAAATACATCTGGACAAGGAGAAGAAGTCTGGAGATAAATGTGAGAAGGGAGGGACAGGCACTAGAAACAAAAGTGGAACTGTTTGAGCAGCATATTCCAGAAGTCTTGAGGTCTTTCTGAGTATAGCCTTCATTGATTTGAAATCTACCATACCATTCTCTCACTAGAAGGGAAAATCTATAATGGCAGCAGGCTGTAAAAGAGACCCAGTTTGTGAATAAGAACCATTCAAGAAATATATGTTTGCTGATGATGTTTCAAAGAAAGTCACACCAGCAAACTGGTGGAAGTCACTTAAGCACTTGGACTCAGAGACTGTTGAAGTGGTAATCTCACTTTTAACAACTGTAGCTTCTTCTGCCGGTGTAGAAAGACTATTTTCTTCCTTTGGACTAATTTGTTCCAAATTGAGAAATCATTTGGGACCTGAAAGAGCAGAAACGCTTGTTTTTCTTTTCCAGATTATGAACAAACAGGAAAATAAAGGTGAAGACGACTGAGTTAGCTGCAGAAGCCAATGTTTTAAGTTTCTCATGTTGACCTGGCTGACACAGTCAATTTAATTTTTGTTGCTTTTAAAAAAAAATTCATTTAACTATTTCAGTTAAAAACTATTTTAACAAAAACAAACCTGATTTTAAAAAACTTGAATGTTTAACTACATTCAAAAATTCATATGCTTGTTTTGTTAAAACAAAACGTTGTTGTTTTAGTTAAATAAAACAGTTTAAATGTCTGTCTGACGATGTTCTCCTCCTAATACAGCATGGCAATAAAATCCTCCAAATATAAATGATTAACCTGTTGAATTGAAGATAGTTTACCTCCGAGTGACTTCATAAATATCTGCTTCAATTACCTTTTGGTAAATGAAATAACCAATCATTCATTTTCTGATATAGCTGTAAAACTAATCTGAAAAGTTTTCAGATTAAATCACTTTAAAAGTGTATAGTGTGTACCTTCTAAAAATGAAACCTACATCTATCTCTGAGTTGTGAAGAATATATATTAAGGTTATAACAACCAACAAGAATTCACTTTTATGTAGAAATCCATGATTAAATCAAGCCTTCCTGACTAGTGATTTAAATCAAATCCACCCTGTTGCAAATAGACTTGCTTGGCTGGCTGTGTGCACATGTAACACTGGGATCGAACCTGGGACCTCTGAAGCTTAGTATATGAGCCTCTACTGTATGAGCTTAGAGCTACCTGGCACTTAGCTAAGGCTGTAGTAGACTTATTAATCTTTAGATGGTCTAGGCTATAATGGCCCAAACAGTGGAGTAACACTAAATGTGAGCAGTAATGATCTGAGTTCTTTACGGCTGAATGTAGCACTATTTTTCTATAAAACGAGATATGCAAAGCCAGAAGTAACGTATTCTGTTTACACTCCTATGCAAAGAAAAGGTCACTAGCCTAATCAAATGCTATTTCTCTGGTATTTTAAAGGTCTCGATTCTGCAATCACTTGGGGCTTGTCTATATGGGAGGTTTAAATTGCACTAACTTTACCCAGTACATACTCAAATGACCTTCATATACATGACACACTCTTTCAAAGCACTCTAATTGACCAAGTAATATGTATTCCACAATTCAGACTGAAAGCGGATTAAGTTAATTGTGGATGAGTTAGTGTGGACTAATGTTCATGTACCCAAATGCTCATTTGCACTAGGGTGGTAGTTCGCCAACTGCTATCCCACTCTGCTTTGCATGTCATCAGGATCAGCCGGTTTACCTGAGTACTCTCCACTCTTCTGAGGTCATGTTACCCAGATGTCATCTTCCCTGTTCGAATGCTGGCCAGAAGCCAGGACCGGTCCATTTGCTCCTGGATTCACATACCTCAACATCTGAGTAGGGTATTACTACTATTCTACAATCTATACTACCATACAATGCCATGTGCAGCATCATGGAGCTGTGCAGAAATCATTGAATTTCTCACCATCTGGGGAGAAGCAAGGGTGCAGAAATCCCTTACCAAAAATCACCAGAATAAAGCAGTGTGTATGGACATCTCTAGAAAGATGGCAGAACAGGGTTCCAGCAGGGACCCTTCTCAATGCTGCAACAAGAACAAAGAACTCAAAAGCCTACAGAACAAAACCCGGGACGAGAGACCTCTGGTAATGCTCACAGGACTACAAGGAGCTGGACTGAGTGGTCTCATTGTGTAGTCCAGGAGCATTTACCTTAAGTCCTGCCTGCCTGAGGAGGTCATCCTGAGTTTGAGCATTCTGTTGGATCTTGGTCCCTTGAGAGGGTTTTCATGTTTTTTTTCTTAACCTTCCCTTCCCCCTGAATTTTAGCTGAGAGACTCAAACAAACAAACAAACAAACAAAAATGCAACCAAGGTGTGTCCCTAGACCAAGCAGGCTCATCCAAGGGTACCTCTGCCTCCTTCATCCAGGTTTATTTCAGTCATCCATTTGGTGTGATATGATGTGATAGTCTGATACACTACCATATGTAATCAAGCAAACAATGAACTAAAAGAATGTTGGACAGCTGTGTCACATATGGCTCCAGAAACATCACAATGTTTCTTTACAACAGTAAAATATACAAAAAGTTGTCTAATGTAAAAACGAACAAACAAACAAAAAAACTAGGTTGTGTTTCCAAAGCATGGATTATTAACTGATTGTTTTTGTTTCTTTGTCACTGAAGCCTTATTATAATACCATCTCTCTGATGCTAAAGTAAACCATCTCCCATTAGACTCCTCTGTGGGAAGTGAGAGGAATGAACAAGGAAACCAATAAGAAATAAAACTTCCCATCTCTGTGTCTTTCTTTCCCTCCCTGTGGTTACACTTGGGACTTCTTAACCTCCCACGCTTTATATGATCACATAAAATAACCCTCTCAGTGTAACATATTCAAATGTTACAGGCCTACTGATGCTCTTGATTTTTATTACTTAGATGCAAAAGGCATTTAATTTAACAAAACAAAAAAGAACAAAAACAAAATGTCATGTAAATTGTTTAAAAGTTGAATAATTCCAACTGTAAGCAGCTTTCCAAAGAAGGAGGCGATTGGAGCACTGGAGTCTGGCAATATTCAGGGGAAGGAAACTAAATGCTCATTTAAAACTCCAATAAAGGACAAATATTCATAGTTTATTAGGGGCAGGTGACTGGACATTTCATTGACTTGCTATATTTTTTCTAGAGTAAAACACCAGCGAAACAAAGATACAAATATTCAGTAATGATGAATGTATCCTAGTTAGGCTATGAGCACTACTGTAAATATATATGCACCATGGGTGAAATCTTGGCCACATTGAAGTACTCAACGGGTGTTTTGCCATTGACATCTCTGGAGCCAGAATTTCACCCAGTATGTGTATACCAAACTGCACCGGATGACATATGTAGTATACTATCATTTTAGAAATATTCTAGTTTAAGTACTAACCTATTCACTCTAACACTACATGTCAAAAATTCCCATCAAACTTTTTGAATAGGCTGACTAGATATTGAGGAATATATAGCACAAAAGTCAAAGAGTTGTTCTTGTAGAAACAGGAAAGTATACAGTACAATAAATGAACTACGATTTCCTTTCAAACTGCTTTTATTACACAGATGGCTCCATCTGGTGGCTACATTAACACCTTCTAACCCTGTTACGTTGTTTTACATTGCCATTTGGAAAAAAGCTTTTAAATTGAAGAAACTGACAAATATTTTCATTCTATGTAGTTTCTATCAAATTTATGTGCTTTAATAAACATAGATTTGCCTAACTATACTTCAGAATCACGTGGTCCAGTTTTAACCAATAACTAGTGCCATACCTGAGGCAGCGTTTAGTCTGCTTTGTTAGTTCAAGGCACATTGTTCTCGTCTCTGGCTCCCTAGTAATTTTCTTGCTTGGAAGTTTAGTATATTGTCTTCCTAACTGGAGGTAACATGATCTGTAGCACATGAAAGTATAATCTGAAGTTGTTTCCTGTTGGGTTACTCTGGAGAGCATTTTGCAAATATGACATATATCAGAATTTTGGGTCAAAAGTGTGTAGTGGGAAAGCTTCCCTTGGGAAGTATAATATTAATGGAAGGACAATTTTGTCTCTAGTAGCTACTTCAGACAAAAATCATTGTTAACTCAGTGTTAAATTTGCTGAAGTAACATATATAAAAAATACTTAATTACAGCAATAGTTTTAAGAAAATCTAAAGCATTTGTAAGGTTTTGTAAAGATTTAACTTGTAAAGCACCTGTAGAGGGGTTTGGCTGGGGCTCGTCCCTCTCTGGGGTGGCAGGGAACCACACCACCTCACTACTTCCTTCCAGTTGTTGATGGGGAATTAGCCTGGCCGAGGGAGTCTCTCGCCACGGCAGCAGTAGAGGCAAACACAAACAGTTATTCGCGCCTGGCCATGGTCGGCAGTCAGTAGAGAATCAAGGGCTCAGGTCCTCAGGCAGGAGCTGAGCAACAGTATTTAACTAGCAGGCCCAGGCCCGGGGTCAGGGCATGGCAGCAGAGAGTCAGTGACTCAGGCCCTCAGGCAGAAGCTGAGCAAACAGCTATATAATTAGCAGGCCCAGCCCCTGGGGCAGGCTGGGGCAGCCAAGCGTCAGTGGCTCAGGTCTTCAGGTAGGGGCTGAGCAAAGGCAAGTAAACAACCAGCCCAGGCTCTCGGCTCAGAGGGGCCTGGGAGAGGGGGAGATTGCCACCCAACTTGTGGGTGGCAGGGGGGATGCCCTGGGGGTGGCCCACCCACTCCACTGCGTCCCAGCCTGGGGCCCTAGCAGCAGCCAAAGGCCGGCTGCTGAGTCAGTGGGGATTCTGGCCGCAACACACTGACATAGGCTCTTGTCAAGGTTCCTTCCCCACTCTGAACTCTAGGGTACAGATGTGGGAACCTGCATGAAAACTTCCTAAGCTTACTTTTACCAGTTTAGGTTAAAACTTCCCCAAGATACAAATTATTTTACCCTTTGCCCTTGGATTTCCACCGCCACCACCAAACTTTATCTGGGTTCCTGAAAAAATGGAGTTTGGACACGTCTTTCCCCCCAAAATCCTCCCACCCCTTGCACCCCACTTCCTGGGGAAGGTTTGGTAAAAATCCTCATCAATTTGCATAGGTGACCACAGACCCAAACCCTTGGATCTTAGAACAATGAAAAAGTATTCAGTTTCCTTACAAGAAGACTTTTAATAGAAGTAAAAAAGAAAAGAATCACCTCTGTAAAATCAGGATGGTGAATACCTTACAGGGTAATTAGATTCAAAACATAGAGAATCCCTCTAGGCAAAACCTTAAGTTACAAAAAAGACACACAGACAGGAATATTCATTCTATTCAGCACAGCTATTTTCTCAGCCATTTAAAGAAATCATAATCTAACACATACCTAGCTAGATTACTTACTAAGTTCTAAGACTCCATTCCTGTTCTGTCTCCGGCAAAAGCATCACACAGACAGACACAGGCCCTTTGTTTTTCTCCCTCCTCCCAGCTTTTGAAAGTATCTTGTCTCCTCATTGGTCATTTTGGTCAGGTGCCAGCAAGGTTACCTTTAGCTTCTTAACCCTTTACAGGTAAGAGGATTTTTCCTCTGGCCAGGAGGGATTTTAAAGCGGTTTACCCTTCCCTTTATATTTATGACAGCTCTGGTAGTGCTGCAGCCAGACTACGGTCGGCTGCCCGCGGGCTACTTCCAGCCCCCCCACCCCCGGAGGTACCAGGGTCTGGACGGCGTCCTCCGGGGGGGTCGAGCACCATGAGGTCCTCTGGGTAACTGGAGAGGGGCAGGCTGGGCAGCTCCTCCGAGCTCTGGGCAGCATTAGGCGTTGGCAGGCCAGGCCAGTCCTTGGGTCTGCCATAGGTCGCTACAGTCTCCTGGCTGGGAGTTAGGCCGGAGACATCTGGCCTCTCTGGCGGCTGCTCCTCCAGTGAGTGCTGGGGTTGGGCTTTTATACTTCCTGTCCTGCGCCTTGACCTCTGGGGGTGGGTGCAGGACTCACTGGCTCCACCCACTCTGGTGTTGGGAGAGGCTCGTCCCTTTCCGGGGTGGCAGGGGACCACACTGCTTCGCTACAGTACCAATTAATTTAATTTACTTACACGTTGCCATTATAACGTATACAATCAGATGACAGCATCGATGTGAACATTCACCTTCAACATTCCATTTAACAACCTTAGCTCTGACTCAGTAATAAAATGTATGAACTCTTTTGATGCATACATCACTAATATATTGCATATAGTCCAAAGTATAAAAATTGTGGACTACCTAAAGTATGTAACTAGTATTACATGTCCATATTGTTTTCAGCAAATGTAAATTTTCAGATGTTTTTTGTGGAGAAATTTCCTCATTTTTAAAGAAGAAATATAACTTTATGCACCATGTGATAAAAGTTTCTATGGCCTCAAACTCACAGAGGAGGTTTTATGTGCCAGGCACCTACAATTTTTTATGGTGCCAGGCATCAATTTGTGTAGAAAATATTATATCAAATGTTCCCCTTCTATGCACCTTCAGGAAGAGCCCTGATCTAATCAGCTATTTAAGGGACCACAGAAATGAGTTGACTGACAGAGTTACAGTGGGGAGAATAGTACCTTTAACTTGTAAAGCCATGCTCACAATTACATAATGTAATCATTCTGATCTTAATAAGTACACAACGAAGGACTTAGACTGTCACATATTCAAAACAGCACATCGGGAACACCTACAGAAATGTATCCACACTCAAAATACCCCTAAAACCTGGAACTTCCTTGCAAAAGAACATTTGTATTTGTATACCAGTTAATTGCACATGCAAGTTGGCAATTATGCAAGACCCAGTTTGTGCATGCAAATGAACATTGCAAAGAAAATGGCACCTCTAAAAAATTGTCCCATAAGGCTTACTGGCAAAGGACAAGCAGGAGAGAATTAGAAAAGCACGGTAATGATACAATTTGCTGTATGCTGATAGTGGACTTCAATCATAGTCTTTTATAGTAACTTGCAAAGGTCTACTGAATTTAGCATTGTGTATTTAGAGAACTACGCGACTATTCTAAATAGTCCTGAAATTTAAAAGAGTAATCATAGTGCATATGGGGAAATGAGGGAAAACCCATTTTTCCATCTTTTTTCTTGTTTTTTCATTGTTTAACTTGAAACCAAAGTTTAGTCTTGTCTGTCTAATGCATGTCTAGATATATTGGGTGCCTTCATCAGTACGTATCATAGAAGCAGCAGGAATTTACATTTGTTTACTTGGAATTCAGTGGCAGTAACAACAGCAGTTCAAGGCAGCCCCATTGTGAGATAAAACCTTTCCATAATCTCCAAATGTTCAGTGCAGTGCTCCTGACTCTTAAAAATGTATTTCATTTCTGTTCCTGCTGCATCATCTTCCTTTGTTCCCTTTTCCAATGTCAATGCATTACACTATTTATTTTCCCAGTCATACTTGTGGTATCTTTCCCTTCTCCCTCCAGGGTTACTAGAAATTATACAGCTTAATATATAACAGAAAGAAAACAATCAAGAGACAGGACCATGCACTAGCAACCAAGTTGAGTTTGCCACGTATTTTGGCTGTCAACACTTAATGTAAATATCATAAGGGGAAGAAGTGCCTACTGCCATTGTCAAGGATCTCTGCCCTTCTGCAGGGGATAATGGAAAAGAAATAGCACTACTGCTGAGACCCTATCCTTTACTCAGTGACAATGTCAGGATCCAATAATCCCCTACTGCTTGTAGTAGAGTGTGCTGGCTCTCAAAAAAGCAGAGATTCCTAGCCTGCTTGCTACTGGGTCTCAGCCCTTTCAGACCAGGCATTTAGGATGGTTGTGTTTCCAGGGGGACCATGTGACCAAGAGGGAGCTATGTGAGCATGGGCAGCACCGGCTGGAGAAACTCTCCCCCAGATTTCCCCTTACCCTAGTGTTTTCCTGGGTATGTGTGAAAGAACTTCGATCATTCTCCATAGTCTCAGGCTTTCTTTTAAAAAGAAAGAATAAATCTCTAGCTGTCATGGTTGTAAAGAAAACATTTCAAAAGCTGTCAGGAGTGTAGCTGATATAGAGATGTCTACCTGAATTTTCAGACAGCCCGAAACAATAGCTCTGAGAGGTGAACTTGCCTGATCATTTCAGTGGGCTCTAACTCAGATGCTAATGGTGATATTTTAAATGTCAATATTGTTAACTATTTCACTGCTTGTCAAAGCATGTCAGAAAGGAGAGAAGTGTCATATTATGAAGATCTTTGCCAGTGTTTCCCAAAATGTGTGTGGGAGTGGGAAGCATGGAGAAGTAGTCAGGAGGAAGTGTTCGGGAAGATTTTGGCAAACCAGTAAAGTGCCTGAACCACTATAGTGTGTTGCTAACAGTAGTCAAGGGATATGTCATTGTATTACTAATATATAAATAAAGGGAAAAAGTTTGAGGTAATTGGACTTCTCAGGAGGGGCTCTTCAGGGACGCTCCTTCTGGACGCATCTTCAGGTCCCCATCGGCAGACGGAAGCCTGGCCAGCAGAAGCCTGTCACGGTGCCATTTGAAAGCCACACTCAGCTTCGGTAATTATCGAGGGTTGGGGGTGTTTTACTAACCTGTTGCAGACGTGTGTAAATGCTTGAGACTAAGTAAAGTTTAGCTTTAAGTGAAAGCACTCTTGTGTAGTCCTGTTTGTGCCAGCCATCTAGCGGTCGGACAGCCATTTCTCCCTTGATTTATTTCCTGACACCACCTCGCACAGAGTAAAAGTTACCAAGAGCTTTGGGTTGAAAGAACCCCTGGTAAAAGAAGGAGATGCCATGACAGATATATTAATTAGGAGGAGTAGGTCTTTAATACCACATAACAGGACTACAGGGGCGCAGTTGTCTTAAATTTCTGAAGAGTGGCTCAGCTTTCAGAAGTTTGGGAGACACTGCTCTGTACTGAGAAAAGGAAGGCTGCCCTTTAAATAAACTTGCCTACAGTAACATGGGTCTTTCTTGGTTGGATGATATAACTACCCTAAATGCATGGCCTTAAAGGACCAAGCCCCACTAAGAGGTGGGCTAGCGGCACCAACTCTGAAAGGTTCCAGTACACTCCGTTACATGGCTTCGCTCAACCTCATCTGCAAGCTGAGTCTTCCCACATCCTCAATGCAATTGTAACACCGACAGACCTCGGTCGTTGTCAGGTGGGATTAAACTGGGGACCTCTGGAGCATAGTGCATGAGCCTCTACCGCATGCGCTAAAAGCCAGCTGGCTCTTAGCTAAGGCTGTAGAGCAGACTCATTTTAACTCTCTCTCTAAGTGGTCTCGGTGCCACTAGATGGGACAGAACACCACACCCAGGAGGTATGTGGGTTACACAATACATTTATGAAATTGCAGAGTTCCTGAAATTTGGCTCTGGATTTTCATAAGCACAGTGCACTCTGGAACATCAATACAGGGAAAGCCTCACCAGGAAAGAAAAGGTGAGTGAAAAGTAGTGTCATGACATACAGAATCACAGTCCTTCTTAAACAGAAGACATTTACTATAGAAAACAGTTACAACTGAGCTTCCACATGGCTTCAATTCCAGCTTTGTCTCCCTTGTTTACCAAGAGCTACACCTTGTCTAGAACTCTATACAACACAGAGATCAAAGTTTTGAAAACATGAATCTATAGTTAGGTTCCTAATTCCATACTCAAGCATCCTCAGATGTGGCCAGATTTTCCAAAAGTTCTAGAAGTTCCCATTGATGCTCATTGAGTGGCTAAATAATATAGTGAAAGTGACTCTATCATTAGTCAGGACACAGCAAAGGGACTACTGAGGCTCATTGTAATCATAGGGAAGCTTCAGAGGCAATTCTTTTCCTCTCATTTGGCGGTAGATATTCATTAGACCAGTGGTTCTCAACCAGGGGTACGCAGAAGTCTTCCAGGAGGTACAACGACTCATCTAGATAGTTGCCTAGTTTTACAATAGGGTACATAAAAAGCACTAGCTAAATCAGTACAAACTAAAATTTAATACAGACAATGACTTGTTTATACTGCTCTATATGCTATACAACTGAAATATTAATATTCTGAAATTATTAGTATTAATATTCTAATTCATTTATTTTATAATTATATGGTAAAAATGAGAAAGTACGCAATTTTTCAGTAATCGTGTGCTATGACACTTTTGTATTTTTATGTCTGATTTTGTAAGCAAGTAGTTTTTAAGTGAGGTGAAACTTTGAGGTTCACAAGACAAATCAGACTCCTACAAGGGGTACTGTCGTCTGGAAAGGTTGAGAACCACTGCATTAGACTGTGTCTTCTCACTAAATATAACTCAATGATACAGTAGGTTTTGCATATGAAGTGCTTTCTATGCACCTTTTGTGGTATTAAGCAAAGAAGCGGTTTGCCTCATCAGCTTGTTGGGTGATTTTGAAGAACAGTATGAGAGAGCTAAATCATCCCACGTTTGCTGCTGTTGCTATAAAAGGTTCTCTCTTGATCTGCTTCACACTCAGGTGATGGAATGCCGAGATGGGCAAAATCAGTTTCAATGCCAAAAAGATAAACAACTGGTGCAGAAGGTCACAAAACACTCTGAATTACTTTATGTCACTCGAATCTTGAAGGATGATCCAAAAATATATACAAGAGTTTTGAAATAATAGTGAGCAACACAGTATTACTACCCAGGGGACACTGTGCAATACACATAAAGCAACTCAAATTTGAATGGGGCATGGAATTATCTTTTGAATTAAGTGCAAAAAGAGTTTGTTTTAAAATGAGAGAGCGAAAGAGTGAGAAAGAAGCAGGTCCACTGTTAAGGAAAAGCAAGTTTATGCCTAATGTCCTGGAGAAATAGTTGAAGAATAATTCAACCCCATGCAAAGATTGCTGCTTAAGGCTACCAAAGTCAGTGAGATTTGTAGGGAACTTTAGGACCAGATCCTACAAAGGGATCCACTGTACAGACACTCAGGACTGCATGGAACCCACAGGTTTTAGTGTGACTCCACAAGGGTCTAAAAGTCTACGTGAGTGGTTCCTTTAGTGGGATTGCAGCCTTAATTTGTTTTCCTGATCCTGATGTTTTAGATCTGTGATCTTGTCAGATCTCATAAGCTAAACAGGGACAGGCCTAATTAGTATTTGGAAGGGTAATTATTTAGGAAGACCCAGGTTCTTACAGAAATGGTGTTGGTGACTCACTGCCTCAGGCTGGCACTCCGACGACTCAGTCAGTATTGAGTCTATCCCCATTTTAATACCAGGGATGGTATGGACATAGAACTATGGTCCTGACCATTTCTGGTTATTGAAGACTCCATGGAACTTTTTTCACATTCTAAATTCCAGAGCAGATAACTCCATTCTACTTTCTAAAATTCTTCTTTATAGTGTCACTCACTTATGCTGTTCTGCATTTGCTCTGCTAGATGATTGCTGAGTCATGTTACCAGTGCAGAATGACTACTGGGCTTCTCTCTGAAAAAAAGCTATATGAACCCGAATGAAGCCAGTGTTCTGAACCAGCAGAAGCAGCATGTACCCAGGTACTTGTGCACACACTATAGCTGAAAGTGTGCCTTTGGCTGCATTTAATTAGAGTATCATTAATAAACACACATAAATACATATATCTCCATGTCTTTCAGAGGTAAGGAAAAAAGACTATTCCCTGATCCACTGCCTCCCACTCCTCTCCAGAACATACCTGAGAAAAGTGTACCCCAGAGTTCAACCTTACGGGCAAACTGTGCAAATAAAGTAGATGCTGTGGATTTAAGTTTTCATCTTAAAGTTCTTATCACACATTCCTTCACCAGAATGTCTTGGTCTAGTGCAACATGGGCTGAGTTAAGATATTTGCGATTACTTTAACAACACATTTCCAATGTTTAAGGAGTTTTTAAGTGTGTCCTTGACTTTGAATTTCCAGGCTTTCTAGTGTTTGTGGTTTTTGAGAGTAATTCATGTTCTATGAAGGCTTTTCCTCTTCAGTGATAGGTACATACAACCCTAGCTCCAAGTAAACACAACTTTTATTTATTTATTTATTTATTTATTTATTGCTAGAAATATGCACTAACAGCCTGATCCAAAGCCAAGAGGAATCTTTCCATTGACTTCAGTGGGTGCTAGCTCTCTTGTGTGACATGGGGGTAAGCATGTGTTCTGCTCATTCCTTCCACACACATGCACCTCATTGCCAGATGATGAACAAGGTCGAATAAAATTATTTTGGTACATTGAGGGCCTGGTTCAAAGCTTCTTGAAGCCCATGGGAATACTCCCACTGATGAACTGAGCACAGAGCTGAGGCGAAGCCTTAAAAGAGGAGTTTCTCAAGCTTTCTCAGAGCTTCCTCCTGCAGTGTCAATCTTTTCTTAAAGAGAGATTGTCTCATGGGCCACCTCCCATCCCATTTGCAATCCCATGGACAACCTCCCTTCCCATTTAGGATCAACTTTGTGGCTACCACAGCAATCGCTTACCTGGGAAGGCAACAGCAGGAAAGTGTTTACGTAATTTTTAGCCATCTTGGAATGTGATTTAGCAGCTGGAATCAAAGAGAGTCAACACCACCTGACCAGCCAGCTCTCTACAGACTACCAGCAAGTGCTTTATAGATCACTGGCTCTCCACGGTCCTCAGTTTGGGGGACATACTAAATAGGAATTAGGAACTAATTAGAGGAAAACTGAAGCACATTAGTTAAATAAATAAAATAAAAAATCTTACATTTATATAGAATCTTTTAACCTAAAAGATCCCAAAGCATTTTATATACAAACAATCCACATACAGGAAATCATGTCACCAACGAAATGCAGTTATCTCTGGGATGGAGTGCATCACCCAAGCAGACAACCTTAAGTTGGAAAGAGAAAATTATGGCCAAATTGGGGCCAGTCTTTTCTCTTATGAAAAGCTATATGGGAAGTTTTATGTCTGTACTGAGCAGACAGGAACTCAGTTTTCCAAATCCTGTTGAAAGACTCACAGCCTGATGTGCCAGTTTTTACACCACGGAAGGATAAAGGGCTGAGATTCTGCTGTGATTAGAATAAACAAGGTTTATTAATTTCTGTCGAACAGTAGATGTCTCCCTTTGCCTGTATTTGATCTGTGTGTAAAATGTGCATTAGGCACATGTCCACAGTGAGCATTACTTCTCTTTTTTCCAGCTAACATTCCCATCATGCCTTGGTGAAAAATCCACAGGGGAGGAAAGATAATGCTGAGCACAAACCCTGAGAATAGAGCCCCATGAAAGCAACAAATTATAAACTCTACAGAAGAGATTTTCTTCAGAAAGATCATAGGTCTCATGCTTTCGTCATGGCCTGTTCCTTTGCCAGCAGGTTTGGAGAGAGTGATCTGTGAGAGCTAAGTGATTTCTTTCAAGTAAGCTTCTCACGATGACTACAGAAAGCTAAAGGATTACAGTACACAAACAATGGGAGAAAAGCTGCTTCAAATAATACATCCAGACAATAGAGTTGCAGTTATGGTAGCAATGCAAAATATGGAAGAGGATTTAAATGAAATGAGTGTTATTTGTACATCTCTGAGGGCTCACGTGTGACAAATTTGGCAGCACTAATGTTTATAGCGCTTGTTGCTCCACCCCTTAAACAATGAGGCTAAACCCCATATGTACAGGAGTTGGTAGCGCACAAGCATTTTTGCTAATCACATTGCATGCAAAATCAGGAAGACAAAGGGAACTAGTAATGCTTATACTAGCATTGGGGAAATAATTAAGCATGAATGAAATATTGTATGTGGATTTGAAATAAATGTGTAGCGCTCTTGGAAACAATTGTGTTGTTTTCTGTTGTGCTGCTTTTTCCCTATTTCACAAAATAATTTGCATTTCATTTAAATAAGGAATATAAATTGTTGCAAACTTTCAATTTTATTTACATAAAACAAAATGCTCATTTCCATTATTGTTTAGATAACCTGGCATCTGCAGAGTTTTTTGAAGGTAAAGTTTTCTCCCTCCCCAAATTACGACTGACACCATGATGTATGGGGCATAGATAGATAGACAGTAATCCACCATAAGCCCTGCTGTACAGTAGGCTAATATCTTTCTCGGGCATAACAAAGACGTGGGACCAGATCATTGATTCTAGCCATGTTCTGCTTTGTGCTCCTGCAATCTCTGAGGCATCTGGTGTTGGTTGGACCATTGCGTAAATTAGAGCAGCCTCATGGATGGTTATGCTGGCTAGAGTGCAGTGGGTTTTGGCTGTGCAGTTTCTTTCCTCAGCTGCATGCTCCCTGAACCAGAACTGGGGGGCAAAAGGCAGTGTCGTAGGGAATCTGCTGAGACAGCTAATATTTAGACCAGCTTTCGGGCCCTTTGCATCACTGAAGTGACACAAATGGCCCGGATCAGGGTCAGTCTCTACAATTACTATTCTGTCCAGTTTTTGTTAGAGCAGGGAAGTGCACTGGGACTTTAATTCAACGTTACTGTGAAGAAGTGAACTACCCTTTTAAAGGACAGGCTGGAGCCTACAATTAAGACTGCCTGGATGTAATCAAGAAGGTCCCCCTTCCCCATTCTGAGGCTTTGCCTGGGCTATTTAAACATGAAGTCGGGTAGGAATAGAGAGGGAATTAGAAGCCATGCAGGCCACAGTGGAGTCTCTCAGGTTCAGGAGTCTAGCCTGAATAGGCCCAGAGACTTTGTTTGGGGACTTTAAGTTTGGGAGCGCTGAACTAGGGTCTGAACTGTTGTTACACGTCCTCCTTCCCTGAGTCCATATGAAAAGGGACACATGCCTTTTATAGGTTTCAGAGTAGCAGCCGTGTTAGTCTGTATCCGCAAAAAGAAAAGGAGTACTTGTGACACCTTAGAGACTAACCAATTTATTTGAGCGTAAGCTTTCGTGAGCTACAGCTCACTTCATCGGACGAATGCATCCGATGAAGTGGGCTGTAGCTCACGAAAGCTCATGCTCAAATAAATTGGTTAGTCTCTAAGGTGCCATAAGTCCTCCTTTTCTTTATGCCTTTTATAGTTACCTTCAGGAATCTCCCTTTGTGGGAGTCTGTATATGTTTGACTTTTCATCCTCACTAACCATAAGTAATAGGTGATCTTTGGATCCTAAACCTTCTCTCATTCCTTAATGTATGTGTGCAAATAGCTCAGTGCCCTCCCTGCAAGATTGCCCAGGTGTATTACTGATTCAAATCCACCTCTGCTGACAGGCTCTTCATCTTCTCTCATCTTGACTATTTTAACTTCCTTCTGTGACCTTCTCAAGCTCATCTCTTCCATCCTCAAACAGTTCCACCAGCTCCCCATTTATGTAAAATCCTCCATGAATTTGTTTCAAATAATCTCACAGGCCTTGTCCATCTATTTCTCTCCCAGTTCCCATCACTCTTACCTCTGTTCTGTCCTTTCACACCTTCTTGCCTTTCTTAGATAACAATGCTGAGCAATAACAATTCAGTACTCTTCATAAGCTGTAAATTCACACCATTAAAAAGAAACCAAATTATTCTGATCCTGCCAAAGATGAGTTCAATATTGATTAAAAGTTAAACATATTCATATCCCTTTGCAGGATCAGTTAGCTATCTAAACCGATATTTAGGTTTCAAAGCACCTCTGAAAACCAGACTACCTGTTCGGGTACAAAAATCTGTATTACACTGCCTAATTTTAGTTTGAATATTTTAGCTGTAATGCACTATAAGACAACAGAAATATATTAATCATTCTGGTTTCTACCCCATGTAGAATCTTAAGCATTGGTCTCCTTCAAAATATTGATAATAATTTCATTTTATCCTGCTCCTCTCTGTACACTGTCCTGAGACTTAAACAATGATCATTTTTCTTTTTCCACAGAGCTACTGCTGCTTTTCCCTGTGCTCTGTTATCAGAATATGCCCAGCACTTCAGATTTTCAGAAAAGGAGATGAAGTCATTTAATAGATGCTGTGTTTACAGAAGAATACACTGTAGTCTTATAGTTTCCTAAATCTAATCTTTTTTTTTTCTGTCTTCCTAGAAACAAAAGAATTCAAACATCTTTCCCAAGTCAGAGCTGAAGGAATCCTTTTAAGTGACATAAGTCCCTCAGTGGGGTTGTATGCTTTGTTTCACCACTGAGTAAGCTGAAATGATTGGGTCTACTTCATGATTCCCAGATATCACTAGGGTGTGCTATAGATCATGACATTCAGTAAAGCACTTGTTAACAAGGCAATCTAGCTGCTATACTAAATATTTTAAATTAATTCTAAACACGAAAGCAATGCACACTGATCCAAATACACGTTTAAAACAACATCTGAAGCACTTGAGAGAGGTAATATAATAAAACTTGTTTAACAATTTAAAACTTTTTGCTACATATGCTTGGAGAACCATACAATAGTGCATGGCTACAAAGAGTTAGTGAGAGCTAGACAGATAATCAATAAATCTAAAATGCCTACAAATCAATAAAACCTAAAAGAAGGGATCTAAATAGTGATTGAAAGATTGGAATGGAACATGTATAAATAAGAAGCATAACCAATAAGGGACCTATTGTAGAAAATTTAGTTTGGTGTGGACTCAATGGAGATTGGCATCAAATGGGATTATTCACCTGAGTAAGTGCTTCCTCATGAGTAAGGGCTGCACATTCAAGCTCTAAATAGTAATTATAAATAACATGTAATTAATAAGTAGATATGAATAATCAAACTGCTCTTAAATCCATTGATGTCAATGGCAAAACTCTTAATGATTGAAGTGGGCGTAGAATCAGGTCCATCCTGGGGGACTACATAGCTGAAGGTCGGTTATGGGATAGGGAACCCACTAGCACTTGCATCTTGATTCAGCAGTACTTAAGCATATGCTTAACTTCAAGCACGTATCTGGATTTAAAGTTAAGCACATCCTTAAAGACAGGCATGAGCTTAAGTGCTTTGCTGAACTGGGGCCTCAGATACCAATTCAAATCCAGGCTACAGCGTGCTGATAGCAACAGAAGAGCATTGCCGCCTGATGGCCTGGTGGTTCAGCGGCCTATGTGAAACGGGTTTGGTGGCCCCAGTCCATTTCCCAGTGCATGATTATTATTTGTATTACTGTGACACCTAAAGCCCCAGTCATGGACCAGGACCCCGCTGTGCCAGGTGCTGTACAAACACAGAGCAAAAAGATGGTCCCTGCCCCAATGTGCACATCACAAAACCCATCTCCCTAATTAGCACTCTTGCCAATAATCTCAAAAGAGATTGAACATGCTTTGAAACACTGAACATGCTTTGATTCTAAACTAGTTTCTCCCCTTTTGAGGTGGCCCCCCGGCATCACAACTGAAACATGTTGGTGGAGCTGTGGGGGGAGGCTTATGCTGTCACTCTCTGAGCTGGTTCTGTCCCAAAGAGCCTTTAGTCTCCAGGACTCTCAATCCAGCAGCTCTCATGAGTGTTAGATTCACCCCAAATGTCAAAAAATAAGATCTCCCTGGAAGTGTACGTTGCCCAAGTTAGTGGGAATGGTTTGACTGGTGACATTCACATATACACCTGAATACTGTAAAAATGATGTTTGCTGTGACAGTTCAGTGTAAGTGTGTGATGCAATGGCTGGAATTCAGCTGAAACAGAAGAATTAGGGACAGATCCTCAGATGACATAAACTAGCATAGCTCTGTTGACTTCAATACAGCTACACTCTTTTACACCACCTGAGGATCTCTCCCTTAAAGTTTTAGCTGGATGTTTTCCTCATGGGTTTTTCCCCTGCTCTCCACCCTAAGCATTAATTATTCTTCTCCTATGCTGTCGTTAGCCCATATGGTGACAACTACTGCTAGTCAGTGGTGGAACAAAAAGGGACAGTTGGCAACCTCAGATATATGTATACTGGAAAAAGAGAACAGCAAAGACAACAACAAATCAGATCCACTTTAACTGAAATCTGAAAAGAGTGACCTTAATGGACAAGGGATGTGAAACGTGATATTTTCTCTCTCACTGATCTATGTAGCCCTTGCCAGATCTCTAATTATTATATGCATCTTCCCGTCCCATGCCCAGGACATTTTCTCAGGTTTGCCTTGGATCATAAACCAATGTGTCCTTTTCAACTGCATGAAAGACAGCACCCGCAGTTCTACTAAAGCCGGTAGGAGAAGGTAACATTTTGAAATGGACACTGTAAAATTCCAGAGTTTTGATAATCTTCATAAAATTACCTTCTTTTAGGTTTAAAACCTGCAGTTCACTGTGAAAAAACAATGTTCCAGCAGCATCTTTTCATGGCATAACTGAAGAAAAAGAGGTACCTGGAATTTCACCTCCACATGGAAAGTATAAGGCTCTATCCACAGAGAATTTATTTACACTGGTATTTGGTCCAGTTCTCCATGACACTGCTAATAACACTAGGTTCTTGATCTTGCAAATCCTTGTGCTTTACACATGTGTGCAGAGTTCCACTGAAGTCAATGGGAGTTTTCACATGCATAGGTTCAGCATGTGTATAAGTGTTTGTAGGGTCAGAGCCATAGTCACAACTGCATATACACTAGGGAAAGGACTTGTTGTGAGTTAGGCTGCAGGTAGGCTCTGGTGTCTTGCTGATTTTTGTTGCTCTAGTTTTGTTAATTTTTACAATTTAATTTTTAAGATGCTTCCTTTCAATTTCACTTACTGGGAAACTAAAGATAATTCTATAAAGCCTAAAAATAAACCTGGATCTGCTAAACAATTCAGCATTTCACTCCTCAGCTTCCACCAGCTGGGCCCATCTGCTTTAGATTTGACACAATTTATAAAAATGAACAAGTTTACATGAGGAAGATGAACAGATTCCTTTGTATATTCATTTTGCCAAAATACTGTGCAGGGCACTTATTACTGGAAGAAGTTTATTTTTGTTGATTTCTTTCCCTATATCCCTTTAACACTGTGGATGGGTTACATCAGTCTTCCATCTAGAAAGTATGTCCAAACGCACACTCTTTTCCACTCATATTCCCTTCAGGTTTTGCTCATCACATTTATTAAGCTACTTAATTCTCAAGGATCTATTGTAGATATGGTGAAGACCTCCTGAACACCAGTTAAGAATGAAGGTGTAATGAGAATAAATGACACACACATACCAATTTCCACAAGTCTTACATGGAGTTCGACCTTTTTACATAAACATCTACTGCGTAAATAAATCAGATGTATTAATAAGAACCCCCCTCCCAAAATCAAACAATGAAAGTATAACAGTTAGCCGACCAGTTAAAAGAATCAACCTATTAAATAAATAAATTTGCTCTACACCAATTTATGTCACGGCTGTACTTAAGACAAAACCTTTTAAAGGAATAGATTTACTGTGCATACATATCCCCACTGGGTATGTGTAATTATGCAAAGGAAAGGCATTACTTCTTTAAAGTGGATGAATGGGTGATACTTTTTGATTTACTGCAAGAAACAGAAAAATGGTAATGGCATGAAATAAGCATTTGCAAAACTGTTTTGGCAGACAGAAAATGTTTGATTTACCTAGAGCATCCATCAGGTTCTGTATTTTAGATCAAAGTAGATAAATGGCAAAGCAAATGGATATTTGGGGGGGGGGAATCTGCTTTTCTGTCAACTCTGCAAGTAAGTTAAATGTTTGAAGGTGAAAAAAAAAAGGCTCTCACATGGACAGGATAAAGTCATGATTCATCACTAATCTAGCAAATATGAGAGTTGTGTATTTACCTGGAAAGGTGAGAATTTCATGGAAGGAAATGCTACACAGGGGCCCCATTTGTCATTGATGCCCTGATCCTGAGAGATTTCAATGAGGGTTGAGGTGCCCAGCATTTCCAAAGCTTAGACCCTCAAGGGGGAAACATTTTACCGTCTCCCTTTGACTTCAAGTTGGTTCACAATTATTTTCCTTCCTATTACTTTCTGGCTGAAACTCATATGGGTTTAAGAAAGATATTCCCATTCAGGGCAAAGGAGCCGTCTCCCCCAAAATGGATATCTGTGCTTCCCTTAGTAATATATATATTTTTAAATAAGACAAAGGGCCAAATTTATCACTGGTCTGAGGGAGTGAACTTGCCTTTACTTTTCTCAAATGTACAGAAATAAAGGTCTTTAAGGATTTTATACATACGAACATAAGAATGGCCATACTGAGTCAGATCAATGGTCCACCTAGCCCAGTATCCTTGCTTTGGACAGTGGCCAATGTCAAATGCTTCAGAGGAAATGAACAAAACAGAACAATTATCGTGTGATCCAGCCCTTGTCGTCCAGTACTAGCTTCTGGCAGTTGGAGGTTTAGGGTTGCCTTGAGCATGGTGTTGCGTCTCTGACCATTTTGGTTAATACCCATTGATGGGCCTATCCTCCATGAACTTATCTAATTCTTTTTTAAACCCAGTTATATTTTTGGCCTTCACAACATCCTTTGGCAATGAGTTCCACAGGTTGACTGTGCATTGTATGAAGAAATACTTGTGTTTATTTTAAACTTGCTGTCTATTAATTTCATTGAGTGACCCCTGTTTCTTGTGTTGGGAAGGGGTAAATAATACTTTCTTTGCAATGGCCTTGTCTTCCTTGCATGCTCTGTTAGTAACTTGATCATCCAGGGGCTCAATGATTGTTTGGCATGCTTCCTACTTTTGATATACTTTGAAAAAATTGCTGTTAGCTTTTGTGTCTTTTGCTAGTTACTCTTCAAATTCTTTTTTGACCTGCCAAATTATACTTTTACACTTGACTTGCCAGTGTTTATGCTCTTTTCTATTTTCCTCAGTAGGATTTGACTTCCAATTTTGAAAGGCTGCCTTTGTGCCTCTAACCACTTCTTTTACTCTTCTGTTTAGCCATGGTGGCATTTTTTGGTCCTATTACTGTTTGGTTTTTTTTACTTGGTATACATTTAGTTTGTGCCTCTGTTATGGTGTTTTTAAATAGTTTCCATTCAGCTTGCAGGCATTTCACCCTTGTGACTGTTCCTTTTAATTTCTGTTTAGCTAGCTTCCTCATTTTTGTGTGTTTCCTGTTTTTAAAGTTAAATGCTCCTGTGGTGGATTTCCCCTACTACAAGGATGTTAAATTGAATTGCATTTTGGTTTCTACTATCTAGTGACACAGCTGTATTCACCTCGTGGATCAGATCCTGTGCTCCACTTAGGACTAAATCAAGAATTGTCTCTCCCCTTGTGAGTTCCAGGACAAGCTGCTTCAAGAAGTAGTCTTTAATGGTGTCTAGAAATTTTATCTTTGTATCCCGTCCTGAGGTGACGTATACCCAGTCAATAGGGGGGATAATTGAAATTCACCATTATTATTGGGTTTTCTCTTTTTGTAGCTTCTCTAATGTCTCTGAGTATTTCACAATCACTGTCATCATCCTGGTCAGGTGGTCAGTATATTCTGACTGCTATACTCTTATTGTTCAGGCATGGGATTTCTATCCACAGAGATTCTATGATACAGTTTGATTCAATTAAGATGTTTATTATATTTGACTCTATGCTTTTTTTTTAACATACAGTGCCATTCCCTCAACAGCATGATCTCCTCCATCATTCCTATATATTTTGTAACCTGATATTACAATATCCCATTCATTATCATTGTTCTGCCAAGTTTCTGTGATGCCTATTATATTAATATTCTCATTTAATACCAGGAACTCAAGTTCACCCATCTTAGTATTTAGACTTCTGGCATTTGTATATGAGCACTTACAAAATATTTAGTTATCTGCCTTCATGTGATATAATTGAATGGAACTCTCTTTTGTTTGATTGTTTCTCCTCAGTTTCTATCTGTAAGTTATCAACTTCTATTCTATCCTCTTTCCTAGGATATAGAGTATTCCCTTTAGCAAATCCTCCCTTAAGGGATAGCTCTGTCTGACCCATGTGCTCCTCTGCACCTGTTGACTTTCCCCCAGAAAGGCTCAGATGAGATGTGGAAGACTGATAGCCAACTGGGAGGTGCAGCTCTGCAAGACTGTTCCACCCTGTTCCTGAAACAAAGAGAAACTCCTGTGCGGGGGCTCACTGGCAAATTGATCTTTCTGTGATTCTGTGAGGAGGCCAGGAGGTGGCAGAACCAAGAACCAGTTGTTCTCTGTGGCAGAATCCCCACTGGGAGCTCCCCAGTACACAGAAGAGCACGCCTGCTGTTACACCACTTCAGCATACATCCCCATCTCACTTGACCATCAGAGAATGGAGAAGGGCCTCAGGCCAGGGACCCACTACCCTTCCAGCACTCTTTGAAATGTCTTGCCTCACCAGAGGGCAGTAGGAAGAAGCCCCTGCAACCTACAGTGCACAGGGACCGCTTATGTACTTATCTACTGCATAGAGGTGAAAGAAGCAACCAGGTCCAATTTATTTTGCACAGATGTGTAAAAGCGCAACCACACTTTAAAACTTATAATAATAAGGCAGAGCTGGCCACGCCCTAGGATATACACCTTGCACACTTAGAGCAAAAAAACCTGGTTCACTTCAGTGGAGTTACACCCAGGATAGCCTTGGCCCTGTCTGTTTTTTCCCTGGTGCAGTTCTTTGTTTATGCCCTAAAGAGCATGAAGTGTTCAGTGATGGTTTGAACAAGACTCATGTCTAAAAATCCAGGAGGGTCTGTTACAGTGGAGGAGTGTGTTTGGTAGATCCTTCTATATCACTATAGCACAGAGGATGCCCTTGCCTTCCAAAGTGTTATTTCACAGTTCACGCCATGGAGTTTGAAATGCCAAGTATATCCTGAAGCTTTAATACTATGGTGCTCCGACAGTGCAAGGGAGCCATACTGAGACAGTAGGCCAGATCATCCCCTGTGATCTGGCCCCTTTGCACTGTTTCCTGGCAAAAAGGGTCTCAAAAGTAGCTGGGTCACACTAGCTAGAAAGAGGACATACAAGACATATTAGGGCTGAGCAGGGAAAGCCAGAGCTCTCCTGTGCTTCCACAATCCCCCATCGGTGTGCAGCCCCTAGGGCATTATTCTAACTAGCTTGCTTTAGAGCAGCCTTATATGCCAGAGTCAAGACTGGCACAGAACTGGTCTCAGAATCAAGGAGCCACATCTAATTCCTTTGTAACCCCCCCTCCCACAGACACACACTTCAGCTGAGCCTGGTATCTGCTGGGCACAGCTAAGACTTTGGCCTGTACACAATGAAGTCTGAAAAATTTGGGGTCAAACCTTGTTTGCAGAAAGAATCATAATAGGTGCCAATATAACTCTGAGCCTTGGTATAAAATGAGTGCTAAAACAGTAATCTGGGTAGTAAGGCTGGATTGTATTTCTCCTCCTATAATAAATCTGCATTGTACGTGTACATTAAAGCCAGTTCCTTGATGCATCCAGTTTCAGTGATAAAAACTTGGTGAGAAGGGCAAAAGTTATTGGGCAGGGATTGATATGCTTGCTTGTTATCCTTGATTGGCAACAATGGTACATTTTCTCCAGAATTATAAGAGGTGCCTTTGTGATTTGGGAGCATGAAGAAATTCTGTACTTGACAGATTTATATAGTAGGAATACACTAATGTCCTTTGACCCGCTTAAGAATAAATACAGCTTACCAAATTGTCATTTTTATGGGTATTTACAACTGAGGCACTTTGTAAACCTAAGAACTAATATTCCCCAAAGGAAATCTGTACTCTCGAATCTTGATAAATTATTGAAAATACAAGTCACTACTAACCCTGCAATCTCTCTCTTCTATATTTCCTGGTTTTAGTTACACAGGAATTGTCATCGTGGACTAGACTGTTGAGCTATTTAATCAGCTATCCTGTCCCAGACATGGCTAGTGTTTGACTCTTCAGAGGAAGGGAGAATCCCATATTGCACCCAGCTAATAGATCAATGCGAACAGAATTCTTTCCTGAACCCTGCAGGTGACCTTGAATTACTCACATCATTGTCCTAGCTCTCATTTTGCTAGTGTAGAAATGTTACTAACAGTCAAAGAATTCTCCAGTCCTGTTTTGAAATTCAGCTGCAGCATCTGCCTCTGTGAATTGCACAGGCTGACTATGGTATGAACAAGAGTTTCCCTTTGTGGGTTCTTAATTTACTGCCCTTTACAGGCCAAATGGCCCAAGGAACCTCCACTTGACTACTACATCTCAGTTCCGCTCTGTCCCATCCACCTGCAAGTCATACATCACACTGAAACAAAACGGGAATTTAATCCTTAGATCTCTGTCAAATAGTCCTCTATGCTGATAGTCTCTGCCTCCTTATCTACCTGGGATTTTCTCAATAAGGTTGAAGGGAAGACAAGCAGGTACCTTTGTGTCTCTGAAAATCTCCCATACAAGCTGAAAGGATGGTTATATCCCTACCCTATTTGGGGTGCGGTCAGAGGTTATCAGAAAGGGTTCAAAGGAGAAAACAGAACTCTCAGACTGGGTTCTAGGTTTGATAAAAGTTCATATAGTTTTGACACAAGGGATGGATTTAAACATGGTCACTCTTAATAAAGAGTTGGAGATCTGTTCCTTTTATCCTTGCATTTTGGCAGCAGTGTAATGTCCTGCTGCCTTGTCATACGGACACACGAGAGCACAGTAAGAGAGAAGGGTCAGCACACATCCTCCTCTTTTGGAACCTCAGTCACGAAGCCAGTACCTCCCAGAACAGCATCTAGAAACCACAAGTTGAATGTTATTTCCCACCAGATGCTTCCTTTATTTTTTCTCTTTGTTAGAGATTAACCAGAAACAAAATCAAGATCCTCTCACCCACTGAACTTTCAGGCAGTTTGGATCCCAGCTAAGGCCTGTGAGAGAGAGCTGGGAGCTGGCAAGTGAGCCAGCACTCTGATCACTCTGGCACTAATTGGCTCCCCCAGAGAAGTCTGATTGGGAATGAAAGATAATTAATTCGCTAATCAGAATGGCAGGCTGGGGGAGTTAAAGGATTGATTAGCCCACCATCTGAGGACTGATAAAAAAGGCATAGGAAAGACTTGTAAGGCAGAGAAGGAGGGATAGTTGAGTATAGAGTCAGAGAGGTCTCCAGGAAGGGAGAAATCTTCTCCTCTTGGGCTCTGGGAAAAGGGCTGAGGATAGAAGGGATGTTGTACTTAGTATTGCTGAGCAAAACCGTAGGAGGGAGCAGAAAATAAAAAGCACAACCTGCATCGCCAACCAGGAGGGTCTGAGCAGGTTTCTGTAGTGCAAGAAGGCAGAAGGGGCCTGTGCCCTGCTACAGGGCCCTTCTCTATTCTTCACTCCATTTCTAAGCCCATCTGCTTTTCTATTTATTTATATGCATCTGGTGCAAAGAGTCTTTTGTTTATCACAAGAATGTCTTTACTAAGTCAGTTTCTGCCCTTGTAGTATTCCTAGTTCCCCTGCATAGTATGGTTTAGTCTATGTATATGTACAAGTGAAAGAACAGGAAGCTGGGATAAAGCTAAAGTATAAAAGGGCAGTTTTGGGGGTGGGGAAATCTTTCCCTGTGTCTAACATTAACACAGACTCCATCTGGAGACATGACCAATCACTTAGCCTCTTTGCCTCAGTTTCCCCATCTATAAAATGGGAATGGTAATACTTACCATGCCTATCTCAGATCTCAGAGGGGTGTGGTTGAGGGATGAATTAGATGTTGTCTGTGATGCACTAGAATGGTGCTAAATATTATACCCCACAGTTCCACACAAACCTGTTATTTCACTATGCACAGCAATCTGATTAGCACACACAAAAGGGGGGCGGGGTTAGGGAGGGGAGTTGCATTTACAATTTTTAAATTGTTGGATAAGGATTGAGAGATTGTAAACAGTGGGCCACTTACACAAGGGCTGAATTTGACCCACTGAGTATGCTAACGAAGGGGATTCTGCACCCTTCTGAAATTTCCTCTCTCTTATATTTTGCATCTGCCCCTGATTTTGTTTTTGCAAAGTTGGATGCTGGTTTCAAAAACAATGAAATCCTTTTAACAGAGCACATCGTTTGGAGCAGGAACACATGATAATCTAGCATCCCAATCAAGTGAATGGAATCTCTGTCCCATTCATTTCAATGGGAGTTTTGTCCTTGGGGAAAAAAGAAATCCTGTGAAATGCAGTGGCTCGCTGCCCATAGGCTCCACTTTGTGGAACTGTGCATTTCCCCCCACTCCCCCCCCCGATTTTGTGGGGAGCAGAGGGGGAAAGTTAAGTGGAGAAGGGTGGGGAGTCATCTCAGCCGAAAGCAGCAAAGTCACTTTTTGGATGGCTTGAACACAAAACCAAGTCTGAATAAAACAAATCTGTTTCTCATCACACCAAAATGATTCCCCTCACACATCTCTGCCCACCAAGAGAGGTTCCACAAAGAGAGACTCACACTCCCCACAGCTTTACCAGGACTTCTGCAACTTCAAACTGTAAGCAAATAAACGGAGGTTGGGTCGTCCAAGGTGAAAGGTTATCAAATTTTGTACTGAGGAACATGTGTTTTCAGTTAGCTGCCTGGCTACAGGCGGGAAAGATTTCCTCCTTTACTCTCTAACATTTTGCTGGAGACCCCTCTGCTCTGGCCTGTGCCTCAGCTGCTGTGTCTGTTTTCTGTATGTGGAGCAGATTGTAGATAGGATGAAAGGCAGCGACAACTGTTCACTGAATGTGAATAAAGCATAGGGGAGGAAGGGAGTCATCTATAATGAGGGCTGGGATATTTCAGTGACCCAAAGGCATCAATCTAAACTAGCATACAGAGCAGAGGAGTGGTAACACTGTCAGCTGAAGAATAATCTGAGATAAGTATTTAATAGCTCTGTCTGGGCTAGAACAAGTGAGTGTCTGAAAGTTTCTTGTTGAGAGAAGAAGTCAGGAATATGAATGGGGCGAAGTAACATACTGGTTTCAAGATTTTATTGAGTGAGCATAGATTTATCAATAGAAGATTCTGAACTATTCATCATGTTGGAGGGACATGACTGAGGTGGTTAGACCCAATATGTGTCCCTTTTTTCAATTAGCTTTTTTGGTAAATGAATTTTCCCCCCAAAGTAAACGTTTCAAAGGGTCAAATCATTCCTCTCATTGGGAGAGGGAAAGGGGGCTGAGATTGGGAAGGACAGACAGGAAAATTCCATAAGGTTCAATGTGCAGAATTTCCTGTCAGGCATTGGGTAGATCCAGGGTAGCCATGAGAGGAGGAGATCCCCCATACACATTTGCTGAAACAGGGCTGTCTGCAGTAACAGCTGTTCTTAAACATAGCTCCCATGGGTCTCCTTCCCCCAGGCACAATGTCTCCTGTAGATGCAAGGTGTATTGGATACGTTTCCCTGCAGTGCTTCAATAACACACGTGGAGGGGACCCAGAGAAACATAACACTCCAAACCAGATTTTTGCACTGGGCTCTGCAGGGACAATGCAATGCAGCATGGATAGTCTTCTGCTCCATCCCCCAACCCCAGTGGAGAAGAATCAGTGTTACAGAGACGTGAGAGACCTAACTGCAAGAAGACATCCCAGTCCAATGATTTGCCCTTTTCAAATCCTCAGCAATACTAGTCTAAGAAACCTGTGTGCACAAGCATCATGAGTGCAAGGAAACAATTCAGATAGGAGACAGCTCAGCTGCAGGAACATAAGAGCTGTTATGCTGGGTCAGACCATGGTCTATCTTGACCAGAATCTCATCTCCAACAGGAGGAGTGCACAGAACAGGGAAATTATGTAGTGATACACCTGTCTTCCACTTCTAGCTTCTGGTAGTCACAGGTTTAGAGTCATCCCAAGCATGGAGTTGCAGCCCTGACCATCTTGGCTAATAGCCAAGGATGGACCTATCCTCCAGGAACTTATCCAGTACTCTTTCTAACCCTGTTATACTTTTGGCCAACACAAGATCACATGGCAATGAGCTCCACAGGTTAGCTGTGTGCTGAGTGAAAAGGTACTGCCTATTAATTTAGTCATGTGACTCCCCCAGCACTCAAGTGCAAACCCTTTTTTGGGAGATAAACCCCAAATAATACTGTCTTGCACTGTATAGAAAAATCCGTACAGTGCAAGCTCAAAAAATCCACCCTCTTCCTCAATGTGAAGAGAGGTATGCACACTTCTTGCCCC
Source organism: Lepidochelys olivacea (assembly GCF_965140295.1). NCBI lineage: Eukaryota > Metazoa > Chordata > Testudines > Cheloniidae > Lepidochelys > Lepidochelys olivacea. The sequence continues at coordinate 20,447,980 of NC_140422.1, forward strand.
CTCAGTTAGAAATTACATAAACTGTGTTATATTACAAACAAGCAATAAGTTTATTAACTACAAAAGTGAATTTTAAGTTTTAAGATAACAGACAGAACAAAGAAGATTACTGACCAAATAAAACAAAATACGCAAACTGAGCTCAATATACTTAAGCAACAGGTTACAAAATGTAAATTCTCACCCTGAATGTTATTTTAGGCAGGTTGCAAAGTTTCTGTGGTTCAGAGTTCCAGTTATATTCCTTTTCAGACTGGACCCCTGTCTCAGTCTGGACTACCCCTGGCCTTCCCTTCAGGCGTCTTTTGCAGTCTTTCTTTTCGGGCAGACAGCCATGGAGAGGAGGAGTCCCATTTGCCTTCCTCCTCACCCCTAAATGGAATTTACATAAGGCGGGAATCCTTTTTTTTGACCCCCAGTGGAAAGTTACAAGGAGTCCAAGGTAATGTTTAGTATCAGGTGAAAAGACCCATGTCTCAGAAGGGCTGTGGCAGCCATTGCTCATAGGCTGTCTCCAGTGTCCACAGGAAGACTACGCTCGTTCACAGTCCACTGTCTCTGCTAATGGCCCATTAGCCCTGTCCGGCTTTTCCACTGTTCTACCTGAAGCACTGGTTGGGGGTGACACCTACAGTAACACATTTGAAATAAAGATACATAGTTGATATTCCTAACTTCAGATACAGAAACGATACAGGTGTACAAATTTGATAATCACATTCAGTAAATCATAACCTTTCCAATGATATCTCATATGAGCCATCTTGCATAAAGTACATCTCGGTTATGTCATATTCATATCATAAGCATATTTTCATAAGGAATATGGGCATATAAGAGTATTTTCATAAGGAATATGAAATGTAATGTCATAACACCCTCAAAGTATGTGATTTCTCTTTATAAAAGACTCTTCCCCAACCAATCATGTTTATCTATGTGTCTGATAAGTATATTTTTTACTACAGTTTCAACAATTTGCCTGGTATCAAATTTAGGCTCATTGGCCTGCAATTGCCAGGATTTCCTTTAGACCCTTTTTTACAAATCAATGTTACTTTATCTACTGTCCAGTTACCTGGTACAAGCGGCTGATTTCAGTGATATGTTACATATTATAATTAGTGGTTTGGCAATTTCGTATCTGAGTTTCTTCAGAACTCTTAGGTGACTACCATTTGGTCATGGTGATTTAGTACTGTTTAGTTGATCAATTTGTTCTAAAATATCTATTATTGACACATAACCTTTATTGTCTATTGGCCTCTGTCATAAATATAAAGGGAAGAGTAAACACCTTTAAATCCCTCCTGGCCAGAGGAAAAACCCTTTCACCTGTAAAGGGTTAAGAAGCTAGGATAACCGCACTGGCACCTGACCAAAATGACCAATGAGGAGACAAGATACTTTCAAAGCTGGAGGGGGGGAGAAACAAAGGTTCTCTCTGTCTGTGTGTTGCTTTTGCCGGGACCAGAGCAGGAATGCAGGTCAGAACTCCTGTAAAGGGCTAATAAGCAATCTAGTTAGATATGCGTTAGATTCTGTTTTGTTTAAATGGCTGATAAAATAAGTTGTGCTGAATGGCATGTATATTCCTGTTTTTGTGTCTTTTTGTAACAAGGTTTTGCATAGAGGGATTCTCTATGTTTTGAATCTGATTACCCTGTAAGGTATTTACCATCCTGATTTTACAGAGGTGATTCTTTTACTTTTTTTCTTCAATTAAAATTCTTCTTTTAAGAATCTGATTGCTTTTTCATTGTTCTTAAGATCCAAGGGTTTGGGTCGGTGTTCATCTATGCAAATTGGTGAGGATTTTTATCAAGCCTTCCCGAGGAAAGGGGGTGTAGGGTTTGGGAGGATTCTGGGGGGGAAAGACGTTTCCAAGTGGGCACTTCCCCTGTTACATATTTGTTAGACGCTTGGTGGTGGCAGCAATAAAGTCCAGGGGCAAAAGGTAAAATAGTTTGTACCTTGGGGAAGTTTTAACCTAAGCTGGTAAAAATAAGCTTGGGGGTTTTTCATGCAGGTCCCCACATCTGTACCCTAGAGTTCAGACTGGGGAAGGAACCTTGACAGCCTCACTGCCTGTTTGTCAGGCTTACTGCTTCTGAGGTACCTAAAAAAAATTTAGTGTTTGTGTTTTTAGCAAGTTGCTTCTCAAATTCTTTCTTGGCCTCCCTTATTATACATTTACATTTTACTTATCAGAGTTTGTAAATCTCCCTATTTTCCTCATTAGGTTTTGACTTCCAAATTTTAAACGATGCCTTTGTGCCTCTAATGGCCTCCATTACTCTGCTGTTTAGCCATAGTGACATTCTTTTTGAACTCTTACTGTCTTTTGTTTTTATTATTTGGAGTATACGTTTAGTCTGAGCCTCAATTATGGTATTTAAAGAAGTCTCCAGGCAGTTTGCAGAAATTTCACCCTTATGAATACTCTTTTTAATTTCTATCTAACTAGTGTCCTCATTCTTGTGTGGTTCCCTTTTTTAAAATTAAATGTTACTATGGTGGGGTATTTTTTGGTATTTCTCCCCCTACATTATGGTCCCTATTACCGAGTGGTTCAGCTATAGTTACCTCTTAGACCAGATCATGTACTACACTTATGATTAAATCTAGAATAGCCTTGCCTTTGTGGGTTCCAGAAGAAGCTGCTCCAAGAAGCAGTCATGTATGTTGTCTACAAATTTTATCTCTGCATCATGTCCTGAAGTGACAATTACACAGTCAATATAAGTATAGTTGAAATCATCCATGATTGTTGTGTTTTGTGGTTTTGTAGCCTCTCTAACCTCCCTTAGCATTTCACAATCATTGTCACCATCCTGGTAAAGTGATTGGTAATATATTTCTATTGCTCTGATCTTTTTACATAAGCATAGAATTTCTATCCATAGAGAGTCTATGGTATAGTTTGATTCATTTAAGATTTTCACCTCATTTGATTCCATGCTTTTTTTTAACATATAGTGCTACTTCTGCACTAACATGGCCTACTTTGTCATTCCTATATATTTTGTACCCTGGTAATACTGTGCCCCATTGATTATCATCATTCCACTAAGTTTTCGGGATACCTTATTATGTCAATATCCTCATTTAATGCCAGGCATTTTAGTTAGTATATAGACTTCTAGCATTTGTATGTAAGCACTTATACATTTTCTCAATATTTAGTTACTTGCCTTCATGTATTATGTTTAAGTGGGATTCTTTTACGTTTGACTGTTCTTCACTAGCTCCCACCTGTACTTTACCAACTTCTTTCCTACCCTCTATACTAGGATATAGCGTTTCCCCTTTACTAAATTCATCCCTATCAGATGCCTCTGACCAAACCATGTGCTCCTCCGCATGTCAGCCTTCCCCCAGACCTTATTTAAAAAAAAATCTCTACACCCTTTTTAGTGTTACATGCCAGTAGTTTGGGTCCATTTTGGTTAAGGTGGAGCCCATCCCTCCTGTATAGGCTCCTTCATTCCCAAAAGATTCCTCAGTTCCTAACAAACCTAAATCCCTTCTCCCTAACCATCATCTCATCCACTTATTTAGATCTGTCTTCCTGTCCCTGCATGTGAACCAGAAGCATTTCAGAGAATGCTACCACGGAGGTCCTGGACTTCTTACCTAGCAGCCTAAATCTCACCCCATGATCCCTCTCCTACCTTTCTCTAGGTCACTTGTACTTACATGTACCAAGACCACCAGCTCCTCCCCAGCACTACTTATAAGGCTACCTAGATGTTTCATGAGATCCGCAACCTTCGTACCCCACGGGCAATTGACCATGCAGTTCTCCCAGTCACCACAAACCCAACTAATAATGGGGATTCTAATAATCGAATCCCCCACTATTATTGCCTGTCTCTTCCTAATAACTGGAGTCCTGGCCTTGGAGGGATATCCACAGTGAGAGAAGATATCATGACAGCATCTGGAAGGTGGGTCCCAACTATAGGACTGTTTCCCTCTGCTGCAGCTTGATGTTCTTCTGCCATGAAACTTTCATTCTCCTTAACAGCACAGAGGTTGTTGGACAGGTGGTAGGACTGCTCTACTATGTCCCTAAAAATTTCCTCTATGTACCTCTGTCTCCCTTGGTTTCTCCAGTTCAGGCACGCTGGCCTCATTAGCCTGAACTGTCTCTGAAGGCCATGAGTTGCTTGCACTGCACTGCACGCACACGCACACAACCTGCCTATGAGGCAGGAAATCAGACATGTTGCATTCAATGCAATAAACTAGGTAGCCCCACTCTGCTGCTGGTCTTCTGCCTGCATTTTTGTACTCATGTCTTTTTTATGTAGCCTAAGTTTAGGGTTATGTTTGTTAGGTGCATTGGGCTGTTTTGTGATTTTTTTTTTCCTGTCAGTTAGTTTTCTTAGGGATGTGCTGCCTTTTTAATTATTATAATTTCCAAGCTTCCAAGGAGTTATTTTTCTTATTCTTTATCATTTATATAGCACCATCACAGGACACCATTCTTTAAAATAGGTTAAACACAGGATAAAAGCCATTCTCTCTCTGAAGACCCTCCAGTCTAGAAAGCACAGATGGCTTTGGCACAGTGAATACAGAGCAATGTGTGGCTACACTTGCCGAGGCTTAGTGGAAGGAATGGGGAAAGAGATTGTGAATTTATTAAAAATGCGTTTTAATTTAAAGTATAACAAATGCTTTAATGGTTTCTTTTTAAAGATTCCTATGTTTCAGATAAATCTGTTCCTAAAACAGGTCTCCATGTATTCTATGATGAGGAAATGTACCATAGAATTAACCCCTTGTTGTCACAGAAAATCCTTCAGAATCTCAGATTTCATTAAAAAAACATCTTTCTAGTGTTTATGGTTGTAGAAATAATCTTGAAAATGTGAACCAAGTGTAAACTGCCTACCTCTGCAAACAGCCTGAAACGATAGCTCTGAGTGGTGTGAACATCCCCCTTCACCTCAGCCAGGAATGCCATGGAATTTAGCATTTTGCTGCAGCCAAATGCTCAGCATTGTGTTTTCTACTCCCCTTCCTATGCCTCTGGCTCTCCAGCTTTTTCACAAGGGGGAGCTGACTGGATTACTATGCACGCTCCCCAGACTATTTCATGGAGCTTGGCAGAGCAAGGCTGGGAAGCCAGAGCTGGTCTCCAGCTTGTAGTGAGGGAGATAGAAGTGCAAGTTGGTGAGCTAGGCAGCCCAGAGAACAGTGCAGGAGTTGAGGTCTAGAAAGTGGCTCCAGGCCCCCTGGAAAGTGTAACAAAAAGCCCATCCTTGAAAATGATCAATGATTTACATCCATTAGTATTTCCAAACTATATGCCATTGCTGTGTGCATTAATGTCAGGGCTGGAGGATGGGAAAGAAGGGTATTTAATGGTGACAAAATAAATTAATGTTGCCACAGAATTTAGGGGTTGCTGCTGTGGAACTTGGCCCATTGTGCTGAGGACTACATGGGGTCCTGTTCTACACAACACTTTATATGATCCAGTGGTTAGCGCATAGGACTGAAAGCCAGGAACTCAGGGCTCCCAACTGGGACTCATACACTGACTTTCTGGTGGGGCTTCAGCAAAGTTACTTAGCTTCTCTACCCCAGTTTCCCTATTTCTAACTGAGGGTAAAAACACCTACTGAAGTGACCAGAGAAGCTAGCGAGGAGCAGCTAATGGGAGTGTAACCCTTCTGCCAGGCCAAGTTGATAGCAGCAAGGGCCGGGTTCAGTACACAGTGCTCTCATCAAAGCAAATGCAAAACTGGCTCAAGTCCCCACCCAGTGACCTGGGAAAATCTTACACACCCCTGGGCGCCTCAAAGAGGCAATACTTCCCCTCTCGCAAGCACAGAGTCTCGGTGTAGCAAAGAATCTTTAATAACATGAGGTAAACGACATCAGCATTAAATTGGGGAAACACCACAACTAGTGTTCATTAACCAAACCATGAGCAAAGACCCACCCCAGCAAATTGGGCCACATCCTTTCCCTCGGGTGCTTGAGTCTCAGAACCCAAACGTCTCTTGAGTCCAGCAATCCACAAATCACCCAAAGTCCAAAAAGTCCAGCCCCAGAGTTCAAAAGTTCATCTGCATAGTGTTACTCCCCAGTCTGGCTAAAATGTGCCTGTGTGTGGTGGAAAGAGGTAAGGGGCACCTTACGTGTCCTCAAGCTGACTGCCCCACAGGGCTCCGCTCTGCTCCGCCGTCTCACAAATGGCTCCGCTCTGCACAGCTCGCCATCTCACGAACAGCTCCGCTCTGCACAGCTCGCCTCACCGTCTCACGAACGCTCTGCCAGCCTATCCATGAACAGCACCACTGCACTCTAGATCTTCCGGCTCCCCACTACTTGACACAGTGCTCAGTGATTTCAGCTCATAGTAGTGGGAGACTTAGTGCTGGTGCACCATAAGGCCAAAGTGAATTCAGCACAGTACCTGTAGCAAGACTCTTAATAGACCCAAAATTAGCTCTGACATTCCACAGTGGAGAAAGACAGAGGTGCAATTGGTGTTCCAGGCCCTCACAAAGGGGCCCACGCCACTAGGTACTAATACCTGTCTCAAACCTCTCTCAATTCACAGAGTTTTGGAACCCATGTCCCTTGCCTTGCGAGTGCTACTTAGTTGATGGTGAGTCCCTCCATCATAACAAAAGGCCAAGTACAGTTCCAAGCACAGTTCCCATAATCAGGGTAATAACAATTTATTCTTCCCGCCCCAATAACAGAGACACTGGGGATCCCACAACAGCCAAAGTGACCATTTGGGCAGTTATGGCCTCATTCTCGGCGGGGTGGGTGTGCCTATGCAAATGAGATCAGCCCCTGAAGTTCTTTTCCACAACTTGCCACACCTCACCACCAGATGTCAGAGTGGAGCTCATCCTGACACTGCTTTCAGGAGTTTTGCAAGGGAATTTAGACAGGGTGTGTGAGAGAGGGCTAGATACATACTTTAAACTGAAAGCCAAAAATACCCCCTGATAAAAAACAAAACCTCAACAAAGGAACTAACTTCAGGAGTAAAAAAAGAATGCCGGCAGAAGTCCAGCACAAGTGGGGGCTATCCAGTTTATTGCACCCAATGCAGCATGTATTATTACCAGCCCCCCTATGGGCAGATGGCATATGTGTGCATTCAGTGCAAGGAGCTCCTGGCCCCCAGAGACCATGTATAGGCTTTGGAGATCAGAGTGGCTGAACTGGAGGAGCTAAGGGAGACAGAGAGATACATAGATGAGACTTTCCAGGACACAATAGAACGGTCCCACAGCCTCTGTGCTGTTGAGGAGGATGAAAGTCTCAGGGAAGGAGAACATCCAACTGGAGCAGAGGGAAACGATCCCATAGTTAGGACCCTCCTTCCAGATGATGTTGTGGTATCTTCTCACACTGAGGATACCTCTCCGGGAGAGGGAACTCCAGTTATTAGGAAAAGACAGGCATTAGTAATGGGCGATTCAATCATTAGAAACATAGATTTGCGATGACCGGGAGACCCGCATGGTAACTTGCCTGCCTGGTGAGAAGATTGCAGATCTCTTGAGACATCTAGATAGACTTATGTGTAGTGCTGGGGAGGGGCTGTTGGTTGTGGTACATGTAGGTACCAATGACATGGGGAAGAATAGGAGAGAGGTACTGGAATCCAAATTTAGGCTGCTAGGTAAGAATTTGAAGTCTAGGATCTCTAGGGTAGCATTATCTGAAATTACTTCCAGTTCCATGTGCAGGGCCAGGTAGACAGGCAGAACTGCAGTCTCTCAATGTGTGGATGAGACAAAGGTGTAGGGAGGAGGGGTTTAGATTAGGAACTAGGGAATTTTTTGGGAAAAGAGGAGCCTATACAGGAAGGATGGGCTCCACCTAAACCAAAATGGAACCAGATTTCTGGAACTTAAAATTAAAAAGGTCATAGAGCAGTTTTTAAACTAAGGGCTGGGTGCAGAGGAGCACATGGTTTGGACAGACACATCCCTTAGGGAGGATCTACTAATGGAGATTCTCTATGTCCTAGTAAGGAGGAGAGGATGGAAGATGATAAAATACAAGTAGGATCTGATGAGAGAGAGAGTCAAATGAAAAAAAGTCCCATTCAATTACATCATGTAATGACAGACAGCTAAAAAGTGACAAGTTTTTAACAGGCTTATATACCAGTGCTAGAAGTCTAAATAATAAAATGGGTGAACTAGAGTGCCTTGTATTAAACGAGGATATTGATAGAATAGCCATAACAGAAACTTGGTGGAATGAGGATAATCAATGGGACACAGCAATACCAGGGTATAAAATTCATTGGAAGGAAAGAACAGGTTGTGCTGGTGGGGGAGTGGCACTATATGTGAAAGAAAGTGTAGAATGAAATGAAGTAAAAATCTTAAATGAACCAAACTGTACCATAGAATTGCTATAGATCAGAGGTGGGCAAACTATGGCCCGCAGGGGACCGTCCTGCCGGCCCCTGAGCTCCCGGCCAGAAAGGCTCACCCCCAGCCGGGCCCCCGCTGTCCCCCCTCCCACGCAGCCATGCTGCCGAGTGAGCAGCGTGGCTTGCGCCCTCCCACCTCCCAGGCTTTCCAACAAGCCTGTCCTGCTGCTCTGAGCGGCATGGTAAGGGGGCGGGGGGCAGGAGGTCCCAGGGGGCAGTCAGGGAACAGGGGGTGGTCGGATGGGGTGGAGGTTCGGGGAGGGGGGCAGTCAGGAGACAGGGAACAGGGAGGGTTGGATAGGGGGTGGGGTCCTGGGGGGGCAGTTAGGGACGGGGGTCTCAGGAGGGGGCGGTCAGGGGACAAGAAGTGGGGAGGGGTGAATGGGGCAGGGGTCCTGGGGGGCTGTCGGGGGCAGGGGTGTGGATACGGGTCAGGGAACAAGGAGTAGGGGGGCTTCAATGGCGGTGAGGTCAAAGGGGGTGGTTAGAGGCGTGGGGTCCTGGGGGGGTGTCAGGGGACAAGGAGCAGGGGGGTTGGACGCGTTGGGGGTTCTGAGGGGAGCAGTCAGGGGGTGGGAAGCGGGAGGGGGCAGGGGCCAGGCTGTTTGGGAAGGCACAGCCTTCCCTACCTAGTCCTCCATACTGTTTTGCAACCCCAGTGTGGCCCTTGGGCCAAAAAAGCTTGCCCACCCCTGCTATAGATAGTACTTCCATGCTTTAATAATAAGAATATAGCAGTTGGGATATATTACCAACCAGCTGACCAGGATGGTGATAGTGACTGTGAAATGCTCAGGGAGATTAGAAAAAAGAACAGGAGGACTTGTGGCACCTTAGAGACTAACATTTATTTGAGCATAAGTTTTCCTGAGCTACAGCTCACTTCATCGGAGGCTATTAAAATAAAAAACTCAATAATAATGGGGGATTTCAACTATCCCCATATTGATTGGGTACATGTCACCTCAGGACGGGATGCAAAGATAAAGTTACTTGACACCTTAAATGACTGCTTTTTGGAGCAGCTGGTCCTGGAACCCACCAGAGGAGAGGCAATTCTTGATTTAGTTCTAAGTAGAGCAGAGGATCTGGTCCAAAAGGTGAATATAGCTGGACGCCTTGGTAATAGTGACTATAATATAATTAAATTTAACATCCCTGTGGAAGGGAAAACACCATAACAGCCCAACATGTAGTATTTCATTTCACAAAGGAGAACTACACAAAAATGAGGAGGTTAGTGAAACGGAAATTAAAAGGTACAGTGCCAAAAGTGAAATTCCTGCAAGCTGCATGGAAACGTTTTAAAGACACTTAAATGTACACCCCAAATTAAAAAACAGTAAGAGAACTAAAGAAGTGCCACCGTGGCTAATACCAACAAAGTAAAAGAAGCAGTCAGAAGCAAAAAGGAATCCTTTCAAAAAGTAGACGTTAAATCCTAGTGAGAAAAATAGAAAGGAGCATAAACTCTGGCAAATGAAGTGTAAAAATATAATTAGGAAGGCCAAAAAAGAATTTGAAGAACAGCTAACCTAAGACTCAAAAAGTAATAGCAAAAATTTTTTAAGTACCTCAGAAGCAGGAAGCCTGCTAAACAACCAGTGAGGCCACTGGATGATTGAGATGCTAAAGGAGCACTCAAGGATGATAAGGCCATTGCAGAGAAATAAAATGAGTTCCTTTGCATCAGTCTTCACGGCTGAGGATGTGAAAGAGATTCCCTAACCTGAGCCATTGTTTTTAGGTGACAAATCTGAGGAACTGTCCCAGATTTGAGGTGTCATTAGAGGAAATTCTGGAACAAATTGATAAACTAAACAATAATAAGTCACCAGGACCAGATAGTATTAACCAAAGTGTTCTGAAGGAACTCAAATGTGAAATTACAGAATTACTAACTGTAGTCTGTAATCTATCATTTAAATTAGTTTCTGTACCAAATGACTAGAGGATAGCTAATGTAATGCCAATTTTTAAAAAGGGCTCCAGAGGTAATCCTGGCAATTACAGGCCGGTAAGCTTGACTTCAATACTGGACAAACTGGTTGAAACTATAGTAAAGGACAAAATTGTCAGATACATAGATTAACATAATTTGTTGGGAAAGTGTCAACATGTTTTTTGCAAAGGGAAAACATGCCTCACCAATCTGCTAGAATTCTTTAAGGGGGGTCAACAAGGGGTACTTAGATTTTCAGAAAGCCTTTGACAGGGTCCCTCACCAAAGGCTCTTAAGCAAAGTAAGCTGTCATGGGATAAGAGGGAAGGTCCTTTCATGGATTGGTAACTGGTTAGAAGATAGGAAACAAAGGTTAGGTATAAATGGTCAGTTTTCAGAATGGAGAGAGGTAAATAGTGATGTCCCCCAGGGGTCTGTACTGGTACCAGTCCTATTTAACATATTCATAAATGACCTGGAAAAAGGGGTAAAACAGTGAGGTGGAAAATTTGCAGATGATACAAAACTATTCAAGATAGTTAAGTCCCAGGCAGACTGCGAAGAGCTACAAAAGGATCTCTCAAAACTGGGTGACTGGGCAACAAAATGGCAGATGAAATTCAATGTTGATAAATGCAAAGTAATGCACATGAGAAAACATAATCCCAACTATACATATAATACAATGGTATCTAAATTAGTTGTTACCACTCAAGAAAGAGATCTTGGAGTTATTGTGGATAGTTCTCTCAAAACATCCACTCAGTGTGCAGCGGGAGTCAAAAAGGCTAATGGAATGTTGGGAAACATTAAGAAAGGGATAGATAATAAGACAGAAAATATCATACTGCCTCTATATAAATCCATCATAGGCCCACATCTTGAATACTGCGTGCAGACGTGGTTGCCCCATCTCAAAAAAAGATATATTGGAACTGGAAAAGGTCAGAAAAGGGAAACAAAATTATTAGGGGTATGGAACAGCTGCCATATGAGAACAGATTAATAAGACTTGGACTTTTCAGCTTGGAAAAGAAACAACTAAGGGGGGATATGATTGAGGTCTATAAAATCATAACGGGAGTGGAGAAAGTAAATAAGGAAGTGTTATTTACGCCTTCTCATAACACAAGAACTAGGTGTCACTAAATGAAATTAATATACAACAGGTTTAAAACAAACAAAAGGAAGTATTTCTTCATGCAATGTAGCGTCAACCTGTGGAATGCTTTGCTAGAGGATGTTATGAAGGTCAAGACTATAACAGGGTTCAAAAAAGAACTAGATAAATTCATGGAGGGATAGGTCCAACAATGGCTATTAGCCAGAATGGGCAGGGATGGTGTCTCTAGCCTCTGCTTGCCTGCGACAGGGAACGAGCGATATGGAATGGATCACTTGATGATTACCCGTTCATTCCCTCTGGGGCACCAGGCGTTGGCCACTGTCAGAAGACAGGATACTGGGCTAGATGGACCTTTAGTCTGACTCAGTATGGCCATTCTTATGTTCTTACCTCTACAGATGTAATGAGGATTAGTTAAAGTTTGTACATTGATTTAACTACAGAAAGTATGTATTATTAACCAATTTTGTAAGTTTCACAATTACAATGCTTATAGTGTCCCATCAACTCCTTGAACCTCATGTATATTATATGGGCCCAATTTTCCCAAATAGCCACCTAAATGATAGGTGATATTGAACTTCCATGCACGGGCCCTTACCTGTACAAACAGGTAACTGTGCACCTATTATCTGCTCACAAGCAACTGAGAGATTTGTGTGTGAAATCCAGGTGATTACAGGGCTGTGTATAGTTGAAGCCATATTTTTACAAGCTCTCTTTGTCTGAAGTTTCTTCAAACAGTTTGGCTTCAAATTATTTGTGTCCATTCTATGCTCAGAAGAAAGTGCAGTATCTATGCAAGAACAAATCCAACAAGAAAGAGGCCACTGACATTTTTAAAGGGCAAATCGAAAACAATCAACACTCAACAAAATGCTCCCATGTAGGCAGAGGAATACTTTAGGATACTATAATGAAGCTAACAAGTACTGTAATGTTTTACTGTAAATTAACACAAGATAATCTCTTCACATATTTAAGTGATGCACTTCAAATTAATTAATACATATTTAATATAAGTCTTCTTGAACAGCTGTTATTCACATCTAGAGTTTCTACACATAACACTGGCTGCTTTGTTCTGCTGCAAAGTTATTCATGCTCTGCAGTACTCTGAGAACTTGTGTAAAATTGAACATTCTTCCCAAAAGACACAGCCTTCCTGATAACTTAATATTTTTACATTAAATATTCAAGCATTTTCTACATAAAAAGGTCAAATTCTATTTACAGCATCTGTGTGCAACAGACAAGCAGATGCTTAATGATGCTAGACAAATACTTTCAGCAGAAAGAATGATAAAGAGTTGGCGATCAATCACCCTCTTGGGCTTTAAAATCAGCTTTTCTTTGACATGGGTCCCTACATCCTGCAGTTACATTTTCATATAATAATTTAGGGCCAAATTATGGCCTTGGTCCTCTTTTACACTGAGGTAGCAATCATTGAGTGGAGGTGCTCTGTCTGACACATTCAGTGCATATTCGGAGTATTGCACAAAATCGCTAGAAGGTCTCTCTCTTATAAGGTTACGGTGTACCTGATGTTATTTCATTTTAGACCTTATAGACATTGCCAAAACGTGCAGATTTCTTGGTTCCGAAGAATAGCTATTACAGAAACAGGACATGTTGTGTTCCTCACTTAGATCACAGCAATGGTATTAAACACATTGAGCCTGATTCTCCTCTCACTTAACCCCCCTTTTTAGAATCTTGTTACTCCACTGATGTCATTAGAGTTACTCTTAACTAACATGGTATAAGTGAGTAGAAAATCAGGCCAAGTAATTTTATTTTTCTTTGTTTCTAGTAACACTACAGTAACACATTAGATTTTCACCTTCACAGTAATTAATGTGACTTTTAGCAACTGTAATCAGTGTCTTTAAAAACTATCATTGCTGCACAGTCATTATCAATGTATTTGTTGCACTTTCCAATTGACTGCTTTAAAACGTTTCCAACACTAGATTGATTATTAGCTGGTCCTCTTTGTTCACATGCTAGTCTTTCTAGTTTCATCATTTTCTTAACAATGAATTTCAAAGTTGGTGATAATTCCACTAGAAAACATGTGACACTACAAGAAGAACTTCATCTACTATGCAATCAGGTATGGAAATATATGCAAGTTCAGAATTGCTTGAAACCTCCCCATAAACACACAGGTGGGAAAAAAAACATTATTAATTTTAAAACATGGAAATCAGTTGTTTTTACTGAATTCTAAACACATTGCTTTTTAATTTTATACAGCATATGGCTTTGTAAACAGGACAAGTACTATATAATATGGGTCTCATAATTTAGTATTAAGGACTTAAAGAATACACAAAGTGAACATCCTGGCTAGCATATAAATTAATATGTTACAATATGTAGAGTTTCAGAGTAGCAGCCGTGTTAGTCTATATTCGCAAAAAGAAAAGGAGTACTTGTGGAACCTTGATGCATCTGATAAAATGAGCTGTAGCTCACGAAAGCTTATGCTCAAATAAATTGGTTAGTCTCTGAGGTGCCACAAGTACTCCTTTTCTTTTTGCGAATATGTAGAGTGTAAATAGATGAAAAATAATTTAACATATGAAGGACCCCATGCTTCCCAATACTTCTGCACACAGCCCGTGTATGCAGACTCTGCTTGGGGGCTGGAGATGTATGAAAAGGGAAGAGTAACGTCTTTAGGACATTATCTACTCTTCCCTGCTGATGTTCTGTAGTTCTGGAGGGAACACACCAACCAGACCCACCAAATTGCAGGGGAAGGAGTGCAAGTTACTGCAGACACAGACATTTGTAACACATCACTTCTGAAGATTTGAAACTCTGTGTGTGTATGACACACATGCTTCTGAAGCATCTGTGCTTTCTACAGGCCACACAGCAAGTCACAGGACTCAACAGCCTTTGGTGGAACCATGGGACAGACAGGTAAGTCCAGGGAGAAGGAACCATGGGAGAAGGCTTATGTTGAGTTTCATGCTGTGTTTTTTGGAATTACCTTTATCTTTACAAAACAAAACCTCTGGGAGATGATCTTTTTGCTCTACAATAAGTGTGCCATTTTATTTGGAGATGGGTGGGTCTCCACCAGCTTACAAAGGGTTTACACTTATCCTTTGATATACATAACATAATCTACATTAGCATCAATGGAAGCTACGCACAGATGTCAAGAGAGAGATTCCAAAGGACAGATTTCACTCACAGTCTCAAAGAATGAAAACACACATACATTCTATCAAAAATGAAAGAGTAAAATCTCAAAATATAATCAGAAATTGTCATTTTTATTTACATTTGACTGTTTTTCACATGATAGTTCATGAAGTAAATACATTTCCAACCCAACGAATCTGCAAAATACATTATAAATATATAATAAATAAATACTATCGTGCAAAATTTCTTCTTTCACTTCGGTGCTCAGATAAAAACACCTCTCTGAAATGTATCCATGTAGAACATGTCTGGGTCCACATCATTCTCACTAAAACATCACACAGATTTTCACATTATGAACCCAAAATAACAAAAAAGATTTTTTAAAGATCTTTTAGTACTTCTATCATTCTCTGATTTTACATAAGCACACAATGACTTCTAGACCTTTTTTTGGCTAAGGAAAATCATTTTTTATTCATGATAATTTATTAGTTTTAAGAGATGGCTGAATCTATCCACTATTGTTTTCTGTGTTGAAGAATTCTTTGTGAAAAATGAAAATCTGTGTTTACCCCTCAGTACAACAAGAAAGGCTTCCATCACAATTACCCCTGTGTGTATCAGGAAGGATCTTGGCAGTCTGCAACATCACTAATACTAATCCTGAGAAGTGCAGAGCTGAATTAGCTGGTCTGGAAACAGCATTAAATCTTCATTTCAAATACTTTTACTAAAATATTTTGTCAAAATTCCTAAAAAATGTCAAGCAGCTCTATTTAAAATAATTTAAATATTTACACTTACTCTTCATTAAGTACTGAAAGTGAATCCATTTCCCAATTTTTTTCAAAATTTTGGTTGTGGTACAGCATTTCCAAGTCAGCCTGATGCTGTAATGGCAGTAGACCGTACCATCTACAACTGGCTGAAACCTCAGGAAGTACTAATGGCTTCGGACAGATGAGGTCCTGGGGAGGATATTGGGACCTCCAATTGGGAAATGCCATCAACAGGGAGAAGAGTTATTAAATCATGATTTAAGCAACAGCAACCACAAACCAGAGAGAAGGCAATAGGAAACCACCCCGTGTATCTTCTCCCATGAGACCAATCATGGCAGAACAAAGGCAACATGATCCATGTGTGGCACTGGATGGTGAGATACCTCCCACGTCAAAAGGCTCATCAAATTATCCTGGGGAGGAGGTTCTGGCCATCAAGAGTACCAGTTGCAGTTACGATGGTGCTGTACCAAATCCTTTGGGAAGTACAGTACCTGATGTTTGCACCAAGGAAAAGAATAACTTGAACCTTCATAAAAGAATGATCAGAACAGGAACATGGATTGTGAGGCGTATGTATGAAGGGAACTTTGCCATTTACAAAGATGTAAGATAGATATACATGAAATCTAAGCTGTGATGGAATGGTAGAAGTCACTTCATGATGATGGATGGGTATGTGGTATACACTCAGGTTCTGAGAAAGTGAGAAAAAAGGGGTTGCATTTATTTTATTCAAGGAGACACCAAAGTGTGTGCTTGGATATAATACAATCAGCAATACAACCATTACAATTTGCCTTCAAGCAAAGTCAGTTAAAAGGTTGATCATAGAGGTTTAAGCCTCTATGCAGCTGACGAGCGAACAATTTATGGCATTCTATGAATGATTTGAAGAGACACTTATTAAAACACCAAGTGAAGACATCACCCTTGTAATTGGAGATCTGAACACAAAAGTTGGAGTTGTAAGCTCTCAAAGAAATAAAGGGAAACAGTGGTCTGGGTTTACAATATGAGAGGAAGATGTTTAGTCGAAGTCTGTACTGTAATCATCTGATCATTACAAACAATATCTTCACCCAACATCCTATATGTTTACATATATGGAGGTCACCTGATGATGTGACAAAGAACCAGTTCAACTATGTAATGATACAGGGACGCTGGAGATAAAGCGTCCAATGGACAAAGACTTCCCTGAGTGCAGACTGTGGGTCAGACCATCAACTGTTACCCTCAAACATAAAATTAAAATGTAAAAAGATAGGACGTTTGTCAGGTCCGCTGCGTCTGCACTTGTCCCAAATCAACTAAAACTACATGACTTCCGTAAAGAACAGGTGTGAGTCACTATCATATGTGAAAGAGAAGAAAAAACCTGAATGACTTTTGGAATAAAATGAAAACTATCATGCTTGAAGCCACTAAAGCACACATTCCAAAAAGTGAGTGTCAGACCGCACCATAATTAACAGAGAAGGTTAAGGTTGGAGACTGAAGAATGCAGGAGAGAAAATACGCTGTAAGGAACTGAGCAGACAGATAGAAAGGCAGACTAGAGGAGATAAGAGCAAATACATTAGAGCAAAATGTGAGGAACTCGAGAATTAAAATAATAAAACAAAAGGTATGTTCACAGTGGTCAGACATTTTAGTAAAAAGTTTTCCCTGCAACCAAGCATAATAAAAGATCATGACAGTAGTGTTTTTACTGAAGGTGGTGATTTCAAACACAGAGAGATTACTGTGCCAACCTCTATGCCTCATCAGAGCCACTTACAATACAGGATGACAGAAAAGAGAGTACACAGCCTGAGCCATCAATCCTGAGTGAGGAAGTGGTGCGTGCTTTTATGAAAATGAAGCTTGGGAAAGCACCAGGGGTAGATAATGTGCCTGCAGAATTGTTAAAAGTGATTGGTGATGGTGATATTGATCTCATGTGGAAAATTTGCAACAATGCATGAATGACTAGAAATTGACTGGATGATTGGACAAAGGGAATTTTTCTGCTCTTACCAAAGAAAGGAAATATAACAGCACAGTGACTATTGTACCATCTCCTTGATATAGCATGCAAGTAAAGTGTTCCTCTGTATAATTCAGGACAGCACGAAGCAAATGACAGAAGCAGAACTACCATCACCACAAGCTGATTTTAGAGAGGGACGAGGCACATACAATCAAATTGCAAATATTCAGCAATCCATTGATTAGGCGTTTCTCTGACTACTCCAAAACATTTGATATCATCCATCATGACAGTCTCTGGAGGATACTGGCTGACATGGGGATTCCAAAGCATCTAATTGAATTTGTGACAAGTCTCCATCATCAACAGATCATGGTGCAAACAGCAGTAAGTTTTCCATTGGTACATGGAGACAGAATGCTCCTTTGCCTCCCAAGTCTTTTTAATATGTATGCAGAATTTCTTGTGAGACAAGCCCTGAAGGTTTTGATAAAGTGAAAGGAACTAGGATTTCCATTGGTGAACACCTCTTACTGACCTCGGATATGCTTTTTGTTGCAACCATCAATGGAATTCAACAAATGTTGGTGTCTGTTAAAAACAGTTAATGAGAAATATGTACTACTGAAAGGGGCAAAAATGAAAATGCATGTATCTTGACACTATCACTAACGTCAGGATGCAAGTGGACAACAAGATTAATGGTCAAGCTGTAGAGGAAGTAGATTGATTTAATTACCTGGGATCATTCATAGTCCAATCAAGGAGGCTAGTCTAAAGAAATCGGAAGAAGACTAGGGATGGCTTGTTCAGTCGTGGCCTCCCTTATAAAAGTGTAGAAAAACTGTGGCCTCTCGAAACATACAAAGGTTTAACTGGTGAAAAGTATAATTTTTTTCCATAGCGACTTATGGAAGTGAATCTTAGGGAACTAATGTGGATGACTAGAAGAAAACTGAAGCCTTTGAATGGGGTGCTGGCATATACTTTTATGTTCGAAATATTATTGGAGAAAAGAGGACTCTGCTCTCAGAAATCAACAGGCACAAACTTATGTAGTTTGCTCACATCAGCCATAGAGATGGAAATAATCTTGAGACAGTCATCACGGAAGGAGTTCATGATGGGTCATCATAGCAAAGGACCAACAAAGAGATAAATAGATGGGGTGCCACTTAAAACTGGGAGGGGCAGCTGCTGAGTGTCTGAAGTTAGTGATGGATCAAGACTTCCAAAAATTCTGCTACGACGTCACTAGTATTCAGACATGAATAAATGGACTTTACTAACTTACAGCATTTTTATTGTATTTTTTTGACAAATAGAGTTTGAATGAAAAAAAATCTTGCACTTTTATAGTAACTTTTATTAGATGAAATTGCTTTACAAAATCTCATTATGTCCTACAACATTTTTTAAAATAGGTATTATTATCCCCATTTTACAGATGGAGAAACTGAGGCACACAGCGGCTAACTGACCTGCCCAATTTACAGTACTGGTGGCTGAAATCTTAGGGTGTCCTATTGTATTCCACATGTAAAACAAAACTCAGCTAATTCTTAAGCTGCACAAATTCTTTACCTGTCATAAAGAATATATTCCTGAAAACGTCTAAGAGATAATTTAGTACTGGAACATGGAGTAGAGAGCGGCAGAAATGTGCCTTCGACAAATGAAACTGAGAACACCCATTTTCTTTAAAATGCCACCTGATTTACTGGCTAGCCACAGAGAAGATTTTTTCTCCTCATTTAATATTGTATTAACCAATTCCCATGCAACTCCCATGAATGCTAATAGAGGTTGCTTGTGCATGGTACTGTATATCCTGTTGGATTTGTATGGTAACCCCACAGAAGTTGTGCTATGACCAAATCTTATTCTACACAAACA
This sequence comes from Lepidochelys olivacea, assembly GCF_965140295.1. Lineage (NCBI taxonomy): Eukaryota > Metazoa > Chordata > Testudines > Cheloniidae > Lepidochelys > Lepidochelys olivacea. The sequence goes on from NC_140422.1 coordinate 20,467,303, forward strand.
CAATACTATATGATGATAAATTCATTCTCTCAGTTTACCTATATGATCCATAAATTTCTTTACTCTGTCAGGATCAACACTATTTGCCCAATAACCTTTTTTCTTGAAATATGAACCAATTATTAAAGCATTTGCATCCAAGTAGTTCCTTGCATTCTCCAGCGTCACTCCAGACCCAATCAGCACTGGAATCTTCACAGCATGTTCAACTTCTAAGATGAAGAAAGCCACGTATGTAAATCCAACAATAGGATTAAGCCCACTCTAGAATCATTCTCCCTTCTCCCACCCTTAAAATTATAGGGACACAAAATTAATCAGCCTTGACTTATCCAATTTCCAACTGATACTTTGCTAAAAAATTATACTGACTGTCAGCAACACCTGGTCTTGGTTTCTCTGGTAAAGAATTACGTGGCTTGTCTGTAGAAACCACTTGTAATGACTGCTAACAAAAGAAGAGCAGCTCTGTGTAAGCTTTTGAGCTTGTCTCTCTCACCAACTGAGAATAAATAAAAGCTATTACCTCACCCACCTTGTCTCTCTAATATTCTGGGACCAACATGGCTACAACAATGCTGCATTTGTTTTGTAAACCACTATTCAAGCAAAAGAAACAAAGTTGGGGTCACACGAAACCACCATTGGCCATGCATCACAGGGCAGTTTCAGTGCTGAGGAAGAGGCAAAGCCTGCAACTGAAACAATTAACGGCCACTCTTGTGACCGCCACTCCACATGGGGCAATGACTATTTGGCAGTGAATCCTCTGGCCTCACTTGTACTAGCCCTTTCTTCTCCTGCCCCCACAAACCACGCTGCACGAAGATGCCCAAGAAGTAGGGTGGCCAATGCTCCTGGTTTCGTCGAGAGTCTACTGGAATCACGATCTGTCTCCCAGAGCTACTGCACCCAAACTGGGAGATTTTAAGCACTGACAGTCTGGCGGTGCAGCGGGGCTAAGGCAGGCTCCCTACCTGCCTTGGTTCCGCACTGCTCTCGGAAGCGGCCAGCACGTCCTTCTGGCTCCTGGGTGTGTGCGTGTCTCCACGCGCTGCCCCCGCCCAGAGTGCCGACTCTATAGGTCCCATTGGCCAGGAACTGCAGCCAATGGGAGCTGCGGGAGCAGTGCCTGTAGACAGGGGCAGCGGCATGTGGAGACCCCTTGGCCCCCCCGCCTAGGAGCCGCTGCCAGAGGGATGTGCTGGTCGCTTTTGGGAGCCGCCCGAGGTAAGCGCCATCCCCCTCACCCCCTCCTGTTCCCCAACCCCCGGCCCCAGCCCACACCCAAACTCCCTCCCAGAGCCTGCACCCACTCCTGCACCCAAACTCCCTCCCAGAGCCTGCACCCTACACCCCAACCCCCTCCCACACTCCAACTCCCTGTCCCAGCCCACACCCCGCATCCCAAACTCCTTCTCCAGCCTGGTGAAAGTGAGTGAGGGTGGGGGAGAGAGAGGAAGGGGGGGGTGGAGTGAGTGGGGACGGGGCCTCGGAGAAGTGGCAGGACAGGGACATGGGCTTGGGGAAGGGGCAGGACAGGAGGAGGGGAAGGGTGTTTGGGTTTGTGTGATTAGGCAGCTGGCAACCCTACCAAGAAGCCTCTGCTGAACTAAGCTTTTGAGGGAGCTCCCTTGCGCAGCAGAAGTACAATGGTTCTTCTGCATCTTGGATTCCCTTGTTACTAATATTACAGCAGTACCTAGCATCCAAATAAGATCAGAGCCTCATTTTACGAGGTGCTGTACAAATACATAGAAAGAGGCAGTCATTTATATTGAAGTAGCATCTAGAATAGAACCTAGATCACTCAAGTCAGAACCCAGTGTCTTGGGGACAGAATTTATTCCTATGGGAGTTACTTAAATACAAAAATAAGGATTCTTAACTGTGTTATCAATTTCTCTCTCATCCCAAAAGGAAAACAATAAAAACAAATCTTTCTAGATGGTAATTAAAGTGTAACAGCAACAAGAATAAGACGTTATTCTTGTTTCCATTTATGTCAGCACAGATGGGTTTTTTTGGGTGGAGGCGGTGAGATTATTAAAATGGCAGAACTATTCAATAGTGCTGTGTTCATTACAATTCTGTAGTTATCAGTTTAAATCACAATAATGGTAGTTGGAGCAGTGTATATTTCTACCAGGTCTCTTTGCTGAATTTATGCTATGCTGATGACTAGAACAAGATCTTCAGGGAAGAGGCAGCAAAACAGTGTTATTCCCCATGAAAGGAAAAGGAAAAACAGGCTCTCTAGTTGATCTTCTAATTTAGGGGAAGGGAAGCAGAGAAGCAAACAGTGGTCATAAGGACTATTTGGACAACTCCATCTACTTTATTTGCAGGCCAAAGGCAGTGCTAGTAAATATTATTTTTGTTTTAAAAGGGCAGTGGGACATAAAAGCAGCACATTATTTTATCTAGAAACAACACATCACTTAACAAGTCGAACCTTCACCAGGTTGCATATGGTGAAATTCACCCCGGGCACAAGACAAGACTTATGCAACACTGAAGTCCCTCTTCAGCCTTTGTGCAGTCCCTGTGCACAAGGGTGAATTTCCCTCAGATTTATTCAAGTGACTGTGTTCACTGTGAGATGTAAGCATTCTGAGGTTTTTGGGTTTTTTTTAATATGACAGAAATTGATACAAGGTCCAGAGAAAGTAGTTTGTTGTTCAGATCTCAAATTTATTATTATGCTCAGTTTCTTTTATGGAGAAAGGACAGATGATTAACAGAAGTCTCTGAAAGGCACAAGTCAATATCTAGCTATGAAAAAATAAAGACTCAATTCTAATAGGTGCTGAACTTCCTCATCACCATTAACTTCAAATTGGTTCTCACAAAAATGACTCGGTGCCTTGCAGGATGCTCTATTTGCTTCCTCAAAGAAAATGGTGTAGAACATTATTTCTGACCTTTACAGAAATATAAAAATTGCTTTACTTGGTGATAACAAGCTGGCGTAGGTGGTTACAGCGTCAGAGGAAGGATACACATGTAAAATATAACTCTGCAAGAAAATGCTGTTTACTTTAAAGTTTCAGAAGAATTGTAACTTGTTAATGATGCTACAGGAAAGACTAATTATTTACTTCCATTCTGCTTCACCAAGAGAAGAGCTACCTATACAAATGCTACTGAAGCTTCCTCTAGGTCAGATGTGCTAGCATTCTTCCATCTAAAACAAACACCATCTGTCACATAATGTTAGGGTGACCAGATGTCCTGATTTTATAGGGACCCAATTTTGTTTTTTTTTCCTTATATAGGCATCTATTACCCCCACATCCCATCCCGATTTTTTACACTTGCTATCTGGTCATCCTACATACTGTAAACACAGAAGAATAAGACCATCCTACAGTGGAAGACAATTTTAAGGAAAGCCTTGCCCTGAATTAGACACATCAGATGAGTCGGGCTATAGCCCTTTTCATGCCTATTTTATATCCTGACAGGAGTCCTGCTCACAATAATAGATTCATTAGCTTTCCACTATATTACTGAACAAAAACAAAATCAGAATTTTATTTATACAATGCCCTATCTATTAAGAGTACCCTATCCGCTTTACTTAGGCTCAAATACAGATTTAACATGACATTCTTTTCACAGATATGCGTTGCAGTGCTCAACTGCTCTCCCAGGAGAATTTGGCCAAAAGTCTGTATTTGTTTTTATGAAAAGTGCACAGGACACATTGCCGGCACTACATAATTGTACTGAGTCAATAAGTAAACTGATCATGCAGGAAGAGTAGAATATCTAAGCTGACATATGGGCCCAAGAGAAGCCCTAAGAAGCAAAGACTAAGACAATGAAAACTGAAATGTGCTATTTCAAAGGCTTCCTTAAATAACAAAGGATCCAAGCATCCTGCAGTAATCTGTGTGTGAAGTGGACCCTCCACACACAGATCTGTCCTTTCCTGTGCAGAAGGTGGGGGCAGCCAGAAAGTACCAGGATAGGAAACATACATCGTCCTTACTGCCCACTTTGGCATTACATTTGGTTACCAAATTGAGTGTAAAGTCACTCAAATTATTTTAAACAGATACTTTCACACAGTAAGACATAATGTTGATCCAGGTCAAATGGTTTACATTTTGGTGTTGTTTAATAAGACTTGCACTATATCACTGCCCAAATTCTAACTTTTTATTTTTTAAATAGGCAACAGCATTATGGGAATCAGTGCAGTATGATGTTTCTGCGTAGTAGAATTTAACATTAAACACTACATTTGTTAATTGTCTCTAAACTCAAAACCTTGTTTATAACTCTTAAGCCAACTCTTCGCAAGCTACTGTACTTTTTCAGATAATTTTGTGACTATGTATTCTACGTGACAAGATCTCAAAGTTTATACAATTATACTTAGACATTCCTCTGCTTCAATAAACTATAACTAGAGGACACTGTGTTCTTCCTTGTGACAGTATATCTGAATACATGTCTAATAAAAATCAGATGAAATAGCAAAGCATAATGAAACTTTTTGAACTAGGATATGCACAAATTGCATGAAATAAAGGTCAACAATTCATAGCTTTAAAAAAAAAAGGTAAACAGTGTAAAACTAAACAATGCCCCAATAACTTGCTCAAATACTTTTCTTTAACATTTTATTCATATGCAATAATCATTGTACCATACACACCACTGTGTTTATGGTATATGCAGTACTGTAACACGTTTTAGTTATTTTAATTCAAAGGGCTTTGTTTCATCATTATGCCTAGTGCTGGTAAAAGGTGCAGATTAGAGACAGATGTCCTCTCTTTATCTATAGAACAGGTACAGCATGGGCAGCAGCAATGCGCTTGTACCCAACATAAGCGAACCACCTATGTGCAGAAAGGTAAATTGGTCTCCATGTTCCCACTGTGAACAATGCCAACAAAGGTCCAAATTATTACTATCTACTCTGGTGGTTTTTGTGACATGGGTACATGTCCAGCGGTTACTGGACTGCGACCACTAACTCATTTTCCCACAGTTCATCAAACAGTCATCAAATAGTAAAAACTTTTTAGTTACTTCCAACCTAGGCTGGATATGGACTGGAGATCTAAAGAAGAAAGCACCTATCCTCCAAAAGCAAGCCTTGAGCTATTTAGACTTGGACAAGTCTCCCATCATAGAAGTTTTTATAATATAATTTTGCCTATCTGAAAGATAAACACATTCTCAAATGGAAATATAGTCTGCTAAGAAATTAAGTGCAACATAAGCCCAGCATTCTAATGCCTGCTTCTTAATGGCCCAACAGTGGTAGAGTGCAAAAGCACAAGGGACTTTGGGTCCCTCACTTCCTAGACCGGTGCTGCTTAGGTACTTTGTAGAACTGAAGTAGCTGGGTACTACAGAGAGCCCAATAGTCACTAACTGTATAAGCAATGCCTGCCAGCTGCTGTGTGGAATGGACTGGTAGTTGCCTCAGAGGAGCCTGCTTGCCTTCACTCATAAACAGAGAAAAAGCGACGTATCTATAGTCATCTATAGAAGTTTTACAGAGAATAATACTTGAGAGATCCTCACAATATCATGTGAAAGGACCTTTGGTCAGGGCTGGTCATGGCAAAGTATCACCACAATTAGGAGGCTTGAATTAAGGTATCAACATAATCTAAACAAAATTCTAGCCCCTTCACACAGTTTCCTTGTTTGACAGAAACACTTCTTTCCTACCTCAAATCACAGTCAATTCAATACATCAGAGACAAAGGCACTAGCATTTCTGTATTGCTGCATAACAAATCTGAAAAAGGATATGGCAAAATCTCAACTGCCTTTTCAGTTCTACTTTCAAGAGACAGCTGATCAGATCAAAGCTTAAGTTGGCATAAAATGTTTTAAATTATATATTTTGTAACATGATGAAAGGTGTCCAATTTTGTCTACACTTAACGTCTTCATTGTAACACAGTACTTCTAACAACACAAACTTGTGAAATGCAAAAATTCACTCACACCAACACTCAACTTTGTGACCGTAGGTCTGATTCTGTTAGAGAGATTACCAACACTGATGTGCTTAAACTCTCATTTCCGACCCAAGAATACTGATTTTTCAAGAGGTCCCTCCCCAATTAACAATTCAAAACTACCAACCCTCTTAAATGAGGGATTGCCACACTGTCATAAAATCTCAGCACTTAGCTGTGTGACCCAACCAAAACAAACCCAGAATACTAGGTTTGTTGTATTCATGACACAAAAGTGAGAGCCACACAAATGGGTATACTTTGTGTCATTTCTCTGATCTCTGTTCTTTGGAGCCAGAAAGAGAATAAAACTGGCACGTATACATAAATTCTAGAATCCATGGTTTGGCTTGGTTGGTATCCCACTGTAAAAAACTATAGGACAAAATCTGCTCTCTGATGTGTGAGGTGGCACCCACCAAAGTCAAGGGAAGCTACACACATCCTAGAACAGAATTTTGCCTTCTGGTTTTTACGACTTTTTGAGACTTATTTGTTTTTTTCCATTGAAGAAGGGGGAAACAAAAACTAATTTAAGGGTGTGGATGATACAAAGGTTAAGTCTGTCAAACTTTAGAGTCACATTGTTTTCAGAAGGTTCTGTTTCATGAAACAATTTTTGTTTTAATACTGAGAAAATCCATTACTTTAAGAGGCCTATCTTCATACATAGCCAGCTTTCCACTGCAGTTTACCTAAGGGTGAGCTAAAATGTAGTCATTTATCATCTATTCTTTGGCAAGGGCTTTGTTTTAATTCTGTATATGCACATGAAAACCTAATTTGTCAAGTTTAATATGCCCTGTAACAACATAGTGTTGAACCTGTATTGTATGGATAAATATTGGAAATTTCCACTAACTATGTAACATTCTGAATGTGGTCTGATACGCAGGTCTCTGTGGTAAATATGTAAAACATGTAGTATGTTTATCACCTGCCTTTTCTTCTTTAGAATTGTAATAAGGAAGGATGAATGACTGGCTGTCTTTAGACCAGAAAGAGCCATGTTTAAAGCAGCAAGAATGGAACCCACAAAAGCAGTCTTCTTGTTTCTTCAAACATGATTTTTGCTAAAAATGTTCCCAGTCTTGGTTGAGCATATGATGATTACTTTTAGAGCCTGACCCTGGGAGGTGATGAACACCAGCCATATCGATGGGAGCTGACTTCAAATGAAAGTTGCAGGTGCTCAGCATTTCTCAGATTCAAGCCATTCATCTACGTGAATATCAGTCCTTAGCACAATGAACTGTAACAAAGGAGCAATCCAATTTGTTGAAGACAATTCCAACCTGTGCCAATATAGTAACATCAGGCACCATACATGATATCTACACAGGTCAGAATTCATGGGTCAAGTTATTCTCTCTTAGAAACAAATACGCCTTTAAAAATAATTTAAATGTCACATACTTTTCCACTTATCAGAGAAAGAGAATTCTTTTTCAACTCTTAAAGGCTACACTTCCCCTAGTATTACTGAACCGAAATGTCCAAATCTCGGCAGATTCCTCTCTTGCTGCTGGAATATGTGTTTCACAATGAGAAATCCAATTATAAATAGTCTTTCCATGTTAATAGTTAAGTATTTTTAACTAGTCTAGTTATTAGCCTATTTTTTAAAAAAAGACTATGGAGAATCTCATTCTTAAATTAAAATCATGTAGAAATTAAGCCTTCCTTTTCTTACAAGAAGCCAATATGAGTAACACTTAAATGTTACCAAGCATACTTTCCCAATACTTACAATAATTTTAACTTTTATGCCATAAAAATTGTTTTTATAAACATGCTACTGTACATCCAACCAAAACCCAAATCACGCTGGTTTGTGCGAGACCAAATCAAACACTAGGGTGAAAGAAAGTTTCTCTGTTTTTAGAACAGAGAATGTATAGATTTCTCTCTATATTTAATCCAGAAAATGATTCACTGGTTGTTGCCCGACCTTCGTGTGACAGCTCTCACCTTTCAATTCTTTAGGATCTGCCTGCATTCCAGTAGCTGTTCCAGTCAATACAATCCCATCAGCAAGGAAGAGCTCAGCAGCCTTAGCAGTCTCTGATATACTGACATCTGCTGTCAGAGCGTGAGCGCTGTAAACAGCAGAAACATAACCTGTTGTTACTTTCAGCATACATACTTGCTATCCACCTTGTTTAATGTTAGGCTGCTTTTCTTACAACTCATGATTGTATTTCAACTCCCTACTGTCAGAACAACTGAAGATTGACTTTTGAGTGTTAAGTGCCTTTTTTTTTTTTACAGTTGACATTAAAAACACAATGTGAGGGAAAAAAAAGTTTGGTCATCCTAGACCCATAACCCACTTGTCTCTTTGTCTGGGTCTCACCCTGTCTACACAGTGACTGCTAAATGTGCTAGACTGTCACCCTGGAGTACCAACTGAGCTGGCAGCTTTTGTAGTGAGTGGCTAATTTTCATAGATGCTGAATTCCCCTGATTTCAAGGGGATTTGTAGGTGCTCGGTGTTTCTGTAAATCAGGTCCTTGTCCTCTAGGAACTGGACTAGGAGCATCATCTCATTTCATAAAGGCCAACAAAAAGAACTAACTTTCAGTCATTAGCAAGCACTATATCCTGGATATCTGTCTTTGGAGGAAAAAATGAGAGCAGCTATCATCTTCAAACAGTAGTTGCTTCATGCATCCAAAGATGTACCATTCAAATTTTAAGCAGTAACTGTCAGTAAGATGTGTAAGCTAGCCTCTTTTTCTGAAACCTACATCTAGAGCAACCTCAGCTTTAGACAGCTTCAAAAATTTGAGAAAGTTTTAGCCTTTGAAACACCAACTTTTACATTTATAATTTCCCCCTATCTTTTCTACAATAGAATCAGAAAATACAATATTTAACACAGACAATATTATACAGTAACCTGATACTCTGTTATGGTAGTACAGAGCACTAACCACAAAAGACCAGTAGTCCTGGGACTAGTGTCCTTCTTTCTGGGCCAACCAGATCTGGGAATGGAATAGAAGGAACTTGCTTCAGTCATATTGAGAGGCAATGCCTCTTCTGGCATATTCACTCTGCCATGACCCTCTCCATCAGTGTGACTGTGCTAAAAAAAGAATACCAAACAACTTTTTGCAGCCAGAAGAAAGTCATTGTGATGTCAGGGCCTTGATGAAGTTGTGCATATGTAAAAATATGGAGGGAAAAAACAGAGTGAAAGGAAATGGAAATCCCTAACGCTAGTAACGAAGGATAACCTGGGAAACAGTTTGTCAAGTTAGAGAATTGGACACTGCTAATTCTTGGTGCCAGGCATTTTGTTGTTGTTGTTAGAGAAAACACCACAGCCTTTTAACCCCTGCCCTTTAGTTCAATAATCCCATGAATATTTGTTTCCCATAAACTGGTTAGATGACATTCTCCTTTCCACTATTAACTAAGCAAATAACAAACACCACATTGCATCAGCCTATGAACAATTCAGTGTACATTCTGAATATGAGTGTCTCATATGACAAAGATGAGAATATGTGCATGAAGTACCACATTCTGGGACTTCTCAGAAGAAGAAATATCATTGCACAGATGTTCAGAATATGGAGAGGTGAAGTTAGAAAGTAAATGCTTTGAAGGAACCTTTAAACTTATGTTGAAAATGCGGCATATCATTTATTATAATGAAATGTTTCTTTTTTTAAACCAGATATTAAATATGCCCCAAACCTAGCTATTTCCATGACTTTTCCCACACTCCACACACAAATCTTTCTTGAATTCAAGCTACTTGATATGCGCAATACACAGCTTTTTGGTTCTCTCTTTTTCTGAATTAAATTTCAAAGAAACATCTAATAACAGAAAGGACTATATGACAATTGTGATGAAATGTCAGCTTGAATTCACATAGCTGTCATAAGATGCTGCTGCCTGATAATCATAAAACATACTCCATATCCACATACAGCACTGATTTAAAATTGAAGAAACCAATATTAGAGGGAAAGGGATAAGAGCTTTTAATGTGGCAAAAATCTCATGATTTGTATGTGTCACATTTGGTAGCCACCCATATAACTTAGCTATTAAAATATTAATATTAACTTAGCTATTAAAATAGCTATTTTAGATGCTTACCCTCATGAAACATGATTTATTTGTAAACATAATAAGGAGATACATCTAACTGATATAAAGCATCACCTTATGTCAGAAACAAGACATTTACAAATTCTGAAAGTTAAACAACTGCAAATTACACAGATGCAGAAAGCTGCAGTTTATAGGGGCAAGTTTAATAGTTTTGCAAGACCCTGTGTGAGCAGTAAAGTTCTCCCAATATTCACTTTCTGAGTAATTAATAAGATTAATGTAAAATGAACATCAGATTATTTTTACATTAACACATATGTAAACAGTGCGCATATTTACCTGTGTTTCTTTTTAATATCGGCAAAAATTTGAACATGCTGTGCTCCGATTTGTTTTCGGTATCTTAGCAGATCACCTGCACAGGCATTTATAATCCCTTCATCAGCAACATGAGAAAAAACAAACCCTTCAACTCGGATAAAATCCAGACCTAGAAAAGAAATTTGAAATCTGAAGATGAAATTGAACTGCAAAGAGAAATTACATTTCTCCTAAATTTCATCCTGTAATTACATTTTCAGTCTATTCTGATACAGTATTGAGAGGTTCTCAGACACTAGCACAAAAAGCAAGTCTCTGCTGATAAGTAGTTTGTCAAGCCTAGTTAAAACATGTGTTAAAGATTTTTAGTGCAACCCATCACCGTAGCCTCTAGGTGCAAGGCATACATCAAGAGCAACACAAACTGAATTTCCACAAACAGCCCCCCCCGTACCTCCTAGGCCCACTACAAGGAAAAACCCGTAAGCTGGATGGTGAGCTACCTCCTAATTGCAGCTAAGATACAATCTTTGGATTTCGATGTACAAATTTCAAATTTTAAAATAAATTTCTAAAACTTTCTGCAGTTTTTATTTAATTGATCAAATTTAGAGATCTGGCCCTGTAATTCTTATAGAGATTGAATGCCTATTAAAATAGAAAGGGAGTTTTGGTTGAATGCAAAATCAGGCCCCAATTAAAAATGATTTTCAGTTGTGAATTTAGAACATTATTGGTAATCCAGTAAAATGGCAGTTCTCAAACTTTTGCATACTGTGGGGCACTATTTAAGACAATGACTTTCATTTCTCCCTTTCCCCCACATTCTCTCCCCTCCCAGTGTACCAAACTCACATTTGCCTTGCATCAACTATAGTGTTTGATTCTAAGAAGAAGCAACAATAGGTAGTAAAGGAACAAGATGAATCTAAGGTAATTATATGGCTCCCAGTACTGTGGAATCTGAGAATCTCCCTATCTTTAGTGTATTTACACTGTGAGGTAGGAAAGTGCTATTATCTCCTGTGATGGGGTATGCACCCCACACTTTCTCTTACTACTATAGTTATTTTTCCAGAAACCTCTTAGAACAGATGTTCACCACAGTTGCCAACTTTCACACAGTAAATAAGCACCCTGACTTTCATAATAAGCCCAAAAATCAAGCTAATCCCATTTCAAAACAAGCCCCAAACAAGCCAATCCCTAAGAACCCCAACACTCTATGCCCTGGTCTACACTAGGAGTTTAGGTCGAATTTAGCAGGGTTAAATCGATGTAAACCTGCACCCGTCCACATGATGAAGCCCTTTTTTTCGACTTAAAGGGCTCTTAAAATCGATTTCCTTAATCCACCTCTGACAAGTGGATTAGCGCTTAAATCGGCCTTGCCGGGTCAAATTTGGGGTACTGTGGACGCAATTAGACGGTATTGGCCTCCGGGAGCTATCCCAGAGTGCTCTATTGTGACCACTCTGGACAGCACTCTCAACTTAGATGCACTGGTCAGGTAGACAGGAAAAGGCCCGCAAACTTTTGAATTTCAATTTCCTGTTTGCATGGTCACCTGCAGCTTGCCACACTGGCCAGAGCTCATTAGCAGAGGTGACAATGCAGAGCTCATCAGGAGAGGTGACCATGATGGAGTCCCAGAATCGCAAAAGAGCTCCAGCATGGACCAAACGGGAGGTACGGGATCTGATCGCTGTATGGGGAGAGGAATCCGTACTATCAGAACTCCGTTCCAGTTTTCGAAATGCCAAAACCTTTGTCAAAAATCTCCCAGGGCATGAAGGACAGAGGCCATAACAGGGACCCGAAGCAGTGCCGCGTGAAACTTAAGGAGCTGAGCCAAGCCTACCAGAAAACCAGAGAGGCAAACGGGTGCTCCGGGTCAGAGCCCCAAACATGCCGCTTCTATGATGAGCTGCATGACATTTTAGGGGGTTCAGCCACCACTACCCCAGCCGTGTTGACTCCTTCAATGGAGATGGAGGTAACACAGAAGCAAGTTTTGGGGATGAGGAAGATGATGATGAAGTTGTAGATAGCTCACAGCAAGCAAGCGGAGAAACCGGTTTTCCCGACAGCCAGGAACTGTTTCTCACCCTGGACCTGGAGGCAGTACCCCCCAGACCCACCCAAGGCTGCCTCCCGGACCCACCAGGCAGAGAAGAGACCTCTGGTGAGTGTACCTTTTAAAATACTATACATGGTTTAAAAGCAAGCATGTTTAATGATTAATTTGCCCTGGCATTTGCAGCTCTCCTGGATGTACTACCAAAGCCTTTGCAAAAGATTTCTGGGGAGGGCAGCCTGATTCCACCCACCATGGTAGGACACTTTACCACACCAGGCCAGTAGCACGTACTCGGGAATCATTGTAGAACAAAGCATTGCAGTGTATGTTTGCTGGCATTCAAACAACATCCGTTCTTTATCTCTCTGTGTTATCCTCAGGAGAGTGATATCATTCATGGTCACCTGGTTGAAATAGGGTGCTTTTCTTAAGGGGACATGCAGAGGTGCCCGTTCCTGCTGGGCTGTTTGCCTGTGGCTGAACAGAAATGTTCCCCGCTGTTAGCCAGGGGCGGGGGGGGGAGGGGAGGGGCTAGCCACGTGGTGAGGGGAGGCAAAATGTGACCTTGGAATGAAAGCACATGTGCTGTGTATGTAATGTTAACAGCAAGGTTTACCGTGAAAGAGTATAGCCATTGTTCTAGAAAATGTGTCTTTTTAAATACCACTGCCTCTTTTTTTTTTTTCCCACCAGCTGCATGTGTTTCAATGATCACAGGATCTTCTCCTTCCCAGAGGCTAGTGAAGATTAGAAGGCGAAAAAAAAGCACTCGTGATGAAATGTTCTCTGAGCTCATGGTATCCTCCCACACTGACATAGCACAGACGACTGAGTGGAGGCAGACAATGTCAGAGTGCAGGAAAGCACAATATGACCGGGAGGAGAGGTGGCGGGCTGAAGAGAGTAAGTGGCGGGCTGAAGAGAGGGCTGAAGTTCAAATGTGGCGGCAGCGTGATGAGAGGAGGCAGGATTCAATGCTGAGGCTGCTGGAGGATCAAACCAATGTGCTCCAGCGTATGGTTGAGCTGCAGGAAAGGCAGCAGGAGCACAGACCACCGTTACAGCTCCTGTGTAACCAATCGCCCTCCTCCCCAAGTTCCATAGCCTCCTCACCCAGACGCCCAAGAACGCGGTGGGGGAGCCTCCGGCCACCCGGCCACTCCACCCCAGAGGACTGCCCAAGCAACAGAAGGCTGGCATTCAATAAGTTTTAAAGTTTTAAAGTGCTGTGTGGCCTTGTCCTTCCCTCGTCCACCACCCCTCCTGGTGCTTCTCTCCTCCACCATCCCTCCCGGGCTACCTTGGTAGTTATCCCCCTATTTGTGTAATGAATGAATAAAGAATGCATAAATGTGAAGCAACAATGACTTTATTGCCTCTGCAAGCGGTGATCGAAGGGAGGAGGGGACGGTGGTTAGCTTACAGGGAAGTAGAGTGAACCAAGGGGCGGGGGGTTTCATCATGGAGAAACAAACAGAACTTTCACACCGTAGCCTGTCCATTCATGAAACTGGTTTTCAAAGCTTCTCTGATGAGCACCGCACCCTCCTGTGCTCTTCTAACCGCCCTGGTGTCTGGCTGTGCGAAACCAGCAGCCAGGCGATTTGCCTCAACCTCCCACCCCGCCATAAACGTCTCCCCCTTACTCTCACAGATATTGTGGAGCGCAGAGCAAGCAGTAATAACAGTGGGAATATTGGTTTCGCTGAGGTCTAACCGAGTCAGTAAACTGCGCCAGCGCGCTTTTAAATGTCCAAATGCACATTCTACCACCATTCTGCACTTGCTCAGCCTGTAGTTGAACAGCTCCTGACTACTGTCCAGGCTGCCTGTGTACGGCTTCATGAGCCATGGCATTAAGGGGTAGGCTGGGTCCCCAAGCATAACTATAGGCATTTCAATGTCCCCAACTGTTATTTTCTGGTCTGGGAATAAAGTCCCTTCTTGCAGCTTTTGAAACAGACCAGAGTTCCTGAAGATGCGAGCGTCATGTACCTTTCCCGGCCATCCCACATTGATGTTGGTGAAACGTCCCTTGTGATCCACCAGTGCTTGCAGCACTGTTGAAAAGTACCCCTTGCCGTTTATGTACTCGCTGGCTTGGTGCTCCGGTGCCAAGATAGGGATATGGGTTCCGTCTATGGCCCCACCACAGTTAGGGAATCCCATTGCAGCAAAGCCATCCACTATGATCTGCACATTTCCCAGGGTCACTACCCTTGATATCAGCAGATCTTTGATTGCGTGGGCTACTTGCATCACAGCAGCCCCCACAATAGATTTGCCCACTCCAAATTGATTCCCGACTGACCGGTAGCTGTCTGGCGTTGCAAGCTTCCACAGGACTATCGCCACTTGCTTCTCAACTGTGAGGGCTGCTCTCATCTTGGTATTCTTGCGCCTCAGGGCAGGGGAAAGCAAGTCACAAAGTTCCATAAAAGTGCCCTTATGCATGCGAAAGTTTCTCAACCACTGGGAATCATCCCAGACCTGCAACATTATGAGGTCCCACCAGTCTGTGCTTGTTTCCCGAGCCCAGAATCAGCATTCCACCACATGAACCTGGCCCATTAGCACCATGATGCCCACATTGCCAGGGCCCCTACTTTGAGAGAAGTCTGTGTCCATGTCCTCATCACTCTCGTCACCGCGCTGACATTGCCTACTCGCTCGGTTTCGCTTTGTCAGGTTCTGGAGCTGCATATACTGCTGGATAATGTGCGTGGTGTTTAATGTGCTCCTAATTGCCAAAGTGATCTGAGCAGGCTCCATGCTTGCCGTGGTATGGCGTCTGCACAGAAAAAGGCATGGAACGATTGTCTGCCATTGCCCTGATGGAGGGAGAGGCAACTGACGACATGGCTTACAGGGTTGGCTTACAGGGAATTAAAATCAACAAAGGGGGTGGCTTTGCGAGAAACTGAATGGTCCCCTCAAGGATAGAACTCAAAACTGGGTTTGGCAGGCCGTTGATTTCACAGAGGGAAGGAGAAAATGAATACAAAACATATCTGGTCTACTTCTTGTTTTGAGCCACTTCATCTATCTTTATACATCTTGCTGGCAGCAGACTGTGCAGTACGACCGTTAGCCATCATCATCTCCTGGGTGCTTGGCAGAAGACGGTGCAGTATGACGACTAGCCATCATCTTCTGCTGGCTGGAGGTTAAAAGACAGTGCACTGCCAGTAGGACTGAATCGCCACGAGACGAAACTTAAAAGGGAAATGACCTGACTGAGTCACTCCCATGTTTGCCCAGGCACCCGATTAAAAGAGCACCCAGGACTACGTCGATGACGGCTACCAGTCATACTGCACTGTCTGCTGCCAAAAGGCAATTAACTGCTGCTGTGTAGCAATGCAGTACCACGTCTGCCAGCACCCAGGAGACATACGGTAACGGTTTGCTGAGCGGGCTCCATGCTTGCCGTGGTATGGCGTCTGCACAGGTAACTCAAGAAAAAAGGTGCAAAATGATTGTCTGCCCCTGCTTTCATGGAGCGAGGGAGGGAACGGGGGCCTGACGATATGTACCCAGAACCACCCGCGACAATGTTTTAGCCTCATCAGGCACTGGGATTTCTACCCAGAATTCAGATGGGCAGCGGAGACTGTGGGATAGCCATCTACGGTGCAACGCTCCGGAAGTCGACGGTTGCCTCGGTACTGTGGACACACTCCGCTGACTACATGCACTTAGAGCACTTGTGTGGGGACACACACAATTCACTGTATAAAACCGCTTTCTACAAAACCAAGTTCTATAAATTCGACCTAATTTCGTAGTGTAGACATACCCTATGTGACAAGATCCCCCTAGTGTACAGACTGGGACTGTGGCAGCCCAATATGCACCCCTGACTCTCTTCCTCCCCCACACCGGCCCCTGCTTGCCAGAAGCCGATTTAAAAAAAAAAAAAAAGCAACAAGCTACAAGTCAAAAACTAGACAACAAGCAACTCACAAGCCAATTAAGCCAAAAACAAGCCCAATTTCTGCATTTTTTCCACAGGTTTGGCACGTCTGATGTCCACACTTGTTTACCTAGCTGTTACTGTTTTCTGCATAATCAGCGGACTCCATTGCATTTTCTTGAGGCTGCTTGAAAATGATGCATGTTGTCAGGCACCTTAATCTCTCTTTTAAAGAGCTGTAGAATTAATACATATATAGGTCTGTAAAGAAACCAAGTTCCACCAAGTGGGTGTATTTTATGACAGGCTTTTTTCCTTTAGTCCATGTTCCTTTCTGTGACCATTACTCTTACACAATAAAAAAAGGGGAGGAGGTGCCTTCCTTTTACATTCTTAAATGTAGCACCATATGACTGCCAATGTCAGATTTATCTGATAATTCCTTTGAGTTAAAATGCTGGGGGGGAAATTGAGAAGTTCATCTCTGCTTCATTCCTCACCTACAGACAAAATGTTTGTATGAGTGACAAAGTGCTGGTGCTTCTTCTGATTTCCTTACATTTTCTCAAAAGCCAGAAGACAACTGCTGTTTTCCAACACAATTCTGTTCCAAGGTATTATTACTGACAGAGAGTAGACAGACATTCCCCAGAGGGAATGAAATGGCTACATAATAGCAGGAGACGTTGCTGCATCTGCTTTTTCAAGTACCACATCTTTAAGTGTTTTTGTAACAAAGACTAAAATGTGCAATGCTCTGTTTATTAATAGTCACCTCTATTGACCATCAAAACTGCAGCATTACACAATCAAGTCACTACTGCATCATTACAGAAATACTGACCAAAGATGAGGGATCTACAAAGCAGCATTCACTTTAATGAAGAGTTGCTGAAAGGGGCTCTTCAAATTACAGTGATTCCCTCTTTCTTCTTGCTTTCCTGTTCATTGAGCTTGATACAATCATTTTTGCAGTAGTTGAATGAAATGCATTAAACACAGGTCCTTCAGAGCTCCAGTCCCCCAGTTACAGAGCAAGTAGCACAGAACTCTAACAGTACCTTCAGGAATTCTCTCCCTCATTAACAATGACTAAGAAGTCAGAAATACATTGCTCCTTCAATATCTTCTCCTTTTGGTACTGCAACATGTCCCTAAATGAATCCCAGTTAATTTAAAGCATCCGGTTCAGATTTTTTGAAATACAATAAATTGACGTTTTTGCAAGCACTGCCAAGTATCCCTATATGGAAACTGTACCTAAAAATTAAAAGATAACTGGATTTTGTTAGTTACTTTTTATTGCAGCCATAGCTTTTCCTATAAGCTTTAGGGAAGCAATGAAAATAGATTAAGCTTGCTAGTTTACCAACCAGATCAACAGCAAAAATGCAGTTTCACTTTTTAAAATGTTGAAAAGAAATCACAGTACAAAACACTTCTATTAATAAAAACTCTCTTAAGAAAGAGACTCAAGATTTTCAGAGAGAAATTCAACCAAATTACAGCTGTCATTCTAATAGACAAGTCCACATTTTCTGAATGGTATTTTTAATATTTTTAAAAACACAAAGTTAAACATCTTTTAATTTTGTGGGTCTTACAAAAGAAAGTGCCAGGTTTTTAAAACTATACATGCACAAACATGTGAATATACTGCTCTTGCATGGGCAATCTGGGTAAATGCATGTGCAAACTACCAGTCAGAGCAGTTTAAATGGTCCTTTACATGGGAGTCCTGTGATCTGAAGTGCATCAAAGAAAGCGTGTGTGCATATTTTTGCATGCACACAATTCATGGACATGGAATGGTACGTGCTGCCTGCCTTGCTCTGCAGCAGTAGATATTATTTACAGAGCTGAGCTTTTAAAAAAAAAACAACAACAGAGAAGCTCAATCACCAATAAAAATATTCTGATATGACAAGAATCTTCGTCAAAGTTACTGTCATTTGTATTAAAATTAAAACAATGATATTCAGTTGAACTCCATGCAAAATACTGGGAGAAAAGAACAGTTTATCCTTTTTGTTGAGAAAACAATCATTAGGGGAAAGTTTCTAAAATATTACAAAAGCATTAGAAACAAAAACTGGTAAAAACCACCATTTAAATGGTATGATATTATAAGAAGATGCATCTGCTCTCCACTCACCATGACTCTGTAACTAAAAGACTCCAGTGGTTCAAAGTAGCCTGAGAACTTACCTGCAACAGTGTGGGTTGTGAAGCATGGAAGAAAAAGGCAATACAGCAATGCAAGAAGATAAAATAGATCATGGAAAATATACTTGTAAGCTAGAAAAGAGCATGCCGATATAACCTGAGATTTGTTTGTCACTACTTAAAGGTAATGATACGAAATGCAAGATTTCAGTGTTAATTCAGCCATCAGCTTTAAACCAAGAAACAAATGAGTGGAACACAAATTGTTTGAACCAAACTTTCAGCAGGGAGGAGGAGACTGTACAATTGTTGCTAGCCTTGCTGTTTCTTACGGGATTCATGTAGCCAGGTAAGTTGAATTTATATTTAACTTTTCTAAGCACAATTTAAATTGCTTAATATTTTGGTTAAGAGAGGTGATGCTCACGTCCATTCAGCGTAGGTGTGTGTGCTCGCTACATGCACCGGTGCTGGAAGTTTTTCCTTCAGTAGTATCCGTAGGGGACTGGCTCAGGAGCGGCGCGTGTATACTGTAGTATATAGGGCACTGCCGGCCCCCTCCATCCTCATTTGCTTCTTGCCAGAAACTCTGACCGTGGGGAAGGAGGACAGATTGTGGAACAGACATGAGCAACACACCTCGAAGAACACCAGTTATGGAAAAAAGTAACTGTCTTTTCTTCTTCGAGTGATTGCTCATGTCCATTCAACTTAGCTGACTCCCAGCAGTACCTATGGGGGCAAGTAAGGAGTTCACAAACATGCAGATTGCAATACAGCTCTGCTGAATCCAGCATCATCCCCAACCTGCTGCGGGATGGCACAGTGGCCATGAACATCTGTACTGAGGGTCATGTCGTGGCTCGACAGATGTCCTGGATCGGGAAGCATGCCAGGAAGGCCACTGAAGCTGCCTGCGCTCTAGTCGAGTGGGCTCTGACGATTGGCGGTGGAGGACTCCCGCTAACTCGTAGCAGGTTCGAATGCAAGAGGTGATCCAGTTAGAAGTCCTTTGCGTGAACACTGGAAGGCCCTTCATTCTATCAGCTGTAGAGATGAAAAGCTGAGTCGACGTACGGAAAGGCTTTGTCCAATCCAGGTAGAAAGCCAGAGTCCTCCTCAGAGTCCAAAGCGTGAAGGTGCCTCTCTTCACTAGTCTCATGGAGCTCAAGGCAGAAGACCGGAAGAAAGATGTCCTTGCTCATGTGGAGAGTACACACTACCTTGGGAAGGAAAGCCGGGTGGGGCTGGAACTGGACCTGGTCCTTATAGAAGGCCGCGTATGGCGGTTCTGAAGTCAGGGTTCATAGCTCAGAGTCTCGCCTTGCTGACATCACTGCCACCAGGAAAACTACCTTCCATAATAGGTGGAAAGGGAGCATGAGGCCAAAGACTCAAAGGGCGGGCCCATGAGCCTAGACAGAACCAAGCTGAGATCCCACTGAGGGGCTGGGGATCGGACTTGAGGAAAGAGCCTCTCAAGGCCTCTAAGGAACCTGACAGTCATGTCATGGGAGAACACAGTCTGCTCCTGAATTGGTGGATGAAATGCCAAAATGGCTGCCAGGTGCACCCGGATAGAGGAGTGCACCAGGCCCTGGTTCCTTAAATGAAGCAGGTAGTCCAAGATCGACTGCACCGAAGAATGAGAAAGGGAGATGCCCCGCTCGGCCGCCCAGTGGGAGAACCTCGCCCACTATGCCAGGTAGGTCTGCCTAGTCCAGGGCTTTCTATTCTCAAGGAGGACCTTCTGGACCCCGTCCGAACAGGCCTGTTCATCCGGGTTCAGCCACGCAACATCCATGCTGTGAGGTGGAGGGACATGAGGTTGGGGTGCAAGAGCTGGCCGTGATCCTGTGACAGCAGGTCCGGTCAGTTCGGCATAAGCCAGGGCGGGATCGCTGACCAGCTTGACAGCATCCCGAACCAGTTCTGGTGAGGCCACAGCGGGGCAATCATGACAAGCTGCACCTTGTCCCTCTTGATTTTCACTAGGACCTTGCTGATGAGCAGAATCGGAGGAAACGCATGCATCAGGCTTCCTGCCCACAGAAGGAGGAAGGGCATCAGAGAGGGAGCCATTGCCCAGACCCCATCTGGAGCAAAACCGGTGGCACCTCCTGTTCTGCCTGGTGGTGAACAAATCCACTTGGGGAGTTCCCCACCTCTGGAAGATCATGCCGGCTACCTCCCTAGCTAGGGAACCTTGCTCCCACCACTAGGGAACCTTGAGCCAGAGCCCGAGTGGTCGCTCCCCTGCGACCAAGACAGGGCTGATTGGTACTGGTCACCCATCCCAAAGTTGGATGTGGCTAACCTCTATGAGCGTCTGGATTGGGGCCCTGGTGACCAGCGGCACGCAGCGGATCCGCAATGACTCCGGGCTGGCGATCTATGCCTCACGAGTGGGGAGAGAGATTGGGAACTAGATGCAGCCACACGTGGTGATGCCACCCTGAGGGATTGGCGACGGTCTGGGGAACGGTACCGTTGGTCCCTTGACCTGTCCTTGGAACGGTACCAGTGCCACGGAGATTCCGGGCGCCGACTGCAAAACTCCTGCCGGGAGGAGTGTACCTCCAGAGGTCTGCTCCCGGTTACTGGCGAGCTGTGCCTCAAGTCTCTCTGCCCTCATCCTAGGTCCGGAGACCGGATGGAGCTACGAAGCTTCTGCCTATCACAGTCAGAAGCGTGTCGGCGGCGAGAGGGTGACCTTTGGGAGGATGTCCCCCATGACGGGGAGCGCTGCCGGAAAGGTGGAGACTGTGGTGGTCCCTACGTGGGTTTACCCTGGGACCGGGACCCCATAGGGGCTGGAGAGTGTGGCATCGGGAGGGACATAATGTCTTGCGCTGCTTGGAGGGCCTCCAATGTGGACGGCACATGGAGCTGCCGAGGACCTCCGCCTTCGCAGGCTGGGCTACACCACTCAACCTGAGCTGGGGCCCAGGATCCCAAAGGGGGTGAGGAGGTGCCTGAAACAGGGCCTTTGTCCACCCCAGACTTGTCCTTTCCCTTGTGGGAAGATGGAGACCTTCCTTGCCCCATCTTCCTGGGCTTCTTGGCTGGAGCCACAGAAGGAGGCCAGTGCTGGCTCACATGGGCCTTTTACAGTGATCGCAGGTTTAAAGTCTGGGGACTGGGGCATGCCCCATCCTGAGGCGAAGTCCCTTTAGCAACCTACTAAGTCTCCAACTTAACAAAAAGGTTGAACTAAATTAGAGGGAAACTATATACAGTAATATTTGCAAGAGGCAAAGAAGAGTTTGAACGAACGAAAAGCAACAGCTCTAGCTGAAGCAGCACCAGTTCCATGCACAGTCACTGGCGGAAAGAAGGAACTGAGGGTGGAAGGGACTGGCAACGCCCTATATGCCACGACATATGCGCACCACTCCAGGGGGCGCTAGAGCCCGTCCCCTACACATACTGCTGAGGGAAAAACTTCTGGCACGCACACCTAAGTTGAATGGACATGAGCAATCACTCAAAGAATAAAATCTTCGTATTAATTACCCCATCAAAACATTCCTTTACAAAAATTCAGTTACAGTAGCTAACAAGAGTATCCCAAGATATAACTGAAATCAGATGTTTAACCATTGTGGATGAAATTAATCTTTATTTGCCTCTCACTTGAGCAATGAATAGGGACCATCTCAATATGAAGTTGGCATCTTTTGTACAACCCTCTTCCTGCCTTTTCAGGAGAGAGAGAGAGAGAGAGAGAGTGTACTGAAGGATCTGTGCCCTTCCTGTCTCCTTCCTGAGGGTGTCTATGTTAGCACACAAGTTTCAGAGAGGAAATATCACATCAATTACCAGTACCAAATTATGAGTCATTTCTATTACCTGAAGCAAGAGCAACAGCTACAGCCTGTTGATTTGCAGAACACAGAATCTGGATACCCAATGGGAGACGTGGGCAGGTGTGTTTCACTGCAGCACTAATGACTGCCATTGCTGCAGTTATTTCTGGCCCAACATAAACGGTGTAAGGAAGGTCATGCATATTTTCCACCATCAAGCCATCCTGTGGAGATTATTATAGAGAAATCTGATTAAATTGAGAAGAGCCATTTCAAATAAATCATAGCTATTTTGATATTAGACAAAGGCTTATATTAAAAAGAAACACTATATTTAAAGGTTTTTCTTCAAAGAAGGGATCAGTAAATTGTTGATGCAAATACCCACTTGCAAAAATGCTTTAAATCAATATCATATCTGTAATCACAAAATGAAATAAATGTGATTTCAATTACACACTTTGTCAATTAGATTTCCTTTGAATCTGTGCTACAATGCGAACTATAGAGGAACACGTTAAATCATAAATCCAATTTAAAATATATACTGTAGAGTCAAACCTCAATTATTCAGATGGAATAGAGTATATTGAATAAGTTTGGACAATTGCATTTTTAGATAATCAAGAAAATTTTCAAATCAATTAATATCAAGAGACTAAAGTTATTTTGGATAAACAAAGGTTTCTTTTGCGGTTTTTTGGGGTTTGTATTTTTACTGTATCAGTAAAAATGTTTTCAAATGACTAAAATTTGAGGGAGAAGAGGAGGAGTTAAATATCTAGGTATAGTATTTTTAAGGTGCCTATAACTTTGTTATTAAGCTTCAACACTGCTCATATTTTGGATTCAAGGTTGCTTAACAGAAGATGTTGGCTTTTTATTGTCTACTATATGTCTCATTTGGTAGAAACATATATTTGGTAAACAATGGAGTGGCTATAAACTATTTTGCTGATTCAACCTGTGTGATCATTAAACATCTTTGTACATTATATGAGACAGTGGTTTTTTTTTTAATCATCAGTATGGTATACATTAGAAAATATTCAATAGCTGAAAATCATATATAATTATGCCCAGGACTAATAAGTTTAAAAATATAACTTGAAAGATCCATTCAAATCTAATGTTTTGCATTCACATAAGGATTCTTAAAAGAATTTGGACCTTCTTAACCTACCTTCACTTAATTCTAAAAGTACAGAAGGGAATCATTTGAAAAAAAAATACATAACTCCTATTTTCTTTACAACTCCATAATTAGGGGAAAGTGAGATTAATTCCCAAGAGATCTTAGCCTATCAAGGGTGTCTTAATTGAACTAAACGTGTTTGGAAGGCACCAGAGACAGCATTTCAACAAAGAAAATTTTACCATAGGGACGATAACAAGTGAAATAATAATCAATGATGGTGCAGCTAATGGTAACTTAAGAATGTAGAACCAGGAAGAAAGACAAATATTTTTAAGGAAATATTACATTTGTATATTTTTTTCATTTTAACAGTATTTTTTAATGCAGAAGCTATTTCTGTAAACAAAAGATACGATATCATAAATGTGCAGCCAGCATGTGATGGCTGAGTTAAAGACTAAACATCCGACATCACAAACAGACACCTAAAATGAAGGAATGGGAACACAAATTTGAGCATTTAAACAGTCTCTTGAAACAGTGTGATAAGACCATATACCTGCACCATACTAAAATAAATATGATGGAGAATAACATAATAGGATACTGCTGATGTCCCCAGGTGACTGACAGTTAAATACCTAGACAAATAGGAGACACATCTCCTTAGAGGCAACAGGTCACACTTTTATTAGTTGGCTAACAAATGGTTACTCAGCAATGGACCTAGTCCGAAAGCTCAAACAAATTAATGGAGCCATTCACTATTTGATGTTTCCTCACTGGGAGGACTCAGCTTTGCAAGTCAAGGATCCCCCAACCACCTAATCTCCCATGAGAAACAGTATGGGTATTGATAAAGAAACCTCAAATCTGTTCTTAATCATGCCCAATTCAACTGCACAACCAAACAGTTTAACACCTTCACTTCTCATCCTCTGCTCACACTGTGGGATAAAGGTGACTGACTAACCATCAATCACCATTTGGGACTCTCAGAATTATACAATTAAAACATTTCATAAAAATCTCTGGGATGCAGCAAATAATTGCTCCAGAAATCCCAACTTGATCAAATGTTTTCTAGTCTACTCATTCAAGAAAGCCTGCTGAACCCAGCTGATGTCAAAGGAAAGGTAACTCTCTCTCTCTCTCTCACACACACACACGTCAAAGTCCCAAAGTTGCTGATTTGTAGAGTCGTGCAACTCCAATTTGCAAAGGATTTAAGATATTTCAAAATTTGTTCTGATCTGGATTTATTCAAATTTCAAAACTCTCTTCAAAAACAGACTGGAGTCCCAACTCTGGGGCAGTCTTCTCAGTGGGCTGTCCCAGAGCTACAGACTCTGAAAGCTCTGGTACCCTGAGTCTACCTTGCTGAGCCAGGAACCTTGTAAGTTGGGATTTGAAAACCCGAAGAAGACCCATTCCATGGTACTCTGCCAGGCAAGCTATGGAAGGACCAAAGAGCCTGGGAGTTTAGGAGCTGGGGCTCCCAATGCTTACAGGCTCTTGGAAAAAATGAGGAGCCTGGAAGCCTGGGCTGCTGAAAAAGCAGGTGGATGAGCTGGTAGGAAACCAGAAATTTCTCCATTGCAAATTTGTCAAAGTCTCTGCAAAAAGTTTTTCAATTTTCACAATTGGCATTCTCTGACCAAAAAATGTTCCATCAAAGAACTTCTGACCAGCTCTATGGGTCGGTTTACTTTTTTTTTTTTTTTTTTTTAAAATAGTCTGGCCATGGCAGAAAGGGTCTTGTGCATGAAACAAAAACTGCTTGTACTGAAATGCTACTGGCACTGTCGCTCTTTGCTTAGCATGGCGTATACGCTGCTGAGTTCTTGGACGGCTGCTCAGTCCAACGCGCACGTGACAGTCCCATCCTCAGGTAGGGCATACCTACGCGCTAGCAACGCTCTGAATCCGAGCAGCAGATTCTTTCCTCCTCTGACGCTGCTCATCACAAAGCTCGATCCAGTCCGCCTCACAATGCATCACCCCGTCTACAAGCCAACCAGAACGGCATTTCCCAATCATCCACAGAGATTTCAAAGGATACTAAATCATCCTTGCAAGCACCCTGAAATCTATGCAGCGGTCTGCCTCTCTTTTTAGACCCTTTGTAATCTTTAGAGCACAGCACACGCTTTGGGATCCAGTTATCCGGCATTCGGTTGACATGTCCAAGCCATCTTCGTCTTTTTTACTGATCAACGTTGCCATGAATGACATACCAGCACAATTGAACACTTCCATATTTATCAGCCTGTCTTGTGATTTTATTTGAAGAATTTTACACAGGCATCTGATATGAAAACTGTTTAGTCTTTTGATATATTTGATATAAGTTGTCCATGTTTCTAATCCATATAGAAGAGTGGATAAAGCATATCTCAGAAATACAGATTTTCACTATAGTTTGACAATTTGTTATTGTTCCAGGCTCTGTCTTGCAAAAGACCAAAGTTCCTGGGCTGCTTTGCCGATTTTACTGGTCAGCTCAGCATCAAGATCTACACTGCTGGTAACAGTAGAGCCAATGTAGCAAAGTTGGTCAACAACATCCAGATGAATACCATTTAAGATGATATCTGGAATGGGTTCTGAAGAGGCTTGGTGCATGATAGGTCTTCTTCAAGCTTACTGTTAGCCCAAAGATTTTGCATGAAACAGAGAACTCAGTAATAAGATGTAGGGCATCAACACTGTGAGCCACAAGGGCTGCATCATCTGCACACATGAAATGCAGCCTTGCACTAAACTCTGATCCATCACGAAGCAGATAACAGCCACCAAGAGGAACCAGAAGGTGGACAACAGATAAAATGTAGAAGGATTCCTTGCTCCCACTGGCAGCATCATATCTCCCTGCAAAAATGGTGAGGCAGTCACCTTGGGCAAGTCGATTCCAAACCCTCCAATCTCACAGAAGGCCTTTTCCCGGATCACAGGCAATGAGGTGGCTGCCCACTGCGCGATTCAAGTCACCTGCCAGAACCTTGGGCACAACAAAAATTATCACCATGGAGGGAGAAATTATGCTATGAGATTTTTATTTGCCTGAGCAGTAGGAGGGCAAAAGTCCACACAGTTTTAAGAATAACTAATATAAAAGACCCTATAACCCAAAGGCAAAAACCAACCCCCATTTATGTTAAGAGTTTATACTGTCGTACAGGAAGTAGAAGCTAATAGAGCTGTAATAGTAATAATTTATTGTGTGTGTATGCATCATTCGAGAGGCGAAAAGGACCCAAGCCAGTGGTTGTTTGTGGGGTTTTTGTTTATAATTAAAAAATATTATAGATACTTAGAACTCATGAGATGGGAATTCTCTTCTTCATCCCAGAGTTACAGGAAAGTCTCCTCTTCACTTCAGAGTTACAGCAGAAGTGCTAGAACTCCTATCCTCCCAGGGTAAGAAGCCCCCGCTCCCATATTGCTATTGTGGTAGGAAGGAGTTCCTAAGTCCTGACCACTGCTATGGAATAAGAAAAGAAGCATTAGTTCAATGAGCCCAACATCAGTGTCTCCTATCCCCCTCTCAATTCCACCCAAGATCCGTTAGCCAGTCTCACAATATACTCGCCACCAACAAACAGCCTGGGAAGATGCACTGCTTTGTGTATGCACTGGCCAGCCTCAATCCACTCCACAAGATCATTCTCATGAACCATAAAACAATCAGGAAGAACAGTGTCTATGGCTGCCCCTATGACTGCCCCTATGAAGAGAGCAGACTTGAGGGACTGGACTGTGTTGCTGGCATTTCACAGTAGCTTCTGAGAAGAGAGGAAGCAGACTATGTGCTGACCCACAGTTTGAGAGGGAAGTCATAGAGGGCTATGTCTAGGCCTCAAATTAATGCTGTCCACACTGTGCTTCATGATAGAAAAAAATATATACTGAATAGCACAAGTGGTAATTTTTGATTGTGTGGTTTGTAGACATACAGTAGATTAGGTGACCTAGAGAATACAAATATTTTATATTGATAACAGTCTGGACAGAAAATTATCATTGAAATTATTTATGAAAACTTTTGAAAATTTTCTATGAGCATTAAAAAAATAGTATGTCATTTATTCATTAAAATCTAAAAATGAAAGCCTCTCCCATTTTTATAACAGCTCCCAGCACAAGATACTAAAACACATTAGCTCCAATCAAAAGCACAAACATTGAGCCCTTTCCCCTTAATATACTTATACCCAGACACTTCAGTAGATCTGTTCCTCAACTAGAGTGCCCCTCAGCCCTGGGCAACGCAACAGGCTCTGGGTATTACTTTAATAACATGTTATTCTTTGGGTACCATCAGATAGGACTGTGATCTTTTGCACATTAGGTTTTGTTTAATTTGAAAAAGAGAACATATGTTCTGCAATACAGTGAGCTAAATTACAGATACATTAACTCAAAGCTTGCTTTCTTATTTTTGTGTCAAAACTATAACACTTACCACAGATTTTTGTGTTTTTACTGAATTCATATGGATATAAAACAGATTTCATTATCAGACAGCTAATTAAAATGGTGGAGAGAAAACAGTTATGCTGAATTAAAGTTCTTGGAACTTAAGCTTATAGAGCAGAAATCTATGGCAACAGTTACAGTATTACATATTCCAAAACAGAATTTATTTGGATAGGAACAGATAAAACTCTTGTAATTATTTCTCTAGCATTTCTTTTTAGTTGAATATTAAGATTATTTACATCTTCTTTATTCAGACAATTGCCTTCCTTCTCATATAAAATATTTCCTGTAACCCCTTTCATTCTGAGTGATGTGTACACGTGTCTAAAATGTGTTGTGTGCAAAATATTATAATAACAAAAAGGTCTCCTTTTGTTACAATTAGATATTGGATACTTGTTCTTAAAAAAAACAACCCTTCTAACTACAGAGGGGAGTCTACCATTTCCCTTAATGCTGATATAGTTACACAAACAACAGTCTAGAAGAAAACTAACTTTCACTTAGGAATCATCATTTTATATCTCCTTTCCAGCACCCAGATGTGTTCTGGAAAAATCCATGCCTCTAGCTCTGCCTCAGTCGCTCCCCTATAAAAGGAAATCAATTGGCACATTGTCCTACAACAGGAGTCACCAACCGGTAGATTGCGTTCGACTGGTCGATCCTGGAGCCTCTGCCAGTCGATCGCTATCTCCAGCAGCTAAAAGTCTGGTGGCGCAGCAGGGCTAAGGCAGGCCCCACGCCGTTGCCGGAAGCAGCTGGCACGCCGGGGGGACAGGAGTCTCTGCACACTGCTCCTACCTGCAACCACCGCTCCCGCAGCTCCCATTGGCCAGGAATGGGGAACTGCGGCTAATGGGAGCTGTGGGGGCAGTACCTACAGAGAGGAGTCATGGAGGATAGGGCCACGTGCCCCCCCCCCAGGGCTGCAAGGGCACGCTGGCTGCTTCTGGGTGTGGCGTGGGGTCGGGGAAGGCAGGGAGCCAGCCTTAGCCCTGCTGTGCCGCCGACCAAGTAAATGCCACCTGATGGAAGCCCGCACCTCTCCTGCACCCCCAGCCCTGAATCCCCTTGTGGAGCCAGCATCCCGTACGCCCTCCTGCACCCCAACCCCCTACTACAATGCTGATCCCCCTCCCAGAGCTGACACCCCATACCCCCTCCTGAACCCCACACTCTGACCCAGCCCAGAGCCCCCTCCTGCACCCAAACTTCCTCCCAGAACTTGCACCCCTTCTGCACCCCAACCCTCTGCCCCAGAATCAGCCCAGAGCCCCCTCCCACACTCCAAACCCCTCAGACTCAGCCCAGAGCCTGCACCCCAATCCCCCGCCCCAGCTGGGTGAAAGTGAGTGACGGTGGGGGAGAGTGAGCAACGGAGGGAGGGAGGATGGAGAGAGCAGAGCAGGGCCTTGGGTAAGGGGTGGGGCAGATCCTGGGTTTCACTTAAATTCAAAAAGGTTGGAGACCACTGTCCTACAAGATCTACTTTCTGTTTGTAGGAATCATCTACCCTAAACACAAGACCAGCTTTCCTTCAAAAGCTCTACTTGAACAAAAAGATTTCTTCTTTATCTTAGATATGTAAGGGGTTTTTTGTGTACTACTCTGTTACTAAATCAAGCTATATCAGATAATAATTATGCAAGATTCCACCACACTATAGTGTGGATGGGACTTAAGAAACTGTTAAGAAACAAGGATTATGCCTGGGGGAAATAAAAATTCTGTGCCTAAAAATTTTGTGCACAATATTTTAAAATTCTGCAAAATTCTGCATATTTTATTTGTCAAAATAACAAAATATAATCATGCCAGTTTCAATTATTTTGACAATTTATTTCAAAATACCTGTCAGCAAGATATCTGTAACAATACAGACAACAAAAAAGATTCAGAAAATGTTTTTTGACAAATTGATTCCTTACTAGACATATTAATATAGACTTCTGAGTAATAGTTCATTTAAATTACAGTACAGAAATGTATTCCCCACACCTCTGAAAAGCAGTGAAAAGGCTTGGGGGTGTCAGCGGTAACAGAAGAGCTGAGGGAGAGGGAAGTAATTGCTGGGAAGGAGCCTGGGAACGAACCTGGAGGGTTGTTAGGTGTGGCTGGGAGAAGTATGGAACGTGGTGGGGTTTTTTTGGGGTGGGGATTATTAGGGAGTTGAGGACCCTCCCCCATGCAGACCCTGGCTGACCCTTAGCCTCTCCCATTCAGTCAGGCACATCTGGCCCTATCCCTGTGTGCCCCTGCTCCCCCCTCACCCTATCCCCATGTGTCCCTGCACCCCCACTCAGCAACCCCCTCCACCCCTATCCCAATGGTATCACCCAAATAGCTCCTGTGACCCCCCCACTAGCCCTTCTGTACCCCAGGCTAGATGACCCACTAGCAGCACCATGTGCCTCAGTCTGTTTGCCCCTCTCCCGCCAGTGTCCTGTGCCTCCTCACCCGGCCCTGTGTGCAGGACGCTGTGAGGAAGGCAGCCATTGCCCCCTCCCTCTCCATGGCTGGCTGCTCGGCCTGGAGTCATCTGCCCTTTCTTTTGGTGCCATAGCAGTCTCTGGTGGGCAAAAGGAGTAATTGCAACACTTCCCTGGCAGAATCTATTTTCTACTAGGTGGGAAGGGGAATCTGCAAGGGACATGAATTCTGCGTATGTACAGGGGTGCAAAATTCCCCCAGGAGTAAAGTGCAGGTTACACTAAGACTCCAACCATCATTCCTTGCCATATCCATGCAGCAGCTTTTACCAGCAGTTAAAAATATGTCTAGGTGTTCATTTTTCACTGCCAAAAAACTAATGCAAATTACGCACATAGCTGTAAAACTTTCCAAGTACAAAGGAGGTAGGGAGAACCCCAAATTCTTTACAAGGAGCCAGTGCAACAAGACAGACTTGTTTGGGAAACTATATGGGTAAAAACCATGACAACAACATAATCAATGTTTCTTTAGCAATGTCCTCATGCTAGCGGAGTATTTTGCTGTATTTTTAAATTGCCTGTACTTCACTGTAGTATTTAAATAGTCTCAACTAGGTGACGAAAGTAAATGTTAATTAAAGTAAATGATGTGAAGGAGGAAAACTTGAACCCTTGTTGTTTCAATGTAGAAGCTTTCTGTGAGGCTGAGTTAACATAAGTCCAGAGATTTACATTGTGAACCCTGTATTAACCCTCTCTTAAAATGAAAGCAGAACACTGGAAAAATTGCAGAGAACTTAAAGACTCAGAATCTGTCACTTATAAAATCTTGTCTAGGCAACCTGGTTATTTGGCAATACAAGTACATGGATGGTGTTTGATATTTTTCAGTACAGATGGCCTCCTATCTGAGCACTCACTTGTCTTTATTATTGTGCTCCAACATTATAAATCCTTCATATTTATTATGTTAAAAAACTGCTAAGGAACCGGGCAAGTCACCTTCTAAAGATGCAGGACTTCCTTTAATCAATGCTGTGTATATAGAGTGCTTTGAAAATTTAAACTGTCTGTAGCTTTGTCTACACTAAGCAATTTTAACAATTCCCAGCCTTGAAGTCACGAAAACCTTATCTTCAGTGGGAGCGGTGATAGCCCTAGTGAGAAATGCTTGATAAAGGTCTATTGTAGATAGAGTTCATAAGTAATAGTGGTAACACTCTGTGTTTCCTAGTGGGTGACCAAAGTATGAATCTTAAAATCCAACTTCTGCAGTAGGGTTGATGGGGCCTGGCATTGTTGCTGTGTAAGTGCCTCTTCCAAAAGAGGAAGAGTCGCTTCAGTGATAAAGCCTGCCAGCTGATCTTGTCAATTTCCTACCATGGTAATGGGCACATTAGGAATGCCTACGATAGATGGTGCTGCTTCAAGATAAGCTAGCTCAAAAGCAGTTATGTCCAATTCACTTAGCCAGAGAAACCTTACAAGATTGTGAAGGTTCTTAGCATGGAGGAAATAGTTATATGCAAATGATGTAGGGGATCAAAGGGGGGGAAGGCCTTTTCTGAAGACCCATAGCTATTGTTCAGGACTTTGATTCTATCCCATAGATACTAAATTCTTGATTGGCTTGGGTACACAGGGCATTTTTGCCTATGTAAACAAGTAATTATCAACAAGTAGTTGCCAGACAGAAGTTGGGTAGATTTGAGCAACACTTCCAGTGTCTGAGGCACTAAAGAACATCTGTCTTCTAGTGGGAGAGGAGACCCATCAGGACCCTTCAAGAGAAGTGAAGAGGCAGTCTAACCATTCACCTCAAGTCCCCATGGGGAGAGAGACAATAGATTCCTTGCCTCCCCAGAAGAAGCTGAATTTGGAGGAGGAGTGCTCTCTCAATATCCAGAAACGAGTAATCCTTTGAAGTATAATGAGAACCAGTATACCATTCGAAGTGCTAGAGAAAATGGTGCAAGTGATATAGGGTAGCAGAAGGAAAGCATTATCGGGGTACTCAGCACAAATTTTATAACAACCTCCTTATTGATATTCACAGCTATTTCTGACCCTCGTTATCAAAAGAACAGGTGTGTGGTTTTCATTGTTTTTCGGAGTCCTCACGTGTTTGGTGTTGCAATCACAATGCAATAAGGTATTTCAACTGTAAAGCCTACTTCAAGTGTTCAACTTTGGAACTAAAGACAGGTTTGATGTAACTATTACAGCACTTGTGAATGCTACGTGGAATGTTTGTGCTATTACTTCTACTCTGAGTGAATATAAGATTTAATATGCAGAGAAATTACTGCATTAATCTTTCATCTATCTACAGAGCGAGTTTTAAGCTTGCAAGTGAAGAGTTTAGCAATTTTGATACTGCAAATTATGGCAGCCCAGTTAGTACAGGATTTGTTATATTAATTGAAGAAGGGGAATTGAGGATCCAGCAAAGAAAGGCAAAAACGAAAAAAAAATTTTTCACAAACTCATATATTAATATTAGTGACTTGTCTAAAATTGCTGAAGATGTTCTAAAACTGAGGCCAATGAAGGGAGTTATATTTAAGTGTTTACATTTTCTTCAACAGATTTTTTAAAATGTATTTGTGACGCTGTTTCAGGTTTGACCCTAAAGGCTTCAATGTATAACTCCTTACACAAGGAAAACAAAATTCCTCCTGCTAAATATTCGTTAAAGCTCCAGTATAGTCAAATAACGGAATGTTTGACAGTGGCTTTAAGAGAACTACAGATTACTTTTGTACCCGATCCCTCTACCAAAATGTTAACCTCTAGCTTCCCTATCCCAGCCATTCTACACAAAGCCCTACTGCTAGTCCTTATCCTCTCCTGCCACTCTAACCACATCTAGTCGCCTTAATTCTGTCACTTATTTCCTGTTGTATTTTCAGTAAGTGCTCAGAGCGGTTTGTGCTGTAGAATGCAGATCTCAACTGGGGATCTACGAGCAGGTTTCAGGGCCAGCGCTAGACTCACTGGGGTGCAGGGCAGAGAGACTAAGGAGCCAAAGCCTATGTCCCGCCGCGTGGGCCTCAAGCCAAAACCTGCACCCCGTCAGATTTACACAAAGAAAATAATATTCAGTTTTTTATTTTTGTGCCTATTTTATCCTTTTCTTTTTTATATTATATGTGTGTGTGTTTAACTGTATAACTATCAATTTAATACATCTTTTAATCTACTAGATATGCAGAAAAACAGTTGTGGCACAGGTGGGCTGTGGAGTTTTTATAGCATGTTGGGGGGCCTCAGAAAGAAAAAGGTTCAGAACCCTTGCTGTAGAAGACAAAAACAACAACAACTCAGATCCTGACCCAACTATCTTACAGTCTGAGGCATCAGTCCAGAAAACTCTGCATGAGTAAACTCTGTGAAGCCAATGGCCTTCTTTGTAGGCACAGAGATCTGCCTCCATGAAGCAGTTCGCCTGGTTTGGGCGTAAGTTTTTAACATATCAGATTCTACTTTCGTCTCTGCCTTCAAGGCCATACATAACCTCATGCCCTCTTACAGCTGACATGTCTCCTGCTCCTCACAGATTTCTTCTTAATATTCTCTTTCATCTCATTGTTTCACTTTCATGCTCCCGGCTCTCCTTCCCCACTTTTACCATGACTCCTTCTAGGTTTATCCATCCAATACTTTGCAAACTCTTCTTTAAATTAAATGTTGTTCTGCATCTCATTTCTAGCTTTCTGTAATTTAAGATTTTACGCTCTTAGATTCAATTTTACTCTGCCTGTAAAGTACCATGTGAATTTATGATACTATATAAAAATAAACATATTCAAAATGTTATGCAGAAAATAAAAGTATTTCACAGGAGTGACTATTTATTCATTTAAGCCCTGTTTAAAGCCCAATCACTGAGACCCTGCATCATTGCCATGCCAGAAACTTGCACTCCAGTCAAGTCAAAGCAAAAAGTGCAGCAGCACATAGATACAGAGCGCAGTGAAATGTTTAAAACATACCCTGACCTTTTAAAAGGACATGCACCCTGTTAAAAATCTGCTGAACTATGGAAATTATTACAACACCTGAGGTCCATAGAAATTCAGTCACTAGTACCTGCATTTTGTTGCCTTTGGCTGAGACTGGCCTTTCAGATCTTCTAGATATGTAAAGTAGAAGAGCACTAACTGCCAGGGGTATATCATGGGAGGGTTACACTTAGCAGAAATGGACACATGTGCTTTTTGTACCCTGCATAATATACACAAAGGGGCCAGCACAACCAGAACAGGTTGAATCTGCTTAGAGGCGAAGTGGAGGTGCTTGATCTGCTGCCTGGGCATACTCCATTCTCCAGTAAGTCCACAAAACAGAGCGCTTTAATTATATTAAAATACAATATGTAGGGCAAACAAATATACCACTTTGTCAGACTGGTTCAGCAATTTTATCAAAGAACAAACCTGACAAGATGTTTGGCAATAACGAATTTATCTTAATCATATTAATTATTATTTGTGTTATCATAGTGCCTAAGAAACCTATTTATGGACCAGGAACCCATGTGGTAGGCACTGTATAAACATAAAACAAGAGAAGACAATCTAACTTCCTTAACTGGTCTGATTCTTCTAGGATTTGATTGCAGACATGCTTAAGTGATTGGCCCTGAGCTGCAAAGTGCCAATCCAGATTCTTCCAAAGCTCAGGAATACTGAGATCTAGACTATTATAGAAATCGAGGCCATCTGCAAAATGTGGATCTAGGACTGAATTTCAAACCCCTTCTAACAATCTGTATGTCAGTCTGGATCCAGGTTTTGGCAAGAATTCTAATATAAATGTGATCTTGAAAATATTAGCTCCACAGAACCAACATTTGTCGTACTCTGACATAGCAATATCTTTATGCAAAAATCGAAATAGAAGGATGAAAAATGAAACTTACAACTCCAGCATCCTTGTAAATCTCAGCCTCATGACAGGCTTGATCAGTGATCTGGGTCAATGGCAAACTGCTCTGTGGTGTCCCTGCAAAGAACAATAATGTTATATGCCATGATACAAGCAGAAATCAAAACAAAGTCAGAGTTAGATTAAGATTATTGCAAGCATTGACAGAACTGCCAAAGTAGGCACAAACTGGCAGAGTAAATAATGTGAGTAGTAGGCTGTTGCATAATGTCTCATACCTTAATGGTATCTTGTCCCTAGTAGAACTTGATTGACATGGTTTGACTACTGAGTTCCTAAAACTGGTTTAAAAGCCCTCATACTTCAGGAATATCAAATGTAACCTTACACTGAACCAGACCAGCACCTAGCTTGTCATTCTTGCCTGTAATTGTGATCACACCTCATTCTTTACCAGTGACAAAGCATGTATTTCAATCTGTGGCAATGTCACAGGCAACTACTCTGCACCAGTGATGGGAAATTAATAGGAAGAAGATCAAAGAAATTGACAGGAAGGGATGCTTGGTAGGGATTCTCCAATGATTCATGAGAAGTGGAGGTTAAATCTTGCATGACAGTTTTCCCAGAGGCACACAAACAGGAATGATGCACAGGAGACAATTTAAAAACTGCACTGGTGCTAAAAGGAAGATTCTCAGTACACAGGATGAAGTGAACTGTAGCTCACGAAAGCTTATGCTCAAATAAATTGGTTAGTCTCTAAGGTGCCACAAGTACTCCTTTTCTTTTTGCGAGTACACAGGACTGTATCCAAGACACAGAGATACAACTACAATTGCAAACTGTTGCAAAATAACTCATTGATGAGTAACAGACAAAAAGCAGTGAAGTCTGCTGTTTTTCTGTCTGTTCTCCCTAAAGGTAAGATGAAATCCAAAAACTTTCAAGTGTCCTCTGATATTTTTGTGCCTAACTTTAGGCTTTATTTTCAGAGGTGCTGAACACTCACAATTCCAACAGAAGAGGCATTCAGCACCTCTGAAAATCAGGCTGTAGATGTCACAAATTGGGCAACCAAACTCAGAAGCCACTCTAAAAATACCGAGCCTAGTGAGTGCTCCACCTTCAATTTGTCTGCCACAACCATAAGATCACTCTGGGCAGGGCCTGAAGAATTTGCCTGACACTGACTAGCTAATATTACTGATGCTCCATTGTGAAGTCAAGGGCAAATGTCCCAGTGAAAAACCTGCATGCTCATCTCAGCTATCAGGTTTCCAGGTAGGTCACTGTCACTGTATCCTGACAAGAAACCCTGATCTTTTGTCTCCCACTCCCTCCCATAAATTCTCAATTCCCCCCAGTCACTCTCCAGCACCTTCCCTCCATGGGAATGGTGAGCTCAGCGACAAGGTTAACTTCCAATATTCCCTAAAAACAACAACAACAAAACAAACAAAAAACCCACACAACAACAGGGACTGCAGTTCTTCTGGCTCCCTTCCCAAGAGCTCAGGTTGTGGGATCTTAAATGTCCCGCTCACCCAGGGCTGCATGGGGATCTCATAAAATGTCACCTACTCTAACGTTCTGAGAAAAGGAGTACTTGTGGCACCTTAGAGACTAACCAATTTATTAGAGCATAAGCTTTCGTGAGCTACAGCTCACTTCCTCAGTTGCATCTGAGGAAGTGAGCTGTAGCTCACGAAAGCTTATGCTCTAATAAATTGGTTAGTCTCTAAGGTGCCACAAGTACTCCTTTTCTTTTTGCGAATACAGACTAACACGGCTGTTACTCTCTAACGTTCTGGACAGCAGAGCAAATCCAGCCAACAAACTTGTGCAACTTAAGTAAAGTCCATGGAGCGCACTCCTACGCAAAGGCTGGATCTGGTTACACATAACAGCACCTGCTATGTTGTGATCATATGGTGCATAGTGCATTTCTACCTTGCTAGATTACAGACATATGGAGGTAGGCAAGAGGCAGCAAGCTGGACAACGTGGAAGAATGTCAATATGCTAGCTCCACCCCACTTCTCTTCTGTGCCTTGTTGGATGTTAAGAAATAGCAAACATGGGTCAGTGGGGTATTAAATCAGACTCACTGGACACAGGCTTATCTGAGCTGCAATCAGTATAAAACCTCTTTTTTACCTGGTAATGCCCCCACATGCACCATCCCAATGACAACTGATTTTAATCGCCCAAAGAGCTTCAGAAACTTCATGACCTATGGGAAAACAGACAGGGGGGTGTCAGTCAGTCAGTCAGTCAGCCCCGGGGGGGGGGGGAGTTCTGAACGCTCCTGTGGTTCACTACTGAGCGGTACAGCCCCGTGTGACGGCGGCAATCCAGGGGAAGGGAAGAGGTGCGATTTAAAGTGGAAAGTCGGGTTGTCCTGACCCAGGGCAGGCAAAGCCCACACAGGCGGGCGCCCCAGGCAGTTCCCCCCGGGCTCTTCCCCTCGCAACGCAGGGAGCGTCCGGCCCTCAGCCCTGCCCCGGCCCGGCCCGGCCGCTCCCCGTTACCTGGGCAGGGCCTCTCGGAGAAGCCCCGCGGCGCGACCCCTCGGCCTGGCCCGGCCCCGCCGCCGTGTTTACATCCAGGGGAAGCCACGCTGCTTCCTCCCGCTTCCGCGTCGGGGCCGCCGGCTCCGCCCCCGCGCCCGCAGGCCCCGCCCGAGCCGGCTGCCTGCCGAGCCGGGTGGCCGCGCAGCCTGGGCCCCCGCGCCTCCCCTCCTGCCCCCGGGCCCAGCCCCCTGCGCCCCGCCGCCTCCCCGCGCAGACCCCGCCCCGCCCCGGCCGGCTCCCGGCGGGGCCCCGCGCGGGGCCACGTGTGCGGCTCCCGGGCAGGGAGGAGGCCCCGCGCCCTCTCATTTAAATGTCCCGCTCGGCCGGGGCCGCTCTCTGCGCAGGGACGGGAGCGACCGCGCTGTGAGGCAGGAGGCGCCCAGCGGAGCCCGCCCGCGCCTCGCTCCCCGCCCGCCCTGCCCCGCGCCCCGTCCGCAGCCGCCGGGCAGCGCCTCGCACAGGGCACCCTCTCCCCGGGGTAAGGCGGGGGCGGGCGGCGAGGGTCGGGTGCCTGTGCCCGGGGCTCCCCCTCGGCCATTTCCTGGAGGTGCCCCAGTGAGGGGGCAGGCGAGGGGGAGGTGGGGAGGTCCCGGCCCTATCCGACCCCCCCCCCCAATGCACCCCGCATCCGACCCCGGCGGACTCCGCTCGGGTCCCCCCGCCCGGCGATGAGGGCCACCGCCGCCCGCGCGTCCGGAGCCCTTTGTGGGGCTGGGGAGCTGCAGCTGCTGCCGCCTTCGCCTTTGTGAGGCAGTGACCTGCCCCCCCTAACCCTCTGCCTTTCCCTCCTCCTAAGGTCGGAGCCAGCCTCACCCCGTCCCATCCAGGCACCATGCGCAAGGAGAGGTGAGTCTCTCTCCCCAGCCCCCTGCAGGGCGTGTGGGGGGTGGAGGTGGGGTAGGCCACGATCTCCATTAGGCAGATCCCAGAGGAGACTCCCTCGAGGGGTTTATGGCCCTGTATCTCTCTTTCTTGGCAGTGACTACGTGGATGAGAAGGTTCCCCCCAAGGGTGAGGGTGCTGCTGATCTTGCCATGCGAGCCCGAAAGAGGAAAGCTGATGTGGCCACTGTAAGTACAAAATGGCTCACTTTGATCCTCTAGGGCTAAGTCCTGCTCTGTCATTCCAGTGTAAATGTGGATTCTCTTTGCTGAACTGTTTGGACCATGGCCTCTGTTGCCCTTGCTGGATTGTGAATGTCCATGTGGCATTTGGAGTGTACACTAACTGGGTCAAGTGCTGTGCTCTGTCACACGGGCGTAATGTGCCCGGAGCAACAACTGGATTTACACCAGTATGATTCAGAGTGGCAGAGTTTGGCCTGGAGTCTGTATTCTTGTTAGCACATGGCTCTCTTTTCTCCCCCCCCCCCCCCCTGTAGTTCTTACAGGATCCTGATGAAGAAATTGCTAAAATGGAAATGAACAAGAAAAAGCAATATGAAAGCCAGGTAATTGATTTGGCTGTGGATACATAGTTACTGATACTACTGTAATTTTTTTAATTTATATAGTTTTCTTGGAATGTAGAGCATTTCATCAACTCTGTACCTACATCACCACTAGCATGCTGCATGGTAATGGGGGAGGGGAGACTTTTGTCCAGGGACACTAAGAGAAACCCCCTTCCAATTTACACAAGGTGACATGGGATCTTTAACATTCTCATAAAACAGATGAGGTCTGTCCGAATTCTTGTGGTATTACTATAGCATGACTAAATATCCTGGTTTGCATGGGCTTCATGTATTAAGGCCTTAATTTTGCATGGGTAGATAGCCGCACAGAACCCCATTTACTTCATTAGAGAGTTAGGACACATGTCCTATCCACTTCCATATAACTGGCAGTTTGGACCCTCTTGCAGCTGTCTCCCTACTTTAAATATGAATGTGGAAAAGAGGACATCTGTATTCCTCCTACAGCCCATTAATGGTTTGTTGTTGCTGTGACACTGAATGTTTTCTGAGTGCCAAAAAATCAAAAAGTGCACAGTTAGGATTTGGAAATTTTATGTTATATACTAGGGGATGTACACTTCCGTGGCATTGCTGGGACTGAAGCTTCTAGGTAAGGCATAGTAATCCCTATAAAGGCACTAGGGGTTGTTCAGATAGACAGCAGTAACTGGCCTAGGAGGGGTAGAGATTAGGAGGAGAAACAATGTCCTTAGCAGGCAGTGCTAGCTTTCTAAATCTCCCTGTGATAATATTAAGATAACTTAATTTTGATTTTTAACCCTTAGTATTCTAAACTTCATTTGTTTGTTCCATTCTTCCATTCCACTTCCATTCTTCCTTTGTTCCACAAACTTGGGTATGCTATCAGTTACTGCCCCACACTTTCATACACAATATGAGATGTGTACTGAGTTTGTGAGGTTTCACTCACTGTACACCTTTAAGGTATGTGCAGATTAAATTTGGCTGAGGCATGAAGAAATAGAATATACATACATGCTCTTCCTTGTTAGGATTTGAGCTAATTAATGCATATGTAGGAGGATATTTAAACTACAAAAGTCATGAGTGGGGAATACAGTACCCTGTTCATTCAGTAATAGGGTTACTTATGCATAGGGCCCTACCAAATTCACAGCCATGAAAAACACGTCACGGACTGTGAAATCTGGTCTTTTGTGTGCTTTTATCCTATACTATACAGATTTCACTGTGGAGACCAGTGTTTCTCATATTGGGGGTCTTGAGGCAAAAAGGAGTTGTGGGGGAGGGGCACAAGGCTATTTTAGGGGGGTTGTGGTATTGCTACCCTTACTTCTGTGCTGCCTTCAGAGCAGGGCGGCCAGAGAGTGGTGGCTGTTGTCCGGGTACGCAGCTCTGAGGGCAGCACCCTGCCAGCAGCAATGCAGAAGTGAGGGTGGCAATCCCATACCATGCCATCATTTACTGCTTCGCTACTGCCTTCAGAGCTGGGTGGCCGGACAGCAGTGGCTGCTGAATGAGGGCCTAGCTTTGCAGGCAGCAGTGCAGAAGTAAGGGTGGCAATACCATACCGTGCCATCCTGGCAGTGGCTCTGCCTCAGAGCTAGGCTTCAGCCCACCAACCGCCTCTCTCCAGCTGCCAAGCTCTGAAGGGAGCACTGCTGCCAGCAGCAATGCAGAAGTAAAGGTAGAAGTAGTACAATCCCCCCTATAATAACCTTGCGACCCCCCCACAACTCCTTTTTGGGTCAGGACCCCTACAATTACAACACAGTGAATTTCAGTTTTAAATAGCTGAAATGATTAAATTTATTCTTTTAAAAATCCTATGACCGTGAAATTGACCAAAATGGACCGTGAATTTGGTAGGGCCCTACTTATGCATAATGCGGTGCATCTAACCAGAAGTGGCAACTGCAAATTTGAAGACTGAAGTGCTACATAACAGATGGACATCATTGTTTGGAATGGTCTCTGCTTGTTGCAACCACATATACTAGTTATCACTCAACATATTAAGCAGGGCTCAAATGGTGAGCATTTAATGAGGGGATCTCTTCTTCCCGTCTGTCTTCCTTTTATGCAGTATATTAAACTAATTTCTCACTTTTGACAAGGGGGAGCTGTCTGTCCTTCATTAGAATTCCTTTTCTCCACCCTCCCTAAAAAGCATCCCTCAATTTGAGGTTTTTTTTAAAATATATATTACACAGTAGCTACTTACTAATAAGCTCTAATAACATGTACCCAGATATTTATCCCCTCTCCCCAAAATGGCAGTAGAAAGAAAGTTGAAATGTTTAGCATAAAATGCTCTTACTGTAACTCTTCTTATTCCAGAACTAGAAATGGAATTACAGTCCTGTCTTAACATGAGAATTAGATTTTTTTAAAATAGATGCTGGGACAATTCCTTCATGAATGATTGATGTATTGAAATACAGTTAAAGCACCAATTCCTGAAGTGTAAATTAAAGACTTAGCTTTCTGTAAACCCACTTGGTGTTGATAAGGCCCTGCAACTCTGTAGTTCATAAATAAGAGGTACCTGAGTATCAG
Source organism: Lepidochelys olivacea (assembly GCF_965140295.1). Lineage (NCBI taxonomy): Eukaryota > Metazoa > Chordata > Testudines > Cheloniidae > Lepidochelys > Lepidochelys olivacea. The sequence continues at coordinate 20,509,186 of NC_140422.1, forward strand.
TCTGTACATTGAGAGGATTCTGTGGATACTTTGTTATAACAGTTATCCTTTGACAAATCCATGAAGCTAACATTTGGTTGCACAGCAGCAGCTCTTTGGTATGTGGTGTGACACAAGCTATTCTCTGATATAAATTGCCATAGGCCACTAATGAGACTGTGTGCAGTTCCACCAGGAGTAGAGCAAGCTTGTTGATTGCTAGCGAGAAAGCAAGATGGTGCACAATAATAGCATAGCAAACTTCAATGTGCAAGTAGCCTTAAATCCTGTGCAACATACACTGCATTACATAAATACATTGCATTAAATAAACTATTGTATACTAGTTGAAGCTCCATTTTGCTCCATGTATAAAGTATCACTCTCACATCCCACTTATGGCATGTTAATACCCAATTCATTAGTTTGTTTCTGTTGAACGTACGGCCCGAGCTTTTAATTAGGATGATGTTACCCTGTATGTGATGAAAGGGTGGTTATATCAGGCTGATGGAAGCTGAGTACTGCAGGAATTTTGTATTTGGTTTTGAAGTAAGATAACGGGCACTGTTCTCAATTCTCATCCTGATTTTGGTCGTAACTAACATGAGTGCTGATACATTAGCAGGATGTTTTGTGAAACAAAGGTCCTTTAAACTGAAATTATTTTTTCACACAACCTACCAAAGGGAGACCCGGATGATGAGCTTAGTCCACATAATTTATAACCAAGATAACGTTGGCTACTATCAAATTTAGGGTTGGGAATTGGAGCATGAATCACAATGATCCCGTCCCTTGTCTGACTTCTTTAACATTTCTCTTCATTTTTTGAAGCTGGCTGGTAGAACTGTCTTGTCTATCTTTCCTGTGCCATAATACTTGACTCTAGTGCAGTGGTTCTCAACCTACTTATCACTGTGGGCCACATCCAATACTGCCTGTATGGCTCTGAGGATGTTGATTGGGTCACAAGCGGCCCATGGGCCCGCAGGTTGAGAACCACGGCCTAGTGCCTTCAGTGAATGAAACTAACTAGAATTACATTGTGTCACTTTCTGTAGGCAAATTGCAGGAGAACAGCATTATTCCTAACATGGCTTCAGGCACTAGTTGCTAGCACATGCTGGGTTTTGCGGAGTTGGGGAGGGCTAAGTTTATATCCCTCTTTCTCTTCCGATCCCACCTTCATGTTTGGTAACTTCAGCTTCAATGCTGATGATCCATCCAACCTTTTGCTTCTTATATCCTCTTTCCCTCAGTAGTTCTGAGTCAACCTCCTACATACAGCCGTGGTCTAGACTTTATTTGGTGCTGTACATTGCTGCTTGTTCACTCATGGCTAGATTTCTTCATTCTTCATCTGCCTTTGCTGTTTTTTTGTTTTGTTTTTGTGTTTTGTGTGTGTCCTATTACCGCGAAGCCATTAACTTTCTTGAGTTCTCAAACTCCTCCTTCCTGTTGATATAGATAGCAGCATATAAATAAAATACAGGTTTTTTACTGCAGCCATCATAGAAGTATCTGAGCCTTGCCAAAGAACTTCTTGGACCTCACATATAAAACCACTCCTCTTCCACACTAGATTCTTTGGCTTCCCTTTCTTGCTGAATCCTGGTCTTGGCTTACATCCCACTCCTGCTCCAGCATTGCAGAGTGCCTTTGGAGGAGCCCACGAACCATAGGATTTCCTTTGCTACACTGCCAAGATTTTCAGCTGCACCTGCCATCCTGGATACAAGGGTGGGGTCCCTGCAGAGGAGCCGATTGCAGCTCCAGGATTTGGGGACTAGTTACTTTATGCAAACCTAAACTAAGCTTGGCAAAAATTGAACTAGTTTTTCTACCTAAGCCTTTGCCCATTTCCCCCTCCCCCCCACAAATGGCAACTTGACAATCCACTCAGTTGATGTAATACAACTTTTTTGATACATTTCCTCATCTGAAATTGGTGCTGTCACAAAATCTGTAGCTGTCTCCATCTCCCCTGCAAAAACCCTTATCTAAGCAATAATAATCCCTCACTTCAATGATTATAACCTCTTCCTCCTCACTAGCTTGCTAGATGGTCATCTTGCTTCTTTTTAGCCTATTTAAAATGCTGCCTCTTAAGATAATGTATCTTGCTTGCTGCTCTGACCACACCTAGCCCCTCACCTATCATTTCACTCTTAAACATCATTTTGCTCTTAAATCTTAGAGGTCCTCTCGTTCCAATCCTGTTGAGTTTTACTTATTTTTTTATTTAAAAACACCCGCTGTACTTCAGTGCACTGATGAATTGCATTGCCTTTTGTTGTTTCCCTTTGCCCTCATTTTGTCTACATGTTTAGATTGTGAGCTCTCTGGGGCAGGGACCTTGTCTTTCTGAGGTGCCAAGCATGTGCCACGTTATACAGAAAGTATATAATTCTCCTTCCTTAACTCTTATCCAAACCACAGTCTGTTTGATTAACTGCACTCAAAGGACCGTCGTCCATGCCTGCCATGTAATTGGAGAACTAGATGTACCTAAAATGTAACTTAGAGGAAGGACAAAAAATTAAGTTAAGTGCTGATGTGACATTTTAAACTTTCAGTTCATAGGGAATCTACTGTCGTCTTACTCTGAATGATACATCTTTCCCCCCAGTTAAATAGTAACACAAACCGCACTGGGATCTTGGACATAGCTGTGCACATGCCTGTGATAGATTTGCATGCACAATTTCTCCTTTTTGAAGAGGAAAACTGCCTAGCTTTTTCAGGCAGTGGCTCAAATAGTACAAAGCAATTTTCACTATGAATAAACCAAAACGTGGTTATGAGCATTCTGAATCTAGTGCTGGAAAGTGTTAGTTGTGACAAAGGCAGACTAAAAACCCAGGTTTGGAACTGATTCATAAGTCTTCTTATTTTTAACTTGTAAAACAAGTGTTTTCTATTTAAAGCAGGTTGAGGACTTGCTGAAGCTTTTTGACCCTGCCACTGATACAAATTGCATTCCTTTTTCAGTAAGATGGCTGCCTCCAGTACTAGGTCAAATGCCAAGTTTTAGTTAGAATAAAAATAAATGTGTTTATTCATGGTGATAGGATTTTCTTTCTTTGTGAACTTTCAGAACATTGGGCTAAGCAAAATGGGTTCTGTCTTTCTTTAGGAACTGGGGTGATAACTTTATAGTAAAGTCTTGCTTTTTTAAAATTTAGTTTGCCAAGATAAGCCTTCTTTAAAGAAAAGTAGCATTAGGTCTGTGTTCTGTTCCAAATACATAAATAACAAGTTATAATAGCTGGAATGTCAGGTGTCTACCATTTGCAGATTTGTTAGTAACCTATTCTGTATATGAATGGACTAGCTATTATGAGTTTTAGTTCTTTTCTAAGAGGGAACATCCTAGGGCAAATAAAATGTATACAAAGTCATTTTCATATATCTGAAGTGATAGCAAAATGTTAGCTTTCTGCTTAACCAACTTCACAAGATGAGCAGTCAATAACCTCTGAATCTTGAAAGACAAAACAAAATCAGCATTCCTTCTCTGCTGTGTTCATTACCAAGGACATTTTGCACAAAAGCAGCCTCTTTGTCTGGGAATCTCATTTGCTTATTCCTCACCTGAGTCCTAATCCTTGATTGTCGTCTTAGCATATGTGCAACATGCCTCATGTGGCACGTGACCAGCATTCATCACTGAATTTGGTCTGCTGGCATTGGATCATTAGTGCCTGGCCCAGGCCAGGGAATCTGGCTGGGATTGTGATGCCATAAACGAAAGGATTCGAACTTCAGGTGGGGAATAAGCGATGCGACTCCCAGACAAAAATCGTATTTTCACACAAAATCTCCTTCTATCCAAAACATTGCAACAGAACTCTTTATAGAGAACACTTGTCTTTCTGTGGGACATCTGTGACCCTTCAATTCCAAAATATGAAAGGTAAATGACTTGTTTTAAGCTCAGCAATTGAAAGTCTTTCTTCGTGTGAAAATGCACCTTTCAACTTGTTCTGAATTTTAGCTGCCTACAGGAGTGATCACCTCTCTGAACTAGTGTGTCTTGTGTGGAGTCTGTGTGCATTAATAGCCCTAGAAACTATAAAACCAGTTATAGTGCAACATTTTTTTCTTTCCTTTAATAGCCATCTTGGAATAAGGATGTCCAGAAAAGTCCCCATATGCTGATTCCCACACCAGATAAAGATGAGCCAGTTAATATTGGCTTTTCTCATTTTGTACACCTCAGACTTAGTCCATCTAGAACTTCACCGCTACCAATTCTGGGGTAATTGTATTTCATTCCCCCTTCTTTGTCTGTCCCATTCACCACTTAACAGTTGATACTTAACATGTTTATATTTTTTCCTTAGCTGGGCAAATAGAGATGATGTTTGGAAAAACATGCTAAACAAAGAACAGACGTATGTGAGAGAGAAACATTATATGCAAAAGCACCCTCTCTTGCAACCTAAAATGCGAACAATTCTTCTAGACTGGCTGATGGAGGTGAGCTTTGCTGTTCTTGCTAACAATTTATGTGTGCTGTAGGTAGGTATAGAGATGCCCTGAATAACATGAATTTTTCTAAATACCTAGTATGATCTGATTTTCATGCACTTTACATAATGCATACAGCACCAGAATATTAGTGGAACTTGTTTACTCAGTGCACATCTAAGAAATTTTACCAGAGTGTTGGCACCAAATATGTAGAATTTAATGGTTCCAAGTTTCAAGTGTGCAGTTTGATAACTTCATATCTAATATAAGGATAGTTTATCAAACTTATACTCAGTGAATGTGAATGCCTACTTCTGCCTGGAACTTACATGAAATGTTTTATTTCAGCATTTTGTGTTCTAGACTAAAGCAAAACAAATGAAGATGAAATTATGGTGGAGGGGAAGTGATGGTGTGTGTAGAGAAGTTGGGAACCCTGATGTAATGCTTAATGTGTCATAATTCTAATAGTTTCAGCGTATACTATGTGATCTGCAACTGTTTCTAACATGATAATCTTAGAATTGAAAAGATGCTATTTTTAAACATTCTTGTTGCACAGTATCTTCCTGTTGGCCACCTACTGGCTTAGAAGACTGAAGAGTTCTTCTCAGTCACAACCAACTTGTGAGAATTTTTTTTTCCGTTACGAACTGTGGGGAGGCTACATATTTTTGAAAATGAAGACCTGATGCTCTGGTCTTGTAACATGCATGCTTTCCCGTGTGTGTGTGTGTGTGTGTGGTTTTTTTGTTGGTTGTTTTGTTTTACACACTACAGCCTTGTCCCAGCAATGTAAGTGCCATACTACACTGACATAACTCCACTTACATAAGCGCTCTCATGGCAGTGTAGTTAAGGCAATGCAGTGTCTGTGCAGACATTGTGTGAAAATTGACAAGAAAGCCAGGCAGTTAGAGCCCAGCTTCCTCTGGCTCCCCACTCCCAGTTGGGCTACTGCCCAAAGGCTCCCTGCTTAAGGAGCCGAGAAGCCTGGATAGCTGCTCTTCCACTTCTGACTGGGAGCAGGGAGGGAAGAGCCTGGGGGGCAGCTGGGCACCGAGCAGAGAGCTGCATGAAGCTGAGAGCCCTGGCTCTCATCCCCTCATGCTGCCCCTCTTCAGCTGGCATCAGCCACCGCAGTAATTATTAGGATTGAAGGGTCACAGATGTCCCATGGAAAGACATCACTGCGGTGGCTGTAAGTTGACCTACCATAGGTCAACTTACAGCTGTAGTGTGGACATGACACCACCCTTCTTACCCCATATTTGATTTCAGCTCTTTTTATATTAAAACTACTGTATGAAATATCCCTAGATTTGTCTTATTAAATGTTATACGCTGCTTGAGACAAAACCCCCATTGTAGGTACATGAGTTGGTTTGATACCTAAAAGGACTTGTATGTACTCTGCTTTCCTTATGAATATGCATTACTGTTTATCTCTTGCAGGTTTGTGAGGTCTACAAACTTCACAGAGAGACTTTTTACTTGGCACAAGATTTCTTTGATCGGTTTATGGCAACACAACAAAATGTTGTAAAAACACTGTTGCAGCTTATTGGCATTTCATCTTTATTCATAGCTGCAAAGCTTGAGGTAAAAGTCTTTAGCTTCTACCTAAACATAAGTGGCTTGGAAATGCTTGCTGCTTTTCTGTGCTGGGTACATCTTTGCTTTATGGAAGTCATTGAGGGGAAAAGAATTTTTGGAGGAGTTTGTAGGAAGAAAGAAGACTCCACTCTTGCTACAATTCCCCTCTGGCCCATTTTACCCTATATAAGGTTACACCAGAATATGCCATTCCTTTGTACTCCTAGGAAATTCAAAAACTGAGGTGAAGTTAGTTACCTTGGGTTTTAAGGTTGGTCGCTGGATACAGAGACCACTTCTAAGTACTCTACCAATAAAGAACATAACTGACATTGGAACAAGATGACCTAACTCAGGAGTTATCCCTCAATTGTTTGAATAACTCAACTATTAAAATAAGTGACTTTCTCTTGGCTTTAACTCTTAAAGGTGAAGATGAATAGAAATCTCTGGAATGCATTTGATTCTTTGAGGTATTCTTTGGCACACATCCTTGCTCCGCTTCTAAATCATAAGGCCTCATGAGATATTTATTTTAAGTGTGAGTAAGGTAAAGTTTATACCTGTCAATTGAGTGGAAGGGTTGGGGAAGCCAACTTGTCTGAAAAAACAGATATGTTAAAAGAGCATTTAAATTGTTAAGCTAAATTGGGGCTAATGTCTGTTTCTTCCTCTCCCCACTGCCTCTTTTAACAAGCCAGATTTAGACCAAATATATCCCATAACCTCTAGAGATACATCCTCATACCACATCTGCATTGGGCACCAGGTTTATAATCTTAGATTTGGGAAATTAGAATAGGTCATTGGCCGTGTTGTTCCTAATATTTCTTCTAGAGGGCTAATCCTCTTGTAATGTGACACAAAAATAGACACACACCCCCCCCCCCGCTAAGATTGGAACCTGGCCCCTAGAAAATGGGGTGGCACACTTTTTTTTTTTTTTTGGTTTTTTTTTTTTAAAGGCTGAATAAACATTTTTAGGAATATGCAGGTGTTATCTCTCCATGTATGCAGTAGGAATACAGAGGCGAATTTGTGAGGTGGTGGAATAACTGACATGAAGATCTTGATATGAGCTCTGAGAACATGCATTGTATCCCTTGCAGTCAAACTCTATTTTGGACTTGGACTGATAAATCAAAAATGGAAAACGAAGACTATGAACAAGAAATTTGCTTTTTGGGAAGCCATTTTTTATCACTGCCATGATTCATGAGAGTCAACAAACACTTGGGCTCCCATGAGATTTTAAAAATAAAAGGAGTACTAGTGGCACCTTAGAGACTAACCAATTTATTTGAGCATAAGCTTTCGTGAGCTACAGCTCCACACTGCATTTAGCCGTATGGAGTGGAGCTGTAGCTCACGAAAGCTTATGCTCAAATACATTTGTTAGTCTCTAAGGTGCCACTAGTACTCCTTTTCTTTTTGCGAATACAGACTAATACGGCTGCTACTCTGAAACATGAGATTTTAGTTTTACACAACTTGAAATGTTCAGTTTTTTTACATGTGGAATATCTACATTCTACTTGACTTATATTTTTGATCTTTTATCTTTCAGGAAATCTATCCACCAAAGTTGCACCAGTTTGCTTATGTTACAGATGGAGCTTGTGCAGAAGATGAAATCCTCAGCATGGAATTGATCATTATGAAGGTAGTTATAAAATTGTATTGTTTACATTTCTGTAAGGACCAAAACATGGTGTGATCAACTTCAGCAGAGATCTGCAATTAGTGTTGTAATATTCTGGTAGAGTAATATTTTTCCTGTAGTTAAAACTAGTGCCTTATAAGATGTAGAAATTTGCATACTTCTCAAATGTTACAGATAAAGTGGCTTGGTTAGGTTTTTTTTGCTTGGGAAAGTTCAGTTTCACTGGGAAAAAGAACATTGTTTTCTTTGCACTGCTACCATAAATGGGAATGCAGTCTCCCACCAACACTAGGTAATGATGTAAAGAGTAAGATGCATATTCTAATAACATTTTCGATAACATTTTTGTCAATTTTATATCTGTCTTTTTTAGGCTCTTAATTGGAACTTAAATCCACTGACAGTTGTATCGTGGCTAAATATTTACATGCAAGTTGCATATCTAAATGAGCTTTATGAGGTGTTGCTGCCACAATATCCCCAGCAAATCTTTGTACAGATAGCAGAGGTAAGGGTGACTTCATCCCCAAACTCCATGCATCTCATGTTAAGACTTCTCATTTGTAATATGAGATTGTCACATGTTAGGAATCTGTCTTCTCCCTGTGTAGCTTTTGGATCTCTGTGTGCTCGATATTGGCTGCTTGGAATATACATATGGAGTACTTGCTGCTTCTGCTTTGTACCACTTCTCCTCATCTGAACTGATGCAGAAGGTTTCGGGTAATTAACGCTTTCTAATCGCAAATATTTGTCTGACAAGTAAGTTAACCTAAAGCTCACATAAGTATCTTTACCTTCCAGGTTATGACTGGTATGATATAGAAGAGTGTGTAAAATGGATGGTTCCATTTGCTATCGCTATCAGGGAAGCAGGAAGCTCCAAACTCAAGCACTTCAGAGGCATAGCTTCTGAAGATTTGCACAATATACAAACACATATAAACAGCTTGGATTTGCTGGTATGTTTTTTTTTTTAAAAAAAATCTTCACTTTATGTAATCTCTAGAGGCAAAAACTATATATTCTCTTGCAGAGTATAGGAATTTCAAGGCTTTTTTAAAATTTGTGACCTGATAGAGCAGGGTGGGCAAACTTTTTGGCCTGAGGGCCGCATCAGGTTTTGGAAATTGTATGGAGGGCTGGTTAGGGGAGGCTGTGCCTCCTCAAACAGCCAGGTGTGCCCCCACCCCCCTGGGACTTCTGCCCCATTCACCTCCCATGCTCCCTGTCCCCTACCTGCCCCCTGCCACCCCATCCAACACCTCCTCTCATTCCTGACTGCCCCCCGGGACCCCTGCCCCATTCAACCGCCCCTTCTCCCTGTCCCCTGACTGCCCGCCTCCCTCCTTCCTGACTGCCCGCCTCCCGAAACCTCTGCCCCCATTCAACCCCCCTTTTCCCTGCCCTCTGACCACCCTGACCTCTGTCCACACCCCCGCCCCTTGACCACCACCCCAAACTCCCCTGCCCTCTCTCCAGTCCCCCTGCTCCCTGCCCCCTTACCTCGCTGCCTGGAGCACCGGTGGCTGGCAGCACTACAGCCCCGCCGCCCGGCTGGAGCCAGCCACACCACCGTGCAGTGAGAGCACTGGGTCAGGCCGGGCTCTGCAGCTGCACTGCCCCAGGACCTCGTCGCCCAGAGCATTGCACCGGCGGCGCAGTGAGCTAAAGTTGCAGGAGGAGGGGAAACAGCAGGGGAGGAGCCAGGGGCTCGCCTCCTGAGCCAAGGGCTCAGGGGCCAGGCAGGAGTGGCCCGCAGGCCATAGTTTGCCCACCTCTGCGATAGAGCAAATTCAGAAACTAAATGCCTTTAAAAAGTGATACCCAGTATATACTGAAGGACTTAAGAGTGCAGCTGATGACAAACTTTGAGCTTAAATTGCAAGTTCCTTTGGGCAGAGACTGTCATATTTTGTGCTGTGCCTCGCACAAAAGGGCCACTCTTCAGATTGTGGGCTCTTGGTGATGGCGTAATACACAGAGCACTTGAAAGTAATTTGTATATGTTATGTCAGAAACATACTACCGTCTTGCAAATACTTGTCAAAGAAAGAAACAAAACCTCCTCTAATTTGGTTTTCCCCTAACTTGGTATCAGCTTTGGGATGCTTCAGGTGTTGCATACTGGGCTTATTTTTTCCATAAGGATTATAGAACATAGAGCTTCCCCATTATGTTTGGAAAGATAGAATAGTCTAATTTTAGGAAAGAAAACACGTTCCCAATTTGGATGACTGCTTTTGATTTATTTTTCAATGCTTTCTTTCTCTTTTTCTTTTCTTTCTCCGCCAGTGACTAAATTCTCACTATAGGCCAGTAAGATCAATATCCCAAGGTTTGCTGGCAGTTGACTAGTTGAATAAGTCAAGCAATAATGTTTTAAGCAATTATAATATATAATAAATGTCAGAATATATTTGCTTGATGCAATTACAGCTGTATTATAAACTGGAGTTAACTTTTTATTCACTAATTCTTTTATATTAAAAAGGTTTTGATTAAAATATAGTAGATTATAAAAACACCTCTAAAGCTTAGTAGCAACTGAAATTCTGCTTTCTTACACACTTGTAAGGTCTATATCTAATAGTGGTTAAGGGAATTCAAAATGCTGCTAACTTAGATCTATCATGATTTACAGTGTCTGACTAGCAATATAATACATCTGATTACAGTAAAGTTGTTTGGTAGGTCTCAATAGGAACCTGCCAAATTGCACTCTGGACTCACGTTGATAATACTTTTAAGGCAAAGCTGCACACTGGAAAATTACCTAAATTGAAGAATTAGCGCTGCTGCGTTACTCTCAGACTTATTCTGCTATCAGTTGGTTTTTCAGAGGCAGTCTTAGCTTTGAAGCAACTTCAGTGCTATGGTGTAAGAATTTTTAAATTGATAATAAGTTGGTGAAAACAAACTAGAGAGGTTTAAATGTGTGAATGATAGCTTTGGAAAAATAATGGGCATTTAAGTAATACCTCAAGTCTTTTGCCTCTTTTATTAATATGCATGGCTGGAATATCAAAGCTGATTTTGTAACACGCTAACTTAAATATTACCTTTTTTTACTTGTTCAGGACAAAGCTCAAGCAAATCAGGCCATGTTGGCTGAGCAAAATAGGACTTCTCCTTTACCCAGTGGTGTCCTCACACCACCACAGAGTAGTAAGAAACAGTCCACTGGGCTGAAGCTGATATGACTGCAAACTGTCTACATCAGAGACAATTTAGCTGAAGTGCCTGTTTTTGCTGGTTCTGAATCCTGCTCCATTATGGAAATGCTGCCAGTGAAGTTCATAAGCTTTTATGGATTCTAAAAAAGAAACTTGCATTTTTTTGTGACAGAAGAATCTTCTATATGAAAAAGTTTTTATTAACTATTGATATTTTAAATAAATGGATCAAGTACACCAGCCACTTAAAAGAACGCCGAAGAGTGCTCCAAATGCTGCTAAGGAAGGTAATACTTGATGTGACCAACTGTTCAAAAAAAAAGGCTTGAAGTTAAAACCTGCAACTGTGTGTGTGTCTGTGTGTCTGTCTTTGGATATCCCGGGGTCATTTCACCTTGTGGGGGCAAATGGGTTTGAGAATGCTGTGGACGACTACATTTTAGAGCCTCTTTACAAGCTATTGGCTTACAACTTGATGACTTTTTAAAAACCCTTTACGTAAATGCTGCTATGTCTCTGTATATCAATTTTTAAATAAAAATGCTGTCCAAGACAGCTGGTTTTATGTGTATTTGTTGTATCCGTGTGGTAAAGGTAGCTGTTTTGAAGCAGAAAACATGGGGGAATTAAGAAAGTAAGGATATCTTCTGTTACCACCAACTGCTTCCCTGCGAACTAAGTCTCTTCTTGGATACAGAAATGTGAACATCCAGAGAATGAAGCTGTGAATGCAACTGAAAACAGGGACTATTCATACTGTGTATTTTTTTTCTCAAATATTTTGAATGACTACTTCTGGAAACTGATATTCCGCCTCCACATATTGCAGGGAGGAGGAGATGTAAACCAGCTTTTCAGTTCGTCCTGGCACTTGTTTTTCAAAATGTCAGTGAGCAGTTTCTACTGCAAATGTAATGCTGAAAATTCTGGGAGGCTTTCAGCATTACTCATGCTAGTTTCCCATAAACTACGCAGAAGCAGCATGAAACTGAGGAATGGAATACAAGTTGTTTGGGGTTTTCATTAACTTCCTGGTGTCCAAACTAAAGCTTGCTGGTAACTCTGGTGTTTGGAAGTAATTTAGCGTGTTGGGTGGGAGGGAATCTGACACAATCTAAAGCCCTAATACATTGAAAAAAGCATAGTCTTGATCAAGTGTTAAATAATGCTGCTTATGGTTAAACAATTCATTTTTATCTTCATGATGCTGTTCGGTCTCTTGAAAGATCCTTCTCTGAAAGGTTGTAAATTGGTTGTTAAAGGAACAAGTGTAAATGTCAACTGAACAATTTGGCAGCTACCAACTTGAAGTTCTTACTTCTGGCAGAGATATGACTGACAGTGAGGCCTGGACCTTATTGGAAGGAATGTTAGAAATACTCATGAGTAGTGAAAATGCATGTAGCTTAGTACTACTCTTAAATATCCTCACACTCATTTAAAACCTGAACAAAAGTATTTCAGAATTCTTACCTTGTAATTGATGAGAAATCAGTTTTTAATGCAAACCTTCCAGTCATTATTTCTAATGCTTTCTATAAAAGCTTCAGTATTAAATAATGACCACCATATACAAAACCCCCATTTGACTGTGTCATAAATATAAAGGAAGGGTAACAACCTCTATGTATGCAGTAACAGAAATCCCTCCTGGCCAGAGGTACAGAATCTCTTACTTGTAAGGGGTTAATCAGTTTGTTTAATCTGATTTGGCACCTGACCAGAAAGTCTAATAGGGAAAGAAGATACTTTCAACTCTGGGGTGGGGAGTTTTTGTTTGTGCTCTCTTTGTGGTGTGCTCTCTCTCAGGACAAAGAGAGACCAAGCAGGAAAAAAACTTCTCCTAAAAAGATACATCTAAAATTACAGAAATTGTAAGTAATAGCAAGGAAATGCATTAGATTATTTTTCATTTTATCTTGTGAATTTTCCCTATGCTAAGAAGTAATTTTATTCCTGTTTTGTAACTGGGAAGCAAAGTCAGAGGTGATCATCTGGGTTTTAAATATTTTTATTTACGCTGTAAAGTTATCTTCCATCCTCATTTTGCAGGTGTGAGTCTTTTACATTTTTTTTTTAAATAAAATTCTTCTTTTAAGAACCTGATTTTGATTTTCAGTGCCCTAAAAAACAGGGATTTGGTCTGTGCTCACTTTAACCTATTGGTTGGTATATTATTCTCAAGCCTCACCAGGAAAGGGGGTGAAGGGACTTGGGGGATAGAGCTCCAAGTAGCCTCTCCCTGAACGTTCATTTAAATCACTTGGTGATGGCAGCAATACTGTCCAAGGACAAGGAAAGGAATTTGTGCCTTAGGGAAGTTTTTAACCTAAGCTGGTGGAATATAAGCTTAGGGGTTTTTTCATGTGAATCCCCCATCTGTATCTCAGAGGGGGGAGGGAACCCTGACAGACTGCTTATAATAGGATGTTACACTTTTAATTTAGGACTTTAATAGTCTGCCCTCTCCAATTGTGGAAAAATTGAAGACCGTAGCAAACACAGCAAATGTGACCAGCACTAATTTTCAGTTTCCATTAGGAAAAAAACTTTCTGGTTTGACATCCTAATGTTTGAGAATAAATGCAAATGTTCTATACCCCTATGGAAAGATACGTGGATAGAAGTAAGTTGTACCTCATGGAACTCAATTTCTATGAGCAGTTGTGTCTAGCCAAAATGAAGCCTGACTTTATATACTGATCCTACTTTAGGTTCTAACTATAAGTGGTGGTAACTTCGAAAAAAGTTTAAAATGCCTTATTTCTGAGGAAAGGAGACTTGTGTTCAGAGTGCACTTAATCATAGCCCTCCTCAAGCCCCTCAATCAGCCACTACAGCTTAGGCCATGCTAATACACAGCTGTTTTCATGAGTTAGATGAAGCAGAGTTTAAATTTTTTTTGGAATGTGTTTTGAATTCATTTGACTTGGGCATGGATTATATGTAGAGAGGGGTAGAAGATGGGAGTCAATGTACTGAGTGGTAATGAGCTATGTTGCATTGTCTCGGAATGGAAAGCTTTCTGAATAACAAGTTAAAATAACAGATTTCTAGAAATTGATTGCTTGAATAGGAAATGAAAGTATATCTTTCATTCTCTTCCACCGCGTGCGCGCCCCCCCCACCCCCCACCTCAGATTTCAAAGTGCAACATTATTTAGGAGGGAGGAGTAAGCTGGATGGAGTAAGTGCGATTGATGGATCCTTTCACTTGAATTTTCTAAAAGTTGTTGAATTTTTGTACTATGTAAAGTGCCTATAAAAACACACTTAACATTAACTCTTAAGTTCTTGCATTAGTATAGCTTTGGTAACTAGATCATTCTGCATACTATCTGGAATACATCAGCACAGTCTGAATTAAATATTTGCTTCACTTTGCATATAATTGTTCCCTTCAAGTTTTAAATTAAACATCTGCCTCTGACAGCACCCAACCCCATTTTAAAATGTCACTTTTCAATCTCTTGAAATCCATTTCATTCTCAAAGAACTTTGTCAAGCACAAAACAGTAAACATTACATAAGAAAGGCCCTACTGGGTCAGACCAAAGGTCCATCTAGCCCAGTATCCTGTCTTCCAACAGTGGCCAGTGCCAGCTGTCTCAGAGGGAATGAAAAGAACAGGTAATCGTCAAGTGATCCATCCCCTGTTGCTCATTCCCAGTTTCTGGCAGACAGAGGCTAGGGACGCATTTCCTGCCCATCCTGGCTAATAGCCATTGATAGACCTATCCTCCATGAATTTATCTAGTTCTTTTATGTTATGGTCTTGGCCTTCACAACATCTTCTGTCAAGGAGTTCCACAGGTTAACTGTGTGTTGTGTGAAGAAATACTTCCTTTTGTTTGTTTTAAACCTGCTGCCTATTAATTTCATTTGGTGACCCCTAGTTCTTGTGTTATGAGAAGTAGTAAACAACACTTCCTTATCTATTTTCTCTTCACCAATCATGATTTTATAGACCTCAATCATATCTCCCCTTAGCTGTCTCTTTTCCAAGCTGAAAAGTCCCAGTTTTATTAATCTCTCCTCATACAGAAGCTGTTCCATACCCCTAATCATTTTTGTTGCCTTTTTGTGAACCTTTTCCCATTCCACCCCATCTTTTTTGAGATGGGGCGACCACAAGATGTGGGCGTACCATGAATTTATATAGAGGCAACATGATATTTTCTGTCCTATTATCTATCCCTTTCTTAATTATTCCCAGAATTCTGTTTGCTTTTTTGACTGCCACTGCACATTGAGTGGATGTTTTCAGAGAATGATCCACAATGACTTTTGCTTTTTCCCTTCCCATATATTTCAAGATTTCAACCACACTTGTGGTTATGGGGTTCACAAAAGAATAAGTTTTGTAATTACAATCCGCAATACTTTGTTTTTTGTCCTGATGCCTGTTATTTCACATATAGTAGGGGAATGTTGAATTGTTTAAAAATAACTTCCACTGCAATTTAAAAAAATAAATCCTCATGGGAATATTTCAAGGGGTCTTAGCTTTTATAAAAAGCCTTTTTTAAAAAAAAAAAACACACTTGAATACTGGGCCAAAAATGAGTTGTCTCTTGAATTTCAAAAGTATAGTAAAATGGCCTGGGGTATTTGTACAAATTGATATTAAAAAGCCAACCTTGACACTGAAACTATGCCACATCTTGGTTAAGAAGTAAATTATGTTTGTAGCCTTGAGTCTGTTTTACCAACATAGAAAGAAACCCTTAATTAACAATATGAAATGTTGTATTCATCCCAAAAAAAGTATTTCAGAAAAGTGGCATTATCACAGAAATTAGGCTCCTAGTACGAAAAGCCAAGACCATGTACACATTGCTCAACATCACATGCATTTCTCTATATTAGAAATAGATTCTTTTAGTTTCTGCGTATCTAGAAGAAAAACCTTAGATATTCCAAGACTCGTCTCCCTTCTCTCCTCCCCACCTCCACCAAAATTAGTTTCTTGCACAATTAAGAATGTTCATTAGCCAACTGACTCCCCTTGGTAGTGCAAGGAAATGGAAGCTATAAAAGAGAGCTGAAAAATTGAAACTGAAAATCTGCAACTGCAACATATTAGCTGGAATAAATTAGTTACTTGCACAAGTTTAAGTTTTTGCAACCCCTTCTAGAGCAAATCAGTTGAACTCTGAATCTGGGCCAGTAACTCTTTCTAATGTGCATGCGAGGAGCGTAATGAACCAAAAATACAGGAAGTTGGCTGGAAGTTAAGCACCCACAGCAATGACCGTATAGGACCAGTAAAACTGCAGGAGGTACTTTTCTTTTTTTCCATACATTTGTAAAATTGAGAAGCAGCAACAGCTGTGCCTTGCCATGTCTACAGTTATTGTGGTCTGATTCCACTTGTGTGCACTTCACACATACTGATCAGGTAACTAGAATGAATAGTATGAAAAAAGTATTTCTCACCTGAGTCCTAGAGTTACATCATCAAAAAGAAAGGCAAAATGAGTAATACAGTACAGCAGTGGTTCTCAACCAGGAGTATGCAGAGGTCTTCCGGGGGTACATCAACTCATCTAGATATTTTCCTCGTTTTAAACAGGCTACAATAAAAGCACTAACAAAGTCAGTACAAATTAAAATTTCATACAGACAAGGACTTGTTTATACCACTCTATATATTATACAATGAAATATAAGTACACTAAATTTATATTCCAATTGATTTATTTTATAATTATATGATAAAAATGCAAAAGTAAGTGATTTTTCAGTAATAGTGTACTGTGACACTTTTGTATTGTCTGATTTTGTAAGCAAGTAGTTTTTTAGTGAGGTGAAACTTGGGGTACACAAGAAAAATTAGCCTCCTGAAAGGGGTACAGTAGTCTGGAAAGGTTGAGTACCACTGCAGTACAGTATTTTACTCAGCTGTTGCTTTTTTAATTGGATACTTTACAAAGATTTAGAGGCTATAATTGCTGCAAACAGGTGTTCCTCCAGCCGACGTTTGTGTATGCTAATAATTAGTGGGAGTGATGAGTTCAATAGGTAATCATTCTTTCATATAACATTAACCTTCCAAGTACTTATCAGTTGTCTAAGTAATATTTTTGAGCTCCTGGTAAGGTCCAGTTGTGAGACCTCCTTTTGAGGCCACTCAAAGTTGGCAAATCCATTTGTCCTCTCAACCAGCTCTGTTGATCGTGCATTTTCTATTTTTTCAATGTTTAACGTTTCTAGGGATGTCTCCCACAAGCCCAGTTACACACATACTGGAGCATAGTTTTTAGCAAAGTGGAGCAAAAAATAAAAACTTCTGTTTTAAATCACAATTCGTGAAGTGTGGTTGTCTCCAAAGACTGGCAAATCAGCCAGAGAGAAAGGTATTAATATTTGGACCCAAATCTTGCAGAATGAGAAATGGTTGGTTTATCCTCAGTTGTTTTATTAGTGTTCTGTGCTTCAAACGGTAGATTAATAACTGCTCCAGACAATGGTTTTTTCATATGAAAGTGTTTTCACATGAGTAGTTTGGGTGAGTGCAAAAGGACTGCGAGGTAAAAGCAAATGGTCTTCTCACCCAAACTGAAAACAAGTCAAGCCTTTAACATAAAGGGAACAGTTGGAAACAGTTATTAACATAACAAAATACACCTGAGATTTCTCAGAATTCATTTTGTTATATTTAAACATTTTTCCCTCACCAGTGACAGAACAATTTATTAAATGCCTGGGCCACCTCTGTTCTCCAGGGAAATGGAACAATGTTCAGGCCATCAAAGGATCCCATGGGATTGTCCCAGAGTTCTGTATGACAAGAAGACAAGATAGGTACCAAAGAAGAGGTTAATTTTCTACACATCATTTGCTATCCTATGTTTCAGATTACACTAGGAAAGTGTGAAAGATCTGTTTGTTAAATGACAGAAAGAAGCCACCTAGTTTATGCAGCTAAAACCCATTATCCTTGTGAGCACCACAAGCTGTATGCACACTAGGACCATACTAAATAGTCAAACTACATAGGAGCGTACATCCACAGGGCTGTTTAGGGCCATGCAGTGTCCTGAGAGGTCAGGCAAGTGCTATAGTGGCTACTACTATAGCCTGTATATAGTTGTGCTACAGGTCTGTGTCCAGGCCTCATATTGCAAAGTGGGTTTTGTTTCATAACATTCCTGCAGACTAGGTTACTTGGGTCTGAGGAGTTGGAGTGGCTCCACCCTGGATAACATAAAACGAGTGTGCATACAGTACGTATTACTACCCAGAGTAACATGTATTACTGCCTGGTGTTCTGGGAATGGAGTTGAGAGACTGGCAAGGTTTAAAGGGACAAGAACTCTAAGGGTCATATTTTCTAAGGGACCTCAATCCAGGGGTGCTGGAATAATTTGTGTAGTGGGGATGCTGAGAGCCATTGACCCAAACTCTAAACCCTATATATAATGAAAACCACTTTAAGTCAGGAGGTGCCCCCCACGCATAGTTCCAGCCTCTATCTAGCTTTCAGAATTGCACATTTGATTTTGTTTTTGTCACAGGGTGAGCCGGCCTTTTATACTTACTGAGATCATCCTACTCTGGATTTATACATAAAAAATCTTGGATGTTGGAGAACAAACATTTTGGTGTTCGGGTGTATGTGTGTGAGTTTGTACCCATCAGTCTGTTATATGTAATACAGACAATAGAGTCCAGGCTTGCCCTGAGGCCTTAGTAGCATTTTTCACTCTAAACTAGAAGACAGATTTGATTACTGCCTTTATTTCCCTTTCCAAGCCTACAGGGGCTGTGTGCTTAGCCCTTTGGGTTGGAGAAGAGGGAGAAAAGGCAAACGCATTGATCCTTTGTGGCCTCTGCTGAATGGTTAGTGAGTGATTTTAACAGATTCAGAAAGCAGGTTGGAGGAAGTAGCCGTGGGAGGACTTGGATGAAAGAGGGGAGTATGGAGATGGTATGAGTATTATAGGCTCGATGGCAAAACTCAGTGACTTAACTGGGAGGGTGATAAGGCCCTAAGAGAGAAGAGTGTTAAAAGGCAAGGATTCTCAGGACCCGTCTAGCCGAATTTCGGCCGGAGTGGACATGGAGAGATTCCACCAGCAAAAACAATGGAACAGTGAAATCATTAACATCAATTAAATACATTCTGTGTAGATTACTGACATGTTATTGTTACATTTATAAAGGAAATATAATTAATAAAACTCACCATCCCGCACCAAAAAGCTAGCCTTTTGTGTGCCCTTTGCTTTCTTATTGACTACACTATCTATCTCGTCTCACAGACTTGCATTCCTTTCAACTGCTGTGGACAACATTAACATTTGAATTAACATAAAATCGCTTTCTGAAATCTATTAACACTTATAATGTTGCTGTACTTTGCCTGATCATTGCAATTTTTCTGTTAGTTTGAGCTCAGTGAGTTTTTCCAATAGTTCCAAACATAGACCTATTATACTGCAAAAATCACATATTGGTTTAATGATTTCCCATTGGTATCTTTGTCACTATGAACCAAAGCATTAAATAGGAGCTAGCATGTTAATGCCATATTGTTCTACATAATAAATTTGAATATTCCCAGATTAATATGCTTAAAAGGGATTTTCTGAATAAAATGCATTCACACCAGCATATTAGTAATCACTTAAAATCATTTTTTGACATTTAATGTTGGCATCTAACATCATTTCTTTTAATTTTTCATTGCCTCTGCAAGCACGAAGTATGACATTTGTCCTGGAAAAGGCTGCGTGGCCAAACATCATTTTTGCTTATAATGAAAGGAAAAGCAAATAAAATAATGTAGGAAATATCAACAGTAAAGAGTATATGCTTTTCATGCATTATGAAGAGAATATACCATGAAGGGTCTAAAACAGATTTTAAGTAAGGTAATGTATTTGAATATGAATCGATTGAACATTAATCCACTGTTATGGTTAAATTTTCAGCAAATTGACGATTTAAATATGTTATTTCCTCTATAAATCCTATAAGATCTCCCTGTGGTACCTAAAGCGTGAAAAATAATTATAAATCTGAATTTAAATACAACTGAATTTTCTTCAGAATTGCACAAATTTGCAGAGAGAGGCAAAAGATAATGAAGTATTGTTTGTCTTTACACTTTGTCTTTGCAGAGGTTGTTCATACTAAAAGCAGCAGATCAAGAGTGTTGGATGTCTCAGGGGACTGTCAAACAGCCTAAAATATTTTCTGGCTCTAGCTTGCTATTTCAGATTTAGCTCTGGTGAGAAATGACAGGTAATCTTTACCATATGACAGAGCTTTGGTAGCCTGTACAAAACGAGTTGGTCAACACAGTTCCGTTTCTTGTGGAGAATTGGCAATTGGCAGTCTTTTTGGAGGTCTGAGCAGGAAGGAGTGAATAGGCAGGTGCTCTGCTCCCGTAAAGGTGATCTCTAGGGATCACGGTACATGTGCCTTGGAGCAACATGAAAAACTTTACAGGCCTGAAAGCCTTTGACAAGGTCCCTCACCAAAGGTTCTTAAGCAAAGTAAGTTGTCATGGGATAAAAGGAAGTTCCTCTCATAGATCAGTATCAGGCTAAAAGATAGGAAACAAAGTATAGGGATAAATAGTCACTTTTCAGAATAGAGAGCGGTACATAGTGGTGTCCCCTAGGGGTCTGTACTGGGACAGTCCTATTCAACATATTCATAAATGATCTGGAAAAAGGGGTAAACAGTGAAGTGGCAAAATTTGCAGACGATACAAAATTATTCAAGATAGTTAAGTCTACAGTGGACTGTGAAGAGCTACAAAAGGATCTCACAAAACTGGATGACTGGGTAACAAAATGGCACATGAAATTCAGCGTTGATAAATGCCAAGTAATGGGAAAACATAATCCCAACTATACATATAAAATGATGGGGTCTAAATTCTCAGTCAAGAAAGAGATCTTGGAGTCCTTGTGGATAGTTCTCTGAAGACATCTATTCAATGTGCAGCGGCAGTCAAAAAAGCAAACAGAATATTGGGAAACATAAAGGGATAGGTAATAAGACAGAAAATATATTGCCTCTATATAAATCCATGGTACACCAACATCTTAAATACTGCGTGCAGATGTGGTCACCCCATCTCAAAAAATATATATTGGATCATGGCCAGCATCAGGACGTGCTATGACTTGGCAAAGATTCCAGCCCCAGAGTTGATGGCGCACTCCACGAGAGTGTAGGCTTCATCTGCAGCATTCTTGGTGCAGGTCCCCATTCAGGACATCTTCAGGGCGGTGACGTGGTCATCTCTCCATACCTGTACGTCGCACTACATCATCACACGGCAGGCTAGGGATGATGCTGCATTTGGTAGAGCCGTGTTTCAGTCTACAACTCGGTGAACTCCAACCCCTCCTCTGAGGAACTGCTTGGGAGTTGCCTACTTGGAATTGACATGGGCAATCACTCGAAGGCAAAAAAATGGTTACCTACCTTTCATACCTGTTGTTCTTCAAGATGTGTTGCTCATTCCAAGACCCACCTGCCTCCCCGGTTGGAATATCCGGCAAGAAGGAACTGAAGAGGTGGCAGATTGGCAGGGACTTATATACACAGCCATGAAGGCACCACTCCAGGGGACTCCACAGCTGACCCGACGGGTACCACTAGGGGAAAAACCTTCTGACGATCATGCACGTGGCGCACACACCCCTGCTTGGAATGGACATGAGGAACACATCTCAAAGAACAACAGTTACAAAAGGTAGGTAACCAGTTTTTAACCTCCTCCGCCTTGTCTCTCTAATATCCTGGGACTGAGACAGCTTCAACAACATTGCATATATGTAAATAGATAAGGTGCCAAAAGATAGTGCTTTCGAATATGCAGTGTAGAACCTGGGTTAAGCAGGACCAATAACACTTCTTGTTGTACACGGCAAATATTTTGTTTAGCAGCTCTTAATGCAACCTAGCTTAAACACGTCACTTTTTAACACTGCCATTCTGTGAATTAAATAACACTATAACAATAGCTGCCACAGACATCCATTGGTCTTTTATTAGGATTTTCATATGTGCTGGACCATAAGAAACCCAAAGTAGGAATGTGCCAGTGTTCATATAAAAAAAGAACTGATCATGTTGGGTGCTGTTAATGGACTGAACCCTCACAGCATTTATAGAATTCTATCTTTAGAAATAAACAATTTAATAGTGTAACAGCTTATGTATTCAGATGGTATTGCACAGTTTCTGCAATAGTGTAGTTCAAGGGTTCTCCAACTTCACTGCACTGTGACCCCCTTCTGACAACAAAAATTACTATACAACCCCAGGATGGGGGATTGAAGCCTGAGCAAACCTGAACCCCACTGCCCTGGGTGGGGGGCCAAATTCCAAGCCCCACCGCTCTGGACGGGGTGGGGTGTCAAAGCTGAAGCCCAAAGGCTTCAGTCCCAGGCAGGGGGCCTGTAACCTCAGCTCTGCCCCCCGGGCTGAAGCCCTCGAGCTTTGGCTTTGGCCCTGAGTGGTGGGGCTCGGGCTTCAGCCCCGGGCCCCAGCAAATCTAAGCCAGCCCTGGTGACCCCATTAAAATGGGGTCCTGACCCACAGTTTGAGAACTGCTGTGTAATTGAAATTTTCTCTGTGGGGAAAAATTGACATAGTGGGTAAAATCTTGATCCTATTGAAGTCAATGAAAGTTTTGCCATTGACTTCAGTGGGGTCCAGAATTTCACCCTATGTCCTTTTCTCTCATCCTAGCTTTTGTCCAACTTGAATGACATGTGACTGTTATCTCAGGAGAATGAAGTAGCCATGCTGCTCATATACACATTGGTTTTTCACACAAATGTCATTATTATTATTATTATTTATTTATTATTTTCTGTCTGGATCCCCCCTCCCTTGGAAAAATAATTTCAATCTTTTGTTTTCTATTATTCTGTTATTAGCTATTTAGTTACCAACTTATCCAAGGAGAAGGGCAGAAAATCTGCCAGATTCTAGCCTCACACAAAGTTAACAGGCCTGTTACAACAATATAAATAATAATGATAATCTCAGGTTCATTTAAAGAAGTGTGAGAAACATGTGCACACACAAATAACAAATCCAGCACCTACTCACCCCCAGATCCACTGGTCAAGACCTGTGCAATCAGGGTTGGATCCTGTGAAGTGCCGAGTACTGTGGCTCCGATCCAGCGAAGCACTTAAGCTTGTTGCTTAAGCTTAAGCATATAAGCAGCCCCATTGACTTCATTATAGGATTGAGCCCTTAAACTTAGGATGGAGCACCTCAGCTGTGAATTACTACAGTTCCTTTCAGAGCTGCAGCTGTCTTGTAGTCTCATAGTGTGTAGCTGCAGCTGACTTTACCTCTGAAATTGTATTTGATAAATCTGATGGATGAGGGTTTTTTTAAATCCCTCTCAATCTTTTTAAATGAAAAAAAAGAGAGAAATTGAAAAGAGTTGTAATTGCAAGTGAGCAGCCAGCAGGCATGCTTCAAAGGGAAATGTGGACAGGCTGGAGGCTTCAAATGCTGGCTAGCAAGGGTTTCCAGTGTGCTCACATGTGGGGGCTGCTTTAAATTGTGATTTATATTGAAAGAGCTTAATTGGGGGATATTGTTTTGTTTGATTTAAATGTAATCTTTTATTCAGTAGCAGTGGAACATTGTCAGAGCAGATGCCAGAGCAGATCTTTAGTAGAATGGAATGGCTGTCACTGCAGCAAAGATCCTGGCTGGGGAGAGCAGCACTAGTTTTGAACGCAGACAGACAGGGATCGTAAATGAAGGAGAGGAAGGTCTGGACTTGAAGGGATTGGTTTGAAAAGGTCTGTATTAGAAAATAAAAGCCAAGAAAGCTCTGCTCAAAAGAAAGGGTGCTGGGCCTCAGCTTGAGGCTTGCTCTCATGAATTATAATGTTACGATATAAAGTAATGAAGTGTTTTCAGCTAGTTAGATCATTGAAGGGTTGCCACTTGTCCTTGTTTTCAGAATGTCTCCATGTGTCTGCAAGATAGTTCCCTGAGGTATTAGCTTTATTTTGTATTGGGCCAATGTAATGAATAAGGCCTTTTCTTGCAGGAGTGGGAAATCTATTCTATGCATTTAAAACCATGAAGCAGGCTATGAGATTTATATTTGGGAGATAGGAGTCCATCACTTTTCCATATCCTCATATTCCACATCCCCCACCATACACACACACAGCTGATTCTTATAGACCCGCTCATCCACATGCACATGGCTCCCCGCACACTCACACAGGTGGTTAGCCCACATGCCCTCTCTGCCCACACACATTAGCTGTGGGCCAACCCAATGTGTCCTTTCTCTTCCAGACATGCACAGAGGACCAATCAGTGTATCCTCCCCCTCCTGCCCACAATGGGACAGCCCAAGTGCCCCCTTCTGCCCACAGGTGGTGGGGTGGGCCTTGTCTGTGTTATACCTCCCACTCTGGTTTGCTTTGATGGAGCTGCGCCTGTTGATAATTATGCACCCAGTTTTCATC
The DNA here is from genome assembly GCF_965140295.1 of Lepidochelys olivacea. Classification (NCBI taxonomy): domain Eukaryota; kingdom Metazoa; phylum Chordata; order Testudines; family Cheloniidae; genus Lepidochelys; species Lepidochelys olivacea. The sequence continues at coordinate 20,533,563 of NC_140422.1, forward strand.
AGTGTTGATGCACCTTGCATGTTGATGCACCTTGCATAAACTACCTATTAAGGCTATTTATTTGGATCAGTGAAGGTATTGCATTCCAGTAGGAACTGAAAAAGGAGACACTAAACTTCTGGAGACAATCTGTATAAAACATCAACAGATTACTCTAAAGCAGCTAATTTATCATCTTTGTATATCTTTTAAAAATGCATTGATAATCCTGGGTATGTAGCTCTCAACCAGTATGTGTGTATTTGGAGTCCTTTACTTCTCAGCTGTTTCTAACCGGGATTGATTTGAGCCAGACATTGCAAATTGTTGACCTTGGAGAGTAGTTTGTTATCCTTTATGAAATGAGTCAATGCTCTGAGATGATGAATTCTATGGGATGACTAATCACTGCGTTAGGATGCCTTTGCTTTTACTAATCTATGAGTCAAGACACTCTTCCATTATTGTCTAGGTTTCTGAATTTGCAAATGTATTCACTAGCATGGACCCCTTGGTACCTGTGTGTCATACCATTCTCTTTAGTGGAATGCCACGTATGTCTGTTTGTGGAATTGGATGCTCAATTTGCTTTGTTTTCACAATAAATTCTACCTTCCGAGTCCAGGGCCAGAAGGGACCAACTAACTGATCATCTAACTGAGTTCCAGTGTTACAGTGGCTGTAGGACTTTCTGAAAATAATTCCTAGAGCAGATCTTTGAGAAAAACATCCAACCTTGATTTAAAAATGGTCAGGGATGGTGAATCCACCATGAACCTTGGTACATTGTTCCAATGGTTAATTACCCTCACTGTTAAAAATTTACTCCTCATTACCAGTCTGAATTTGTCTAGCTTCAGCTTCCAGCCATTGGATAATGTTATACCTTTCCCTGCTAGATTAAAGAGCTCATTATTAAATATTTAATCCCCATGTAGACACTTATAGACTGTAAACAAGTCACTACTTAACCTTCTCTTTGTTAGACTCTGAAAGAGTTCAATTTGTTTCACTTATCATTATCAGGCATGTTTTCTAATGCTGTAGTCATTCTCGTGGTTCTTCTCTTAAACCTCATCCAATATGTCAACATCCTTGAATTGTGGGCACCAGAACTAGACAAATAATTCCAGCAGAGGTAGCACCACTGCCAAATATAAGAGGCAAAATAATCCCTCTACTCCTACTTTAGATTCCCAGGATCGCATTAGCTCTTTTGGCCACTGAGTCATACCGGGAGCTCATGTTCAGCTCATTATCCACCATGACTCCCAAATCTTTTTCAGAGTCATTGCTTCCCAGGATAGAGTCCCCCATCCTGTAAGTATGGTCTACATTCTTTGTTCCTAGATATATAAATGTACATTTAACCATATTAAAACATGTTCTTGATCCATATGTACTAGGTATGGAGAAGAGAATTATCTTTTAATTCAGTAGTTCTCAAACTTTTTACTGGTGACCCCTTTCACATAGCAAGCCTCTAACTGTGACCCCTCCCTTATAATATAAAAACATTTATATATGTAACATCATTAGAAACACTGGATGCAAAGCAGTGTTTGGGGTGGAGGTGGCAGCTTGCGACCCCTCGTGTAATAACCTGGTGACCCCCTGAGGGGTCCCAACCCCCAGTTTGAGAACCCCTGTTTTAATTATTACAGTATAACCAGCTTGATGAGCACAGATTTAGAGTGAGTATTTCTTGCTACCAAAAGCTATTGATTTCCGTAACAACTTGTCCTGGAATATACATAAACCTTTGTCCTCTGTCATACACTGAAATTGGTTCCGAAGGTAAGAATGACTGACCCTGAGCAACAAGAGTGACCTATGTCTGCTCAATGCATTACACCAGATGAAAAAGCTAACGGTATGTTTGAAAGAAGGAGAGCTAATATGAAGAATATTATTATTGCAAATTTCAGTAATTAAAAAATGGAATTCTTCAATGTTGGAGCAGAAATAGCAATTTTCTACCCAGTGAATTGCCAAAATATTTTTGAGCAAATTAGATCTATTTCCTGGACTATGATGATTATGAACAATTTTTGGATGCTGCTAAACTATACTACTCGCTCAAGACTGGCAATGGCAAACTATATTTCCCTCTCACCTGATGATAGTTGGGAGGTTGAAATACCAGAAGTTAAAGGATTATCAAAATGTAGGTGTTATGTAATTTTCTCGGTGTTCTCTCTTCACCTGAACATAGCACTGGAAATGTTGTAAGTAATCCCTGAATATCCATGTAGCCACATTTTCTTTTTCTGGGTTGAACTTAAATGACTATTGGCTTTATGTACAGTTTCAGTATGAGAAGCTCATTCTCTTATGGTTAGCAGAATGGTGCAGTGAGGTCTTGTGTTACTAAGACCTGAGTACGTTTGCAAAATACACTATGGCCCTGCAAGAGCTGAGTTGGACCAGGTGAGTCCAATCAGCTAGTTAGACTGCAAACAGGGGAGCTTTAGGCTGGAGGAAGCTCGTTAGAGAGAAGCTCACTTGTGAGAGACAGGCAGGGATTCTGTAAAAGACAGGAAAATGGAAACCGAAGGGGTGGCTGGGAAAGTCTGCAATCACTCCCTGAGGGAAGGGAGGTGTGTTTGTGCTGGCAAACCCGGAGAGGAGGAAAGGAAGGCAGAAAGGTAGGACAGGGCTCAGGGAAAGGCAGTAAGATCTAGAAGGGAACAGACCCTGACTACTAGAGGGGCCCTGAGCCGGAACCCAAAGTACAGGGCGGGCCTGGGTTCCCCTGCCAGTCAGTGTGGGAGTGGCACTGTGAGGCAGTGAATAGGAAGACTGCCCGGGAGCGTTGAAGGAGACTTTGGTATCCCAGAAGGGGGAAACCCATTATAGTGTAGACATAGCCCAAGAGACACAGAGAGGTTGCTCCACCTAGCAGTTGTGGAGAGGTCAAATGGGGATGTATTTTACTTGCAGAGCTGACATAATTGTTTAAAGCAAACAGACAGCTCAACATTTTTGCTTACTTACAAAATCTGGCATCTTGTAACAACGTGTTCTGACTCAGCAAGGCCATTTTCACAGAAGCATTGTCATTAATCTGAATGTTTGGTAACACTGCTGAAGATTGTCTTATTTTGCTATGGATAAGATGCATATTCATACTCTGAAAGTTTTTTTGAGTGTGTGCTGGCCGTGTGTTCCGACTGCCCCCGCCCCCTCTTTTGTGTGTGTGGAAACACCTAATCTCTCCATATACATGCAGTCAACATTTCCAACTACACTTTGAAAAACCTCTGGTCACTTTTACTGGTATTTTCTAATCTAGTGACATGGAAACTGTAATTGTGTCAAGGTCTGTACAACGATTGCCAATTATATTATCTGTCACTCTAGGAAAAGAACCAGTGACTAAATAAGATGGTGGAGTGAATGATCTGTTCAGAATGAAAGGAATAACCAGTTACTATTGCCTGTTGCCAATTTCTGCATAACCCGAGAAAAGTTCACACAGTGCTTTGTATTCTGTCCAGCTGTGAGCCTCACACAATCTTCATACGGTAACCCACTGCAGAACACTTGTAAAAGGAGTATGCTTACAGTAAGATGTGGGACCCAACTTCATTTATTTCATTATTGATTTTCTATTATGTTCTAATCAGATCCTTATATGGTACCCATAATAATGGCACCAGAGTACTTACTAGATATGAGGCCTAAAGAATATTGCTCTTCCCTTCAATCATTGCAAAGGACTATAGGGCCAGATGTTCAAATAATTTAGGCATGCAACTGTGTGTCCAAAATCTTTGTGCAATTGTGTGCCTAATTTACAAACAAAATTGCTGCCATTGTGCATGCAAATCAGATAATTATGCATGCAAATAACCAAAGTGTACACTATGTATTGCTGGGATTTTCAAAAGCAATTGAAAGTCAGTGGGAGTTAGCTATTTAACTCGCTAACATACTTTTGAAAATCTCACCCTGTGTTCTAAAGGTATTTGAAAAACTGGCTTAGAACGTGTAGTGGTACACACATCTTCTGAATGATAAAGAACTGTGTCTCAGGTAAGGAGTTACTTCTCCATTTAGCTTCTCTCCCTCTTGACATTTCCATATACCTCTCTGCTCACCATGTCTTTGCATGTTTGCTATTGTCTCTCTCTCTGTCTTGATATGTGTCAACTGCTCCAATTCCCAAGGTCCTTACAAGATGAATGGCTTTATGTATGAGATTCCAATAATAATCCATTTTTTGTATGAAATATGCTGTTCATTATTACTGAATCATAGAGAGGTAGTATTTTCTGATAGTTAGAGCAGGTGAATGAGGACTTGGACTCCTGAGTTCTATTCTGAATTGTGCCCCTGACTCTGGCTAGCTTTTTAAAACTCATTTTAATTCTTAGTGACTCAGATTATCAGATTAACGTTACCCACCATAGGTAAACTGAGTCACAATGATTTAAAGTGACTTTTCAAAAGCTATCCGGAGAGTCAGAGGCCTAGCTCAAAATAGAACTCCTCTTCACCACAAACATATGCTACAGGGGTTGTGTGGGTTAATTAGTGGATGTCTGTAAAGTGCTGTGAGGTCCTTGGATCAAGTGCAATATGTAAAGAATTACTGTATCAACAATATGCTTAAGTACATTGTGATACTATTAAGTCTAATTATAATAGCTAATAAGAGACATGTAGCATATGTCTGTGGTAAAAAAAGAGTGATGTGTGCTTTTCAGTCTGCTTTGTTCACAGGTGTATATAACGTTGCAGTGGCTTGCCATGCTTAAAGTGCAATTCTAAACACTCATTGGCACTTTGAAAGCTTTGTAAGTTGTCTACCAGGATCTGTTTCAATTTCAAATTATCTCAGTCCAGTCAAGAAATGCAGAATATGCCAGTCAAGTAGTACGGTGCACACAAAAGTACAGTTCAGAAGTCACATTATCCTTATCTATTAGTAATCATAAATTAGCATGAAGGTCAGTGCGCACCTTGGAAATGAGTCAGAGAAGAAGGTCAGAAAGAGGATTTGAATGGAAAGGAAACTGTGACTACATATGCAGTGTTCAAATCATTGCAACAATGGGGGAGGAGGGTAACATTAAATAATCTCATTGTCAAACTGCCTCAGCCAGTGTGTAAATCATGGATGGTATAATGGTGTGGATTTTTTCCAATACCAAAAAGTCATATTGTATTACAGTGAGGTTTTTCTATTACAAACAGTCCTCCTTCCCTCCACTCCACCATGAAAGTGCCTGGCCAATTACACTCCTCATGCGTCGCATGCTTTCAGCAGCACAGTAGGGACAGTGGCTTACTGTGAATGCCACCGAAGATTTAAAATTCTACTCTTCCGCTTCCACCAAAATGAGCTGAATCAGTGGTGAAAGCGATGCCCGCAAGGCATGAGACAGTGGGAGGCAGGAAGGCGTCGACAGCCTCCTGACATTACCCAAGCAGGAAGTACTTTTCAATACAACATTAATGTTCTTTTAAAAAAAAAAAGATTTGTAACCAATTAATTAACTTGCAAATTTTGCACAGATGATCCAAGTGTGTCACATTAAACAGTAATCAGCCCTTCCCAATGTGTGTGTGCACCCTGAGATAAAGACAAAGGTATTAAAAAACATTAATGGGAGTTACACGCTCACAGCCAGGGTGGTAGAGGCCTCTTATTATGATCATGTACTCTAGCTTGGTTTCTGTTGCAAGCTGTTACAGTTCAGGCAGAAACTGCTGGGCAAATCAGTTACGTTCTTGCCAGTTAGGCATCATGGTACATTGACTTTTTGCCTAAATGTTATTTTTGCCTTGTCGGTTATTTAAACCAAGTGGGCCTGAAATAATTCTATCCTGTGCTGAGTCTCCTTTAACGTGGACATTGATGAAACCAGCCAGAGGGTGCGATGCACAATAAAAAGCGGTGACCGTGCTCGCCTCGGATTCAGTTAAAAATGAATAGGACACAAATAATAAATGAAATGGAGGCCAGGCCATCTGTTTTCATTGACTCACGTGTGTAACTTCGGGGTGTTTAGGGAGAGGTCAAAGGTCTTTCGGGGCAGATTGCTTGACTTTTTTTATAAAGGAGCTGAAAAATAAAATGTACATGACACAAGGTTAATGCATAAGAATAGAAAATCTGTCTGTCTTTCTGTGGTTCTGGGGCAGGACCTTGGAGACTGTAATTCTCTTCAGAGCGTGCCACAGAAAAAGTAGGGCACAGACAGAAGCACTACACACTACCCACATGCTGCACTGTCAATCTGATTCCACTCTGACTTGGGTGGAGGGTAAGGGTAAGAGGGTAGCCAATAGGGCCTATTTTCTCCTGCATTACCTAGGCCATCAATCCCCCTTTCCCTGCCACAGACTCACTCTCAGCTGTCAAAAGACTCTGTGAAAAGTAATATGGAGGGTACCGTGACAGACATGGCAACCCCATGCAATATCTTACGGGGCTTTGTATTAAATTTATGAATGGTTTGTGAATGACTGTGTTCTACTTCACAGAGAAGGGTTACCACAGATCCTACCAGAACTAAAAACAGTGGAGGATGATTAAGGCGAGTCACTGGGGCTAAACAACTCTAGAGAAGTACCAGCTCCTGGAGTGGTTTGCATATACTGTTATAAGCTGGGTTTCCAGAGAGTAGGAAACAAAGAAAGGAGATTGGGTATAAAAGGTTTGGGTATAAAAAGGCTGCATTTGTACTCCTCCAGGGCTGCCTTTTTGATCCAGCAAATGGACAGGACCTTCTATTCAAGGGGGTCCCAACCTTTGCAGGAGGATTGGAAAGACTTTGACCTACTATGGTCCCGTGAGATTGATGGGTGATGGCTGGTAAGCTTTTTGCATGAGTGTAGGAACATTTAAAAAAATAATTTCTCTGTATACTTTAAAATAAATGTGCTTGCTTAGAAAGAGCTGTCTGGTAACTTGTAACTGTGGGCAAAACATTGTTCGTTGCCCTCGGAGAGAAAGCAACACAGACGCTGGAAATATCACAGTGTAAGGCAGGGAGCTGTTCAGCCTTAAAACCCCTGGTCAAAAGGGAGTGGGACACAGGTCCCTGCCCAGAGACAGGTGATGCTAGGATACCTGACTAGGCATTCCTGGAATGGACCAAGAGGTGGGGTGGGGGGCGGGTGAGGTTACCCTGATACTGTGACAGGTACTACTTAGCTATGTTCTGCCTCCTGTTGGGCTCAGACTAAGACTCCTCTTTCCAAATACTGTTACTCAGAATGGACTGGGCCATTCTCATTTTAACAGTCTGAGGATCCCTGGATCCCTCTGGATTTGGATCTCTGGATTTCTATGTGGGAGGAGATCATCAAGTTAAGGGCAGGAGCTCATAGGAGGTTTCTCAGTGTTTGGGGCCTCTCCAAATGCAGAGCAGTGCCAATTAGACCCCTACTAGGACCAGCCCTGGTAACTAGCATGTATTTTCAAAACATCTGAAGGGCGAGGGGGGGGGGATCACTCTTTCCAGATTCGCCCTAGGACAAAGATTGAGATAAGAGCACCTCCCCCATACAGGGTGTGTCTTCACTTCAGAATTAACCTAGCTCTTACCTGTGTTTTAGCTTTAACCACCCTCCCCTCCTCCCCCATACTGTCAACGCACACAACAAACCTTTTACCTGGATTTAGATGTGCTTTGAACTCAGACTAGCTTATCCAGGTGGGGGTAAGCCAAGTCTTGTGAAGGCCAAGACTATAACCATTCAAAAAAGAACTAGAGAGGTTAATGGAGGATAGGTCCATCAATGGCTATTAGCCAGGAGGGACAGGGATGGTGTTCCTAGCCTCTGTCTGTCAGAAACTGGGAATGGGTAACGGGATGGATCACTTAATGATTAACTGTTCTGTTCATTACTTATGGGGCACCTGGCATGCGCCGCTGTCAGAAGACAGGATACTAGGCTAGATGGACCTTTGGTCTGACCCAGTATCGACGTTCTTATAGATTAGAGCCTGAGTTTTGCTACTTAATTTGGGCTCTAACCCACCTACTTTGCAGTGTGGATGAAGGCTCTAACCCAGGTTACAAAACTCGGGTGCTGATAGTCCTTTAATGCCTTTCCACAGTTCCCAAGGACTGTATTTTCCTGCCTTTCTACCTACTCCCTTCATCTGCACCAGAAGACACCTACCAGTTGATATGTAGCTAGCTGGTGTTTAAACCCCACATTCCATGTGCCTGCTCCTTTTCGGCACAGCACTCAGACAGTGCCTGAACAGAAATGTGATATGGGAGATCCTCCTCCCAGCATGCTTCTCGTTGGCCAGAGCTCCCACCAAGGTTTCTGCGGGACATCTAGTGTGAGGTCAGTAAGGTCCACAGTTTGGGGAGATGTATCCTGAAATCATCACCTGGGCGATAGTAGTACCAGGCCTGCAGAGGAAGGGATTAAGTGGATGGCAATTCAATGCAGGGAGAGATTAAAAAACCTGAAGACTTCATACCGCAAGAAGAAAACACCAACGGCAAGTCAGGAAAATCCCCCTCAACCTAACCTGACTACAAGGAGTTTGACCAGGTGCTCAGCTCTGCACTGCGTATGGCGCCCACAGTAATGCTGAATGAGCTTTGGACATTGAATGAGCTAATTTTTGGAAAAGGGCCAGCAGGACCAGAGGGGCCAGAAGAGACCCTAGTGGCAGAGAGTCTGGAGACCCCATGTGCAGGGGGACTGGAAAACAATGATGGCCTGGAGTCCATGGATCTGTTGGGGAAGGGGGTTGGGAACAGAGCAGGGAGGAATCCCCATCACAGCTGCAGCTGGTTAAGTCACCACTGCCATCTTTGTTATTGTGTGGGGAGAAATTACAACATAAGTGGGAGGGGTTTTGGTGGTTTATGACCAATGTAATTATTGCCATGGAAGATGTTACGCTGTGGGATGGCCTTTGCTTCAGTTGAGGTGGAAATGAGGCCATTTCCTGGCCCCCTTTCCTCCTGGACACATGATCCAAGATGGAATCCAAGCAGAGAAAAGAAATGTAAACATGCAACTACTGATTTATTCTATTACACGTTATTGCGTGTGTGCAAAGCTGGGATTTTAAACTGAGCTATGCTGGCAGATGCAGGGACACATGCAGCATAAGCATACATGCATATTTGTATACATACTGCAGTCTGTTTATTCTCACAGTGACACTAGCATTAAAGTATTGTCTAAGATAGCCTAGATTGTATGTCCCACTGTATGACCTGCAGCTGTCTTAAGTGCAGAGCAGTTTAAAGTCTCCTTGTAACTGCCAGTCTTCTGTCCATGCAGGGTGATTTGAAAAGCCACATCTGTTGTAATGAAGCGTTTGCATCTTAGTTCAGCATCCTGTTTATTGTTCCTCCAAATTTTCGTCCATTCCTGGTTGATGATGCTTGAGAGCTTTTCATAGAAGAGAAATTCAAGATGGTCTGAGATTACTGGGCAGGGCAAACTTTCTATTACCCCCTATCTAGCTTACTAGACATCTCTGCTAGAGTTGGTTGAAGTTCTGAATTTCATCAGAAAATGGCGATTCACTGAAGCAAAATGTTTCACCAAGTCTATTACAGATTTGACAGGATTTTTATCAAACCACAGGCAGGCTTTTACTAGAGTCAGTCAGCTTTGGTAACAAGCTGTCCCTGAGCCACAGATGCAGGAATGGCCATTCCACATTTCATTTTGGAAAGGCAATGTTTCAGCATTTCCTAAACAAAATTTTTGATTCTCAGAGACGTTTGGGCAAATTGCTTTAGTTTTGATGTGGAATGAACCCAGATTCCAAAAAACAAAATTTCTCATGAACCAAAAGTCACAAGTTTTGGCCAGTTCTACTCTCCAGTAATTTGCTGATGAGTCATCAGGCAGTGAAATATCTCCTGGAAAAGGCTCAGGGATGACTGGCTGCAGGCGCGCAGAAGGACTTTGGCCACAGATCAGAGTATCACATCAGAAGTGCAGAGAGACATGCTGGAGAGGGAGGAGAGAATGAGGTGAAGTACGCTGAAAATGACAGGATGGTGAAGGAGCAGGACCAACGACAACAGAGGGAACTGTTCGAGAGGCTGCTTAGCCTGATGGCCAGAAGGCAGCAGACTCCAGTACCTGCCTCTGCAGACTGGCTGCTCTGGTGCAGCAATCTCCAATGGACACTGCTCCACATTACTACATCCTGCAGCCACTGGATGATTGGGGGTGGTCAATGAGCCAGTCCATGCCCTCCTGGAATAGAAGTATGTAAATGTGCATGGGCAGATGTTTCCTGCTCACTCGACTCCAATGCAACAGTGGGGGAAGGAGAACAAGTGCATTGGTGATGTGCAGCTCCATTACCAGTGATGTTGGTTTACTTTGTACTCTCCACTCCTCTTAACATCTGCACTCTCTGTGGGGTGGCAGCAAGGCTGCCTGTTTTGTTCTTATGTAAGTGTTTGGGTACACAATCCATTGGCATGTAAGTGCTTGGGAAACAATAAAGAGGCAGGAAGTTTAAACCAAAGCTTTTAATACAGTATCATAACAACACGAGACACATTGATACATGTAGTATGGCTGAATTACACTATTCCACATCACCACATTTCCCTGTGCATGCCCCCTGTAAAGCAAGGATGTGAGCATACAAGTAATTCTTTTCTTCCCTTTGGCTACTGGACCCAGCTTCAGTGATCAAAGGTGCTCTTCCTGCTTACCTGCATTGGGCCCATAAACAAGAACAGACATGGACCCTTTCCTGGTTCAAATTCTCTCCCCTGTAGTCACATATGTTGTGTAGTTCAGAGGCTCTCAATCTTTCCAGACTACTGTACCCCTTTCAAGAGTCTGATTTGTCTTGTGTACCCCCAAGTTTCACCTCACTTAAAAACTTACAAAATCAGACATAAAAATACAAAAGTGTTCCCAGACACTATTACTGAAAAATAGCTGATTTTCTCATTTTTACCATAAAATTATAAAATAAATCAATTGGAATATAAATATTGTACTTAAATTTCAGTGTATAATATATAGAGCAATGTAAACAAATAATTGTCTATGAAATTTTAATTTGTACTGACTTTGCCAGTGCTTTTTATGTAGCCTGTTGTAAAAGTAGGCAAATATCTAGATTAGTTGATGTACCCCCAAAGACCTCTGCATACCCCCAGGGATACATGTACCCCTGGTTGAGAACCACTGGTGTAGTTTACCATAGCAGGGGGGGAACAGGGGCCTGACCCCAGGCCTCCACGGGGGGGTGGGGTTGGCTTGGGGAGCAGGGGGGAACCGCCCCCCAACACTCACCGGCAGCATGGCTGTGGGCCAGGTTGCTGCACTTCCCACCGCCAGTGAGTGCAGGCCTGGCCCTGCTGCACTCCTCGGGGAGTGGGCTGGCGAAGGGGCAGGGTGGGGTGGGAAGAGCTGCAGCAGCGGCTGGAGCAGGAAATGTGGTACCCTACGCACCATACGTCTATACTTTGCGTATGGACAAGGACGGCCCTGGTGAGAAGCCACCGCCAAAATGCCCTCCGCCATGTCTCATGGCCTGTAGCTGGCTCCTGTTGAAATGAGAGTTGCATTAATGCCAAGAGCTAGAACAGGTCATCACCCTGAGCTGAAGCCATGCCTTACTACCAGCTGGAATGGATTTTCTTGATCTAAAAAATGAGAGTAAACTTTGGCACTTTCCATAAATTCAGATGATTTGATAAAATATTTCTTGTTTTCTCAAGTTTACATATCCCAGTCTTTCACTGTTTCTATGGGGCAGGTTGGAGCAGAGATGAAAATAAATCTGTGTCATTTATTTCTCTGTGTGAAGTTTATTTCTGCTTATTTCTTCCACACATACATATATATGCACACATATAGAGGCTTACCGAAATACTTAAACTCTCTGCGTTTAACGAATACATGTGTGAAGGAATACATATGTACTGTGCTTTCAGCTTCTGTTCTTGAAATACCATATGTTCCGGGCTGTGCGCTTAAAATAGCTTGATGAAATGATGTTTTAAAGCAATAGATAGTGTAGGTGCAGATTTTCTCCACCAATTTCTCGAGGTTGATTAATCCCCTTAAAATACACTTGTAGAGAAATAGGTACTCTCAGTATTAGGCAACTGAACTGCCTGTTGAAGATAAAGAAATAGAAGTACAAAAGAAAATAGGTAAGAGTAGGTTAAAACTGTGTTCCTGCCTCTGACAGTTTACTTTGATGAATGCACTCATTCACTCATATTCACCTGCATAATCAGAGATAACAGACTGATGGTTTGCATGAATAACTAAGTTTGGCATGTTTAATTTTCTTTTAAAAAAGAAACAGCAGTTATTTCACCCGCATCCTTCAGTTCCAATACATATTTATAAAATGTCAAAAAATGAAAAGCCTTTTAACAGCAAGCAACAAGCATACAAAACTACTACAAGAAAGAACTGGGATAGCAGTAATTCAGGGGAGCGGACCAGATTGTGAGCAATTCAAACCCACTCACTCCACTCACTGTGGGCTGGGCAGATAATATGGGACGAAGGAGCTAGTTGCTTGAATGATTACTAAGTGAGGCACTTCTATTTGTTTTGTATTCTTTAGACTGTATCTTCTGATAACTTGACATTGCAAAACAAGATCCACTAAAATTGAAAAGTAAATCCACACTGCGCAGCTAGCTAATAATTTGGAAAGTGAATGTGCTGCTTAATGTTTGATGGTTTATATTCTTTAGATTACCCCAATGGCTCCAGGCACTGTTTCAATTTCTTGAAATGTAAATGGATGCAAGTAGAGGTCACATGGACCAAGATGGCAGAGGGTTGCTCTACCTCAGCAGAAATCCACCACCAGGATTGATTTACCCCCCGCCAAAGTACTGAGATGGCAACTTCTAAGAACCCCAGGAAGCTGGCAGGGATAAAATACAAAGGTAAAATGACTGATTCACCAGCTGGCTCTGATCTAGAATCAGACCCTCTAGACCAAGACATAGGGCAGGTGTTGGAAACCCTGAAGCCACAAATAAAAATATTGTAGAATTATATTCTCCTTACTGGCCAAATGATTTCTGTGCCGAAAACAGTAAATGATATTACTGGTATGGAGGAGGACTCCAAGACAGAATCTCAGAAGCAAAGCGCTAGACTGGGAGTATTGACAGCAGAGGATCTGCAGCCGAAGCTTTGATCAGTAAAAATCAAACAGAGATTTCCAGGATCCAGGAGAAACTGGCAGGGTCTGAAGGATGAAAATTGAATCTGAGGTTTGTCTTATAGCAGGAGAGGGAGGAGGAGATGCCCTTTCTTTCATAAATAACTCCATCAAGGAGATCTTTGCAATGGAAGACCTGGATCTGATTTCTATACAAATTTATGTACATCACAATGTGCAAATCCCAGGAGCAGACACAACAGTATTTAAAACAAATGAAAACTGCCAGTTCTAGGAGAGAAAGATGCAATTAGATTAGAGGAGCACATATGTTGGTGAAGAGTGAAAAGACTATAAACAGCAAAGTCTGGGAGAAACCCAGGGCTGAAAGCCTAGGGAGCCAAGTTCTTAACAACTTTTAGGCAAGAACTTATTCTCTTATTAAGTTGAGTCTTTGCTGAAATTTTAGAAAAAAGTAGTTCCTGGAAAGCATGCAACAAGCTACTGTTAATTGCACTGATTCCAAGGAGGATGAACTCAGAGATAATTGTGGATCCTACAAATCAAGTTCCTTTTAAAATGTAGAAATTAACACTTTTGTGCTAAATGCTGGCAGCAAAGAGGAGACTATAATCAAACAATTGCTACATAGAGACCAGACAGGATTCCCTACTGGAGGACAACAATATGGATTTGGTCCCAAGTTTAAAACACAGGTGAGTGCCTCCAGGAGCCTAATTTCTTGGTATATGGCTTCCTCCCTAAGAGTTTAATTTGTTCCTGTGCAAAGGACCTTCATAAGGCCTAGGCACAGGACCAAACTTCACCCAAAAGGAATACACCTTAAAAAGCTGCTGAAGGGGATGGGGCAAAGGTGACTTTAAGCCACCTCTGTGCTCTCACCTCCCCCAATTCCTGGTGTTGCTGGGAATAGGTTTGGGGGGCAGTGTACTCAGAACCGTCTCCGGGCTGTTCTAAATTACACTCATTTATAGTGGATCCCCCAAAGGCCATTATGCTGGCTTGGGATTGCTGGAGCGCAGTGTGCAGGGGCTACACACTTGGCCCAACTCATTCTTTACGCTGGGGTCAGAAGGCGGGGGTGGTAGAGAGTCAGGATTCACCCACGCCAGATGAGTCGTTCATGAAATTATTGCCACGCAAACAGTGTTGATGAAATTGCAATGAGGAAGGAAACAGAAAATATATAATTTGGTACTATTGCCCAATATGCAGATCTAGTGGCAAAAAATAATAAATGTTACCACAAATATCACTGGGATGAAAAAATATTAAATCCTCACCCCAGGTGGTTGTCTTAGGAATAGACAATAATGAAATAGGAAATGAAAGACCACAGAAGCCTTTAAAATATTATTTCTAGCAGGGGAATATCATAACAGTTTGAAAGCCTGAGTCTGTCTCTTTTGATATACCTTGATTCAGCAAGGCTTTTGACCATCTGCTTAACTTTAAGTACTTGAGCAGTCCTGTTGACTTCTATGGGACTACTCCTATGCTTAAAGCTAGGCCCATGCATCAGTGCTTTGATAAATTAAAGCCATAATGAATGATTATGGAGAATATGGCAGGTGGTGGGAATAGAGAGCCAGATTCCCATTTACACAACAGCCACTTTACATGGCTCCGGCATGGTATGTGAATTCTAAACCATGTAAATGGTGTAAAATTCCCTGAAGTTAACCTAAAAATAGGCAGGGTATTTTATTTGTATGTGCTGGGAAACCACACACATCTATACAACTTGACACCTTTGTTCTCTGCTCATGAGCTCCCACTCTTTCATGTGAAGGGCAGGAGTCATCCAACGGTGGCTCTTTCAGCTAGAGGCCAGCAGGTGGCACTGAAGAGCTTATAACAAGGACCTTTTTCCTTGTGAATCATGCAGATGGTTTCCATTGGGCATCTGGTGTCCAGCAGGTCGCTGCTGATGCTGGGTTAGCAAGGAGTGCCACAAATGTGTTACGTAGACTAGCATTTGTGTTACTGTTTTTAACAATGCAGCAGGGGTGTGAGGGGAAAGTTTGCTGTGGTCTAAAAAGCAACGCATCTTAGTTTATTCTCAGTACATCCTCTGCTGTCTTGACTGGAGAGCCTCCTCTCAGCTAGAGTCATTAACATTTCAGTTAATAGGGATATGTGTGTGGCTACTTAGTGTGAATCCAGCCTCAGTTATCTTATTAACGAGGATCCAAAAGTGCCTATACTTAAGGCCTCACTTAGCTGGGGGAAGCCTTGTAGGGCCAATTTGAGTTCTATTAAATGACTAATGGCTATTGAGACATAATGTCCACCAAGCAGATATCACATCATATTTAGTATTTAATGTTTAAATATTTAATTAATTAAACACTGCCAAATATTTAATTAAATACCATCAAAGTCATCCTGACACTTCCACTATGCATAATGCAAAAGAAACCAGGGCCCTTTTTATCAAGTAGCATAACTTTAGCATTGCATAGAAATAATGGGTCTGTTCAGCCAAAACACCTAAAATCATTCCATAAAGTAGGCTAATTTTAAAAACTTCGGTTCTGTAAAGTGAGCTGGGCTAAATGTTTTGCTAGTAAATCAGGCTCTGAAAGAGCATATAGAGTAGACAGAGCTGCAGTGCTGCGTTCCACACCGAAACAAGAATGCTGTGCTTGTATATTGACTTTTAATTATTTAAAAGTAAATGACTGCTCCTTAGCATGGCACACCTGCCAACAGTTTACACTAGTTTTACTTAAATATTTACTCTGCTATTCAATAAAAAATGAGTCTACTGAAGCAAAAAATGAGAAGCTACCACATCACATGGTCCTTGTGCTACCTGTGGCATGCAGAGTTCACACTGGATAGAAGAATTATTTGCATACATTCTAAACATTCCTGTTTCTAAATTACCCAGATTAAACTTTCACATTTGTCTGCTAAATGTTAGGCACCTACACCAGAGTCACCAAAATTCTTAATTTAGGCACCATTAGTAGATACCTGTAATGAGTAGCACTTAATTATGAAACTATAAATGTAGGTACCAAACTTGAGACCCCAATTTTGAAAAGTGGGTTCCCATCAGGTAGACGCATCACGGGGTTGAACGGCTAATTTTAACATTTTTACTTCTTAGTTCCAGCCTCTGTTCTGCGCATGTAGCTGCTCTGTCCTGTTTCTCTGCACTCCCCCGGCTGTAAGAGAGTCATGCTGTAGCATTCCCACCTGGGACCTTCAGCTAGTGCAAAATGCAGCGTCCAGCATTGTAAGTAGGATAAGCCATTAAAGACGTGTAATACATGTGATCAGAGATCTTCCATCATTCTATGAGAAGGGGATAAAAAACCAGGATTCTTTGTATTAATTTACATAATTGTCTCATTCACTGCAGTCAAATGATATTGTAGTGATGCAGTTCCATTGGCTTCAATGGAGTTTTAAACAGGCAGAAAATTTCACCATTTATATCTCCTAAGGACACTCAGTATAAACTTTGGATTGCAATGCAAAAGTTGATGTTGCTTTCACATAGCAAAATGTGAGTTCCATTGTCATAAACTCCCCTCCCCCCATCTGAGGTACAATGATGTTTTACTTTAAGTACATTTGCATTTATCATCAAACAGTTAGTTGACTAGCTGCTGGGTTTAGCTACTTCTACAGGCTTCTGGGAGCCAATGTTTTGAATTTGCTTATTGTCCCTCCACCCATGCAAACAATGAACTGTTTGATAACACTGTTCTAAATAGATGTAGTCATTGGGCCTGGGTCTCCACTGCGTGGCACATTGTGTAGTCTTTTAAGCACGTGTAAAATGTTACCCAAAGTGGGTGTAAAATTCTACCATTACATCCACTTTGCCCAGGTGTAAATGTTGAGAAAACATCTCAAATGGGGGAGACCCATAATTTCTTGTAAACAAAAAACTGATCTTGTTTGATGTACATGGGTTGTCCTTCCTGACATTTACGTTAGCCTTATTTATGTATCAAATGCACACTAATAGGCTGTATCAGGTTATAGCTTCATTAATAAGGTTAATATGTAAACTGCATAGTTATCTCGCCCTTTGCCCTTAGGTGCATGTACAATAGGCAGTAGTCTATCTGTTTTTTGCTACTCAATAAAAAATGAAAGTTAAACAGACTTCCTTTCTGATAGCTGTTCTCTGACAATCTCTCTAGCAAAAAGCACAGCTTGTTTTGCACAGATCTAACTGGAAGTTAATTAGTACAGCAGTGTTCAAAGACCCCAGTCATGTTCACATGGTGCATGTGATGACATGCTGCATGCAGGCACATAAGATGGCACAGTACTTTACAGATGCGTTAACTAAGTTGATTCTCTTTCCTTTTTTATTTCTTCCCGCATATTCTTCCCTCATATTAAAATGAAGAGGATTGTTACATTACAAAGTCACCAAGCACAGGCGGGGGTTATTATATTAGCCACGTTCACCTTATTCTTGCTGACTGTCCTTTCTGACTCTTCAGGGATCTGTTTTCAGTGCTTTTCTACCAGCCATCCTAAAGACTGTTCCCTCAGCTGCAGAGATGGTAAGGAACTGACTGCTGTTGTGAGCAGAAGGAAGAGAGGCATCTAAGAGTGGGGGTTTCGATGTTTATATGAATATGTCTCAGTTCTGACTGAACTGGATCCTTTAATCATCAGCCCCTCTGGGCTGTGCAGTGGCTGGGAGGGTAGAGCAAGTGAAAGGCCACATGGTGCTGTCTAGAAAGCGCTAAAATGTTTCGCTTGCCCAGATGGGGTGAGTACAGAAAGGTACTGTAAAGCTGGAGTATTTTCTCCTATCTTGAGCTTGCAGAAATATTCCACTAACTCAACTGGAAGAGCACTTGCAAGAGTAACCAGGGGATTTGGGTTCTAGTTGCAGCACTGAGTTCTTCCTGTACTCATTTATTATTCAGAATGTCTTGACTGCTTAATTGAGGAGATGTATAGCAGCCTCTATTAGTGGATGAGCTGTCTGGAAAAAAATCACAGTGTGAACAGAGCTTCTGTGTTAATATTTTCAACCTTGGGATGGAAAAACCCCTTAACCCTCCAAGATGTATTTACCTTAGGTTGAATTTTTATGGTATCATATTTGAAAGCGGGTCAGTGATTATGCCTTGTGATTACATCTAACCACTGGCTGGCTTGTCTAGTGCCTCATGTCATGGCTGGCCGGTCCATTGTGCTGGCAGCAGCAGCAGCCATGGCCCATTCATCGCAAGTCAAGGCCTGTCCAGCCTGACTCTGCTTTTGATTATGAAATCATGGAGGGCCCAAGTCTCATTCAATGTTTCAAAAGTGGGTTTCTAAAGTTAGGCCCTTAAGTCCATATTTAGGCACCTTAATAAGTGACTTGATTTTCCAAAGACTGGGGAGGGAAGAAACTTCTCCCCAAACCTAATGTCTAGCATGTTTGATGGAGAAAGGGTCCCTTTTGTGTCCTGGTGTTCCAGGAATATTACTTGCTTACAAGTGATTTATTGCATTTCCTCTGTGATTGGATGGGGGCTGTTCTGTAAAAATATTTAAGAAAAAGGTTTCTCCTTTTATGATGGTAACAACATTTCAAGTATTCAAGACTCCAGCCTTTCTAAGCTTGACTCACAACAAACTGCACTTAATACGGCGAGATTGTTAGAGCCTGATAAGATGAAGAAAGGGATGTTGTTATAAAGATAGCAGTTATAATAATTCTGCTTTCTCCTGGTCTCTTGCCCATCAGGTCTAAACCAAGGGAGTCAGGCTGAACTAAGCTACCTTCTAGAGATACTTTCATTGTGTTCTATAATCCCCTCCAGAGAGATAAAAAGGGATATCCTACCTTACATAAAATCCCACTGAGGGAGATTCATTACACAGGCAACCTCTGGACTTTTACCTTCAGTGTGAATAAATAAGGTAAGGGTATTGTTGAGTGAACAGGACTATCCTAAGGGCCTAGCATCCTTCAGAGATGGATCTGAGTCACAAAGCTGAGACCTAGATCTTGATCAATTTTGAAACTCTCCTATAGTTAGGAGGTGTTGAGCTTTGGTTTGGCCCAGTCTCTAGCATCAATACAGTGAAGGAGAAGAGAAGGTTATCTCTGGGTAACTTAGTTATTATTTTATATGCAGTGAAGTAGCAAACACTTCTACAGGAGCAGTGGAATTCGAAGACCACTGCTTTATTGTTGCTCTTATTTTTATTTCATTTTTAAAAAAACTATCTGCATGTTGTATCAGTCCCATGTGCCTGGTTTCTAAATCTACATTAGGGAAAGAGGGAGGATGTGTGGATGTGCTGGGTGGGATGACAATTATCAAGAGAGGAGTGTTTGGGAATTTGGGAATGAAAAACTCTGATTAATTATTGAGATTTATAACCAGCCCATGAAATTATTTAGATTTGCTCTTTTGTTCATTATAAGAAGTGGGTGAAAGAATGTTCCAAACATGTTTAGCTTTACTGTGCTTGTTTCAGAATAAATCTACTTTCACCTTACAATATTAAATGTTATAATTTGAGACCAAACAGTTGTACTTTATTTAAAAATGCATGTAGGTATTGATCACCTAACTAGGATATTTCAAAGATTCTACTGCCATCTTGTGGATAAGTATATACTTATGCAACTATAACATATTGGAAAAGAACATCATCCGTGTTCTGAATATTCTTATTAGGTATTATATATATGACACCATATATGTATATGGTGCTTTGCAGACAAATAAAAATGACCAGTTTCTACCTTAAAGAATTTACAATATAAGGGTCCAATCCTGCAAAACTTTGAGAGCCACCTGTGAGGCGATTGACTCCTTTTGGCTTGGGATGGTTTTGACATGAGCACAGGCAAATCTTAGTCATTTCAGCTGGATTTCATTTTGAGTTTTGTGGTTTGCTAGAACCTGAAACTCAAAGTGAAACACCACAGGAACGAACCCGCATGAACTGAACAAAACAATGGTCAGCAAAGTAAAATCACCAAGTGTTACACAGCTCTAGGCTTCATTTTGCTTACTGATGGGGATCTACACAGGAAATCACTAATTTACATAAGACTGGCTATATTATTATTATAAACCGATTGTGTCATAATTTGTAGATTAGGATTAATTTAAAAAATCTGATTTTAATTTTAAAATTTAAACCTTAAAGAAATAAACCTATTTTTTCAGGTGTAGGAATTCAGCTACAATACTGCATTCTTGAACAACAAGTGTTTACATAGAGTGAATTTTTGCTGCATTCTTAATTAAGTCAGTATTTATGTGGAAATTGCCATTTCCCCATCCATAATTTCAAATCTTATGTATTGTGCTGAATGGTATCATATGTGATTTTATCAGGCATGCTACTTTGATTACAGCTCAGGACATAATGCAGTGTGACCTGCAAAATTAGTCACAACATGATACATCAGCCTGGAAAAGACAAAAGATTTCACAGAACTGAGTACTATCTGGTATTTGGCTATGAATGTTTCTGGACAAACTGGTTTGATGGCTATGTTCAAATTCAAAAGTATCAAATGTTTTCCAAATAGTTCAACATAATGACATTCAAATAATTGTATTCCAGTATAATTCATGTATAAACATAATAGGGCAAATTTAGTGGCTTCATTGGAATTACAATAGTGATCAATTCAACCTAGTGGCATTATTTCCCTCTGTCTTGCTTCTCGATTAGTGTATTACACAGTATCTGGGAGGCAATTGTCCTACATTCTACAAATAGGATCTAGAACAGGGGTTCTCGATTGGGGGGGTCATGACCCCTCAGGGGTTGGGATGTTATTACATGTGGGGTCACGAGCTATCAGCCTCCACCGCCAAACCCTGCTTCACCGCTAGCATTTATAATAGTATTAAATATAAAAAATGTTTTCATTTATAAGGGGGAGTCACACTTAGAGGCTTGCTGTGGGAAAGGGGTCACCAATACAAAACTTTGAGAAACACTGATAGAATAAAGGTGATGCACTAGGTTTTATTTTGATTTGTTGGTTCTATTAGCTGCTGTACTTTTGAATGGTCTTTCTTACTCAGACTGGGGGTAAGAGAATGGTGATCATATGGTCTTGGACATGTGATTCTACTAAAGGGTAACACCTGCCTTGCATCAGAGGGCAGTATTAAAAGGTTTGTGTTAGCAGCTCTCTGAAGACTTCAGGTATGCTGTGCTTGGGAGAAGATGAACAAGCTGCAGGATATGTCTGTTTCTTGAAGTGGGAGTAAAGACTCAGTGAAGCTCATGACTTTGAGACTATTTGAAAGTTATGGGCCCAGTCTTGCTCCTATTAGAGTCAATTGGCCATGTTCATTTCTCAGTATCTAAGCTATGAGTACAGTGCATCCTTGTGCCTAACAAGACCTCAGCGAAGCTGGGGTGGATATTAAGGGTGGCTTAAAGGTGAGTGCCCACTGGGCCTACCTGCTTTGTTTTTGGTTTTTGTGGCCTCTCTTGGGTGTGTTGGGTGTGGGTGGGGGGACACATCACAAATGTTTTCCACCTTGGCTGGCAAAATGCCTAGGGCCACCCTCGCCGCCAAGTCTGAGAATTTCATGAGACATCACATGTCCTTCTCCATTCCTCTCCTCCTGCAGCACTCCAGCCCTTTCGTTGGGGAGCAGCTGCATTCTTGTGGCTCATGCTGTTCCTCCCGCTAACTCTCCTGGACCCCCCTCACTCTCTGGCCTCATCCCCTGCGTCAGCCACCAAAGCTTCTCCCACATCCCACCCCGCATGGTGCTAGCACAGGCTGAAGGAGACTGGAGGAGGAATTGCTGCCATCTCTGCCTGCCCTGTTGCAGGGCTCTGTGAACAGGGGAGGCAGATCATAGAGGCCCTCCAGGCCAGGTCCCCAACTCTACTTCTCCCCCTGCAGCCACCTCAAGAAGAGAGACAGCGTGAGTGGAGGGGACGCTTGAAAGAGATGGGGACATGGCGGGAACCATAAGGGATAACTGAGGGTCCCCCTGAGAGATCCAGAAAGAGGGGATTGGGCCACAAGGGGCCAAGAGGGATTCTGAGAGATCTGGGGCAAGGAATGGAGAGGGGGTGGCTGAGGGACCCAGAGCATGGCTGTTGGGGACCCAGGGACTGAGATGCTCAGGTGGGAGTCATGAGGGCACATGAAAGATCCAGAAGCCTGAGGACTCCTGAGAGTCCAGAAAAGGGGTACATTTAGAGGGTTTTGAGAGCCCCAGAAGAGGTGGAATAGGCATGATCTCCATTAAGTGGTGGGTGGATGGGTTAGTGGGGAAGGGCACTAGTGTTGGTGTACGTGATTCTGTGTGGTGGGTGCCCAGCCGTGGGAGTGGGAGCAGCGTTGGGCCCTAGCTGGCCACATGCAGTTGAGAGGCACTAATTTAAATAATTCACTTTGTGTGATGTGACACAGATCTCTCTGTTTACGTTCCGTAAGGGAGAAACAATAGTTGCCTCCATAAACATTTGACTTAGTTTAACAACCGTGATAATACCAACACTTAGTGCTTATATTGTGCTTTTTATCTTCAGGTGAACTTTCCAAATACCAACCAGCTATTCCTCTTACCACTCCTGTGGCTGTTACTCTCCTCATGTTACAGAGGGAGAACCGTGAGGCAGTGAGCCCATTATTGTCACTGTTATTGTTAAGCATTGTAAGGGACCCATAAATTTGGCCTCTGTGTGCTAAGCTCTGCTAAATGATGTGCCCAGGGCCAGTCACAGAGCCAGGTCTAAATGCCTTCTAGTCATGTGCTTACACTGCTAGGCCATGTTGTCGCCAGAGGGCCTAAGGAGCTTCTCTCTCAACCTGTTCAAGGTAACTCCTCTCTCTCTCTCTCTCTCTCTCTCTCTCGTAGAAATGATTGTCCCTCGATCCTTCACTGCTGCAGTGGTGACAATCTGCTTTTGAACTGC
Source organism: Lepidochelys olivacea (assembly GCF_965140295.1). Classification (NCBI taxonomy): domain Eukaryota; kingdom Metazoa; phylum Chordata; order Testudines; family Cheloniidae; genus Lepidochelys; species Lepidochelys olivacea. Next base: position 20,556,568 of record NC_140422.1, read on the forward strand.
TGTAAATGAGGCCAATCAACATTACTTTCGTTTCATTACTTCAAGAGCTTACTCATAAATTTCCTCTTATCCTACTTCCCCTTTGGTCTGGAATTAGCCTCAGTACTTGCTGCATGCTACAATATCTCGCTTCTCCCCAATCGCTGCTGTCTGATCTCTGCTAGGGTTATAAATCGATTGGCATATGTGCCCTGCTTGGCATGGCCTGAAGAAATCCACCGGTCGGTCTGTCCTTCTCTGCTCTGCACGTGCATGATTTTGTGGGTGAAGTACTGAGCAAGCTTTGGCACGTAACCGACCTCAGTGTTGCACAAGAGAGAATGACCATATAAAATAATTAACAATCTCTCACTTAGCTGTGTGAATTTTATTACTTGGTTGATGACAATGGGGGAGGATGGATTTCACTGCATATTAAGGAGTGTTTACCCCCTTTAATGCTGAGGGCACATAGAATCATAGAATCATAGAATATCAGGGTTGGAAGGGACCCCAGAAGGTCATCTAGTCCAACCCCCTGCTCAAAGCAGGACCAATTCCCAGTTAAATCATCCCAGCCAGGGCTTTGTCAAGCCTGACCTTAAAAACCTCTAAGGAAGGAGATTCTACCACCTCCCTAGGTAACGCATTCCAGTGTTTCACCACCCTCTTAGTGAAAAAGTTTTTCCTAATATCCAATCTAAACCTCCCCCACTGCAACTTGAGACCATTACTCCTCGTTCTGTCATCTGCTACCATTGAGAACAGTCTAGAGCCATCCTCTTTGGAACCCCCTTTCAGGTAGTTGAAAGCAGCTATCAAATCCCCCCTCATTCTTCTCTTCTGCAGGCTAAACAATCCCAGCTCCCTCAGCCTCTCCTCATAACTCATGTGTTCCAGTCCCCTAATCATTTTTGTTGCCCTTCGCTGGACTCTCTCCAATTTATCCACATCCTTCTTGAAGTGTGGGGCCCAAAACTGGACACAGTACTCCAGATGAGGCCTCACCAATGTCGAATAGAGGGGAACGATCACGTCCCTCGATCTGCTCGCTATGCCCCTACTTATACATCCCAAAATGCCATTGGCCTTCTTGGCAACAAGGGCACACTGCTGACTCATATCCAGCTTCTCGTCCACTGTCACCCCTAGGTCCTTTTCTGCAGAACTGCTGCCTAGCCATTCGGTCCCTAGTCTGTAGCTGTGCATTGGGTTCTTCCGTCCTAAGTGCAGGACCCTGCACTTATCCTTATTGAACCTCATCAGATTCCTTTTGGCCCAATCTTCCAATTGGTCTAGGTCCTTCTGTATCCTATCCCTCCCCTCCAGCGTATCTACCACTCCTCCCAGTTTAGTATCATCCGCAAATTTGCTGAGAGTGCAATCCACACCATCCTCCAGATCATTTATGAAGATATTGAATAAAACCGGCCCCAGGACCGACCCTTGGGGCACTCCACTTGATACCGGCTGCCAACTAGACATGGAGCCATGCGTGGCAGGAATGGGAGGTTTTTGAGAGCTCTGCTCTTTTCAGAGATCAGTAACTGAATGTTTTCTCAGAGATATAAGAGACATGTTAATATTCTCTGCATACTTTGTAATTTTCATTCATGCTAAATACAGCTGGGCTGAGGAAATGACATTTGGCTCCAGTTTAGATTCATGGTTTGGTATTGAGGAAGAACCGGGGATAGAACTTGAGGTTTGGATTTGATGGTGCTGAAATTTTTGCAAGCTGTTCCCTTGAGATTTTGACCATTTCTAAAGTGAAACTGGACAGATAGGCCTGTTCAGTGTTGCATTGTATCTAGAGTCTAGGGATCCATTTCCAAATGACCCAAAAATTCAAAGGGGCTCAAGTTGAAGATTCTGTTTTGGCCCATCTCTGACACTCAGGCTTGTGGGTATCTGCTCACTGACTTGCAAAACCTGCTAAAATGTAAGCAAATGTTATTGTACATAAATTCACCTTTTAGTATAATCTTTTAAAAATCAGACTGCTCAGTGATATCCCCCGTCTTTCATTGTTCCCCGATGTGAATAAGTAAAAGAAAAACTGAGCTTTTAAAAATGAAGGTCCGGTATTCACCCATGGAAGCCCCATTTGGTATAACAGAGAGCAGAATTTGCCTAATCTGTTTGCCTTTTATGGTCACTTTGCATTAAAGGTTAGTAGTTAGGAATTGGGACTCCGGTGCTCTATTCCTGGTGTTTCTTGTCCAGCTCTCTCTACATATTTCAGTTCATTCAAACAGTAAAGAATTATGATGATATGGCAGCCTCACAGTGAGGCGTGGACTCTGCCTGTGAGCCCCATTTATAGAACACCTTCTCCTCATTTTGTCTAGAGGTTTTACTGTGCTATAGTAGATCTAATTTTAAAGGGTTTGGAAAATTCTTGGATTAACAAAATTAGGTTTATTCTCCAAATTGTGGGGTTTTTTTTCTTCTTTTTCCATTCCTTAAATTGTCTTGTCAGCATGATGGTATAAGGATCTGACTCAGACCAGGTCTACACAACAGACCTATATTGGCATAACTACGTCCCTCAGGGGTGTAAAAAATCCACACCCCTGAGCAACGTAGTTATACCAACCTAACCCTAACAGAACCAATCTAAAAAAGGGAAGAAGGAGAATCCGGGGAGCTACAGACCAGTCAGCCTTACCTCAGTCCCTGGAAAAATAATGGAGCAGGTCCTCAAGGAATCCATTTTGAAGCACTTGGAGGAGAGGAAGGTGATCAGGAACAGTCAACATGGATTCACCAAGGGCAAGTCATGCGTGACCAACCTGATTGCCTTCTATGATGAGATAATTAGCTCTGTGGATATGGGGAAAGCAGTGGATGTGATATATCTTGACTTTAGCAAAGCTTTTGATACGGTCTCCCACAGTATTCTTGCCAGCAAGATAAAAAAGTATGGATTCGATGAATGGACTATAAGGTGGATAGAAAGCTGGCTAGATCGTCGGGCTCAATGGGTAGTGATCAGCGGCTGGATGTCTAGTTGGCAGCTGGTATCAAGCGGAGTGCCCCAGGGGTCAGTCCTGGGGCCGGTTTTGTTCAACATCTTTATTAATGATCTGGATGATGGGATGGATTGCACCCTCAACAAGTTTGTGGATGACACTAAGCTGTGGGGAGAGGTAGATTGCTGGAGGGTAGGGATAGGGTCCAGAGTGACCTAGACCAATTGGAGGATTAGTCTAAAAAACTCTGACGAGGTTCAACAAGGACAAGTGCAGAGTCCTGCACTTAGGACAGAAGAATCCCATGCACTGCTACAGGCTGGGGACGGACTGGCTTAGCAGCAGTTCTGCAGAAAAGGACCTGGGGATTACAGTGGATGAGAAGCTGGATACGAGTCAACAGTGTGCCCTTGTTGCCAAGAAGGCTAATGGCATATTGGGCTGTATTAGTAGGAGCATTGTCAGCAGATTGAGGGAAGTGATTATTCCCTTCTTTTCGGCACTGGTGAGGCCACATCTGGAGTGTTGTGTCCAGTTTTGGTCCCCCCACTACAGAAAGGATGTTGACAAATTGGAGAGAGTCTAGCAGAGGGCAACAAAAATTATTAGGGGTTGGGGCACATGACTTATGAGGAGAGACTGACGGAACTGGGCTTATTTAGTCTGCAGAAGAGAAGAGTGAGGGGGGATTTGACAGCAGCCTTCAACTACCTGAAGGGGGGTTCTAAAGAGGATGGAGCTAGACTGTTTTCAGTGGTGACAGATGACAAAACAAAAAACCATGGTCTCAGGTTGCAGTGAGGAAGGTCTAGGCTGGATATTAGGAAAAACTATTTCACTAGGAGGGTGGTGAAGCACTGGAATGGGTTACCTAGGGAGGTGGTGGAATTTCTATCCTCAGAGGTTTTTAAGGCCAGGCTTAACAAAGCCTTGGCTGGGATGATTTAGTTGGGATTAGTCCTGCATTGAGCAGGGGGTTGGACTAGATGAACCTCCTGAGGTCTCTTCCAACCCTAATCTTCTATGATTCTATGATAATCCACCGTGTAGACAGCGCTATGTCGACAGGAGAGCTTCTCCCGTCAACATAGCTACTGCCTCTCTGGGAGGTGCATTAACTATGCCAGTGGGAGAAGCTCTCCAGTCAGCATAGGTGTGTATTCACTTAAGTGCTATGATGCAGAGTTTTAAGTGTAGAACAGCCCTAAGGGAACTAGTCTGTGTTTGTGGACCTCATCTATGGCTAGATGCAGCACCTCATTATATCATATTGAAAGTTTCGATTACAAGGGGACACTCTTAACTTAGAGAAATGTAAATGACTCATGAATGTCTTCTGTGTAAAGAACAGTTATTTGTCCCCCTTCCCTAGGGGCCTGTCTTTCTTTGTTGAGGATAGCAGTGTGACTGATGCAGGCAGACTGGATTCTGCCAGTCACACTTCTCAGCTAACTTCCTGATAACTTTAAGGGAACCCTGCTCAACTTGTACTTGTGTTCTTCTCCGTGATTTCTCTCTTCTCTTCAGTTTACCCACCTCAGTCACCTCTGCAAGCCTATGAATGTGGAACAGCAGCGTGCAGAATACTTCCCCCTGTTCTTCCCCTTTCATCATTTGTTCCTGTTTTAGGTGGTACTAAGGACCCATGTACTGAACCGTATAGCCAAGTGCAGTGGATGCGTTGACCCTATATCCTCACCTCTGTGGGCTTCTGTGCTGAGAATTGGACTGGGAGGTTGATGTGGATTTTGACTAGGCAGTGATGTATATAGCACCCAGCTCATTATCTTTGTATGCTTAGTCTGTCCTTCTTAAGCCTGTAGAGGGATGTCCTTCAGTCTATATGCAATTTACCACCAGTTAGGACTAAACTATTAAAATTGGTGACTTGGACTGTAAGAGAGCTAAATAATCTTAAACATAAAAAAAAGATTCATTTGGGGGAAAGTAAAGCAAACATGGGAACACATAATTGTTTTTTTTACAAGAATTCCATTTATCTGAATCTGACACAAACAGAGTAAGAGTGGCAGTATCCAGTATTTTCTCCTCCACGATTACAGGGTGTATATTTTATTCCACAAAAAAAGTTTTTTTGTGGAATAAAAAAATCATTACAAGGTTCATAGCATGGTGCAAGAGGCCCTCTTTCGATGCATTGGAGGTGTAAATGGGCCTTAAAGTAGATGTAAATATAATTAATCACACTGCTAGAGCAATGTCAAAGGGCTTTAGTGAAAAGGGGAATCAGGCCATGTGAGTCCAACGTTTATAAACAAAAAAAGTTGAGGAGAGCTGTGTAGTAATTAGGAGAGTTAAGAAGTGATTCCATAATGAGGCTGAGCAATGTCTCCAGCCCAAACAAGGAGGATTCTATTTATTTCCCACGTTTAGGACTTGTTTACGCTACCCAGTTTTGTTGGCAAAAGGCAGCTTTTGTTGACAAAACAGTGGAGATGTACACACTACAATGCTCCTTCCTGCTTTGCCAACAGAATAAAACCATCTTGACCACAGGTGTAGAGCTTTTTGCAGCAAAGTTAGATCGACAAAGCGGCAGCGTAGACACTGCGTTCCTTACATCGCTGTAGTTGGCCTCCAAGTATCCCACAATGCCCATCGTGACTGCTCTGTTCACTGCTTTGAACTCCGCTTCCCTGCATCCAGCTACAGGTCCTTCCCCTTTCAAAGCCACAGGAAGTTTTGAAACTGCTCAGCGTGGAGAGCTCACAGAGCTACTGTCCAGCTGAGCATGCTGGCTCCCAGCAGCGAATGCACTGCTGCCTGGACTACAAGGGAGGGGGTGGATCTGCTTGGTCTGTGGGGAGAGGAGGCTTTGGGAGAACTCGGAGGAAATCACGGAATCAAAACATTAACACGGAATCCGGCACTAGGACCACAGCAGCAAGCAGGCAGGCAGGGCAGGCTGCTGCTGGGGGGGTGGGGGGGGGGAATAAGGTGGGTGTTGAGGTGGGGGTGCAGGAGACTGCTGTGCTGTGCAGAGCTGGGGAGGGAGGTGGGGGCTGATGTCAGGTTGTCCCCCTCCCTGTGCCGGTGTACCAGTCTCTGCTGAGCTGGGTGGAGGGACAGGGGGACACCAGCTGTCCATGAACCAGCTTCGGCCACAGGGTTGGTTGCTTCCAGCTGCTGTCTGAACTTAAAGGGACAGCATGCCGACACACTCACTCGCCCCCAATACAGTCTGTCTCTAGGGTTGCCAACTCTGACTGAAGCTATTCCAGGAGATTTTTTTCCCCCTAACATGACATAATGTCATTTTCTTAAAATATCCTATTAAAATCTCCCTGATTGCTTTCAACAGTCACCAGGAGATGAATGCTGATTCTGGGATGGCAACCCTATCTGTCTCTCTCACACACACAAATGCACACGCCCTCCCTGTTACACACACACACACACAAAATTCTATGGGCTTCTTTTGTTAGTGTTCAGCAATGTCTGTACCAAATGCTTCTTTAAAAAGTGATTTAAAATATGTTACTTTTTGGGGATACACTACAATCATTACAAGGTTCATAGCATGGTGCAAGAAAATAATATCAGGCTCAGCATACTCCAGCAACACACATTACTGTGGCTCAGTGTTAATATGCTGCTTCAAGGCATCCCACAGCTGAATAGCCCTCTGTTGGGCTCCTCTTACAGCCTTGTGTTCATAACACACAGCACAATGCAGCAGTGCAGGATCCATGCTTCCAGAGATCGCTGGGTTGCAGGTTACCAGGGCAGTTGAAAAGCGGCTGGCAATCTAGTAGGATGCCCATGAGAAACCTTCATCATGTGACGCTGTACCTGTCCCCATAAGGCATTGCAAACCCTTCCCAAAGCACCTTGTGGCCAGTTGCACAAGCTCTCTGTGTTGATGCAAGAGCTGCTATTGTGGGTGCACTCCACTGACACAAGGAGCATAGTGTGGACATACAACTGCGGTTTAATTACAGCGATGGCTGTGTGTCAGTGTAACTTGTGTCGACAAAACCCTGTAGTGTAGACAAGGCCTAACTGTACAATTAATGGACATGAAGGGTTCCCCTAGTCTTGAGTAGGGACTTCAACTCTATTTTATTGGTTTTAAGGTTCTGCAGCATTTGAACCCAGCCTGCCAGGTAACCAACACCCCCACACTATCACCCAGCAGCAGCTGTAACCTGACTGCTCCCTGTGACCCGCAAGCCACAGGGATTGCTTGCCACAGGAAGTTCTGCCTCAAGTGATCTAACAGAGAATGGTCTTAGTGATTGCTTATTGGCTTCTTGATCTTATATAAGCCCCTGGGGCATCCCAGTAACTGTTCAGGAAACAATTCAGGTCCTTGGTTAGCTATTATGATTATCCTGCTTCTGATTTCTTGGTATTGACCTTTCCTCTGACTTGGATTTTGACTCCTGATTGACCCTGGGAACCCCACATGGCCCCGATACCTCGGCCTGATTCCTGACTCTGACTCCAGCTTGAACTTCTGGCTGATGCTTCGGGCATGATACTGGCTCTGACCCCTGGCTTCAGTTCATGGTTCCCAAGCTCCTGCCACTAGTCCTGCATACCTTCACCCAGGATCCTGACAGTGGCTAACCTGGAAGCTCTTCCTCCAGAACAACTTTGAACTCTGTATGATACCTGGAGATTCAGAAATCCTACAAGGGAAGATCATTTGTTCTTTATGCTAGGCTGGGAGACTGGCTAACATGCTCAGAGGTGCTGCATGACACCAAGGGGTCTGGTCACTGACTTGAATGGTTGGTTAGACCTTCAACCCTGTTGATAGCAAGCCCCAAGGGGAGCATATGTCCTATGTGGAGCGTGTTGACTCCAGAACCCCTCTGAACTATCATGCCCCATGCAGGCATGGACCTTCCATGTGTTCTCGACCACTCTGTTTCCCCCACTTTATGCCTTGAAGTCATGAGGGTAGGGCCTTCCCTTAAATCTTGGGTGGTAACACTCAAATGCTTCAGGTAAGGTAAAAGCAGAGATACAGACATGTAGAGGTTATTAATAGGGATGGTTTTGCGGAAAATTATGGTCACTGCTTTAATCTGATTGAAATGCACTAAGTCAGATAGGAGGACAAAGCAAAATATTTTTTAAATGGCATAATTTTTTAACTGAAAGAACTAGCTGAAATGAATTCTGAGATACACCTCAGTGATGGAAAGAATAAAAATGACCAGGTATTGAGGTGGAGCAATACTGAAGGGATTCAATGCTCCAGTGATTGCTATGGCCATATAGGGTCCTTACACAGGGTCTGTGGGACCTATGTTTTTGGAAGAAAAAAACGTTATTGGTGAATATACAAAATATACTTCCTAGAGCTGTGAGTACTTTTCCATCTGATTCCAGCTTCTCTAGGTGATTCACCCCTGAGGTGAATGCTTGGGTCAAAGTTAAATACAGCTGCTCTGGGATTTTGTGAGTAAGAAAACAGACTAATTTGGTGCATCAGTCATTTTTAGTGCACTAATTTCCTGCTTTATGTGCAGAAATGGTCCATAAATGGCAAAAAGATTTCAGTAAACTGAACCGAAAGCATGCTGTTCAGATACATTGAACTCTGGAGTTTTCCTTAAGAGCATATTATAAGGAAACTCTTGCTACTTCAGTTATTACTAAAGTCCAGCAAATCTCTACCAATTTATGGCTTGGTTGACACAAAACTTTATTAGTTGTTTCAGGCCTATATTTCTCTGTTTTTCTCCCCTTAATATTAGGCTTTTATCTTTTTGATTTTTCCAAAGAACTTTAAGTTTACAGGTTTGAAGATCTGATGTCTTTCTTCATTTAAAAAAAACAAAACTGTATGTGAATTAGGTGCTTATGAAAACAATGGCTAGAGCCACAGGCATAGGACAGACAGTTGTTACAAAGGCTCTCACATAATTCAGTCAATATATCTCCATCGTAACCTTGACAGTATAATCCTGGCCCATTTGGGCTGAGACTTCCAACCACGAAGGACTATGTGGTGTTCTCATGCAATAGACCTGTGACAGGTTGGACCCCTTGGGAAGTCACCTGATGTGCTGAGATTCCACTCAGTCTACCTGTTCTGCCAGCATGGGCCCCCTTTAACTTGTCTTGCTGAGCCAGGCTCTTAAAACCTCCTTTAACACACACACAGGCAGGGCCACACCCAGCTGCAGATCAGCTCTGGGAAGATTTAGCTTACGGAACTTGCTCCAGCATTCAGATGTCTACCTCCCTTGGAGTATAGACACAAAGATATGTTACATTCACCTCTTCCCTCAATGTGGAAGAGGCTATGCAGAATTTCTAGCCCCGCCAGTTAGAAGTCACATAAACTGGGTTGTATTATAAACCAGAAATAAATGTATTAACTATAAGAGGTATACTTTAAATAGTTAAGGAGGTAGCAGACAGAACAGGGCAGATTACTAAGAAAATAAAACAGAGCACGCAAACTAAGCTTAATAAACTAAAGAAACTGCTTACATGTGAGTTCTCACCCTAAATGTGCTTCTTCACAGGCCAGATACCCTTCCAGCCTGGGCCCAGTTCTTTCCCCCTATTCAGTCTTAGTTGTTTCCAGCAGTCATCTTGGATGGGGTAGCAGGGGAGAACTCACAACCTGGATTACCTCACTTCCCACCCTTAAATAGGATTTGCATAAGGTGAGAGTCCTTTGTTTCCTAGTTTGACCCCCCTTCCCTTACAGTGGAAAGTTACAAGAAGTCCCAGGTAATGTTTTAGTATCAGGTGACAAGACCACCTGACTGTATGGCCCCTGTAGCTATTCTTCACAGGCTAACCCACATGTTCACAGGAAGACTAAGCTCTTTACAGTCCATTGTCTTCGCTGATGGACCATGTGCCCTGTCTGGTTTTTCCATTGTTGTACCTGAAGTGTTGGCAGTAGGCATCACTCAAAGGAGCACAGTTGAAATACAGATACATAGTCAATATTCCTAATTTCAGATACAGAAATGATACATGCATACAAATTGGACAATCACATTCAGTAAATCGTAACCTTTCCAATGATATTTCACGTGAGCCATCTTGCATAAAGTATATCTCAGTTATGTCATATTCATATCATAAGCATATTTTCATAAATAATATGGAATGACACGTCACAAGACCAATGTCTCTGGAAGGGGATACATTTGGACCCAGAAAGGGGATAAGTTTGGACCTCCTATGATGTGTGTGTATACTTTTGTTCAAAGCAGGGTAGGAGAGTCACCTACTCACACACACTTGTAAAATGTAACAATTCTACCATCTTGATGTTCTACTTCTGAGTCTCTAAACTCCTTCAGTGTTCTCAGTTATGTATTGCATTTACTCCTGCTCTAGTCCATTTGCTTACCTACCACACATTATATCATAATACTCAAAACAGAAAATTTTGCTGTGCAGATAAGACCTTGAACACTATACAGCAAGGAACAGATTTTTAGAGTGATAAGCAATCCTGTGCCCAATGTACAGGCATAATTACAGTGACTGTCACGCAGTCATCGTGTACCCAGTTTATTACCATTTACAAGTGAAATTGCTCTAATTTGCACGTGCAGTCATGGTAATTGTGTGAGCAAATTAGACTTGTAAGTCACACAATCTGTGCAAGAAATCTTACAATTCATATGAACATACAGTACTAATGTGAGTGTACATATCACTTTAGCAATTTCATAAAATCTTAAACTTTTTCAACAAGTAGGTATGAGTCACAGCATTCCCGTTGCTACCATATTGGGTCTGAAGGAGCCATAGACCCCATGCAGTGGCCAACTAAGATTTTTTTTTTTAATGAGCTGTTCCCTGTACAAGAATGTACACAGAGCTGTTATGGTATCAATGAAAGATTCATTACAACATCTATGGAAGGTTTATCTTTAGTCTTTAACTTTTTTAAAAAAGTGTTGTCCTGAAGGAGTTGTTACGTGTCTCTTGCACTTGTCAGTGCAAATGCAGTTATAATATGTCAAGGAAAACTTTGTTTTCAGAGTTTTATTTCTATATTGCAATTGAAAAACAGAAACAATTCCAAAATAGCCAAAACAACTACGTCAAGCCTGCCTTCCAGTGCACTGGGGACATGACCAAAGGACATGGCCAACTTTGTACTGGGGGAGGGACTGAGCCCTAAGGGCATGGGTGGCGGGTATCATAGGCTAGGGGCGTCTGTGCCTCCCCAAACAGCCTGCGGTGGCCCCATCCACATTCTGCCCTCACACCCCCTCCTGCTGCAGTTCCTGGCGCTCTGCCCTGGCCCGGGCTGGCTGGGGCTGGGGCTGGCTGGCCTGCCATGAGGACTCAGGGTGGCTGGCACTGGGGCTGCACTGCCCTCCTGGCACTCCGGGGCTGGTGGTGCTGTGGCTGTGCTGTCTGGCGGCCCGGGGCACCGGACCTGGGGGGTGGCTGCCCAGGGCACCAGGGCTGGGGACGCTGCGACCACGCTGCCCAGCCACCTGGGGGCTGGGGGCCACGGTGGGGGTTCTCTGGGCTCCTGTGGGGTCAGTGGGGGGCAGAAAAGGAAGGAGGGGGTGGGGCCTCAGGCACAAGGGGAGGAGCTGGGGGATAGCCTCCCCCAACGGCTAGGTCACCGGCCGCCCATGCCTAAGGGTGAAGCCTAAATTCACTAAAACAAGAAAATTCTGAACTGAAAATACAGCTCTATCCTTAATTCCCCCCCATTATGCCTATGTTTTTATAAGATGTGAGATCACCCACTATTCTGAAACTCCTACTATACTGAAGCACAGCAAGTTGTGGTACGGTGAATAGACTTGATTTTGTTGAACACTTAAGGCTAAATTCTTGCTTCCAAAGCCTGGATAAGTGGACTTTCTTTGGGATTCAGCAGGTGGCAACCTGTGGCATGCATCATATTTAGAGGTCTTGGCCAGTATATTCTCATAGCTTGTGCTCCTGCTGACCACCCAGTATCTCTCTCCCAGTTCACTGCGTAGTTTATCTACAGCCTCCTACTGTTTCCTCACATAGCAGAACCACAGTTCCACTGCTTTTTGAGTCTTGAATTCCCATCTGGGAGATGTGGGTGATTTGTCCCATAGTGCTAGAGCCTTCCCTCATCGGCTCCAGTTTGCTGAGTGTCGGGTTCCTACAAGAGCCGCAGGGCAGGATCTCTCCCTAATGCTGGAAGGGAAGGCATGGGTGTATTCTGCTGGGTAGAAACCATTTCCAGCCTGTTCAATGGCACACAACCTTCTCATAGACTATAAGGCCAGAAGGGACCATCATGATCATCTAGTCTGACCTGCACATTGCAGGCCACAGAATCTCACCCACCCACTCCTGTAAAAGACCCATGACAGTCAGCCCTCCCTCCCCATGCTAGGTGCTAGCATATGCTGCTCCCATTTAGAGCAGCAGCCAAGGACATCACACCACATGTCCCTCAGGCCACTTCTGAAAATCTTTTCCTGGCCAATAGGACACAACTGTCAGTGTCTCCCTTTACAACACCAGGCAGGGTTGGAATTGACCCTTTAATGTTATTTGAACAGATTTTTAAAAATTTAATTTACATGTATCCAGTTTTAATCCATCACTTCCTGATCTAGAGAGAGAGAGAGAAACAGATTCAATACCTTGTTCGAACTTTCTCAAAGGAAACACAGTGAGGTTCCATCTGTTCATTTATGTAGCTCTATTTCTCAGACACATCCTGCTAATTTAGTAGTATATTTCTGAATACTGCATGTTGGATAAAGGCTTTATCGCCAGATGCTGCTGATGACTTGAGGTTTGGCTTTTGTTCACTTAGAAAAGATCTAGCTATTTAAGCACTGAGGCTGGGACTGGCTATCTCAGAGCCAGATGGTTCAGTTCCAAATGTTTAAAATCTATAAATCTTTAAACTATAAATTCTGTTGTCACTATGAAAATGATAGGTTAAATTTTGCAGTCCTCACAGATAGTTACCCTTTGAGTAGATATCATCAAAGATTAAAAAGTCATTATTTCTTGGCTTTTTATATATTTTTCTCTCTTTGTCGTTTTTGTATAAGTTCTTACAATGGGAAAAAATATTCTAAGCTCTCAGTTATAGAACATTAGAAAGAAGCTTCTATTAACTTGATTTGAAATCGTATTTTTCTAGTGTACTGCTCCTCTTTAGTTTATCTATAACTTTTTAATGACCTGGTCTATTTGTGGTAGTTTCTGTTATTTATATTCCGGCCAACCACTGACTTCATTCTCTCAATGCTATTCATATGTTTTACAAATATTGCAGAAAAGTGGTTATTTTACTTTGTTCCTTTTTGTTCTTGTATTTTTGTTTTTAAGTCTATAAACAGCAATTTTTTTTCTCCTTTTAAAACTTACTAGTTGTCATTAGAGTTTTCTGCTTGGTAATCAGTTGTCTGTGGGCGAATGCTGCAATTTAAAGGTACTGTAGCTAGCCAAGGGCCTGGCATGTCCTCTGGCAGAAGGACCCACTGTAGGGCTAAAGATACTCAGAAAAAAAATCACATTTCTGCTCAGAATTTCTATGGTATCAAGCAGCTAGAGGCAGATGTGAGAGGCTCGCTATGGCTTCCTTAGCCCCACAGATGTTCTGAGTTCCAAGGGGCTAAGGAAAGTGCAGAGGGTATAAGAGGGTTGTCCCTTCTGTATTACTTTCCAAGCCTCCTCGTGTCACCTGCCCTCATGGCTTTCTCTGGAGCTGTGCTGCCAACATCTTCCTGTCCTTAATGCACCAACCATTGCCATAAGGAAGGTTGGGGTTGCTCCAAACACAAGTCTGATGGTTTAGAGTAGCCAAAGATTATGTGGTAGGGTAAAGAGAATGGATTTCTTGTTGAGGCACAGAATTGGAAGCCAGGAAATCCGAAAACTTCTTGTGAAAATTTGCAAAAGTGACCTCCAATTCTTGGTGCTTCAGCTTTTAAAGCTTCAGAGTAACAGCCGTGTTAGTCTGTATTTGCAAAAAGAAAAGGAGTACTTGTGGCACCTTAGAGACTAACCAATTTAATGCTCAAATAAATTGGTTAGTCTCTAAGGTGCCACAAGTACTCCTTTTCTTTTAAAGCTTGACATTAGACAGCTATGTCTTTGTTTTCTGAGGTATTGATCTCCCCAGGGCCAGCCCACAACATTTTGGCACCTGAGACGGCACCTGAGCTCAAATGATACCCCCATGCCCCTCGCTTGGGCCAAAACTTTGAAAGGTCTCAATTCTGCCTTCTTCCTGTTCTATACTTTTCATGGTACTGCTCTGCTACCTCCCCGAATAAAGGAGAACTAACAACTTAAAATGCCTTGTTCAAAAATTTTAAGTAACACTTAACTTTCAAACGCCTGAACAGCAAATGTAACTTTTCTTGTCTGCATAGTAAACACTGGCATTTTTGTCTGTTTGAATAATCAAAGTGGTGCTTTCTGTGCCTTCTTGGATGCAAAGATTTGAATTGCTTCCTGCTGAAGGTCCACAGTCAGGGCCAGCTCATGCTCTATTGAGATGGTTGCAAGGCCGACCAGCCTCTCCTGTGTCATTGTAGAGCATAGATGTGTTTTTATTAACTTCAGCTTGGAGAAGCTGCATTCTCCACTGGCAACTGTTACAGGAAGTGTTAGAAGTATGCGCAGAGCAACAAAAGCCTTTGGAAAGAGGGCAGTCATCTTATTTGTCACATATATTCCAGAACAGCCTTTGGAGTTGATCTTGCTGAAATGTATCTTGAAAGGGCTTTCAGTTCATCACCTAAATCACACACATCAATATCGCACTTGTCATCATGTGTCAACACTGTCTCCAGTTCCCTGCACTGCTGGTGTAGGTCTTCTTCAGGTATAGTGAGGAGTTTTGGAATATCATACATCCCAAATATACTGCTGTGTTTCTTGAGCTGCATGAAACATTCTTCAGCTGACTGTATTGCACAATCTAGCACCTGATTAAAGAATTCAACTTTGAATTGTTGTTTGGGGTCTCTTATGGGTTTATCCCGTGCCTCGTAATCAAAATGTCTTCTTCTTTGGTGACTCTTGTATTCTTGAATGGGTGGGAAAATAGCTTCAGTGTGAAGTTCCTCTGCCAACTCTGTGCACTCTTCAGAACTTTTTGAAATCCCTCATCTGACCGGTAAGACTGTAGGTATGACTTTGCTTTGTCCACTTGTTCCATTGCTCCAGATATATCAAGGTCAACATCTTGGAGACTCTTGCTTACAACATTTATTTCAAGCAGTATGTCATGCCACAACACTAAGCCACACAGAAATTTGAAGTTATGCATGTTTCTGATGATTCCATTTACCTCCACCACTGTTCTCCCACGAACAGTTCCTGTCATAGCATTATCCTCCATAATGGCAACCATGGCATCATCTATCTTCTCAGTTTGGTGTTTGACAGGCTTTATTGCCTCCACTCCACT
The DNA here is from genome assembly GCF_965140295.1 of Lepidochelys olivacea. Classification (NCBI taxonomy): domain Eukaryota; kingdom Metazoa; phylum Chordata; order Testudines; family Cheloniidae; genus Lepidochelys; species Lepidochelys olivacea. Next base: position 20,571,916 of record NC_140422.1, read on the forward strand.
TTCCCATTGTGTGGCACTCAGTGGTTTCACTGTCAGAGAAGTTGTTCCCAGATCTTGCTTCAAAATTTGCCATTGATGAGTTGATGCAGAGAAAAATACATAGATGCTTTGAATTACATTAAAAAAATCAGCCACCTCACTAGAAGCTGATGCTGCATCACTGACCACCAAGTTCAATGAATGAGAACTGGATGGGACAAAAAAACCTTGAGATCCGTGTCTGCACTCCTCTGTGCTTTCCTCTCATGTTGGAACCATTATTGTAGCCCTGACCTCTCATATCAGCTATCGCAATTCCCATATCTTCCAGCTTTTTAAGAAGCACATTTGTCATATCAGCTCCTGTAGTATCATCAATATCAATAAATTCTAGAAAATGCTGTCTGACAGTCACCATTGCAAGGACATTTTCACTACGTTCTGTTGTTGTTACAAAATGCACTATTAAACTCATTTGTTCCGTATGGCTGATGTCAGGTGTGCAGTCAGGAATAACAGAGTGTGACAAAGTTCTTCCTCTGCCTTGGTGGGTCCTGCACTTATTGGTGGATTTGCTCGCCTCAGAGATTCACAGCAGCCCTCAGTTTGGCCACTTTTGTTAGTGGCTCAAACCTGCCGTCCACTCAGTTAGCCTCATCACTGGTCAGCATGGGGGAAACAGAGAACAATCCCTGCAGTCTCTCTGTCCTGCCTAGTGGGTCGGGGACAGGCCAGATCCCTTTCCAATTTAGATCTTCCCACCTGGTGTTTCTCATAGACCAGGTCAACTTCTCCTGTGTCCAATTAGGAGTTGGGGGGATGGGGGAAACACGGGCCCACCCTCTACACCGGGTTCCAGCCCAGGGCCCTGTGGATAGCAGCTGACTACAATGTTCCCTGTATCAGTTGCATGACAGCTACAACTCCCTGGGCTATTTCCCCATGGCCTTCCCCCAGCACCTTCTTTATCCTTACTGCAGAATCTTCCTCCTGAAGCCTGATCACGCTTGAACTTTTCAGTCCTCCAGCAGCACGCCTTCTCACTCCCTGCTCCTTGCGCACCCCCCTACGAACCGATGGGAGGTCCCTTTTAAATCAGGTGTCCAGATTAGCCTGCCTGCCATAATTGATTCTAGAAAGTTCTTAATTGGCTCCAGGTGTCTTGATTAGCTTGCCTGTCTTAATTGGTTCTAGCAGGTTCCTGATTGCTCTAGGGCAGCCCCTGCTCTGGTCACTCAGGGAACAGAAAACGATTCATCCAGTGGCCAGTATATTTGCCTTCTACCAGACTCCTGTGCCCCACTGGTCTGGGTCTGCCACAAGAGTAATATCTTGCTGACTTCAGATCTACCACAGTCTTCTGTTTGATTTTGTTGCCAGTAACTATATGATCTGATTTTGAATTGTTTTTCCAAGGTAATGGTGTGTGTACATTTCTTGGGTGGTGACTCTTCTTAGATGCTCCTGGAGTACAGCATCAAATTCAGCCATCAGCTCCACAGTTTTAAGGAAGTTTCCATTATTTGGGACATACAGCTGATCTGAAGTGCCACGCAGTGCTAAGTTTTGGGTAGCAAACATTCTCACAATGGCAATGAGCCTTTTCAGAACATTTTACCAGTAAAGAGACTCTAATACAATCTTCTCTTGATGCTGATCATCTATGGTGGCCTTTAACCTTAGTCTCATCTCACGCTCTTTCCACCTATGGAATGCTCTCTGGTGATTTGCTGCCTTCTCATGGCATGCCAGATTTCTAGTCAGATTTTTCCAGTCCTTTGTTCCTGTGTTGTACCAATAAAATAAAAACCAGCAGGATCTTATTAAAGGGAAAAAGGCAAAATACCACATTTATTGTGAATACAGAAAGAATCATAGTAAGCAGTTAGTTATAGCTATAACATTCCATTCAATCTCATATTTATTCACACATTCATTCATACAAACACACACACACACACATACACACCCACACACACAGGTTCTGCAAGGTTGTTATCATAGTTACCAGCCTTAGAGTTGCTCATGCCAAGCCACTGGCCAGGTGGCCTGGACATGAGGAGGGAGCAGGGCCTTGTCAGATGCTCATCTGATGCTCCTGGAAGTTGGTTTGCAGAATCAGACCCCAAAGTTCTCACTTTTTAGAGTCTATTTTTATAGGAATTTCTTCCTATGCCAGTCTATGGGAATTGCTTCATCATGCTGTTGCTGAATCAATCAGCAGATAGCACATTCCTGACGGCTCCAAGATGTTATCTTGTTCTTTGGTTCTCCCATTCTTGAGGCTGTTGGGTGGATTCCAGTCTGCCCTCCGGGTGGGGTCCTCTGGTTATTTCCACTTGACACCTTCTTCAGCCGATGGACACTGGATTCTTAGGCTGGCACCTCCCTGATCATTCAGTTATTATCCACACCAAGCATCCATCCACATACATCCTCTATCTCTATTTTAATCACAATTGTTAATACAACAAAAGGGTGGGGAGTCTCTGGGTGCTGTTTCTGTTGTTAGAGTATTGCTTTGAGTCTCTCTCTCTTGTGAATTGCTTTGAGAACAGACTCTGTCTTAGAATGTACTAACACAGTTAGCAGCTTGCAAGTTTCACACATAGAGGGAGAGAAACAATACCAAAAACCAAGAGACCTCTTAATTAGTAATACCCTGGAATTTAAACTCTGGGGAATCAAACTCATTTGTGATTTTAATACAGAACTTCTTTAATATGATCCAACATAATCCCCCTTTTGACACTAAGATTTATAATCGTCAGTGTCACTTTCTATGTAGCCTATTCAAGAGAAAGTACTGTGAGGCAATTTGAGTTTGTGATTCCAATTCATGCCACATACATGATCCTAGTGATGTATCTTTACTACAAGGTTCTGGGGCAACAGGCAAGGTGAGGCACACCCACTTTTGAGGAGTCCATTCGGTACAACCTCTAGTGTCCAATAGCTTCCCTCCCTCCCCAGCCCACTGGCTCAAGGTCCAGGGTAGCCAAAAGGATCCCATGTGTAATATGGGGAGTGGGTTAACCTTCAATACCTTTGCCTCCAGGGACTGTTGGTGTGCAATTTTGACAACAATTTCTCCCATTAACAAGTCTGGTTTACAATAGTGGAAACATATTGCATCCATTCATATTGATAAGTGTCAAACAATGATCTCTTTCTTTTTTAACAAATGCATCAAACCCTTAATATTTCCCAATATGACCCAGAACATTTTGTGTTCCAAAGTAGCTAGTGCAAGTATCTGCATTTCAGTGCATCCCATAGCTATGGCTGTGTAGTTTCCTATTTCTAATATTTTTTTTTTCTTATGGATAAGCCATGTGGTAGTATTAAGCCATTACTAAAGATTCCATTGGCCTTTTAGGTTACCCAGACCAATTTGGACCAAGTCTACATTGGCATGTACTTGTTTTTGTATCAGGCTGTCCTGTAGCTGGGACAGAAAGCTTAATTTATTTTTAAGTTCCTGCAGGTCTTCAGTATTTTTTTTTTTTTAAACACACAACAGTGCTAGCAACAACACAAAACACAAGACAAAACATAGAACACAGAACACAATTTCTATTGTGACAGTAGATTCGTGGTATTGGGTTGCTTTTCAGCTGGCAGCTTTTCCTGATTTTCTGAAAGACAAAAAGAACATGTTTCTACCCCTTTTGGGGTGGCAGATTATTGCTTAAAATATTTCTTTTACAAATACCCTTGCTGATTGCAGGCAAAACAGAGAAATTGCCCCCATATTTTCCTGTTTTTGTTCTATAGGCAGGCCAGGTTTCAAAGGCTTTTATCTTTTAAGGGTTATGGGGAAATTATCCCACTGTTTAGTCATTAAATCCCTGAGTTTTCCTTCTTATACAGCAGACCAAGTTTATAATGTTTTTCCTGCTGTGTTAAGCTTTAAGTTTTATTTACAGGTAATAACTGAGAAGCATCATTATCATACGACCTTAAAGGATTTTTCCAAAAATCATACACACTATACGTTGTTACAGGGATACTTATTATCATTACATTTATTAAAATTATCTTGTTATCCCATGCCTTTTATTTAGACAATTTGTTTGCTGACCAGGTATGTCCTTTATCTGCAGCTCCTTTGTGCTGCTAGTTCTTTCCTTCCTTTATCATTTAGGTAATTTGCATTTTCACAGAAACTTCCTGCTTTTGGATTTAAAGCCATCAGCAGCTCAGAGACTCTATCTTAAAAGGGACACAATCAACTTTCACCAGAGTTTTGATTACTTTTAACTTCTGCTTCCAAAACACACAGCAATCTGAAAAAGAAAACCCAACCTATTGTGGCTCCCTTTGGAGCCCTAATAGCATTTTAATTAAGTAGCATGTTATGTTTGCATTTCTTTTGCCCCTTCTACAATATACCCTGCACATGTTCTGGGGCAAATGCACATTCCTTCCATAGTTTAACTTCTATAACATTATCCAGATCCATTTTTACATAAGGTGTCACTATTTCTTTTTTTTGCTTACAGAGTTTTCATGTACCTTTATCAAAGTGACAGTCTGATTACTCAGAGCCATTTTAAGACTCAGTGTTTCTAACATTGCTTCTTTTTGTTTTGTGCACCTCACCCCTGCTGTTGCTTCAGAGAGGCACTGTCTTTTTTTAATTTTTTTTTTTTACTACAACTCTCATCTGCTATTTTGTTACAAAAACAAACAAACAAAAAACAAACAAAAAGAATCCAAAAATTTTTTTTTATATTCTCCTGATTTTGACTGCCCTGCTGCAGCCACAACTTAAAAACATTTTAAATTTTGTAAAGCATTGAGTTACCTTTTAAGGGTTAAATGCCAAATCCCAAAGCCAAACAACACTAATTACCTGTGTCTAGCAAAAAGGTCTGTCAGTTTTGCAACTTTGAATTAAAGAGTCAAATGGATTTTTAGTGGCATTATTTAAAACAAAAACAAAACTAACTGGTCCTTAGAACTTTACATATTTACACACACACAGACAGATACATACACATTTTCTTTTCCTTAACATCCCTTCCACACTGCTCTGTTTTTTACATCTTACATTCCCTTTATACATTTGAGGCAGTTAAGTTCCAATAGAACCCTCTTATGTTCTTTTAGCAAATTTGACTAAATTGTCCAGTCAAATGATTTTAATCAGATAGTTTATTTTTGCCTGGCTAATTTACGGACATTCCTTTGGAAAAGGGCCCATTTTTCTTTCAGAATGGCTGCAAAGAAACCAAGAATGCTCTAACACTTTTCCTTTTTAACATTTTTGGTTAAAAGTTGTTTGGGTGAAATACAAAGTTTAACTGCTTAATTCCCTCCAGCCTCTGCAGAGTTAACTTTTTTTTTTTTTTACTCTCTTTTCTCTTTGTAATTATGCCTGGGGGTGCCGTACATAGGACCTTCTCCCCCTTTACCTGCCTCCCTCCAGCCTCTGCAGAGTTAACTTTTTCACTCTTTGTATTCCTGGAGTGCCTCTTTCACTATTTTCAGCTGGCTTTGGATATTTGTAGCCAGCACCTTCCAATTGTCTGCTCCCTTTTCCATTTGTGCCTTTTCCTCTTTACATGAAGACAAGCGGAGGGAAGAATCCTTACATGCCTCCCACAACAACCAAATTGCTGCTGCATCTCTTTTGGCAGCACTAGAAGGTTTGTACATGAGGATATACTGAGCCAATCTATCCTCTAAGTCCGAAATAGTGCAGACATCAGCTAGGGCTTGTTTAGTCCAAGGACTGTGCCCACATTTTTGAAGGATTTGTTTAAAAGGTGTAATTTCTTTAACAAAAGGTAAGGTTGGAGTTCCTTCTGACTCCATTCCTCCCTCTGGTACTGGCTTACCCTGTTTTCTTTTAAACATCTTAACATGGATATTTCAATCTCTTTGTCACTGCTGGTATTACTTAGCAAGTGACACAGCCTAGATTCTGAAATCATAGCTTAATCTATGCGTTTTTCCCCTGCTACCTTCCCGGAGGCCAGCAGGTCCCCTGCTACCTTCCCAGAGGCCAGCAGGTCCAGTTAACCTATTTCTCCCTGCTACCTTCTCGGAGGCCAGCAGGTCCGGTTAACCTGTTCTTCCCTGCTACCTTCTCGGAGGCCAGCAGGTCCCCTGCTACCTTCTCGGAGGCCAGCAGGTCCCCTGCTACCTTCTCGGAGGCCAGCAGGTCTGGTTTAATCTGTTTTTCCTGCTACCTTCTCGGAGGCCAGCAGGTCCCCTGCTACCTTCTCGGAGGCCAGCAGGTCTGGTTAACCTAATAGAAATGCCTAGCTCACTAGAGCTGGCGGTGTGCACACCAATATTTACAATAACTGAGGTTTTTTACCAATATTCCCCCTTTCGCAATTCTCCACCAAAATGTCCTTTATCTTCTCCACCAAAATGTTGTACCAATAAAATAAAAACCAGCAGGATCTTATTAAAGGGAAAAAGGCAAAATACCACATTTATTGTGAATACAGAAAGAATCATAGTAAGCAGTTAGTTATAGCTATAACATTCCATTCAATCTCATATTTATTCACACATTCATTCATACAAACACACACACACACACATACACACCCACACACACAGGTTCTGCAAGGTTGTTATCATAGTTACCAGCCTTAGAGTTGCTCATGCCAAGCCACTGGCCAGGTGGCCTGGACATGAGGAGGGAGCAGGGCCTTGTCAGATGCTCATCTGATGCTCCTGGAAGTTGGTTTGCAGAATCAGACCCCAAAGTTCTCACTTTTTAGAGTCTATTTTTATAGGAATTTCTTCCTATGCCAGTCTATGGGAATTGCTTCATCATGCTGTTGCTGAATCAATCAGCAGATAGCACATTCCTGACGGCTCCAAGATGTTATCTTGTTCTTTGGTTCTCCCATTCTTGAGGCTGTTGGGTGGATTCCAGTCTGCCCTCCGGGTGGGGTCCTCTGGTTATTTCCACTTGACACCTTCTTCAGCCGATGGACACTGGATTCTTAGGCTGGCACCTCCCTGATCATTCAGTTATTATCCACACCAAGCATCCATCCACATACATCCTCTATCTCTATTTTAATCACAATTGTTAATACAACAAAAGGGTGGGGAGTCTCTGGGTGCTGTTTCTGTTGTTAGAGTATTGCTTTGAGTCTCTCTCTCTTGTGAATTGCTTTGAGAACAGACTCTGTCTTAGAATGTACTAACACAGTTAGCAGCTTGCAAGTTTCACACATAGAGGGAGAGAAACAATACCAAAAACCAAGAGACCTCTTAATTAGTAATACCCTGGAATTTAAACTCTGGGGAATCAAACTCATTTGTGATTTTAATACAGAACTTCTTTAATATGATCCAACACCTGTAGAACCCAATGTTGCTGGAACATTAGACTGGAAGAGTTTGCAACAAAAACAGTATGCAGCATTCTGGGTTTTTGAGTACATAAGCCATGGCCTCTCACTTTGTCACCATTGGGGATTTCACACCAGTAATGTGTTGGATAGAAACTTCTATTTTCATTGTCTTCGGGGAACATGAAGTTTTTCACTTGCTGTGGCCCATGCAGTACAAGGAAGTCCCTCAGGCTACTGCTCAAGTGGGTCCACTGTCCTGGATCATCTAGACTTAAGGAACTGAACTGAGCAGCAGCTGTTTCTTGCGCCTCCACCACACTCTTCTCTGATCTGCACTTTTCTTCAGGAATGTGCATGGTTACATCCATTTGAGATGAGATATGGATGCTGCAGTAGCTGCCAGGTCACCTGCACTGTGACTAACTAGAAGATCAGGCACCTCCTCACCATGCACATCCTCACTGGGGCCGGAAGGCTCACCGTGAACATTTGTGTCTATGTATCTCAGGAGAGCTCCTTCCTGCTTAGATAGAAAAGCTTCCTTTGCTTTCTTTCTTTTTCTGAATGCTGCCCCAGAGGGGCGTTTTCTTCTTTCACTCATGACTGCTGTTCTGTGCCAGCTATAGTGGTTCTCAGTTGAACCTGGTTCAACTCAGTTGAAGGGGACAAATAAGCAGGCTGGTAGCAGGGCCTGAGTGAGGGAAGAGATCAGCGTCTTAAGGGCCTAACTGGCTCCTACTACTTCAGTTGACTGCCTGTTCTCCTCAAGTGGGTTCAGGGAAGCAGCAGGAAACAGGAAGCTCCCTGAGAAGCTGGTGTTAATCAGTCCAGGCTCCTGGGGGTACTAGAGAGGTCATAAGAGGCTCCTCCTCCTCTCTCTCCCTGCAGCTCCTGCTGCTTTCTGTTATTCCCTCTCACCTTTCCTACTGCCTGCCTGTTATGTCTCTTGTGCCCTCCTTCTTCCAGCACAGCTCTCCACCATCTCTGTGCATGTAGAGCAGAGAGAATCCATGTGCACCAGCAGCAGACACAATTTTCTACACTCTGGGTCCTAGTGGCGCCCCCCCACAGTCTGACACCTGAGGCGGCCACCTCAGTTTGTCTCATGGTAAGGTCAGACCTGGATTCCACTTAGTTTTCATTAACTTATCTTAAGTGGTGGGATCTCAGCATCTCTGAAAATCAGACTGTAGGTGTCTCAAGTGGGCACTCATAAACTGAGCACCCAAAATCAGAAACCACTTTTGAAAATTTCCCCCGGAGGGGTTCTCTGAGGCTAAAGTCATTAGTATTTTCAAGTCTCTTTTTTGACCCTGTGGTCCACAAATCGAGGGTGTTATACACGTGCAAGGTGGTAGTAGTGGGGTTATTATTACAGAAGCTGTGATATAAAGATTTTGGGCCAAATTCAGATCTTGTCTAAACAAATACAACTGTCAAAGTCAATGACAGACACCACTTACACCAGGTTGAATTTGGACTATTGTATGGCAAATTAAGATATTAATTCTTAAGGCTAATAACAGAGAGCAGTAGGACATTTATAGGCAGAGGCAAGGGAGAAAAGATGCGTCTTTTAAGATGAGATTTGAAAAGAGATGGAGTCAATGAGCAGACTTGACAAGTCTTACTGTTTCCTCCACTGCTTTTCTATAGGTCTGTAGGGAAACTTGAACAATCTGCTGTTTTTTTCTGGTGATCAGCTCAGTGCTGTGTACAGGGGGGTTTCATATGAAATCAGAGATTTGTGCTGTTAACAAATAACCCTTGCACTAAAATGTTTCAAAGTCATCTTCTGTTTCCTTGATTTCTCTCATAATCTAGATTATACAACTTGAGATACCCCAAACTCTTTCACAAGATAAACTTCTAAGCAAATATTTCTACCTTTCTCTATTTTTTTAATACACATATTTGCCAGAATTCTCAGTTATTACTGTTCGGGTTTAAAATCTGCTATCAGATCTTCTCAGGGTTACTTAGAAAACAGAAAGGTTGTTCCCTGAGGTAAAGAAATTAACACTTTTGTTTAAAAATGGAAATAGGTTTTTGGAGCCTTATTTTTTGATGTAAAAATATAAAAGTGTGACTAATTCTTCTAAACACATCAGTACAAAGGTGCTGTAAATGGCTTGGCTTTCATTCCCTCTTCCCACCCTATCCTTAAAGCTTATCACCATGAAGCAAAATAATATTGATATGCAAGATCACTTATTTATTATTATGTTTATGGTATTTCTGTGCATATCTAATTGCATTCATGGGATGGCTAGTATTTGATGGTATTTGCATACTCTAGTAAAGTATATAGTCTCTAGCCATCCCATAAATGCAATTAGCTACCCTCACAGGGATTTTGCTAAATTAGTTAGGTATGGGCTTCTGATGTTTTTGCCTAAATTTATGCAAATATATCAAAATTTTCTAGTTTGTATTTTTTTTAAAGGTATTGGCAGAGACGAATGAGGGAGAAAGACCTGGAGCTTATTTTTCACTACCTTGCATCTCTTCTAGTAATTTATACTTGGGCAAAGTCAATGCAAAGAGGAGTATGTGAAATGCCACTAAATCAGGATAATAGCATTTTACACCACTTTGCACAGATGAAATTACTACATGAAGTGGAAAATCAGGCCCCAGGTCTGGGACGTAGTTTGGAGCAAGTTCATGAATAGTTTTGAAAACAAGGAGGACAATCTTTTGGTGAATCTTTACATAAGTGAATTTGGGAATTAGTGGACATATATGTGGATAGAAGTAAGTTGTACGTACTTTTTTAGTACAAGTGAGAAGTTGAACAGCAGCAGCTTGTCCATGTTTTTGTATGGACAAGACAACCATGTTCTCTCCCTGTGGTGATGCCCTTGACACTGCCTCGTCTACACCACACTCCTAAGTGACGCAGTTATATTGACTGAACTTCTCCCATTGACTTAGCTACCGCTTCTCAGGGAGGTGGAGTACCTAGGCTGACGAGTCTTTACTAAGTGCTACAGTGGTGCTGCTGCAGCACTGTAAGTGTAGACAAGTCCTTAGATATGTTTATAGGGAAAACAAGTAAAAGTTTATTTAACAAAGAATAGAGATTCAAGTGATAGCAAGTAGAAAATATCGGAAACAAATGGTAACCTGTAAAATAAAATCATAACATACGTTCTAAAGCCTAGACTTAAGTAACAAGATACTCTCATATATAAAGTATTCATCACCAGTCTTATACAGCCAGGCTTGGCGGTGATCTTCCATTTCTGAGACAAGTCATGCTGTCAGCTTGCCTCCTCAGTAAAAGACCTAGGGTGTTTTTGCATCCCCACATGCACCCCAACAATCCGTTGTCTTTACTTGTAAACAGGATCTCCTTCTTCTGTTTATTTCTTCATGTAAATTTCTTCTCTTGAAGATTTCACAATCTCTTAATTAGCAAACAGGCATCCATTGTGATACATACAGTGCCCAATACACACGTGACCAGACAGAGAGAGAGGCACTGGTTACCTCCTTCTTGAAAGCAACCTGTCTGAGACATGTTACCTCCTGGTTATCTGCCTTAAGAACATAATTTTTAAGTATAGACACATAAGTCCTTAAATATCATCCATGATTATGATGACCAGTGGACTAGTGGCTCTCGGCAGAGACCTTAATCGCCACCCTTTAGTGAATTATTATGCCATTATCTGTTCCAAGGGATCCCTGTAAAACTCAATGTACCCCTTTGCGTCCTCTGCCAGTTGATCAACTTTAGCAAGAGGTTTGATACCTTCATTTGATAAAATAGCTAACGTCTCAGCTGGGCCCCTTAAGTGCTACCAAAATAAACACAATGATTATGGATGAAACACCTTTATGTAGGGTATCAACCATTTTGGAGTTGTCTCAATTATCTGTGTCATGTGATGTTTCTCTGTCAACTCTTGTTTCCATGCCAATATTGTAACTGATTTTGTCATGACATTAGTTTCACACAGACCATGCCAGAAGGAAAGATCCATTTCTAATAAAGCAAAACATAATTTGATCATCAGTCAGAAGTCCTCCATTCCAACTGTTTGAATATACAGTTATTAGAGGCAGTACTCATGTTTGAGAGCAGAATTAATATGTGTACTAGGATAAAATTCAAGCAAGTCTGTGCTCACTTTCTAGTTAATGCTCACTAGATCTGGTTGACATATGCCAATTTTAAAATAATAATTTCAGAATTTTCCATGAAAATATTTTGGTTTTTTTCTGTGAAAAACTGAAGCTAAAAACCGAAACATAAGTTTCTGAAAATGTTTTTGGTAAAAATTTTGGTTTTCAACACAAACTTTTGGTTCTCAAAAATCTAAACTAAACCTTTTGACCAAAACCTATATTTTTTAACTGGAAAGTGAAAAGTTTCCGAGAAAAAAATGTTTTTTCAATGAAAAAACACAACATTTCAAACAAACTGAAATTTTCTGCAAAGATTTTGTATTTTATTATTAGTAGTAGTTGAAAAGCTATTTTTTGTTGAGGGGAAATATTCTGATGAAAAAATATTGACCAGTTCTCATAGTAATATTAATAGAATGTTCCTGCTTGAGGTGAAAGATTGGAATGCTTTTGTATAGTCTGTCATAGAATGAATATTTTATATTAGTAGACTCCTTTAAAAACCTTGAGACAGCAACAATCAACTAAATAAATCAACTAAATAAAACAAGTTTGTTGCTAATCTGCAGCTAGTGAATAGTTCTATTCATAGGAGAGTCTAGTTAAGGTCTAAACCTACTGTTATAGGGAGCAAACACGATATGCTGTTCTTCTGGTTTAATATACTATTTGCTTAATGGGCCACTGACATAATCATTTGATTTAGATCTTAGTCATACCATGTTATGATATATTAATATACTTATGTATAAATATTGGAGGGCAAGTATGGTACATTATTATCCATGAGCAATTAGTTTCTATCTTAGGGATACTACTAGCTAGGTTTTAGTCATTAGAAATCTGAGTATGCTCAGCTCCAGTTGAAGCCAATAGTATTTTCTGATGGATCCATTATTCATGGTTACCCGTAGCTCTCTCTGTAATATAATCTTTGAGCATGTAACTATAATTGTATATTTCTACTACGTACTTGGATTTTTATGTTTAATTACTAGCGGTTTTTTATTCTTATCCAATGAATAATTAAATAATACTTTTATTTCTCTTTTCAGTTCCCCAATCAAGCAACCATAGGATGGTCTATAAAGCCAAAAGGAACCACTGATGTCAGGAAAGCATGGCATTTCAGGATTCCCTGTGTCTCTGCATGTCCAACTTTTGCAGCTTTTCATTAATATTTATATGTGACTTCTATATTTCTTGCAAGTGGTAATATTATGCAAAAATTAAGATATGTCATGTGCAGCAGTTTTCACATGCAAATATGGTCTATTTTCCTCTTTCCTCCACCCCCACCCCTGCCACCAGATTATTAGTTAAAATATGGGAGATTAGTACAGAAATAAAATTGCATGGGACAAATTCTGCTCTTGGTCATATGCCCATGGCCCCATTGAAATCAACCAAAAACGGAATTTAGCCCAATATATTTATAGCTTTACTATTATTACTATTAATATCTATATTGTTGTTGTGCCCAGAGGCTGATGTCAGAATTGGGTAGGTGGAAGGTGTTGTACAAACACATGCGAAGAATTTACAATCCAACAGCCGGATTTTCAGAGATACTAAGTACCCTCTTGTTCCCATTTACTTTGGCTGGAGCTTAGCACTTCTGAAAAATCAGGCCATAGAAAAGTGACATTAAAAGTGGGAGGAGAGAGGGGTATAACTAAATACATGTATTTACAGACATATATACATTTGCAATTTTAAAATAATTATTATAAGTAGGTTAAGTGCCAGCTATCCCGATATCCCCACAAGCTGTCATTAACCAACTGATTTCTGGCAGAAATCATGGGAACAGTGGGTCTTTCTGAGGAAAGATTTGAAGGCACAGAGAGGGTAGTGGCCTTCTGGATCAGTTCAGGGAGGGTGATCCATGCACAAGGGACAACACAGAAGAAAGTGTGGAGAGATTTGTGTGAGAAAGTGACAAAATGGTAGATGAGGAAGGCCTGGATGGAGAGAAAATGGGTATGTCTACATTGCAATTAAAAACCTGCAGCTGGCCCATGTCAGCTGTTTTGGGCTCACAGGGCTGGAGCTAAGGGGCTGTTTAATTGCATTGTAGACATTCAGGCTGAGTCTGGAGACCAGGGTCTAGGCCCCTGCAAGGTGGGAGCCCAAATCCAAATGTCTACAAGGCAATTAAACAGCCCCTTAGCCTGAGCCCCGCGAACCTGAGTCTGCTGGCAGGGGCCAGCAGCGCGTGTCTAATTGCAGAATAGACATGCTGAATGACAGCTCTTAGAAATGTGGATACAGTCTGGACATGCATTTGAGATTAAGGAGCCCACATTACAGGCCTGAGCACCAAGGTGAATGGTGGTGATGTCTATAGTGACAGAGAATGGGAAAAGTGGAGAGGGGGAACCATCATGAGCATATCACTAATCCAGCCTGTACATGTTAAAATAGGAATAGATCATTGTGCATTTGGGATTATTTTTTAAACTATTATAGTGAACATGTACAAAACAGACAAAGTAACTCAGAGATATTGTCTGGACAAAGGAAACTGATGTCCTCTAAATAGCTAAGAACAACATGAACTGTGGCAGTAGAAACCTCCACCCTATCATCCCTGAAGTCCCATTCAGACTTCCACTGAATGGACCATACTTAGGGGTGAGAGAATAGGTCACTCTCCAAGCTCATTCAACATTTGGTTGACTCTGAGAATGCCAACAGGAGCACCATTTGTGAGGGTATTTTCTATGATGTGAATATCTGTCCAGAGGTACCATGCTAAAACCAGCAATTCATTTTTCATAAGCTATCAAATAACCCTGAATATTGAATGATGGTCAGTGAAGGCATCTTTAAAGAGGGCTTCATCAAGTTTCACAATTCTTAAATTGCATGCATTTATATATATAAATATTGAATAGCTGCTCATTCAGTGAGCACTGCTCATCTTGTGCACTGACTGAAGCAGGGCTCGTGTGGAAAAGCTAATGTGATAATGCATTTAAAGACTATATCATAATGCACACACACAAGGGGGCTGAACTAAAGTAGCACAGGCAACCTCAATTTCTAAATCTGAGTACTTAACTTTGCAACCTTAATGTTCCTTTAATAGAGTTTCTGGTGTATAATTCCATAAATTACTAAAAAGGGAAACTGCACAATTCCATCTTGTAGAATCTTGAATCTTGACTCAGCAGAGTTAGAACCTATAGATCCACTGCAAAGATCTCAGCCACTTGAGCTGACAGAGTAACTGATAGTAGAAGTAGGTTGCCATCCTCTGTGTGGGTCATGAGGGAAATGAGGTACATGTGCAAGAGGGTTTCACAGCTGTTTGCTGAGAGCAGAGGAATATTGAGATTTAGGAATCATTCCTGAGTTCTTGAGGTTCAAGTGGCGTGTCCTCTTGTGATTATAGACACTTCTGCCCATCTGATCTTTTCTGCCCTTGGCCCCTCCAATCTGTCCTTGTCCCACTTTCCTCCCTAATCCTCCCTTAGCTCCTCATCCCAGGGTCCCTTCCATCCCCCATCGGCTCTATGCTCTAGTCCCCACCCCTCTGCTCCCCTTCCCAATCCCTGACCCGGAACATGCCCTGTCTCCTCGTCCTAGTCCCCAGTTCCAATCCCCCTGTTGGCTCCTTATCCCCATCCCCCACCATTTGACCCACTTTCTCAGTCTCCCTCTTCACCAGCCCAAGGCCCAGTTCCTCAGTCCTCTACATGCTAGTCAGGCTGTTTCCTCCTCCTTTTCCTTGCTGACTGGGCACCAGAAGTGGGAAGCATTGAGAGCAAGGAGAGACAGTCTTCTTGCTGTCAGTTCTGGTACCCTGCACCACAGTGGCCAGTGAGCGCCAGGAGGAGCAATTGCAGGGAAAGTCCTTCTTAACCTCTGTGTGTTCAGTACAAATGGAATCTTCAAAATATGTCAAAGTCTAACAAGTCTCTCTGAATGTATAGAAACTGAGATTTTCAGAGGCTCATACCTTGGTCAAATTTGGGCAGATTTTTCATAGGGACAACAAAAGACACATCCTTAACACCAGCCTGTTCCCCCTCCCAAATTTCAAGTTCCTGTTCCAAAGCATGCGGCTTCAAGAGCGTCTCAACAAAATGTTTTTAAAAAATATTAACATGAGCAAAACAACCTCTTTTCCGCTGAGAAACAGCTGAACTATTTTTACTGAAATTAAAATATATATATATATATCAACCTGAGCAGACATCCAGCATGGAACATTTCAGATTAAATGGTTAAAGTTGGCAAAGTTATAAGCAACTGGAAATAGGGTCTCATAATGGAAAGTGTCTGGCAGTCTTAACTATAAGTGTTATAACCTACATAGCCTATAAATAAGAGAGAGAGAGAGAGTGTGTTAAAACTTTTAAATAGAATACTTCAGACCTTAGCTAAATCCTGAGTTAAGACCGGGGGTTACAAATATTGTACACGGCTATTGTGCTCAGCAAACAAAGGATTGGCCATGACTGCAGATCCTTTCCTGTCCTGTGTTTTGTTTAATCTGTGGAAATGGCCACAAGTCCTTCTATATACCTCATTAGTTCCCTAGCAGGCCATCCATGGACTAATTTCTAGTTTTTACTAGTAAAGTGTGTTCTGGTTAACACAAGGTTGTTATCTCTGTAGAGGTGTGAAATGAAATAATCTAATGGTTAGGGGCCTTTTCAAAAATGTCCACATATAGAAGGTGGGGGAGGATTAGAGGCTTTGTGGGATGCATGCAGAAAATAAAAATCCTTCGCTCTCCCACGTGAAGTTAGACAACTGGCAGCCATATGTGTAAGCAAGCAAAGTTTTACTACTTCTTTCTAAAAGAGATCATTCTAAAAGCTTTATTTTCTTGCCAGTTGGCTAAGAAACGAACAAGGAACAATAGATTCAAGATGAAATAATTTGCATTTATGATGAACACAAGGAACATCTACCTTGCATTTTCCTAAAAAAAGAAAAATTAAACCCCATTTTTAATTAACTGATAAACTATTAATCAAATTTTTGCAATGTTAGGTGACACATTATTCATTTAGATAGAATGACTGTGAACTTAAACTAATCAAATCTGATTTGCCCACATATGCTTGATTGAAATACATTTTAACTAGCATATACAAAGAAAAAATCTTGGATTTCTTACCTAATCTTCAGAGTATACTGCTGAGTTAATAAGGGCAGCTTTTTTTTAAATGAGACCACCATTTCTTAATCTGCATATCAAAATCAAGAGCAACTTAATTGCAAAACACATATTCCTGAAATCTAATCATTATACTGCTTTAGGGTATTTTATTGAAGCATGTTAAATTATGGACAGAATATTAATGATGAAGCTAATCAAACCCAATTAGTCACTTCTAACAATAGTCACATAAATATACAAGTCAGGTACTAAAATACTGTAGGTATGGTTTTTAAAATTTTAATATAAAATTTATATGGTATTTATGAATTATATACTTGTTATTTTTAATCTGAAAATCTAAGACAAGTCATTTCAGAGAAAATGAGCTGGGCTAGAAGACAAAGGAATTTGTCCCATCGTATTAGAATTGGCATTCCTGATATCTGAACATATAAACAGTGCACAGATTTTATGGTGATGGGCACATAATTAGTAGGGTAGAAAGGTAGATAGGCCCTGGCTTTCAAATATGGGAATGGAAAAATGAACATAGAATTGTATACCTAATTTGTGCAAGTGATTATCATGATTGTATGCACAAACTGGGTATTTGCATGTACAAATTTATATTGGCCCTGATCCTGTGAAGACTTAAGCATGTGGTTAACTTTAAGCTGAACTTGATGGAAACCAAAACAGGTTCAATTATGTATTGATGTTGTGGGTGGCTTTCCACTGACTAACTAGACCATTATAGCCTCCTACTTTGATAATTATGGGATGGCAGCAGCCATCTTACTTTAAGTGTGTCTGCTCTATAAAAAAAGCAAAAAACAAAAAGAACCCAAACACACACTAAAGGGGTCATAGATGCTAATGGTGTGTCCTTTGTTTGTTTTGAAAGACTACTGAAATTGCAGCCATCAGAATTTCTACAATTTAGTTTATATAAATAATGACAGAGTATTTATAACCTCTACTTGCACTTTCATATATAAGTATATTTTCAGTGATAATTGTCTAATTTATAGTTTGTTTTCCATAAATCATAACTATGCTTTTAACACCAGAGAACGTTTGACAGGGTTTGCAATTCCACTGATAGCAAAAACTGTTTTGTGTGTCTAAGAACCTATGGAATTTTTCTCATAAAAGTGATGATCATTCTTGGCTCAGTCATGCCATTTATGCACAGACCTCTGTAGGGGGGATGTGAAACTGCACTTCTCGAGGGGGGGGGGGGGAGAGTTAGTTAGTGCAGCCACTGCTACACCCCTTCAAGGAGTGCAGCATACTACCCCTTGTGTACAGGGCCACCGCAATGAGTAGGTTCAAAGGGGAAGCAGGCCCAGGACACTACCTCTTCCCCCTCCCCTTTTGGGGTGATGTATGTGTGTGTGTGTAACGCATGTTACCTCCATGCAGTTATCTGTCCCTCTCTCGAGGTGAGACCATGTGTAGAGGTTTAAGAGTGTGCTACGGCCTCCAGCCCAGCTGTGCTGGTTCTTTAGCTCAGACAGAAGAGTCTTTTATGTTTTTAGACCCAAATGTCTTAGAGTCAGTTCCTGCAGAAGACATGTCAGGTATGTCACTGCAGCTAGTGGCCTGTACAGGGTTTGAACTGCTGTGGACTGCTGACACTCGGGACAAGCTTCCCTAGCCAGCTCTGTC
The DNA here is from genome assembly GCF_965140295.1 of Lepidochelys olivacea. NCBI lineage: Eukaryota > Metazoa > Chordata > Testudines > Cheloniidae > Lepidochelys > Lepidochelys olivacea. Next base: position 20,590,156 of record NC_140422.1, read on the forward strand.
CATGCTAACTCAGTGAGTCTAGCTGCTAGAAGGGGACAGATAGACCACAGCTTTGAGTCTGCTTCTGTCTGCAAGCACATGGACCTGGTCTTCTAGCTCAAGTAATGGAGTCTGATGTTTTTTTTTAATTCAGAGATTCCCAGGTTCAGCCCCCATAGATAACTCATTCAAGGGCATTGTCCATGCACTCTTGGGGGTACAAGGAGGAAGCAGTCCCTGTGATCCCATGAGCACAAGAACTATGACAGACTCTAATGTGCAATGTGCAAGTGGTAAGAGACTTTCCAAATGCTCTTTCCCGCCCTGCATAAAGGCCAACCATGATCTTGCTCTTGGAAAGGAAAATACCTTTGAAAGAAGAACAGCCCTATCAAAAACTAGCACTAATTTCAATGTACCTGAAGCATACTAAGCATATAAATACGCATCATATTTTGTGTTTGAAGTTATTATGCACCCACCATCAGCTGAGGAAATAAATTATCACATATGTTGAGACATCTACTTGATCTGCAGATGCAAAACATAATCAGGTAATGAATAATAAATTCTATTATTTGTGCCCACAAAAAGAGACTGAAGAGGTTGAGTGGCCTTTGAAAAGTGGCCCATACTTCTTTTTCATATGGCATAGAGCTCATTCCAAGAGGAACTTAATGCTTCTGGCTGTATTTTAAAATTCATAATAAGAGTATGGCAAATTAAGCACACAATGGCATTCAGGTTTTGCAGGCACAGCTGTATGCCTAAATTTTTTGAAAATCTGACCGTTACTAACAGTGAACAAATCAGATCCTACATAGACAATAATCCTTTTGAGAAAAACAAATTTAATCCAAGTTTGCTATCGGGTTGTACTAGAAATAATGTGGGTCCTGGCCAACTAACTCAAGTTTATTAGCAGAGGCGTCCACTGTAACTCTATTGAAAATGAAGAGCTCCTGTACTATTCTATGAAATCCACACGGTGCTGATGTGGGTGAGCTGCACTCTCACATTCTGGTTATATTCTTCAGAGCAGGCTCATTGCCAATTACAGTGGCAAACATACATACACCGGATTTGAATTGATCACAGGATTTCAGCAGAATATCAACACTTAACAAATACATTTAAATAAAAACTCTGTATTGAAATAACATGGAGGTGGTAATAAAAATAAGGTAATGTAGGTCAAGATCCTGCACTGAGCTCTATGTGGGAAGTCAGTGGGGTTCTGTGTGGGCACAGGGGTTTGCCCACTTGGAGCTCAATGCAGCATCAGAGCGTTAATTAAAACATGCACCATCATGCACCTTTTCTAGGTTTAACATCTTCCTTCTTGGTAGGTAGGGGTGTCTAGTATACTCTTTGGGGACTGTGATGTTGGATGGACTATGGAGTCTGAATCAACCATGTATTTGAAAATGATGATCTGTCCAGCACTACCAATATTTAACTGTTGGAATAATCTTTCTGTAATATTTTTTGACAGAGTTGATGATACCTGGACACTGTAAGGCTCATTCACCAATGCCTTACTCCATCTTCAACTACAGTTTCAGGTGGTTGTAAGGGCTGGAGACTGGAAGGGGGTTATCCTTATCTGCTATCACTTTGCAGTAAGTTGTTAAATTTCTGCAGTCTAGAGGAACATCCAATGCTCAGGTTTGCATGATAGATCTTGACTCCATTATCCTGCTTTCAGACATTCTGCTATATGTGCAAATTGATGTTGGTGGGAATTCTGCACATTTATGGAGAGCACAAGATCCACGGTATTACAGAAACATTAACGTAGTGTAATCTTATCTATTGCTCTATCAATATCTAGTGCATCAACAAACAGTTCACTATTGCATTATTCCAGTTTTCCCTGATGCAACTCCAAAGTACCAGAGGAACAAACAAGCTCAGATCTTCTGAATTTTGTTATTAAAGAAGGAATTAAAGCGCTCACACAATGCTGTTGAATACACAGCACAGTGCTGAGTCACCATAACAGGCTGCAAAATAGAGTCAGTGCTTCTTTAAAAGACTGCTGCCTATCATCCTTCATTCCATGATTTATTTCACTGGTCATTTATCCAGAAATAATAATCAGACCCTGACTTCCTCAAAGCCTGCTCTTTGCTGTTTCAGATCAGAGCCACTGCCCTACAGTTTTCAAATATATTTCTTCTTATTATTGAGAGGCAGGAGCACACAAAATGAATTCTTTCTGGAGAGGAAGATGGTCAGCGAGAGTTGGTCACAATAGTCTACATTGACTCCCATTGGTTTGTTTGCAGAGAGGGCTGTCTGCCAAGAGCAGGTTCTCTATTTTCTGCATGGAAGGAGAGTGCCACTTCCATGGCAACATTACCGCGTTCTGGCTTTGCATGGATGCCCTTCTGTTTGTGTTCTGCCTCGAGAGAGTGCTACAGATTTTGGGAACAGTGAAGAAGGGAAGGAGCTATTCTTTGTAGCACCATCCCTTGTTCTGCTTCCAGATTTTAGCATGGGTAAATGGGCTTCTTAGAAACTAAGTAGAGGAAAAGCATTGGAGAGAACACACAGACCACCAACAAAACAGGGGCCTAACTGCCTTACATGCTGAGTAGTCATTTACACTGGCCAGTGTGAGTGGAGAATTCTGACTGGATGTTTACACTCATGTTGCAAATGTATAAATGTCAATACAGAGTCCAAAGAAAGAACAATCACGTCTACTCTCTTTCTGGGGCACACAGGTGGAAAAGGGGAGGCTCACCATGAAATCTTGCACCCACTGAAGTCAATAGCAAAACATTGGCTTCAGTGGGGCCAGGATTTCATTGGAGCTCTTCAGTGTGGTTTGTGGAGCATTGCCCATTAGGATGCTTGTTCTGTTCATGATGATTATTATGGCCACAAAAAGTAAATTTCTAAATTTAAAACTTAATTGAGGTAAAAGTTAACTTTTAACCACAAAAAGAAAAGGAGTACTTGTGGCACCTTAGAGACTAACAAATTTATTTGAGCATAAGCTTTCATGAGCTACAGCTCACTTCATCGGATGCATTCAGTGGAAAATACTGTAGCTCACGAAAGCTTACACTCAAATACATTTGTTAGTCTCTAAGGTGCCACAAGTACTCCTTTTCTTTTTGCGAATACAGACTAACATGGCTGTTACTCTGAAACCTTTTAACCACAAAGTGCACAAGTCTACATTAATTGTGAGAGCTTATTACTTCAACTCTCAGCCTTCCCCACCCAACACCTTCCCCATTTGTTTGTCCCCAATCATCATGTCTTGTCTAAAATTAGATTGTAAGTTCTTTCAGGCAGGGACCATATTTCTGTTTTGTGCAGTAAAGTACAATCTTGGGGACTGTAATAAATAAATAAATTTTACAATCCTGTGGAAACAAATATTCATGCTTTTGACTGAGTTTCTGAACATGAATACAAGTTATCAAGGATGTGTGTCTGGAGGCGTGGTTTCTACATACACACATTGTTTCCTTTTTAAGACATCTGCATCTGTAGAATTCAGTTCAGGTTTTAGCCCTAGAAACTTATCATTATTGTGCCCTGATCAGCAAAGTATGATATCAGTGGGTTTTAAAGTTACGCATAGCTGGATTGAGGCCTTATACTTTCTTGTATGTGCTCCTATAACTTAAAATGGTCAGATATTTACTACTGAAGATGTTCAAATCCTCATTCTGTCATATTTATTTATTTTGATTCATATATGTGTCCTAAACTCAAGATGTTTTTACAAAAAATTCAAAATATAATCAAATAAAAAAGCAGCATCTGCTTCTCACCCCCAATGTAGAAAATCAACCAACCACAACAATATCATTCCTAAACTATGTTAATCAGTATCCCCTTAAACACAAACAGTGGTGCCTTATTCTGTCTTTCCCTTTCCCGAGATTTGGTTTAATAGATGGGCTTGTCTTGATGGTCAATACTTTCAGGCTATTTTGGATCAAGGGATAGTGATGTCAATTCCAAAGTTTAGGGTCCCTTATGGTTAATGATCTGCAGGCAGGTTTTATGCCACCGGGAATCCAGTTCAAGCACCTCTGCTGATCCCAGCTGTGGCAGTATGGACTAGGCCTTCATACTACTGTAAAAATAAAAGTGGCCTACTTAACAACATGTGCAGGCAGTATGTTTTTTTGCACTGTAGCCAATAAATATTTCCGTGTTTACACTTTTATGATCTATTCTGTAAACTGACTAACTCCTCAAGGCAGATTGATAAGAATGATTAGAATGCCTCCCAAACTAATAATCAACTAGATCAATAATGCTTAACATGTTAAAACATGTAAAAATACCTTCTTATATCTCTGCCTCGAAATAGTCTAAGCAGACCTGGTTTATTTTATAAAAATCTATTTTTATATGTTTGCCCATGGGATCAAAATGGCATCTTTGGAGTCATTCTAATCTTTTGGGTCCGATGGAAGCCTACCTAAATGCCTTGAGTCACCTTTGCTGAATTATGCATGTTTTATAACATTCCATGAAAAATATTTGCTTTTTTAAAATTCAATTTTATGTTTAAATAATGATAAGGTTTAACACAAATCCACCGCACCCATGAAACATAAAGTTGTGATATTCTGTTTGTGGATTTGATTTTTCTTTTTAAAAAGTTTAGGTGAATTTAATATCAGTGAAAGTTTCTGGATTTACATTATTGGGACTGGAGACATTCATTCCAAGTGTCAGCTATGATGCTGATTTACCAGAGATGGAGTCTTCATCACCAAGAATTAGACTGAGACCACTCAACCCCTTTTACATAGGCCACTGATTAGGACTCAGATGAGCATCTGTCTTTAGTGTCCTGGCCAGATTTGAATAGGTGACTTAAGGTGCATCTTGCTGTAACTCTCCTGAGTCAGCTAGTTCCCCAAGAGATGCTCTTCTTACCTACTGCCCAATCTTGCAATCTTTACTTGCATGAGAGGTCCTTAAGCATTCCATTGACATCAATCAATAGGACACTTCACATAAACAGATTACGTGTCTGAGTAAGGGTTTGCAAGATTGAGCCCTAACATTGTCTTTGTTTCTGCAGTAGCACAAATTAAGAACACAGTTTCTGGCTTCTCTCTGTTTTTTTTTTTCCACAGTCTTGCCACAGTTTTTGCTTTTAATAAAGATTAATGTAACATTCCGTAGTATTTGGAATTTGACTGAGTGGAATTAAACAAAACTGGTAGGGAGTCGGTAAATAGACAATGCCTTGGGCAACAGAGTACAGTATGGTAGAGCAGAATAGATGGCAAGAAACGAAAAAAGGTGAATGAACTAAAAGGGGTGGTAGATAGTAGGAAAATATGCATAATTTTAGCAGGAAAAACATGCAGTTTTCAGATGAAATGTATTAGTAAAGTGAAAAGATAAATTGTATACAATAGGTTCATTTAATTGTCTGAAAAGATGGAAAATTTGCAAGTAAAATGATAGAAAGAGTTTTTGAAATTAATATTAAAGTGCTAAAAACCCATCAACCTTGGTGAATTAAACACCTAGGGAAATATCAGCTCCAGAGGTTAAGAGGTGAGAGTACATTTTAATGGTAGATTAAGGTGATTCAGAGGACTTGATTATTGTAATGTATGAAGAGAATGGTGTTACTTATGCGAAACACACGTCACTTTTATCATTTTGAAACAAGAGTGTGTGAAATACAAATTAGCAGGCACGCCTCCTTAATGGCCATTAAGCTAAGGAGCATTTAAAATGAAAAACAAAGGGGGAGCTTTGTACAAGCCTAACAGTGTCAGCCTGGCTCAGGTATAGCAAAAATAACACAAAGCATAACCTACACTTGGTCAATAATTAGCAGAAACATTTACCAAGCAACAGAGCACCCAACAATTCCACTCTCAACTCAGAGCGCTTTCTGGCTATAAGTCTATTATCAGAGAGTTGAACATTTCAACTTCATTGAAGCAACAGAGGTTACTAAATATGACACCCTCACTACATGATCCCATATGCCTAATGGGTCAAACTCCCAAAGGGCCTCAATTGGGCTTGTAAAATTCAAAATGCAGTTTTTCACACATGTTGTACATACACCAGTACTTTGATTTGTACATGGAAAATACCTATATGTTTAGATTAAATTAGATGGTTAGACGTCTACTTAGGCTGTGTGCACACAAGCAGTTTGTGTGTGCTAATGTTAAAAAGTTCATTTGCAAAATTGCAAGAGAAGTTTTAGAGGATTTTTAAAAATCTAGTGCCGTGTGTGTGTACAATTTCACCATTAACACTATCACAGGTATCCTCATAATTACCTCAGCAAATGAATACAGTAACAGTGTGGGCCAAATTCATCCCTGATGTAACTTCTTGACTTGAATGGAAACATATTAGAGTGATGAATTTGGCACCATATATGTCAGGTGCTAAAAAGCAGCACAAACATAGTATTATCCCTAGTAAAAGCCTTGGGGTCTGAGTCTTCTCTCACTTATACAGGTATAAATCATCACCGAAGTCAATGAAGTTATACCAGCATTAAAGTTGGAAGAAGTGAGAGGAGATTCAGGCCCTTAAGATATTCAGCTATCTGGACTATCTTTGCTAATCTATTGACATGATCAGGAAGTTCTCCTCCTTTACAGAGAAAAGATAAGGAAAAAAGCAAAGTGAAGCTAATCTTTTTTGAATCAGGCTTTCCTCTTGGGTATGACTACATGCAGAAAATCTGGAATTTCCAGGCAACACAAATCAAAGGTGGCAGAAGAATCTACAAAGCATACAAATAAACCATCCAAATTTCAGGTACTAAACCAAACAAGGCAGCATACATAGTGTAAGAACTAAGATATAGGCAACTATGTTTTCTGTGAGGTTCCTAGAGCATTATCACATACCAGTGCCATAAAAATAAATTATATTAATGCATTATTAGGAAAGGTATAATAAGATTAAAATATAATACACATTAATAGTGGGCTAGCTTCACTTTCAGATATTCCTCTATAGATGCTTGTTGGAAAAGAATATAGAAAACTTAGAGGTTCCTTTCCCTCAAAAAGCATGTAGTCTATCCAATTCTTTTTAAATAGCTGGTCAAAAAATGAGTGTTTAATTTCTCTGTTTTCTTCCAAGCCTGATTCTGAGAGCCTGATTCTCAGTCATATTCAAGCTCCTTTACACCATTCTGGTGGGTGCAAATGGGCCACAAATTACGCTTAGTCCACTTTAAGGCCCCTTTACATTGCCAGTACTGTGAAAAGGAGCCGTATTTTAAGTGAGAATCAGGCCCATTGTTTCCCCTGCTTGAGAGAAACAAATAAAAATGGATTTACCTTAATAATTGTTCATACTGAAGCACTGATTCTGAGGATTGATCATTTTGATGGTGCTTAGATATGGTGACAAACATGGGACAGATAGATAAGGTAACACTGAGCAAATATCTTGTCACCCTCTATAACTGAACACTTCAATAGTAATTACAGTGTTTAAACTGAAGAAGAATCAGCATGTTGGTGTTGCCTCTGAAGTCTCATATCTTCCTCTAGTGACAGAGAAGTGGGACAGAAGGAGCACAAGGGGATTTAAAGGGCAGCACTGAACATGCCAATGACAGTGTTATGTGTTGATGCTTCAGTTCCCTTTTCTTCTTCTATTTGATGACCACTTGATCATTTATAGCCTAGAGACTCCTGGTCAATGGAAGCTTGCCGAGTAGTCCCACTGTTCTATCGGTCATCCCACAAACATGGCAAAAATATTGACAGCTGCAATAAGAAAAGGTTGAAGGAGATACAAATCTAGGCCCCAATCCTGAAAACACTCAAGCACGAGTAACTTCACACACATTAGTAGTCCCGCGGAAGTAGAATAGAGAAAGCACATTCCTGGAATCCTAAGATGGGAACATTCACTATATGGCCACTCCCAAGGTAGGCCAAATTTTTAGAATTAACAGACTTGATGGTAGCCCTTTAAGATTGATCTCACATCCAAGTTGTGCCATTTGAGTCCCTTAGGGTTCTCAGAAGAAGGGCAGAAAGAAGAGAGAATAATATTTTTCAAAATGAAACTGAGAGGGTTGGGGAGAAATCCTGCATCTGTTAGCAAAGCTAAGGCAGTTATTTTTACAAAGTTTACCAGTTCATTGACCCTTCTAGCCTGTAACTGCAACAAGGAAGATTTTTTTTTTTTTAAGTAGTAAAACCACCAAGAGAATCTCCTTAAGGGGTCAAAAAGAGGCCTCATTAGAAGAGTTGATACCAGAATACGATTAAGATGCTGGGTCAGAGTGAGTCTGCTGACCAGCTGTAACCTTTTAGGTACTGGTTCTTTATTCCACTTGAAATCAGTGCAAAGTTAGGATCTACATACTGCAGTCAGCAATACAATATCTTCTGCCTAGATAGAAATGGAATATGTGGCAGTGGTAATGTTTAAAGAAACATGAAACAGAAGGCACTTTTGCAGAATTCAGAGCTGGGCCTAAGGAACAGCATTATTCTGACTTCTATATTCTATATTAACTTTACCCACTGAGTATGACTGGGACTACTCATAGCATGTACAATTGATTATATACATAAATCTTTGTGAGATTGGGGCCTAATTGTGTGAAGAGAGGCATGTAGAAATCTCTTGCTTAATTTGATAGAAGCCATTGTGAGCATGTAAGCTGTGGTGTTTGGAATCTTGCAGTACAATGTTCGGACATATTCATTTCAATTTGATGTGGAACAGCACTCCAGTTACACAATGATTGGATTAGTAGCACAGAGTGATTGGTTTAGCAGTTGATGAGTGTTTGTAACTTGCTACATTCCAACTGCATTACTGGCGTCAGCATTCAATACCAGCAGCATTCAAACTTCAACCTACCCCGTAAGTGGACCAGCTAGATTGATTCTAAATCACCACTTAACTTGAGCTAGGCACTTTGGTGTGTGGATGGGAGTCGGGTTAGGAGCAACACATGAGTTATAGCTTGAGCTAACAATGCAGTGAAGGCAACCCCCAAAAGACTTGACCCGAGTCATCAGTAACAGAGATTCTGCAATTAGAGTGCTTATATTGTACCCCATGCAGTCTCACTGATGACAGTGGTTTTACACAGCTTATAAATCCACACAAAGTTTGGCCCAGAGACATGTTTCTTGTTCCTCTTTGGCAAATTATTCATACCATCTGTTTGTCACTATTAAAACATTTTTCTTTGGCATATGAAATGCAAAATGCAAAAGGGCCCAGCAAACGATCCCACATTTCAGTTAGTACAATAGAATTTATGTAGTTGCTACTCTGACAAGTGACATGCCCTTTTAATTGGCCCAGTTGCCAAAACCATTCAATGCAATACATTTTGAGGACTCTAAACAATGGATTAATGGCACACCTACTAGTAAAAAGTCTGCATAATTGGCACACACGGAGCTGTTTGCATGCTTTTTTACTGTATTTAACAGATGTAAAATAGTGTTTGGTGACATACATTTCCCATTCTGTGGCTCCTCTGCTTACTTCATGCTGCTTTTGTTCTCTGTTATGACTGAAGAAAGATTGAAATGTTAAATTTTAAAAATATTTTAATGCTCTGGTTTGCCTTAAGATCAAGTTGTGAAATAAAAAGGGATCTTTCTTAGGAATTTAAAAATTGTCCATATCCATAGTTTTTGTGTGTTGTGTATCAGTGAGCCCCTGATGAGAATGTTGATTACTTAATTGGGATATTTCTAATAATGTTGAAGAGAGGTACTAAGCAGATTAAAAGGAAGCTATTTAGTATCAGCATTTAGAAAGGATACAAGATTTACATAAAGTATTAGACTAGAAAGGACAGATCCTTTTGCTAGTGAGCTGCTTTCTGAAGAATGTGTATGTAAGCATCATGGTCATTCAAAGGGCTCCAAGAAATCTCCCCACATCCACAGCTGCCCAAATATATGTAGGTTCCAGCCTAAATTTCAAGTGACCTTCAATATTGTGAGCTCAACCCTTTTAGAATTCTAACTATCTGAGTTTACTTGGAATACGGGAGGCCAAAAAATAAATTGAGGTCTTCCTGTCTAAAAATTGAGGTCTTCCTCCTGAATAATTGTTTTAAATTCTGCATATCTAGAACAGAAAAATGTTGAAAGGAAAGATGAGACTTTTGGGAAGGGAAAAGGGGCAGAAATGGAAGTGATGCAAATGCTTGGCTTGACTGTGGTTCAGAATTAGAAGTTGGTCAAGAAGCTAGAGCCAGTTGACACCCACTACAAAAAAGAAACAGCAAAGGGGGAGTCAGCCACTGAGCCTAAGGGGGGGGAGGGGAAATTGCGATGAAAGCCCTTTGTCATCTGCTTGTAAAATAATGACTATCATGCCCTTTTACTCACTGGTTCCCTGAACAAGTATAGGATAGCCCTCGTGATTTTATCCTTGCAAATGAAGCCATGGCTTTTAGTCTTATTGATATACTATGGATGTCTATTTTAAAAAATCTTACTAAATAATTTACTAATTTTAAATAATGGTGAATGAAACACTGTAGGATACATAATATGGAACAAATACACTACAGAATGCTTGGAAAAGCTAAACCATGTAAAAATAAATAAAAGAGCTGTATTGGCTCCAAGATGAACTACAAAATGTGCACGTTAGTAAAACAGAATAGCAAGGAAAATGAATTTTAAAAATGTTAAAAATACATTAATAGTCTAACTTAAGACCATCCCAAGCATGAAAATTGAAAGATCATGTAGCTATGTTATTGAGTCCCCAAGCTATGGAGCGTGTATAGCACAGAACGTGAGATTACAATAAAAATAAGGGTGGGGGTTAATCCCAGTGTTCTGGCCAAATTCCATTTCAGATAAATGGTTACACGCTTCTTCAGCTGCTGTGTAGTGATATTGTGTGCTGCTGAACTGCCACCCCATCCTGTTAGCAACGGGTGACTGGTTCAGTGGTGGAGTAAATGATCCCAGTGGATTTGTAAAATGTGTTGTGCTGCTTTGAGAGCCATACAACATTTTTTTTTTTTTTTTTTTAATTCAAGGAGGATGAAATTTGGGCCCCATTCACGTCAGTGGCAAAACTCCCAATGAATTCCGTGGGGCCAAGATTTTGCCTTGCAATTGTGAACTCTTTAGGGTGGGAATTCTAATTTTGTTGTTGTTGTTGAGCACGATATACCTGATGTAAAGCACTGAGCACATATAGGATAAAACATACATTACAATATATACACAGAAGATAGTATTATTATATCAAAATCACTCAAGTCTCTTCAGACCCACGCTATTTTGTCTTTTGCAATAATTAAGTGCAAAAGTTGTATGTGCAACTGTCTGTGCATGATATATATATAGAGAGAGAGAGAAAGAGAGAGGGGGATAAGAAACTAAAGAAACCTGTAGGGGTTCTTTAGGGGACTGAAGAATATAATGCAGTGTTTCTCAAACTATAATCTGCAAGAGCCCTTCCTGTGGTCTGTACAATGCAATGTTTAAGAACCAATGTGTAGATTTGGGTGTTAGAAAGAATTGGGCCCATTAATGGATATTTTGCTTAATAAGTGAACTGCAGAATGAAAAACATGGAGAATAACTGATCTAATGAGTCTATGATCTAGGATCTAATTAATCTATGGTGTAGTATAAGGGATTTTCCCAATTTGCACTATTCCAGGATATTGTGGATCTGAAATTAATAAAACTAGATTCTTGTTTTTCTATTACTAGAACGTATCAGAAGGGTAGCCGTGTTAGTCTGGATCTGTAAAAATGGCAAAGGGTCCTTTGGAACCTTATAGACTAAGAGACGTATTGGAGCATAAGCTTTCATGGGTGCATCCGACGAAGTGGGTTTTCACCCACGAAAGCTGATGCTCCAATACGTCTGTTAGTCTATAAGGTGCCACAGGACTCTTTGCAGTTATTACTAGAATATCTGTTATGAATCCAGTGTAGTGGTGTAGACAACTTTTTTTAGGTGCGGCAGCAGGCAGGCTAAAAAATAATAAAGTAATAGCTGTTGAATATTGCTTCAGTGAATAGTTTTGAACTGACTAAATTTATTCATTTTTAACAAAGTGAGATAAATGAACTGCTGTTCCCAACTCAGTGTTTCCTTTATTAATGAAATCCCTACATTTTTTTGGTGGGGAGAGGGGGCTAAAGCCCTTGCAAGCCCTCATTTGTCTATTTCCACAAAGCAAGTTTCTGATGTAGAATCCAGTAGGCCTTGAACCCAGTATAGTCATTATTTGGGCTGTTGTCAGTGTAGGATCAAGTGGGTTTGTGATTTATAATCTTACAGGTTGTAATTTAACCCTATTGGGTCTGTGTTCTGGTATCTAATGGATCTGTAATTTGGGATACAGCAGGTATAGGATCGAGTGATTCTGTGCTTTGGGGTCTGAGACTTGGAATCTGATGGCTCTCAAAGGCAGGGGGGTCTGATGGTTCTGTATTCTGACAACTAATGGGCCTGAAATACAGTGAGGCATTTTGAATCTGAGTATTGAATCCAATTGGTCTGTGCTTTGTGATCTGATGGTTAGGTAATCCAGTGGATCTGGAATTTGTGATCTGAGAGCTCTGGGATTGTGGCTCTGTGCTGTAATGGCAATTGGATCCAGTGTCTCAATGCTTTATGGTCCCATGGCTATATGATCTAGTGTCCATGTGAGTTGTGATCTGATGGCTTGGGATCCAATAGATCTGTTTTGTGATCTGATGGCGATGGGATTAATTGGCTACATGCTTTGGGAGTTTGGATCCAGTGGCTTTGAGCTTTGGGAGCTTGGTTCAAGTGGCTCTATGCTTTGTGATCTATGGATGGATCAAGTGGCTATGGATTCCAATGGCTGTGTGCTGTGTTGATCCCATGGCGATGGGATCCAAGAGCTGTATGCTTTGGGAGGTGGGATCCAGGGATTGGGTTGTGTGTGATCCCCTGGTGATTGGATCCAGGGGCTGGGTGCTTTGGGAGCTGGGATCCAGGGGGAAGAAGCTGTGTGGTCCCCGGCGATGGGATCCAGGGGCTGTTTGGTCCCATGACAATGGGATCCAGGGGTGGATGCTTTGGCATTGAGTGACTGGGTGCTATGTGGTCCCACGGCAATATCATCCAAGGGCTGTGTGATCGGATCCAGAGGCTGTGTGCTTTGGGAGCTGGGATCGAGGGACTGGGTGCTGTGTGATCCCATGGCGATGGGATCCAGGGGCTGGGTGCTTGGGAGCTGGGAATGAGGAACTGGGTGCTGTGTGGTCCTCTGGCGATGGGATCCAGGGTGCTGCGTGCTTTGGGAGCTGGGATCGAGGGACTGCGTGCTGTGTGGTCCCCGGTGATGGGGTCCAGGAGCTGTGTGGTCCCCTGGCGATGGAGTCCAGGGGACAAGGACTGCATGGTGCCCTGGCGATGAGGTCCAGGGGGCAGGGGCTGTGTGGTTCCCTGGCGATGGGGTCCAGGGGCTGAGCGGTCCCATGGCAATGGGATACAGGGGGCAGGGGCTGTGTGGTGGCCTGGCGATGGGGTCCAGGGGCTGAGGGGTCCCATGGCGAAGGGGTCCAGGGGCTGAGTGGCCCCACGGCAATGGGGTCCAGGGGCTGAGTGGTCCCCTGGCGATGGGGTCCAGGGGCTGAGTGGTCCCCTGGCGATGGGGTCCAGGGAGCAGGGGCTGTGTGGTGGACTGGCGATGGGGTAAGGGGGCTGGGGCCGCGTGGTGGCCTGGCGATGGGGTCCAGGGGCACGACGGCTTTGGGAGCTGGGATCGCGTTTGGTGCCCCCGGCGAAGCGCAGGGGGTGGGGAGCACCCGCCTTTCCGCTCGCTCGCCGCGGTGCCTCCGGCGGGCGCTGTGGCTGCCTACCCAGAGTGCAGCAGGCAGCCGGGCGGGCGGGAGGAGGAGGCGGCGCGGCAGCGGCTGGGCTCAAGCTGCTCGTGCTCTCCGGCCCCTCGGCGCAGCTGGTCCCGGGCGCAGGCGGTGGCGCGGCCCAGAATGCGAGTGTGAGATGCTTCCCCCGGCAGCGGCTCCCCGGGCCCAGGCGGCGGCGGCGGTCCCCGCGTGGATGCGGCTCCGGAGCCGGCGCTTCACGCTGCACAAACATTTCTATAGGACTCATTCGCCTTGCTGAGGAGAGCGGCCCGGCCCGCGCCCCCGCCAGCCCCTGCCCCCGCCCGGGCCATGCAGGCCCCCGGCACAGCCTCGCCGCTCAGCGCCGCGCAGGTGGGCCGCCTGCGGGAGGAGCAGGGAAAGGTAAAGGCCGAGCAGCAGCGCCGGGGGCCTGGGCCGCTCCGCAGCGAGGCCCGGAAGGGTGCCCGGAGCGCCGGGCCCGGCTGGGGGGAAGCGGGGCAGGGGCCCGGGGGAGGAGGCCCAGGCCGCGGGGCCATGGCAGCGTTGGGCCTGTAACGGTTGTTGTCGCTTCCACCGCACTCGAGAGAGAACGTGTGCGGGGAGCGCCTCGCCCCGGCGGGTCCGGCACCGCGGCGCTGGCGCGGGGCTGCCAGCTGAGCGTCCGGAGTCGCCTCAGGCCGGAGCCCAGCCCCCAGGGTGCGCACCCACCCCCCGTAGTGCCACTGGCGTCATCGGCCCCCCAACAACACCAGGGCTTGGGGTAAAAAGGGTGTGACCCCCCCCCCCACAAAGCCGGTTCTGTCCCCCAGGGTAGAGGCCTGTGGGTGCTTTTAACTCAGGGCTGCTTCAAAAGTGGACCCTGACCCAGCTTCTGGAGTGGGGCTGAAATAAACCGTGTCAGTGTCCTAGCTCTGCCTAAAGTGTTGAAATCCAATAGTCCAAGTTAAAGATGATCCGTCAGCCCTAAGGTTAGCGTCCTGGCTTTTGGCCTTGTGTCGCAGCCATGTTACTCCAATGCCATTTTTGTGTTTCCTTTCTTTTAAATTCAAAGAATACCTTTTAAGAAAAGTTGGAAGATACCCATATGTTTACTGATGCCCCATGTGGGCTCCCTAGGGGTCATTGCAATCTGTTGTGTAAATACTTGCTTTAATGTGTAACAAACATCGTTTTAAGGTTTTATGTAGGGGTGTAACTGTACGTGCATAGTAGTTCCAGTTTTTCAAATTATTATTCTCTCAGATGCTTAATCTTTTTTTAATAGGAAAGGTGATTATGCTTTTAGGTCTGCAAGTTGGTCCACACAGAGCCTTATTGAAGTCAGTGGAGCTTCCTGTGGGCCTCTGCCCATGTGAACTAACTTCCATAGGTAGGGCATTAGGGTCTAATCAGTCATGAACCTTCTTTTGAAGATTGATTACTTTAGAGCTGTATTTAAAATAGCCAGACTATCAAATGTCTTTTTTACAAAGTTTCCTGCCTTAGAATACTGAATGTCTTCTCTTACTCCGTGCTGTATATGGGCTTAGTGCAAAACTGGAGATCTCTCCTTCTTAAGATTAGTCATATCCACTTACTAGGTGATTGATGTGATTTTTGGGGTGATAGGCCCCTATCCTGCAATTAGGTCTGCATAGGTGCAGGTGTCTACCTATATGAAATTAATTGCATGATCAGAGCCATATTTAGCACACATCATCATGAGTATTTCATGCCAATAATCTAAATACCTTTTCAGTTGTCCTCTTGGTCTCTTCATAAGGTTAAAAATTTTGTATGCATCTTAAAAGTAGCTCCCTAGGTATAAAAGAAAACTCTTAGTAGTTCCTTTACTGTATGGTGCTTCCACCAAGATCACTTTTTTGAGGGTAGGGAGCCTAAGTAATGCATACATGATACAGACCATGAGCATCTTCTGGAATATTGTGTATAAACAAGATGTCTGGCTTTGGAGAAAAAGACCCACATCATTACCTAAAGATCTACCTAAACTGATGGGTTGTTAACATGGATGAAAATTAGGATAATCTGGTGGGATACTCTGAATGGTCTCTTCTTATAAGAACATCAGATGAGAGTAAACTGTTCTCTCTCTCCACAGTCCAGTTACTTTCCAGGCTAGTTGACTGTGATGGAGAATTATGCTTCTGTGATGCTTTAGTGTCAATTGGTCATGGAGTGTAAGTGCATGTCTGTCAGGAGCATGTAGAATTATTCCCAGTTCATGGCAAGGCCCTTCAGTAAGCAAGTTTAAGACTGTTCTCAAACAGATCTGCTCCAGTGGAAAAGAGACCCAAGAGGCCATTAATTAAGACTGTTAAGCTGCTGTACCAAAATTGTATTTTATCATAAGGAAACTTTACATAATTTCTGCAGATTGGCTAAAAATATTTGAACCCTTCAGCTTCATTATGAAATTATCCTGAGGAGCTAAATATCTTAGTTACAGTGGAGTGTCAGGATGAAGCTGTAGTGGGCTCTTCCTCTGTGAAATAGAGAATTGGAAGCTGTATATAATCGCATTACAATAGTGTTTTTGGTTCTGAAAATATTATATTTTAAGGTTGAGGAGACCATTTCATTTATACCATCACCTTCCTTTTCAGATAGTCATAGATCTCATAAATTTGAGCAAACTCCACTTGGAGGCAAGCTTGAAATTAGATATGATTGCTATAAAATTTTGCACAGTGCTTTTGCTAATCTAGTAGTCATATAAATGTCTTTCACAACCTGTGTTCTAATACCCTACAACATTTTCTTAATATAGTCTCAAAAGAAGTGGTCAAATATTTGTCAAATAACTTGAAAATTTCACACTTCGAAAAATAATTTAATTGATGTATTTTTATTTTCACCCAGCTCTGACTCTCATTCTGATATGCTTAGATTTACAGAAATGCACACACACACCACTGTTTATCCAGGTGACAATATGCTCCCTTTAGGACTGAAACTTGGTTGAATAAAAATAAATTCTTTAGCTTTACTCCCACTAGACTGAAACTTATACCATATTGTGTCCTTTTTTCCTCTAGGCTTTGAAATAATGAAATACACTATTAATTACCTGCTGACCTAGAAATATTTTTATTTGAATCATGATTGATTTTTAGCATGCATATTGCTCTGCTAAAGTGGATACGTGTTGCATTCTTTTACTGATTTAGGCATGAGTTTTGGCTTTTAAAATGTAGTAAGTAGTTCTCAATCTTTTCAGTAACAGGAGTCGCCTTTCATCTACGTAGGCCCTCCCTCCTGTTTATAAACGTCAGAAGACCAGGAAGTTCATGACCCACTGATGTCTGTTTGGGGCTGCCACATCCCAGTTTAGGAACTCTGTTGGCGAATGATTTTAATTCTTGGTTAGAATAGCCACTTGCCTGTTGGACAGTTTTCATCTTGTTAGTTTGTAGTGATAATCAGACCAAACCTTTAAAAGCAATTTTCAGGACATCTACTAAACGTACTTGGTAGAAAAACATGTCTTAGAATGTGTATCTTCGGGATAAATTATAGAAGAATATCTAGTAATTTTCATGATAAAGACTATCACTGAAAGCATCATGTCTGCTTAAAGTTTTGAATGTTAGTGTAAAAAAATATAGCACATTTATCACTGATTGCTTGAAAGTACAGTATCTGTTAGCTGGAAATATTATGTTAAGCCCACTGTTTGTAGGTGTAGGAAGTACAATATAGATATTTAAAGAGGCAGAATCTCATGCTCTAGAGCAGTGGTTCTTAAACTGTGGGTTTGGACAGCAAAATGAGGCGCAAGCCCATTTTAATGGGATCGCCAGGGCTGGTTTAGACTTGCTGGGGCTCAGGGCCCAAGCCCTACCAACCAGGGCCAAAGCACAAGGTCATCAGTTCTGGGTGGTGGGGTTCAGGTTACATACATGCTTCCTGCCTGGGGCGGAAGCCCTGGGTGGTGAGGCTCGGGCTTCAGCTTTTGCCGACCTGCCCAAGACGGTGGGGCTTGAGTGGGCTCAGTCCCCGCTCCTGAGGTCGTGTAGTAATTTTTGTTGTCAGTGCAATGAAGTTTGAGAACCCCTGCTATAGAGCCTGAATTTAAATTTAATAGTTTATATATAAATGTGATTCTCAGTGACTAATGGATCCTTGGTTACTAACAGATAAGAGGTAGATGAATGTTCTGTACTGTTTGTCACTCTGCAGACAGCTAAATTGTTGAATAATTGAACAAGTTATGTGTTACAAAATGGGAGATGTTTAGAGAACTATTTAGACCCATGAGGGACATGTTGAGTGCAAATGCAGTCTTGGGTAATCTAATGAATTCCATTGAGGTCTGGCAGCGTGGTGGTTTTAGTAGGAATATATTTTAAAGATTTTCATATTTCACTGATTCACGTCTGTTTTTTCTTCCTGGTTTAGGAAGAGTAGGAAGGGAAAGTGACTCTCCTGCAATTCACCATGTCATCTAAGTATCATGAGATTTTAGGGCACCGGTTATTGTAACTTACTGGTCAGTGTATGTTACATGTCCCTGACAGATTACTTATGAATTTAATTCATGTAGGGCAGAGGTGGGCAAACTATGGCCTGCAGGACCGTCCTGCCTGGCCCCTGAGCTCCCGGCCAGGAAGACTAGCCCTGGGCCTCTCCCCCGCTGTACCCTCCCCCACAGCCTCAGCACGCTGCACCCGCAGCACTCTGGTCCACGACTCCTGCCGGGTAGCGGGTTGGCTCTGGCCGGGCAGTAAGCTCCTGCTGCTCTGAGCAGCATGGTAAGGGAGCAGGGAGCAGGGGTGTGTGTGTTGGATAAGGGGCAGAGGGTCCTGGGGAGCAGTCAGGTGACGGGGACCGGGGGGGGGGTTGGATAGGCGTGGAAGTCCTGGGGGGTGCTGTCGGGGCAGTCAGGGGACAGGGAGCAGGGGGAGGTTGGATGGGGATGGGGGTGGTTAGGGCAGGGGTCCTGGGAGGAGTGGTCAGGGCATGGGGACGGGGACGGGGGGCTGGATGGGTCAAGGGTTCTGAGGGGGGTGGGCAGTGGAAGGGGGCAGGGGCCAGGCTGTTTGGGGCGGCACAGGCTTCCCTACCCAGCGATCCACACAGTTTCGCAATGCCAATGTGGCCCTTGGGCCAAAAAGTTTGCCCACCCCTGGTGTAGGGTGATATCTTTAACTCCAAATGCTATGTATAAGGTTTTGTCCACATGTACAGTTTTTCAACAGTTGAAGAAAACAATTGAGAGAGGTATAAATAGCTTGTGTCCTCTGCCTCTTAGCTGCAACCTCTGCTTTTGTTTTGTCCTCTACCTATATGAATAATTCCAGTAACTGTCTCTGCTGCTGTTCAAGTCTTTTTCAAGCAGCATCTGCAGTACAAAATTGATAAGATTCTCGATGATTTCAGAACTGTTCCCACAGTTCTGAAGAATAACAGTGTAACTGAGCAGAATCTTATGCCTTTCACTCTGGACTTGTCTATACTTCCGGCTAAATCAGCACTGCTGTTGGTCTGGTGAAGGCAAGCTACGTTGATGGCAGAGTGCTGTCCCGTTGATGTCTGTACTCCACCTCCCTGTGAGGCGGAAGGTAAGTCAGTGGGAGAGTATCTACCGTCTACATAGCGCAGTGTAGACGTGCTGTAAGTTGACCCAAGTTGCATCAACTTCAGTTATGCAACTGAAGTAGTGTAACTTAGGTCAACTTACAGCTTTAGTGTAGAATAGCCCTCTGACACTGCAACAGCGGCGGCACTATAGGTGCCTGCAGACTCAAGAAAATGACACTGCATTATTTTATACATATTTCATGTTTCAAGCTTATCTTTACCGCCATAAGTTCTAGAAGTATTTTTTTTAAATGAAGACCTCCATCAACAATTTCAGCAGATTTTAGATCCTCTTGCTTTTGAGGGCAAGCTTCCTCCTTGTTTGGGGCATGTAGATTTTACACGCCCTGATGGCAAATATCTGCTTTCATATTAGAAAGTAATCACACAAATAACTATATATTTATTATACAAACTGTTTGTGATAAAGAGAGAGAACAGTATGCCAAAATAATAGTAGCTACTACCACTGTAAAGTACATGACAAGTACATTGTTGTGATTCATTAAAAGATGGAGTCACTTACCTTGTTGCCCCATTAAAATGGTAGTAACTATCAACATAATCAGAATATTTATAATATTGATGGTTTCAGATGGGGTGACTGATTCTCTTAATATATAGATGCTCATTATCTTCATAACAATTTGATTTATTCAGTGTGGATTGCAGTGCAGTACTTTTAAGCACATTGGACTCTTTCAGCCCTATTGTTCAATGGTGCTCATATCTCAACAAAGCTCACTAGTGAGAAACCAATTCTGTTAGCATCCGCTTTGAAGCATAACTTTCTGTGTAATGCCCATTATAGTTAGCCTAGCTTCCGAAGCGTTATGTGATTTAATCCTTTTTTAAAAAAAATCTCCACCCAAATACCACTTCAGAATCTCTATTTAGGCACAGTCCACCCTGTCAGATGCTTTTCTGTATTTCCTGATTCCACCCTTGCTTTCCCAAGCGCTGTTCAGAAGGAAAAGGGCACATTCAGTAGTTGGCTGAAGCTATCAGCTATAAAGCCTGCTTTATCTTCTAGCATTAACTGGTCACCTGTCTTACCTTGTTTTGGTCAATAATTGATAACTATATTGAGCCATGAGATTTGCCCACATTCCAAAGGAATTTATCCCATTGTTAATATGAATTAAATGTCTGCTGATTGTATAGCATCAGATTTTAACCCTGATTCTAGCAGATGCTTAAAAAGGTTAAATAATAATCACTCTTTATTTGAGGACGTGAACATTTAAACAATTTTTATAACAAAATATAGTATGGAGGAAGGAATCTCTCACATATTTCAGCCCAAAGCTCTGTCCGTTAGAAGGAAATGCTATGTGTTGCATCATTTTGTGTGTTGTGTAGCACATCTGAACTGGTTTCCAGAGGGCTAGCATGGATGCTATAAGAGACTTGTGAAAACATGTTAATTTGACACAGGTTAAATTGTATAACTGTGCTAATTAAGCTGTTTTGTGAACAGTTTAACTTTATCCTGGTGTGGACAGAGTCTTTAGTACTTTGCCTGTATATTACAATGCACCATTGTAGATTGATTAAGTAACGTGTGATTGCTTTCACAAAATTCATAATGTCACTACAGTGTAGGCACTTCAGTCTGAAAGTCAGACTATGTCAACAGATGGAGTGACCAGAGCCCTGCATCAAAATCTTACCAGTTTCACAGCCCACTACAGTAACTTCTGATGTTTGAGTAATTTCTGTGTTTGTTTCTGCTGAAAGAAAAGGAGTACTTGTGGCACCTTAGAGACTAACCAATTTATTTGAGCATAAGCTTTCGTGAGCTACAGCTCACTTCATCGGATGCATACTGTGGAAACTGCAGAAGACACTATATACACAGAGACCATGAAACAATACCTCCTCCCACCCCACTCTCCTGCTGGTAATAGCTTATCTAAAGTGATCACTCTCCTTACAATGTGTATGATAATCAAGTTGGGCCATTTCCAGCACAAATCCAGGTTTTCTCACCCTCCCCCCCCCACAAACTCACTCTCCTGCTGGTAATAGCTCATCCAAAGTGACCACTCTCTTTACAATGTGTATGATAATCAAGGTGGGCCATTTCCAGCACAAATCCAGGTTTTCTCACCCCCCCCCCTTTTTCTCAAAAGTCACACACACAAACTCACTCTCCTGCTGGTAATAGCTTATCCAAAGTGATGGATAAGCTATTACCAGCAGGAGAGTGAGTTTTCTTGAAAAAGGGGGCGGGGGGGTGAGAAAACCTGGATTTGTGCTGGAAATGGCCCACCTTGATTATCATACACATTGTAAGGAGAGTGATCACTTTAGATAAGCTATTACCAGCAGGAGAGTGGGGTGGGAGGAGGTATTGTTTCATGGTCTCTGTGTATATAGTGTCTTCTGCAGTTTCCACAGTATGCATCCGATGAAGTGAGCTGTAGCTCACGAAAGCTTATGCTCAAATAAATTGGTTAGTCTCTAAGGTGCCACAAGTACTCCTTTTCTTTTTGCGAATACAGACTAACACGGCTGTTACTCTGAAACCTGTTTCTGCTGAGTTACAGTATCTATCACATTTTAATTAATACAGCAAGTGTTATTTTAATGTATAGAAGAGGTTACATTTATTCAGGTTATGTGGAATTTCTTATTTATGTGATTTTGAAGACCCCATTGACTCAGTATCTATTATTCCGCCCCCTGAAAATCTGGATGACTGTTCATAGTGTAGGGACTCACAGGACTTGGTAGATGTGCACTCAGTACTTCCTGAATGTTATGCCACAGATGGAAAGAGATTATACCACCCTTTTCTCTGCTAGTAGTTGGGGTAGTCCGTATAGTGTTTGTTTGTTTCTTAAAAGCAGTCCATCCAACATACTAGTAAGCCCAGCCTCTCCTTTCCTCACATAACAACAGCCACTCAGACAGACGACCCTTTGGGTCCTTTATCTCCATGGAGGACCCCCAGGCCGCCTCCAAGGAGCACTTTCCTGTTCAGATGGTAGCCTAGCTGGGTTCTGCTCCTATAGGAAACCAGCAGCCCCTCCTACAGGCCGCTGAGATGGAGTTGGTTGCTATGAAACAGTAAGTGCCCTAGCCAGCCCAGCAGGTTCCCTTTAAAGCACTAGTTGTACTCCCTTTAAAGACTAGCTCAAGTAGCCAATAAGGAGTTCTCCACCTCTCCCAACAGACCTCCCGATACAACAGAGTTTGTGCAGGATGTCTTAGATGTTTACACATTTGTTTCTTCTATGAGGGATATAAATCCTAAATGTCCCCTCAGAATTACAGTGAAACAAATAACAAAACCTTTACCCCTCATGAGAGATACGGGCATCATCTTCCTCAGCAACTGCATAATCTTAATTCTGTACCCCTTACTCTCTTGTTCTTCTTGCCTTCCATAACCCCTCTACCTGTGTCATCATTAAGGCTCAGATTTTGTCACGGATATTTTTAGTAAAAATCATGGACAGGTCACAGGCAATACAAATTCAGGGAAGCCCTTGACCTGTCCGTGATTTTTACTAAAAATATCCCTGACAAAATGGGGTGGGAGGAGAGTCCAGCACCCACAGTGTCTGGGGGATATGGGGTCCCCTTGCCGCTCTCCACAGCTGGGCCACTGCAGGGACTGGGAGCTGCTAAGAGCTGTGGGGCTGCCTGCTGACAGCTCCAGCCCAGGGTCAGAAAATTTTACAGAGGTCTCTGGAGGTCACGGATTCCGTGGCTTCTGTGAAATAATCATAGCCTTAGTCATCATCCCTCATTACATCTTAACTTAAAGCCTCAATGTTGCAAATGGATGCACTAGCAGAAACCTCTACATCCTCAGAGTGAGAATAGAATTGTGAGATTCATGATTTTTTCCCTTATCTACACTTGTGCTAGGTACTTCTGAAGTTTTTTTTTTTTGAAGTTTTCGCTCAAGTTAATTGGCCCAGCAAAAGAATGGCAGCCCCTTGTACCTGTCAGACCGAGTAGATAGTGTGTGATTTCTCCTGCTCCCTAGATAAAAGGTATGTCTTCGCTACCCGCCATATTGGTGGGCAGCGATCGATCCAGCGGGGATCGATTTATCGCATCTAGTCTAGACGTGATAAATCGATCCCCGAGCGCTGTCCCATCGACTCCTGTACTCTAGCGCCGCGAGAGGCGCAGGCAGAGTCGACGGGGGAGCAGCAGCAGTCGACTCACCGCGGTGGAGATACCACGGTAAGTTGATCTAAGTATGTCGACTTCAGCTATTAGAGTGACCCCCCATTCCCTCCCCCCACGCCCCCGTGTATAGACCAGGGCAAAGTCATGAAGAAGGAGGACTTCTTTGGGTTCTGCTAAAAACTTAGAAGTTATTGAAGTGATTCATACACCCAGGAATTATTAATTTTGAATTCATTTTCTCAGACTTCACAAAACCTGTACCCTTTCAGGACAGTTGATATGTAAAGGTTTAGTTTTTCACTTTTTTTGCTGTGGACATAACTAAGAATTATTTTTTATGCTTGCCAAAATCATAATTTCCTCCAATTATCCCTACCCTACTACATCCCATCCCATCTCATCTCACCTCCCAGCCAAGAAAAATCACCTTTGGACGGAGACTATATTAATAATTTTGAAATGTAATATTTAATCAATACCTTGATTTAAGCAATGAATGTTACATTTCAACAATGCTTTTTGGCTTTCCATTAAATCAAAAAAATGTACCAACTGACTGAAGAGCTTTAATAATTTTATTTCATTTTGTGCCATTTAGTTTTTGGAAATGTCAAAAATGGAAATATTTTTGAAAAGGTAAACATGATCGAAAATGGGACTGAAGGGGAAACCATTTTGCAAATCTTAATTATATCTTTCTCCATCAGTGTTTGCTATGTTTTAGACTAGAAACTTGTGGTTTCCAAAGGAAGATGTGAAATTTCATTTTACATGTTTATGTTGCATATGACTTGTTACGTCCTGACTTTACCAAGAAACTACTTAAATGTTTGGCTACCTAGCTATTTTATTACTGTATAATATAAAGTCATATTCTAAATTAGTTACAACTTCATCAATAAATTCAGTTTTACCATGTCTTTTTTGCTATGTGGTGTGTCAAAGAATATCACAAATGGGCTACCTGGCACAACGGGTCTTGATCCTGGAAACAATCACACATGTGGATAACTTAACTCACATGAGTAGTCCCATTGAAGTCAATATTCACATACTCAAAGTTAAACAACTAAATTCTGAAAAATTGGAATCATCCTAATGAGGGCAGTAGTAAAAATGAGGTTGATTTTATCCAGGACCCTAATAAACATTGAACTGTATTGCAAAGAACATTATACAGTTTGATTATGGTAATCTGCTCATGGGAGGGCATGAACCACAGAACCAAGGTCAAGACAGAGTACTTTGCAAAATCCCAAATGGCAAGACCAGTTTCCTAAAGGTAAAAACATTGTTTTTAGATTTATTAGACTATTACTTTAACACCTCATTACTTCCTTTCACTTTCAGAAAAAGTATTCTATACTCTGTTTTCCTTAAGTAATGTGACTGAAAGAAAATGTTTAAAGTCAGACTAATTCAAGATTAAACTGTCTCAAATTATTTTATTACAGCATGTACACAAATTGCTTACATATCTGATCATATTCAGATTACTTTTCAAGTGGTAAATAATGCTACTTAGCACTTATACAGTGCTTTATATCTTCAAAGTGCTTCTCAGGCATTAGCTATTTAATTAGGATAGCACTCCTGTGAGGTAGGTAAGTTAGTACTACTTATCCCCATTTTACAGACGAAGAAATGTAGGGCTTGTCTGCACCACGCAGCTTTTAGCGACAAGGCTGAATCGATACAGCCTTGTCGCCAAAAGTCAGCGTGTGTGAACACTCTTTTGCAGTATTTTGTCGGCACTTTCAGCCCCACGAGCAGCATAAGCTTTGTCGGCAGGAGAACGCTCCTGCCAACAAAGTCACGTCTCACTGCTGCTTGCATCGGGCAAAACTTTTGTCTTTTGCGGGGGAGCTTTTTTAAGTATCTGCAAAAAATAAGTTTTGGTGACAACTGTGCAATGGGGACAAACCCTTAGACTGAGAAATGATTTACCCAAGGCCAAACAGAAGTATTCAGTGTCAGAGAGTGGATTAGATCTCTTGAGTTCTTGGCTCCTTATCATGTGTCGCTTAATCTCAGAGGGCTAAATTTTAAACATATACCTACTCTTTAGTGCCAGTCTAATTAGTATAAAGAAAAGGAGTACTTGTGGCACCTTAGAGACTAACCAATTTATTTGAGCATGAGCTTTCGTGAGCTACAGAGCTATAGCTCACGAAAGCTCATGCTCAAATAAATTGGTTAGTCTCTAAGGTGCCACAAGTACTCCTTTTCTTTTTGCGAATACAGACTAACACGGCTGTTACTCTGAAACCTCTAATTAGTATGTGCCTTGCTCTTGCATGCAAATACGCAGTGTGCATACACAAATCAAATATTTGATTAGATGCTGTCATAAATATAAAGGGAAGGGTAAACCCCTTTGAAATCCCTCCTGGCCAGGGGAAAGCTCCTCTCACCTGTAAAGGGTTAAGAAGCTAAAGGTAACCTCGCTGGCACCTGACCAAAATGACCAATGAGGAGACAAGATACTTTCAAAAGCTGGGAGGAGGGAGAGAAACAAAGGGTTTGTGGGTCTGTCTGTAGTCGTCTTGGCCGGGGACAGAACAGGAATGGAGTCTTAGAACTTTTAGTAAGTAATCTAGCTAGGTATGTGTTAGATTATGATTTCTTTAAATGGCTGAGAAAAGAATTGTGCTGAATAGAATAACTATTTCTGTCTGTGTATCTTTTTTGTAACTTAAGGTTTTGCCTAGAGGGGTTCTCTATGTTTTTGAATCTAATTACCCTGTAAGATATATACCATCCTGATTTTACAGGGGGGATTTCTTTATTTCTATTTACTTCTATTTTTTATTAAAAGTCTTCTTGTAAAACACTGAATGCTTTTTCATTGTTCTCAGATCCAAGGGTTTGGGTCTGTGGTCACCTATGCAAATTGGTGAGGCTTTTTATCCAACATTTCCCAGGAAAGGGGGAGTGCAAGTGTTGGGAGGATTGTTCATTGTTCTTAAGATCCAAGGGTCTGGGTCTGTAGTCACCTAGGCAAATTGGTGAGGCTTTTTACCAAACCTTGTCCAGGAAGTGGGGTGCAAGGTTTTGGGAAGTATTTTGGGGGGAAGGACGCGTCCAAACAGCTCTTCCCCAGTAACCAGTATTAGTTTGGTGGTGGTAGCGGCCATTCCAAGGATAACGGGGGTAATATTTTGTACCTTGGGGAAGTTTTAACCTAAGCTGGTAAGGATAAGCTTAGGAGGTTTTTCATGCAGGTCCCCACATCTGTACCCTAGAGTTCAGAGTGGGGGAGGAACCTTGACATGGTGGCACAGTGGTGGGATTAACCTGAAATCATTTTGAGATCCAGTTGAGATTTTTTGAACTAGAAATACAGATTTTAAAAAGGAATTTTTAGGAAGTCCAGAAGGCAGCTTTGAAACTGAAAGCAGCTTGGTTTCTCTCTGCTTTGTGGCCAAGCAGAGACAAAAGGGGATTATCTTGTGAATTGCAGGTTTTCTTGCCTGGAGGCAGGGTACTTAACTCCTGCAGGGAAATTCACAGTCTTCCAACCCAGAGGTTTTTTTTTTTTTTCTTTTCTTCCTAAAAGTAAATAGGGGGTGTGTGCTCTACCCATTTGCCTGGAGACAAAAGTGGCAGGGTTTTTTTAGGATTTTGATTTTTTTTTTTTTTGTTTTACAAGGAGCACAGGTTTGAAAAGAAATTTTTTTCTTCTTTGGGCTGGGTAAGCAGGTTTCCAAGTAGTTGGAGGTTTTTTGCTTTAATTTGGGCCCAGAGCAGAGACAAGGGAATTGTCTTTTTCTGTAGGCTGACAATCACTATCAGAGAATAGGTATTCTATTCCAGCACAGCAAAATTTTACAGCCAAGTTTTGTTTGTTTATTTCTAAACCTCGGGTGTAAAGTTAGTTAAAAACAGAGAGGTTAGAATGGCCAAATCCTCAGCTCGACTACAGCTGGAATTAGCCAAATTTCAGGCTGAGGAAAAACAAAGGGAACATGAAAGACAGATAGAACTCATGCAGCTGAAGAAGGAACAAGAAAGGGAGGCAGAACAACACCAAGAGGCTGCCCACAAGAGGGAAATGGAGGCAAGGAAGCATGTGGAGGAGGAGAGGGAAAAAGAGAGGAAGCATGTGGAGGAGATGGAGAGGATAAAGGCCCAGCAGAATATACCAACAAACCCTAGCAATCCTTCTCCAGGTACCACTTCCCATCCCAGAAAGTTCCCCACCTACAAGGCAGGTGATGATACTGAGGCCTTCTTAGAAAACTTCGAAAGGGCCTGCCTTGGGTACAACATCTCTACTGACCAATACATGGTAGAGCTGAGGCCGCAGCTCAGTGGACCCTTAGCTGAGGTGGCAGCTGAAATGCCTAAAGAACACATGAACAAGTATGAACTGTTTAAATCCAAGGCGAGAGTCAGAATGGGGATAACACCCGAGCAGTCTCGTCGGAGGTTCAGAGCCCTAAGGTGGAAACCAGACATGTCATTTACCCGACATGCCTACCACATTGTAAAACATTGGGATGCCTGGATATCAGGAGCAAGTGTTGAATCTCCAGTAAATTTGCCCTTCCTAATGCAAATGGAACAATTCTTAGAGGGTGTTCCTGAGGAAATAGAAAGATACATCCTAGATGGGAAACCCAAAACTGTAATTGAGGCAGGAGAGATTGGAGCCAGATGGGTGGAGGTGGCAGAGAAGAAGAAAACTGGTCGCAGTTGGAGCGGAGACCAGAAGGGACCACCCCAGACCACACCCTATTACCGGGGGCCGCCCAAAGCCCCACCTACCTCCCAAAGAACCCTCCAGACCCCTTATCGTCCCACCACCCCGTTCTCCAGCAACCCTCCTCGCCCCGGTGACCCGTCAGCTGGACGATGTTTTAAATGTAACGAGCTGGGGCATGTAAAGGCCAACTGCCCCAAGAACCCCAACAGATTACAGTTCATTGCACCGGAATCACACCAGAGGTCCACAGGCCCAGATACCTCCCAGATACCCTTGGAGCGGAGGGAAACTGTGAGTGTGGGTGGGAAGAAGGTCACCGCGTGGAGGGACACCGGAGCACAAGTGTCAGCTATCCATGCTTCCTTAGTGGACCCCAATTTAATCAACCCAGAGATCCAAGTGACGATTCAACCCTTCAAGTCCAACTCTTTCAATTTGCCTACAGCCAAGTTGCCTGTCCAGTACAAGGGCTGGTCAGGAATGTGGACTTTTGCAGTCTATGATGATTATCCCATCCCCATGCTGTTGGGGGAAGACTTGGCCAATCATGTGAAGCAGGCCAAGAGGGTGGGAATGGTCACCCGCAACCAGGCTAAACAAGCCGTGAGGCCTAGCTCTGTTCCGGAAACTTCTATCAGGACCCAGTCAGAGGTGATGGACCTGGACCCCAGGCCAATGTCTGCAACAGCAGTAGTGGATCCAGTCCCAGAGACCCAGACGGAACCAGTCCCAGAACCGGAACCAGCCAAACAACCAACACCAGACCCCGTGTCAGCACTGAATCCAGTACTTGCAACCTCAACACCAGAGGGCCCCACCGAACCTGAACTGGCAGCAGCCGATAACCCTACACAAGAGGCTCAGCCGGAGCCTGAATCCCAACATAGTGCACCAGCGGAGAGCGGTTCACAGTCAACAGAAACAGCTCCATCCCCTATATCGCTTCCAGAGGGACCAAGCCTAGGTCCACAATCCCATGAGGAACTGATGTCTCCAGCATCAAGGGAACAGTTCCAGACCGAACAGGAAGCAGATGAAAGCCTCCAGAGAGCTTGGACGGCGGCACGGAGCAACCCACCGCCTCTCAGCTCTTCTAATAGATCCAGGTTTGTTGTAGAAAGAGGACTTTTATACAAGGAAACTCTTTCTGGGGGACACCAGGAAGACTGGCATCCTCAGAGACAGTTGGTAGTTCCAACTAAATACCGAGCCAAGCTCTTGAGCTTAGCCCATGATCACCCTAGTGGCCATGCTGGGGTGAACAGGACCAAAGACCGTTTGGGGGGGTCATTCCACTGGGAGGGAATGGGCAAGGATGTTTCTACCTATGTCCAGTCTTGTGAGGTGTGCCAAAGAGTGGGAAAACCCCAAGACCAGGTCAAAGCTCCTCTCCAGCCACTCCCCATCATTGAAGTTCCATTTCAGCGAGTAGCTGTGGATATTCTGGGTCCTTTTCCGAAAAAGACACCCAGAGGAAAGCAGTACATACTGACTTTCATGGATTTTGCCACCCGATGGCCGGAAGCAGTAGCTCTAAGCAACACCAGGGCTAAAAGTGTGTGCCAGGCACTAGCAGACATTTTTGCCAGGGTAGGTTGGCCCTCCGACATCCTCACAGATGCAGGGACTAATTTCCTGGCAGAAACTATGAAAAACCTTTGGGAAGCTCATGGGGTAAATCACTTGGTTGCCACTCCTTGCCATCATCAAACAAATGGCATGGTGGAGAAGTTTAATGGAACTTTGGGGGCCATGATACGTAAATTCGTAAATGAGCACTCCAATGATTGGGACCTAGTATTGCAGCAGTTGCTCTTTGCCTACAGAGCTGTACCACATCCCAGTTTAGGGTTTTCCCCATTTGAACTTGTATATGGCCGTGAGGTTAAGGGGCCATTGCAGTTGGTGAAGCAGCAATGGGAGGGATTTACACCTTCTCCAGGAACTAACATTCTGGACTTTGTAACCAACCTACAAAACACCCTCCGAACCTCTTTAGCCCTTGCTAGAGAAAACTTACAGGATGCTCAAAAAGAGCAAAAAGCCTGGTATGATAAACATGCCAGAGAGCGTTCCTTCAAAGTAGGAGACCAGGTCATGGTCTTAAAGGCGCTCCAGGCCCATAAAATGGAAGCATCGTGGGAAGGGCCATTCGTGGTCCAGGAGCGCCTGGGAGCTGTTAATTATCTCATAGCATTCCCCACCTCCAACCGAAAGCCTAAGGTGTATCATATTAATTCTCTAAAGCCCTTTTATTCCAGAGAATTAAAGGTTTGTCAGTTTACAGCCCAGGGAGGAGACGACGCTGAGTGGCCTGAAGGTGTCTATTACAAAGGGAAATGTGCTGGTGGTGTGGAAGAGGTGAACCTCTCCATGACCCTTGGGCGTATGCAGCGACAGCAGATCCAGGAGCTGTGCACTAGCTACGCGCCAACGTTCTCAGCCACCCCAGGACTGACTGGACGGGCATACCACTCCATTGACACAGGTAATGCTCACCCAATTAGGGTCCAACCTTACCGGGTGTCTCCTCAAGCTAAAACTGCTATAGAACGGGAGATCCAGGATATGTTACAGATGGGTGTAATCCGCCCCTCTGAAAGTGCATGGGCATCTCCAGTGGTTCTAGTTCCCAAACCAGATGGGGAAATACGTTTTTGCGTGGACTACCGTAAGCTAAATGCTGTAACTCGCCCAGACAACTATCCCATGCCACGCACAGATGAACTATTAGAGAAACTGGGAAGGGCCCAGTTCATCTCTACCTTGGACTTAACCAAGGGGTACTGGCAAGTACCGCTAGATGAATCTGCCAAGGAAAGGTCAGCCTTCATCACACATCTCGGGCTGTATGAATTTAATGTACTCCCTTTCGGGCTGCGAAATGCACCCGCCACTTTCCAAAGACTTGTAGATGGTCTCCTAGCGGGATTAGGAGAATATGCAGTCGCCTACCTTGACGATGTGGCCATATTTTCGGATTCCTGGGCAAACCACCTGGAACATCTACAAAAAGTCCTTGAGCGCATAAGGGAGGCAGGACTAACTGTTAAGGCTAAGAAGTGTCAAATAGGCCTAAACAGAGTGACTTACCTTGGACACCAGGTGGGTCAAGGAACTATCAGCCCCCTACAGGCCAAAGTGGATGCTATCCAAAAGTGGCCTGTCCCAAAGTCAAAGAAACAGGTTCAATCCTTCTTAGGCTTGGCCGGTTATTACAGACGATTTGTACCGCACTACAGCCAAATTGCTGCCCCACTGACAGACCTAACCAAAAAGAAACAGCCAAATGCTGTTCAGTGGACCGGAAAGTGTCAGAAGGCCTTTAACAAGCTTAAAGCGACACTCATGTCTGACCCTGTACTAAGGGCCCCAGACTTTGACAAACCGTTCCTAGTAACCACAGATGCATCCGAGCGTGGTGTGGGAGCAGTTTTAATGCAGAAAGGACCTGATCAAGAATTCCACCCTGTAGTGTTTCTCAGCAAAAAACTGTCTGAGAGGGAAAGCAACTGGTCAGTCACTGAAAAAGAATGTTATGCCATTGTCTACGCTCTGGAAAAGCTACGCCCATATGTTTGGGGACGGCGTTTCCACCTGCAAACCGACCATGCTGCACTAAAGTGGCTTCACACCGTCAAAGAAACTAACAGAAAACTTCTTCGGTGGAGTTTAGCTCTCCAAGATTTTGATTTCGACATCCAGCACATCTCAGGAGCTTCTAACAAAGTGGCTGATGCACTCTCCCGTGAAAGTTTCCCAGAATCAACTGGTTAAAATCGTCCTTGAGATGTGGAAAATATTGTTAGTCTTTATGTACTTGGTAGTATATTTAGAGATGCATGTGTCTTATTAACTCTGTTTTCCTAGAGCTCCAGGAAGAAATCCCAGCCAGTGTTTCACCCTAGCTGAGATTTGGGGGGCGTGTCATAAATATAAAGGGAAGGGTAAACCCCTTTGAAATCCCTCCTGGCCAGGGGAAAGCTCCTCTCACCTGTAAAGGGTTAAGAAGCTAAAGGTAACCTCGCTGGCACCTGACCAAAATGACCAATGAGGAGACAAGATACTTTCAAAAGCTGGGAGGAGGGAGAGAAACAAAGGGTTTGTGGGTCTGTCTGTAGTCGTCTTGGCCGGGGACAGAACAGGAATGGAGTCTTAGAACTTTTAGTAAGTAATCTAGCTAGGTATGTGTTAGATTATGATTTCTTTAAATGGCTGAGAAAAGAATTGTGCTGAATAGAATAACTATTTCTGTCTGTGTATCTTTTTTGTAACTTAAGGTTTTGCCTAGAGGGGTTCTCTATGTTTTTGAATCTAATTACCCTGTAAGATATATACCATCCTGATTTTACAGGGGGGATTTCTTTATTTCTATTTACTTCTATTTTTTATTAAAAGTCTTCTTGTAAAACACTGAATGCTTTTTCATTGTTCTCAGATCCAAGGGTTTGGGTCTGTGGTCACCTATGCAAATTGGTGAGGCTTTTTATCCAACATTTCCCAGGAAAGGGGGAGTGCAAGTGTTGGGAGGATTGTTCATTGTTCTTAAGATCCAAGGGTCTGGGTCTGTAGTCACCTAGGCAAATTGGTGAGGCTTTTTACCAAACCTTGTCCAGGAAGTGGGGTGCAAGGTTTTGGGAAGTATTTTGGGGGGAAGGACGCGTCCAAACAGCTCTTCCCCAGTAACCAGTATTAGTTTGGTGGTGGTAGCGGCCATTCCAAGGATAACGGGGGTAATATTTTGTACCTTGGGGAAGTTTTAACCTAAGCTGGTAAGGATAAGCTTAGGAGGTTTTTCATGCAGGTCCCCACATCTGTACCCTAGAGTTCAGAGTGGGGGAGGAACCTTGACATGGTGGCACAGTGGTGGGATTAACCTGAAATCATTTTGAGATCCAGTTGAGATTTTTTGAACTAGAAATACAGATTTTAAAAAGGAATTTTTAGGAAGTCCAGAAGGCAGCTTTGAAACTGAAAGCAGCTTGGTTTCTCTCTGCTTTGTGGCCAAGCAGAGACAAAAGGGGATTATCTTGTGAATTGCAGGTTTTCTTGCCTGGAGGCAGGGTACTTAACTCCTGCAGGGAAATTCACAGTCTTCCAACCCAGAGGTTTTTTTTTTTTTTCTTTTCTTCCTAAAAGTAAATAGGGGGTGTGTGCTCTACCCATTTGCCTGGAGACAAAAGTGGCAGGGTTTTTTTAGGATTTTGATTTTTTTTTTTTTTGTTTTACAAGGAGCACAGGTTTGAAAAGAAATTTTTTTCTTCTTTGGGCTGGGTAAGCAGGTTTCCAAGTAGTTGGAGGTTTTTTGCTTTAATTTGGGCCCAGAGCAGAGACAAGGGAATTGTCTTTTTCTGTAGGCTGACAATCACTATCAGAGAATAGGTATTCTATTCCAGCACAGCAAAATTTTACAGCCAAGTTTTGTTTGTTTATTTCTAAACCTCGGGTGTAAAGTTAGTTAAAAACAGAGAGGTTAGAATGGCCAAATCCTCAGCTCGACTACAGCTGGAATTAGCCAAATTTCAGGCTGAGGAAAAACAAAGGGAACATGAAAGACAGATAGAACTCATGCAGCTGAAGAAGGAACAAGAAAGGGAGGCAGAACAACACCAAGAGGCTGCCCACAAGAGGGAAATGGAGGCAAGGAAGCATGTGGAGGAGGAGAGGGAAAAAGAGAGGAAGCATGTGGAGGAGATGGAGAGGATAAAGGCCCAGCAGAATATACCAACAAACCCTAGCAATCCTTCTCCAGGTACCACTTCCCATCCCAGAAAGTTCCCCACCTACAAGGCAGGTGATGATACTGAGGCCTTCTTAGAAAACTTCGAAAGGGCCTGCCTTGGGTACAACATCTCTACTGACCAATACATGGTAGAGCTGAGGCCGCAGCTCAGTGGACCCTTAGCTGAGGTGGCAGCTGAAATGCCTAAAGAACACATGAACAAGTATGAACTGTTTAAATCCAAGGCGAGAGTCAGAATGGGGATAACACCCGAGCAGTCTCGTCGGAGGTTCAGAGCCCTAAGGTGGAAACCAGACATGTCATTTACCCGACATGCCTACCACATTGTAAAACATTGGGATGCCTGGATATCAGGAGCAAGTGTTGAATCTCCAGTAAATTTGCCCTTCCTAATGCAAATGGAACAATTCTTAGAGGGTGTTCCTGAGGAAATAGAAAGATACATCCTAGATGGGAAACCCAAAACTGTAATTGAGGCAGGAGAGATTGGAGCCAGATGGGTGGAGGTGGCAGAGAAGAAGAAAACTGGTCGCAGTTGGAGCGGAGACCAGAAGGGACCACCCCAGACCACACCCTATTACCGGGGGCCGCCCAAAGCCCCACCTACCTCCCAAAGAACCCTCCAGACCCCTTATCGTCCCACCACCCCGTTCTCCAGCAACCCTCCTCGCCCCGGTGACCCGTCAGCTGGACGATGTTTTAAATGTAACGAGCTGGGGCATGTAAAGGCCAACTGCCCCAAGAACCCCAACAGATTACAGTTCATTGCACCGGAATCACACCAGAGGTCCACAGGCCCAGATACCTCCCAGATACCCTTGGAGCGGAGGGAAACTGTGAGTGTGGGTGGGAAGAAGGTCACCGCGTGGAGGGACACCGGAGCACAAGTGTCAGCTATCCATGCTTCCTTAGTGGACCCCAATTTAATCAACCCAGAGATCCAAGTGACGATTCAACCCTTCAAGTCCAACTCTTTCAATTTGCCTACAGCCAAGTTGCCTGTCCAGTACAAGGGCTGGTCAGGAATGTGGACTTTTGCAGTCTATGATGATTATCCCATCCCCATGCTGTTGGGGGAAGACTTGGCCAATCATGTGAAGCAGGCCAAGAGGGTGGGAATGGTCACCCGCAACCAGGCTAAACAAGCCGTGAGGCCTAGCTCTGTTCCGGAAACTTCTATCAGGACCCAGTCAGAGGTGATGGACCTGGACCCCAGGCCAATGTCTGCAACAGCAGTAGTGGATCCAGTCCCAGAGACCCAGACGGAACCAGTCCCAGAACCGGAACCAGCCAAACAACCAACACCAGACCCCGTGTCAGCACTGAATCCAGTACTTGCAACCTCAACACCAGAGGGCCCCACCGAACCTGAACTGGCAGCAGCCGATAACCCTACACAAGAGGCTCAGCCGGAGCCTGAATCCCAACATAGTGCACCAGCGGAGAGCGGTTCACAGTCAACAGAAACAGCTCCATCCCCTATATCGCTTCCAGAGGGACCAAGCCTAGGTCCACAATCCCATGAGGAACTGATGTCTCCAGCATCAAGGGAACAGTTCCAGACCGAACAGGAAGCAGATGAAAGCCTCCAGAGAGCTTGGACGGCGGCACGGAGCAACCCACCGCCTCTCAGCTCTTCTAATAGATCCAGGTTTGTTGTAGAAAGAGGACTTTTATACAAGGAAAC
This sequence comes from Lepidochelys olivacea, assembly GCF_965140295.1. Taxonomy (NCBI): domain Eukaryota; kingdom Metazoa; phylum Chordata; order Testudines; family Cheloniidae; genus Lepidochelys; species Lepidochelys olivacea. The sequence continues at coordinate 20,625,834 of NC_140422.1, forward strand.
TCTTTCTGGGGGACACCAGGAAGACTGGCATCCTCAGAGACAGTTGGTAGTTCCAACTAAATACCGAGCCAAGCTCTTGAGCTTAGCCCATGATCACCCTAGTGGCCATGCTGGGGTGAACAGGACCAAAGACCGTTTGGGGGGGTCATTCCACTGGGAGGGAATGGGCAAGGATGTTTCTACCTATGTCCAGTCTTGTGAGGTGTGCCAAAGAGTGGGAAAACCCCAAGACCAGGTCAAAGCTCCTCTCCAGCCACTCCCCATCATTGAAGTTCCATTTCAGCGAGTAGCTGTGGATATTCTGGGTCCTTTTCCGAAAAAGACACCCAGAGGAAAGCAGTACATACTGACTTTCATGGATTTTGCCACCCGATGGCCGGAAGCAGTAGCTCTAAGCAACACCAGGGCTAAAAGTGTGTGCCAGGCACTAGCAGACATTTTTGCCAGGGTAGGTTGGCCCTCCGACATCCTCACAGATGCAGGGACTAATTTCCTGGCAGAAACTATGAAAAACCTTTGGGAAGCTCATGGGGTAAATCACTTGGTTGCCACTCCTTGCCATCATCAAACAAATGGCATGGTGGAGAAGTTTAATGGAACTTTGGGGGCCATGATACGTAAATTCGTAAATGAGCACTCCAATGATTGGGACCTAGTATTGCAGCAGTTGCTCTTTGCCTACAGAGCTGTACCACATCCCAGTTTAGGGTTTTCCCCATTTGAACTTGTATATGGCCGTGAGGTTAAGGGGCCATTGCAGTTGGTGAAGCAGCAATGGGAGGGATTTACACCTTCTCCAGGAACTAACATTCTGGACTTTGTAACCAACCTACAAAACACCCTCCGAACCTCTTTAGCCCTTGCTAGAGAAAACTTACAGGATGCTCAAAAAGAGCAAAAAGCCTGGTATGATAAACATGCCAGAGAGCGTTCCTTCAAAGTAGGAGACCAGGTCATGGTCTTAAAGGCGCTCCAGGCCCATAAAATGGAAGCATCGTGGGAAGGGCCATTCGTGGTCCAGGAGCGCCTGGGAGCTGTTAATTATCTCATAGCATTCCCCACCTCCAACCGAAAGCCTAAGGTGTATCATATTAATTCTCTAAAGCCCTTTTATTCCAGAGAATTAAAGGTTTGTCAGTTTACAGCCCAGGGAGGAGACGACGCTGAGTGGCCTGAAGGTGTCTATTACAAAGGGAAATGTGCTGGTGGTGTGGAAGAGGTGAACCTCTCCATGACCCTTGGGCGTATGCAGCGACAGCAGATCCAGGAGCTGTGCACTAGCTACGCGCCAACGTTCTCAGCCACCCCAGGACTGACTGGACGGGCATACCACTCCATTGACACAGGTAATGCTCACCCAATTAGGGTCCAACCTTACCGGGTGTCTCCTCAAGCTAAAACTGCTATAGAACGGGAGATCCAGGATATGTTACAGATGGGTGTAATCCGCCCCTCTGAAAGTGCATGGGCATCTCCAGTGGTTCTAGTTCCCAAACCAGATGGGGAAATACGTTTTTGCGTGGACTACCGTAAGCTAAATGCTGTAACTCGCCCAGACAACTATCCCATGCCACGCACAGATGAACTATTAGAGAAACTGGGAAGGGCCCAGTTCATCTCTACCTTGGACTTAACCAAGGGGTACTGGCAAGTACCGCTAGATGAATCTGCCAAGGAAAGGTCAGCCTTCATCACACATCTCGGGCTGTATGAATTTAATGTACTCCCTTTCGGGCTGCGAAATGCACCCGCCACTTTCCAAAGACTTGTAGATGGTCTCCTAGCGGGATTAGGAGAATATGCAGTCGCCTACCTTGACGATGTGGCCATATTTTCGGATTCCTGGGCAAACCACCTGGAACATCTACAAAAAGTCCTTGAGCGCATAAGGGAGGCAGGACTAACTGTTAAGGCTAAGAAGTGTCAAATAGGCCTAAACAGAGTGACTTACCTTGGACACCAGGTGGGTCAAGGAACTATCAGCCCCCTACAGGCCAAAGTGGATGCTATCCAAAAGTGGCCTGTCCCAAAGTCAAAGAAACAGGTTCAATCCTTCTTAGGCTTGGCCGGTTATTACAGACGATTTGTACCGCACTACAGCCAAATTGCTGCCCCACTGACAGACCTAACCAAAAAGAAACAGCCAAATGCTGTTCAGTGGACCGGAAAGTGTCAGAAGGCCTTTAACAAGCTTAAAGCGACACTCATGTCTGACCCTGTACTAAGGGCCCCAGACTTTGACAAACCGTTCCTAGTAACCACAGATGCATCCGAGCGTGGTGTGGGAGCAGTTTTAATGCAGAAAGGACCTGATCAAGAATTCCACCCTGTAGTGTTTCTCAGCAAAAAACTGTCTGAGAGGGAAAGCAACTGGTCAGTCACTGAAAAAGAATGTTATGCCATTGTCTACGCTCTGGAAAAGCTACGCCCATATGTTTGGGGACGGCGTTTCCACCTGCAAACCGACCATGCTGCACTAAAGTGGCTTCACACCGTCAAAGAAACTAACAGAAAACTTCTTCGGTGGAGTTTAGCTCTCCAAGATTTTGATTTCGACATCCAGCACATCTCAGGAGCTTCTAACAAAGTGGCTGATGCACTCTCCCGTGAAAGTTTCCCAGAATCAACTGGTTAAAATCGTCCTTGAGATGTGGAAAATATTGTTAGTCTTTATGTACTTGGTAGTATATTTAGAGATGCATGTGTCTTATTAACTCTGTTTTCCTAGAGCTCCAGGAAGAAATCCCAGCCAGTGTTTCACCCTAGCTGAGATTTGGGGGGCGTGTCATAAATATAAAGGGAAGGGTAAACCCCTTTGAAATCCCTCCTGGCCAGGGGAAAGCTCCTCTCACCTGTAAAGGGTTAAGAAGCTAAAGGTAACCTCGCTGGCACCTGACCAAAATGACCAATGAGGAGACAAGATACTTTCAAAAGCTGGGAGGAGGGAGAGAAACAAAGGGTTTGTGGGTCTGTCTGTAGTCGTCTTGGCCGGGGACAGAACAGGAATGGAGTCTTAGAACTTTTAGTAAGTAATCTAGCTAGGTATGTGTTAGATTATGATTTCTTTAAATGGCTGAGAAAAGAATTGTGCTGAATAGAATAACTATTTCTGTCTGTGTATCTTTTTTGTAACTTAAGGTTTTGCCTAGAGGGGTTCTCTATGTTTTTGAATCTAATTACCCTGTAAGATATATACCATCCTGATTTTACAGGGGGGATTTCTTTATTTCTATTTACTTCTATTTTTTATTAAAAGTCTTCTTGTAAAACACTGAATGCTTTTTCATTGTTCTCAGATCCAAGGGTTTGGGTCTGTGGTCACCTATGCAAATTGGTGAGGCTTTTTATCCAACATTTCCCAGGAAAGGGGGAGTGCAAGTGTTGGGAGGATTGTTCATTGTTCTTAAGATCCAAGGGTCTGGGTCTGTAGTCACCTAGGCAAATTGGTGAGGCTTTTTACCAAACCTTGTCCAGGAAGTGGGGTGCAAGGTTTTGGGAAGTATTTTGGGGGGAAGGACGCGTCCAAACAGCTCTTCCCCAGTAACCAGTATTAGTTTGGTGGTGGTAGCGGCCATTCCAAGGATAACGGGGGTAATATTTTGTACCTTGGGGAAGTTTTAACCTAAGCTGGTAAGGATAAGCTTAGGAGGTTTTTCATGCAGGTCCCCACATCTGTACCCTAGAGTTCAGAGTGGGGGAGGAACCTTGACAGATGCTTTGCCAGTTAGGCCCTTAGCTAGCAATGTGCTTGTACAATACCTGAATCATACGTACATGGTTGAGTGTTTGCCCATGCAAGTGTACATGTATAGGGCTTGAAAAATCCACTCGCACACTTGCTGCAACAAATAGTAATTTTTCCTAGATATTAAACTTCCATCTAAAAAAATTAATTTCCAGCTTTTATAGTTTAGAACATAGCCATGAAAGTGTGAATTGAGTGTAACAGGTGCAGCGATGTCACCTTGTGTCTGCAAGCCGATGACTCCATTGCCATTTCTAGTGCTTGCTCATAGCATTTTCCAAGCTTCAGCACAAGGAAAACTGATCAGAGGCTTGTCAGTGTGCCCTGCTGCTGTTCAGAATCTGTAGAAAATAGGTAAGAATCAGCTGATTAACTTCATTCTGCTGCTGTGAGAAACATTAGAGTAGGCACTGGAACTGTTTATTAGAGATAAGGACCACCTCAAAGAACAACAGCAAAAAGTCCTGAGTGGGGTGAAATAGCAGTGTTGCTCCATCCCATCTTAATAAAATAGTAATCATTTCAATATTTTAATAGTTCATAGGAGTTGTATTTCATCTTTAAGAACTTCCGGTTGTTAGGGAAGCATTGAGGAGGATGTGTGTGTGCAGAAGCAACAGGTAAAGAAAACATACTTATGAAATGGAAGAGAGACACACTTGCACATAAGGAATTGAGGATTAGTGAACAAGGGAAGCACATACAGGAATGGGGAGCTGGTGTGAGATCACATACATGCACAGGTAAGAACCTATTCCCATGTTACGGGATCAGAATTTTTTGCAATTTTCTGTTCTGTCCTACTGTCCATTCAACCCCATCTTAATGCCTAAGAAGCATATTGTGAGGGAGTGTTGTATTTAGTGATTATATCTCATGACTGTGAGTCAGGAGATTTGGCTTCTACTCCTTGCTCTGCCACTGATTGATGTGTAATTTCAGTTAGGTGACTCAATACTCCAGTAAAATAAGGATAATACCTCTTCAAAAAGGGTGTTGTGAGTCAGTGTTCATAAAGAGAAAAGGAGTACTTGTGGCACCTTAGAGACTAACCAATTTATTTGAGCATAAGCTTTCGTGAGCTACAGCTCACTTCGAGGTCCTCAGATAGAAGATGCATGAGAAGAGAAAAGAGAAAATAATGATTGGCTGCCTGACAGTGTGGGAAATGGGCTTAATGTGGCTGCTGGAGAAGGGAATTTTCCCTTTTAGGACAGCAACAGCGTCTTCTGCTGTGGAACACAGGCAGTCTTTGTATCCTCTTGTCTCAATAGCCTGCAAGCTGCATTGTGCTAGCATTGGGACTGCAGGATGCTTAGAAAGTGAACATGATTCTAAAAATCTAATCCTTTTAATTTTAGCCACTTTTGTGTTAGCATATAGTATATACTAAAAATAAAGAGTATTGTATAAATAAATATTGGTAAGATTAGCTACATTTATGTGACAAAAGAAAATCTGCTGCTTTAATTACAATAGCCACTGTTGCTCCTTTGTACAATACCACCCCTTAGTTCATCTTTCAACTGTGATGTAGAAATCAGGCCTAGCAGTTGTCAAATTTAGGAAAAAGGGTTTAAACTTAAAATAGATTGTTAAACTGCAGTAATGTAAACTTTCTGTTTAAATAGGTTGAAATAATAAAAATCAGATCCAACATTTATCATTCCATTTTTAAAGTTTGGTTCTTAATCAAGAATGAATTGAAACTAAGGGGAGGACAATTTGAAGATATGCAAAATAATCATTTAAAAGCTCTGCTTCTCTGTTTTATTGTCTGCTGTACATGAGGGAGACTCGCAGTATGATGCCCCCTTGTGGCTACCCACAAAATAAATAGCATTAATGAATAAAAGTGCAGAAGCTCTTCAAGCATGGCACACTTTGTGATCCAACTGAAAAACATCAAGCATTTCTGAAATCAAATAGGCAGTTATTGGATCAGGATCTTGAGAAATATTAAATTTCAACAAATCGTTGTTTGGGGTGACGGAGGAAACAAGATACTTGTCTCCTCTCTTTTCATTTAAACTATGAAATGTATTTTTCACAAGTAGATCCTGTTTTAATAACTGAACACTTGATTAGGTAATGTTAAGGTTGCTGCAAGTGTAGTTTAATAACCCTCTACACTTTAAATATTTTAGTATGCAAATAAACCATTGATAACCTCATAAATTTGCAAATGCATACATTGTTATGCCTGGAGGGGAAATAAGTCAGGATTTATTGGTATCACTTAGGCTACAGTTCCTTAAAAGTAAAGCAGTGTTGGTAGCATTAGTTGTCCAGACAAAATGAACTTTAACTCACCTGCCCATGTGTTGATTATTTTTATTTAGCCTGGCAGTAGCTGCATAAAAATTGTGGATCTAGATATTCACTGTTCTTAGCACAGTAGAGCACAGCATGGAATCCAAAGACCTGTATATATATTTTTTCTCTACTTGTTTCTTTGCTGCTGTATTACCAATGGTTATCAAAACAATTTGATTGTCTCAGCAAAGGACATGTAGGTAATGTGTAATTGATCTCTGACTGTGTTTTTTAAAATAATGTCTCATTAGTATAGTAAGTGCTTCAGCCTACAATACTAGTATTACAAATAAAAATATATTTAAGATGGTGCGTTGTAGCACTTATGAAAGATCCCTCACTTCATCCTGGCCACTGAAAGGTTTGTTATTGGTTCTATCCTTCAGTATCCCTTCATGAGAGATTATATCAAAGAATGAAATTATAATTGATTGGTGTTATTGATTTTTTTTTTTTTTAAGGGCTTAAGGGGTCATGGAAACAGCATATGTCCATGTGCTCTTTTACTGATGGCCCATTTTTTTAAATATAAAAAGCATATGTGCCCAATTTACGTATTTACTAATTAAAAAAGCTTCCTGGAAACATTAAGTAGACTATCTTCTGTAACCTTTAACATTGTAGCTAATGGATATAGCCTGGAAATTTTCATAGAAGATTCTCTAAATAATGTAAAATGATTATGAATATGTAACTAGTTAATATGCAGCTATGAAAGGATTATCATGTAGAGGTTAATGAACATGCTGCTCTTATGGTTTGCAGGGCTTTTCTTTTTGTGCTTTTAGCTCACTTCATGCATGGAAAGTCATGTATTGAGAATGGAAAGCTTCCTGTCTTCTTTTTTTTGTAGCTTCTTCTTTAATGGGGCAATTAAGCTGGAACTTTCTTAAAGGATTTTGTAAACCTTTTTTGTGCACTTAATTTATGTTGTGTACTTTGCAATCTATCAAATCTGAAACAGTGAAATATGTTGATATAATATTCTCTGATTCTTCTACTTGTAAAAGCAGTACTCTGTTGTGTACTACTACTGTTATGAAATGTTGCTACTGTATGCGACATACTAGGAAAGCTTTATTTTAAAATAGATTTGTGTATGATGCATTAATAGTATGGTTTTCTGAATGTATATCTTCTAGAAATCTTCCTCTTTGTGCCTAAATTTTTTTAAAGTTAGCAAATACATTAGGTGAGATTATTTTATAGAAATTAAACATAGGATTTAAAATTATAAATTCTTCTGTGACAAAGGACATTTAACCTTGGTGTTAGCACAACCAACTGGATGGCTGAATTTGTCCCAATGTGTTGGATTATTGTGATGGTAGTGAGATCACAAATGTGGGACTAATCCTTCAACCCTTACACATTTGAATAATTTTTAGCTCTCAAAAGAGCCCTGTTCTGTTAGTTTTCAGGCATATTCTCCTATTAATTGCTTTCAAATGTTAGCATTCTTGTGACCATGTGAGAAACAAATATTTGCAAAAATATCTGAAAAAATGTTATATTGAGATTCTAGACATGTTTGATTGCCTCATAGCTTCTTTGCATTTCATGTAATTGAGTGAAATTGTCTCTGTTATACTTTTCAATTTGTGTTGTTGAGAGTTCTGTATGTATTTAAACAAAATGTCCATGCAGTTGTGGTACAGCAGACAAACATCTTGACTGTATGTACTATATGTAATAATGTCTATTATTACTAAACTGAGGTATCCTCCCAAACTTAATATTTTAAAGTACGCAGTCTTAAAAATATTCTGAATTGGTTAATTTTCAGTCTCTTTGGGAAGTCTATATTTTGAAGAAATAAGTGGGCTATTCAGATCATAATTGTTTCCTTAAAAAAAAATAATAGAGGTAATCTGTTTGCATTTAAACACTGTAAAATTCATTTGTACTGTTTTAGAATAAAACTGTAGGTGAAAACATTTGTAGATGTACTGATAAAGTAAAACATTTTCAGGGCTGGTTTTTCTTTTAACTGAACAGGCATGGATGTTACATTGACATCTTGTTATAATTTATATTGGTTTCTTATCCTACAAAACATGTAACATTGAAAATAGATCTGTAGATTGTACAAAATACTCGTAATCTTGTATCATGTGTCACCTAATAGTTATGGAGCAAGTATTGTACCAAAATCTGAATTGGAAAGCTGTAATTTGTTCTCCAGTTATCAGTCTGCATTAGTGTTGTGATAAAGTGTGCTGCTTAAGAACTAACATTCACATGCCTTTGCATTGACAAATAAAAATGTATATAGAGAAGCTACCAAATCTGTAAAGCTACTGTTCTAGTTTCTGATACATTGACATTGCAGCTGTGTGCTTAGCCTTGTTTTTTCATGAGCAGTTATCTGTTTTAATGACAGGTGGTCACTAGCTGCCAAGAAAAAATCCAGCACTGGTAAGTGAAAAATGTTTGATTACATGCTTAAAATACTGATGAAGTAACCTACTTGTGTTTTAGTAAAGTATCAAGCAATTATAGTATTTATAACAATGTTAGTTAAATTTTACTAGTATACTTAAGGTGTATAGTTTGAGATAGCTCTGACTTATTGCACTGTGCCCTCTTTAAAATTCATATTTTCTTTCCTGTGATATCATTGCTCTAACACACAAATATATTTGAACCTTAACGTGTATGCTTCTTTTATACCCTCTTTCCCCTTGCCATTTTTTGCACCAATAATCTTCTGTAAAGAATACTGAATCTGCCTGACTGGATAAAAAGGTGTCAGCAATTTGGAAGTTATTCCTGGGTATTTTTTGTTTTTTTATTATTTATTACTACTACTACAACCACTACAGGAAAGCGCACATGCTTATTTTAAGTAATTTTATGTATATATAGAGAAAACATAATGTTTCAGTATTTTTACAGTAAACTGTTTCGTAAGCATTAATACATGTAACGTTTAGAGAAAAAAAAGTGTCCCTTTAAAGCATTATCTCTGGGCACTATTTTTTTCCTGCTGTTAATTCCTGCTGTGGTAATCCATAGTTAGTAGAAAATATGCCTAGTAAATAGCAGATTCATATGGCATTTGAGGAAAATGTACATTTAATGGTGAATGAAATCTTATGAGTTACAGTGAGATATAACATTTGATCTTACAGATATCAAATTACAATATATCCATGCTGTGTTTACCATGATTTTACTGAGAGAACAACAGGAGCTGTCTTGATTATTGTCTGCAGGGTTATTGCAAAATCACAGCAACTGCCCCTTTAGTGGTGAGATTAAACCTTTGGTTATACACCATCAAGCATATAATATTTTAAATTTATTTTAAGAGGCTTTTTCTTCATGCCTGAGAGATCTCCAAGCAAATAATTTATAGTTAGTGTGTATCAAATGTTTTTAGTTTAAATGCACATAGGCTGCAAGCAGTGGATAAGAGTTTAAAAAAAAAAATCAGGGCAATCTGTACACATCATCATATTAAATTCTGACTATTGGCTTGCAGAAAATAATCTAAAAGTAATATGTTTCACTTATGTTTAAAATTCAGAGACTGCATTAATTTTCAATAAGGAAAGTATTATAGTGGTGCCATTGTTGCTGTTGTAGTTAAATCTGTCAGCATTTCCATAATATGCTTTTCAGGAGTTTATAACTTATCCATACCAATTTAGTCCAGGATATAAGTTCTCATTCTGGGAGTCTTCTTTCCCAAAAAACATTGACCAAAAGCCTAACTTTTTGAACTTTTACAAAATGAAAAGTTTACAAGTTTGTTTGTTTTTTGCTTCTATAAGAATGTCTGGAATTTTCTTCAGAGTAACAGCCGTGTTAGTCTGTATTCGCAAAAAGAAAAGGAGTACTTGTGGCACCTTAGAGACTAACCAATTTATTTGAGCATACAGCTCACAAAAGCTTATGCTCAAATAAATTGGTTAGTCTCTAAGGTGCCGCAAGTACTCCTTTTCTTTTTGGAATGTTTTTGTTTGTGTTTTGCATTTTGGGAGGGTATGGTTTTGTTTTGTTTTAAAACAAACCCTTAGTTAATATCTAATTTTTGGATGTTTTTCATAGAGAACAGGAAGGAAGGATTTGAAATTGGCTGATGTATTTTATATAGCAAAGCAGTTTACAGAGCATGTACATAATTAAAGAAAATGTATTAACATTTGGATCCACATTGTGCAAGAGCTGCGTGCTATGTGTTTCAGCTGAATAATACCATTTTATGAGAATCTTTAAGTAGCCAATGACACAGATAGATGTTAAATAGAATTGGATGAATAATAGCACAGTTTTAAAATACTCCATTTTAATAAATTTCCATTAAAATTCATTTTTTTCTTTTTAATTAACTTATTTTAAAAGTATAGATTTAGAGACATAAATAACTGCTAAAATAATGAGTAAAGCATGGGGTCAGCTAAAGCATTTCCATTTATAGAAGCACTTCATAAGTTGAATCATTGCTAAATAAATATTTATTCTGCCTGAAAGTATAACACTGTTGTTGGTTTTAATTTTTTAATTGTCTATGCAACCAATAAACCCATGAGTTCACATGATCATGTGTCATTAGATGGGGAGAGAGGAAAACTTCCTATATAAGACTGTTTCAGGTCAATTCAATAAATGGATTTATTTTTATTTTCTTGGTTCTGTTATATCTTTTTAGAGCATTGCTGCATTTTCAGAGACTTCCAGAGTAGAGTATGATCCAGTAAGTTCCACTGAAAAACAAAGGTGCATCTTTTAGTCATTCCCCAATACTCTTTCCACTGAACTTTCTCCGACATAATGGTAGGCAACCACATCAAGAAATCAGCTTCCAAGGGTCACTAATATAGAATATGTGCAGTGCCGTAGAATCCTTCTGCCTTTGATGCAGAGCAGTTCCTGCAGCACTCTTATCTGGTTATTCAGTAGTGGTCAACTGCCTAATCCTAAAGGACACCACCTTCTTTTCAGATAAATGGAGAAATTGCTTATCCTGGCTGTCAAATTTAGGAGATGTTTAGTGCTGAAATGATCATTTTTTCCACTCTTGTTTTCCTAGGGATTCCCCTCTTCGTATTTCAAATATAGCAAAAGGGTTTTGACTGCTATTGCTTCTGTGCATCTTTAATAAAGGTTTTCTTACTTTAGAATATGAATTGTCTTCATATCATAAGCAAGGTGAGATTTGTGATGATGGGTTTTGAAGAGTCTATATCTTGATGTTTTTTTAAACCACACAGAAATACTTAAAAGTTCTTCTATTGCATGTTGCCACTCAGTCTTCAAGATTGTTATCCTTTTGGCCTGTCCTTCAACAGCAAGTGTTGACCTCACACTACATACCCAGCTGATCATCTGTGGGAACAAGTTTTCAAATATTTAATCAGATATCAAAACAAACAAGGTTGCATCGAGATAAACATACTAAGCTTTCGAATTCCAACGATGACCACTGGTAACTGTAGAGTCCCTTTAACAAAAAGCTGGAAATGGTGCAGTGTTAAAGATCTTTATCAAGCCTTCATTTCCAGATTCCTAATTAGATGGTTATATAAAAAAAAAGAGAGAAGGAAAATAAAAACTTCTGGCTCTGATTCAGGGGGCCAAAACTGCTAGAAAAATCTTTTATTTTTATATCACTTCCAGCTTTCTAGTCAGCATATTAGCTGAGCAGGATAGACTAAGGGAGAAATCCCTTAGAGAAGTCAGATGAGATAACCACAATAAAATTTTACACTCTGTGCAAAAGCTAACAACTTATTTTCTTTTCTCAGAAGAAAAAGATGCCAGATCTTCAGCCATGTGTCTTAAGGATTCCTGTTCCAAAAAACCTCTTTAGCAGAACGAATTGATTTGTTTTCCCTTGACTTCCATCCCCCACACCTCCAACTAGATTTTCTTCTCATAGTAGCAAGCTGAAATAGATTGTCCCCATTTGTTTGGGAGATAAAAATGTGGTATGACTGCATCATTGCTAATTTTCCATAAAAATAGGAATATCGTTGGCGGCAGAGAACAGAGCTTAAGACTTTTCTTCTTCTATTAACAATAAGTTGTCGTCATATTGCTTCTCTTCTAAGACTCTCACTGTACTTCGTAAATGTTAATGAATTTACCTTACAACAGCCCTGTGAAGAAGGGTGACTAATATCATCATTTTACAGGTGAAGAAACTAAAGCATAAGGGGGCTTGTCTGAGGTTTGTCAGGAAATGTGCAGCAGAACCTGAAATAGGATCCAAGTCTTCAAAAACTATTTTGTGTTTTAATCACAAAGGGTAAAATTTTCAAAAGTGTCTAAAAATAACTTTGGAGCCTTAGTCCATAGGACTCAGTTCAGCATTTTAGACATGTACTTTGAGACTACAAAGTACAGCAGATACCTTGTTGAGTGCTTGAATACTGCAGTGTGTGGTAAAGTTTGATGTTTCTACTAGTGACCACTGTAACAGTAATCTTCCAGCAACTAAAAGAGACAAAAAATTATGGGATTATTGAAACTTGTTTCATAGTCCCAAAATGATCAAAGAGATTCCACTTTATTTGGGAATTGAAGAAGGTCAGTAATAGTTGGTTCGTGTTTTTTAAGGTGTTCATATTGCAGTTTCTTCATCCACCTGGTCAAGCTAGATGTCTACTTCTAGTAAACAACTGTACAGGATGCCTACCTGAACACCCTCAGAAAACCACCGGAATTCGCATCTTTTGGTCAACATTTTCAGTTCATATCCATGATGCTGACTTCCATCCCAAGATTAAATACAGGTTGAACCTCTCTAGTCTGGCACCGTAGGGACCTGACCGGTGCTGAACCAGAGAATTTGCCGAACCACGGGAGGTCAACACAGAGTGTCAGCGGGTCTCCATAGGTGTGGGAAGTAGGGTTGTGGTGGGTGTTGCAGCATCCCCAGGCTTTGCACCCACCAGGGGTCCTGGCCGTCAACCCCCCCACCCCACCCGATGGCTCCAATGCCAGCCCCAGATCTCAGCTGCTGACCCCTTGCCCGGGGTTCCAGCCTCTTGCCCGGGGTTCCAGCCTCTTGCCCCAGTTCCTCCCTTTCCCTCCGGAGCCTGAACGCCGCGAATCAGGTGTTCGTGGTGCGCTGGGAGGGAGGAGGAGGAGTTGATAAGCTGCCAGCACGCAAGAGGTGCAGGGGGAGAGGGCAGAGAGGTGAGCTTGGCGCTGGTGGATGCTCCACACCCACTAATTTTTCCCTGTGAGTGCTCCAGCCCCAGAGCACCCACGGAGTCTGTGCCTATGCTGGACTATGGATGTTGCCAGACCACGGAGTGCCGGATTAGAGAGGTTCAACCTGTACAAAGATTAATGAGGTGCTGTATTGGGGCAGAAGTAGAGAATGTCCTCTACTCTCAAATGTATATACTTGATGATGCAGTGCACGTGGTAGCTGATAATTTACCTTAAAAAAGTCTTTTTTCCAACACACCAGTTTCAATATTCTTTCAGAAGAGGGCTGTTTTCTTTTTGTTTGTTTGTATTTTTACTGCCAGCAAACAAGACAACATTCCGTAGGTAACGGTTTCTCCCAAGCTCAGAGAGTTCCTGATTTTTTCACAGTATCCACTGTTTGGATTGTTTGGCCAGATCCACCAAGACATTTCTATTTTCTTTGGCCCCTTTCCCAACTTTGTCTCAGCGACCTTTCTTGAAATGGACCAAATACCACTTCCTCACCTCACTGGTCTATCCTAAGTAAATTGATTTTGTGCAGGAAATCTGACAGATTCGTGGAAGGAACCAACCTGAACAATTTGGAAACTTGGTGCAGAGCAGCTAATGACCATTTCATTATCACAAGTAAGGGTAGTAGTAACGGCTGGGGCCCTTGCACACCCTCTATAGGGACCTTCTGCATATGGATCCATGTCATGCCTGATCTACTGATTGCTACCCTAGTGTGCTATGCCACCAGCTGCCCAGGTTGCTGCAGAAAGTACCAACATGGTCAGAGCTCCAGAGCATGCAGGGTCAGAATTCTCATGGCCAAGAGACTACTCGTAATTGAATCACTTTGGCTTACAGCTTTTAAGTTTACGGGAATGTGTTTTCTGTATCTCTTCTTCTGCTGGTGCATGGTTGTGTGAACTCAGTCTCGATAGGTGCTATTGCATATGCTGCTTATGAGTAGGAAACATATTTTGGGGGAGTATGTTTGAAATTATTCTCTTTTGCAATGTAAATTACTGAGATCCCTTCTGGCACTGACTTTCTGACTGCACTTGCCCATAAACATCTTTGTTGTTTAAGATGGGGAGTTTGTTGTCCTATTTAAGACACTTCCAAGATCACAAATTTGTTCATGAGTTGCTATATAGTTGAAATAGGTATTAAAAATCCTCATCCAAGTTGATGGGAAAAGTCATGTACAAAAATTCTGAGGAAATTCTATGGGAAAGAAAATTTCTATGCAGAATGTTCTAAAATGCCCAAAAGAAGAGTAGAGCAATATGTAAACATGCAACAATTGACCATTAGTAATTTTTTCTTGCTCAGGAGAACTAGAGTAGTGTTTCACATCTATACTCCTCGTTGATAGGTCAAGAAGCTACAATAACCGTATGGTCAAATCATCATCTTTTAGGAATTTTGACTGTCCATGGGGAGAGAAAATTCAGCTAGAAATCAGATTTAACTTTAGAGTATTGCCCCCTTTTTAAAGCCCACACTGATTGTTCATTGCAAATAAGGTTCTGAAGATTCTGCCTCTTCTAAAATATAAGCTGGAATTCCAATTTGTCTTCTAAATTATGATGGTGGTTTAATTGTTGAACCAATACAGTGTGCTGTGAGAGCTACAAAATACAGAGGAAAGCCCTATTCTTTTCCCCAAGGAGCTTGCAATTCAAAAAGATGAGCTTCCAGACTAAAATGAATGATGTCCTTAGCTGGGCCATCACAAAAGAGTTTTTAAATAAATTGTTAAAAATGTTAAAGTAAAAAAATTAATCTTCCATGATATAAAATGTATACATTTATGAATTAAAAACAGTTCTCCCTCCCATATCTTTCCATGGAGCACTGAAAATACATCAGCAGAAAACCATTAACTATTTTACATTTAGAAATAATTAAACTCACTTGAATTTGTCAACAGGAGGAAGGTGGAGAATGATTATGAGGCTCTTCAAGAACGTCTCAATACGTTGCCTGATAAACTGTCTTATGATATCATGGTACGTACAGTATAGTTCATTCAAAATAATGGACTCATGGTTTTAGTATCTGAGGTTACTGCACTGGCAGTGAGGTATATTATTCAGGTTTACCATATAGTACTTACTATAATTAATGTATCATTACTAATAGTTAAACCTTTGCTTCTTTTTCTCTCTCTCCTCTTTTTTCAAATCCATAATAAATTATAATGTTACTGACAATTGAGAACTGATGACATAAATGTTAACACAAAATATGACATATTTGGTATGCAAATCTATTCTACCGAAAACTGTAATTATGACTGAAATATGGTACTTAGTCATTTCCTGTTAGCCATAGAACAAAGAGGCCATAATATTTTCTGATTCACGGAATTAAACTCTGCGACATTGATTTTTATATAAAAAGGTGGTGCTAATTTTTGTTTTAACGATCTTTATGTTCACATAGTGAGTTCTTGTGCTTTGAGTCATTCCTAGCAAGCATACTTTAGCCTTGAACACCAACCAGAATTCAAGTTCCTGACTTCACAAAGTTACTATTTTCTTGTTTGAAGCTATTTTGTGCCTAATTCATAATACACTTTGAACGGGACTGAATTGCTGAGTGAATTGGTAATGGGATACAGAATCATTTATCTCGAAGGTGTCACTTCAGAACTACTAAATAAAATTAGTAACCATCTGCTGGGTTAGGTGGTATATCAGAATGTGAAACAAACAGGTAGTCTCAGTCCACTTCTAGTTACATCTCACTTGCTGCTCACCAGCATTCAGGTTGTCCTTCTCAACGCGGGAAGTCAAAGGCTAAAGTGAGCATGAGTGCTGCACTACATTTTCACACAGGTTTTGGGAACTGTATGGTATTGGTGAGCTACTGGTAGAACAGGCTTATACTGCCTGTATTGTGGGTAAAGAAAAGAGGGGTGTTAAACTGATAACACCAATCAGCAGCAGTAACTTTACTGGGGAGGTGTGTGTGTGTAGAGAGTTTGCTGTTATCTTATACTTGAGAGCAAAATGGATAGTCTTGTTTCAAAACATTGCAAAAGTAAACCAGATTCGTCGAGCTATAGTTTTTGTTTTAAAGTGACAGTGTCAACTCGGATTTGCCATTTAAAATGTATATTAACAATCCTTGTCCCTTTAGCCAGCTATCTGCCTATGTTTTTAATTTTATACACAGCGCTGCTTTTGTGTGTGTGTAAATGTTGCAAGCTGTCATTTTGAAGGCCTTTGTAATTTCAGCCTGGGAGAGTACATCTTTAAGAGGAATATCCTCCTCAGAATCTTTCTTCAAGAGGCTCTCCCTCCCCTCCTACCTCCCACTCTCCAATATGTGCTCCAGGCATTGCCACCTACTGGCTTTTCCTTCTGGAGAAGAGGAACTGCCATGAGAGGAAGAAAATATATGGTCCAAATGCCCTGTACTATGATATGAGGGATGAAGGGGTGGTGCTCCTGCCCTCAAGAAGTGAGGGAAGACAATGATCCAGGAAGTGTGTCTGAAGTGAGGAAGTGCTGGTCCAAGGTTGCAGGGTGACAACTCTTTCTCCTCTGGTGGAGAGTTACTTGACTATAAGCTGAGCTGGGTGGTAGCTGCTTGACTTGTTCCTCCTTCTGCTTCTCTTCAGCTGGATCACAGCTGATGGCTAACACGTATGACCTTCCCCCTTTGAAGTTCAAGCCTGAATGAGAACCAGATATGGGAGATGAGGCTGGTGGGTGGGCAATTAGTACATCAGGGATAGGGTTAGTGTGGGAGAGGGTCTAGCACTTATAAGGCCTGAGTGGGCCTAGCCTAAGTGAGTAGTGTGGGGTCTGCCTGTAGCTTATGTGTAAAGTGAACTGGTCTGTGGGGTGGGTGGAAGCATCATAAACATAGTGTCATGTCTACTGTAAACTTCAAGAAAACTGAATACACACTTTTTAGAAATTTGTCTTAAGTAATGTATTTACCACTAATTATTTACTCCCATTGCCAATACTCAGATTTTAAATCATTTATTGCTTCCTGTTCCTATGAGTTATTGGAGGAAGACATATATGGCTTCCAGAACATTGCATGAGGATGATGTTACCCTCATGTTGGTGAATGAGAACAGGAGGTGTGTGGATTAGTAAACAAACACTCCCACTCTACAGGAGTATTGGCAGGTAGCAAAAATTTTAGGCTGGAGACAAGCAAATTTGATTTGGGGAAAAATTGGGGTTTCTAAATAGGTGGTAGTAACACAACTAAATAAAACAACTGATATTTGAGTTGACTTCCTTTAAATAACATTTTTGTTATAAATCTGAGCAATATTGTACTTAACTGGGAAGTGAAAACACTTATTTTATGTATAATAGTTTCCAATCATATAAATGAGATATAATATTTTTATTTTAAAAACCTAAGTAGCAATATAGTATAACGTTTTTTGTTTTCCTGTCAGCATCCGTTAGTACTTAAGTTTTATGCCTCAGAAGGGTTTTCTGGTTAAATATTAACCTGTTCTGTTTGGCACAATATTAAATTCAAACTGTGGTTGGGATTCAGGTCGGGTAATTTGAATGTTTGTCCTGTGTTTGTGATTAAATAACAGTGCTATAGAGTTTTGAGTCCTTCTCACCATGGTTGAATGTTAGTTTATTTGTTCGGTGAAGTGCTCATTAATGACCATCTAATTTAATTTTTAATAGTGGTTTTTAGCTGTTTGCTTTCTGACTTTGACAGGTACCTTTTGGTCCCCTTGCCTTCATGCCAGGAAAACTTGTCCATACCAATGAGGTCACTGTTCTGCTTGGGGACAACTGGTTTTCCAAATGCTCAGCTAAGCAGGCCATTGGCCTGGTTGAGCACAGGAAAAAACGTATGTATATTTATAAACAATTATTATTTGAGTCAAAATTATTAGCTCCATATTAAAAATATATAAAACTGGAGGACACAATTTTTAAGTATCCTTTGACATTGCATTTCTTTTAAAGATTTATAGGTCTGGTAGTATGATTTAAAAAAAAGTTTAAGTAGCTTTTGCAGACTACAGTATTTGGTTTGATGAACTGACTTATGAAAATCTGGTTTGGAAGTAATTATCTGCACAGCACAGTTCCATAAGATGTCAGGTAAGAGTGGGAAATGTGGTGGTTTTTTTCTTTTTTTTAAGCCCTTATCAAAACTTTTAGACACTCTAAAATAAATAATTTTACCAAAATCCAGTTGTTGTTCACATTAGTAAGCCAATACAAGATGATGATCAATCAAAGGTTGTTCAGATATAAAGTTAAATGTGTAAAAACAAACCAATTCTGTTAAAATCAAGTGTTCACAGACTTTCATAGTGAGGACTGTGTCTATAGACAGTCTCTCGGACACCGCGTTTTACATTTGTGATCATGCTGACCACCTCTTTTTCAGCTCGCTTTTACATATCCTCCCTGTAAATTGCAGCAATTGCTTACATGAAATAGTAGTAATAAGAAAATATTTATTTCTTTTAACTTTAATATGCTAAATGCTTTATTCTTTTTGAAAAAAGTGAATCACACACTACTTTTGCTCTTCATTTAATCTATCCCTCCCATGTGCGCTGGTTGTCTCCCTCTGCACTTTCTTCCCTGGCACGTGGTTTTCTTCTGTTTTCCTTCTCTGGACATGCTGCTCAGTTCCTTTTGCTCCATTCTCCTGGGGACACTCCACTTCCACTGGGGGCAGGCAGATCAAGTATCACTGTATGCTCTTGTGTCTTTCCTCCTTTTATGTAGCAGCAGCCCCTAGTAAAGGCAGCTGATTTGCAGTTCATTGTCTCCAGCCAGTTTTACTTGTCACCAGACTCCTTGCTTTAAAGGCACACTCCATGTGCCTTTAGAAGCGCTTGGAAAGGGGGACAGCCAGCTATGTGATCAGCCAACTTTCTGGACCACCAGCAAGTGTTCTTCACACCACAATTTAGCTTTAGTTTAATTTCCTGTGTTATAATATGAGCCTGAAATATCAGTTCAGACGTCAAAAAAGGAAAAAAGTGGCACTTTTTAGCTATGAGCTACTAATATATTTTTCAGATTAGCATTTGAGTTATATTTTATATCAGTTTTAATTCTAAAAGTTTTGTAATCTGCCTTGTATCTAAATTTCTTTTCATTACCACTTTACCCTGGTTAGTTATCTATGTTGCTGCCTGTAGTGCAAAACCTCAGAGGCTCCCCTCTTTGTATGATTTATTTTATGTTTATAAAGAGTAGGCATGCATATAGGAAAATAAAGTTATCTTCTTTAAAAAAAAATTCTTTATGAAGAGTTTTAACAAAAAAGGTAATTTGTATTTCACCTGTTTTGTTTCTTTATCCTGTTCCCTGGGGATCACTTAGCAACAGTTGCCACATATCAGTGAAAACTTCCTTCTTATTCACTGTAACCTATGTTACTTAATGTGACTTCTGCTAGATTTGAGATTCATTTTCCTTTTTTGTTATATCTTACCAGTGTTGTCACTACTAAACTCAGTGAAACTCACTTGACCTTTGCATAGTAGATGTCTGATAACACCAAGTACTCTGCCAGAACATATGCACTAGTAGACGTGGGATTTTTTTTTCTGATCTTTTAAATTGCATTAGAATATGAACTTGGAAGTTTTAAGTTCTTTTGAAGCAGAATACTGAAGGATATCTAGATATAAGGCCTCCATTCTGACAATGTCTCAGATATCACTTTTTGTCCGTATGATGGTTGCCAGTGGGAGGCTCCAAAACACTGATGTTAACTAAAAATTTTCATTTCAAATACTAAGTACAGTTTCTGTATAAGAACCTTATTAACGTACATGACATACAAAAATAGGAATTATTTTCAGTTGATATAATCACTTATGAAAAACACATGGAAACACAGAGTTATGAAATTCTTTCAACCATTTTCTAGTAAGATGAGGCAACTAAGAATAGAATTGTAAATAATTTCCCTGTTTTACCTTTTTTTAAAAGTAGAAAAGCTATCTTAGATACATAAAATAATTGCAGGCCATTGGTATAACATGTGAACTAACCACTGGTGACACTTATAAACATGAAATAGTGTTACTTCATAAAAGATTTTGTAAAACATACTTTACATATTGCAGTGCAGTTGTTTTAATAGGCTAGGTCTCATTGATTTCAATGGGATTTTTGTATGTTATAAAAGTGGCTTCATAATTTACAGTGTGATAAATATTGGCATTATCATTATATTGGTGCATCATTGTTGGATTCCAATACCCCTTTTTTTGTTTTGAACACATTTATCAGGACTAGGTCCATCCCTATGGGAAAAGAGGAAAAGCTGTTTCAAGGGATCAAACTCTTGCTGTCTCAAAAATGATGGACAGTAGCAGTAAAGTCCCAATTGAACAAAGCATGTGCTTAAGGCTAGCACATGCTTTCAGTGCTTTGCTGAGTTAAGAATTAAGGTCAAATGGACAACAGTATAGGAGAGATTCAAGCTGAAATCTCTTGTGATTAAAATGTGAGGATTTCTATTGATGATTCTTTTCTTCTAGGACTTATACTTTATGTAATTGACAGTCTCATACTCATATTTCCAAACATTAGGATTTTTTTGTAGTATTAGGTATTTTTAAATTAAAAGATAAATAGAATTTTTGACAATACGAGATATGTTCTCACATTAGCATTATAAAAAGATGAT
Organism: Lepidochelys olivacea; assembly: GCF_965140295.1. NCBI lineage: Eukaryota > Metazoa > Chordata > Testudines > Cheloniidae > Lepidochelys > Lepidochelys olivacea. The sequence continues at coordinate 20,646,724 of NC_140422.1, forward strand.
GCCGATATATCAAATTATACCAGCAGAATAGTGTCAAGGTCATTAATGTTATGGGTAAAAGTAGGATTTTTTTACTGTTTGTAAGTTATAACAATTACTTATATATTAAATCATTCATTTTCCTCTTTACTAATAGCCTTTTAACTAGTTCTTTAAAAGGGATTGTTGGTAAAAATGTTGCAGGCTCATCTTTTGTGTCTCTAGTAGTTCTGAAATGCCCAGGTACAACAGAATAATTTATCAGTTGAAATTTATTTAATGTAAATGGTTGATTAAAGGATGACTGCTATTGAGTTTTAAATTAAATGGTTTTAACTGAGATCACTTTAGAAAAATACTAATTTCAGTGCATAAACTTCTGTTGTTTTTTAACTTTTGAGTTAGACCTTGAGCTATTCAGTAGTCTGATTGGTTGAAACAGATTTCAACTGGTATAACACAAGATAATTGCTGTTGTCAAATGTTACTCTCTTCATAAAATATTGATCATGTCTTCCTGTGTAGCATTTATGTGGATTGCAATAAGTCTTTCATTTACTATACAATTATACGACATACCTAGATGCTCAGGTAGTTACAGAACTCTGTAAAAGTCAAAACTAGATCTAGTAAAGTTTGTAGAATAGACAAGTATATTTTAAAATTATTTTTTAAATTAAAAGGTAATGAAATATAGTAGTGTATAAAATCTAGAAATACAGGTAATGGTAACTACCTTACACACTTGCTCATGTATATAAATGAGAAGAAAAAAGTGAAGTAGATTAAAGATACACATATACCAAATTCCATTATAATAAAAGAAATTAGCTTTTTAAGTATGTCACAGTTTAGCACAACAATAATGCAATAGTCATTTTTTTTCTTACAATTATCTTGCTTAAGGTACTTCATAATATTTCTGTTCTCCTCAAGGCATGTCTGTATTGTTTCAGAATTCAAAGAGGGAATAAAGATTCCTTTTTGTGAATATGGGATTATACCCTTTACGTGTTTGTGATGATATAAATTAATTTCCTCCCTATATCAGTAATCGCATTAATTTCTTAAAATGGGGAAATTTTCATTACAATAGTCCCTGTGATAGTTACTATAGAAAGAAATTAAATAGTTTTTCGTGTAAATATTTGTGGATTAATTCAATATGTTTGTTTGATATTCCAAGCATCTGAATACTTTAAAAGGTAGGAAATTAAACCACAAGCACCACCCCCTCCAGAAAAACCCCCACAACCCCCCAAAAACCCAGTAACCTAGGAGTGGTTTATTGTGTTCAAATCTGTAGAATAAAAAATAAAATTCTACTTAAAGAACTCTTGAACTGCTTAGTAATTGTACTTCCAGTGTATGTAAGAATACCCTTGCAGTGTGATGCTGCAAATGAATTCATGAAATGAAAATACTGATTACATTAACATACAGTATTGTGATAGTACCCAATTGTAAATTGCAGTATGTAACCTTTAATACAAATATTTGTGTCAATCAAAATTGACCGATGTTTTAGATTGCAGAATTATACAGTGTTTTTCAAAAATCATTGTTTATAATAAGATAAAACCAGGCAGATAAGAGAAAAGGCTGAATTTGTTCATTATCAGTGTTAAAAGAGAGAAAAATATTGCCTACTATAAATAAATAAAATAAAAGCTTTCCATTTTCTGTATAAGAATAAGTAGGATCTTGAGGATCAACACCTTTATCATTTCAACTGGGGTATGTGAAAGTATATTGGTTAAAACAAAACAGTTGACGTTTACTTGTCCACCATTTTTTTGGGAAGGGAGCATGAGAAGGCATAATGTTATGGAAGAAGTGTCCCTTGTTTTTCTTTTTTAGCATAACAATATTGATGTTTTACTTTTAACTGTTGGTTCGTGCATCTGTGTCTGTCTGTCTGTCTGTTTAGATCTCCCTGTGTATTGCAGAATTACAGAATATTCTGTTACCATAGTATTAAACATTTTTTAGCTGATGCTTTTTAAAAAAAATATTTCACCTGTTTATTTGATGACCCCTATCACTTCCTCATTTATCCTTGTTATATAAGGAACTGATTCTGTGAGCTCTTAAGGGCCTAAAATTGCTCAGCAACTCCCAGGAGGCATTTAATTTCTCATAGGACCATGGCCTAAGCATTTTAACCAATGTAAGGAGGAAAAGATCAAGGAGGAAAAGTTCTTTCCAGTCAGTGCTTGATGAGTTCAGACTTTCCAAATATCAGTAAGGATGTTGTCTTAAGGAGTTGTCTACACACAGTTTTTGTACCAATTTGACCCTATTTGTTTAGAAATCAATATAGTTAAATTGGTGCATCTCCCAAGTATGGATGCTGTTACACAAGTAGATGGGCCTAAGAGGCAAGTCTTAAAGATTTATTGTAATTGCTCAGATAAGGAGGAAATTTACCAAGCAAATAAAGGGTTTAAACCCAAATATACCAAAAGGAATCTTTGTTCTCTTTGAAGCTTGAAACAATACAACCCTAAAAAATGTTTGGTTGTATAGAGGAGAGTTTTGAAAAGCATCTAGTTCTGTAGATAGTTTTTTAAAGCTACATATCTCATTTGATCTCAGTGACCAATAATAGTCTGTTGAATTAATACCAGTTTTAATTTTAGTTATAAACCAGATAAAGTTTCTTAAGTGCCAAATCCACCCACACAAATCTTTAAAAGCAAGGAAGTAACAAATTAAAGGAACCTTTTTGTGCTTTAACACCCACTCATCACATTAACTGTTCTCTGCACCCTCTTCCATCTCCAACCTATTAAGAAGTAGAATACACTCTTGCAAAAAAACAAACCCTTAAGTCCAACCTCAGTAACATTAGCATATATTTATTGTGTACGTTCCTCAGTAATGTTAGCATGTATTTATTGTATACGTTATATGTGTGCACTGGTTAAATGTATGACATGATATATTATTTGTTCACGGAGTAAGTCACATTCATTATAGATGATGAAGGGATCTAACCACTAAATATAAGTTGTACAGGAAGTTATACACTGTGGTTACACATCCAAACCAATGTCTCAAGAGGAGACTCGTGGCTGACTTTCTTAAATTTTCCTTCAGCATTAAGCAAATGTGCCTAAATCTATTTGTAGAAGGGTTTTGTGTGTTCACAAAGACCACCAAGAGATTAACATGAAAAAAGCAAAGCAGACCAGTTGATATAGCTCCAATCCATTTCTGCTCTGTCCTGTTTCACATAATTTAACCTTTCAAAGTAGATCAACCTGTTCTCACTGTTCTTATCTCCCATAGCCATTTAAATTCCAAAGTAACAGACAGAATCCAGTAGTAACCAAAATAATGTTTCTGGTTCTCCAAATCCTTATAGACAACACTCCTAGGATGTTAACATTGAACAGAGATAATTGCAATTTATATCCAGCCAATTTAATTAACCCATTGAAACCAAAATGCACAGATGAGAATTCACGCCGGTTTGGCATTAGTATGTTGTCGTGTCTCGTAAAAACTGTCTTCAGAGGGCTTTATTTCAACATGATAAAATGAATTCTTCTGCTAAATTATAGTTTTTCTCCCCTTAAATCAGAGTTGGTAAGATTAAACAGAGGAAGTGTCTTTAAAATGGCACTTTGTACTATAATAGTAGGCTTGGAAGGATTAGATTTTTATTAGTAAATGTTGATTTCACTATAAACAAACCAATGAAAAAATTACAGATAGATAAAATAAGAAAAATCCTGCTTGAAAACATATGAGTTTTATTTTTGTATATTTTCACGTGATGTTGACAATTTGTGTTTGTAATGCTTATAAAGCTTTAGCTTTTTGAATCTCAGCATCTACTATTATTAAAGAATTATTGCCTGACTCCGACCTTAATTTTGTGCAGCTATGAAAATTTAAATCAATCAAATAGGAAAAAAAAAAGCTTAAAAACAAACATTGATTTTATCCATCAAAACTATAAATAAATACGAATCAAATTCTGCCAAGCCTAACAATAAGCTAGGGCAGCCAAGGAATTTGTCCTCAAAAAGTCCCTTCAAACTGATATTATGATGGCTAAAGGCTGAGAACCAGTTAGCCATTGGTTTCTGTAAATATTCACAGAAAAAAACTACAAATAATGTTTTTTGATTGTAGCAACTTTTTTGTCCTTTTCTCAATTCTAGAAACCAGCCTTAGAAATTCCACCTTGTCTATAATGCTAAATTACCTTTTTTGAGTTGTTTAACAAAAACAAGCAAAGAATATTAGAGTTCACCTGAAAGCCACATCAGCCTTCCGTAAAATGATTGAATGTGACAAAGTTGGACAACTTCTAGTTCAATCCTTCTTTAAACCACAGAGGAGCTTAAACCACAGAGCAGGGGGAGGAGAAGGCTATGAAGCCTCACTTTAAGGACATGTTTTCTGTTGATGCTCATTTAATAAGGAGTTACAACTCTTTAAATGGATTGTTTCTTTTTATATCTGGGGGATTTAAAAATTCAAAAACATCTTGGCCTGTAACAAAGACTTTTAAAATGTATAAGGCCAAGTCTAAGGCACAAAATCCTGTGCTCTGCTCCAGGGTTACATGCACCCACCATTGTGCCATGAGACTGAGGCTTCGAAACTAACAGACTCAAACATAAGAAGGGCCATTCCTTTGGGTAATGGAAGATCTGTATCTTCTATATATAATAGGAATCAGTATGGTCCAGTAGACTGACCACAGGATGGGGAGCTAGGAACTGCTTTATAATCCCAGCTGTCCTGCTGATTTATGTGTGGCCTAGGGCAGATCACTTAAGCTGTCTGTTCTTCATCTGTAAAATAGGAAAAATAAATACTTATCTAGCTCACAGGGGTATTGGGAGATTAGTGAATGCTTGTACAGCATTTTAAAATGTAAAGCACTACATAAGTGCTGAGTATTATTACATAACAGACCAAACTGTTGCACACTAGTGTGGCCACAGAAAGTAAAATTGAAACATGGCTTTCAAGAAAAAAAGATAATCTAGATCAATATGTTGAACAATATGTAGATGAGGAGACAGTGACTGAAAACTAGTGATGTTTAGGAGACAGTTGAGCATCACATTTACTATGACTGTAAAATAAAAGCCTGAAGAAAATTGGTCTCAAACTAGAAACGTATGTATATTGGGACTACCTTCAGGAACTGAAAGCACAGATGGAAACATTTTGTGCAGAAGCTAGTGCCCACTTTCTTTGTTTTGGACTTTGGAGGGTATCTTATATATTGAAAAAGCTACAGAATGTGTGATAGAAATAAACTAATGAGCTAAAATAATGGATGCGAGAGGTGATTGTTGCAGTGTCTGTCATTGAGGAACATGAAACTCTTGAAGGAGTTGCTTTCAACTAGACTTAGGATATTTTTTGGAAATAATACTTCAGCCAGATGTGTGCTGTAGAAAGAACAAGTGTGGATCAGTTATCAGAGGAGGACCAAAAGAGTTGATTGGTTTGACTGAGGTAATTAAAATATGTATCCATTCGGTCTTTATTTATTTTAAAAGACCAATATGTTTGAAATATATATGTAAAAATATTTCCTAGTTTGACATTGATGCTATAGATATGATTTTGAAAGAACAACATGTAAAGTTTTCCTTGAGTATCTTTTGCAAGACTAATATAGTGGACCCTTTATAAACTGTGTAATGTAAATAGTTATATTTTCTGAGAACTTTTTAATACGGTATGTTGTTAAATTTCAAGCAAAGTGGGCATATAAGTGAATTTTTGTGAAGTTAGATAGTCTAATAATGTTGGTAGTCATTGTGCCCCAGTTTTCCCATCTCCTATATAATTTGTCCCAGTTGGTGGTCACAGTTTCTCCTCTGCTGACCCATTTATTATGATTGTTTATTTTTTGTATTATGATAGTGCCTAGAAGCCATAGTCCAGGACCAGGAACATGACCCCATTGTACTAGGCATTGTATAAACGTAGAACAAAAATATATCTGCACCCAAACGGCTTACTGTCTAAGTATAAGACAAGAGACAACAGTTGAATTCAGACAGATGGGAGAATATGAAAAATCGGTGAGACAGTATTGGCCAGTATGGTAGGCAGTAGTGTCAGCAAACCAACAACATAACCCTAGTCAAGCTTTTTGTGGGCATCATGGCAGAGGAGAGTTTGAAGGAATATAATGATGTAGCTTTGCAGATGTTTACAGGGAGTTTCTCCCAAGTGTGTGGGGCAGCAGGGTAGAGATCATGAAGAGGCTTATTTGAAAATGTAACACGAGTGTTGGAGACTGTTGTCATAGGCCAACTCTAAGTGCATGTCAACACTATGATAGTGAATGAGAGATTACAGGTATGGTGGGGTAGACCTTAAAGTGCCTTGAAAGTGAAGCAAAGCAGCTTATTATGTTTGATGCAATAAAGAAGGGGGATCCAGTGGAGTGATTCAAACGGGGGAAGGGGGGAAGATATAGTCAAAGCAATGAGCTAGCAATACAGTCTTTTCAGCAGTATTCTGAATGGATATAAGCAGGGCAAGATTACATTTATCAAGACCAGTAAAAGGATGTTGCAGAAATGGAAAAGTGATATGATGAGAAACCCTGGAGAAGAGTGTTAGCTGTGTGGATGGATATGAAAGCCCATGTCTTAGTGATGTTATGCAGATAGAATCTGCAAGATTTAGAAGTAGCCTGTATGTGAAGACCCAGAGAGAGATTTGAGTCAAAGATGACATCCAGGATCTGAGTGACAGGCAGAGGGTGGTGGTGTTGTCCACAATCATTGAGAAGGAAGGTGGTATCGGGCAGGGGTTGGAGGGAAATATTATGAGCTCTGTTTTAGCCATGTTGAACTTGACCTGACGGCTAGACAACCACGTGAAGATTTCAGAGAGAGGCTGAGATTTTAGTTTGGAAAGAAGTGGACAGGTCTGGAGTAGAGAGGTAGGTCTCTGATTCTTCAGCATAGAGGTAATTGAATTTGTTTGGGATATGAGATCACCTTGTTTCTGGGTATAGTGGGAGAAGAGAATGGGACCAAAGAGAGAGAGCCCTGCTGAAGCCCCACAGAAAGTTGGTTGGGAGATGAGCAGGATCCTCTGAAGAGCATGCTGAAGGAGTGATTGGAGAGGTAGGAGGAGAGCCAAAGAGGAGAGAGTCATGAAAGCCAAGGGAAAACAAGATTTTATCTTGTTTGGAATGCTTAGCAACTCTCATGAGAGGGACAAAGTAATTTTTATTTTGAAAGCTCAACATCCAACTCTTTGTCTCTGTAAGTTATGACTGGTTCATTTTGTAAACATTGTATGATTCTTAATATGAATTTATACAGCATCATAATTTTGCATGGTGCTGTAGTGATTGAGAGGCATGTCCCTTACTCCAAAGAATTGCCATAATAATGACTCCACTCCTTAAGAAGTTACAGTTGCATGCCTTCATCAAGAATCAGTATGAGAGAAACTATATGCACAATTATAACTCCTTGCAGGATCGGTCTCTGAACTAGAGAAATGTACAATAGAATACTAAAGATAGCCAACAAAGGAAAATACAAAGAGAGGAATGAGAAGAGATTAAATGAATAAAATGTGAGTGAAGATACTGTGAAATTTTTTTATTTTTTCTGATATTTTGAAATAGAGATTGAAGCCGAGCAAGAAAGGAAGTGTAAAAATCGTAGGCGTAGAAGTCACCAGTGGAAAGGAAGGCAAAAGAAGTAGATTTTGAGTATGAATTTGAGGAAGAGAAGTGAATGTGCTTATCACACCAAAGGATAGATGGATTTATCATTTTAGGTGTTAGAGCAGCATGAAAAGAGACCCAAGGGCAAGAGTTTGAGGAGGAGACAAAGGAAGAAACAAAGCTAGAAGAGTTAGCAGAATAGAAGGTGGGGGAGTGAGGTAAGGAGCAGAAAATGTAGAGCAGTGATACTCAGTCTGAGGCTCGCAAGTTGCAAGTGTCTCTTTAATGTGTCTCCTGCGGCTATTTGCAGCATACTATATTAAAACACTGTGTGATTTAATTATTAACCTATCTAAGTTATTAACCAGTCAGGATGCTTTTACTATTTTATTTACCAATTATAGTTAATAAAATAATAATATTTGGTCAGTCATTTTGCTATAAGAATAATATATATATTATGTAATATATAAACTAAATATTTCCCCTGTCACTGTTGAAATATGAATATATAGTACTATACTAAATGAAACAATTAATTCACACTACCATGGCTCTTTTGGGTAATGTTGATGGCTAATTTGGCTCCTGAACCACGGAGGTCTGAGTATCACTGATGT